>NC_142699.1:721400-2003900 GCF_029339155.1 Prunus mume | reverse complement strand
CTCACATCCGTAGCCTCCACATCGTAGAATATCGGCACAACCTTTTGCCCTAATTATTTTCTACAATCCATCCATGAGTATTTTATTTTGTGTGAAGGAGGTGTGAAGCATGTTGCTGCTTATGTTGACACGTGTCTGCTACCTACAAAAGTGAAGAGTGCACTAGAATGTGACATGTGGGGCCTTGGGACAGGTGGTGGTCTCTGCGCGGCTCTCTCTTTTGAGTCATCACCAAATCATTGAAGTAGATTTCCTAAACCCAAATCATACAAATGAGGATCCAACGAGTCATCAACTCCCCTGAAAAAATCCGGATTTGTTTCCAAATCATACAAATGAGGATCCGGATTATCCATATTTTCCTTCATGACTTTGTCCCATTCTAGATGAACCCCTGTCTTCTTCACTCTCACAAAATCAACATCATCAGGCCTTACAAGAATGCAGACTCGGTCCCCGCCTTGCAAACAAAGCACATCGTTTGACAATTGTCCCTGCCAAAGATAATCGTCTTCAGTTTACCGCAAGTTTCTACCGAGTCAAATGCTATCCAGTGCGCAAAGCGATTTTATGGTAAGATTTCTAACGATAATGCCAATAGGACCTTCAGAATCTTCCAGTTTTGGGCCAAAAACAGAATAAGAGTAAACGAAGCATATAGTCAACCCTTTTAAATCACGACCCATGATTTTTTGTGGAACTTCAAAGAAGAAGATACCGTCCACATCATTGACGATTTTGAACCACTCAGGAATATCATAAATTCCATTCAAATAAATTCCACCAAATCCGCAAGAAGTCCATCTCTGCACACCAGAAGCAAGACATTCTTATACATGCATGGATATATCATTATATATATGGGCCGCATCTGCAGCTGTGCCTTTGTGTTTGTGTGTGTGTGTGTGTGTGTGAGAGAGAGAGAGAGAGAGAGAGACAGGATTTTGTTCCTAAAATCGGTCAGTTAGTGCAGCCTTCCATATGAATCCTTGTCATGGAGTTTAATGACTTATCCAAGCCTGGAACCTCAGTGAGTTTGACCGAATCACGTAGATGCAATTCTCTCATATTCCACATTTTTGAAAAATCTGGAATTTTTTCCAATTCTGGGCAGCCAATTGCTTTCAGAACATACAAATTGGTTGGTAAATCTGGGATTGCAAGAAGTTCTCTGCATGCATTTAAACACAAGACCTTGAGCTTTGAAAGACTAGCGAGGCTTGGCAAGCTACAAAAATTATTTTCTTCAAGAAGCAGATCTTCTAAGGAAATTAGGCTACATAGATCCTTAGGGATTGCATGCTCAGTTAACCAGCAGCCTGCAAGACATAATAACTCTATTAAAGAGTTTAAGGCATGTAACGAAAGGGATAAAAGATGGAATTTCAAAATTCTCACCACATAGAGATAAAATTCTCAACTTCTTCAATTTTACTATGGAAGATGGAATTTGTCTGATGGCTGTCTTATCTGCTTCCAAAATTGTCAATGATACCATGTCCCCTAAGCCATCAGCCAAGTTTTCAAAACTCCGACAACCATTCAGTAGAAGAGTTTCAATAGACTTTGATTTATAGAAATTCAGTGGGAGATCATCTAGATAGGTGCAGCCTTCAAGATTTACCAAAGAAAGTCTTCCAAGATCCCCGATGGATGAGTGAATCTTATACAACCACGTACAACCTTTCAATATCAACTTCTCAAGATTTGGGAATTTTGAAAAGTCTGGTGATTTTGTTATGTGATTATCACATTCGACATGAATGATGTCATCATCATTGACCAGATTTTGATATGGGTGTCGTTCATACTCACAAAGATGGTAATCAATCATATTTTCGTTCATAAATTTGTCCCATACCAGACTAACACCTGTTTTCTTCACCTTCAACCATTTGTCCACTATTATTATTTCAATCAAGACATTATCACCGTCTTGCAATTCGAGCTTGTCATTTGATAACTGTCCCTGCCAAAGATAATAACCCTCAGTTGGACAATCGGGTATGATCCTGGCTTCAATCTCAGTACCCTTGGTCATGTTTTTAATGCTAATGTGAAAACCAAGACTGTACTCTTCTGAAGAGGAAAAGAAACCGAAGGACAAAGTTAACCCTTTCAAAATACGACCAACACTTTGAGGCACAGTGAAATACACAATATCATCGTCATGGACACAGTGGAACCAATCAGGAATATCATTTCCACTAAGAAAAATGCCACCATATCCGCAAGAAGTCCATCCCTATACCATGTAGAGCCAAATTTCTATAAGAAATACATTCTTATGCATGCATGTGTACATGTGCGTTGTATGAGACAACATTAAAAAGTAATACACACCTGTACCTTAAATAGTATACAAAAGTCTTGAATGATATAGAAAAGTCTAGAATTTTAATGAATGTGCAAACCGACTTAACAAAGTCGGTGAATACAAAAAATCTGAGAGATCAAAGTGTGCTATAATATAAAATATTCAAAGAGCTAATCTCACCGACTAAGCTACTGTCGGTTAAGTCTCCTATATATAGGCTTGATGCCTATACAAAAATGTAAGCTGGAAAACTACAGCTGTCCAATTAATGCAATCATCAAACTCAAGTATTAAAGCCTCAATCAATAGAATAAAAACTACCTTGTTCGTCTTTGAAAAGTTTTCCATTCCAAATTAAGCTATTGTCTTAAACACTACCAACCATTCTCTAAACCTCTTTTCTCTTAAACTAACAGATAGAAAGAGAAAGATGTATCTGTGTGTGTGTGTGTGTGAGAGAGAGAGAGAGAGAGAGAGAGAGACCTGTAGGATTCTGTTCCTAAAATCGGCAGTCAGATTGGTGCAACCTTCCATATGAATCCTTGTCATGGAGTTTAATGACTTATCCAAGCCTGGAACCTCAGTGAGTTTGAACGAATCACTTAGATACAATTCTCTCATATTCGACATTTTTGAAAAATCTGAAATCGTTTCCAATTTTGGGCAGCCATTTGCTTTCAGAACATACAAATTGGTTGGTAAATCTGGGATTGCAAGAAGTTCTCTGCATGCATTTAAACACAGGACCTTGAGATTTGAAAGACCAGCGAGACTTGGTAGGCTACAAAAGTCATTTTCTCCAAGAAGCAGATGTTCTAAGGAAATTAGGCTACATAGATCCTTAGGGATTGCATCCTCAGTTGACGACCAGCAGCCTGCAAGACATAATAACTCTATTAAAGAGTTTAAGCCATGTAACGAAAGGGGTAAAAGATGGAATTTCAAAATTCTCACCACATAGAGATAAAATTCTCAACTTCTTCAATTTTACTATGGAAGATGGAATTTGTCTGATGCACGTGTCATCTGCTTTCAAAATTGTCAATGATGCCATGTCCCCTAAGCCCTCAGCCAACTTTACAAATCTTGAACAACCATTCAGTATAAGAGTTTCAATAGACTTGGATTTATAGAAATTCAGTGGGAGATCCACTAGATCGATGCAGCCTTCAAGATTTACCAAAGAAAGTCTTTCAAGATGCCCGATGAATGAGTGAACCTTATACAAGTACTCACAACCTTTCAATATCAGCTTCTCGAGATTTGGGAATTTTGATAAGTCTGGTGATTTTGTTATGTTAACATCAATGATGTCAACATCATTGACCAGAAATGGGCGTCGTTCATATGCACAAAGATGGTAATCAATCATATTTTCGTTCATAAATTTGTCCCATACCAGACTAACACCTGTTTTCTTCACCTTCAACCATTTGTCCACTATTATTATTTCAATCAAGACTTTATCACCTTCTTGCAATTTGAGCTCGTCATTTGATAACTGTCCCTGCCAAATGACGAGCTCAATTGACAATCTCGTCGTTTACAATCGGGTACACAATCCTCGTTTCACAATCGGGTACACAATCCTCGTCGTTTCACAATCGGTATGATCCGGCTTCAAGCTCGTACCCTTGGTCATGTTTTTAATGCTAATATGACAACGGGTACTGAAGGTGCCTGAAGAGTAAGCGAAGGACAAAGTTAACCCTTCCAAATTACGACCAACACTTTGAGGCACAGTGAAATACACAATATCATCGTCATGGACATAGTCGAACCAATCAGGAATATCATTTCCACTGAGAAAAATGCCACCATATCCGCAAGAAGTCCATCCCTATACCATGTAGAGCCAAATTTCTATAAGAAATACATTCTTATGCATGCATGTGTACATGTGCGTTGTATGAGACAATATTAAAAAGTAATGCACACTTGTCCCTTAAATAGTATACAAAAGTCTTGAATGATATAGAAAAGTCTAGAATTTTAATGAATGTGCAAACCGACTTAACAAAGTCGGTGAATACAAAAAATCTGAGAGATCAAAGTGTGCTATAATATAAAATATTCAAAGAGCTAATCTCACCGACTAAGCTACTGTCGGTTAAGTCTCCTATATATAGGCTTGATGCCTATACAAAAATGTAAGCTGGAAAACTACAGCTGTCCAATTAATGCAATCATCAAACTCAAGTATTAAAGCCTTGAACCTTTCCTACCTCAATCAATAGAATAAAAACTACCTTGTTCGTCTTTGAAAAGTTTTCCATTCCAAATTAAGCTATTGTCATAAACACTACCAACCATTCTCTAAACCTCTTTTCTCTTAAACTAACAGATAGAAAGAGAAAGATGTATGAGAGAGAGATAGAGAAGGACTGACCTGGAGGATGTTCTTCCTAAAATCGGCAGTGAGATTAGTGCACTTTTCCATATGAATCCTTGTCATGGAGTTTAATGACTTATCCAGGCCTGGAATTTCAGTGAGTTTGCCCGAATCACTTAGATACAATTCTCTTATATTTGACATTTCTGAAAAATCTGGCATTTTTTCCAATGCAATGCAGCCACCTGCTCGTAGGACTTTCAAATTTGTTGGTAAATCTGGGATTGCACGAAGATTTTCGCACCAATTTAAAAACAAATCTTGAAGCTGTGAAAGACGACTGAGGCTTGGTAGGCTGCAAAAGTCATTGCGTGCAAGATCTAACCTTTCTAAGGAAATTAGGCTACCGAGATCCTTGGGGAATGCATCATCGGTTAAACTCCAGTCTGCAAGACCTAATTCTCTTAAAGAGCTTAAACTTTGCAACGAATGAGGCAAAAGATTTGTTGATGGCGACCCATTCACACGACATAAAGATAAAGCTTTCAGTTTCTTCAATTTTAATATGGAAGATGGAATTTGTCTGATGGCTGTGTAATCTGCTTTCAGAGTTGTCAACGATACCATGTCCCCTAAGCCCTCAGCCAACTTTTCAAAACTTGAACAATCATTAAGTATAAGAGTTTCAACAGACTTGGATTTATAGAAATTCAGTGGGAGATCCTCTAGGCTTATGCAGCCTTCAAGATTTACCAAAGAAAGTCTTCCGAGATCCCCGATGGATGAGTGAACCTCAGACAAACTCTCACAGCCTTCCAATATCAATTCCTTGAGATTTGGGAGTTTTGAAAAGTCTGGTGATTTTGTTAGCTCACGGGAATGACTGAGATTAAGGATTTTCAAATTCTGATGCAACTGTTACACAAAAACAAAATTAGAACGGAAATTTAAATCCAAAAGGAATTAAACCAAAATATAAGGTTGAGATTATTATACCTTGCAATCCTTCCAAACTATTTTGAGGTTGCTATACTGCAGGTCTAAAGCAACTAGTTCTGGTTGCACAGGAAAGTCATCTGGTATGGACTCTAAATGAAAATAATGCCAGCACAACCATATTAACTTTTTGGGAAAATCTTTGTACTCTCCAGTGAGCTCTACTCCGCTGAGGTGGAGTAACCTCAGTTTTTTCATCTTGGTAAATGCTTGTGCACTGAATCTAGCCCTGTAAGAGCCATCTAGAGCAACTCCTTCAATTTTTTTAGTTCCCTGTTAACAAAAGATACCGAGTTAGAAAAATGATTTACAAACATGAAAATCCGTGTATGTATTAACCAAAAGGTATAATTAATAGTATTGGACCATGTTACGCCCTATAGTTTGTGTTTGCAATCAAAGCACATATTTTTTGTTGGTTATGCCTAATTGAGCTTTGATCAACGGGGTCTAGTGAAGTGAAAAATGATCTAAACTTGTAGACTAAAGTCTCAGGTTCAAATTCATATGACACCTTGGTAGTGTGGATGTGTGAGAACTCCCTCTTTTATTTTGATTTAGCGCTTGTACTAAACAAAAAAAATAAAGAAATGGAAAAGGACATTTTAATTTATTATGGACACGGGATACATATGCTTCTCTTGCATGATGCATTGGGAAAGTACTTACAGATTCATCGCTCAATACATTTGTTATCTCTTCACGTTTCCACAATCTACTAAATTTTTCTGGGCGGCCATGGGCATTTTCATAAACGATATCTCTTCCCAAGTCTCGAAGCAAATCATGCATCATCAGCTCGTTTTCCTCACCAACAGTTACAAGGCACCGTTCAATGAGGACACTGATTCCTATCGTTGGAAAAAAGCCACATCCATCTAATATTTGTGTTACATAGTCCCTGTCCATTCCTATAAAGAAACAAGATATATCAAGGAATATCTCTCTCTTTTCCCGATCAGGTAGCCCATCAAAGCTTATTCTGAGTACTTCTTGAATTTCTCCATCAGGAGGACTTATTTGCAATTTCTCCAAATGGCTTTTCCACTCCGCTATGGGTCTTTCAATCAGAAAAGACCCTACAACTCGAAGTGCTAGTGGCAAGCCTTGACAGTAACGAATTACACGTTTTGAGAGGTCAAGGTATTCTTGATCAGGATAATCTCTTTTGAAGGCATGCCTACTAAAGAGCTCTAGAGCTTCTTCCTCATCCATCTCTTGAGCCATATATGTGCTATCCACTTCACCTTGCTTTAGCAAATGTTTATTTCTTGTTGTAATGACAATTCTACTTCCAGGACCAAACCAATCACGAGCTCCAGCTATTGCTTTTAGTTGCTGTAGATCATCTGCATCGTCAATTATGACAAGTGCTCTTTTACAGCAAAGTCTTTCTTGTATCACAGTGATCCCTTCATCAACAGAACCAACCATTATGCCCTCGCTTTTCAAGATATCATTCAGAAGTTGTTTTTGCAAACCAACCAGACCATTACTGCGTTGGACTTCCCTCACGTTTGCAAGGAAACTCCCACCTTCAAAGCTACCTACAAATTTGTTATAAATGGCTTTGGCAAGCGTTGTTTTTCCAATGCCGCCCATCCCCAAAATACCAATCATGCGAACATCCTTAGAACCTGAATTTTTGATATCCAAGTGATTACTCAAAACCTCCATCCGAGAAGTAATTCCAACAAGGTGTTCGATGTATAATTGGTGTTTTCTGTTCACCAAGTTATTAACCACCCCAAGAATTTTCTCGATAAACTTTGCTTCATGCCTGGCAATTAAACACAGAAGCAGAACAAACTACAAGGTTAAATTGAATCCCTAACTTAATAATTTAGAATTAAGATATAATTAACAATTAAGATTGGGATTTAACATCAAATGATAAATGGATCTTACATTATCAAACCAAACCAAACCAAACAAACAAACACCAAAGTTCAAAGTAAAAAAGAAAACATAGTTGGAAAAACAAAAACAAAAACAAAAAGGACAGAAAACATATGGTTGTCAAGTAAGGAGATGATAATCCAAGGAACAAGATATTAGTAATTACCCATTGTCAGCATTTTTAAGATCTTCCCCACACAAATCTGCTGCTTGACTGAGAGCATTCCTCCATCGCTGTACCTTTTCTTTCTCATGTTTGCCCGCTTCATGTTTCTCAAAAGCTTCTGCAAAACTACCAGTCTGTTTCCGGACATCTGAAGCCTCAACATTATAGAACAATGGAATTACCTGTTGCCCCAATCGTTCTCTACACTCCATGATCTTCACCAGCTCGTCAAGACACCAACTGGAATCGGCATAACGCTGGGAGAAGACAATTATGGAGATCATGGATTTGTCGATTGCCTGCTCCAGTTGGGTTTTTATAAATTCCGCTCTTTCTAGCTCGTTGTCGTCAAGAAAGGAGCGGATTCCGGCATTAGATAATGCGGCGTGGAGGTGGCCTGTGAAGCCCTTGCGTGTGTCTTCACCTCTGAAGCTCAAGAACACTTGGTACTCCCAACGTTTTGATGAAGAGGATGGTGAGGATGAAGAGGAGGCTTTATGGGCTTTCCTGGCATCCATTAATTGATACTGGTTCAGATCAGACCAACTACAAATTATGCACAAGTTGGCCTTCCGATCCGACTTGAGCAGAAGAAGTTATTTCACAATTAATTATTTTTTTCTGGGGAGTGGTTTGGCCTTGACCAGCAGATGAATATGTGTGTAGACAGAGGTTAACCAAAACCAGGGGTCACTGTCTCCACTTTCTGTGGCTGTTGGCTACGCGATCTGCTGGACGGCTAAGATTGAAGGTCAGGAAAATTCAAAGAAGCTTAGGGGAAAGAGGTATGAAAAGAGCGGGAAGAGACGAGCACAATGTCCAATTAAAAAAGAAAAAGAAAAAAAGAAGAAGAAAAACAGAAGTCTTGTTTCGGTATGTTTTCACAAAATCTCTTTTCGTTGATTTTTTATATAAAAATTGATGATTTTAATTATTAAAAAAACAACTTATACAAATGATAAAATTAACCTCAATGAAGTATATGCAATTTAATCTTAAAGGCCAACTTTGTCATTTGGAGAATTTTTTTTGTATAAAATCATCAATATTTTGATGAAAAATCAATAAAAAGGAGTTTTGTGAAAACAATTTAAAACGTCAATGAGTGTTCTTGTAATTTCTAAAACCTCAAGGAGTTTTGTGAAAAAACTGAAAATCTCAGGAGGTGTTAGTGTAAATAACTCAAAATGAAGACATACCTTGTGTAAAAAGATTACAAATTTATTGTAACCACCTAATCTACTACTAGTTTTCTAAATGAAAAAATAATGCATTAGATTTCTATTGAAAAGTTGATATAGATACAAATAATGCAGTTGTATGAAATATTTTATTGAGAGAGAGAGAGAGAGAGAGAGAGAGAGTGTTTGTGTGTGCGCTCCCTTATTATGAATTAGCTTTATCCCGATTGTACAATTTCATGACTGGATTAATGTTATGAACAAATTCAAGTGGGTTTCACTTATATGTTGTACTCTAACAAAATATGTTATGAGTAGTTTTGAGAATTCCAATCCACACCATCCAATACATGGAGCTTCCCTGGATGTTTATTCCAAATGTGACGTATATATTGAGAGGAAACACAAAAGCAACATGCATGTTTGACATACATATACATATTTCTCACCAAAATGAGAATTAGCTAGGTTTTAATAAATGTGGAGCAACAATACGTATTCAATAGTTAATGATTGAGAGGCTCGTACGAACTTTCAATTATTCCCTTCCTTATTGATTAAAAAAAATGTCCGATAGTTATGTTCGTTCTTCAAAAATAATTTAGTTATGTGTTATATGAGAAAAGATGTATACAATTAAGTAATTTTTATATTGTGTATCATCACGTGATATAACCAATTCACTTATATTATAACATGTATATACAGTAACACTTCAAATAATAACATCCATTAACAGTTTCGTACTATTTACCTTTTTAAAATGGGCCAGAATCAAATCATGGGATTAAGCCATTGGGCCCAAAAATGCAAATATCCCGGAGGCTACAATGAGGGATAATATTGAGGTTTATAATGAGGGGTCTTTAAAAGCCGTCCAATCAAGTACAGAGTTATTATTGTACTGTTGGACATAACACACTCATCATAATCCCTCAACATTGAAGCTCCGTGCAAATATTGCTTGACTTGCTCATTCTCTACCAACTCCTTTAACAGGGAAATTCTATATCACCTTTCAGTGACCTATTGAAGCAGGTTATGGCCCTCCTGGCTGTAAACGCTCATCTTTGATAACCTCCTCTGACATAAAAGCATATCCTTCGGCTAGGCCTTTCTTCCCAGGGTTAAGGAATGAACTTCACCACCCACGGTCCTACTCATTATACACCTCTATTTCCTTTCTGATTTTTTTTTCCCAAATGCTTTTCCTTAACACGGGACCTACAATTTTATTGCTTGGTAAAATAAAAAAAACCAATTTACAGCAAGTCAATAATGTACAAGAAAATATGCTTGACCATGTTTCGTTTTGATGCCGTTCAACGCCTCCACAAACAAGGTAACAATCTTGTAGCACAACTTTGATTCTTCACAAATTCACAGGCCATATATTCTGCAAGTAACATTGATATGCCTGCAACATTCACTGCCCCGCATAAATCCCGTTCAAACATTCAGGATCAGTTTCGTTTGCCCAACATTGTCATCTAATTAAAGCATTATGTTATTCAGTAACCGTCTCAATATCACAGAAGCTGGCATAAGAAGAAAATCAACAGCAGTAGATGTGGACCAACCAGTTCAGTCAATACTAATGTGGGCATCGGTTCCTTAGATGAGTTTTTTTTTTTTTTTTTTCCTGGCAAGCAAGTCGCTACAATGCAGAGATACAAAACAGGACCGCGAGATGCTTTCCTTTGATTCGTAAATCAATGGCCATTCTCACATATTCGTGAGCATATTGGAAGCATATCCCCTCCTCCCCAAAATACTTTTGTGGAATCTAATGTTCCAATATGGCTTGACATGTATGGATACCGCTGTCAGCATGTAAGAAGGGTAGTAAACTTGCCAGATTAGTTTCTATATTACCTTATCATAGCACTGAAGGTTATCGAAAGTGTTCACGAACGTAAGCTGTTGCATGAGGAGAAGCAGGGCCAGAGGAAGTTTGGGGCGACCTTTTAACAAAAGGATGGTTCAATAGCTGAGCTGCAGTAGGTCGATTATAAGGGTTAACTTGTAAACATTTGAAAATGAAATCTCGTGCATCCGTTGATAGCGAATCAGGAACTGGAGGAGGTTCACCCCTGCCAATCTGAAATAATGCTTGCATCTGCCAATCAACAGACAAGAATATGATTTTTCTCAGATTTCAAAAACAACTCCACAAGGGATAATCTAGGGATCTATCATGTCTTTCATATGACTGACTCTGTTTTTTCTTCTAGAATATACCATTTTAACAAATCAGTACGACATTTTTGGTTGTTATTTTATAATTTCAACATATGTCTTGGACTTCTCTAATGTTTCAAATTGATTAAGAATATTAACCCTAATTTTCCCATTGCAACTTTTCCTCTCTTCTCTCTTCCCTTCACTTCCTCTTTCCCACAACTAGCATTAGAACATTATGTCATCAATTTTATAAGGTTTTCTAAAGACTAACTGATTGCTGAGAAGAAACCTCTGGATTCAGGTTTTAGAAGGGGTGAAAAAGGGGTCACGATTAAGGAATTTTCTAGGCATGGGGGAAATTGGGCCTTCTTTGTGATCTGATTATAGTAGTTGGTGAAAGTAGCAGCTTTCAGAGGTAGGATTTCATTGATGGTAATCTAGTTGCATGGAAGAGTGAAAAATGTTGTTAGGTCCAGTGCTGAGGTTGAGTGCAAGTGAAGATGATCTGCACAAAATCACATGGTGGGCGATGGGTGGTATGCAGGGTTGGATTCCATGTCTGAAAATAAGGTGGGGGATGTGGGAACTTTGTCAAAATGTTCATCTTTCTTCTAACTTTTCTTTCTTTCTATTTAATACGAGTATGTGTTTCTTATCCTAAGAAAAGGTAGAAGCTTAGCATTTTATATACAGAAGTGTTGAACATACGCCTTCCAGGTGAGAGTATGGAGGCTGACGGGTTAACATCTCTAACACAGCACATCCAAGGCTCCATATGTCAGCTGCAAGCCCATAGCCACGATTCTTTTGATTAACAACCTACAATTTACAGCTTACTGGTTAACGGGTTAACCCAAAACCAATTATACAGACAAGCATGCTTGGACTAACCTATGCCCAATTATAGGATTGCAACTGAGAATTAACTTTATCAGAGAACAAAAAGAAAAAAGAAAAAAAAAAGATGTGAATTAAGTTTCTTTTACCAGGCAAATGATGTGGATTAAGGTAAAAGAGTAATGCAACAATTACAGATAAATACTAATTTTAATTCAAAAGAGCCTAATCATAAAATAATGTAAAAGACAAATTTGTCCTACCAAAAGATAGTTTAACCGAAATTTTCTTTTTTACTTGTCCAGATACACTTGTTTTTTTTTTTTCAACGAAATCTAACACATCCGACGAAACAAAAGCACCAAGTAGTAGAGAGATTGTACTCGTTTTACTATTTCTTCCTGTTATTGGTGGATTACTTGTCCACCTTGTATGGTTTTTTATGAAATAAAACTTCTCTTTTATATTTTTTTTTAAAAAAATGTAGTAAAGAGATTGTAGAATCATCAAAAACGTAAAAAATTGGTCCAAGAAACTAAGGATAAAAAAGTTGAAAAAGATTACATACATACATATTATAAATATAAGAAGTAGCAAATGAGGAGAAAACAGTCTGCACAAAGGGCAAAACATATTTGTTTCTCTACTTAATGTATTTGGCAGGACACGTAGCGATGGTCAGACTTATCAACATTTTATTCAGCTGAAGTGAGAAATGTATCTGTTTCTATAAGATATTTACTGTAAAGAGAGGAGGCAAACCTCCGGAGCCATCCAATAAGCAGTCCCTTTGCAGGATTTCACGTCATTCAATTTGGTTGCCTAGGAAAACAAAAGGCCAGAGTATAATGGTTTAGCATTAGAAATTCTATGAATTTTTTTATTAAAATAAAATATAAATTCTATGTGTGTGTGTGTGTGTGTGAGAGAGAGAGAGAGAGAGAGAGAGAGAGAGCATTAGAGATTTGACCTTGGCTAACCCAAAGTCTGCAAGTTTCACAGATCCACTTGCATCCACCAATATATTAGCACATTTGATATCCCTGTGAATCACATTACGATCATGAAGATATGTCAACCCACTCAAAATCTGCCTTGTGAACACAGAAACTTGAGAATCCCTCAACAGATACTTTTCATAGAGATTTGCAAGTGAGCCTTTTGTTACAAGCTCAAGGAAGATATAGAGCTTAGTTTCATCCTGAAATAATATTAATTTGACCAATTAGTGTACAAAACAATAGAGTCCAATAAATGAATGTTAAATTAACCTTGAAATACAGCGAGCTAGTCTAAAAGCTGTTTTGTCACATGATTGCAGCTTGGGTAGTCGCATTGGTCTAGCATTTCTTTAATTGTTTGTTTTATGGTTCTACAAATATATGTACACACATGCACATATAAATGCCTATGTACTAACTACAGTATATAAAAAAAAATGTTAAATGAAAACTCGTCCTCATTCCCAAAAGGACATAAAAGAGTCAAGAAAAAGCATAATGAGTAAAAAGTTATGCTTCCAACTACATAAAGATCTAAATAGAAATGAAAACCAAGAAAGGAAGTAGCATACCTTGTCTGTGCCAAGATATTGAACTATGTTGTCATGTTCAAACTGACTCAAAAGATGAATCTCCTGTACCAAGAATCAGGGTATTAGAAGAAAGAATTTTAAGGCATCTAGGAAAATGCCCACAATAGCATCTACAAAAGAGAAAACAAATGTACGCAGCTGTGTAAAGCTTTAATCATTTAGCATTAACATGTGCCTTTGGTTTGGACCCATTTATGAAGGATGGAACGGGTTAAAAACTTAAAATTCAGAAACAGACATGGGATGGGGAAAGCAGAGGCCAACAACTGCTGTTGAAATGGTCTGTCCACACCTGAACGGTTCTGTACAAACATGTGTGTGTGTGTGTGTGTGTATAAAACATTTCATTGGGTATTTGGGTTAATATTCAATAGATTTTAAGATCAAGACATATGGTCCAAGACTCAAGAGGAAAGAGCAGGGAAGGGTATGGCGTAGCAGGGGGTAAATACATGGGGTGAGATTGCACGAGAGAGTGGGGGCTTGCTCTGAAGCAGGGAGAGGGGAGTTGCAGAAATGTAACCCAACTGTGAAACGCCCCATGCCCATCCCAAGATGAGGTCCCAGCAGATATCGAGTCCAAGCTTGCCAAGATAGAATAAATAAAATAAAGTAAAGAATAAAAGATAGTATTTAGTAATTAAACTAGGACAAATCAGAATAAGACTCTTTCTTTACACCTGCTCAAGTTGGATAAGGCTCTGCTTGCCATGGCTTCCTTGATCCAGTAAAGAAACCTCCTTTACAGCAAAAAAGAATCCATCACTGCAAGATAATATATAAATGAAGCATGAGAGAAACAGAGAGAGCGAGAACTTAAAAAGTTATCTAAGACCAACATGTTAATTTTATGGAACAATATTTTCAGGGATATGCATGAATGATTAAGAAACAACAAATGCATGAACGGATGAGCAGTAATGTGAGAAACTATAGAATTAGAAATGAAATCATATAGCCATGAATGGTTGTCCCATTTTTCACGAAAGTGGTAGTCATTATCTCCCTAGCACCAAAAAGAGAAAAAAAAAGAAAAAGAAAGGTTATAGTGATAATGCCCCACGTTTCTATTCATTAAACTCTTCAACAGATTCCTAGTCCCCTACCAAAGTATAGTTATTTCTTTTCTTTCCCGTTTTTCTTTTCAACATTCAAAGTCTTGTTCAGAATGAGGTATATTCAGACAAATTTAACATAATGCTAATCACTAATAACACAGGCATAAGAATTAGAATTTAAACAAAAAAAAACTGAGCAACACTTGCACAAGTTTTACTTGGAGTAAAAATATTTTGTGTAAAGGGATGCAGGAAACTATCGCTTACTCAGTAAAGCCTTCGTACACAGTTCCATACGAACCACTTCCCAAACGGTGACCCTTTTGCCACGATGACGAAACACTGCGTCTGAATTTCCCATTTGGCGAAAAAATACTATGGATTGGCTCCAGCTTTGCTCTAGAAGTAGCATCAAAACCAACACTTTCATTTTCATTTTCATTATTGGATGGAGATAAGCCAGATGACAAAGAATCATCAGACAAATCATTGCCCTTTCCAAAACTCGCTTCATCTATCACTTCCCTCTCACCATTTGCTTCATTTACAAGGTCCTCTTCTTCATCCGAATACCTCACATCACCAACACGAATGGGCGAATCTGCTACACCAATATGGTCTTGAGGAGAAAAAAATTTCAATACAACCGGAGGCGGGCGCAGACCTTTAATTCCTCCACTACCACCACCCTTTCTGGCATTTCCCCCAAACTTCGCCGAATTCGAAGCTCTAATTTCATTGTCTAGCCTAACCCTAACTTCGGATTTCTCCAAAACGGCGCCGCTTTCCGCTCTGTCTGGCAATTCAAGATGGCTTTCATGGCGGAGGCGAGAGCGAGGTGGGAAGTGGGAGGAAGAAGAGCGAGCTCGCTGGGCCTCCCAGGCTGCGATTGGGATGGAGAAGTCTTCGGGGCCGGAAAGCCCAAGGCTGCGGCAGATGAGGTCGAATTCGCCCTCAATGCCTCTGACGCGGAAGCTGGGTTGGTGGTCAGAGAGAGGTGAGTGGTCCAGAGAGCGAGTTCTGATAGAGGGGGAGCCATGGCCGAAGGAAGAAGAAGAAGGAGAAGGAGAAGAAGAGGAGGAGGTTGAGGCGTCGTAGTCTATGTTCCTCATGGCGTTTCGGCGATCGAGCTTCGGTTTCGGGCGTTTCGATTGCTTGGCGTCCATGGTGCTGCTCTGTTTGGCTACTTAGTTTCGAGCTTGAAGTTTCAAATGAGAGGAGCTTGGTGGTGAGTCAGGCGGGTGGCTTTTGACAGTTGCTTTGTCTTCTAGCTTGTGTCATGTGGTGGACATTGATATACAGACTCATAGCATCGGCGCTGTACGCGGTTCTACTTCTATCCAGTATACAGACAAAGAAAGAGAGTTGGAACAAGTTGAAACGGACAACGAGCTGAAACGTTGACACTTGGCCACACCTTGGAGGCCTATCCTATGAAAGACTCTGAATTGATGACTATTGAATTGTTATAAGGGCTGTGAATTGATGACCGCATGACGGTATTGATGAATATAGCAAAACAATTCAAATTCGTGTTCTGTCACGTTGAGCACAAAGTTTCACTAATGTTCTATAGCAGAAACTGGTGAGATGCAGTAAAAACAATTCAAAATCTGGTAATGTACCACTTTTAGCATAGCAACCACAAAAACTTGCAAAGGTGAGGGGGAGACAGAGCCGGTCCATTGATTTTGGAAGTCCTGTGCAAATATGAATGTCGAGGCCCTATATATATAAGTAGGAAAAAAAATTTCATATAGAAACAAAAATTTCTGACACGGGAAGAACACATTCGGAAAGAGTTTTCCAGAAAAATTTCTTTAGTCACCCTTCCAAATCACATAGCTGATAAATTGATTTTCCAATTTCAATGCTTGGTGAATTCTCATGTGAATAAAGGAGGGAGAAAAGAACTGTGATTTTGGGGAAATGGCTAAAGCTTGGGTTTTTACAATCCAAAATTTGATGGAAGAGGGTGGTACACTAGTACTGAAGAGAAATGGCTTTATTTTGATGGAGGAGAGTGAGAAAGACTTACTGAAAGAGAAAAGAATATTAGAATGGTTTTGCAGCTTAAGAGTTGGGAAGAGGAAAACACAGGTTTCAAACCATAATAAATAAATAAAAAGAAGAGTTGCAGCGTAAGAGTTGGGAAGAGGAAAATGAATTAAATTAGGGCCTCTACTCTCTAAGTCGTAGAATTTGTTGATAATTAATATTCAATTCAATTTTGGTTTTGGTTTTAGTGCCTTGCATGTGGTATTGTGGGGTAATATTTAATATTTCATTTTTATTTTCAAGTTTTAGTTAATTTAATGGGTTGACTTGGAAAAATTTGGAGGCCCCTAAATTTTGGGGGCCCTGTGTGGTCACACACCTCGCACACCCCATGGGCCGCCTCTGGGGGGAGAGGCAGTAAAAACAATTCAAAATTTGGTGGAGTACTACTTTTAGCATATAGTACCACTTTGAGCACAACATGCATTATTGTCGGTAGTCACCGGAGAAAGCGAGAAGAAAAAATGGTTAAGTGATTTGGGTATGTGAAACCATTGATAATTTTGCACAAGAGTTGAGTATGCGGTGACAACAATGAGAGCTTTGCAGCAATATAAGGGTAGGGATGCAAATTAAACCAATCAGTTGAAGATAATAGTTGGGTAGGGTGGGTTCTTTCGTTGGCATGGGAAGAAATTAGGGCGAAGAAGATCGAAGAGAATAGAGGAAGAGCCTTTCGTACACAATACACGGCAACTGTTACCTTCAACTTATTGGTCAGACAGACCATTAACTTAAATGAAAGTGGGTTTTCAGACAATGAATTGGAACGTGAAATAAAATTATAAGTAGTAATACGTACTTAGGACATTCCCTAATGAAGTGGAGGATAATTTGTCATATGCATGTGTTTTCTGTTTTAGATTTATTAACAGAAATGAAAAAGTATATTTAAAAAAAGGGAAAATGGGTGAAGGGGTGAGGATGTTGAGAGTATTGTCCAGCATTGAACTGTTAAAATACCTAGCATGAGATTATATGGAATTGAGCTGTTTTCCCTATTTGTAATTAATTTTGGGATGGAACCTCAACTTCCTTCATAGTATTAGAGCATATATTCACGTGTTGGACCCAACAACCACACGTACTCTCATGTCTTAGACTTGAAAGTTCTTCACACGTGTGGGGCAACTTCCTTCATAGGGTAATTACTAGGGCTGCACACGGTTCGGGTTGGGCGGTTATGGGCCCAAACCGCACGCGAACCGAGCTTAGTCAGCAGGCCCAATTGCAAAACCGTGGACCTCCTTTTTAAGCCCATTTTCGAGTTTGGTCGAAACCCGATAGTGTCGGGCCGGGTTGGTTCGGTTCGGGTATTTTCCGAGGCCCAACAAAAGCATCGTTTTAGAGTTTTTTTTTTTTAAGTTTTCAGGCCCATTCTATTTTTGGTCGATTTCAACATTTCCGCTTTTTCCAGTTTTGAATGTTCCTGTACAGTTTTTCCAGAATCTCCAACTCTACATAACTAACATTTTCATCATTCAAATACTTCAAAAAAACCTTAAAACCATAGCAAATCATCATCCACCACACGTCCAAATACAGAAATTAATATTATACAGTCCATAGCAAATTGTGAGAGTAATCTCAATCACAATTTGCATATTTGCAAAGTTCAAACGAAAATCCAAATAAAAACAAATAAATGTCCATTACATATACACATACAATTCCCATGAGTTGTTTCATATTCAAATCAAATTTGCACCTCTGCACAAAGAAAGAAAAAATAGTTAGTAAACATATGAATTAATAACACAAAGAGAAATTATGATTAATGTAGAAAAGAAAGAAAACCTTTTTCCACTTTTTCCAAAGCTTGGTAGAAATCTAACTCCTCCAATGCGGGTTCTTTGTAGTAGCTAAACTCCTCCGCCCTTAACCAATCACTACAACAAATCAATGCCTCCACGGTTTTTGGGGTTAATGAACTCCTAAAGGGATCTACAACTCTTTTCCCGTGCTAAAAGAACATTCCGAAGCCACAGTTGATGCTTGGACAGCAAATACATCTTTTGCAATACTAGAAAGTATTGGAAATTTTGTAGCATTCTCCTTCCACCAATCAAGCAATTTGAACTCATCATTCGTAAGATTCACGGGAGGTTCCAATAGGTATTTGTCAATCTCATTTCTTATCTCAACAACATCCTTATCTCTCCTTGACTTCAAGAACTTTTGCAACCTTGATGATTTAGTAACATCATTGTTCACATGCAATGATCCTTCACTCTCTACATTACCATGAAAAACTTGGGCAGCAGCTGGATTTTTCTTTTTATAGTAATCATACAAATTGTGCAAAAGTGTCTTAATCTCCAATGACATGTCATTAACCCCATTTTCATCGGACACCAAGTCACCCAAGCAAAATTCCACATATTCCATCTTGTATCGAGGATTTAGAATAACCGCCACAAAGAATAACTTGTTGATGTTATTCACATTTCCCCAATATTTATCAAACTTTCTCTTCATCATTGTTGCTATTTTGCACATAACAACATCATCAACATTCATCATTGTGTCTATCTCCTCCAAAAAAGAACATATCTCATGGAGTGGGGCATTAGAAGACACGGTTTTTGATGCACTAAACCTCAAAGTAGCATCATAAAACCTCTTCAAAAATTTGACAAATACCTTTGTATTATCCCAATCCAATGAAGTTGGAGGTCCAACTTTTTTCTTCTTTTCCTTACCATGAGCTTCATACTCCTCAAAATACCCCAAAAAGTTTGGGTCATCCTCCTCCATCCTCTCAAAACCTTTTTGGAGCTTCAAAGCACTCTCCAACATCATGTAAGTTGAATTCCATCTTGTGCACACATCTAAAGGAACCATGGTTCTAGTATCAACCTTCTCCATCTCCAAACAAGCCCTAAACTTCTCTAACCGTTGGGATGACCCCCTAATGTACTTAGCACAATTGCGAATACTCTCAATGGATTGATGAATTTCTTTCATTCCATCGGTTACAATCAAGTTTGTAATATGTGCACAACACCTCACATGCAACAAACTACCATCACCTATGAGTGAATTCCACTTTTCTAACCTCTTCTTCATGTAGCTAATACATCCATCATTGGAGGAAGCATTATCAACCGATATGGTGAAAACTTTCTCTATCCCCCATCCATTCAAACATGCCTCCACAAGCCTACCAATTGTATCCCCCTTATGATTAGGAATGACACAAAAATTAAGAATTCTCTTATGCAAGACCCAATCATCATCAATAAAGTGGGCCGTGAGAACCATATAATTGATATTTTGAATGGATGTCCAAGTGTCGGTGGTAAGATAGACTCTTTGTGCATTATGTGTTAAGACACTCTTTATTTTAGCTTTCTCCTCTTGATAGAGATCCCACACATCTCTAGCAATTGTTGTACGAGATGGCAAATCAAATCTAGGTTGTGCCTCCTTCAAAAATTCACGAAACCCAATACCCTCCACATGACTAAACGGAAGCTCATCCCGAATAATCATCTTGACACATGCAATTCTACATCTCTCTTTACTAAATGCATGTGATACTAGGTTACCCCCTTTCGCTTGGCCCTCAAATGAAAGGACTTTTTGTCTTTTCTCATGTCTCAATGGAGAATTCTTACATTGACTTCTCAAATGGTGCCACAAAGTAGATGTACCATTCTTTTTACCATCACATGCATAGTCCTTTTTACAATACTTGCATATGCATCTAGACTCACTAGTTTCATCCTCACACTTTATCTTTGTGAAATGATCCCAAACCCCCGATGCTTTCTTACAAGGCTTTCTTTTTCCTAAAGTACTAGGGGTTGATTTTGGAGGAGCTGATTTTGGAGGGTCAGATTGTGAAGGGGCTAATGGTGGAGGGGCTAATGGTAGTGGTGGGTTAATAGAAACAGGGGTTTCAGATTCTGCTTCCATTAAATTAATTATAACCTACAAAAATACAAATATTTGGTGCTTTAATAACCAAAAACAATAAGCATGTAATCAATATTTCATATCAACCAAAACAGCAACCAAAATACAAATATAGAGTGACATTACAATGATGCAATTTTCTGCCAAATCACATTATTGAATATATATGCCAAATCACATTATTGAATGATGCTATATATTACTATGATCCTATATCCTATAATAGAGTCAGATCAAAGAAATTCATATATCCTATGGCAAATCAATTCTATGATCTTATATATTACTAGAAATTACAACACCACCAGAAAAAAAAAATCAAACAACAACAAAGTCAGATCAGAGAAATTACCTAGAGCAAGCCAATCGTTTCCTATGATCCCAAATTCAATTCTGTCCACCAAAAATCACAACAGAGTCAGATTAGATAAATAGAATTAACCAAAATCGTCAAATCCCTAACATTTTTAATTAGGGTTTACAAATATTAATACCTCACAAACTGAGAGACAACGAGAGACTGAGAGAAGCAATTAAGAGATCGAGAGGGTGAGAGAGAGAGAGAGCGAAATTGGAAGGAGACGAGTCGAGTGGTGAGAGATAGAGTGACTAAGAGTGAGTGATCGGGTGAGAAATCGTTAGAGAGAGAGAGAGAGAGAGAGAGAGAGAGAGAGAGGGTGAGAGAAGGAAGAGAAGACAACCGAGAGTGATTCAGAGAGGCAGAGCGAGAGTGATTCAGAGAGAGCGTGGCGAGAAAGAGAGTCGAGAGGCGAAGAGGCGAGATGGAGAAAAAATCAAGCAATGTGTTTGATTTTAGGTTTCGCTCAATCCGTGTAACATAGAGTAGGAAATGGTTTTCGCTCGACGAATCATCACTTGACACCTATATTACGTATTTTTGTTATAATAAAAAATTTACTCGGTCCGGTCCGGTTTTCGCGGTTTGCAGCCAATTAAAACCGGTCCAACCGGTTCATGGCGGTTCGGCGGTTTTTTGCCCGATTCTTGACTTTTCCAGTGTAAAAATCGAACCAAACCACCTTCGGCGGTCCGGTTTGGTCGATTCGGTCGGGTTTTCGGTTAAAATGTTCACCCCTAGGGTAATTACCCAACTTTAGAATGTGGGTTTTGTTTAATGTTTTCATTTATTTAATACTAAGTTTCATACCCTTTTACCCTCATAATATTAAATCTTGGTGCCAAAGTTTAGAAGGTAGGTACCAAGGGGGTTCAAACCTAGACTATTGGTCTACATGCCAATGTAATTTCAATGTTTCACTATTTGGCGTATATCTTATGGGCTTTTTGTTGCTAGTGAACTCCTCTATATTTGGATTAATCTCTTGTGGTTACTGCGCTTCCATATTTATATTAACCTTATATAATTATTTGCATTTATATTGGTCCTTGTGACTCATGACCTTTCGGCCTGAATTATGAATTCAAAATTATCAAAGAAATCACTTTATACTTTTGGCCAGTACAGAGAGACTGCCTAGAAACAAATACTAAATAATTCAAGGGAAAAAGGCATTATTAGATCAAATAGCATTAATGTGATTTTGACCCAAAATGGCATAATCATCTCATCTACACCACCAATCCCTACCCCTATATGATGATCTTGTGGGTTCTTCATGCCCATGAACCATGGATGCCTCTGCATCGTCTCTATACTGTTAGTTTTGAAAGCCTGCCTCTCCATTCGAGCTTTGGTCAATCAGCCAACCCAAATCATTCAAAGAAACCATGTTCCAATTGTGGAGGGACTTACAGTCAAACTCTAGAATAGCACCATTGTCATCTCATTCTCCCTTTTCTCCTTCCTTTGTTTCTTCAGTTGTTCTCCTCCATGTTCACCATCTTTTTGCTCTGTTCCATCTCCGGCATGGTCTTAAATTTTTTTAAGAACGCCTTGCACTTGGAGAGAGGATGGCCAAATCTCATGTTGAGTATCAGATAGGGTATAAATTAGGGCACACACTGGAACATCATAGAGGTTGTTGAGTTCACACACTTTCTTCATCAGATCCTAGTTCATTTTCTTGAATGTTGTTTCTCTGGTTGAGTAATTATTGATGTAGGTTAGTTTCACCTTCTTTCTAGACATGGCTCTCAGGGAAAATAAAATGAACAATACAAACTAGTAAGAAAATAATGCATTTGCGAGTTTTCTTAAGAGGATAGCCTACACTATATATAGAGTAGTAATAGGGCAACCTAATGAATTCTTGGATATTACATTTTGAATGAGAATTAAATGTGGGGATATGTTTTTCATTTTTTTTTTGATACAAGCAAATATTACGGGAGGGGGGGAATGAACATTCCATTTCAAATGTAGGAGATTTGGTATTTTATCATAATGGGAATGGGGGAAAAAGCTAAACGGGAATGGGGATGAGAATGGTATACACCCTCCGATTCGACCCATTACATCTCTTTTCTAAAAACAAATGAACTTACAAATGTACAGATGCATCTGCTATTGAATTGATTAATTTTGGGCATGTTTGGATAAGGGATGGTTTGGGGTGTGGATTTGGAATTCATTCCTTAAATCCAAATTCAGTTGCTTGGGTCTGCATATTGGTTTTAGATTCGGGCCAAATCTGTGTTGTTTTATTTCATGACATCATCTTCTTTTAATCCCAACAATATGTTAGATAAGGGTAAAGCAACAAAGGACTCATTAGTATAGTGGTTTGGAGTATTTATTCCCTCAAGAAAGGTCCTGGGTTCAAGTCATAGCGTTCGTGTAGTGTGTGTGAGTTTAGTATACTATCGCCTATCTCAATAGGAAAGGTCCTAAAATTTTTAATTTTTAATTGAAAAAAATGGTAAAGCACCCATTATAGGAGATCCTAACATGTTACCTTAGACAATCAATATGTTCCTCCAGGTGAATCTTTACATGTTGTTCACTCGCATCTATCCTGTCATATTGATGCAAAACAAAATTCTCATGCTTTACCTAAACTATTAAATTATGGTCTATTTCATCTATCTAAAGCTGAATTCTTGCTTGTTCTCACAAATCTGCTCTTGGTTTGCCTGTTTACTATTTAAAGCTGAGTCAAAATGCCCACATCGCTGCAATGGCCACTATGTTCTGCGATCGATGGCAAAGGGCGATGGTTCTGCAATTCAATGCATTTACTCAATTTAGGGAAAAAAAAGGGGTTTAATGAGTAATTTGAAATTTTATTAAAATTTAGTGGGGTGTAAAAAATTATGGGGTGTAAAGAGTAATTGGGTTTTAAACTATCTCAAACACTCACATAAAAAAAAATACAACAATAATATAGTGTTTAAATGTAGATGGTTCACCAACGGGTCTAGCCCAGTGGAAAAACGCCTTGACTTTCAAGCCATAAGGCTCAAGTTCGAACCCCCAAGACATCATAGTTGTGTGCGTATGTGTGAGAAACCCCTCTCCCATGCAGTTTAAACTATCACTTGTACTAAAGAAGTTCAAACAGTGACAAAATTGTGATTGGGGTGCCAATGTGAAAGACAATTGGGAAGCATATGATATTTAAAAGCATGAGCTTGACACAATTAGCTCGAGGTGAAATCGGTTCGTTATCGACCCGATTCTAAGCTTCCAATGTATCGACCGACATTGTCGGTATAGTAAAAAATGAAATCGCTACCGACGCCGCCTCCAATAGTTTGCCGATTGTCGGCCAAATCGATGGTTTCAATCGGCACGGTTCGGCAACGAAAAACCGAGATAGAGATGGAAAGAGAGATTGAGCAGCTGAGATGGTGATGGTGCACTAGATCTGGAGGTGAGAGAAGACGATGAGGGAGAGAGAAGGTGGGTTGCGTATATAAGCCCCATTTGACGATCTTTCTTTGATCGAGTAGTCAACTACCTCTTTGCCCAGGGATTGCGAATATGCTTGACTGAGATTCCAAGCAAGCTACCTGGAATAAGACGATGGTTGGGGTTTAAAATTTAAAGTGGTGGTGTTAGAGTGATGTTAGGAAACTCTAACTATGTAATACTTTTTTAATACTATTCGATTGGTAATGATTAAATATATTAATGATATGATTTTCAAAGAACGAACCATGTTGGTGTAGCGATAAGAGGTTGAGTATTTGAGAGGTCAGGGTTTCAAACCTTATGCCTTCAACTTCTATGATGTGTTTACTAATCATGAATTGAAATTCTCATTAGGAATTGAATTCCATCGATGGAGGATTCCTGCGTTTACTTCACATCAATGAATTTCAATTCTTGGGTGGGAGATGGTTTTCTAATTCCTGGAGAACTAACCCCATAGGAGTTCATCTTTTTTACCTATTATATCATCACATAATTTTTAAAATTCCAAATTTGCCATCTACTTTAACCCAATAATGAGTACATTTTAGTAATTAGTACCACTCCTACTTTAATTCCATATGATTTAGTTAACAACTTC
The DNA here is from genome assembly GCF_029339155.1 of Prunus mume. Lineage (NCBI taxonomy): Eukaryota > Viridiplantae > Streptophyta > Magnoliopsida > Rosales > Rosaceae > Prunus > Prunus mume. Next base: position 1,978,921 of record NC_142699.1, on the reverse strand, counting down.
AATAGGAATCCGGAATCTTATTCTCCTCAATCCAACTCCAAGGATGTTAGGTCAAGCCAAAAAACCACCCCATAATCGACCGAGAATGAAATGTACTATTTTTCGGGCCAAAAAATTAGATCGAGTTGGCTGGTTTTTTGATTTGTCGGGTGAAAATTCCAGCCCTACAATTAGCCATTGGAGAAAATTAATTAAGGCACTCACACGAAAATAAGTAATTTATTTTTTTGGTTTTTGCATGGCATAATTTAAATTAAAAAGGATAAGACATATCCTTTCAATTGAAATTTGAATGAAATTCGGTTTATGTTGTGGTTTGAAAATTGCCAATACGCAAGCCTATATCTGAAAATAAAGTTAGTGTACTTTTTTTTTTAATCTTTATGTGTTATTCTATTGTTTTAATTATTTTTTATTTTAATAAAAACTTAATTGCATGTATTAAATTAAAGAAGTTGGCCAAAAAAACAAAAGTAAAGAAATTAATTTTATATATTTAAATTTTTTTAAATATAAAATATAAAATAAAATAAAACACAAACACCTCCTGACGAAATTTCGTCGGCACAAGTCTATGCCGGCAAATATTTGCCGGATTAGAGTTCTCCTGACGAAAGCTACCTCTGTCGACGAAACTTCGACTGGAGAAGTCTAATATAGCAAATTTTGTAGGAGAGGTATTTAAATATATATATATATATATATATATATATAAACTTAGGGTATTTAGGTGAATTAATTTTTCAAAATTTTAATTTTAGTAATTAAATAATATATTTGTCTTATTTAATTAGTTCAATTAGTAATTATATTTTAATTATTATTTCTTTAGCAAATAATTAGTATTAAACATTTTAATTAACTTCACAAATTATATTATGTAATAATTAGTAATTCAATTTTTTTAAATTTTTTTCCCTTTAATATTCACTAAGTAAATTATATATATCTATATATATATAAAGCAAAATGCAGAGAATAGTGAAACATTCAAAATACCAGAAAATGCCCATTGGTTAATGCAAATATTAAGAATTGAAATTATTAATTAAATGAGGATAATATGGTAAATTCACACTTTAAAAAATTAAAATTAAAAGAAAAATCAGATAATGGATCCTATTTTTACGGAACACAACTACCCATTATCTTTTTAATTCTAAAAAAATTAAATTCTTTTAAAAAGGCCTCCATGCGTGGAAGCGTATGCAGAGAGGCTAGTATATACTAAAACTGAATCCCAAAATTCACTGTTCATAGACTATTCATTCGCAATAGTGAAATGACGATTTTGCCCTTACTTATGTTCTTTGTTATTTTTTGTCCTATTCGGCAGTATAGTAAAATGACCCTATTGCCCTTTCTCTTTTTACTTTTTTGGGTTGATTTTGATCCCAAAATTCACTGTTTGTAGACTATCCATTCGCAATAGTGAAATAACAATTTTACCCCTACTTATGTTCTTTGTTTTTTTTTGTCCTATTCAGCAGCACAATAAAATGACCATATTGCCCTTTGCTCTTTTTACTTTTTTGGGTTGATTTTCAGACATATATTTAATACAAACTACCTTTAGTTTTAAAACCCGCAGTATCACACGAGCACCTTTTACTAGTAATAACTAAAACATAAGGCAAAATTGTAGCAATAGTTCTGGACTAAGCCCCAACTTTACTTTTCGTCCCTCGCATTGTTAAATTATTCTGGTACTTTAATTATCTCAAGTTTGAAAGTCATTTCCGTTATTTTCGTCAATTTTTATGTTAAAAATGATGACATAGCATGGAGAAGTCATACTTGGCATGGGCAAAAATGTCTTTTCACACAAAAAATAAAAAAATAAATCTCATCTCTCTTTCTCTTCCGACCTCCATCCCAATTCCTTCTTTCCCCATCCACCCAGATTTCTTCACATCCCCAATTCCCTCCCCACCCCCAAAAAGATTATATCATTATGCCATCAATCTAGAATTAATTTCTCTTACTCGAATTTCCAACTTGCCATCAATCTGGGATCAATTTCTCTCACTCTAATTTCCAAACCCCTCCATTCTCTGCCATGAAAACAAACATTGAAAGCCTCTGGGTTTTTGTCCGAGCCTCCAAATGATTCCGAGCCTTTTCTGCAGAAAGCATAGCATGCACGCTTTCTAGCTTATCGCAATACCCGCATAATTAAAAATCCATGCTTCACAACACCATCTTACAAATCTTATACTAAGATTTTGGTACTCAGCGGGGATCAAGACGGGAGAAATTAAAGCGCAGATGGAGGAGAATGACAATGTTTTGGTGCTGAGCAGGGAGCGAAGGAGGGATAAAGAGATCAAGGAGAGTGGGGTGAAATACGTGAGGATGGAGAGGAGGATTGGGAAGTTCATGAGGAAATTTGTGCTGCCAAATTTGGGTGCGATTTTAGTGGTGGTTGAAGATAGGGTTTTGACATCAGACCCAGATTTGTTCTTTCCCCCACACCCAAATTTGTTCTACTTCCTGTAGTTGTTGGGATTCTGTGGTTGTTGGGGTTCTAAGTTCTGTGGATAATTTTTTTTGTTTTCTCTTTTCTGTAGTTGCGGGCTAGGGTGGGAGGTGCTGGGTTCTGGGTTCATGGGGGTGGGTGGTGGTCATGGGAATGAGAGGAGAAGAAATTGGTGGGGGAGTGAGAGAGTTTTTTTTTTAAAATTTTTTTTTTTTTAATTTAAATTTATTTTATATATAAATATTTTAATCAATTTAAAATTAATAAAAAGACAAATATGCTCTCATTTTTAACGGAAAAGTTAACTGAGATGACGGTAAGGACAATTTTGAAAGTTGAGCGTAATTAAAGTACCGTATGATTTAGCAATGTGAGGGACAAAAAGTAAAGTTGAGGCTTAGTCCAAAGATCATTGCTACAATTTAGCCAAAACATAACTACTAATCAAAGTAATTAAAAAAGAGAAATACATATTATGCCACTTAAAGAATATAGCCGCGCGGATATATTTTTAAAATATTCTATTTCTTAGAGTACAACCGCACGGCTATACTCTACCAACAAAGAAAATATGAATTTCTCTGTAGGCTTATCTTGTGAGGTGCTCTTTGTGAACATCCTACATCGAAAATTCACACTCGTATAAAGGCCTTTATGAACAAAGCACTTTGATGGTTTGGAGAGTTGGGCTAATGTGCCTAGCTATAGGCTCGGCTTTGGATTTTGCACTGATTAATAATAATTATATTAATCAAAGACTTAGGCCTTAGGGCTCTTGAGGTTTGGAGAAAATTAATTAAGACACCCACACAAAAATAAGTAATTTATTTCTTTTGTTTTTGCACAGAAAAATTTAAATTAAAAAGGATATTTCTTAAATAAGGTTGCAAGCAAAACTCCAACTTTCTTAAATTAATGGATTAATTCAGGCCAAAAATATATAATCTCATCTCAATTCTCAATTGTGATGAAATTAATTAATTTCACGTGGCCGAAGGGGAGAATGATTTCCGCATCAAAAGCCAGACCTTTTAAATCATGACTAGATTACTAATCCCCATGTCCAAACAAAGCTATTGACTCTTCGAAGGGGTACAAAACAACTCAATAAAAATATATAATATTATTCTTCAAAACCCAGCAATTTTAATGGTTATGACATGTGCACTGGAACAAACGTAGCAAGTCATAAATTCCACACAAATAAAATATAATTTTTTAGAGTTTACCAAAAACCAAAATAAAATAAAATAAATTATCATGAGGGCTAGGGCTTTTGTTGCCATTGCACGAGTCTTCAGTCTCCACTGACAGTGGTCTCTCATGATCATCTCCTTTGGACAGCTGCAGGTCCAAAAATCCAAGTCTTTTCTTATACACACTTGACTTTTAAAATGCAAGTAAATGTTATAAGGTCGAAATAATATTAATATTAAGGAACGTGACAGTTTATATAGTTCCAATGTACAAGGCGCTTAGGAAACAAGTTTGGGAAAACTTTCCAACCTGTACTTCAGTTTTTCATTAAATTTGTTAGTCGAATTCTGGGCAAGGTTCAAGTCGAGCTATTCAGGAAGCATATTTGTGCACTAATAATTATTTTTGTTGGTTTTAAATTTAATTTATAGAAAAACACGTGTTTTTCCATGCACTCGAGATTTTTAAAATATTTTCCCCCTTGGTGAGTATTAAAAATAATTAAATAAAACAAACCTTTAGAGATGAAAACAGAGCCATGCAATAAGAAATTGCGACAACAACCATCCAACTAGAGATGACAATTCTCTCCACAGGTTAGGGTCTTTGCAGGGTTTCAATCCTAATGCATTATGAAGGATACAAATTGGGTATGGGATGGGTCTAAGGAAATTTTTGGGTATAATATTTGGGTGTGGCGGAGATGATACTCTAATCCCTAACCCAAATCCTCTCCTTTTGTATTGTCTGTTAACCTAGTATAATATAATCTCACTTATGGTTTTCTCGTTCAAACAATTATTTTTAATCTTGTTTTTATATTGGGGTGGAGCAGGGAACTTGTTCTAATATAATCTAATCTCACTGATTTGAATATTAAGGTTATCAAACGGTAATGAGGAAGAAACTTAATGAAAATGGGGATGTGAATGGCCACACATCTGTGATTAGCCCCATTGTTATCCCTACCTCCAAGACGAAGCAAACTAATTGGTCGTTCATAGACCTGAAAAGTGTAGAACAAATGCTAGGAATTACCACCTTAATAAACCAGTTAGCCAACTATGAAATTTCAACATCAACCTCAGGCGCATGAATTAACGTTATTAACCACTTAAGCTGCAAATTCTTTCTAATAATATAAGACTGTCAGTTAATCCACTTTTGTGAATAGCAGAGAAAGAGGCAAATAAAATGGCACACACCATGAATTGTGTCATCCATTTAAGTCTTCATAGTTAACGTGGGAGGAGGTGGATATAGGATAATTAAAACGAAATAAATAAATAACTCAGTTTATTATTATAAACATACATACGAGTCTATCGGGAGAAGCGGGAGGTCTTCTAGTTGACAAATTCAAGATCTGATCCCAAGGTTTCTCTTGTTATAGGATTTCGTACAAGGTTCATATTCCAGCGGGGAAGATGATGTCAGAAAATTGTTATTTTATTTGGTTTTCCAAAATAAAAATATACCAAATTGGATCTAGTTTTAAATGCATCGTATAATATATAATTATATAGTGTGGTGCCCTAATATATCTATATCTTTTGTCCATCGATACGATTAGTAGTTAGTTCTCAATGTGAAATGACTTTGTTGATCCATCTAAATTAGCAAAAGTCTAACGTTGATTGGTGTGTATATCTATTCCGTCTCACCATGTAATTACCAGCTTCTGCTTGTTGATTGAGCACTATTTCCACATTGATTAGGTTTGGGGTCCAGTCTATGTTCAACTTCTCCACCCAATAGTTTAGGTTTTTTTGGGTTGGCTATTTTACTATGGTATAAAAAACACTAAATGCAAGTCATATACAACGGTGATTAAGTGCTAATTAATTAGTAAGTTGATATGGCGTTGATCCCTGTTTGGGCGCATACTTTACAATGTACTTTTATGATTCAAATTCTTTATTTTGAAGTTCTCTTTCAAAGATCAACTTTGCAAAATTCGCTAAACAATAAATAGACGAAATATGTTTGATAAACAATATTCACGATAATAATAAATTGACTAAATCCCTTGAAGGGAATTTTTTGCAACGATAATCCTTGATTCGGTACATTAAAATAAGCGGTTCATATCATGATGATTACCTTATAGAGTGCTCAAGCGAATGGTTTGCGTTATATTAACTTATTACATGACAAACTATAGCTAGCAGTTGAAATCACATTAAGAATCTCCTATCACTCAAAAGAAAAAACGACTCGTGGATGTGTATTATCATATGAGGAGCAATTGTTCCAATATATTTACCCAGAAAATGATAGCTATTAGGGATACTTTGTTGTCAAGTATATATGAAGGCACTTCCTTCGTTGTTCATAACAGGCTCTGATGTTATAAATTCACATGCGGTCCGTTTGGTTCTTACAAAAAGGAATCTCTCTCTTTCTTTCTTTTTTTCTTCCCAAAAGTGATCTCTCTTGAGAGGAAATATACAGAGTTCTCTTCTCAAGATATCCATTTTGATAAGAACCAAACTGGATCACATTTTTGGGGCCACACTTAATAGGGTTCAATTATTCATGTAAAACCGAAAATTGATTGGTTGACTATATAAAATATAGACCGTTCTGATCGTGGAAATATATTGTTGAGTAGTGATAGGATGTGTGTTTTTTTCTCTTTCAGAAGGTCATCTTTGACGTAGAAAAACTCATATGTATATGTGGCCATATATAATTAGATATATTACTAAATGGTTTCCGATTTATTTGATTTTAAAAGTATGATATCTAACAAATGAACAGTCTATTAATCTACCAAATAAAAAAATAAAAAAATAAGTCTCTGATTAATTCTAGAGGAATATTAAAAAAATTCTGAGAGATGTATGAAAATAAAATGGACGACCAATGTTATGCAAATAATTTATAAGAACTTATTGGTTTAAGGATTTAGTAAACCTTCTTACACAATCCAAGATGGTCATCACTTTCATATACATTGCCATGTATTCATTCGTGTATTTATGTACATATATATTATTAATCATACGTATTTTGGTACATGTATAAATACGTATAATAAACATAATTAAAGAAAATGCTTTGCATGAGTTAATAATAATGTGCCGGGGGTTGTTGTGTCGTACTATGTGCAAGGCATGGCCAGAACGGCGTTATTATGAACTAGATGTTAGGCGGCTGCCTAAAGTAGGTTAGAAAGTTTTCCAAGTCCATGGGCAATGCATGCACATGTTTATCATTCGTGTTGAAAGTGCACAACTAGGTTAACGGCCACAGTAGACTGTAGTAAAAATCAAACCTATATATTTAATTTGTTTTAAATATAGTCAATTATGTAGTAACTTATTAAAGTCCAAAAATTGTAATTCTTTATGAATTTAGGGACAAAACATCAATAAAAATACACATTAAAATTTATATGTACACTTTCAATTATGTTGTTGAACATATTTTCATTTTGATAATATGTGTTTATTGGTTGCATTTCATATGTACTTATTTTAATATAAAGCTTATTAGAAATTAGCATTTAGCCATGTACTCGAGGTTCTAGGTTCGATTCCCCCTCCCCAATATCGTTGCATAAAAAGAAATCCTTATTGAAAATTAGTCAATAGAATTATGAACTATAGCGTGGTCTATATGATTTAATGTATACTTTTATTTCTAAAAGGACTAAAAATTGTAAGTGAAAAAAATGATTATTAGATTTTTAAGCTAATAAATTTAGCCAGTCCACCATTAAAAATTCATGATTCAGTCCTTGTTTTGCACTTTATTTAATTGCATCTACTAGTAGACTACCACTCATGGCTTTGCTTTGAAATTAAAGAGTTATTTTTCTTTACAAACCAATCACGGTATGATATATATGTAAAAATAACTCATTAAAATTATGAAATGAAAAGCTTCTTCTATACACATGTGAGACTATGATTTGTTTGTAAGGAGGAATGACTTCTTAAATATAAAGACCTAAGTATTTTCCAAATAATAAACTAAAATGAACTCTTATTTTGTTGAAGAATGTAAAGTCTCACGTTGGAAACTTGACAAAATAATATCTAAACTGAATGATTTCACACACTTACTAGACTATAGAATCGGTTAAGTTTATGATAGTATCGGTGATAATAGTGGGTTGCAGATTCATCTATCTGAAATCATAACATAGTATTTGCTTTCTTTTTTATATTTATTTAATGAGAGCAAATGTGACCCTCTTTTCTTTGTTTTTGAGGGGAGCAAATGAGCATTTTATATTCATAAAAACAAAGAGTATAGTTTGGACTTGGATGGGAGGGGTTGAATCGACTTTGCCCCTTGATGAGCGCCTAGTTTAATATATATATATATATATATATATATATGAAGTGTCCAAGTCAGTGGTGCTATATTAAAATGGAATGGGATTCTTGTAGTCTTTAATTAATGGAAGTGAAATTAAGGGCCCAATTAAAGTCAAAGCTTAGATGCGTCCTTGTGTGTCTAATAATACGTCTTTGAGACGGGAGAATTGACTTCGGTGCCTCAAAAGCAGCATTAAAAGTGAAAGAGAGAGGGGGAGAGAGAGAGATTCTGCAACTTTGTCTTACTTCAATGGGGAGAGAGAAGGAGATAGGCTTGGATATTGATCTCTCACTCAAGATTGATTCTAAACAAGAAAAGCAAGGAGAAGACGGAGACCAAGGCGAAGGCGAAGAGGAAGAGAAAGAGGAAGGGAGAGAGGAAGAGGAAGAGGAAGAGGAAGATCGCAACGACGATGATGATATTGAACGAGGAGCAAAACAAGAGAAGGAGGATGAGCAAGCACCAAGAGCACAGAATAACAACCAAAAAGCAGCAGAAGCCGCTGCTGGGGAAGTTGAAGATGATGCCTCAGTAGTAGAAACATCTTTGGAGGAGAATAACATGAAGACGGATCAAGAGGTACGTATAGATTGAATTTTATGTATAAACATATATAGCAACCTTGTAAATTATAATTATAATTATAATTATTTTTTTAATAATTGGTGAAATTAACTAACTACTATTATGTATATAATTAATGCATAACTAGCTATGCGTTTTACAAATGGAGATGAGCCGCATAAAAGAAGAGAACAAAGTTTTGAGGAAGGGCGTGCAGCAAACCATGAAAGATTATTATGATCTCCAAATGAAATTTACGGCTCTTCACCAAAGCAACCAAAACAAGGTGCGTATATATACTTAAGTTAATCCCATTTTAATTATGCTGTGTTATTAATTTTGTTTTTGTTTTTCCCCCTTTAGAGATGAATTATAAATCAGGCCTGGCCTTGTTTTATTTATTATTTAATATAAAATTGAATTTCATTGATTTAGGATCCTCAAACCTTTCTATCACTTGATGGTAATGATCCCAATGCTGTTCAAGGACCCAAGACGATTCCAAAGAGATCTCCATTATCACCAACACGTGAAGATATGATGAAAGAGAGTCAACTAGGGTTGTCACTGAGGCTACAAACCAGCCCTACTACCAATATTCAATCACACGGAAGAGAAGAAGATGATGATGATAAAGAAGAGAACAAGAAGAAGGAAGACTTGACAAGTTCAAGTCTTGCATCATCACTACTGCAGAACAAGCTTCAGCGAACCGAATTGGCCGGAATTTCGAGTCACGTTACTTCCCAACCCAACAGAAAAGCTAGGGTTTCGGTTAGAGCTAGATGTGAATCCGCCACAGTGAGTATAATTAGTACTTCTTCTATGCATATACGTTGAGTATATGTAGCTTCAGCTTCATGCATATAAATTATAATTATTGTAGTAATTAAGATAATAAATAAGTATATATATTTCAGATGAATGATGGGTGTCAATGGAGGAAATACGGACAGAAAATTGCAAAAGGAAACCCTTGCCCACGAGCTTATTATCGTTGCACAGTAGCTCCTGGATGCCCAGTTAGGAAACAGGTAAATTTGCATATAAATTAAGTATTTAATTAGTAAGATTACTGGCATTGAACATTCGATTTATTTTCTTTCTTCTAAGAAATGTTGTTCACTCCGAGTTTATCCTTTTGCACTCATTCTACGAGTGAGTGCAAAAAAATATAATATGCACTTTAGACTATAAATAGCAGTTGATTTTCTTAAATAACATCTATAAAAAAAAGTTTTAATATCTTTTTGGATGTTTTGTTTGGTACTGTAGGTCCAAAGATGCCTAGAGGACATGTCCATACTCATAACAACATACGAAGGAACACATAACCATCCACTTCCTGTTGGTGCAACAGCCATGGCTTCAACAGCTTCTGCAGCAGCTTCATTCATGTTATTAGATTCAAGTAACCATCATCTTTTAGATGGAACACCCTCTAATTACACCCAAGCATCCCTCCCTAATTACTATAATGTCCCTGATCACAGGATGAACCCTTCATCTCATTCCTCATCAAACTTTAGAACCATCAATCCTCATGACCCTTCCAAAGGAATTGTTCTTGACCTCACAAACAACTTTTATGATCACAACAATACACCACAAAACATTCCCATGGGCAGCTCCTCATCACACTCATCAGTACCACCAGGTTTTAGTAACTGGATGATGAGCACAAGCAGATCTGCAAATAGTTATCAAAACCCTAATTCTATAACCAGCCATCTTTTGGCTAACAGCACTATTTCCAGATCATCAGGAGTTGGAGTGGAAGATCAGAGAAGTTGGAGAGGGGAAGAAAATAATATGTCATTGGCTGAGAATGTGACTGCCATTGCTTCAGATCCTAAATTTAGGGTTGCTGTTGCAGCTGCTATCACATCCCTCATTAATAAAGAGAATCATACAGCTAATCATCCTTTTGGTCCAAGGGATGGAGGAGAGAATGGTAGTTCTACTAGCAACAATTGGGCCCTTGATCACCAATCCTTCTCAGCCAATGGTAAGCCCATTCGCAAAAGCAGCTTAGAATAATAAATACTATCATCATTTCGTTTTTATGTAATCTTAATAAATACCTTCGTGCAAAGAGAAATTTATGGGTATATATACAAGAACTACTATATATGTGCCATTTTCTTTCTAGATTTGGTTCTGTTATACGTAATTAAATTAATACTATATAATATGTAATGGAGTTTTTCATGTAATTAAATATTATCACATTCTTTCCATGCATATTGTAATTAGTTCAAAGCATAAATATGTAATATACAGAAGGGGAAAAAGAAAAGTAAACGATCAAATCTTGATATACATCTCTAAACGCGATTCATTAATATCCAAAGAGTTCATTTTGAGGTGTGAATTCAAGGATTGTACTTAAAAGCGATAAGGGTAAATACTTTTTTGGTCATTTGATTTTATATAAAATTTTAATTTAGTCACCGAGAAAAAATTATAGCCAAATTGGTCACTAAATAACTCAACGTTTACAATTTATAGATTTATGTTGAATTTTTTTCATTAAGTGACTCACTAGTCACTGGATTCAATATCGTTTTGGTTATTGAGTTTTACACAAAATTTCAATTTGTTCAATGAGAAAAATATTTAGCTAAAAGCCATGCAATGCCAAGCTCTTGCACAAACTTCCTGAAGCCCTACATTCACCAATAACAACACGATCATCCAATTAAATTTTGATATAATATTGGAAAATGGGGCAAACATTATACATGAGAGAGCATTTTTGCTTATCACTTTAACTCAAGGTATACCATCACCACCATTCTCAATACTTGACACGTGTCCATGAGTATAACCTTGGTTCCACAAATCCAAATCAAACGATGGTTAGGCCCATGGACACGTGTCAAGTGTTGAGAAGAGTGGTGATGATACAACTTGGGTTAGAGTGGTGAGCAAAAATATTTTCTTATGCAAAATGGATGGTGGTGGAGATCTGACGCTGAGACATAGCCATCTGTGATGGGTGAAGGAAAATCATAACAAATGAAGACAAATAGGGAAACTTTTTGTCTGTAAAAATGAGGGAAGAGAGGAGAAGGGAGGAAGAGAGAAGGGGAGAGGGGAGGAAGAATAGTGGCTTCCTCCCTCCTCAAAGTGAAAATGACATTAGGGGTGTTGTTTTGGGGAAGATGTAGCTCACCAAGACAAAAGGAAGATGTAGCTCAATTGGTTTAACTATGCACCCGAAGCCCTAAATTCGATTATCCCTTTCCCCAATATCGCTTGTATTAAAAAAAAAAGTGAGTTAAGGTTAATATATATATATATATATATAAAGCAAAAGACAGAGAATGGTGAAACATTCAAAATACCAAAAAATGTCATTGGTTAATCCAAACATTAAGAATTAAAATTATTAATTAAATGAGGATAATATGGTAAATTCACACTTTTTCATATTTTACAAATTAAAATTAAATTAAAATCAGATAATGAATCCTATTTTTATGGAACACAACTACCCATTATCTTTTTTAATTCTAAAATAAAATAATTTTTTTATTTATAAAAAGCCTCTCATTTATTTTTATTTTTTTTTTCAGCGCTGTGCTAAAGTATATATAAAGCAAAAGGCAGAGAATTGTGAAATATTCAAAATACCAGAAAATGTCCTTGGTTAATGCAAGTATTAAGTATTGAAATTATTAATTAAATGAGGATAATATGGTAAATTCACACTTTTTCATATTTAAAAAATGCAAAATTAGAATTAAAATCAGATAGATCATATTTTTATGAAACACAACTACCCATTATTATTTTTAATTCTAAAATAAAATTTAAAATTTAAAAAAAAACCTCTCTCAGGTTCAATGATTGTGTAAGTCAATTTCCAAAAACAAAATTGATGAGTATACAAATAAATGAATTTTTTAATTTTGTCTTGTAACTGTATTTACTAGAGGCGGTAATTTCCCAAAAATAGTAGGTAGGGATAGGAAGGACACAACCGAAACCACCCAAAATCCAAACAGAGCCTAGCAGCTTCAGAAATACATAATTATCAGTTGAGTGACAAAATTTGGGGCAACCAAAACTGGACGCGCCTCAAGGGTTTTGCTGTAAACACAACACAAACTCTGCTTCTTCTTCTTCGACTCATGGGAAGCGCCGCAGTTGAGAAAACAGAGGAGGAGCTCCGTAAGGAGATCGATGAACTCCAAAGGCAACAGCGCGAGGTCTGCTTTTCTCCTGTCTACAATTCTCTCTCTATATGTAAGCATATATATATATATATATAAATTACTGTTTTCACTTTGATGGCTATGTGATTGTTTCAAAATCTTCAGATTACGGAACGGCTTCGAGACCCTAGGGGACTTCGCAAGGGAGGCTTGGCGGCTGCTGGTCCTCGCAATTTTGCCGCCAATGGTGCTCGTCCGCGAGGCTTTACTCGACCCGTAATTTACCGACCTGCTTATTTCAATTTCAATTTCGTTTGTTCTCTCTGTTTCCATGGGAACTAGTTACTGTGAAATTTTGAATTTTGTCTCAATAAAGTTAGGTTCATATAACGTTTATAATCATTATTTTTAATCTAGAGTTGTTAATTGGGCTTTGTGTTTTGTCTCTAAATTTATTTAAATTGACTTTTCAGGCAGATAGGCCTGATGAGGATCAACCTCCTGCAAAACGCCGGCTTTCATCAGCTGTTGTCAAGGTAAGGCCCCTTGCATGGTGATTAATCCAGTTATGTTCTTTTGGTAGTTGTAGTTTATATTCCCTCGAGCTAATCTCATTGAGTCCTAATCTTACTCTCTGTTAGAATTTTGGGAAATTAGAAAAAATCATGTTGTATGAAATAAAGGGTTTGTTCGTTCGTCTTCCTAACATTCTTTAAAAATCCTGATTTGGAAATAAGGTGGAGGATGGAGAAATCACTGAAATTGCTGAAGAGGCCAAGGATGGGAAGAAGAATGATACAAATGAGGAAGCTAAAGCTGATCAGAGTGATAGGAAGTTGTCCAATTCCCAACAAAGTGGCTGGTCAAGGAGGGATGGAAATCACGGAGCAGCAAAGAAGGTAACTTTCAAGTCTTTTTCATCTCCTGATTAGTGTTGCTCTGGGACCATAAATCTTTATTTACTTTCATTGTTTTATTTTTGTTGTTAGGATTTTGAAATTCCAGCACCAGATCATGTTCCAAGAGTATTGCCGAAAGAACAGGATCCCAGCTTGGTTAACAGGAACAAAAGAATGCTAGGACAACTTTTGGGGACTCTAGAGGTATGCGTGCGTTAGTTTTATTGGTTTTGATCAGCATCCAGTGTTTGAACTAATTTGTTTAGTTACAGTGCAAACTTTTAATATGGTTTATAAGTAAGAACATCTTCATTTAGGCTTTTTGTTCTTAAAAGTTGTTATCAGGTTCTTACCAATATTGTCTGTGGTTTCCGTATAGTTGGGAGTCTATTTGACGCATAAAACAATTAGTCTCTCTCTCTCTCTGTTTTCATTTAGTTGTTATTTTGTTCCTCTTGTTCATTCCTCAAGTCCCATAGGTTTAGTTCTGTCAAATCTAACCCATGTCCAGCAAAGAAAACAAAACAATTACATTACATCATATCTAAGCTATACAATATCTTTAGTGACATCAGCCCTCTAATCCCATAAAGAGGTATTGAATCTAACCCATGTCCAGTTGAGTACCCACAAAAAAAAAAAAAAAAAAAATCATATCTAAGCTAACCTTGAGTGACATCAACCCTCAAATCCCCTAAAGAGGTAAAATACAGGAGAAACCAAAGCCCATAAAGAGGTAATCAAACTTTGGTCTGCAAAACATCCATTCCAGACCATACTTTTCAAAGATCCTTCTATGTCTCATCCTTTAAATAGATTTATTAAAAAGAAGGTATTGCTCTCATAAGCTATAATTCCTGCAAGAGTTCATGCCTTCGCAGGCACTTTAGCCTTTCAAGTGATAGAAGAGGGACTGAAAAAGGAAAGAAATGGCTCTTCAATGAACCTTCTGAGAGAAGACTTGCACAAAAATAAACCTAAGAACTCAAATTCCAACTTTGCGGTCTATATGAATTTAAAGTTACACTTTCTAACAAATCATGCATATTTCCACAGAGATCAAAATTCCAACTCAATGGAAAGGAATTATAAACATATTGGCAATGGAGACAATATACCAGTTCAAGATCTTTCACAACCAGATTCTCCAGTCTAAACTTTAACCACACATGGATTTACTACCTAGTGGAATACCTAAATAATATTTAGGTTAGCTACCCCTCTTCCAATTTACTTGTGAATTTATTCCCTCCCGACGCCTCCTTGGCCACCAATGTGAATGAGAAAGGGAAGATTGGAGAGGAAGCCACTAGTTGGTCTTTTTAGTTTACAAACCATCAGTTTTCATTGATCACATATGTTTCCATTACCTGCTTTTATATGTTTATTATTATATAGGCATTCCATATATGGTAGATGCAGGGCGTCGTTTGCAATGATGTGGTGTCCAATGAAATAATGTACACCAATTACGCATTTAAGCGTTCATATGTTTAGGTCTTCCTTAAGACTTCATAGTGCGCATAAGGGATGTTCTTCAACACTTTACAGTCACCATATATTGAACAGAGGAAGTGAGGAAGCCACCAATTTGTCTGTTATTTAAAAACCATCATTTTTCTGACAGATTTTTTTTTTTTTTCCATAACCAGTTATCAAAAGTCAATTTTGTTTGGCTTTTATTGAAATTGCATATACTTATATATTCTCCCTGCATGTGAAACTGTTGCAGAAATTCAGGAAAGAGGACATGCAACTTTCAGGAACAGAGGCATTCATGCGGAGATCAAATTCATTACAAAGAGTGAGTATATAATTAATTTCTATTATACTTTGTTCTATTTAACTGTGTTTTGGTTTGAAAACATCAAATTGTTTTCAAATTGTGAGTATGAAAATGGTTTGTTGTAACTATATATCTATGATCCGTAAAAATAACTTTTCTTTATGAATATTGGCATGTTGGGTGTTAGGTTGACATTCCATTCACCTGCAAGTACCCCACACTCATTTAACACTTACAAACTATTGATCCTCCCTTTTTATTTTCGCAAATTAGTAATGGTGGGAAAGCCTTTTCCTCTCTCTATATTTTTTTAAATCTCTTGTGTGTGTTGAAGACAAGGCCTTGGAGAGAAAGATGCTCAACTAAAGCTGTGAGAGCTATGGGGCAATATGAAAAAAAAAAAGTGTTAACCTCCATTGTTTCAATTTTTTTTCTTAAAAGGACTATGAGCTATTGTGCATTTTTGTTATTATGTATTCAGGTTTCTCGTCTGGATATCTATTATGTTATGCAAGTCTGAATGTGCACATTCACTCCTGCCCACTCTTAAAACATAAACAATGTGTACACTTGTGAGTAGCAATTTATGAAGGCCGTATGTATCTAACTTGATTCTTGTCTCTAGGATTTTTGGGGAGTTACCAAGTCGATAAACCTGTCTGAATATAGTTAAAGAAAGGTGATTGTACACGTGGGAATTTGATAAACATGAAATGGATATTTTGAAATCAGAAATAGTGTGTACTTTCTGGCCTAGCAAGGGTTGTAGAGTTAGCTGGGTGTTTAGAAATTGCTGGCGTGGGATTCTGTTCTTGTCCTTTTTTTTTTGGGTACTTCTTCTTTCTCTGTAAACTTATTTTGTTTCATATCCGAACGAAAAAAAAAAAGGAACTATGGTGGTCCCAGTTGGGGTACTTAGGCATTCCATTTTATGCACCCTGTCAGCTCACAGGGATCATTTCTTTTGATTCCTTATTGGAGTTTCAGAACAGTCTTGAATGTACAGGACACACCTGATTTTCTGATCTCCTTGGAACTTAACCTATAGTTTTGTTTTTCTCTTTCTTTTGTGAATAGCTGACTTTAAAATGAAAATTTGCTATAGTTTAATTGCATATTATATGGATTTTATGGTACATTATCCGTTTTATATAGAAGTGCTTGTATATCTAGACCTGTCGTTGGTGCGTTTCGTTTCAAGCTATTTTTCCTCATTTTCCTCTTTCCTTTTATTTAGCAAGTATTTTCAGTTTAATGATGAAACTTGTAATACTTGTCTTACTTTATTCAGGCTGAGCAAAGGGCTCGTGAAGAGAGTGAAAGACTTAGGCAACAGGAGCGTGAACAAATTGCGGAAAAGCGGAGGAGAGATCTGGTTTGTTTACAATTTCTGATACTTTGATCTCTACTAGTCAAACTGAAAATGAACGTCTGTTTGAAGAACGAACCTTATTCTCTAATGCCTGTGTTTATTTTTGGCTAGACTCTGCGGGCACGTGTTAATGCCAAGACGGAAGAAAAGAGATTGGAACTGCTTTTTCTTCAGTGGAGTGAGCATAATAAAAAACTTTGCAATTTTATAAGGTAAAAAGGTTTCCAACATCAATTTACATTGCTGCTGTTTTCCTTGATGTGTCATATCTTTGCTTACCATCTTTGACAATTGAGAGTTTCATGTTCTTATAAAAAAAGAAGAATATAAATTCTAATCTAATTCTCTCACTATTTTATTTTTCTTTTGCAGGTTATTTTTAATTTTGGTCCAAAAAGTGTCCATATTCACATTTTATTGGGACAAAGATAAGTTTCTATTCATGTGAATAGTCGTGTTGAAGCAACCTGATGGGTGGTGTTTCCTGCCATTATTGTGGGTTGTTAGGTAGAATTAATTAGAACTTTCCTCTATAATAATTTCTTACTCAATTTTGATTGGTATGTGTTCTTTTTCAGGACTAAGGCAGAGCCTCCAATTTATTATCTGCCCAAGAAACCATTGGATGAGGATCCTACGTTAGCTGAGCAGCGAAAAGAAAAGGTGAGTTTCTTGTGACATGGATAATGTCAGGTCCTATTTTACAATTTTCAGGAACTGGCTTATTAATAGTTTTCTGATTTCTCACTCAAAATGAAATTGTGTGACTCTGGCACGAAATTTTAATATCTGCCCTTAAATGTAAGAATTCAGCAAGTGAATTCAATTTTGTGCTTGAGTTATGAGAAGTTCATGAAGGGTGGCCCTAGTGCGATCCTGATTTACAGTCTAATAAGATAACAACGGAAATTTTTGGCCAGAAATTTTTTCTATATATATAGGGACTTTCTAGAATGGAAAGCTGCACAAATGGTTTTGCTTAGAGTTTGCACTTGATTATTCTCATTCAAAACTGCATATCAGGAGTTTCTGGAATGGAAAGCTGCACGAAGAGAGGAACTGACTGAGTACCAGAAGCAGATTGGGGAGCAGTGTATTGCCAATGCTGAAAAGGAGTTGGAGAGGTGGCAAAATGCAAGGAAACCAAGGAAAGCAAACAATGATGTGATGAACTTACAGGAAACAATGGACAAAGAATTGGACACACATAGGCTTGAGCATGGCCCCAAGAAAAGAAAGATCCCTGACGGAAGCAACAACGATGAAGATGAGGATGATGTGGAAGATATCAATGTAGCAGAGGACTACATGATTGATGATGTGCTAGATGTTGATGATAACAGCCGGAGGATTGATGAAATAGTTAAACCAGAAGCAGGTAATACCAGTCCAAATGCGGATGCTGTTGAGTAGACCAACCATCGAACCGCTTTTTGTAAGTCGAGTCTCCTAGGAATATTTTATTTCTGTAGTTCATTTACTTGCCTCCTGTCAGGCAGTTTCTCTATTGGTGTGTCTTTATGTATTGTGCTTTAGAGTTAACTTATATTTCATTCTTCCCTTTCGCATGCATGTGTATTTCGGAAGGAAAAATTTGGTCTTATAGATTTTAGTGTAGTTGTTGCTTGCGACTGGGGATGGATTATTTGTTTTTGTTAGTGCATATTTTGCATGGGAATGAAGTGCACACGGAATTTTGCCACAATTTAAAGCTCAATTTGTATAATGTTTATACATCTGACAAATTTTTTTTCTTCTTTCAACATTCTATTTGAACTCAAAAACTTGCTCTCCATACCAATCTATACAATCGTTTTATCTCAAATTTGTAAAGAAATAAACTTTTTTCATGCTACAGTTTGCCACCCCACCACCACAATGGTGGCATTTTGGACAGTGCAAGAAGAGATGGAGGCTGAACCGGGAGGAGGGTTGGGTGGTGTAAGGTCATGTCTGCATAAAAACACTTCCTTTTCCATTACTTCTAATTTACACCAAAAGTTAAAACTATAATAGTTCCTTAGTTACAGAAGTTGGATTGCGCATAATCTTTCCTAAAGTACCACATTTTAGGTCTTCTAATGGCAGCCATATTTTCTATAGCACAACCAAAACGTCAAAAGTGAGTCAACTTCTAGTCCGATCTAATATGAAATGAAATGGAAAAGGGTGAGCTACAAGGCTTAGCAAACAACTATTTATGGTCAGAGGTGAGAGCGAGGATCACAACTGTACAATATTTGAAATGAAGTGTAGAGAGTACACAAATCATAAAAGAACAATTACC
Organism: Prunus mume; assembly: GCF_029339155.1. NCBI lineage: Eukaryota > Viridiplantae > Streptophyta > Magnoliopsida > Rosales > Rosaceae > Prunus > Prunus mume. The sequence goes on along the minus strand of NC_142699.1, from coordinate 1,959,842 downwards.
ATTAATAGTTATGCAACAATAACACAATGGCTTTTATAATCCTCACCAGAGTTTCTAACGATGCTTTACTGCCATGGTGGTCGCATGGGCCTTATTGCCAGTTGGCCAGAGGTCCTAACTACTTCAATGTATGAGGGCACAAACACCGTAATTCAGACGGTCATAAATTAACCACAATTTTGATTGTTATTTGATATTCAATTTTAAATTCCTTTAACAATGAAATGTAGGGAAATATATCTGAAATTCTTTTTTTTTTTTTTTTGATGAGATAAGGGGAACAACACCCAAAAAGAAACGACAACTAACTAGTACAGATCAAGCGAGATCTAACAACTCTTAAAAAATATATCTGAATTCTTCGATACAATAAGAAGCAATAGAAACCCAGCTGCATCAAATGTCTAAAACTATGATTTCCATAACACTTGCAGTTTCTATAGTAATGAGAAAATTCTAATATATTTTAGTACCATCCAATCTAAGTGCGTTCTTAGTAAGCTTAGAGCTACTTTCCTTGTGTTTTTCTTTCTCAAAATAAGCTTAAAGTTATGGTTTCTCCAAGTTATATAGTTTGCTGAGAGAAGCATGACTTGGAGGTTACACGACTCATCTTGTTCTTATTCAGACACTGAGGTGGCACACGAATAGTAAACATCAAATCCAAATTGATTTATGAAGGTTGAGATGAGCAATTCACTCCAGCATGAGGTGTTAATTAAAAGCACAAAGACTTAGTCTATAAAAGCATGATGTGTCGACTTATTAAGTGCTAATCTACTCAAGCAGGAGGTGTCAAGTTGGAGGGAGACTTTAATACAACATGGATAACACTTTTGTTATTTCTAATTAATAACGCAATAATAGGCGGGATAATTTTTTGAAGTATAACTGCATTATTGCTACCCCCGTTACAAGAGATTTTTTCTGCTCAAGTTGCTGTAACTAAAGTCTTATATTGCAATTTGATCGTTAAATACTTTTTCAAATTGCATAAGAGCCCTAAACATATCGTAAACATCTCCCCAAATTTTGACTAATTATAGAACTCGTAAACTCCAGAAGTTTAATATCTTTAAATGTGAGCTGAGAAACAACTAAGCCACAATATTTATTTAATGAAGTACTTAACAGGCATACTTAATCATTGACTACCAAAATTATAATTCAGTCTTTTTCTTATCATTAGTGCAGGACTATATGATGGGGCAAAAACAAAAGTAAAATTTTGAAAATTTACTGGTTTTTAACTGTAGACGTTCTTGAATTGTAAAAAATATTTTTGTTTTTTGATATATTCTTTTTTAGAGTTAAATCTGGAAAGGATTTTCTTTGCAAATATTTTTTTGGACAAACAATGCAAAAATAAATCAATAGAATAAAATAAAAAAACAAAAGGTGTAGTACCTCCTGCAACAGTAATCCCCATCATCAAAGTAAATTATGTGCGCCTTTTTATTTCTCTCTCAAGCAAAGTCACCAAAAGCGCCCTCTCTCTCCTCTCTCTCCTCTCTCTCTTCAATATCAAGCAAACACACACTGTACAAGAAGAAGAAACAGAGGCCACACAGAGTGGGAGGAGGGGAGAGTGAGCGAGTGACCGAGTAAGCAAAAAACCCTCCAAAAACCCACCAAACAAAATGACATCAAGAGCCAACCCGAACCCGACCCCCAATGGAACCGCAAACGGCGAGCACAGACAGCGGGGTCCACCGCCACGACCACCGCCGTCGTCGTCAAACCCCCATAACAGCAACCACCACCCCTACTACCCAACGACGTCATCTTCCTCCTCCAACTCAGCCTCCTTCAAAGGCTGCTGTTGCTGCCTCTTCCTACTCTTCTCATTCCTCGCCCTCCTGGTCCTCGCCGTCGTACTCGTCATTGTCCTCGCCGTCAAGCCCAAGAAGCCGCAGTTCGATCTCCAGCAAGTCGGTGTCCAGTACATGGGCATCAACTCACCCAATCCCACCCCCGCCGCCGCCGCAACCGCCGACCCCAACCAAAACCCTACATCCGCCTCCCTCTCGCTCAGCATCCGCATGCTCTTCTCCGCCGTGAACCCTAACAAGGTCGGGATCAGGTATGGCGAGTCCAGGTTCACCGTCATGTACCGTGGGATCCCATTGGGCAAGGCCTCCGTGCCCGGGTTCTTCCAGGACGCACACACTGTACGGCAAGTCATCGCCACCATCTCCGTCGATCGAGTCAATTTACTTCAGGCCGACGCCGCCGATTTGATCCGAGACGCTTCGCTCAACGACCGCGTCGAGCTCAGGGTCTTGGGTGACGTTGGCGCCAAGATCCGCGTCTTGAACTTCGATTCCCCTGGCGTTCAGGTCAGTCTCTCCCTCTCTCACCATCTGTCGTCCCTGAAATTTCTAATAATGGTGCTTAGATTAATACATAATGCCCAATTTTCGCTTTAAATTCTGTTTGGCTGGAGAGAAAATATGGGGCTTTGGGTTTTTCACTCCTCTCTCTCTAAGTTGAAAAAATCACTGAGAAGCCCACTATCTCCTGTCCCATTCACTCTGCCTTTTCTTTTCCTTTTTTTTTTTTTTTTTTTTTTCTAAATTGGGTTGAATTTTTTGTTTTGGCTAACGTGCAAATGCAATTTGATGTTGTTTGTGAAGCGGATATTCTTTCCGTTTTTGCATCAATGCCCTTTCACTTGTCTGTATTTTTAACTGTTTCCTTCCTACCTTCTTTGTTTTTTTTGTTCCAAATCATCACTTTCATTTTTGTTGGCTTTGTAGTTTGGTAATTTTCTTAGATGGGTTTCTGTGTTTTTGCGTGAAGTTTCCAGAATTTCTGTTTTTTTCTTCTTTCTTCTTCTGCAAAATATAGTAACTCTGGGATGTGGGTTGTTTTTGGAAAAGCATATTGAAAAGGGGGGCTAGAGAGAGGAATGAGTATGAAAGAAAGCTGGGCTTTTATAATAACGGCCGTGGTAATTGCGTTCTTTTTAAGCACCATTTTTTGGGACGCACCAATTATATGAGAGCTACATGATGCCATGAGCCTTTTCTTATTGTAGATTTATTTGACCATAAGTTTTGTTTGAGAGTTATGAATGGTCACATGCATCTTTGGATCAACACGAGAAAAACTTACCTATACCGGGGATATCATTGCCTATATTATTATAAGTAATTAGTATAAATTTTGTGAGAATTGGCAATGTGTCCATGTGATTAAGACTTTAAGGCGTGCCATTTGGTTTAAGTTTGAGTGAAGCATGTTCCTGGATATTTGGGTCGGTGTTCTTTTTATATTTTTTTTGTTTTCATTGTTTTCTGGTGGGTTTCTTTTTATTTAATTCCCGATTTTTTTTATGGGAATTTTATTTGTGATTTTTATATGGGGATGAAAGAGATGTTTAAAGAGTAAAAAAGGAATAATATTGTAGTTAAAAAAAAAAAAAGGTCCCACCGGGAGTCGAACCCAGGTCGCTGGATTCAAAGTCCAGAGTGCTAACCACTACACCATGGAACCCTTTGTTGTTCTGTTGCCTTGCTTTGAGCTTTTTGTTTTGTGTTTTTATGGTCATCTTTGTGCTTCAAAAGTAATTTTTTTCTTACCCTTCATTTTCCATGACATTTGTGTATGTTTTTTTGGTATTTATTTCATGTTCCAAGTTTGGGTATTTTCTTCAGTGACTTGTATATTTAATTTCTGTATGATATTGTTTATTGTTATCAGCATATGTGCATGATTGACTAGGGACAAAAATTCAGAACGTATAAGTATGCTTGCAGGAATTTTTACATAATTGTTTTACATTAACTTTATGACTCTGTCTTTTGACTCTGTGTGAACATTGGAAATTTCGAATAGTAATTAAAATCCAAACGGGGAACAGAAAAGAGGAAAGAAAATGGTTAATTTTGCAGACCCAAAGAAAAAGGCAAAGATTAATTGGCCTTTCTGGGGAGCAAAAAAGCTTTGCGGCCCCACCATGTGACTTTGGCTTGTGTGGGAGCCTCATGGGTGGGCCCACATGGTGAGCTCATTTTCAACGGCGTGGATAATAATGGATGCACAATAGGACAATTGGAAGCTGATCTAGGTATCTAGAATTATCTTTGAACTTTTTGGGGTTTTCGTTCGGTGGGGTGGTCTTTAGGCTCTTTAATTTCATTTGAAATTTTAGCTGCGTGACAGGTCAGGTCAGGTCAGATAGGATCCAGCCTTGTCTCTTTTGGGTCTGAGCCTGAGGTAGAATTGAGCCTTTACATATCACTATTTGTGCTTGCCAGTGGCATGCATTAAGCAAACTTAAGCAAGAAGAAATCTTAACATGCTGCTTCTCCAATCTGAGTTGATATTTAGGTTTTTTATATTTAGTATAAAGTCATGTTTGGTGAAATTTCAATCAAATGATGTCGGTGTTCATTGTGCATTGTGAGTTTAACGCGATATCAAGCGTTCATTGTGCATTGTGAGTTTACGTTGATCCTATGTTTGTGATTAAGCATTGGCGTTATGGTGAAATGAACACGATCGAGAACACACGGTGTGACTTTGTGTGACGAACTCTAGTGTAAATCATAAAATAGAATAAGTGTATAGGGAAAGAAGGTTTATATTTAACTAAACAACATGAATGTTTAAGGATGTTTTTAAGCTGGGTTCCATTATATGTGATTTGGTGGTGCATGATGGTCCAGTCACAACGCTGGCATTATTTGCTTGTGCAGACAGCCTTTTTCTTTATGCTTGTTTTCTTGTCCTTTTCTTTTCTTTTTTCTTGTGTTTTGTTTTTGGGGCTAATATAATTTTCGGTGGATCTAAAACTTTTGAGTTGATGTGCAGGTGTCCGTGGATTGTGCAATTGTTATAAGTCCAAGGAAGCAGTCTCTTACTTACAAGCAGTGTGGATTTGATGGATTGAGTGTCTAGCCCTCCCTCTCACTTCACTTAACAGTAACAAATTCCCACTCTCCCAAGTTTTACAGTTTTTTTCTTTCTTCTTGTAATTTTCACTCTTCAAATTGGGAGAGAAATGAAAAGGTAAAAAGGTAAAAAAAAGAAAAGAAAAAAAAAGAGGGGTAAACAAAAGCCCCCAAGTGAATGGAGTTGTAGAGTTGTAGCAAAGAGGGAAGGAAAAGTTTATAAATTTTGGGTTCCAAGATTTTGCACAAGTTTTAGATGATGATGCTGGTTTTGGTTTCTTCACTTGGTGGAAACTTGGAGAGGGCAAAGCTGCTAACTGCGTGTAAAGTGTAAAAACTGCCGCTTTCTTTCTATAATGCATTTTCACGCCCCATTTGGCTATAATCCTCTCTTCCCTCGTGGTGTTTCCTTTGCTTTGATTCTTCTCCTTGACTTTTTCTTTTCTTTTTTCCTTTTTTATTGTTCGGTTTATACAAATAATATTTGAGTCTAGGGTTTGGCTAATCTCTTCTTGGTCGTGGTCGTGGTCGCGGTCGCGGTTGCGGTTTCATAAATTGTGTCTTAAAGAAACTTTCTTAAATTTTAAATAAAGAAAGAAAAATTGGGAAGGAAAAGTGTGGCTCATTCTTGTTATATTACTTTGCTTGCATGGGATGGCTACACCTTGATATAATCAAAATTAGACCTGGGAATATTGTGCAGTATGCAATATACTAGAAGCATATTGCACTTCCAAATGTCCTTTCTAGAAGTACATACATTAATTAAAAATACGCTTCTAATAAATTTTTTTTTTCCTGCTAAAAGCGCTAATGAGAAGAAGTGCTGCCTATAAAAGAACTTCCAAACACCTATATTCTAGACTTAAAAAAATCGAGGTTGTACATCGAAATTATAAATATTAACAACAAGTTAACTCCATGTTCATGAGGAATGTTCAACATGACGCAAATTTGTCACAGCTTCGCCAATCACATGGTGAAATTGAGAACTAGCCAACTATTCCAAATGATAGTACAAATTCGTAATACAAATTTATGAATGCGCAATTTAGACTCCTCTCCATGGATGGCATGAGAGAGACAAACCTTGATTAAGCCCATGAATCCCCCTTTAAACTCATCAAAATTAAAAAGCAGAAAACACACTGCACGGAAAACGGATAGTTCCAAATATGAAATGAACAATCATAATGACCCAAATCCACCATAGCATAATCTAAAAAGTTAGAGCCACACCTTCAGAATCTTTTTTTATGAATGCAAACTATAGGTTGGGGAAATTGACACACATAAATACAATTATGATGTTGTGTGATTCAAACCTGAGACATTTAGTCTGCAAGTCAAAATTATTGACTCTAATTATAATGTTGTGGGATTCAAAGAGACATTTAATCTGCAAGTCAAAATTATTGACTCTTTGTTCATTGGGTTAGACCCCGTGTGCACACCTTATCCAACATTTTCCAACATTTAAAAGAAACATTTTTGTTATCAAATTGACTTAACATGAGCCCCAAAAATACTTTCAAGTATGCATGGACTTGGCCCTCAGAACAACCGCCATTGACAGAGGCATTGGTCCAATAAACTCTTATGGGCCCAAATATGTGAGGGTTAAAATAGTAATTTCGGATTGAGGACCAGCAGCATGGTTTCCTTTTTCCTTTTCCTCTCTTTTTGTTTTCGTTGGAAAGTAAGTAGGGTTTCTTCGTCTTGTTTGTGCAGCAAGTATAGGGTTTCTTTGCTGCTGCCTGCTTAGTAAGTACCAAATCCTAATCCAACTGCAAATAGGAAAACAAATTAAAACAGGAAATAAATAAATTATATCCGTGTGTGTGTCTATATAAAGCAAAGGGCACCTGCAACCTCTTCTCGTGGCTCGTCGTCGATTATCAAAAGACTTATATTTGTTATTGATTGTTGTTATAATTAAATGGAGAAATTAAAAACAAGAAGAGCAGCAGCAGCAGGCAGCAGCAGAGAGAAGCCATTGATGAAGATCCCGAATTCAATTTGTTTCTTCTCAGAGTTGGATCATGAAATAAACGCAACGGAGCTTCTCGTCCAACTAAGCAATGGAGAAACCAACGGCGGCAACAGCACAGAAGAAAGCCATGAAAAAAGCAGAGCAGCTTCTCCTCCTCCGTCCGAAGATGAAGATGAAGAAGGTAGAATGCGTTTGTGGCGGAGGAAGAAAAGATTTCGGTCAATCTCGGATCTCTACGAGTCGACCGAGCCTCTTATTGAAGCAAAGGAAACAAAAAGGAAGAGGAGGAGGAAGACGAGCAGGAGTGTGCAGAAGAATTAATGTCTTTTTTTGTTGTTGTTGTTGCTGAAACAAACATAAAAAATAAAACCAAGTAGTTGCTTGAATTAACCTCAACGAGAGAATCGATAAGAAGTTTAAAGTTTCCTTCACTTCAATTATGTTTTGAGAAGAACGTTCATCAAAAGCATGAATGAGCTCCTCTTTAGAGTTTAATCTTCGACGCATGATCTTTTCTTACAAGTATGTAATATATTTACAGGCTAACATTTTTTTCTAGCAATTTTTGGACTTTAAATAAACTTTTTTCAAGATTTAAGAACATAGTCATTCAAGCCTCCCTTAAAGCCTTTTACAAGTCCCCGAAGTTGTGCTCGCCTTGAGTGGTTAAAATTCTAGAAATCCAAAAAATTGGGTTGAAAGCCTTTAGCTTGCCAAAATTTCTCCCTTCTTCTTGGTTTTCCTTCCCTGCAACCCCTCAACCCCTGGAACCAACCCCTGCTGCTAATAAACCGGGTTTTGTTTCTCCCTAGTTCTTTTGAACTGGTTTTTTCAGGATCATTTATGTTGTAGAGTTGGAATTACTAGATCTAAATGGATCTTTAATTACTGGATGCTGTGAGATCATGTGGGATGCTGGAAGTGTCGTAGCCTTCTTTAGCCAGGTGAATGTTGAGTAATAAGGCCCTTTCACTTTTGGTGCTTTCGGCTCCCTGTTCACACAAAATATTTTGTTCTCATGATCTCTCTGATATACTAGTTCTGCAAGGACTCTTCTTGATCCTCTATATGGTACCATTGAGTCAGCTAGGCTTCATTTTGTACTGTTTATCCCTCACTATCTTGCTGAATTTAGTTCTCTAAATTTATTGTATGCAAGAACCTTCATTTGAGGTTTGTTCTTCTTGCACATTCTTATATTTGCCCCTATATTAAAGAATTATACTTGTTCTATGTATATAATAATAATATATATATATATATGTATATGTATATAGATTTTGTTGTTGGGATGGTAAGTGGGCCACAGAACAAGGCCTTGGTCCAGTAAGCTCTTATGGGCCGTAATGGATGAGGGTCAAAATGATCATTAAGCATTGAGGACCAGCCGGGTCCCACCTTCCACCATATTTCCTTGTGCAAGTAGGAAAGGTAATGAAAAGTAAAGAACTTGTAATCCAAGCAGGAAAACAAATTCAAACACATAAATAAATAAATAAATAATATCAGAAACCGACTCTGCCTGCGTCTATATAAAGCAAACGGACCTGCAACTTCTCATTGCTCGTCGCTCGTTGAGTATCAACTAAGTTATTATTACCGTTGACCACCAAAAAAAAAAAAAAAAGTTATTATTACCAACACCATAACAAATTATAAAAACACAAACATTTGTCATTGATTCTTAAAAATGGCGAAATCAAGAACAACAGCAGGAGGAGCAAGCTGCAGCAGCATGAGCAGAGAGAAGCCATTGATGACGATCCCAAATTCAGTTAATTTATTATCGGAGTTGGAAGTAAATGCAATAGAGCTTCTCGTACAACTCAGCGGATCATCGTGCTGCAACGGCGGCAGCACTGAAGAAGAAAGCGAAAGCAAAAGCAGAGCAGCTCCTCCTCATCATGATGATGATCAGTTGTCGTCGTCGTTCTCCAAATACGAAACATTAGTGTCTGAAGAAGATGAAGATGAAGAGAGGTTCGAAAAGAGGAAGAGAAGATTTCGGTCGATTTCGGAACTTTACGAGTTGACAGAGCCTCTTAATCTTTTTATTGTTGCAAAGGAAACACAAAGGAAGAGGAGGAAGATCATGTCAAATTAATTCCACTTCCAAGTGGTTGTTTTTGTAATTAGACTAATTATTTTATTTATTTCATACCTCTCCTAAAAAAGCACAAAACGCGTTATACTTCCAATAAGCTCCGGATATGGTGTTGTTGATCTGGTTTCTGGATTCGAGAGATATGTGAAACTACTTGGCTTGCGTTGTTCTCTTTTGAAACCAACCCAAGTTTACACATTGAAAACTCAAAACGGATTCAACAAAAATACAGCATACAATTAGAAACCTCTCGAAACTTGGAAAACAATAGAAGCCTTAAGAAAATAAAGGTTCTAAAAGAAAATAATACAAAGAGCAACACCAAAGGATTGGTTGTTACATTGACAACACAAGATGCATATATGCAATATATGGATTCTCTTCTTCTAATGAGAACCTGACATTCGAAGTGTGTCTGACTCTTCTGAAAGAGTTTTAAAATGAACCTTTTCCTGTCTGGAGAGGAGAGGAGAGGAGAGGAGAGGAGAGGAGAGGACTGTGAGAGCGATTTTGTAGAAACCCGATAAATATCATATCATCTTACCTTGCACCTCCGTCAGTGCTCGTTGCAGTGTCGTTGGCACCAAGCAATATGAAAACTTCTCTACGTTTTATTAGGGTTGAATATAGTGAGTAGGGTGTATTGTACTTATTAAAATTATATTTGTTTTATAATTCCATATATCCTTTTTGGTCATTTTATATTATGTAAATTATTAATTCAACAAATACTTTATTAATAGAGTGTATTCAGTTAATTTTAGGGTTTGTTTAATAGCACTCTTAACCTAATGTGAAACTTAATGGCGTTAATCTCCCTTCCAAGAGGTTAAGTTTCATGTTAGGTTAATTAGGGCATTTTTTCCCCCTTCAAAATTATGAGCATTAGGTTTTTGCTTAAGGATGATGTTTCATATTTAATCCCTTTGATAATTAGATTAAATTTTATTGAGATGACATCTTGAAGAAAGAAGTCAAACAGATCATAACAGAGAAATCTAAGAAGATGATCCGGATCCAAATTTTCCATCGCTCGAGTGGTTAAAATTCTAAAGTCAAAAAAATTGGGCTGAAGGTCTTTAAGCTTCTCACAATTTGGCTACTTTCCAAAACTTGACAGACAAGGCATTAGTCCGGTAAGCACTTATGTGCAGAAATAACTGAGGGTCAACATGGTAATTAACGAAAAGAAAAGGAAAGAACTAAATCCTAATCCAAGCAAGAAAACAAATTCAAACCGACCGTGTCTCTCTCTGTCTCTATAAAAGAAAGGGCACCTGCTGCAACTTCTTCTCGTCGCTCGTCGCTCGTTGATTATCAACTAAGTTATTATCACGAACAACATAATAAAATTACAAAAACACAAATATTTGTCATTGATCGTTAAACATGGCGAAATCACAAAAACAAGAGAAGCAGGAGGAGCAAGCTCCAGCAGCAAGAGCAGAGAGAAGCCGTTGATGATCCCGAATTCAATTAATTTCTTCTCAGAGTTGGAAGTAAATGCAATAGAGCTTCTCGTGCAACTCGGCGGATCATCGTGCTACAACGGCCGCAGCACTGAAGAAGAAAGCGATGGCAAAAGCAGAGCACCTCCTCCTCCTCGGCCTCGGCCTTCGTCGTCGTCCTTCAAATACGAAACATTATCTGAAGATGGAGACGAAGAGGAAGATGTATTGAGTTTCGGACAGAGGAAGAAAAAGTTTCGGTCAATTTCGGATCTGTACAAACAAGTTGACAGAGCCTCTTAAACTTGTTATTGTTGTGTAGGAAACATATAGGAAGAGGAGGAAGATGATGTCAAATTAATTCAACTTCCAACTGGTTTTTGCTTTTGTAATTAGACTAATTATTTAATTAACCGAATGATACCTATTTATTATATTTATATAAATTTATTTATATCATACATCTCTCAACGGTCACTATTTCAGCAGGCAACTTCCTTTCTTGGGGAGTAATTAAACCTTTTTTTTTTTTTAAACAATAATTATTGAAAATGCCCCAATAGAGGTTACCTCGATTCCAACAAACCACCAAAAAAACAAAACGCGTTGTTTTTCATTAAGCTCCGGCCGTTGTGTGCGAATAGATTTGAATTCTATTTGGGATCCTAAAAATCCTATCAGGTATTGAACTCTGAGGATATTTCAAGGGAAAATCAAGAAAGGATGCAGAGATCATCGAATTTTAAAAATTGTTGATTGACAACAGACAAGAGATTGTATTGTTATTCCCGTCTTCGGATTTGAGCGATAAGTGATATTTATTTTAAATTGATAAATATTTTAGATAACACTTTTCCCTTTACACATGTTATGTAGAGTCGCTCTTCATTGCTACATATGGCTACACCATAACTTCTTCAACACTCCTCATTCCTCCTCCTTCATGGTTGTCTTCCTTTTTTGATTCTCTCTTGTTTCTCTTATATGTTGAGAAAGTTCTCTTCAGGACTTTAAACCAACTTTTTTCAAGATTTAGAGACATAGTTACTCGAGACATGCTTCCTTGAACCTTCTCGAGGGCTTTCGATTGCTTGAAGCCCTAAAAAAAAAAAAAAAAAAGGTTTAAAGTCCCCTCAAGTTGGAAAAAATATGAAAAATTGGACAAAACCTCTTTTAACATTAAATCGGGCACTTTCCAAAATTTCCCCATTACGTTGTCTATCTCCCAAAAAACAGAAACATTTTGTTGTCCCGCATCAGCTGGTAAGAATTGACCCAACATTCCCCAAAAACATTTTCTCGTCTCTTAACCGACGAACTTGGCCTTGAGACAAACCACCACCTTTGATTGAACAAGGCATTATTGGTCCGATAAAGGGATCGTCATAGGGCCGACCCAAAATGTTTGGGTTTGGGCTGGGTCTCATGAATTTTTTTATTTTTGTGCCGTTCGGGCCGAAGTTTAAAAGTTTCAAAATTTAACTAAGTCCGAAAAATGAACTTTTGAAATACTAATGTTTTCAATGATATTTTTTATGTTTATATTTCTTACATCTTGAATAATTAAACACGATGTTATGAGATTTTAGTATAAAGTATACATTGACTTATTGAGATATCAATATTGCTATAAATTGTATCATATACTAAAACTGAATTTTCATATTTTGATTTGTTCAAAATTTGATTTTCTAGTATTTTTTAATTGAATCCAAATGGGGGTACTTCCATATTTACATTATAAACTTAAGTAAATGAAGTAATATAAAAATAAATTAAAGTAAAAAGACAAGACATTTACTTAAATATTTGGAATGAAAATAAGACAATATAAGGCAATATAAGGCAATGAGCAGGCCGGGTCGGGTTGTTAAATTCTAAACTTAAGTCCTACCCAACCTTAAAACGGGCCGAGTCGAGTGGACCTAAACCAGGCTAGGCTTTGGCCCATCGAACCTTGGGCTACCCACTTTGGCACGCAGGTGGCAGACCAAATGATGATTCCTCCGATAAGTGTTATGGACTGAAATAGCCCAGGGCCAAAATGGTCATTTCACATTTCTCCTTATGCAAGTAGGAAATCTTAATTCAAACGGTACAAATAAACGCGAACCGACTCTGCCTCTGCGTGTGTGCGTCTATATAAAGCACACGGCACCTGCAACTTCTTCTCATCGCTCATCGATCGTTGATTATCAACTAATTTATTATTATTATTATTAAGAAGACAAATTATAAAAACAAATATTAATATTTAGTATTGATTGTTAAAAATGGCAACAGCAGCAGCAGGAGCAAGCGCAAGCTGCCGCAGCAAGGGCAGAGAGAAGCCATTGATGATCCCAAATTCAATTAATCTCTTCTCAGAGTTGGAAGTGAACGCAATAGAGCTTCTCGTACAACTCAGCGGATCATCGTCCTGCAATGGCAAAAGCAATGCAGCTCCTCCTACATTATTCGCCGAAGACGAAGACGAAAACGAAGTGAGTTTCGGACCGAGGAAGAAAGGGTTTCGGTCAATTTCGGAACTGTACAAGTTGACAGAGCCTGTTAATCTTGTTATTGTTGCAGCAAAGGAAAATAAGAGAAAGAGGAAGAGGAGCATCTGATCAATTTAACTTCCTGTTGTTAGACTAATTAATTATTATTGTAATTAACCTCAGCTGTCATTGTAGTGATATGTTATCCAGTTAAACATGTCCCGTGGCATCCTGAGTGATATTTTATCCAGTTAAAACATGCCATGTGGCAGACTCATATCAAACCGTGTTAGAAAGAATTGTAAATCTCCCCAAGCAAGCAGGCAGGCGTGTTGAATCGAAAGGCAATACAATAGCGTAAAGGATGAACCAATCCATTTTATTACCAAGCTGTGAATTCGGCTTTCGTTAAATTTTACATAACAATGGTAATGCTCGCATCGCATTTTCCTCCTCAAAGAATTCCAACTTCTTTTACGGCATAACACCGTGCAAGTTAGCCATTCGGTACCAATCCCAGGTATCCGAGTAATCGGTGAACTCAGTCTCCGTCGTGCAAAATCAAAGATAACATGTCTAAAAGTAGTAAATTTGAGGGCAGGTGAAAGCATACTACACGAAAACAAGGCAATTAGAAGAACATATCTTTACTTGCTAAAACAGGTTTCCTCCCCTCTAGACTACAATAAGACTTGAACTTGTAAGGGATGAATGCAATCAGGGTTTGGCTACACAAAGATAGCATGACGATGTTCTCAACTTGTTTGTGCAATTTACTTTTTCGGAACCAAGTGTCTTGCGTAAATACAAAATCTGAGATCCTGTTTACTCTTCTAAACCATGATCTAAGTATGCAGCTGATTAAAAAGACAGTTCACAGCTTCAGGTTCTTGAAAGCTCCTTCAATGCTCTAGATGGAATACATATTCTGTCAAGTTCTGCAATTTTCTGGCATCCAGTTTCTGCTCTGTAACAATGGGCTGCTTCTTCACAGTAAGCATTTGAGATGCAGGGTCCACAGCCCAACCTTGCTGTTGTACAACTGCACATGACAACCAAATCTCAAGAATTTGCAACATAAATGATAACATGCCTAAAAGCATATGTATGCAATTAATGGAAAAAATCATAAAATATTATCCTCTTTTACATTAAGGAAATAAGTCGTTATTTATGATAAGCAGTGTCATCGAAGACTTGGCAGCCTTTAAAGCAAAAAGAACTGTTTTGAAAGGGAATATAAGAAAAAGCAATGAAAAACTGTAGTTAATCAAGGTTCTTAAAGTTCTTCTCCCATATTTTACATCCAAAATTCTCCAAAATGTAGGCAGGTACGCCTTTCTTCTTATATTTTAATTTGATCAACAGTATGGACAGAACACCCAAATCCACCATAACATAGACATTTACTTGCCACTCTAATACGACAGCTCGGGCTCATTCAAGACAATATGATTAGGTATGAACAAAATTACACCAAAGCCAACTCTGCCACTGCATTGAATCTTTTTCCGATCATCCATTGAGGCTTCTTAGTGACTTTTCAACTGGTTTATCATTCTTGATATATATATATATATATATATATATATTCCTATGTAAATCTCAAAAATTACCCCTCCTAAACCAGCGGAACCTTTTTACAGAGAATCTACTTATTCAGGACGAATATGCTTCAAAAAGGTCATACCTCCAACTGTTACATGGTTAATTTCCCAATGATATATCTACTATCTTTTCTCATAGACAAAAACGATTTTGGTTTTTCGATTTTTTTGGCGATTCCGTATGTTCTTAATGTGCAGCAACGAAATAGGGTTACTATCTGGACAAAGCATTAAGATGTTTGTTTTTCATTTTTTCAGAAAATAAACTTAACCCTGGGAGCAATTTGGAACATATACTTTTGTGAAAACAGAAGCTTACAAGTTGTGGCATCATCCTCGCTCATTCCAAGGAAGAGAGCTGTATCTTGGATGCTTATTGTAGAATAGGCAGACTGCAGGAGCTGAAACATATTCTTTGTGTAAAGATCTGAAAGAAGTTCAGAAGACAATTAATTATGGCATGAAGTGCATAAAACATAAGAATTAGTACTCTACAAGCTCCCTTAAACACCAGAAAAATAATGAAACAGAGTTAAACCCTCATCAACAATTATCACAAAACTATAGAGATGTTTATATTTTCAATTCAGCTAAATATTCAAGTGTAAATTATGTTATGCAAGTCATCTGCATAGAACTTATAAGCACAACATGATATAGTGAACTGGACAATTGTGTCCAGATTGGAAAGTACTTAAGACATCTTTCTCCACTGAAACAAGAGTAAATATCGTCGCTTCCCACTCCAAGATCAATAAACGAATTGTAAGAAGACACAATGTAATAAACCTCATCCTGACTGTCAGATGGCTAGAACAGCTAAATCATCATCCCAAAGACATAATTAAAAATACTGAAGAGAGCATCAAGGTCTTCGTCTTGGAAGACAGCACTATATTAAGCATCAACAATGTTGTGCTTTGGAAAGAACCTTACAGAAGGAACTAGAACAGGCAACAATGATATCAACTAACTAATTCTAGTAACATTGATAACAAGAAAGGCTTGGCATATGACAATTCAATTAACGAAGTGTTAGATAATGGATAAAAGGAACTAAATAATGTTAGCGAGTTGAACAATATCACTCTTTTTACATGAGTGGATAAATTTGTCATAAATCTAAAAAACCATATTATCATACATGTACAAAACATAGACAATACTGTTTTGTGATCTAGTAAAACTTGCCTGAAAAGGCTGCAACTAGACCTTGAGCTTCCTGACTCCAGTCATATCCACGAATAGCTTCATACACACCCCCATAGTCTCGCACCCACAATTTCTGGCCAATTTTCCAAGCAGCAATGACTTCTGGATTGCCCTCTTTGACTGTGGCAGGCATTGATTTCCAAAGAAACCGCATGCTATTACTGCATATTCACCACCCGACAGATCAAATTCTAAATAAATGTAGAACAAAAATAACAAAATCAGATTTAGTTTAACACAGGATACCCCAAATAGCCGAACAAACATTAACAATAAAATGCAAAATTGCAATACAACATGCAATCAAAACCCAGAATGGCAATATATAGCAGATTAAGCTAAAATAGAGGTATAGGGTTTGGGAGCAAGAAGAATTAAAAAATAGTAAATCCTAAATTTAAAATTAAAGAAAACTGAAAAAAAAAAAAACATACATATCACCAGCGTAAATGTGACCGAGAAGATGAATGGCGTAGGGCCAGTCGTCCTGAAAAGCAACGCCCTCGGCTGCGACCTGTACGATCAGAGAGAGAGGGAGAGAGAGAGCAGCGAATGAGAAACTAACTGAAAATTTTGAACTTTTTCTTTATGGATTGAAACCCAAATCAAACCTGAAGCATGTGTTCGTCACAGATATCGGCGACCTTTTCATACGATTTGGAGTTCAAGGCCTCTGATAAGAGCGAGAAATCCATGGCTGCTCTCTTTTCTTTGCTCTCTGTATTTTGTTGCAGTGTATTATTTTTCGAGATTTTCTATCTAAACCCCACACTTCTCTTAGTTCACCCTAAGTTCACCCCAACTTTTAATTTAAATTTTAAATTTCTAAGAAAATCTCACTATCTTCCCAAACTACCCTTAATACACCCCAAACTAAAAAAATAAAAACTAAAAGAGATTTTCTATTTAAATCTCACAATTTTCTTTGTTCTCAGTAAAAAAAAAAAACATAAACAAATGAAACCCCAAATCTGAAATTTAATATTTTCTAGAGAAAGAAAACAACTTTACCTTTCTCCAAGAAAGGTAACTGGAATTCTAACACTTGGGTATTGTTGAGTTGAGAGAGAGAGAGAGAGAGAGAGAGAGTTTGTAAACAGGAAGTTCAAAGGAGGTTTTTAAAACTTAATATAAAGAGTGGTGGGGTGTGTGGGGTTGTGTGTATAGATGTACTAGGGTTAATTATTAAGTTGGATGACCTTTTTTTGTCTTTTTATACAATAATAAAACTTACAGCTTAATGATTTAAGTATTACGGTGAATAAAGAGAAGTGCGGGGTTTAAATAGAAAATCTCTTATTTTTCTGATGAAATGTTAAAGCCCTGTTCCAGTAGGAACTCAAAAACGATGATTTTTCATAAAAACAAGAAGGAACTCAAAAATGGTGATTCTTAAAAATAGGAGTTCTTTAATCCATTTTTTAAGATTATCTTAAAAAATTGTTTGTTATATAACTTGAAAAGTGTTTTTGAATCTTCAAATTTTGAAAACTTGTTTGGTTGAATTCTTAAAAATAATTTTTTTTCTTCATTTTTTTATAATTAAGATATTTTAATAATCATTATCAAAATTATATTTAACATATTATTTAACATTCACATTTTAATACCATTAATATATGATCTACGAGTTCAATTCTTCTTTAAGTCTTAAATAATACATATTAAATTAAAATATTTTAGACTAAATAAATTCGAGATTTTCTATTTAAACCCCACACTTCTCTTTGTTTACCCCAATACTTAAATCATTAAGCTGTAAATTATATATTTTTGTGTAAAAAGACAAAAAAGGTTATCCAACTTAATAATTAACCCTAGTACATCTATACACCCCACACATCCCACAACTCTTCATATTAAGTTTTAGAAACCTCCTTCCAACTTCCTGTTTACAAACTCTCTCTCTATCTCTCTCAACAATACCCAAGTGTTAGAATTCTAGTTACAATTCTTGGAGAGAGGTAAAACTGTTTTCTTTCTCAAGAAAGTATTAAATTTCTGATTTGGGGTTTCATTTTTTTGTGTTTTTTTTTGCTAGGAACAAAGAAAATTGTGGGGTTTAAATAGAAAATCTATTTTAGTTCTTATTTTTTCAGTTTGGGGTGTTTTTAAGGGTAGTTTGGGAAGATAGTAGGGTTTTCTTAGAAATTGTGAAAATTTAAGTTAAAAGTTGGAGTGAACTTAGAACATGGGGTGAACTAAGATAAGTGTGGGTTTAAATAGAAAATATCATAAATTCTAAGTCTAATGATTCTGAATATAATCCATCTGCATTGCTCTACTTCTCAGTCACTTGAGAGTATGTCTGTTTCCTAAGGCCCATTCCATGGTGTTTTTGGAGGCCGTTTTCCGTTTTCATTCTTAGAAAACACTGAGATTTTTGAAATCATTTTCAACCTTTTAGTTACATCAGAATGATGTTTTCATTTTCAGAGAATATGGATTCACTGGGAAAAAAAACAGTGCAGAAGCCACCATCGTCAAACACCACCCAACAGCCACTACAGGCCAATCGAACCACAATCACCACAACAGACCAACCACCTGCTAATCGCTTCACCACCCAGTCGAACCCAATCAACCCTAACCATCAATTCCACCTGTACCAAATCAAAGTACCCCCACCTACTCAGCAAACTGCCAAGGAGAGAGAGAGAGAGAGAGAGAGAGAGAGGAGAAAAAGAAAAAGGAAGGGGGGGGTGTTGGCTGAAAGACTGCTTTCAAGATTTTTTTTTTTTTATTTGTTCAAATATATATATATTTATGATAATTTCAGTCTTTAAACAATATTAGAGATTATTTTATTTGTTAAATTATACAATTTTCATTATTTATGTTACTAGACACGTTTTCACCATTTTTATTTTCTGAATATGTTTATCAATTAATCTATCAAACGCATTTCAGACCGTGAAAATGAAAATTTGTTTTCTCGTTTTCATTCTCTGAAAATATTCTTTAAAAATATTCTTTGAAAACGTTACCAAACGGGCCTTTCGTGATCTAACCACTTCTTTTGTCTTTCTACCGTCTAGCAAAGCCTTTAGCCATTATTTGCATTTTTTATATTGGTGTATATGCCTGTCTCCATCTTTTTCTTGTTTTCCAAGTGCCATAGCGAAAATTCTGCACTAGTAGTTCTCCTATCTTCACTTTCTGGAAATGATTATTAAAGGTTTTCTCTTTCTTGGGAGGCCGGGCCGCTAATTCATAAATGTATTTAACCCTGGCCTCTGTTATCACTTTACCACCAGGATATGCTTTTTGTGCATCATTGCAATCTTCTTTTCTTGCCCTATTTTCACAAGCAACCAAATCCTTCAGTGATGAATCCTGTTATTAGTGAAAGAAAATGGTCATAAGAACAGTTGATGTAAAAGATTTCAGTTTTATAATGATGCAGAAGACCAAATCCCAGATGCAATTCCAGTAGGGTAAATGACCTAGGCCATTTTTTCTCATAAATAAAATTCATTTTTTATTCTCGCGCAATGGGCTAATAGCAGGAAATAATTAGAATGGGAGGTATCGGAAAGAATTTAAATTCTCATTCCCCAACATCACTTGTATAAATAAAATAACTGAAGAAATAACTCTAGCCCAATTAGCTGAACTGGTATTTTAGCTCTAAACCGTAAAATAATATGACAAAATTGTATATTTGAAGCGTATAGCCGTTCGGCTATACTATCAAATGTCGTTCAGCAATTGAAATCTCCACTGTGATGACAACTCTGATGCTATAAAATCTTAAAATCCTTAGAAGAAACTCTGTGATAATCGTTTTTCCATTTAAACAAACAAAAATAATTGCAAAATCAGAAACATACGTAAATTGCATGCCATGGCAGCCACGGATAGAGACTCGAACTCGTAGTTAGGCGGTCTGGGCGGAGTTAGGTGGTCTGGGCCGAGCTAGGCGGCCCCGAGGAGGTCTGGGCGGATCTAGGCGGCCCTTAGGCGGTTTGGGCGGAGCTAGGCGGCCCCTAAGCGGTATGGGAGGATCTAGGCGGCCCCTAGGCGGTCTGGGCGGAGCTAGGCGGCCGCTAGGCGGTTTGGGCGGATCTAGGCGGCCTGAGCAGGTCTAGGCGGGTCTGCGTTGGTGTTGAGGTCTGCTGCTCTCATAAACCAGAAGTGCCATGTGAAGAACAAGGATATTAGGAAGTTTCTTGATGGGATTTTTGTGAGTGAGAAGAAGAGTGCTTTTTCTGATTTTGATTTTGAGTTTTTCATCTGTACTCTTCTTCTTTTTTCTTGTTTTTTTAAATCTTGCATGGAAATTTTGATGAGTAAGTTTTACTATATTTTGATGAGAAAAGTTCAAAAATAAGCCACCCAAACAAAATCTATATTCAATTTCTCAGCAAACATGCAAGTCATTGTGGAAATGTGGAAATAAAGCCATAAACCTCACAAATTGCAGAAGCTGTGAGAGACAAAGAGAGAGATGGTTGTGTTTGTGGTTTTTGGAAATTCTGGTTCCAAGTCCATGGAGCCCAGAGCTGCTCTCAGCAAAGCCGTCGACGAGGCTTCAAAATTGGCGGGAAAACAGCAGTACGAGAAACGTGCACAAAATGTAGGTGAGCCCAAATGGGGGAACTTTTTCTGACTTCTCACAGAGAGTCGGACAGAGAGAGGGTTTATTGGGGGTTTTCAAGTTTTTTTTTTTCTTTTTTGTTGAAAGGGTTTTTCAAGTAATTGTAACATTAATTTCTCTATGCAACCGTCATACCACGCTAACATATTTTCCATGTCACTTGTTACATGTTTGACATGTCGCTTGTTATGTGTTATAATTTGGATGGATTAATGAATGACATATAAAATTTGTCATAACACAACCTTTTTTATTTTAATAATGATAAGTTGCAACAACGGTCACCTCACAATTATATACTGTGTTCTATTTCAATTTCGCTCGTTTGTAAAAAGAAAAACGGCACGAAGATGTATGGTCTTCGAGATCACTTACCTTCAATATCAACTATATGAATATAAAATACACTTAAATGAAGCACTCGGTTATAGGACTCCATTGCTCCACCACTAAAGACAGTTAAACAAAGCTAGCCAACCAAAAAAAGCACAAAGATAGCGAACGAGCTAAACTTGAGGTGGAGGAGAAGCGAAACTGCAGAACCTTCATATTTTCCCTTCTGTCCGTCCATAGCGATTTCGTGATAGCTAGCTAACCATTACGACTGATCCCTAACAACGTTCTAAACAAACTTAGGAGCAGTACGAATATTAAATCCGGCTATAAATATGTCTCTCCATTCTCGTTCTTTCATATCTGTAAAGAGTTGAAGAGAAAAACCTTGCTGTAGCTATTTCTGTGCATGAGCGAGTTGGAAAGTACATATAATATATAATGGCTTGTCATGGATGCCCCAATGGCAATGCCAATGTCTGGCGCTTTGTTTTGTGCCTTTTGATTGCCATTGCCGGCTTCGCTCCAAACCCGAGTTTCGCTAAGAAAACAAAAGTTGATGGCTTGAAATTGAACGTGATCGATGGTTGCTGGAGATGGAACTCGGATTGGAGAAGTAACCGGCAGGAACTTGCATTATGCTCGGTGGGATTTTCTGGGAAGATGAGCAACAACATAGGAAGAGATGTCATATACTATGAAGTCACGAACCCAAGTGACAATGCGTTGGACCCCAAACCGGGAACTTTGAGATATGGGGTTACCATGATAAAAGGGAAAAAGTGGATCACCTTCCAGAGGGAGATGCACATTAGGCTTGACAAACCACTTCTCATTAGTAGCTTCACTGCCATTGATGGAAGAGGTGCTAATGTTCACATTGCTGGTAATGCATGCTTGCTGGTCTTTCAGGTACGTATATTAATTACATTTATATACGCACACATACGTATTTAATTGGCTAGTTAGTGTTCAAACCCAAGACCACTAGTATGTAAGTCAAAACTCTTTTTCATTGGACTAGATGCCGTTGACATTCATAAGTATATTTAAGATAATGTAGTAAGTACCAAATTTATATACTTATAATATATTCCTAAGTATATTCAAATTTCAATCTAACACTCGGAGTTTATTGAAAAAGTAATCTTCTGTTCTTATTTAAGGCTGAAAATCTAACCGGCCTATATTGTAACCAAAAAAGAATCTAATTAGCATGTATGGGGTAGTTTGATAACCTAAACCCTTGATTTTCTTTTTCTAAGTGAGGGATAGTTGGGACAGTTTTGAGTTGTATGGTCAAACCGCCACGTGCTATATATTATCTACTGTTATAATATGGGTGAACGACACGTATTATATATATACATATATCTCATGGAACTAGCTAGGGAATAGTTTTGATTGATAATAATACATGCATTATAAGTAAATTTGTAACACCACATGACAGTCTTGCTATGATTTTTTGGAGATTGAATATAGTAAAGATATCTTGTGTACATTTTCATGCATGTAAACTAATTATATTATTATTTTAAACTTTATCAGGCAAGCAATATAATCATCCATGGCCTTCGAATCCATCATTGCCGACCCCAACCACCAAGCTCAGTTATGGGTCCAGAAGGAAAGATAATACCAATAGGGCAGGTTGATGGAGATGCAATAAGGTTGGTAACAGCATCAAAGGTTTGGATAGACCACAATACACTCTACGAGTGCCAGGACGGTCTTCTCGATGTTACTCGTGGATCTACCCATATCACCATCTCCAACAATTGGTTCAGAGACCAGGACAAGGTTATGCTTCTCGGCCATGATGATGGCTACTTTCGGGACAAGAACATGAGGGTGACCGTTGTGTACAACCATTTTGGACCCAACTGCAACCAAAGAATGCCAAGGTAAAGGCCCCTAGGCTAGCTATATCCATATGTTAATTGAGATCGCTGGCTACCTTTACTTTCAACTCCTCTATTTATTAATATTAGCAAAGTGTGTAGGTAATATAAGTGTGGGACATTTTCACCTTCGTATTCTCAACAGAGAGTGAGTATTATATTACTTACTATTGCATGCATGCAGGATTCGCTATGGATATGCACATGTCGTGAATAATCTTTACAGAGAATGGTCGCAGTATGCCATTGGGGGAAGCATGAACCCTAGTGTTAAGAGTGAAGCCAACCTCTTCATTGCACCAAAATGGGGAAACAAGAAAGAGGTAATTATTAACTCAAATGTATATATATTCAAGTTCAAATGCAATGCCCTTAATTAATTACTGAATGATTTTCCATGTACGCACAGATCACTTGGAGGAAGGACAGCATTGGAGACAAAGAATCCTGGAAGTTTTACTCTGTAGGAGATATCTTCGAAAATGGGGCTTCTTTCGTCGAAACAGGTGCCGGAAGAGCAAAGCCAAACTATAACAGAGAACAAACTTTCCCAGTTGTTAATGCCAAATCTGTCCGCTCATTGACAAGGTCATCTGGTGCTTTGATATGCATCAAAAGATCGAGATGCTAATTAATTAAGGCATAGGCTCATGGGATGCAATGTGGAGATGATTTAATTGCATGTCATATATATATATATATATATATATATATACATGCATAGGAAAATCTCATCTCCCTCCTATAGTAATGCAAGATATATATATATATATATATAGAGAGCTTCCATTGAGGATCCTCAAATACGCTTATTTGAGGACACCCTTATAGGCCCCACTCTGGATTGTATTTCACTAATCCAAACCGACTATTTTGTAGATACTCATTCAAAGATTATCTCTACAAAAAATCACTTGAATCCGATATCATTTGACCACTCAATTGAGTTATTGAAATTTTAGTACTTTCTTGAAGCACCGTGTTCATTGATTTTGTAAGACACAATTAGATGTCGAAACGGTTTCCGATTTGTCTAATTTTTTATATACAAATTTATAAATAAACCCAATCCTAGACATGTATTTATAAAAAAACCCAAGCACTATTTAAACATAGAAACACACCCAAAATCAACCCCAAAGTCAACTTTTTGGGTGTGTTTATAAATGGGTTTTAAGTGTGTATAATGATGGGTTTTGGGTGTGTTTATAAAGTGTTTTGGGTGTTGGGTTTTTTTATAATTTCAACCTCCATTTTGGGTGTTTTAGTGAAACTCCCTTTTTTATAAGGATGATCTATGAATGAAGACCTAAAAAATATATGGTTTGGATCATTATGAAAAAAATTGTAGGGTACCCTAATGGCGTCCCTCAAATAAAATTATTTGAGGATCCCTCAATAGAAGAGGACTGTATATATATATATAATCGATTATATATAATGCCATTGTTCACATTTTTTACAATTATATATATATATATATATATATAATGCCATTACCCAAGACTATACTTATTTTACGATTTATTTTTATTAGTGATCATTACTGGTACTGAAAATGGTTATAAGAACAGTTGATGTAAAATATTTCAGTTTTATAATGACGCAGAAGACCAAATCCCAGATGCAATTCCACAAGGGTAAATGACCTAGGCCATTTTTTCTCATAAATAAAATACAATTCATTTTTTATTCTCTTCCGCAATGGGCTAATAGCTGGAAATCATTAGAATGTGAGGTATCGGAAAGAATTTAAATTCTCATTCCCCAACATCACTTGTATAAATAAAATAATTGAAGAAATAACTCTAGCCCAATTAGCTGAAATGGTATTTTAGCTCTAAACCGTAAAATAATATGACAAAATTGTATATTTAAAGCGTATAGCCGTTCGGCTATACTATCAAATGTTGTTCAGCAATTGAAATCTCCACTGTGATAATCGTTTTTCCATTTAAACAAACAAATGCAAAATCAGAAACATACGTAAATTGCACGCCATGGCAGCCACGGATAGAGACTCGAACTCGTAGTTAGGCGGTGTGGCGGAGCTAAGCGGCCGCTAGTGTGCAGGCTGATCTAGGTGGCGCTAGGCGTGATCCAGGCGGATCTAGGCGGCCTGCGGAGTCTAGGCTGTTCTGCGTTGGTGTTGAGGTCTGCTGCTCTCATAAACCAGAAGTGCCATGTGAAGAACAAGGATATTAGGAAGTTTCTTGATGGGATTTTTGTGAGTGAGAAGAAGAGTGCTTTTTCTGATTTTGATTTTGAGTTTTTCATCTGTACTCTTCTTGTTTTTTTAAATCTTGCATGGAAATTTTGATGAGTAAGTTTTACTATATTTTGGGTTTCTGTTGCCAAACATAAATTGTGGAATTCTGGGATTATTTTATGCAGGTTATTGATTTTTAAAGTGAGAAATGTGATGGCCAATCTTTCATTTGCACAATCTTCAGTTTTTAAATGTTTGTCTTTGAGCCAAAATCGGGAAGAACACTTAAAATAATTTCCACAAATAAAAATGCCCCAAAAATGGTTCTTTGGAAAAACGTAAGGTGTCATGCCTTTTTAGAATTGCTAAACTGATTGTGAATTCCGCTAAAAAACCAACCCATTAAAACTTGATGCAGTGATCCCAATTAGTCCAAGAAAGTTTCATATCCATATCAATGGAGGGTTGCTCTTGTTAGAGTTTATGAAAGGTGTTGAAGAAGAAGAGAAAACAACATGCAAGAGAAAACCGAGAGCAAAGCTTTTAAAAGAAAACCTCTGTATTTTGTATTGTATATTGCTCTATCACTTTTAGGCAAGCACATGTGTGCTATATAACCGTTTAGTGAAATAGCTTGATTCTCTTACATCACTTTGAGAATCACACCTTACATTCAAAAGCGCCTTCTAAGATCTTTACACGTGGCTATACCACTTAACACTAACTGACTCCTCACACTTGTCTATTTTAGAGACTAAGTGAATACACCATTCAGCTTAGGGACTTTAATCACACTCTCATCACTCACCACTTATATTTCAACACTCCCCTTTAAGTTGTGGTGATTTCACACCTAAGTTTCTCTCGAGATAGCAGAAACGATCCTTAGCCAATGCCTTAGTAAAAATGTCTGCTAGTTGCTCATTTGTGGGACAATAAATCAGATCCACAGTTCCTTCTTGCAAAGCATCTTTAATAAAATGATACCTTGATCGATATGTTTTGTTTTCTGATGAAACACAGGATTCCTTGTAATGGCAATGGCTGAAATGTTGTCACAGTGGAGAGGTGTAGCTTCTGTTTGAAGTTCTCCAAAGTCTTCTAGGACAAACCTCAACCAAATAGCTTGAGTTGTTGCTTCAGAGGCACTGATGTATTCAGCTTCTGCAGTAGAGAGGGCAACACAATTTTGCTTGGCGAGGCCCAAGCAAACACTCCACTCCCAAAAGAAAAAGCGTATCCGGATGTGCTCTTGCTATCATCCACTGAACCACTCAATCGCTGTCACAATAGCCAATTAGAACTGCCCCTTTTCCTTTCACATACTCTAGACCATAATCCAAGGTTCCTTTTACATATCTAAGGACACGTTTTGCTGTTCCAAGGTGTTTGCTAGTGGGACAATGCATAAACCTTGCAAGCAGACTAGCTGCAAACATAATGTCAGTCCAGTAGGCTGTGAGGTACAGCAGACTTCCAACAATCCTTCTGTAGTGTTCTTCACTTGCCAAGCCACTCCCATCATCTTTACTTAGCTTCTCTGAGGTGACTAGAGGAATAGAAACCGGCTTACATTCATTCAAGCCAAATCTGCTCAACATGAGTTGTTGCATACTTCTTCTGATGAATGAATATGCTTGTGGGTGTTTGAATCACTCCCATTCCCAAGAAGTGATGCAAGAGTCCCAGATCAGTCATTTCATACTTCTCCTTCATGTCCTTCTTAAAATCTTCTAGCATTTCATGATCATTTCCAGTGTAGACTATATCATCTACATAAATGGAAACTATCAGGATATTTTCTGCACCTCTTGCTTTGACATAAAGTGTAGCTTCACTTTGACTCTTTGTAAATCCACACTCAGCAAAATAACCATCAATTTCACTATACCAAGCTCTTGGCGCTGTTTCAAACCATATAGAGCTTTGTGTAGTTTGTAAACCTTGCTTTCACTTCCTTTTACTACAAAACCTTCCGGCTGGTCTACATACACTTCTTCCTCTAAAATACCATTTAGAAAAGCTGACTTGACATCCAATTGGTACAGCTGCCAACTCTTCTCATTGCAAGGGCAATCAAAGTTCGAATAGTGTCTAATCTAGCCACTGGTGCAAACGTTTCATTGTAGTCCACCCCTGGTTTTTGTGAGTATCCCTTGGCCACAGTCTTGCTTTATTCTTCTGCACTGAGCCATCCAAATTTAGCTTAGTTTTAAACACCCATTTAACTCCAATAACTGGTTTTTCCATAGGTGTCAATAAGTTCCCATGTCTTATTCTTTTCTATCATATTCAACTCATCTTTCATTGCCTTCAACCATGATTCCTCCTTCACAGCTTCTTCAAACTTCTCAGGCTCCATTGTGCACAGGTTGCATTGTGCCAAAATGTCATCCAACTTCCTCCATTTCAATGGTGTATGATCGAAGGTCTGAGTATCGTCCAACCTCTGCTTTCCTTGCTTGATTCTCCATAGGAAGCTGCTGAGTTTCAGGAAACCAGAATTTTGAGGCCTATAGGTGTCTCAAACGAATCCATTGAGAAATTCTAGGCTGCTCCTCAAAGTTCATCATAACCACGTGGACACTTCTTTCCAATTCCGACTTGTTCCTTCATCAAATACAACATCCCTTGATAAGAGTAGTTTTCTAGTGATAGGATCAAACACTCTATAACCCTTCTCACATGTTGCATATCCAACAAAAACTCCCCTTGTGCTTTTGGCATCCAATTTCTGTCTATTCTCCTCTGGTTTATGCACAAAGCACACACTGCCAAACACTTTTAAATGAGCAACACTGGTTTTCTGGTGCTATAGGCCTCAAAAGGAGTCTTGTCCCTAAGAGCCTTAGTAGGACATCTATTCAAGATGTACACTGCTGTGTGGACAGCTTCTGCCCATAGATAATAGGGCAGCCCTTCTCATGCAACATAGCCTTAGCCATCTCTACCACAGTCCTATTTTTCCTCTCTACCACTCCATTTTGCTGGGGTGTGTAAGCCATGGAGAATTGTCTTTGAATCCCTGCATCTTCACATAGTTTATTGAATTCACAAGAAGTGAACTCACCCCCTCTATCACTTCGAACACATTTCACTTTGTAACCACTTTGCAACTCCACCATAGACTTGAATTTTCGAAAACAATTTAGTGCATCCGACTTGTATCTCAAGAAGTAGACCCAAATCATCCTTGTAAAATCATCTATGAGTAACATGAAATATTTGTTACCTCCTAGAGATTCATTTTGCATTGGTCCACACAAGTCCATGTGTATAAGTTCAAGAGGTGTACTAGCTCTCCATGCTTGATCTTTAGGAAACCACTCTCTGTGTTGTTTTCCTAATTGGCAGCCTTCACACACTTCATTTACAGTTTCCAAATGTGGCAGCCCATGTACCATCTCTTTTTCCTTGAGTTGGTTTAGACCTTTCAAGTGTAAATGCCCCATTCTTTTATGCCAAACCCAAGTAGAGTTGACTACACCAGCTCTTAGTGCAACAAAATCATTTGAGGGTAATGATAATGGATAACATCTATTCTTTCTCATTTCCACCTTCATAATAAGGTTCTCAAGAGAAGAACTATCATAGATGCTGCACATGCTGCTCCCAAATACCAAATAATAACCATGTTCATCCATTTGGCCCACACTCAAGAGATTTTCTCTCAAACCAGGCAGATACATGACCTCTCGATATACTTTGCACAGAGTTTGTGTCAAGCACCAAAGTGCCCATGCCGGCTATACTTACAAGCTCCTGTTGGCATTTGCACCTTGCCATGATTTTGAGTTTATGTCAATTGCTGCTCCTTCTTCCCAGTCATGTAGTTCTGCTGTGTCTACATACCATTCTCCATTTTCACCCTTTTACAAATTGCACAGTTTACAAAAAAGCAATTCCCTCTTACTTCTACTTGGCTTGCATTATTTGCTTCTGTCCTCCTTTGTTTGAAGTGCAGTCTCTGGCCCAATGTCCAAATCTATCACACTTATAGCACTTTGGATTGACCCTTATATCGCATTCTCCATAGTGAAATTTAGAGGACCTTGCATTGAGGCTTCACCCATCTTCTTGCCGAGAATGTGATCCATTTGAAATTTGTCAGCGCCGACTTCTGTGACCACTGTCTAGACTCCCATGGTTTGTTGTGAGGCTTCCAACTCTTACGAGACTTGGCGAGAACCGGTGAGCATTATTCTTGTTACGCCCTTTTGATCAATTGAGAAAGAACCAAATGCTTTCAGCTATGTCCACATTATGCATGTCAAAAGCGTTGCTCTTGACTTTTCAATATTGCAATAACCTCCTGCAATTCAATGGTCTCCAAACTCTTTGTATTTTCAATCACCAAGCAGATAGGATCATAAACTCTACTAAGACTGATTAACACCTTTTGAACCAGCCTCTCGTTTGATAACACCTCTCCAAATGTTTTCATTTGATTTATCAATTCATTTAATCGAGTAAGATATGCAGTAAGTTGTTCACCTTCACGCATCCTCATATACTCAAATTCTCGTCTAAGATCTGACGAGTTTCTGAGATCTAACTGATCACCTCCATGATATTCCTTTGTAGAGCGAGTCCAAGCCATTTTTTGAATCGGCATTTGCAATCCGAGGAAGATGGTCGGAGACAACATTTTGTATGATGCCCAGTGCCTTTGCATCCTTCATGAGCACAACACACATCTGCCTTGACTTCTTCCTCCGATGATGCTTCAACTATCTTGGTCTTCATCTTGAATCAGTGGAATCCTTTTCTACGGACCACACCAAGAGATTTGAAGATTGTCACCATCTTGATCCTCGAACTCGTAGTTCTCAGGAAAAGATCGGAGTTCGCACCTCGGAACTTCGGATCCACCATCGTTTGATGCGAATCTCGTGACTTGCTTCTCTTCTCCGATGCTCGGTGAGCGATTTTAGCTCGATGACCTTCACGGTTTACGCCAGATTAAGACATCGAACTGGCTCTGAGGCCATGTTAGAGTTTATGAAAGGTGTTGAAGAAGAAGAGAAAACAACATGCAAGAGAAAACCGAGAGCAAAGCTTTTAAAAGAAAACCTCTGTATTTTGTATTGTATATTGCTCTATCACTTTTAGGCAAGCACAGTGTGTGCTATATAACCGTTTAGTGAAATAGCTTGATTCTCTTACATCACTTTGAGAATCACAGCCTTACATTCAAAACTGCCTTCTAAGATCTTTACACGTGGCTATACCACTTAACACTAACTGACTCCTCACACTTGTCTATTTTAGAGACTAAGTGAATACACCATTTCAGCTTAGGGACTTTAATCACACTCTCATCAGCTCACCACTTATATTTCAACACTCTTATTACTTGGCAATGGTACTGGTTCAGCTCATGTATGGTGGATCAAACATCCTCATAAATTCTCCCTTGCAGAAGGACTCAATCCAATTGTCTTCGTCGTTTACCGCGGCATGTTATGGCCATGGTTTTGGTAGGACCATTTGCTTATGTACTTGAAAGGTAAGCTATCGATTCTTGCATCTCTTCATATTTCGAGCAGTAAAAGCAGAGAAAACTAATTCTTGAATGGATTTGTAAAGCACCACAAAGGCCTTCACTCTCATTTTCTGTAGCTGCCAAAATTTTTGTGCTTGCCTTGTTTGGAACCACCATCTATCTGAATGTGTACTATCTTTGGTTTAGCATACACTTGTCCATGATTGCATGTGCCTTGAGTAATGTTATTCCCGACTTGATATTTCTAATGGCGAGTTCTACTTGGGTATATTCTCTGTCCTTTCCTTTCCCTTGCTTAATTAGAAAGGGAATATAAATGTTCTTTTTCTGCTGCAATTTGCTTGTTCTTACAGGTTGGAGAAGTTGAAGATTAGAACTGCTAGAGGTCAAGCTAAGGTGGTGGCACACTTTTGGCATTGGTGGTTCTCTTGTTTTCACTTTCTGGAAAGGAGGATACCTATTTAAAGGTTTTGTAAAGAGGCCACTGATAAATATATCTGTTGGTTAAGGAAAACTGGATCAAGGGGGCCACGCCTAAAGATCAACAAAAGGAAAGAAATAAATATGTGAATCGGGTTACATGTTTTTCTCCCTTTATAATCAACAGTTGCTCAGATTCTACAAGAAAGATGGGAGTATATGTCCACACAATCCGCCTGCGCCTAAAGATCAACAAAAACACGAATCATATTACTCTCTGAATCTGAATATTTGCCTCAAATACTAGGAATCAGGTTGTTTGGGGTTTTGAATATCAGAAAATCAAATAAAGTCAATGGATGAAGTCTTGCAGTCCTAAATCTAATCAATAAACCATTTTCCTTTTTATTTTTTCAATACTCTACACCTATCTTTTTTTGCTGTTAAAGTTCAGAACGCCCATCATTTGCATCGCTTCTGTGACAATGATCCTCTTGTACTTAAATGTGGTGAAGACACAAGTTAAAAGCCTTTAAATGTGCCCTTAGTGTGCAGGTATTCTTCTTAGTAGTTACAATTCTGACTTCTTAGTAGTAGTACTTGCCTAGAATAAAAGACGAGTGCTAGTGTGAATTGGGCATTCTGCCTTCTTTATATTATTACATTCGACCTAGCATATCAGTTGATTAGTTAGAGAAGTTAATCGGGGATGCTGAGCACCCTTGAATGTTGTTAGTCCATGCCTCTTTCCTGTATTGTTAACCTTGTTTTGTTTTGTTTTTTCCTTTGTCCTCCAAGAGAAGCTCTTCTTTTGTGTTTTTCCTTTCCACAGTACATTACCCTAAAAAAATATAGGGCCATTTCAGCAGGACTCAAACCTTCAGCTTCTGGGTATGGTATATTTAATGAGATGCTTCTTCTCATCTAACACGTTATTTGAAATCTCATTTAGAATAGTTCGTATATATATACATATATATATATATATGTATATATCAATGCCATATGACCTTTAATAACTTCAATTTATTTCAAAACTCTTCTCTTTGTTGTCTCATTAGAATGTTTTGTATCCAATTTTTCATATGCAGAGAATATACTGATGTATCTCAAAGCAGGAGCAGGGTTGTCAAGTGCAATGAGAAAAAGTTGTAATTGGGTTCAATTCATAATTACGATGGATACATTGTAGAAAGTAAATTCTTATACAAGCAATTTTATACTATGAAATTCAACATTCTTTGATTCACAAGACGTTGGTGGATCCCTATTTTGGTTGTTGTATTTATGGGTTTAACCGATATTATTTCTCATAAATAAAATCCGTTTTTTATTCTTGCGCAATGGACTAATAGCTGGAAATCATTAAAATGGGAGGTATCGGAAAGAATTTAAATTCTCATTCCCCAAATATCGGTTGTATAAATAAAATAATTGAAGAAATAACTCTAGCCCAATTAGCTGAAGTGGTATTTTAGCCCTAAACCCTAAAATAATATGACAAAATTGTATATTTAAAGAGTATAGCCGTTCGGCTATACTATCAAATGTCTTTCAACTATTGAAATCTCCATTATGATGACAACTTTGATAATCGTTTTTCCATTTAAACGAACAAAAAAAATTGCAAAATCAGAAACATATGTAAATTGCACGCCATGGTAGCCACGGATAGAGACTCGAACTCGTAGTTAGCGGTGCAGGCGGATCTAAGCAGCCCCTTAGGTGGTGCAGGCGGATCTGGGAGGCCCCTAGCGGTGCAGGCGATCTGGCGGCGCCTAAGCGGCTGGCGGGTCTAGGCAGTGCATTGGTGTCGAGGTCTGCTGCTCTCATAAACTAGAAGTGTCATGTGAAGAACAAGGATATTAGGAAGTTTCTTAATGGGATTTATGTGTGAGAAGAGGACCATAGCTGAAGAGAAGTGATTAGATTTTTGGGATTTGTACTTGTTAGAGTGTTTGTTCTGATTTTGAGTTTTTCATCTTTACTCTATTTTTTTTTGAATCTTGGATGGAAATTTTGATGAGTAAGTTTTACTATATTTTGGGTTCCTATTGCCAAACATAAATTGTGGAATTCCGGGATTATTTTATGCAGGTTATTGGTTTTTAAAGTGAGAAATGTGATGGCAAATCTTTCATTTGCACAATCTTCAGTTTTTAAATGTTTGTCTTTGAGCCAAAATCTGGAAGAACACCTCACTTGCACTAAAAATAATTTCCACTAATAAAATTGCCCCAAAAATGGTTCTTTAATTATAGTTGCACCATCAAGTAAGTTAAACCCTGAAAAAAGTAAGGTGTCATGCCTTCTTAGAATTGGTAAACTGATTGTGAATTCCACTAAAAACCCAACCCATTAAAACTTGAAGCAGTGATCCCGATTTTAAATCAGTCCAAGAAAGTTTCATATCCATATCAATGGAGGGATGCTCTTATTACTTGGCAATGGTACTGGTTCAGCTCATATATGGTGGATCCAACATCCTCATAAAATTCTCCCTTGCAGAAGTACTCAACGCAATTGTCTTCGTGGCATGTTATGGCCATGGTTTTGGTAGGACCATTTGCTTATGTACTTGAAGGGTAAGCTATCGATTCTTGCATCTCTTCATATTTCCAGGCTGTAAAAACAGAGAAAACTAATTCTTGAATGTATTTGTAAAGCAGGAAGCAAAGGCCTTCACTCTCGTTTTCTGTAGCTGCCAAAATTTTTGTGCTTGCATTATTTGGAACCACCATCCATCTGAATGTGTACTATGCTGGTTTAGCATACACTTTGTTGATGCTCTTTTTCGGAGAGGGTCAACTTAGAGAAAAAGGGATTTGCCTTCAGCAGGGAAAGTCTGGGCCTTCAATAAAGGCTAGCTGCAGAAGACAAAAATAGGAAGCGATCGTCAAGCTCAGACACGTGTGAGTCAAGGCTCTCAAATCTTAAGTCATTAGAATGGTAACTTTGCGAGTAATAGTAAAAGCGAGAAAAGTAGTTACCCTCTTACTAAGTCTTGTTCCCTTTTTATAGAAGTGAAAGTGGGAGGTTGGTGTAGATTTAGATGTGGGGCTACGCGCAAATTCTTGCGGTGGTGACCACGTGTGTGAGATTAGGTTTAACGGTTTGTGAGCAGGCGGTCGGGAGTTCGGCGGCAGCTTGGGCCTCGGAAGTGTCTTCCTTGGCAAAGAGAAGGCGTGTCTGCTTAGTGCTAGTTGTTTGAGGCTGGATATCTTTCGGTTGATTATGGTGTAACGATAGTCACGAGTTCGCGGTCAGTGAGCTGGGTTGGGAACTTGTGAGCTTTTGTGTGATCATGACCGAGCATTCCAGGTTCAGTGGGAGCCGTAGGGCAGTCCCTAGTCCCCCAAGTTGTCAAGCTAGAAGTGGCGTTAACACTTGGAAGGTATAAGAAAAGCTGTGTTAGCCTTAGTGTTTGTTGGTAGCTGGGTACCTTTAAAAGAAAAATAGACTTGGGTTTTTGAAGCTTCAGTAAGAGAATTTGTGGGCCCTAGTGTGTATGACCCGGGTCCTTCATTTGATAACCAAAGGGATAGGTGGTGAGGAAATAGGGACTTGGGCCACAAATTCACAGCAAAAGAAAACCCAAAAAGGGGCCTTGGAATTTTAAGAGAAAAACCGGGCTTTTTGTTGGTCAAGGTTGGGCTTGGGAATTGAGGCAGCAAGGCTCTAGTGGGCTTTGGCAAGGGAGAACCACATGAACCTCCCTTGTGAGCTGAGGCTTGTGGAGCTTGGTTGCCGAGGCAAAAGAAAGTGGTTTCGATGTGAGCAGTAGCCGGGGCATGGGCCCACAGATTCCCTTTTTTGCAAGGGGAGTGAGCTGGGACCATTTGGGTAGGCTGGGCCTTCGGCAAGGTCCTTGTTTTGGGCAAGGACCCGGGTATGTGGCCAGGGTTTGGCTCTCCCCCCTTTTTTTTTTGGAGCTAGACCTGTGGCTTGGCTCGAGATGTATGTGTCTTGGCCAAAACAAGGGGCTGGGTTCCTGGGCCTAGGGTTAGAAATAGGGGGGGCAATAAATAAGGTTTTTCAACACCTGCCGTTCGGCAATAGTAGCTGGGACCATTTTCAGAAAAACAACGAAAAAACCAAAGTGGAGCTGGAGTGTTCAGACCTTCGGCAAGGAGGTGAAGTGGAGCTGGGTCTGTGGCAACAGAGCCAAGTCCCTTATTTTCGCAGCTTCGGTAGTCTTGAGCTAGGCATTCAGACTGTCGGCAGGTTCCTCCAAAGTAGTTTCGAAAATTCCTAGTGTCGGGACTCTAGATTGGGAGGAGCAAGAGTTGGGACTGATGAGAAGAGAAGAATGGCCCGAGCCTGAATGAGCCTTCAGCCCTGTGGTGAGAGTTCGTGCTTGGGTCGGGGAGTTGCCCGGATGTGTTTTGGTCAACCCTTGCCGAACGGCAAGAGGTGACTGGAGTTTTTTAGAGGCCTCCTGTTGGAACTGAACGGGGCTTGCCGTTCGGTAGCTCGAGATTCTTCTGCGGCACTGATTCGGCAAGGAGGCTGGGCTCGAGACATCTGCGAGCAGATTTGGAAGCCGGGCTGCGCTTGAAGGGAGGCTAGGCCGAATCTTCCAAGGGAGGCTACGGTGTGAGCACCGTTCCGGCAAGGAGTTTGGCCTTGAGTCAAGCCTTGGGGCCGGGCCATTGTGGCTGGGACTGTGGCACGGCTCAGAGCCGGGCTCTCCGTTGAGGTGCGTAATGTTGATGAGCCTTCCAATTGTTTCTGCACGCTCCTTGCCGTTCGGCAAGGAGGACTTGGTTTGGTTTGGGGGTGGGAGCCAGGGTCTGATTTTGCTGGTGTTTTTTTGTTTGTTTTTGTTTTGGGCTCAAGTCTTGCTGAAGCCAAAATAGGTGCTGAGCTGGAAATTGTAATTTCGATCTTAACCAATGGTTCTTGTTGTCTGGCAGATTATACAATAAGAGATTGGAGGCTGGGTTGGGGTTCACGTGTCCTAGCATAAGTGGGGCTGGGCTATCCGGTTACTTCGGCAAGTGCCTGGGCAAGTCTTGGTGAGTAGCTGTGTTGAGCTGAACCTTCGGCAAGTTGAGCCGGAGCTGGGCAGATCGGGTGTCTCCCTTTCCGTCCGAACGGTGCTTGCCGTTCGGCAAGCTAAGTGGCCTAGGTGTTTGGTGGGTGTCTTGAGTAAATCGGAGCTGGGAGTGGGTGATTTAGCATTGTGATTTTCGTGAACTGTCAGCAAGAGTGGAGCTTGGCTTCGTCAGGGTTGTGTCAACAAGGGGCCGGGCACCGTGGCTGATTTTGAAGAGGGACGTGGAGTTGGAGCTGGAGCTGTGAGGGTGGATCGGAAAATTGAGATTCCTTTGTTTTTTTTTTTTTTCGGCTAGAGTCTTGGAGCTGGGCAGATTTGATAAGTGGGTACCTGGGCTTGGGAGGTTGGGTGCCTTGATCAAATTGCTTGAGGTAAGTCTGGGGCTGAAATTTAGAGCTGGGCTTTCGGGAAGAAACAGCTGGGAACTTTGTGAAGGTAAGGAATTTTGGTTGCCTCCATTTCGCATGTTGCTTGCCGTTCAGCAATTTGGTTGATTTTGGTGAGCCGGTCCTTTGGCAAGTTGGCTGATCCCTCCGGTGTTGCAGGTGTTAGCGGGGTGTGAAAGCTGGGCGTCTGCTGTTGTCAGTCCTTGGAGCCGACACTTGGATTGCGGCAAGAATTGGAACCGGGTCGCCATAGCTTCGGCAAGAGATCCAATTCGACTTGGGTCTTTTGTCATTGTTGTCAGTGAATCGAGGGTGTTCACGTTTCAGCAAGCTTTGGAGCTGGGCTTGTGGCAACAAGGTATTATTTTGAGGCCAAGCTAGGCTGAGCAAGGAGGCCTAGGTCCGTGAGTTGTTGAAACGTTGGTGCTGGTGTCTTGATCAATTTTTTGCAGGCTCGAGAATTGTTCACGGTAAGAGCTTGGGGCTGTGTTGTTTCGGCAAGAAACTTGGAATTGAATCACCGGTTTCTGGGAGCTAGGTCCGCTTGAAATTTGGTCGGTGGTTTGAGCAAAGTTAGGATTTTGTGAGCCCCATATTGCCTTTTCATGGGTCTTGCCGTTCGGCAAGTGGCCTAGGATTCGGCATGGTGCTTTGGGAAAAAGGGCTGGGCCTTTTCTACATTTTTTGTTTTGAAAATAGGGGCTGGGAGCTAAGGCCTTTGGCAAGGCTGGGCTTAGGGAGCTGGGCTATTTGGGGATTTCGACAAGGACTTGGGCAAGGTGAGAGCTGTGCTCTTCGGCAAGGGGGCCTAGGCCTTCGGTGACCTTTAGGTAAGACAATTTCGCCAGCCCCTCAATTTGTTTCCACATAACCCTTGCCGTTCGGCAAGGGTGTTCGTGAATTCTCGCTGGCTGACCCGATTAGAGCTGGGTCTTTCAGGGTTTGGAGCTGGCCCAGATTGTAGCTATTTGGTTGGGCAAATTTGGGTGGATGTGGGGGTTGGGCCCGTGACTTTGGGCCTGGACTAGGACCGGTTTGGGCTTTTATCCAAGGCAAATTTGGGCTTAGCCATGTACTGGGCTGGGCTTAGAAAGTAGTTTAGCAAAATTGAATTGTGAGCTAAACCTTTAGCTGGTCCCTTCAACTTCCTCCTCCGGTTTTTTTTTTTTTTTTTTTTTTTTGACTAATGTGAAATTGCAAATGCTGTGTAGGTGCTTTTGTAACCCTAGGGCCTAGGGTTTGGGAGGGAAGGTGAAAGGGTGCTAGGGTTTCTCTTGTAACCCTAGGGCCTTATAAATAGGAACTTGGAGTGACGTAGGCATCATACCTGGATTGTCAGAAAGTGAGAAGGAGAGAAGGATTTCTGGTGAGATTTTGGTGGTGGTGCACACAAGGTTAGACCTCATTTCTCTTGAATTCTTGAAATGAAATTCAACTTTTTGTATGAACATGTTGAAGAGTATGATGAACACCTTGAGCATGAGTATGAACATGTTGAATGTAAGCATCTAGATCAAAAAGCATGTAGAGGCTGTCCAATTTTGTGTTTTTGTGCTTAGATCCTCTTTGCATGTGCATTAGTTCCTTTTTCTTGTTTCTGCATGTTGTAGATGTCTGAGAGTGAAGAGGCCAGTGAGTATGTTTGTTCTGAAGAGGAGAGTTCCCAGACAGATAGTTTTGTAGAAGGGCTTATAGAAGCTAGGATGGGAGTTCATGAGGGTGAGATGGCTGGGCCATCAGTAGAGTCTGGGTCAGAGGCATATAGGAAGATGCAGAAGAAGTATAAAGTGTTAGAAGCCAGTGTTGATCGGGTTCTAGCCTTGGCACATACACCGGAGGTGGGCTCGAGCAATCAGACATCACCATCAGAGTCTGTGGGTATAGCCATGGTTTCAGCTTCAGAGGGGGTGGACATCCGGGTTGGTGTTCCGTTGGGAAATCGGAATACACTCACAGGAGCCAAGTTGGTTGAGCTTCGGACAGATTATAGTGTGCCATCCTATGTGGGCCTGAGGTTACCTAGTGCCACGGATGTAGTGAGATATCCTCCGGAGGGTTCAGTGATGATATTCACCGATATGTACCAGCATGGTCTCAGACTACCGTTTCATCCTTGGGTACAGATGATGCTGGCCAAGTTGGGGTATGCGCCGGGGCAATACAATCCCAACTTTTGGCTACTTCTGCATGGAGTTTACATTGCTTGGTGGTTGGTTGGGTTGGGGGAGCCAACATTTGAGCAGTTTATGTACTTGTATTCGATCTCCAAGCAACAGGGGACCTTTGGCTGGGTACAAGCCAATTGCCGGAAGGCAAAGGAGAGAGGTTACTTTATTGGGCATAAGCCGAGTACGCAGAAGTCTTGGCGGAACAGGTGGTGCTTGGCCTATGGTGATTGGGAGTGTCCTCCAGGGAAGACCGTCTCCAGACATATTCCAACCCACTTCCAGTCGATAGGTCCTTAGCCCCATCCTTTAAGACTAGTTGTGTTGTAGTGTTTTGACGCTTGGGTCTTTATTTATGTTTTATTGTTTTGCTTGTGCAAGCATAAATGGCTAAGTTGATATCTGAACTGTGGTGCAGGCTCGGTGAAGTGGGGACCGATCTCCAAGGAGCGAGAAGACGAGGTGGAGAGAGTGAGGTCACTGTTGTCGGAGACCCAGCGTGAGCGTAGAAACTTAGTCACCCAGAAGAACCTGTACGAGTCCGGACTCTTGCAAGGGAGTAAGTACCTGGGTCATTGTTGTTGTTTGTCTTATGATTCATTTTGTAGTTGAAACTGACTTGGCTTTTGATGTGCAGTGGCAGGGATCATAAGGGGGAGCACGAAGGTGGCCATGGATCTGGATGATCCCGAGATGCAGAAACGGCTGAGGGAGTCTCGGGCCAAGAAGGCAGAGAAGGGGGTGCCCAACAGGCTGCTGGGAGGCGTCCCAGAGATGATGAGGGCCTAGTCTCTGATGTGCTGGGAAAGAAGAGAGCGCTGGAGGAAGCTCACCGGAGCGTGATGGGGACAGGGCCGAGGCTTCCTCCCCTTGACCCGCAGGCACCGCCGAAGCTTCCCTTTGGTATGGATGATGTTTACGCCGATGGGGTAGAGAAGGTGGACTTCTCTGGGCTGCGTCGGCAGAAGAAGGAGGTGAACCTGGCCATGCATCGGCAGGAGGTTCCCTTGGTGAACGTCTTCCTGGAAGGCGTGAAGAGTGACCCAGAGGTTCTGGCGAGGACCCCGGCTACCTCCTATGCAGATCGGGCCCAGAAGACGCTCCTGACCCAGGCATATGTAAGTTGGCTTGCCTTAAGACATTGTTCATATAATTCGAATTTGCCTTTAACTGATCATGCTTTGTGTTGCAGGCCTACGGCGAGATGTACGTGAATATGGCTAAGGCGGATAAGGAGATCCAGAGGTTGAAGAGGCGCAATGAGATGGCCAAGGATAAGATAGCGGAGGCCCAGGAGGCTATCCAAGAGAAGAACACCCTGGTGCTGCAGAAAGCGGCGATGGCCAAGGAGGTGGAAGAGCTGAAGCGGTCGAGGACCGAGGAGGTAGCTGCTGCCCGGGTCGAAGCGATCGAGTCGTTTCGGGGCTCGGATGAGCTGAGGAGTTACATCATGGATCAGATGGTGGCGATGCAGCTGGGCTGGGAGGAGAGGGTGGCGATGTTCAACCCTTCAGTGGAGATTAACTTTGACACGAGTGGCGAGCCTCCCTCATCTAGTCGTACCACTGATGCCGTTCCAGAGCCAGAGCCGGAGCCAGCCATTACGGATGCTCCATCGACTGAGTCCTGAAGGCGTTGCCTTCTTTATGTATTCTAGCTTTTTAGTTTAAACACTTGATGTTTATTTTGGTTATGTATGAACATTTTGCCTTGCCTGGGGCAAGGTTATTTTGATGTGCTATGATATGAGACTTGTTGTCATTTGATATCAATTGTGCTTAGCAAAATGGGAACCATGTGATTGATGAAAATGAGCCAGGGTCGGGCGTTCATTAAATATGTGCCGGAAGGCAAAAAGTACAAGAGTTGGTTGAGTCAAGGCTCGAGACCAAAGTATAAGAAAACATAATAGCCTAGAGTCTAGGTAGTTTTACTTATAGTAGTACTTGAGGTGATCAGCATTCCAAGGATGAGGCAAGGTCTTGCCCTTGGTGTCACGAAGCTGATAAGTGCCGGGGCGGCAGACTTTGGTAACCTCATAGGGACCTTCCCATGTTGGGCCCAAGGTACCTTCAGTGGGATTCTTGGTGGCCAAGGAAACCTTGCGCATGACCCAGTCCCCAAGTTTGAAAGCACGGGCTTTGACTCGGGAGTCGTAGTACTTAGCGATGCGCTGTTTGTACGCGACATTGCGCATGTTGGACTGGTCACGAAGCTCGTCAATGAAGTCGAGGTTCAGGGCTAGCTGCTCGTCATTGGCCTCGGCCTCATAGGTGGAGGTGCGGTATGTGGGCTGGCCAATCTCCACTGGTGCCACTGCTTCGGTACCAAAGGAGAGAGAGAAAGGTGTTTCTCCTGTTGAGGTCCGGAAGGTGGTGCGATAAGACCAGAGAACTTCTGGGAGTAGCTCCGGCCAGCAACCTTTAGCTTTGTCAAGCTTAGTTTTTAGAGTTTTCTTGATGATCTTGTTCACAGCT
Organism: Prunus mume; assembly: GCF_029339155.1. Lineage (NCBI taxonomy): Eukaryota > Viridiplantae > Streptophyta > Magnoliopsida > Rosales > Rosaceae > Prunus > Prunus mume. Next base: position 1,919,041 of record NC_142699.1, on the reverse strand, counting down.
TCCACCTGGCCATTAGATTGAGGATGGGCTGGGGAGGCGAAGCAAAGCTTTATCTTGAGGTTGGCACAAAATTGCTTGAACTTTGCGTTGTCAAATTGCCGGCCATTGTCTGTAACGATGGTGTTGGGGATGCCAAAGCGACAGACGATGTTTTGCCAAACAAAAGTTTCGATGCGGGCTGCAGTGATGGTGGCTAAGGCCTCAGCTTCAGCCCACTTGGTGAAGTAGTCCACAGCTACAACTGCATACTTGACTTGGCCCTTGCCCTCAGGCATAGGTCCAATGAGGTCAAGTCCCCATTGGGCGAATGGCCAAGGACTGACCATGGCTGTCAATGGCTCAGCTGGAAGTTGTGGGATGTTGGCAAATCGCTGACACTTATCGCACTTCTGGGTGAAGGTCTGGGCATCAGTGTGAAGTGATGGCCAAAAGTATCCCTGCCGAATGATCTTGTGTGCTAGGGAGCGAGCGCCAGAGTGGTTGCCACAGATACCTTCATGAATCTCTCTCAGGACATAGGTACCTTCCTCTGGGGTCAAGCACCGAAGGTAGGGGAGGCTGAAGCCGCGCTTGTATAGGGCACCATTGATGATCAAGTATCGGGCGGAACGATAGCGAACACGCCGCGCTTCAGCAGGATCAGCAGGTAGTGTCTGGTTCTGCAAGAACTGAGTGATGGGGTCCATCCATGTAGGGCTTTGATCAATGACACAAATGAGTGGTGCCCGTGTACTGGGCTGGTCCAAGAACTCGATGTGGATGTTTCGACCTATGCCCTGCTCCATCGCCGAGGCTAGCCTTGCTAATGCATCAGCATGGCTGTTCTCAGAGCGTGGCACCTGGCCTATGAGATAAGCATTGAAAGTTGTAAGCAGGTGGCGGGTATGTTGGAGGTAGGCTGTCATGGAGATGTCCTTGGCCGTGAAGTCCTGGTTGACTTGGTGGACAACAAGCTGCGAGTCGCTGAATATTTGGATTTGCTTGGCGCCCATTTCCTTGGCTAGGCGAAGGCCGGCTAAGAGTGCTTCATATTCAGCCTCATTGTTGGAGGCGTGGAATTTGAAGCGGAGGGCGTACTCAAGGGCAACCTTGTCTGGGGATATGAGAACGAGGCCAGCTCCACATCCCTGGGCATTGGAAGAGCCATCCACATACAAGGTCCACAAGGGCTGAGTTAAGTCTAGGGAGCCGTTGCTGGCGACGCGGACCTGATTCGAGGTAGGAGTAGGCGTGATTGCAATCTGAGGACTGGCCAGAGTATGGGGTTCGGTGAACTCGGATATGAAATCAGCCACGGCTTGGCCCTTTGCAGCTTGGCGGGGTTTGTAGTGGATATCAAACTCACCAAGTTCAATGGCCCACTTGACTAACCTCCCAGAAGTCTCTGGCTTCTGCAACACTTGCCTGAGTGGTTGGTTGGTTAGGACATGGATGGTGTGAGCCTGAAAGTATGGCCGGAGGCGTCTAGCCGAAACCACCAGGGCGAAAGCAAGTTTCTCAATGTCTGGGTATCGAATCTCTGCATCTTGCAATCCTTTGCTCACATAGTGCACCGGATGCTCAGCACCTTCATGTGGTCGAATGAGCACTGAGCTAACCGCTGTAGCCGAGACAGAGAGGTAGATGGTGAGGATGTCCCCAGATTCAGGGGTTGACAATAAAGGGGCTCGGCTCATGTATGCCTTGAGCTCGCCGAACGCCTGGTCACATTCTGCAGTCCAGGTGATGTTGCGCTTGCTACCCTTAAGTGCCTTGAAGAATGGGGCGCAACGATCAGTGGCCTTAGAGATAAATCTGGTCAGGGCTGCGACACGTCCGGTAAGGCTCTGAATGTCCTTGACCGTCTTGGGTATCGTCATGTCCAAGATAGCCTGGATCTTCTCTGGGTTGGCCTCAATACCTCTTTGGCTGATCATGAAGCCAAGGAATTTGCCGGAGGCCACCCCAAATGCACACTTGGTGGGGTTGAGCCGCATCCTATACTGTTTCAAAATGGTGAACGTGGCAGAGAGGTTGGGGATGTGCTGGTCAGCAGTGCGACTCTTGACCAGCATGTCATCAACATAAACCTCCATGGTGTTGCCAATGAGTGGAGCGAAGATGCTGTTCACCAGACGCTGATATGTAGCCCCGGCGTTCTTGAGGCCGAATGGCATTACTTTGTAGCAGTAAAGGCCACGGTCGGTGATGAAGGATGTATGAGCTTGGTCCTCAGGATGCATGAAGATCTGGTTGTACCCTGAGTAAGCATCCATGAAGCTGAGAAGGGCTTGGCCGGCTGTGGCGTCAACTAGCTGGTCAATGCGAGGTAGGGGAAAACTATCCTTTGGGCAGGCCCGGTTGAGATTTGTGTAATCTACGCACATGCGCCAACCCTTCCTTGGTTTACGTACCATTACCACATTGGCTAGCCAGGTGGGATAATCCACCTCCTTGATGAATCCAATGGTGTTCAGCTTATCCACCTCCGCCTTCATGGCCTCATACCGCTCTGGATCATAAGCACGCCGCTTCTGCCGAACGGGTCGGACGGCAGGATTAATGCTTAGCCTATGGGAGATGACGTCAGGTGATATGCCCGGCATATCGTTGTAAGACCAAGCAAAGACTTCAGAGTTGAGGCGGAGGAAGGCAATAAGATCAGAGCGAAGCTCTTGTGAGAGGGAGGTGCCGATCCTGACCTGTCGATCCGGGATATTCTCATGGAGAGTGACCAATTCGAGGTCCTCCACAGGTTCGGCCTGTTGGGTGGCAGATTCCTCCCTGGGGTCCTCTGGGCGCTCAGTGCCAGCTCGAGGTGGGGCTAGGGCCTGGGTGACCGCTAGGGCCTCACCCCTATGTTGGCGATTAGTAGACTTTACTGCCGAAGCATAGCAACTTCGGGCGCCAAGTTGATCACCGCGCACAGTGCCCGTGCCATGAGGGGTAGGAAATTTCAACAGTAACATATGTGTGGAAATGAAAACCTTCATCTGGGCCATGGCAGGGCGTCCCAGGATAACGTTGTAGGCTGTAGGGCAGTCAATGATAAGGAAGGGAGTGGTGACCGTCTTCCTCCGGGGTGCCGCTCCAATAGAGATAGGGAGATGAATGCTCCCGATAGGCTGGACCACATCACCCGAAAAGCTCACCAGGGGTGTGACGCTTCGGTCAAGCAAATGAGACGGGACCTGGAGCTCATTGAAGGCATCAGCAAACATCACACTGACTGAGCTGCCGGTGTCGACCAATATGCGCCCAACGTCAAAGTTAGATATGTCGGCGCGGATAATGATTGGGTCATCATGAGGGAGGATAACGCCGCGCTCCTCCTCCTCGGAGAAGGTAATGGAGTCCCAGCCTGTTTTTTGTGTCTTCGGCAAGCGTCCCTGCTCAGTGCTGAAGACCTGGTGCGCATAGGTAGAGCGGACATAATGTTTGATGGAGTTGTTGGAGGTGCCAGCCATGGTTGGGCCACCACTAATGGTTGAGATCATGTTGATCTGCCGTTGGTGAGGGTTAGGTGGGAGGTTGTGCACGTATTTATCCAGCTTCCCCTCGCGAATAAGTCCCTCAATGATGTTGCGCAAGGCAACACAAGATTCGGTATCATGGCCACCGAACTGATGAAAGCGACAGAAGACTCCTGTGTTAGGCATAGGCTTGCTGCCTGGTCTCCGGGGTGGAGGCTGAGGTATGATAGGTGCCTCGTGGACTAGGACATTCTCATAGGTAGTGTTGAGGGTGGTGAAGACCTCGAACCTGGGTTTGGGTGAAAATGGGAGTGGGGCCCGGTCACTTGTCCTGGAAGGGTTGCTTCCACTAGACTGGTGGTGGTTCCCATGTTTGCCCCGTTTGTTATTGTTGAAGGTATGCTGGTAGCTATCCTTCCTCTTGGGGTGCTGGGCATCCTGGGTGCTTGGTGCAGGGGCAGAATGTTGGGGTGGAGCTGGGATGGGTACTGAAGCAGGTGGAGGATCAGCAAAAGGATTATGTGCCGGGATGGCTGGGCTACGCTTGGAGTTGAAGTACTCAGCCTTGGCATGAACTGCTGCCTGCTTCATCAGCTCGGCGTATGTGTTCCAAGGGTTGCTGTGGACCAGGTACCGGAAGTTAGACTCTCGGAGGCCACTCTTGAAAGCACCAAAGGCGGCACGATCATCAGTATCCGGGCAGCGGGAGTATTCGTGGCTGAACCTGGCTGCGTACTCCCGAAGGGGTTCGTCTTCACCCTGTCTAAGCATGTATAGGTCGTCCGCGGAGTAGAGGCGATCGGTTTGGATCATGAAATGGTCCAGGAAGGCCTGCTTCAGACTGTCAAATGTGTTGATGGTGCGAGGGTTCAGCCTGTAAAACCAGTTCAGGGCCGCGCCGCTGAGAGTGGAAGGGAAGATGAGACACATGCCTTCGTCAGTGAGGCCCTTGCACCCCAGGGCAGACTGGAAAGAATGTATGTGGGTGAGAGGATCCTCCGTGCCAGTGTAGAAGGCGATGCGGAGTGGCTGGATGTCCTTCTCCTGGTGGTAATTAAGGATGCGTTCGGTAAAGGGCCCAGGTCGTGGCTTTGCCCAGAGAGGTTGGTGGTTGCGCTGATGTTCGCTCTCCAGACGCCGGACTTTCTCGAAGAGAAGCCTCATTGCCGGGTCGGTATGAGGGAGAATCTCGGGTGCTGGAGGTCCGGTGTGTAGGTGGCCATGGGCCGGGTAGAATTCTTCGAACGTCTCAGTGTGATAAGACTCGTAGTCGTCTGAGTAATCCTGTCCCCAATTCTCCGAGTCCCCTATACCTTCTCCAAGAGGTAGTTGGGTAGGCTTTGGCGGAGGGCCCAGGTGTTTCATCTTTGGGTCTTGGAGATTAACAGAGATAAGATGGGGTTCCGTTTGACGGTCCAGGATACGGTCCCTACAATCCCTGTAGACCTTTGTTGGTTCATGAGGCCGGTTCCTTGGTGGGGAGATGCGGAGAAGTCGCGACTTGGTCGTTTCCGGACAGAGGGGGCCCTTACCCTTGCTGGGCCTAGGCTGGGTTGGGACATTGTGGTGGGAGTGCTCCGGCTGATTTGGCTGTGTACGCTCAGGTACCTGGGTAGGGCTGCGTTGGGAGCCTTGGGTCTGATTCATCTCCCAGTTACTCTTCGGTGTGCGGTAGTCATGTTCGAGCTCGACGTTCTTAGCATGAAGATGGTCATATTTCTCAGACATCCTGGTGACACTGGCGCGGAGGCTCTCCAGTTCTGCCTGGAGATTGGCATCTGCTGAAGGTCTTCTCTGGGAGGTACCCCCATGGGGGATATGGTGCTGAGTCCCCTGGCTATCCTCAGTAGGCATAGCTGAGTGTGGAGTGAAGAAGAGGCGACGGGGCCGGATAGGAGAAGGAGCCAGCTGGGCTGGTAGAGAAAAATGGGATTCAAGTATCGTACTTCCCACAGCACGGCGCCAAACTGTTGATGCTCTTTTTCGGAGAGGGTCAACTTAGAGAAAAAGGGATTTGCCTTCAGCAGGGAAAGGGTCCGGGCCTTCAATAAAGGCTAGCCTGCAGAAGACAAAAATAGGAAGATCGTCAAGCTCAGGGCACCTGGCAGAAGGCTCTCCGATGCTAAGTCACCTAAGAATGGTAACTTTTGCAGAGTAATAGTAAAGGCAGAAAAGTAGTTACCCTCTTACTAGGTACTGTTCCCTTTATAGGGAAGTGAAAGTGGGAGGTTGGTGTAGATTTCGATGTGGGACTCTGTGCAGTCGGTGGTGCCGCGTGTCATGAGAATTAGGTTTAACAGTTTGTGAGCTTGGGCGTGGGAGTTTCGGCAGGTGCTTGGCACCTCGGAAGAGTGTCTTCCTTGGCAAAGAGAAGGCGTGTCTGCCTGGTGCTAGTTGTTTTGAGACTGGATATGCTCGGTTGATTATGGTGTAAACACACTTCTCCAACAGTTGCATGTGCCTTGAGTAATGTTATTCCCAGCTTGACATTTCTAATGGCAGTTCTACTTGGGTATATTCTCTATCCTTTCCTTTCCCTTGCTTAATTAGAAAGGGGAATATAAATGTTCTTTTTTCCTGTTCTGCAATTTGCTTGTTCTTACACAGGTTGGAGAAGTTGAAGATTAGAACTGCTAGAGGTCAAGCTAAGGTGGCTGGCACACTTTTCGGCATTGGTGGTTCTCTTGTTTTCACTTTCTGGAAAGGAGGATACCTATTTAAAGGTTTTGTAAAGAGGCCACTGATAAATATATGAGAGTTTCACTAAAACACCCAAAATGGGAGTTGAAATTATAAAAAACCCGACACCCAAAACACTTTATAAACACACCCCAAACCCATCATTACACACACTCAAAACCCATTTATAAACACACCCAAAAAATATACAATTGTTGATTTTGGGGTTGATTTTGGGTGTGTTTCTATGTTTAAATAGTGCTTGGGTTTTTTTATAAATACATGTCTAGAATTGGGTTTATTTATAAATTTGTATAAATATATCTGTTGGTTAAGGAAAACTGGATCAAGGGGGCCCTTCTTATTCTGACGAGTCACATTGCGTGGAGTGCATGGCTAATCCTCCAGGTGATTTTATAATTGGATTTAGATGACAACCTTTTATGTCATGTAATGTCCAAGTTTAGTTCTTTGTCGAACTTCGGCTCTCTGGTCTCACAGGCTGTGGTCTCCAAAGTCTACACTGCTCGATTATCATTAACCACAATGATATGCTTTTTCGCGTTGTTGCAATCTTCTTTTCTTGCTCTGTTTTTGGCTAGAAATCCAATTTCATGGAGACTGAAGTGGAACCTGCAACTTTTAACTATCGTCTACTGCGTGAGTTTTCTCTTTCTCATATCTTATTATTAGGTTCACAACGTCAATTTCAGCAATTGATCATGCAAATTCTTATCGGAATCTGTGGTTCAACCCCGGAATTAACCATAATTAACCATTGGACGCCTGCAAATTGCCCATAAACTGCTTGATGAACAGAGGGTGCAACACACTAGCACAGTAGGCAGATTACTCTTTCTCCTTCTATTTTTATTTATTTTTATGTTACTCCGTTTACTAAAATTTACAATGTAAATAAGGAAGTACCCCCCATTTGGATACAAATAAAAATACTTGAAAATCAAATTCCCACTAAATCAAAATATGAAAAATTGGTATTAGTGCAAAATACGATTTAGGCTAAAAATGATGTCTCATTAAGTCAATATATACTTCATACTAAAATCCCATAAAATCAAGTTTTCTTATTTGATGTGTAAGGAATAAAAGCTGTCAAAAATTATCTTGAGAAAATGATTATTATGTAAAACCATTTTTCATACTTAGCCAATATTTTTACATAAAACAATTTTTCATGTATGATATGAATGCATGAAGGGACCTAAGGTTAATCTAGGTAAAAAATCTTAGATGTTCAATCCACAAAGAGTTTTACAAGAATAACCTAACTCTTACGTATTGAAAATATATTTGCTTGAATAAGCTCCCCTTAAGACAGTACTCACAAAGGTCCAAAGTTTGAGAGCTAGAACCCCAAAAAAAAAAATGCAAATAAAGCCCAAAATCAAAACTACAACGGACCTTAAAAAAATGAAGTAAACACCTTAAAATGAGCAGGATTGAGCTAATATATGCTGGTTTTTATGTCAAATAGGATGAGACGCCTTGGGAGTCGAATAGGACGAGACGCCTTGGGAGGCGAAGAGGATTGCACTAATTTTTTTAGTTTATTATCACATTCTTAGATATATTTCTGGTGTATAGCAATGTGTGTCTATTTTTTTGAAGTTGATGTAGTTCTCTTTAGTAATGAACATGAGTATTTTGTATGGTTTTTATCTATTAACTATGAATTAGAGTACTATCATTTCATTTCAATGGGTCTATTTGGTACAATTTTTTTAACCCCTTACACGTTGACTGAATGCAAATTCTTGAATCCGCCACTGCTTGTTCTCTTTCATGGTGTCATTTCAGGGAGTTTTCAATATCAATCACAAACCGGTATATCACAACACTTTTAGTAGCCTCTCAATAGCTTCATTTGCAGATTGAATTGGAATTATTTCTATCATTGGATGAATTCCATTTGCAGCACAGAAATCTATCATTTCTTGGATATCCTTTGTTCCACCGGTTACACTACCAGAAATGGTTTTCATACCTGCCAAAAGGTCAATGCATGGAGTTCATTATATATACTTGCAATTGCAATAACAGTTGGATACATAAAACTGTGTCATTTCAATCATTTGAAACATGCCAATGTACCGATATTAAGGTTGGCAGGACTGATTTTGACTGCACTGGGGAATCCCACCATAAGACCAGAACTCCACCAGTTTTCAATAGTTCAACGTATGGATCAAAAGGGTGATCACCAGATGCTATATCAATTATAAAGTCTACTGACTTCACCAGGGCCTACATAGCAAACAATAACCGATAAATACTAAACCTATAGGATAAGCCATCATTTCCACTATTTTTTCTATTGTTCATGTGATGAGGTAAGAAACTTTATGTATTTTTACCTTCATCTGATTTCTGTCAGATGAGACCACAAAGTTATCTGCACCCAGCTGACTTAAAGCTTCCTCTTTCTTGGATATGCTAGTGCTGAAAATTGTTACATTCAAACCAAATGCCTTTTGCCAAATTTCACTGCCATGTGACCTAGGCCACCAAGGCCAATCACCCTAGAATTTACCATGTTGGTTCATCTTGTGGCGTACCATCGAAACATAAACAGTAATTCCAGCACAAAGTAGAGGAGCTGCCGAAGCCAATGGATAGTTTTCTGGTATGTTGAAGCAGTACCTGTAATACAGGCCATTTAGATGTGAAATTTGAGGAGAGGGCAAAAAGGTAGTTCAATTCATACCCTTCATGGACAACTATATGACCGGAGTATCCTCCTTTTGCGATTGTACCATCAACACCAACACCGTTAAATCTGTCGTTGCAGTACTCACAATCTCCGCATGAGTTGACATGAGTTCCCACTCCCATATGGTCACCAACTTTGAAGCGCTGAACATTGGAACCCACCTCTTTTACAATGCCTGCAATCTCATGCCTGGTTCCAAATAATCACAAACAGAACAGATGACTTTAATTAGAACGAGAATAAATTCAGGGTTACTTAATTCATCTGTTATAGAATCAGTCCACATACCCAGGGACAACAGGATACTTTTGAGTATCCATGTTGTTTTCTGGTCCAAATTACATCAGCATAGCAAACTCTTGGACTGATTTAAAATCGGGATCACTGCTTCAAGTTTTAATGGGTTGGGTTTATAGTGGACTTCACAATCAGTTTACCAATTCTAAAAAGGCATGACACCTTACTTTTTCCAGGGTTTAACTTACTTGATGGTGCAACTATAAATAACCATTTTTGGGGCATTTTATTAGTGGAAATTATTTTTAGTGTAAGTGAGGTGTTCTTCCAGATCTTGGCTCAAAGACAAACATTTAAAAACTGAAGATTGTGCAAATGAAAGATTTGCCATCACATTTCTCACTTTAAAAACCAATAACCTGCATAAAATAATCCCGGAATTCCACAATTTATGTTTGGCAATAGAAACCCAAAATATAGTAACACTTGCTCATCAAAATTTCCATCCAAGATTAAAAAAACAGAGTAAAGATGAAAAACTCAAAATCAGAAAAAACACTCTAACAAGCACAAATCCAAAAATCTAATCACTCTGACGAGAGTCAATCAGTCAATCAGCCCAAATCACAACCTCACATCTCTCCCCCGGCTACTATGATTGCTCAATCCTCTGCAAATCAGGATTCATGATGTCGTGCTACAATCTCTCCCTCAATATTAGTATTAGTTTAAAGGGAGTTTCACTAAAACACCCAAAATGGAGGTTGAAATTATAAAAAAACCCAACACCCAAAACACTTTATAAACACACCCAAAACGCATCATTATACACACTCAAAACCATTTATAAACACACCCAAAAAGTTGACTTTGGGGTTGATTTTGGGTGTGTTTCTATGTTTAAATAGTGCTTGAGTTTTTTTATAAATACATGTCTAGGATTGGGTTTATCTATAAATTTGTATAGTTGAAATCTATGATTGTGTAAATCTTGTATTACCTTATTAACCTTAGCTTTCCATATATACTTAGGCCAACGTCAACTGTAATATCATATAAAGATGAATGAATACAGGCATCACAATTAGTGAGCCATTCCCTAATTTTCTATTCCTTCCTAAATTTCTACACACTCCTCTTCAGCTATCGTCCTCTTCTCACTCACAAAAATCCCATCAAGAAACTTCCTAATATCCTTGTTCTTCACATGGCACTTCTGGTTTATGAGAGCAGCATACCTCAACACCAACGCAGACCCGCCTAGACCTGTGCAGGCCGCCTAGCGGCCGCCTAGCTCCGCCCAGACCGCCTAGGGGCCGCCTAGATCCTCCCATACCGCCTAGGGGCCGTCTAGCTCCGCCCAAACCGCCTAGGGGCCGCCTAGATCAGCCCAGACTGCCTAGAGGCCGCCTAGCTCCGCCCAGACCGCCTAACTACGAGTTTGAGTCTCTATCCGTGGCTGCCATGGCGTGCAATTTACGTATGTTTCTGATTTTGCAATTTTTTTTTGTTTGTTTAAATGGAAAAACGATTATCACAGAGTTTCTTCTAAGGATTTTAAGATTTTATAGCACCAGAGTTGTTATCATAGTGGAGATTTCGATAGTTGAATGACATTTGATAGTATAGCCGAACGGCTATACTCTTTAAATATACAATTTTGTCATATTATTTTAGGGTTGAGGGCTAAAATACCGCTTCAGCTAATTGGGCTAGAGTTATTTCTTCAATTATTTTTTTTATACAACCGATATTTGGAGAATGAGAATTTAAATTCTTTCCGATACCTCTCATTCTAATGATTTCTGTCTATTAGTCCATTGCGAAAGAATAAAAAACGGATTTTATTTATGAGAAATAATACTGGTTAAACCCATAAATACAACAACCAAAATAGGGATCCACCAACGTCTTGTGAATCAAAGAACGTTGAATTTCATAGTATAAAATTGCTTGTATAAGAATTTACTTTCTACAATGTATCCATCGTAATTATGAACTGAACCCAATTACAACTTTTTCTCATTGCACTTGACAACCCTGCTCCTGCTTTGAGATACATCAGTATATTCTCTGCATATGAAAAATTGGATACAAAACACTCTAATGAGACAAAGAAGAGGAGTTTTGAAATAAATTGAAGTTATCAAAGGTCATATGGCATTGATATATATATATATATATATACGAACTATTCTAAATGAGATTTCAAACAACGTGTTAGATGAGAAGAAGCATCTCATTAAATATACCATACCCAGAAGCTGAAGGTTTGAGTCCTGCTGAAATGGCCCTATATTTTTTTAGGGTAATGTACTGTGGAAAGGAAAAACACAAAAGAAGAGCTTCTCTTGGAGGACAAAGGAAAAAACAAAACAAAACAAGGTAAACAATACAGGAAAGAGGCATGGACTAACAACATTCAAGGGTGCTCAGCATCCCCGATTAACATCTCTAACTAATCAACTGATATGCTAGCTGTCAAATGTAATAATATAAACAAGGCAGAATGCCCAATTCACACTAGCACTCGTCTTTTATTCTAGGCAAGTACTACTACTAAGAAGTCAGAATTGTAACTACTAAGAAGAATACCTGCACACTAAGGGCACATTTAAAGGCTTTTAACTTGTGTCTTCACCACATTTAAGTACAAGAGGATCATTGTCACAGCAACGATGCAAATGATGGGCGTTCTGAACTTTAACAGCAAAAAAAGATAGGTGTAGAGTATTGAAAAAATTAAAAAGGAAAATGGTTTATTGATTAGATTTAGGACTGCAAGACTTCATCCATTGACTTTATTTGATTTTCTGATATTCAAAACCCCAAACAACCTGATTCCTAGTATTTGAGGCAAATATTCAGATTCAGAGAGTAATATGATTCGTGTTTTTGTTGATCTTTAGGCGCAGGCGGATTGTGATGGACATATACTCCCATCTTTCTTGTAGAATCTGAGCAACTGTTGATTATAAAGGGAGAAAAACATGTAACCTGATTCACATATTTATTTCTTTCCCTTTTTTGTTGATCTTTAGGCGCGGGCCCCCTTGATCCAGTTTTCCTTAACCAACAGATATATTTATCAGTGGCCTCTTTACAAAACCTTTAAATAGGTATCCTCCTTTCCAGAAAGTGAAAACAAGAGAACCACCAATGCCGAAAAGTGTGCCAGCCACCTTAGCTTGACCTCTAGCAGTTCTAATCTTCAACTTCTCCAACCTGTGTAAGAACAAGCAAATTGCAGAACAGGAAAAAAGAACATTTATATTCCCCTTTCTAATTAAGCAAGGGAAAGGAAAGGACAGAGAATATACCCAAGTAGAACTGCCATTAGAAATGTCAAGCTGGGAATAACATTACTCAAGGCACATGCAACTGTTGGAGAAGTGTATGCTAAACCAGCATAGTACACATTCAGATGGATGGTGGTTCCAAACAAGGCAAGCACAAAAATTTTGGCAGCTACAGAAAATGAGAGTGAAGGCCTTTGTTTCCTGCTTTACAAATCCATTCAAGAATTAGTTTTCTCTGTTTTTACTGCCTGGAAATATGAAGAGATGCAAGAATCGGTAGCTTACCTTTCAAGTACATAAGCAAATGGTCCTACCAAAACCATGGCCATAACATGCCGTGGTAAACGACGAAGACAATTGGATTGAGTCCTTCTGCAAGGGAGAATTTTATGAGGATGTTTGATCCACCATATATGAGCTGAACCAGTACCATTGCCAAGTAATAAGAGCAACCCTCCATTGATACGGATATGAAACTTTCTTGGACTAATTGGGATCACTGAATCAAGTTTTAATGGGTTGGTTTTTTTAGCGGAATTCACAATCAGTTTAGCAATTCTAAAAAGGCATGACACCTTTCGTTTTTCCAGGGTTTAACTTACTTGATGGTGCAACTATAAAGAACCATTTTTGGGGCATTTTTATTAGTGGAAATTATTTTAAGTGTTCTTCCCGATTTTGACTTCATCCATTGACTTTACTTGATTTTCTGATATTCAAAACCCCAAACAACCTGATTCCTAGTATTTGAGGCAAATATTCAGATTCAGAGAGTAATATGATTCGTGTTTTTGTTGATCTTTAGGCACGGGCGGATTGTGATGGACATATACTCCCATCTTTCTTGTAGAATCTGAGCAACTGTTGATTATAAAGGGAGAAAAACATGTAACCTGATTCACATATTTATTTCTTTCCCTTTTTTATTCTATATAGTCACGTGTGACCAAAACCATCATTTGCAATATATCTGTGATTGATATTGGAAAATCAACATATCGCTTTGTTTTCCCATCATAATATTCTGTTCCCTGCAACTGCAAGAGAATCAACACTGACGTAAATTTGTTCTGAAGAACAGCTGCTGCAATATACTCCTGCTAGAAACCTTTGTGAATATAGGAACCAAATGAAAAAGATAGCGCACAAATTTTGCCTTACCTTAATAATGACCAGATGATGACCTAGAAGGTTTACACCCCATGCCAACGTGCTGGTACAAACCAATACCTATAATTTAATACATATGCCTAATCAGTATATTGACTAAGAAAATGATCTTTTTATATTCTCTTTTCCTAATGTGTTTTTCAGGAAAGACTCATGCTTATTGAGGTAAAACAGAAATGCCTGAATCTTGTTCCTCAACCAGAGATCTATCTTTGTCATTCAGACCGGCATGGTGTAATCCAATGACAAACTGCAAGGTGTGCCTCAGGTTAAAGAACCATCCGCTGGGCTTCTTTTGGTATACTAAGAAACTGCCTTGGATGTTCATCTGACGTTGCCAACTTCAATAACAGAAAAGCACACAAAAAATCGAATCAATGCAGCAGCCGAAACCGAAGAAAAAAAATCCAAGCTTGAGTTGAGAGAGAGGCTCAAGACCGAGTATTTGAATTTTGAAGATTGGACTGCGAGTGCAAGCTTCGTGTTCGTTTCTCTGTCTCTTCATTTCACTCGCGCACCAGATTCCTCTGCGAGTGCAAGCTTCGTCTGTCTGCATTTGGAAAAAAAAGGATTCTCAGACCCGCCCAGGCCGCCTAGAACCTCCCAGGCCGCCTAGATCCACCTAGATGCCGCCTAGATCAGCCCAGGCCGCCTAACTACTTATAGCATCAGAGTTGTTATCTTAGTGGAGATTTCAATAGCTGAACGACATTAGAGAGTGTCCAATCCAATCCAATCAACACAGCAGCCGAAACGAAAGAAAAAATTTCGAAGCTTTAGTTGCCGAGTCTTTGAAGCTTGGAAGCGCTTATAGAAAAACGAAATGGCTGTCATTGTGAGTGCAAGCTTGGTGTTTGTTTGGAAATAAATTTAAAGAGTATAGCCGCGCGGCTATACATTTAAAATATTCCAATATATTCAAACCGTAGAGCCGACCGGCCATACCTTTAAAATAATATATTTTACCCGTATAGCCGCCCGGCTATACTCTTTGAATATACAATTTTGTCATGTTATTTTAGGGTTTAGGGCTAAAATACCACTTTAGCTAATTAGGATAGAGATATTTCTTCAATTTTTTTATTTATACGAGTGATATTGGGGAATGAGAATTTAAATTCTTTCCGGTACCTCCCATTCTAATGATTTCCAACTATTAGTCCATTAGGCAAGAATAAAAAAAGGATTTTATTTATGAGAAATATTACGGGTACCCATAAATACAACAACAACAAAAATAGGAATCCACCAACATTTTGGGGATAAAAGAATCTTGAATTTCAGAGCATAAAATTGCTAGTGTAAGAATTTACTTTCTAAAATGTATCCATGGTAATTATGAACTAAACCCAATGACAAACTTTTTCTCATTGCACTTGACAACCTGCTCTTCTGCTTTGAGATGCATCAATATAATCTCTGCACATGAAAAATTGGATACAAAACATTCTAATGAGACAACGAAGATATATATATATATATATACAAACTATTCTAAATGAGATTTCAAACAACGTGTTAGATGAGAAGTAGCATCTCATTCTTACATATACCATATCCACGTGCACCTAAAATTCCCAATGTTAAGAGGGGAGAAAAGTGCAATACCTCTCTTCTATCTCGCAAGAGTAGGAGATCCAATCTTTCATGAGGACGCTAGTTTGATAAAGAAGCAAGCTGCATCTAATCATACATTAATACCGGCAAACTATCCATTGGCTTCGGCAGCCCCTCTACTTTGTGCTGGAATTACTGTTTATGCTTTGATGGTACGCCATAAGATGAACCAACCTGGTAAATCTCTAGGGGTGATTGGCCTTGGTGGCCTAGGTCACATGGCAGTGAAGTTTGGCAAAAGGCATTTGGTTTGAATGTAACAATTTTCAGCGCTAGCATATCCAAGAAAGAGGAAGCTTTAAGTCAGCTGGGTGCAGATAACTTTGCGGTCTCATCTGACAGAAATCAGATGAAGGTAAAAATACATAAAGTTTCTTACCTCATCACATGAACAATAGAAAAAATAGTGGAAATGATGGCTCATCCTATAGGTTTAGTATTTATCGGTTATTGTTTGCTATGTAGGCCCTGGTGAAGTCAGTAGACTTTATAATTGATATAGCATCTGGTGATCGCCCTTTTGATCAATACATGGAACTATTGAAACTGGTGGAGTTCTGGTCTTATGGTGGGATTCCCCAGTGAAGTCAAAATCAGTCCTGCCAACCTTCATATCGGTACATTGGCATGTTTCAAATGATTGAAATGACAGTTTTATATATCCAACTGTTATTGCAATTGCAAGTATATATAATGAACTCCATGCATTGGCCTTTTGGCAGGTATGAAAACCTTTTCTGGTAGTGTAACAGGTGGAACAAAGGATATCCAAGAAATGATAGATTTCTTTGCTTCAAATGGAATTCATCCAATGATTGAAAAATTCCAATTCAATCTGCAAATGAAGCTATTGAGAGGCTACTAAAAAGTGTTGTGATATACCGGTTTGTGATTGATATTTAAAACTCCCTGAAATGACACCATGAAAGAGAACAAGGGTTTCTCTTGTTGATTTGTATTAATAAGTTCATATGGATTGGATTGTAGGGCTCAAACCATTATCAATTTGGCAATCATTTATAGTTAGGTGGTGTGCATTTACCTCTGTGAAATTTTATCTGGGATTGATCTTCTGTATAATGTGTAAAAAGAAACTGAACTCTTATGATCATGTCCTTTCTCTAGTGACTGGATTTATGACTGAAATATCATTCTCCAGCACTTTAATGTCTTCAAGTACCCTGTTTCCATTCTCTGTCTGTTCAGCAACAAGAGTGTCTTTCCTTCTTTCCCCACAGCACACAGTAAAGGCCCACAATAATGAGAAACGCTCCGATCAAGCTGCACATCACCACTTACACAAAATCCACATTAAATTTGTGACTAATTTTCATGACAAACAAACTACCGTGATAGAATGGATAAGTGAAACCATCAAATGTGGAAGTAGTAAGATGGAATAGGAAGAAGGTGTCTGTGTTCTTCAGGTTATTACCTGCCAAATTGAAGTCGTTCTGCGAAAGAAATTGCCGAGAACAATGCCACTATAATGACTTGAAGTGGAATAAACATAGCTGCAAAGACTGGTCCCTTGTAACGGATGCACCATGTTTGCAGGTAGTAGGCTAATGCTGAGATTGCAACTCCCTATTGCAAAAGTAAGGAGTGGATGAAGAACAGAACTTGTGACAGATTCAAATATATCTTATACCAACAAGGAGAAAAATACCCAATAAGACACAACAAAATAGGATGTCCCATTTATTTACTTTATACACACACACACACAAGACAATGTTCTCTTCTACATGTTCTGCTGTGAGGTTTTTAAATCGAACTACAGATTCAGATAAGAATTTGCATGATCAATTGTTGAAATCAACGTTGTGAACCTAATAATAAGATATGAGAGAGAACACTCACGCAGTAGGCGATGGTTGAAAGTTGCAGGTTCCACTCCAGTCTCCATGAAATTGGATTTCTTGCAAAAAACAGATCAAGAAAAGAAGATTGCAACGACGCGAAAAAGCATATCATCGTGGTTAGCGATAACCAAACAGTGTAGACTTTGGAGACCACAGCCTGTGAGACCAGAGAGCCAAAGTTGGACAAAGAACTAAACTTGGACATTACGTGACATAAAAGGGTGTCATCTTAATTCAATTATAAAATCACCTGGACGATTAGCCATGCACTCCATGCAATGTGACTCGTCAGAATAAGAAAAGCCCCTTGATCCAGTTTTCCTTCACATGCCTCATCTCACCAACAGATATATTTACGAAACCTTTAAATAGGTATCCTCCTTTCCAGAAAGTGAAAACAAGATAACCACCAATGCCCAAAAGTGTGCCAGCCACCTTAGCTTGACCTCTAGCAGTTCTAATCTTCAACTTCTCCAACCTGTGTAAGAACAAGCAAATTGCAGAACAGGAAAAAAGAACATTTATATTCCCCTTTCTAATTAAGCAAGGGAAAGGAAAGGACAGAGAATATACCCAAGTAGAACTGCCATTAGAAATGTCAAGCTGGGAATAACATTACTCAAGGCACATGCAACTGTTGGAGAAGTGTATGCTAAACCAGCATAGTACACATTCAGATGGATGGTGGTTCCAAATAATGCAAGCACAAAAATTTTGGCAGCTACAGAAAACGAGAGTGAAGGCCTTTGTTTCCTGCTTTACAAATCCATTCAAGAATTAGTTTTCTCTGTTTTTACTGCCTGGAAATATGAAGAGATGCAAGAATCGATAGCTTACCTTTCAAGTACATAAGCAAATGGTCCTACCAAAACCATGGCCATAACATGCCGCGGTAAACGACGAAGACAATTGGATTGAGTCCTTCTGCAAGGGAGAATTTTATGAGGATGTTTGATCCACCATATCCAGTACCATTGCCAAGTAATAAGAGCAACCCTCCATTGATACGGATATGAAACTTTCTTGGACTAATTGGGATCACTGAATCAAGTTTTAATGGGTTGGTTTTTTAGCGGAATTCACAATCAGTTTAGCAATTCTAAAAAGGCATGACACCTTACGTTTTTCCAGGGTTTAACTTACTTGATGGTGCAACTATAAAGAACCATTTTTGGGGCATTTTTATTAGTGGAAATTATTTTAAGTGTTCTTCCCGATTTTGGCTCAAAGACAAACATTTAAAAACTGAAGATTGTGCAAATGAAAGATTGGCCATCACATTTCTCACTTTAAAAATCAATAACCTGCATAAAATAATCCCAGAATTCCACAATTTATGTTTGGCAACAGAAACCCAAAATATAGTAAAACTTACTCATCAAAATTTCCATGCAAGATTTAAAAAAGAAGAAGAGTACAGATGAAAAACTCAAAATCAAAATCAGAAAAAGCACTCTTCTTCTCACTCACAAAAATCCCATCAAGAAACTTCCTAATATCCTTGTTCTTCACATGGCACTTCTGGTTTATGAGAGCAGCAGACCTCAACACCAACGCAGACCCGCCTAGACCTGCGCAGGCCGCCTAGATCCGCCCAGACCTCCTAGCGGCCGCCTAGATCCGCCCAGACCGCCTAGCGGCCGCCTAGCTCCGCCCACACAGCCTAGGGGCCGCCTAGATCCTCCCATACCGCCTAGGGGCCGCCTAGCTCCGCCCAAACCGCCTAGGGGCCGCCTAGATCCGCCCAGACCTCCTAGGGGCCCCCTAGTTCCGCCCAGACCGCCTAGGGGCCGCCTAGCTCCGCCCAGACCGCCTAACTACGAGTTCGAGTCTCTATCCGTGGCTGCCATGGCGTGCAATTTACGTATGTTTCTGATTTTGCAATTTTTTTTGTTTGTTTAAATGGAAAAACGATTATCACAGTGGAGATTTCAATTGCTGAACAACATTTGATAGTATAGCCGAACGGCTATACGCTTTAAATATACAATTTTGTCATATTATTTTACTGTTTAGAGCTAAAATACCAGTTCAGCTAATTGGGCTAGAGTTATTTCTTCAATTATTTTATTTATACAAGTGATGTTGGGGAATGAGAATTTAAATTCTTTCCGATACCTCACATTCTAATGATTTTCAGCTATTAGCCTATTGCGCGAGAATAAAAAATGAATTTTATTTATGAGAAAAAATGGCCTAGGTCATTTACCCTTGTGGAATTGCATCTGGGATTTGGTCTTCTGCATCACTATAAAACTGAAATCTTTTACATCAACTGTTCTTATGACCATTTTCAGTGCCAGTCCTGATCACTAATAAAAATAAATCGTAAAATAATCGTAAAAAAGGTGAACAATGGCATTATATATAACCGATTATATATATATATATATATATATCTTGCATTACTATAGGAGGGAGATGAGATTTATATATCCACTATACAATTGTTCACCTTTTTTTAGCTGACATACAATTGATTTTCCTATGCATGTATATATATATATATATATATATGACATGCAATTAAATCATCTCCACATTGCATCCCATGAGCCTATGCCTTAATTAATTAGCATCTGGATCTTTTGATGCATATCAAAGCGCCAGATGACCTTGTCAATGAGCGGACAGATTTGGCATTAACAACTGGGAAAGTTTGTTCTCCGTTATAGTTTGGCTTTGCTCTTCCGGCACCTGTTTCGACGAAAGAAGCCCCATTTTCGAAGATATCTCCTACAGAGTAAAACTTCCAGGATTCTTTGTCTCCAATGCTGTCCTTCCTCCAAGTGATCTGTGCGTACATGGAAAATCATTAAGTAATTAATTAAGGGCATTGCATTTGAACTTGAATATATATATACATTTGAGTTAATAATTACCTCTTTCTTGTTTCCCGATTTTGGTGCAATGAAGAGGTTGGCTTCACTCTTAACACTAGGGTTCATGCTTCCCCCAATGGCATACTGCGACCATTCTCTGTAAAGATTATTCACGACATGTGCATATCCATAGCGAATCCTGCATGCATGCAATAGTAAGTAATATAATACTCACTCTCTGTTGAGAATACAAAGGTGAAAATGTCCCACACTTATATTACCTACACACTTTGCTAATGTTAATAAATAGAGGAGTTGAAAGTAAAGGTAGCCAGCGATCTCAATTAACATATGGATATAGCTAGCCTAGGGGCCTTTACCTTGGCATTCTTTGGTTGCAGTTGGGTCCAAAATGGTTGTACACAACGGTCACCCTCATGTTCTTGTCCCGAAAGTAGCCATCATCATGGCCGAGAAGCATAACCTTGTCCTGGTCTCTGAACCAATTGTTGGAGATGGTGATATGGGTAGATCCGCGAGTAACATCGAGAAGACCGTCCTGGCACTCGTAGAGTGTATTGTGGTCTATCCAAACCTTTGATGCTGTTACCAACCTTATTGCATCTCCATCAACCTGCCCTATTGGTATTATCTTTCCTTCTGGACCCATAACTGAGCTTGGTGGTTGGGGTCGGCAATGATGGATTCGAAGGCCATGGATGATTATATTGCTTGCCTGATAACGTTTAAAATAATAATATAATTAGTTTACATGCATGAAAATGTACACAAGATATCTTTACTATATTCAATCTCCAAAAAATCATAGCAAGACTGTCATGTGGTGTTACAAATTTACTTATAATGCATGTATTATTATCAATCAGAACTATTCCCTATCTAGTTCCATGAGATATATGTATATATATAATACGTGTCGTTCACCCATATTATAACAGTAGATAATATATAGCACGTGGCGGTTTGACCATACAACTCAAAACTGTCCCAACTATCCCTCACTTAGAAAAAGAAAATCAAGGGTTTAGGTTATCAAACTACCCCATACATGCTAATTAGATTCTTTTTTGGTTACAATATAGGCCGGTTAGATTTTCAGCCTTAAATAAGAACAGAAGATTACTTTTTCAATAAACTCCGAGTGTTAGATTGAAATTTGAATATACTTAGGAATATATTATAAGTATATAAATTTGGTACTTACTACATTATCTTAAATATACTTATGAATGTCAACGGCATCTAGTCCAATGAAAAAGAGTTTTGACTTACATACTAGTGGTCTTAGGTTTGAACACTAACTAGCCAATTAAATACGTATGTGTGTGTATATAAATGTAATTAATATACGTACCTGAAAGACCAGCAAGCATGCATTACCAGCAATGTGAACATTAGCACCTCTTCCATCAATGGCAGTGAAGCTACTAATGAGAAGTGGTTTGTCAAGCCTAATGTGCATCTCCCTCTGGAAGGTGATCCACTTTTTCCCTTTTATCATGGTAACCCCATATCTCAAAGTTCCCGGTTTGGGGTCCAACGCATTGTCACTTGGGTCCGTGACTTGATAGTATATGACATCTCTTCCTATGTTGTTGCTCATCTTCCCAGAAAATCCCACTGAGCATAATGCAAGTTCCTGCCGGTTACTTCTCCAATCCGAGTTCCATCTCCAGCAACCATCGATCACGTTCAATTTCAAGCCATCAACTTTTGTTTTCTTAGCGAAACTCGGGTTTGGAGCGAAGCCGGCAATGGCAATCAAAAGGCACAGAACAAAGCGCCAGACATTGGCATTGCCATTGGGGCATCCATGACAAGCCATTATATGTTATATGTACTTTCCAACTCGCTCATGCACAGAAATAGCTACAGCAAGGATTTTCTCTTCAACTCTTTACAGATATGAAAGAACGAGAATGGAGAGAGATATTTATAGCCGGATTTAATATTCGTACTGCTCCTAAGTTTGTTTAGAACGTTGTTGGGGATCAGTCGTAATGGTTAGCTAGCTATCACGAAATCGCTATGGACGGACGGAAGGGAAAATATGAAGGTTCTGCAGTTTCGCTTCTCCTCCTCCTCAAGTTTAGCTCGTTCGCTATCTTTGTGCTTTTTTTGGTTGGCTAGCTTTGTTTAACTGTCTTTAGTGGTGGAGCAATGGAGTCCTATAACCGAGTGCTTCATTTAACTGTATTTTATGTTCATATAGTTGATATTGAAGGTAAGTGATCTCGAAGACCATACATCTTCGTGCCGTTTTTCTTTTTACAAACGAGCGAAATTGAAATAGAACACAGTATATAATTGTGAGGTGACCGTTGTTGCAACTTATCA
This sequence comes from Prunus mume, assembly GCF_029339155.1. Classification (NCBI taxonomy): domain Eukaryota; kingdom Viridiplantae; phylum Streptophyta; class Magnoliopsida; order Rosales; family Rosaceae; genus Prunus; species Prunus mume. The sequence goes on along the minus strand of NC_142699.1, from coordinate 1,896,811 downwards.
TTATTAAAATAAAAAAGGTTGTATTATGACAAATTTTATATGTCATTCATTAATCCATCCAAATTATAACACATAACAAGCGACATGTCAAACATGTAACAAGTGACATGGAAAATATGTTAGCGTGGTGTGACGGTTGCATAGAGAAATTAATGTTACAATTACTTGAAAAACCCTTTCAACAAAAAAAAAAAAAAAACCTGAAAACCCCCAATAAACCCTCTCTCTGTCCGACTCTCAGTGAGAAGTCAGAAAAAGTTCCCCCCTTTGGGCTCACCTACATTTTGTGCATGTTTCTCGTACTGCTGTTTTCCCGCCAATTTTGAAGCCTCGTCGACGGCTTTGCTGAGAGCAGCTCTGGGCTGCATGGACTTGGAACCAGAATTTCCAAAAACCACAAACACAACCATCTCTCTCTGTGTCTCTCACAGCTTCTGCAATTTGTGAGGTTTATGGCTTTATTTCCACATTTCCACAATGACTTGCATGTTTGCTGAGAAATTGAATATAGATTTTGTTTGGGTGGCTTATTTTTGAACTTTTCTGCTAAGTTAATTAGGTGCGTTGCAAAATTTGACATGGTTTATTACGCATTGTTTTATTCTAGTTTTATTGAAGTATTTTTCTTGATTTGGAAATAAATTTCCTTTGATTTTGGAAACAAATCTTCCTTGGCGATCAGTTTACTTAATTAATCCCAATTGTCTTGCTATAGTAGTGTATCTGAACTTGAATATTTAAGAACAAATGCAAAACTAGTTGCCAAACTGTACTACTAGGTATATACCCAAATTCCAGTGTGATATGTGATGGTTTTTATATATAAATGTTTTGAAAAGATTCTTGACCTGGGCTTGCAGGTACAAATGTGTTGAATTATAAGCCTTAAGCTGACTTAAGAGTTAGTTCAATTAGTTTTTCTTTTTATTTTCTTCATGACAAGTGTAAGCTTCCTATTGGTTGCCTAGGTGAATGGCTGAGATCATCTTGTGATGTAAGAGATCCAGCTACTGTGCATAACGAATATATCCCTCACACTATGTGTGTGAGGTTGTAAGAAGAACAGAGCAGTAAATGAAACTTTCTGTTGCTACATGTATAGCAGACAGATTTTGATAATTCTTCTTGCCTCTTCCTCCTTTCATTTTCTTCTGCAAATTCTGAACACACACACACACACCTGAAAACACTAACATGGCCTCAGAGCCAGCTTCGATTATCTAAAGAGAGCTGGGCGTTCAATCTGTGAAAGGAAAAATCATCGGGCAATTTGGGTTTTTCTTCTACATCTGAAAACAACTCGTTTTTTGAAGAATCAGAGACCAACCATGGCTGAATCTGGAAGCTCAGAGGTGAGAACCCCAATTTTCTCTGGTGAAAATTATGAGTTTTGAAAGATTAAGATGGTGACCATATTCAAATCATATGGGCTCTGGAATCTGGTAGAGAAGGGAATTCAGTTTGATTGAAGAAAAAGAAGAAGGCAACGAGGAGACCTCGGAGGAAGAAGATGATGAGAAAACAGCTGCAATCCTCATGAAGGATGCAAAGGCTCTGGGTATTATCCAAAATGCAGTCTCAGATCAGATTTTCCCACGAATTGCAAATGCAGACTATGCCAAAGCTGCTTGGGAGCTGTTACATGGAGAATTTCATGGTGGAGATCATGTTAGATCGGTAAAACTTCAAACTCTCAAACGTGAGTTTGAATATACTAGAATGCATGATAGTGAATCTTCATATGCTTACCTTACTAGACTGAATGATCTGATTAATCAAATGAAAACATATGGTGAAGTGCTCTCGAATGAGAGGCTTGTGCAAAAGGTTTTGATTAGTCATAGCAAGGTATATGATCCCATTTGTTTAGTGATTGAGAACACTAAGAGTCTAGAGACTGTGGAATTGCAAGAAGTAATTGCTATTCTAAAAAGTCAAGAGCAACGATTTGAGTTGCACAATGCAGATGCAACTGGAGAAAGTTTTTGCCTCATTCACAGTGAGTTCAAAAGGTCAGAATAAGAATGCAGCTAATTCTGGTCCATCCAAGGCTCAGAAAAATTGGAATCCAAAAGGCAAACCTTGGGAATCGAAAGGCAAGCCTCAATGGAATAATTCTGCACAAACTCACAGCTTATCTACAGGTCAAGAAGCTGTAAAACCCCAATGCAAGGTGTGCTTCAAGTATCACTTTGGAGAATGCAGGTATAAGGGCAAGCCGAAGTGTTACAACTGTGACAGGTTTGGTCATTTGGCTAGAGAATGCACTGCAGAGAAGGCTGTGCAGAAGGCAAATTGTGCAAGTAAAATGGAGATGTCTGGAAACTTGTTTTATGCTAATTGTGCAACACTTGAGACTGAAACACAAGGGGAGTGGTACATTGACAGTGGCTGCAGCAACCATATGACTGGAAATGTGGATTTGCTTGTTGATGTAAGGACAAATGTGGCTGGACAGGTACAAATGCCAACTGGTGCACTTGTGAAGGTGGCTGGCATGGGTTCATTGGTCATTGACACAACAAAAGGAAGGAAGTACATTAGGGAAGTGATGTATCTTCCAGGATTAAAAGAGAATCTGTTGAGTGTTGGTCAGATGGATGAGCATGGATATTTTCTGGTGTTTGGAGGTGGAATGTGCAAGGTGTTCGATAGTTCCTCAATGAACTGCCTCATTATCAAAGTTCAAATGAAGAAAAACAGATGCTATCCCCTGTCTTTTCTAGCTGAAAACCAATTGGTCTTGAAGGCTAGTATCACTCATGGCACATGGACTTGGCACAAAAGGCTAGGACATTTGCATTTTAAAGGGTTAAAACAGTTGAGAGATAAAGACATGGTGCATGGACTGCCACAACTAGAAGAACAGAGTGGTGTGTGAGGGTTGTCAACTTGGCAAACAACACAGAATTAGTTTCCCAAAAGGCCAAGCTATAAGAGCAAGTGTTCCTCTTGAGTTAATCCATGTTGATCTTTGCGAACCTATGAGAAATGAGTTCATTGCAGGAAACAAGTACTTCATGTTGTTCATTGATGACTCTACAAGAATGGTATGGGTTTATTTCTTAAGAAACAAATCTGAAGCTTTCAATTGTTTCAAGAAATTTAAATCCATGACTAAGTTGCAATCTAGACACAAGGTGAAATGCTTGAGGAGTGACAGAGGTGGAGAATTTCTATCTTCTGAGTTCACGAAGTTTTGTGAAGATCATGGGATTCAAAGACAGCTCACAATGGCCTATACTCCTCAGCAAAATGGAGTGGTAGAAAGGAAAAACAAGACAGTGGTTGAAATGGCTAAGTCTATGCTACATGAGAATGAAATACCTTATTTTCTTTGGGCAGAGGCTGTACACACAGCTGTATATATCTTGAATAGATGCCCTACCAAAGCTTTAAACAATGTCACACCTTTTGAGGCTTATAGTGGAAGAAAGCCGGGCATTGCTCATCTGAAAGTTTTTGGCTCTTTGTGTTATGTTCATGTGCCTAATGAACTAAGACACAAACTGGAACCTAAAAGTGTGAAGGGAGTGTTTGTTGGTTATGCAACCTATGAGAAAGTTTATAGAATCTTTGATCCAATCTCCAAGAAACTCATATTGTCAAGAGATGTCATCTTTGATGAAGAAGGATCTTGAAACTGGACAGAAAACTATGGCAAGGCTGTGACACCATTTTTTTATGAAAGTCTAAGTGAGCATGGTTTCGTTATAGGAGAGAAAGCTGAGAATGCTGCACTAACACCTCAGACATTTATTCAAGCATCATCACAACATATCTCAAGTGACATAAGCAGTGAAGAAAGAAACACTCAAGCTTATGACCACACACCACTGAAGTGGAGAAGGTTAGATGATGTGCTTGCACAGTGCAATCTCTGCATCATTGAACCCGAAAGATATGCAGAGGCAGCTCAAGACAAGGCATGGCTAAAAGCTATGGAAGATGAACTCCAAATGATTGAGAAAAATGGTACTTGGGAATTGGTTGACAGACCAACTGAGAAACCAGTTATTGGAGTCAAGTGGGTTTACAAAACCAAGCTAAACTTGGATGGTTCAGTTCAAAAGAACAAGGCAAGGTTAGTTGCCAAAGGGTATGCTCAGAAACCAGGACTGGATTACAATGAAACCTATGCTCCTGTGGCTAGATTGGACACCATTAGAACTATCATTGCCCTGGCTGCTCAGAAAGAGTGGAAGCTGTACCAACTTGATGTAAAATCAGCCTTCCTAAATGGTGTATTGCAAGAAGAGGTCTATATTGACCAGCCAGAAGGTTATGTGATCAAAGGCAAGGAAGATAAAGTATATAGGCTGCACAAAGCTCTTTATGGTCTCAAACAAGCACCTAGAGCTTGGTATGGAGAGATAGACACATATTTCATGCAATGTGGTTTTGAGAAAAGCCTAAGTGAAGCAACTTTGTATACCAAGACAATGGGAGATAGAGATATTCTCATTGTCTCTATTTATGTTGATGATATTGTGTATACAGGGAGCTGCACGGAATTGTTGGATGAATTCAAGGAAGAGATGATGATGAAATATGAGATGACAGATTTGGGCCTTCTACATCACTTTCTTGGCATGGGAGTGGTTCAAACGAACTCAAGCATATTCATTCACCAAAAGAAGTATGCAGGTTCTTTATTGAACAAATTTGGTTTAAATGAGTGCAAGTCTGTAACTACACCCCTTGTAGCAACTGAAAAGCTAGCTAAGGATGATGGAAGTGGAGCAGCAAGTGAAGAGCAAATATAGAAGCATTGTAGGTAGCCTCTTGTACCTAACTGCCACTAGACCAGATATTATGTATGCTTCTAGTCTGCTTGCTCGTTTCATGCATTGCCCCACAAATAAGCACTATGGAACTGATAAACGAGTACTAAGATATGTTAAGGGAACTCTAGACTATGGTCTAGAGTATGTAAAAGGAAATAATGCAATGTTGATTGGTTTCTGTGACAGTGACTGGGGAGGATCAATTGATGACAGCAAAAGCACTTCTGGATATGCATTCTCCTTTGGCAGCGGTGTTTTCTCTTGGGCTTCAGTCAAGCAAAATTGTGTGGCGCTGTCCACAGCAGAAGCGAGTATATAAGTGCATCGAGGCTCTGCACAGGCCATTTGGCTCAGATTTGTGTTAGAAGACTTTGGAGAACTTCAGACAGAAGCAACTTCACTGCAGTGTGATAATACATCTGCAATTGCCATCACTAAAAACCTTGTGTTTCATCAGAAGACAAAGCATATTGATCGAAGATATCATTTCATCAAGGATGCACTTCAAGAAGGCATCATTGACTTGGTGTACTGTCCTACTAAGGAACAACTAGCTGACATCTTCACCAAACCCTGGCTAAGGATCGATTCAATTACCTCAGAAGCATGCTTGGAGTTAAATCAGCTCAAGACTTAAAGGGGAGTGTTGAATTATAAGCCTTAAGCTGACTTAAGAGTTAGTTCAATTAGTTTTTCTTTTTATTTTCTTCATGACAAGTGTAAGCTTCCTATTGGTTGCCTAGGTGAATGGCTGAGATCATCTTGTGATGTAAGAGATCCAGCTGCTGTGCATAACGAATATATCCCTCACACTATGTGTGTGAGGTTGTAAGAAGAACAGAGCAGTAAATGAAACTTTCTGCTGCTACACGTATAGCAGACAGATTTTGATAATTCTTCTTGCCTCTTCCTCCTTTCATTTTCTTCTGCAAATTCTGAACACACACACACACACACCTGAAAACACTAACAAAATGTGCTGTATGCTACAAGCTGTATAAGAAAAAGGAACATCTTGTCGAGCACATTAACGTCTCTTTCCATTCAGTTCATCAGCCTAGATGTGGAGTGTGTAAAGGCACTTCAAATCTTTTGAATCACAGAGGGAGCATATCACTAGTGAGATGTAATTCCATGTTGCATTGTAATTGATCCGATCTTTGCATAGTCATTTTGATTCATCTCTAAGATTGCTTGTTGTTTAATTTCCTTTCCCTGGTTGCTATGATTTAGGACCACTGGCAAAAGAATATTGCAAGAGGGTTTTCTCTGAACAAGGTTGTGATCCATGTTTGAAGCTTTTTGATAGCCAACTTCTCTGAGCTCGCATAAATATATGTGTCGCCTATCTGCGCCTGTTTCTCTGGTAAGTTGATTAGTTGAACATCAAGCATCCTGTACGGAATTGAGAAACTTGTCATCTTCCAGTATTCTGAATCTTTTACCCTTTTTACCCATTAAAGACACTCTTAGCTGCAACAGTATATAGATATGCACATACCGTATGGAATTGAGAAACTTGTCATCTTCTAGTATTCTGAATCTCTTACTCTTTTTACCCATTAAAGATACTCTTAGCTGCAACATTATATAGATATGCACATACATGACTTATATTTTAAGTCGAAGGGTCGCAAGGAACAATGATGGAGCCATGTGAAGAATTTAAATATGATATAAACTCCAGCAAGGAAAATCACATTGGAGATGGTACAGAAGCAATTGCTCTGGATTGTGAAATGGTTGCTGGTCGAAGTGATGGATCACTACCTGTGTGCAAGGGTGTGCCTGATTGATGAAGAAGAGACTATCCTCTTCCACACTTATGTGCAGCCCCAAGATCCTGTCATACATTACAGGTACTAGTGTGTGATGTTTCTCATCTTTGATTTCTTTCAAGAATTTTGTGAATAGGCCTCTGATCATTCCCACATGTTGACAATGTTTCCATTCCAGATATGAAGGTACTGGATTAACAGGAGCATCTCAGAGATGGCATGCCACTCCAAAAAGTGCAAGATAAAGTTTGCAAATTTTGTATAATGGAAAGACCAAGATTCTTGTGGGGCATAGTTTAGAGAATGATTTGGATTGCTTGAGAATAAACTGTCCTGATTACCTGCTTAGGTATAAGAGTTTTTTTTTTCCCTTCTGTAATCCTCTTGAGATATGTGAATTATGAGCACAGTGTTTCTATAATTTTTCTAGATCTGATTGGATTATCATGTCATGTTATGCTTTGGTTCTCATATGCACTCTTTATTCTTCTCTTCACTCCCTTCTTATTATATAGGCCATAGTGTTTGGGCTACTTTGTATATCTGTAAGATAGATGGTGTCAATATTTCTTGGACAATTGCATTTATGGCTGTACTTCTTTTCATTCAGGCCAGTCAAGATTATGGTCTTAGTCATGATGAAATTTTGCATAAAGGACCAGCTTTAATATGGCATCTATTTGACAAAGGTTCCTAGAAGCTTAGCTTGGAGCAAAGAAGTCTGTTCTCTGTAGCCTCTAGATGCTTGACAGTTATCTATTCTATATGCAGGGATACTGCAAGCTACCATCTACTGATGAAAACAAATCAGGTTAGCCACCCGCTCAAGTACCAGACCAGAACATATCTAGGGCAAGTTATTCTTCTTCTCAGATTTTTACTTTTTTAGTGTCTGTGTTATTTGCTTATAGAAGTAGGCTCTAGTTTTAAGTGCTCCAGTGAATATTTAGTGTCATGAGGCTTTGGTTTTACAGGTATGATATCCAGTCAGGTTTTCATGATCCATATGAAGATTGTGTGTCTGCTATGAGACTATACAAAAGGTTCCGTGGGCTAGATCAACAGAAAGTAGGCAATGTGGCAACACTTGCTACTATGCGTGCAAAAGACATCCCCGGAAGTTTTGATTCATGGGAAACTGACAAACTTGACAAGATGACGCTCAATGAGCTTTATGAAATGTCGAGACCAAACTACAAGTGTTGGTGCCTGGATTCAGTGCAAGCAATGCAACCTCATCATTAGATTCTCACTTGAAGTTAATTTATTACAATTTTCATTCACATACCGCAGGATTGACAGAAACATCACATGAATATATGTAGGAACTATATGTTAGAGTTCTTAGTTTATATATGTATTTTCAGATTTAGGAAGAGATGTATTTTCTGGAGATTTCAGCTAGAGAGAATGAAGAGAAAAATGATGAAGGCACTGTTCTATATGAATTCTTACGTTCTTCCGCTTACATAGTAGTGACGTAGAGAGAAATGTGATTCTCTTCTAACAGAATTACAACTGTCACCCTATTAGGTGCTTACACGTGTCATACCAAATCTAAGCTAGAGAATCCACCTAGACTATGATCTAATGGTTCTCATTACATCATTTAAAATAGACAGAACAACAAAAAAATAGAAAATTACTTCTGCTCTAACAAATCAGGCAGCGATCAAAGGTAATCGAACAACTCGGACAGAATCGGGACGAATCGAAGTGGATTAAATCAGCGAGCAGAGAAAATCAGCGAGCAGTAGAAAATCAGCCAGAAAAGGATTATATTTCAACACTCTCATCTAATCCTTTAGCTGATTTCACTCCAAGCAAGCTTCTCAACCTCACAAACCGATCCTTAGGCGAGCCTTAGTCAAAATATACTGCTATCTCGATCTTACGTCTTGCAGTACACCAATTCGATTTCTTTTGCTTGAATGGCTTCCCTTATGAAATGAAATTTCCTGCTGATGTGCCTTGTCTTTTGGTGATGAACTGGATTCCTTGCCATTGCAATTGCAGAGGTGTTGTCACATAGAATTGGAGTCCCTTCTACCTGTTCTTCACCAAAATCTTCAAGCACAAATCTAAGCCACTTAGCTTGTGAAGTTGCTTCTGCAGCGCTCACATACTCATCTTCGGCTGTAGATAAAGCAACTATGTTTTGCTTGATGGAAGCCCAAGAGAACATACCTGAGCCTAGTGTGAAGGCATATCCTGAGGTGCTCCTCATATCATCCTCACTCCCAGCCCAGTCACTATCACAGTACCTAATTAGAGTAGCTGTTTTCCCTTTTCAAACTCAATTCCAAAATCTAATGTGCCTTGTATGTATCTCAGCACCCTTTTAGCAGTTCCCATGTATTTCTTTGAGGGTTTCTGCATAAACCTAGCAAGCAAGCTAGATGCAAACATGACATCTGGTCTTGTGGCGGTCAGATCAGACTCCTACAATCTGTCTGAATTCATTTTCATCTGCTGCTTCACTTCCATCTTCTCTACACAATTTCTCATTCACCACTAATGGAATTGCCACTGACTTGCAGTCTCTCATTCCAAACTTCTCAAGAATTTTCATGGCATATTTCTTTTGATGAATGAAAATATGCTTATCAGTTTGTTCCACTCCCATGCCAAGAAAATGGTGCAACATACCCAAGTCTGTCATCTCATAGTGTTGCATCATATCTTGTTTAAACTCTTCAAGCATTTTAGGACAGCTTCCAGTATATATAATGTCATCTACATAGAGTGAGACAATGATAATACCTGAGGTGTCACTTGTTTTGATATAGAGAGTAGCTTCACTTAAGCTTTTCTTAAAACCTGCAGTGTTGAAATAGGCATCTATTTCATCATACCAGCCCTTGGGGCTTGTTTCATCCATATAGAGCCTTGTTCAACCTGTACACCTTGGTTTCCTTGCTCTCTTGTACATATCCTTGAGGTTGTTCAACATAAACTTCCTCCTTTAGAATGCCATTGAGAAAGGCAGACTTCACATCCAGTTGAAATAGGTACCATTCCTTTTGTGCTGCAAGAGCAATCAAAGTCCTAATGGTGTCTAGCCTTGCCACAGGGGCAAAAGTCTCATTGTAATCAATACCGGGCTTTTGTGAGTAGCCTTTAGCCACTAAACGAGCCTTGTTTTTCTGCACAGTACCATCCAGATTCAGTTTAGTCTTGTAGACCCACTTAACACCAATCACAGGTTTAGCAAATGGTCTCTCGACAAGTTTCCAAGTGTCATTTTTTCTATCATTTCAGTTCAGCTTCCATTGCCTTTCTCCATGACTCATCTTGAGTTGCATCTTCATAATTTTCAGGTTCCACAATACACACATTACATTCAGCCATGATTTCACTTACACTTCTCCATTTCTTTGGTGTGTGATCAAAGAAATGAGAACTTTCACCCGCCTTCATCTTGCAGAGTGGTATCTTCAACTATTTGAATTTGTGTATCCAAGCTTTGACTTGGTTCAGCTCGTAATGTGACTTCTTCATTCATTTGCAGTGATGTATCCAAGCTTTGACTTGGTTCACAGCTTTGATTCTCGAGTAGGCAAAGGAGACTACCATCTCTTCTTCATTTGTATTTTCCCACTTCCATAAGCCATTTTCATCAAATTGCACATCTCTGGACAGAATTATCTTCCTAGTACTTGGATCAAACAGCCTATATCCCTTTTCACAGAGACCATAGCCTACAAAAATACACTTGTGACTGTTTTCTTCAAGCTTATGCCTCAATGCTGAAGGAATAAGCACATGACAAGGTGATCCAAATATTTTTAAATGGGCAATTCCTGGTTTTCTGCCAGTATAAGCTTCAAATGGTGTTATCTTGTTAAGAGCCTTGGTAGGACATCTATTTAGCAAATAGACTGCTGTATTTACAGCTTCTGCCCAAAACTCATAGGGAACACCTTTCTCATGCAACATGGACTTGGCCATTTCCACTACTGTCCTGTTCTTCCTCTCGGCCACTCCATTTTGCTGTGGAGAATATGCCATAGTTAGCTGCCTTTGAATACCAGATTCCTCACAAAACTTGTTGAATTCTCCAGATAGAAACTCTCCACCCCTGTCACTTCTCAAGCCTTTTATCTTATACCCACTTTGCAGCTCAGTCATAGCTTTGAATTTTCTAAAACATTCCAATGCACTTGACTTATTTCTGATGAAGTACACCCATGACATTCTAGTAAAATCATCTGTAAACAGTAGAAAGTACCTGTTTCCGGATAATGATTCTGTTTTCATTGGTCCACAGATGTCTGTGTGAACCAATTCCAAAGGGTTTGAAGCTCTCCAAGTGGATTCCAAAGGGAAAGAATCCCTATGCTGTTTTCCAAGCATACAACCATCACATACAACTGACTTCTGCTCCAAGTGAGGTAAGCCATGAACCATCCCTTGATTCTCAAGCAATTTTATACTTCTTTCATTTAAATGCCCTAGCCTTTTATGCCATGTCTGCAAGCAATGGGTGACACTTGCTTTGAGAACCAACTCACTCGCAGGCATCATCGTCAATGGAAAGCATCATTATTTGTCATCTGCACTTTCACAATCAGATTTTCTAGTGACTGATTGTCATAAACACTCACCTCATTTCCTCCAAACACAAGGTGATAGCCATGTTCCATCATTTGCCCAACACTAAGCAGATTTTCTTCAAGGCCGGTACAAGCATTACTTCATGAATGTGCTTCTTGCCTAACTTAGTTTTTATCACCAAACTCCTTTTCCAGCAACTGGGACCACTTCTCCAGTTCCCATCTTCACCTTAGAGCTCAAATTCCTTTGAATATTGACCAAAGTCCCTCATCTCCTGTCATGTGGTTACTACAACCACTGTCAATATACCAGAGTGATTTACCTTCACATCAGTTGCAGCATTACACACATAAAACAAAGTGCCACAATCTTCCTCCTGATTTGCATAATTCACTTTCTGCACATTCTTGTGTCCATAGCAATCTCTGATCATATGTCCAGGCTTCCCACAACCATGGCATTTAGGTTTTCCTTCATACCAACATTTTCCATAATGAAATCTATCACAATTTTTGCAGGCCATTTTGTTTCCATCGTTGGATTTCCAATTTCTCTGAGATATTTGATCTGCAGAAGCAATTCCATTTTCAAGGTTTTTTCTACCAACATTCGGACTAGGGTCAGGGTTTTTCTACCAACATTCAGACTAGTGAAGGCCTTTTCTGTAGAATTCTCAGTGTGTCTATCCAATCTGAGCTCAAAGCTCTTCAGTGAAGCAACAACCTCTTGAACCTCAAGTGTTTCAAGGTCCTTAGAGTGTTCAATTACAGAGCAGATAGAATCATAAGATTTAGGTAAACTAAACAATAGTTTCTGGACAATTCTCTCTCTAGATAGTTCCTCACCATAACTCTTCATATGATTTACTATATCAAACAACTTAACCAGATATACAGATAAAGATTCACTATCCTTCATGCGGGTATATTCAAATTCCCTACGTAGCCCTTGCAATTTGACATTTCGTACCTGTTTATCTCCTCTGAATTCCAGCTTCAGAATATCTCAGGCACCCTTTGAGGTCTCCTCATTCACAATCTGGGAACAACGATCTGAAAGCTGCACTTTGGATCAATCCAAGTGCACGAGCATCCTTCATCAGAACCATCATAGACTTCTCGGTGTCTACAGCCTCCTCTTTCTCCTTCTTCGGATCTAGGTCACTTAACCCATTCTCAACCAGATCCCATAAACCATGAGATTTCAGAATAGTTTTCATTCTGATACTCCAGAACTCATAATTTTCTCCATTGAAAATTGGAGTTCGCAGCTCAGAGGTACTCGATCCTGCCATATTAGACATTGGATTTGAGAAATCGCGATCTTCGGATGAGCTCAAGTTCTAGCTCAAACAAAAACCAATTTCTCCGATTCAATCACAGATTCACGCCCAGCTCAAGCAATCGAACCTGGCTCGCGATACCATGTTAGAGTTCTTAGTTTATATATGTATTTTCAGATTTAGGAATAGATGTATTTTCTGGAGATTTCAGCTAGAGAGAATGAAGAGAAAAATGATGAAGGCACTGTTCTATATGAATTCTTACGTTCTTCCGCTTACATAGTGAGTGACGTAGAGAGAAATGTGATTCTCTTCTAACAGAATTACAACTGTCACCCTATTAGGTGCTTACACGTGTCATACCAAATCTAAGCTAGAGAATCCACCTAGACTATGATCTAATGGTTCTCATTACATCATTTAAAATAGACAGAACAACAAAAAAATAGAAAATTACTTCTGCTCTAACAAATCAGCAGAGCGATCGAGTGAACAACTCGGACAGAAGGCTGGGACGAATCAGTGAACTGGATTAAATCAGCTAAAACAGAGAAAATCAAGCGAGCAGAAAATCAGCAGAAAAGGTTATATTTCAACATTATAAGTCTGAAGCTGTTGGAGATTCTGAGCAAGGGTACCATTGTATATATGTAGGAATCTTGTTAGGTGGTCATGCCTTAGTGTTATACAAAAAGTTTGTTCATGTCTCCTTTTTCGTTGTCAGTCTCAGATGGTGAAATGATGCAAATTCTCTAAGGCCCCATTTGGGAGAGAGGATTTGGATTTGGAGTCTATAGATATAAATGACATAATTTTGATCTCTGTAGGGGAAGATTTCATCTGTGTGCCAGTCCTGATCACTAATAAAAATCAATCGTAAAATAAGTGTAGTCTTGGGTAATGGCATTAATTGTATTTTGTTTGGTCACAAACTGCTATATATATATATATATATATATATCTTGCATTACTATAGGAGGGAGATGAGATTTATATATCCACTATACAATTGTTCACCTTTTTTTGGCTGACATACAATTGATTTTCCTATGCATGTGTATATATATATATATATATGACATGCAATTAAATCATCTCCACATTGCATCCAATGAGCCTATGCCTTAATTAATTAGCATCTGGATCTTTTGATGCATATCAAAGCACCAGATGACCTTGTCAATGAGCGGACAGATTTGGCATTAACAACTGGGAAAGTTTGTTCTCCGTTATAGTTTGGCTTTGCTCTTCCGGCACCTGTTTCGACGAAAGAAGCCCCATTTTCGAAGATATCTCCTACAGAGTAAAACTTCCAGGATTCTTTGTCTCCAATGCTGTCCTTCCTCCAAGTGATCTGTGCGTACATGGAAAATCATTAAGTAATTAATTAAGGGCATTGCATTTGAACTTGAATATATATACATTTGAGTTAATAATTACCTCTTTCTTGTTTCCCGATTTTGGTGCAATGAAGAGGTTGGCTTCACTCTTAACACTAGGGTTCATGCTTCCCCCAATGGCATAATGCGACCATTCTCTGTAAAGATTATTCACGACATGTGCATATCCATAGCGAATCCTGCATGCATGCAATAGTAAGTAACATAATACTCACTCTCTGTTGAGAATACGAAGGTGAAAATGTCCCACACTTATATTACCTACACACTTTGCTAATATTAATAAATAGAGGAGTTGAAAGTAAAGGTAGCCAGCGATCTCAATTAACATATGGATATAGCTAGCCTAGGGGCCTTTACCTTGGCATTCTTTGGTTGCAGTTGGGTCCAAAATGGTTGTACACAACGGTCACCCTCATGTTCTTGTCCCGAAAGTAGCCATCATCATGGCCGAGAAGCATAACCTTGTCCTGGTCTCTGAACCAATTGTTGGAGATGGTGATATGGGTAGATCCGCGAGTAACATCGAGAAGACCGTCCTGGCACTCGTAGAGTGTATTGTGGTCTATCCAAACCTTTGATGCTGTTACCAACCTTATTGCATCTCCATCAACCTGCCCTATTGGTATTATCTTTCCTTCTGGACCCATAACTGAGCTTGGTGGTTGGGGTCGGCAATGATGGATTCGAAGGCCATGGATGATTATATTGCTTGCCTGATAACGTTTAAAATAATAATATAATTAGTTTACATGCATGAAAATGTACACAAGATATCTTTACTATATTCAATCTCCAAAAAATCATAGCAAGACTGTCATGTGGTGTTACAAATTTACTTATAATGCATGTATTATTATCAATCAAAACTATTCCCTAGCTAGTTCCATGAGATATATATATATATATATATATATAATACGTGTCGTTCACCCATATTATAACAGTAGATAATATATAGCACGTGGCGGTTTGACCATACCACTCAAAACTGTCCCAACTATCCCTCACTTAGAAAAAGAAAATCAAGGGTTTAGGTTATCAAACTACCCCATACATGCTAATTAGATTCTTTTTTGGTTACAATATAGGCCGGTTAGATTTTCAGCCTTAAATAAGAACAAAAGATTACTTTTTCAATAAACTCCGAGTGTTAGATTGAAATTTGAATATACTTAGGAATATATTATAAGTATATAAATTTGGTACTTACTACATTATCTTAAATATATTTATGAATGTCAACGGCATCTAGTCCAATGAAAAAGAGTTTTGACTTACATACTAGTGGTCTTAGGTTTGAACACTAACTAGCCAATTAAATACGTATGTGTGTGTATATAAATGTAATTAATATACGTACCTGAAAGACCAGCAAGCATGCATTACCAGCAATGTGAACATTAGCACCTCTTCCATCAATGGCAGTGAAGCTACTAATGAGAAGTGGTTTGTCAAGCCTAATGTGCATCTCCCTCTGGAAGGTGATCCACTTTTTCCCTTTTATCATGGTAACCCCATATCTCAAAGTTCCCGGTTTGGGGTCCAACGCATTGTCACTTGGGTCCGTGACTTGATAGTATATGACATCTCTTCCTATGTTGTTGCTCATCTTCCCAGAAAATCCCACTGAGCATAATGCAAGTTCCTGCCGGTTACTTCTCCAATCCGAGTTCCATCTCCAGCAACCATCGATCACGTTCAATTTCAAGCCATCAACTTTTGTTTTCTTAGCGAAACTCGGGTTTGGAGCAAAGCCGGCAATGGCAATCAAAAGGCACAGAACAAAGCGCCAGACATTGGCATTGCCATTGGGGCATCCATAACGAGCCATTATATATTATATGTACTTTCCAACTCGCTCATGCACAGAAATAGCTACAGCAAGGTTTTTCTCTTCAACTCTTAACAGATATGAAAGAACGAGAATGGAGAGAGATATTTATAGCCGGATTTAATATTCGTAATGCTCCTAAGTTTGTTTGGCACATTGTTGGGGATCAGTCGTAATGGTTAGCTAGCTATCACGAAATCGCTATGGCCGGAAGGGAAAATATGAAGGTTCTGCAGTTTCACTGCTCCTCAAGTTTAGCTCGTTCACTATCTTTGTGCTTTTTTTTGTTAGCTAGCTTTGTTTAACTGTGTTTAGTGGTGGACCAATGGAGTCCTATAATTTACAACAACCATGTGCATGCGATCATGTCCTTCCTAGGGATCCCGAGTCTCTACATTTAGACCCTCACATATATAAAATACATCCTATATAGTCAAATAATTATATACGGTGGAAATTCTCCTAAATATTATGGCCTTTTGCTTCTGTTTTGCAAGTCCATTAATTTGTGCATTGGCTTAGCATGGACCGATTCCTTTACAGTTAAATTTTAGAATTCAGTTTCAGAGTTGATAATGAATGTATACGGTTTCTTCAAGGGAAAAATAAAAGAAATTCGAAAAGACACCATAACTACCTAATTTATACAAAAATCTCTAGAGAGACTATTTGAAGAAAAAAGCCCTCAACCAGCCACTTATCGTTTTCTAACTAATTCGTAATGTGCTAAAAATAATTCACTTGAAATAGAGCATGGAGTTTTTTGAAAGTATTGGACTTGAAGGGTTTTATTTTTTTTGTATATATAAAATGTCATTATAATGGACCTATATATGAAAAGCCCAAAACAATGAATGAAGATTTTTAGTACATGCCATTCGAACCCGGTCAACTTTCAAGAGATAATCAAGACTTTAGTACAAAAATATTCATTCATTCATTTTTAAATAGAAAAAAAGTGATTTTGTCGGAAAAATAAATGAATATTGTAAGTTATTCATTCATTCACTTTCTAAACCCATTCACTTATATGCTCCTTGATAAGAAAACGGAAAAACATCATTTACTTGTTAATATATATTGGCTATCAAAGGAATTCAAAAGTTGCAAATAACTAGATTGGTGCTGATAATTCTGCTTCATTGAATCAGTGTTTAAGAAAATGATATTAGGAAACACTTTTGAAAGCACCTATTATGCATGAATATAGCAAGCAAACTCGAATTTTCATAGATTCTATACCTATTCTGCTTCATTGAATCTCACTTATATGCTCTGAGTCCACAACCAACCGCTCTATGGCTTTGCTTTCATGCTGAGTCAGTGGATGACAGGCTTGAGGGGATAAGCTCTCATATTCGACCAGTCAACAGTAGAATCAAGATCTGCATCTAATTCCCCAACGATGCTTCTGCAACAATTGGAATTGGAGGATACATAGAGAGAACATTATATATGGGAAGTAGAAAGAAATTTGTAAGAAGTCTAATTATATCAGTCCAATTCACTTCTTCCCACAACGGTTCCAATGGGAAACTAAACTAATGAAAATAGAATAAAGTGTTGTTGACACTTACATGTTGTCACCTCTGATTATATACAACCCCAACACGAGTTGCTGAACACCCTCCTGCCAGTCAGCCAGAAATAACAAGAAGTTACCACAGCTAGCGCCATATGTGTATAGATATATATATATACGTGTTTTGTATATACTACTTTGGCAACCATATGTATTATAAACCCCCATGAGCAGGGTAATGTCCTGAGGAAAATAACAAATGCCTGCCGCGGCCATTTAGCATTGCATTGGATTAGCCAAAATTGGAAAACTGAGAATAATACTGACTTAACTACCATAAGGTAGTTTCCTAGCTAAATCCCTTTCTAGTTGTCCAATTACTTAAGCCATAAAAAGTAAACAAACAAAGGTGCAATGATGCTTGTTACAGTGAAGACGACGCAAACCTTTGTAGAGAAAACACGTTCATGAGATTCATCGAGAATGATATTAGTAGCCTGGTCGAAGCCTTTCAAGACTCCCTGAATTAATTGGAAACAAAAAAAGTTGTTAATAAAACTAAACTAATTCGGTTAATAACATGTAAAAGGTGCATTAGAATGTCAGTGTATAATATACCACAATATTCCGTCCATCATTTGTGATAACTGAAATTGTTTCTGCACATAACATAGAAATGCTTTAAACAGTTAGAGAGAGAGAGAGAGAGAGAGAGAGAGAGAGATTTGAAATGCTCACAGCATATATAATGCCTAGGCTGGCTCATGCCCTGCCTTAAATGGGGTATAAAATTTGGGCATAGGATAGATATAAAAACTATTTCATGCACAGTACAGTAATCAACAACAACATTGATATTTGATACAAGTAATAATAATGGAAAGTCGAGTAGAATTTCCATACGATCAACAAGTGACTCAAGACCAGGGCCACTGGACATATTTCAATTCTGAACAATCTTCTCTTCTCTGCAAGCAATACTGTTAATCAACAAACTTTTCTCTTTTCTGCAACAGAGAGAGAGAGAGAGATTTAGAGTCTAAAAGGAAACAAAATACATGACAACACTAAAATAATTCTTCTTCTATTAGGATATTTCTAAAGTACTGAATTTATATCCAATATACTTCGTGGAGCAACCAAGTCAGATCAAATTTTTTTAAAAAATTAAAATAAAAATACCTCGTGCAACAGCAGAGAAGAAGAAGAAACGCTGGACCTGGACCTGGTGCTGCGCGCGATGTTCCTTGGAGCAGATGCAGTCGAGAAGGTTAGGTTTAGTTCTTCTTCTTCTTTCTTCTTTTCTTTTTCTCTTTCTTTTCCTTCTGCCGCCGAAACCAAAATGTAAAAACCTAGCTCTCTCTCGAGAAGAGGGCTGGGTTTACAGGTTGAAGGTTTAAATTTACGTTTTTTACCAAATTTTTCATAAACTTTTCAAAAAGACCACAAATATTCCTAGATATTGTCAAAATGACCCAGCCCTGAATATTAACTACAGATAAATAGTATATTTTAACAGTCTAGCCGTGCGGCTCTACTCCATAAATAGTATATTTAATAGTATCGCCGAACGGCTATTCTCCATAAATAGCCATCAGTAGTATAGCCGTTCGGCTACACACCATAAATAAAATGTTTTAAGAGTATAGCCGAGCGGCTAGACACATAAATAGTATATGTAATAAAATGTTTTTCAAAATAAATATAAACTTAGTATCTTTAGGTCAATTAAAAAAATTTTGAAATTTTTCTTTTCAGTAATTAAATAATATCTTTGCCTTATTTAATTAATTTTATTAGTAATTATGTTTTAATTATTGTTTATTTAGTGAATAATTAATAATTAATATTTTAATTAACTCCATAAATTATATTACTTAATAAATAGTTTTTTTTTTCTTTGATAAAATATTTAAATACTTATTAAAACATTACAACTAATTAAAGTAATTTAAAAAGAGAAATACAGATTTTGCTATTAAAAAGAGAAATACAGATTTTACCTATTCCAAGCGTATGGCCAGGCGGCGATACTTTAAAAATGTTCCATTTAAATAGTATAGCCGAACGGCCATACTTTAAAATTATTTAAACGGTATAGCCGCTCGGCTATACTATAAACTAATTCTATTTATAAAGTATATTTTAAGAGTATAGCCGACCGGCTGTTCTTTGATATTCTATGTAAATAAATTAATTTTATATTTTTAAAATTAAAAATATATATAAAAACATCTCTTCTAACGAACTTTCGTTGGGGGAGGTCTAATCGTGCAAATGTCGCCAGAACTATGCCAACGAACATTTGTTGGGATAGATTTTTTTTCAAAACAAATATAGACTTAGTATCTTTAGGTCATTTGTAATTAATATTTATTTATTGAATAATTAGTATTAAATATTTTAATTAACTCCATAAATTATATTACTTAATAAATAGCTTTTAATTTTATATTAATTTTTTCTTTAATAAAATATTTAAATATACTAATTATTCTCTAAATAAATAACAATTAAAACATAACAACTAATTTAACTAATTTAAAAAGAGAAATACAGATTTTGTTATTGAAAGGGTACATGGTATTAGAGCTTTCTTTACAAATAGTCCTAAGTTCGACTCTCGTTCTCCACTTCTTCATTTGTTTGCAAGGTGTAAACTTGATATATATTGCCAACTCTTCCAAGTTTTTACTACTTTGAATTATTTCCATTTATTGGAATTTTTTTTTCCGAGCCACTTTCATTTTTTACTGGAAACATGTCCATTATTGTCTATTGTCATCGTTTACCGAATGTTAACAGTTGAGATTTTCAATAAAATAATTATTCATTGACGACCCCAAAAAAAGTTGTACTTTCATTTCAGTTATTCAAAAAGATAATTCATTTATGACAAAACTTTTCTAGTTGCTATATTAACCTTAGGATGAATTGTTTTAACCAATTTGAAGAAAAAGCAATATGCAATAAAATCATTAAAAAAAAAACTACTGATTATTAGGAAAATAATAGCGAATGACCAAAAAAAAAAGGCAATGCATTACAATTAATAAAACTAAATTATCAAATTAACCGTCAATGTTTGCATTCTTGCAGAGAAACCATTTGTCCAATATTCCCATTGCATTACTTCTGTGCTCTATTTCTACTCTATCCATGGCCATTCTAATTGAACTTTTTATTTATTTATAAAACTTTTATGAAAAAATGGCAATTAAACTTTAACTACCATGCAATTTCTCTAATTATTGTAAAGAATTAATACCCTGATGAATATTCAACAATATTGATCAATTAAAACGCAAATGCATAGCAAACAATTGATCCATTTTCTTCAAAAGCAAAAATCGACACAAAAACATTTTATTACAATTCGGAACCTACGTACGTAAAGTCTGCACAACATGGCCAGGGACCGTCAAGATTTGACCACGTGGCGATCAGGTCGAAACACGAACCACATGATGAACGCTGCTGTGGTCCAATCCAGCAGCTCCTTCTGGCACAAAGCAGTCGATGGTCATCTCATCCAACGCTCCACATTTCTCCAGCGTATTAACTTCCTCAGGTCGCGCTTCCATCATCAACGGTGGAGATTCGCTGCCAAAGATCTCACCGGCGTCGGAGATCGACTTCGATTTCTCATGATCTGTGTCTGCATTAATCTCCATCAACAAAACCCTAGCTCTCTCCGCCACCGAATTGGCCGACAAAGGCGAAGGTGCAGCCGGCGCTGGAGAAATTTCGTCCTCCGAGACAAACGCCGGTGATATAGACGGAGATCCAGTATTCACCGAAGAAGGTGCGATCACCGGAGAGAGATCCGTACCGTTGAAGTCAGACGTGGACATGGGCTCGACCTTTGGAACCGGCGAGTGGGAGGAACCGTAGGGAACGAGAGAGGCGAGGCTGAGAATGCCGCCGAGGCCGTGAACCGCCAGGTGGCGGGAGTAGAAGAGGCCTGGCAAAACGACGTCGACTCCGGAGACGGAGAGGGGGCGGGGGGAGACAAGGCGGAGAGCGCTGGAGGGAAGGAGCGTGGGGAGGAAGGAGCCAGCGGCGAGCGAGCGGAGGTTGGAGAGCGAGAGGCGGAGAGGGACGACGTGGAAGCGGAGGGTGTCGGTGTAGGACGACGCGGTTTGGATCATGTCTAGCGCGAAGAGGGAGGCGTCGGTGGGAGCGAAGATCGTGAAGGACGCGTTCGCCGGGAACGTGAGGAGCATCCACTGGAGATCTGACGTCGCCATGGCGTTGCACATCAGGTTGTAGCCGTGGCCTCGGAGCACTCGCTGCATCGAATCGTACTCTCGGGGTGTGAGGGAAACAACGCCGTCGGGGAGCATGATCAAGGAGATGAGCACAAGGAGGAGGACGGTGAGTGAGAGTGTACGGAATTTGATCGCCATTGAAGCAAAATCAAGAAACTGAGAGCTGCTGTTATTCAAGAAACAGAGAATGATGGAAGACGAAATGGTTTTGGCGGGCTTTTGATTTCTTGTTGTAACAACTTGGTGGTACCTGCTGGTAGATTTTTATATTACGAATTTGCCATCTTCTGCAATGACGATCATAGCCCTCACTTGATTGTCCGTTCAACTTTTAACAGGAGGATAGAATTGTCATTTTCATATTTCTCGCACAATGGAGAGTGGAGCCGTTGGGTTGGTTACAGTTTGCCATCTAATTACGAGAGTGGAACTGTACCCCGTTAAATATAATGGTTATACAAAGCTGTCACAACCGTGTGGCTTCGTACATTGGTTTGGAGCTGGCGCTGCAATTGGGAGGTAGAGGGTGTTTGAAAATCCTGTACCTTTTTACCAAAAAAAAAAAAGGGAGTTTCACTAAAACACCTAAAATAGGGTCTGAAATTATAAAAAAACCCAAGCACTATTTAAACATATAAACACACCCAAAACTCATCATTATACACACTCAAAAACCATTTATAAACACACCCCAAAAGTTGACTTTGAGGTTGATTTTGGGTGTGTTTCTATGTTTAAATAGTGTTTGGGTTTTTTTATAAATACATGTCTAGGATTGAGTTTATTTATAAATTTGAAAAAAAAAAAAAAATCCTCCACCTTCAACTTTTCTCAATTATTAACATTTTTACACCATTCTCGATTACTAACATTTTTACACCATGGTTCAGAGAAACCGGTTTGGTTGGTTATCCACCGAATTTCAAAAAATAAAAATAAAATACCAGACCAAATCAAGCAGATCGTTTTTTACCAGTTTTTGATAAAAGTAAAATATCTTGATTATTTTAAAGGCTTATTTACACCATTGTCCCATGATACTTAAAGTGGCCCACTTACCTCACTTGATTGTGTGGTGACCCACTTTACCCATTGCCATCAATTTTGCCCAAGTTTGTTAACTTTGATGACGTGATAGAGTTATTTTTTGTAATTTTGTACACATGAATTATTATCCACTAATTAAATTGGTGACATAGTAGTGGAGCCCACCTCCACATAATTAAATATCTATATATATAAAGCAAAATGTAGAGAATGGTGAAACATTCAAAATACTAATAAATGCCCTTGGTTAATTCAATCATTAAGAATTGAAATTATTAATTAAATGAGGATAATATGGTAAATTCACATTTTCTCATATTAATAAAAAATAAAAAATAAAATAAAATCAGATAATAGGTCATACTTTTAAGGAACATAAAGCCTTCTCCAACCCATGAGGGACTAAACCCAAATTTCCCCCTCCAAAAAGTGACTATTTGGGTTTTGCTTAGACTCAAATTGCTTTTTCTCACAACCATACGGACTCAAATTTTAGGTCTACAACTTTATTAAATTGTTTAAGAATGGTTCAAGTCTAATTTTTATTTTTTTATTTTTTATGGATAACTTTTCTTCATTCAATCCTTTTAAATAACTTCATAATTATTTATTTTTTTGAACAATTTGACCTAAAAAAATTAAAATTCCACAAATATAATTTTGTTCCGAAAGAAAACACACAACATAATTCTAAAAGAAGAATGAAACGAGATTTTGTAGACATCTTCAACAAGAATGAAAGGAGATTGATGAGATTGACAAAGGAAAAATAAACTGAGAAATGGATAAAATATTTTTAGTAGATTATTTGAGAAATGGATGGGTATTAATAGAGTTTTGGGGTTGGATCTAATCTTGATTAATTTAAAATATTATTTTGACTGTTGGATTTAAATTTCAGTCGTTGGATCTTTTTTTTTACTGTTAAAATAGTTTAGATTTAATCTCCATTGTTGATTTAAGTTATATGTATATATATAAAATAAAAAAAAACAAACAGCAAATAATTTCAAATCCAACAGCAACTCAATGGGGCTTTGACAAGTGGTGCTTGTGGAAGACAAGATGGCATTAGCCAAAAAAAAAGGTAGGGCCCACAGAGGAATCTTTGCACATGGGGGCTGTTTGACATGAAAGTGGGCTCCACGAAAAAATTTGGGTCAGAGAAATACTTGGACTTATATTTGGGTACAAATTTGTTTCCCAAATTTTGGGTCCTTCATTTTCTTGGATTGTGAGAGGTTTGGGGGGATATTTTTGGTTTGAGTCCAAGGGTTGGAGATGGCCTAACTACTCATGTTATCTTTTCTTAATTCTAAAAATAAAATTAATAATAAAAAAAGAAAAAAGAAAACCAATTGGCAAGCATGTGTCAAGGGGCTAGTTCTAATAATTAAAATAAAAACATAAAAAAACTATATTAAACAATTCTTTTATAAATAAAAATAATTTTTTTAAAAAAATATAGAGAAAAAAAATCCCTACTTTCTCATTCTCTTCCTTTCTCCCTCCCTCTAGACGTGCCCCATCCTTCGACCATCTTCTCAAAAACAAAAACACCAAACAATCGTCGACTAGTCCCATCTACGGCATATGCACGACCATAACCACCTACAACAAATCCGATCCAAACCCCCACCCAATCACCCAA
Source organism: Prunus mume (assembly GCF_029339155.1). Taxonomy (NCBI): domain Eukaryota; kingdom Viridiplantae; phylum Streptophyta; class Magnoliopsida; order Rosales; family Rosaceae; genus Prunus; species Prunus mume. Next base: position 1,872,682 of record NC_142699.1, on the reverse strand, counting down.
CCTACAGCACACACCTAGAACTTGAAAATTTCTCCAAACCGCATATGACCACCTGCAACATGTAACCATAACATCTAACCCTCATGTGTCCAACAACGCATAAACCCATTTCCATTTCCTCCTCCTATCTCCCTCATCTCAAACCAATTTCCCACCATCAATTTCTTCACAACGCCCCCAATCAAAGAGGTGCTCTAAGGTGGGTTAGGTGTAACACCCGGTCCTTAATTAATATTTAATTACTAATTTATTCCATTAAAAGACCATTATACCCTTAGAATATTTTATTAGTTTAAAAGTTGACTTTTTGACTGGAAAGGAATTTGGGGATTTTAGTTGCACCTTTACATAGAGCGCGACGAAACAAGTCTGTAGACACGTAGTGGACTCAAATCGGAGTTGTAACGAAAGAGTTACGATCAAAAGAAGTTGAGTAGCATAAGTAAATAATTCAAACTTGAGTTTTTAAAACCCAGTTTTCTTCCTCCTCCTCCAGTTGGACCAGATCGACTTTAGGAGAGGGTTTCTCTCAGCTCCGACCTCCAAATTGAGCAAGACCAGTGCCAAAAGAACCACCTCACTCCCCTCTTTCAGTCTTAACCCATCACAGCCTTGATCTGCCGGTATGGTAGCCGGAAACCGCCACGAAACAGGACGGTTTGGGCAGTTTTTGATGGAATTTCACGGAGCTCGTTCGGACACCTCCGGCCACCAAATCGGACGAGTAATGTATGGTTTTCTAGCTATTTTCCATGCTCTAGCTGCTGGTTGGGTAGGATTTCAGAGATTTTAAGCGTAGATCGTTCGATTTTTAAGTTAGGTTTCAGCAGACTTTCGAGTCACTGTTCCGGTCACTTCCGGCCAGTTTTTAGGGTAGGTCCAAGAACAAAAGTGGTTCCAAATAGGGTGTTTTACCTAGGATAGGAGTCTTGAGCTGAGATGTTGAGATTTTCCGGCGAAGTGTTATCGCTTTAGGCACCACACGCTGCCGGCGAGTGGGCGGTGTGTGAGCAGCAGAGTGGGGACCACAGTCAGTCCTAGAATAATCTCCTAGTCCCCATGAGTACGTAGGATTTCGCGGATCTTAATTCGGATAACGTTTGAACCCCGAACGGATCTCGCCTAGCGTGTGATTTTCGGGTTCAATACGTTTGAACCGTTGGATCGCAGTCAATTTCAAGTATATTGATCTAGGTAATTTCAGGATCGTATAGCATTTGACGGATCATAAAATGGAGTTTGGATATTCCGAAATGTCGGCCTTGGAGCGAGTTTTAGTAAACAAACCGATTCTGGATCGAGGAACGAAGGAAAGAATTACGTGTGGCTTGATCCTCGATAAGGGTACATAGGCCCTACGATTATCAGCGCACCACGAGTTAGGGCTCGGGGTTTATATTCTTGTTTTGGTATTTTGGTATTTTCGACTTACAGTCACTAGGTGTCGATTTTAATCGAGATTCGGCCGGATTTTAAAGTAGAATTTGGGTCGGGTCGTTTCATTAGGGCTATTGGGTTTGAGGTTGGAGAGGTGCGCAGTTGGAGAGATTGAGGTGGGGCTGTGTGGGTAGGGAGGCGGATGAGGCTGGATGGGTAAGGTTGATATGTGGAGGATGCAGATGGGTTTATGAGATGGGGTGAGGGTGGTTGTTGTTGTGGCTGGTCAAAGGATGAGGAGGGACAATGGCTTGGGGAGGTTGATATGGAGGTGGGTTGGGTTTGTTCCTTCCAAGGGTATTTGCATGAGAGGAGAAATGTGTGTGTGGATGGGTTTGCTTTGGGTTGCTTTTCAATGTTGATTTCAAAAGAAATAAAGATGATCCTTTAATGAAATTTTTTTATTCCCAAAATACCAGCATTACTTTTTAAAAATGACACCACCACCACTATGCCACCACCGCCACTGCCACCTCCACCACCTCCTCAACCTTTACCATCACCTCCACCACTACTACCACCACATCGCCATCGTCACCACCACCTCATCCTCAACCTCCACCACCTCTACGATCACCATCACTACCACCACCCCCCACCTCCACCTTCACAACCACCATCTCCGCCATCTCCACCACCACCACTACCATAACCACCATCACCACCTTCACCTCCATCTCTTTCACCACCACCTCAACCATCACCACTACTACCACCACATGATTAACGCATAATACTTTCAACATCATGTTTATTTTAGTCATTATTTACAGTTACAATTGTTTTATATTAAAATTTACCAAACAGTTTTGACACTCTTTTTTGTACTAATTTGACACTGTTTTTGTACTAACAACACTTTAAAAATAGATGGCTGATTTTCCCACTCCTCTTTTATCCACTTACACTCCCTTTGTTAGAAATTGTATGTTCCCACTCCTCTTTTGTTTACTTACACTTCCTTTTTTGTTATAGTAAAAACTATTAAAAAATAAAAGAGAGTGTAAGAGGATAAAAAGAGAGTGGAAAAATAAAGCTACTTTACTTTACAGTAATTATTTTCAAAGTAGAACAGAAACAATTTTTTTATTTTTAAAAATGACAGCAATTCCAAATTGGCCTAAAACCTATGGTCCTAATATTTGGAGCATTCAGTCTAATAAGAAAATGTTTTACAAGATTGTAGCCCGGTAAGAAAAGTTTTTCTTTTAAAAAGTAGCTCGATAATACTGTCCCTCCAAAATATTGAACATAAAGCGCGGCGTTTCACGAAGAGTGGCCAAACGATGCGTTCTATCGTCTTATTACTATAGGTACCAGGCACCAAAACACGCTCATCTTCTTCGCGAGGCATACACCCGCCTCTGCAACACCAACCGTACCCGTCGCGTATGAACGGTGTACCGCTGCCGTAAAGGAGAGTCAACAATTCAAGAAGTCAACGCATACTCCAATTTCCGTATACGATACGTATTGGCATGTATCGAGCCCGTATAGTATCCGCATACGTATCGGCTACTCATCAGTAAGTTAAGTAGTTTCATTGCATTTCTGATTTTCGGGTTTCCAAGTTCTCTAATTTTCTGAAATTAGGGTTTTTCTCTGTCGTTCTATGAGATTGGGGCTTTGTGTTCCTTGCGGCTTTTAGGTTGAGTAGAGAAAGGGAAAGAGAGAGTGAGTGAGAGATAGAGGGAGAGAGTGATGGGTTTCGTAGGCTGATGTGGTGTTTCTGCTAGTTTTGCTGCAATACCAGTCTATTTTCTGTGGCAGCTGGCTCATGACTCTGTCTTGTTATCCTCTGTTTTTTCTTTTTAAGTTTCGTATTAGTACTTAAAATTTATGTACTGATATTGTGATAATAATTATGATCTGTCTGCTCTCAGCCTCTCACCTTTCTCGCCGTCACCTTTACTATAACCACTCTCTCTGTCAATGGCGGTGGACAAAGACAAGCTTCAGGAAGCCGCTCCCATTGCTCGTTTCCACAAGATTGTTCTCGGTTGGGACTATTACGGCCTCCTCACAGAGTTAACTGTAAATTCTCTTTCTCTCTTAGTCATATATATTTATATTATTGATTTTTATATTAAATTGATGCGTTTGAATTTTTTTTTGGGAACGAGAAGAAGAACGAGAAGAAGAATAAGAAGAAGAACAAGGGAGAGATAGATGACGGTTTAGGAATGGGAAAAGTGAAAGACACCTACAAAGATGTGGATGACTATATCTCTACTTATGAACCCCTTCTTTTTGAAGAAGTCAAAGCTCAGATTATTCAGAGCAAAGACGAGAATCAATGTATTCATTTTCTTTTGTCTTTCCCTTTTCTGTGTGGTTTCTGTGAGAATTCTGTTTATCACTCAATTTATGCTGGTTTTGAGTTTCAACAGTCTTAAACGTTTAGCCTGGGATTAGGTCTATTTTTTGTGAATTTACTCACTCTTAATTTGTTTCTGTATGGAACACTGCAGTACTAAACCCCAAGAGAAATTTTGTTGTGGCGTGCACTGAAGTTGATGGGTTTCACTTAGCAACTCTTACCTATGAGAAGAGTGACATGGATGACAAGGAAGCAATATCACAGAATGATCTTTTGCTTCTTTTGAAACCAAATGTAATCAAATTTCATCTGATTGTGTTTGATTGTCTGTTGTCTCTCTTGCATTTTGTCACATAGTGTTCCCAAAGCTGTACCATACTCTTTTGTTCCATTACTAGGAAAATATTTATGGGCTCAGTAATCTATTAGCGTAACAAATTTGGAATAATTTTGATTATGTACGGTTTTTCAAATTTGATTTCTGGAAAATGAATCTTGGGACACTTTTTTTATTGTTGGTGGAATATTGAGTGGTTGGGCTTGGTTATATAACAAGACATGGTTTATGGTGGGAATGATAGGTTTCAGTTTTGCACTGTAGGTTCCATTTACTGGAAAAAGACTCTTCATGTAAGACAATTAATAAATTTATATTAGGGTTCCTTACTCTTTTTGTGGAATTTGTTATTACAGCATCAAGACAAGGAAGAACTCCCAACAGTCTATGCTTTTGCATTGGTAGAAAGTCGTCAGGCGAGTTCTTTTAGGATTAGAATGTATTTGGCCGGAGAAGCCAAAAACTTGAAGACAGATGCAGTCGAAACTTGTCCAAGGTTGTTAAACTTAAAGTCATTGGTTACTTCTAGTATTGAAGGAGAGAGGTTTTTTGTCACTCGAAAGGTAATGCTTTTAGTAATTATGTACTTATCTTTTGCTGCATGATGTTTTTTCTTTTTGTACAGATCTCTTTCTGCTTATATAGATTGGAAAATATATGAGTACAGCTCTTGTAATGTGGATGACATGGTTTTTAAAATTGATATATATATATATATATTATATGGATGACAGCTCAATAGAAACTCACTATATATATAGTGAGCTTCTATTGAGGGACACCCTTGTAGGGCCCACCACACATTGTTTTTCAATGATCCGAACCTTTTAATTTTTAGCTATTCCCTCAAAGATCATATCTGCGAAAAATCACTTGAATATATATATAGGTGATTCTGTGCCTGAATGTTCTTTTAGGAGATCCTTATTTTTGTAAGTTGTTAAGCTGTTGGATTTAAATAAGAATCTTACAAGTTCAGAAAATTTCATGCCTTTTAGTTTTCCTACATTCACATTTTCCTTATTAAACAAAGAAGCCTTCATTTCTTTGGTTATTGGATTTGCGATTCTTGCACTATTTTGTCGATGACATATTTTAAATTAGGTCAAGCTCTATCAATAAGAGTTAATAAATCCTGCAACTGAATCTATGCAATTGCAATCTTCCATTATAAGTTGAATTTTACATGTCAAGCTCTAGTGGAGAGAAACCGACATGTAAGGGGTAGTGTTACAGCATCAAATAATTGTTGGTCCATATCTGAGCCGCTTAAGTTCCTGGGAATAGTGGTAAACAGACAGACTTTATTTGGAACTATTGAAACTGTCTGCTTTCTTGTTCTGGGTATTTGTTTCAGGCATTGATGTTCTCTTTTATTTAAAGACATAAATTTCTCTCGTTTAGTCCTCACATGGTTTTGGTGAATGTAATATATATTTCAGATTTGCAGTTTATCAACTATTGCTCGTGAATATGTAGCTCTATGGTCAATTGGCTCTCTGCCCTTTAAGGATATAATTCTTGGAGCTGCTGAGAAAAATATCGATTCAGAAGGCCAAGCCTGGAAAATTTCTAGGCCTCTGGAGGAATTTATAAAAGACAATCTTAATGAATCACAACAAAACGCCATACAAGTGAGTTGCTACTAAAGTTTTCCATGTATTCGTTGTTTTGCAGTTTTCTTTGTTGCTAACTTCTCATATATGATCCTGGCATGTTTTGGGCATTGTGTATGGAATTTGGTTATTTTGACCTTGTTAAAGATGTTTCTTGTGTATAGTAGTCTCGTAAAAACCCTTGAGATGTTTCAACTCTGTGTGTGTGTTTGTGTTTGGAGCTTTATCTCTGTTGAATTTCTGTAAAAGGATTTTGCTTCTTATATTAATGAAAGAGTATTAATGTTTGCTGCAGGCCGGTCTATCGCGTAAACCATTTATCCTGATACAGGTTCTCTTTATGTCTTTTTGACAATTATTTTAGATGCATATAATAATACAAGCTTGTTACTTCTTTCTATCTCACTGTTTCTTGATGAAGATTCCATCTTTCCAATTCAATATCTCTAACCTTGTCCTAGGCATAGTTGTGGTTGATTATTTTACGGCTATTTTGAAATCATGTTTAGATCAAATAGAGTATCAGTTTGCTTTAGTGAATAATGCAGTGAGTTTGATAATGATCGAGTAACTTGCTCTTCTGCCCAAACCAAGGAATTAATAAAGATTATAATTGAAGCTAATGGCAAAGTAAGAGCAAAGCCTGAGGGAACTTATGGATAGCAACTTGACTGTATGGTGCGGTTTCCTTGAGTATGTGACTTTTTGAGTAACATACATTAGTTGGCGAAATTAGTACTTATGGTTCGCCTATGCATTTTGTTCTAGTATTCCCAAATATCCTAAAACAACTCAAGAGAAGTTTGCACTATAGATTAGTGTGATAGCTATATTAGTGAGATTGCTTTATTCATTCAGTCTTTCTCTCCTTTGCCAAGGTGTGAGGACTAATTTGCTGTATGGCTGACAGAAGATTGCTAGCAATTTGGGCTTCATAAAGGCAAATTGCAGCTTACAATCTGAACTGAGGAGGGGTTTTTGGAGTTAGATCATTCCTTGCAGGCTCGTGACCCTTTCCCAACCATTGTAGCATGTGTATTGCCTAGGGCCTAAGGGCATGATTGAGTTGAGATTTTAGGCGGTACTCAATAAAATATAGCGTAATTTTTATTGCTAGAGTTGACACTAAATGGAATGTATAAACCAATGCTTCCATAGATTAGATCATGGTGTACAATTATAACTTCTATATCTGTCTATTTGCGTTGTCTCCTGGATAAAGAAAGAAAAAGAGTCAAAGAAGGCATCAATTAAAATAAAGATTTAGTTGACGACTCTTGTCAAATCCTGCAACAGAAAATAGAGGTAAAACCTAGCAAAACATATTGTGGACGCTACACGTTCCTTCTTGTAGTGAGATCTGCAAGTGCATTGATGTAGAGTGTAGAAGAATTTTGAAAGGTAAAGAAAAAGATGTAGAAGAAGTGGAAGAAGACTGAAGCAAAAGGATGGGGAGGAAGGGAGGGGGAAAAGTAGGGTCAATTTTATTCCTATAATCTCAATATACCTGCCAAAACTAATGTCCAACCACAATAAGGCAATTTTTTGTTTTTTTAAAAAAGGAAGGCATATTTATGTAGCAAGTCCAAAAATAATAAAAAGTCTCCAATTACAGTTCAAACAATAAAAGTAAATCATTCTGAAAAATTAAACAAACAAAGTCTAAATTCCCTCCTGTTCATAGGACTGAAATTGTAGAAATTGTATGAATTTGTCTGTTATAGTCCTGTTAGTCATATTTAATTATCTGAAGTTTATGGCTATTATGAAATTCAGATTGCCGTTCTGTCCTAAATAGCGTGGCCAGTTTGTAAGAAGGAAATATGGGGTAGTATGACCAAGTATCCCCTTTGTGTATTCATTGTGTCTGTGGATGTAGCGTATAGCCTGTCCTCTAAAGGTTTTATGCATGTTGTTATTGAGTTAAAGTTAATTTCTTGTGCTGGATATATACGTTGATGACAAAAATGTTTCTTTAATTCATGCTAGTCTGTTTTTTTTAACATTTTTTTTCTCTTAAATTAGCTTGCTTGTTGCTTATCTACATAATTTCATGGCTTCCTTGATGCTTTTGTTTATTATTTAATTGTATCTAAAGGAATAAGGAATAGAGCTATTATGAGGATAAGTTATCTACTTCATTTTCTTTCAATAAGTGTAAGATTGTGTTCTCATGTACTTATAGTATGTGGATGCTGATTTCAAGCTTCCATTTAGGGTCCTCCAGGGACAGGGAAGACACAAACTATCCTTGGGCTTCTTAGTGCCATTTTGCATGCAACACCAGCAAGAGTGCACTCCAGGTTAAAACTATCCCTCTTTCCAACGCTTGTAATAATTCTTGTCAACCATGTAAGAAAATCCTAGGAACTTGGAGAAAAGAAATTATGCCTAGGAATAGACTCTTTTTGTGGTTGTGAGACATGCAGAATTGGGTATCACCCATCTGTACTTTTTAAATCTCAATTTTCTTTAGCTTATATGTAGCTTCCTTCTTTTGCAGCAGTGGGTCACAAACCATAAAGCTTCGGCAAAAGTTAACTGTTCAGGAGAAGTATGTATTTACTGAATTCTTCTTTGCATATTTGATGATGATATTTGGAATTATCCGTTTATAATATATTATCTTGAATGGCTATCTTTATATATATTTTTCGTGCTGCTTTTTTGGTGAGAAAAGTTAGATTAATAATTTGTTGAGATTGAGTGAAAAGTACAATGATGTAGAACAGTAAGGGGAGGATTAAGAGGGATGTGTGTAAGTGAAAGCAGTCAAGACAGATACTGAAACAACTGAAATGGTCGAAGATAAAGGAAAATATAGATGAATTAGATTTCTAGAATCATTGTGGTAGGAACAAGAATCGCTCCTTATTAAAGAAAATAAGGCCTCAAACCTTAGAATTGTGAATTACTCGGAAGAAATGGATAATCTCGAAATATTGTTCATTGCCTCCAAATAACAAATTTACGTGCTGCGTATAGAGGTGTTACCTTCACTGACTTTGAAATAGTAAGCTGAGGCATAGAAAATGGGAAGGCTAGTCCTCATTATTTGAGATTTAAATATCCTATGTAACAATCGTACATCCAAATCATAGGTGCTAGCAATCTTTTCTGAAGAAATGTTGAGGTGTTTGGACTTTGATTCAACATCATAGCATTAATATGTAATGTTCCATGGGTTATAGTAGTATTTTGTACTTTTTCAGATTCCATCATTGGCGATTAGCATCTCCATGGCTTAGTGGTAGCAATCCTAGAGAGGAAATAATGCCTGTTAATGGTGATGATGGTTTTTTTCCGACCACTGGAAATGAGTTAGTAAGTGCAAGTCTTTGCATTAAATTATTGTAATCTGCAATAGCCCTGTGTGCTAACCATATGCAATTTGCAGAAACCAGAAGTAGTCAATTCTAGTCGTAAATACCGCGTACGTGTCCTTGTGTGTGCTCCTTCAAACTCTGCCCTGGATGAGATTGTGTTGCGTGTTCTGAACAGTGGTAAAATTCTCTTCTCTCTTACACTTCCCAGGCTCTTTCCACTAAATTATTCATGCTCCTGATCTTTGGTACACTGCTGGGTACATTTTCAGTTTCTTTGTAACGTTCTATGTTGATCAAAAATTCTCTTTTTAGCTTGATTACTGTGTAGGAAAAGCCGCGCTCATAGAAATTATCCTTATATAAATAATGGGCAAATCCTATTGAATATTCCAAGTTGCATAATTTTTATTCTGTCCAGACAAAGTATAATGCAATAGTAGTGTGTGGGAGTGTGCGCGCGTGCGTGTGCGTGCATGTGTGCACACTTAGATGTGAAAATATTCTAAACCTAAACAGGACTTGTTAACTTATTGTGTCCAAGTACATAAATCCAAACTGATTCAATCAGTCCCCTTCTATTGAGGAATCCCTCAAATAATATTATTTGAGGGACACCGTTTAGGGTCCCTTACAAATATTTTTTCAACGATCAAAACCATCTATTTTTTAAGTATACATTCATAGATCATCCTTGCAAAAAATTAGACAAATCGGAAACCGTTTCAATATCCAATTGTCCTACAAAATCAATGAACATGGTGATTCAAGAAAGTACTAAAATTTCAATAATTCAATTGAGTGGTCAAATGATATCGGATTCAAGTAATTTTTTTGTAGAGATGATCTTTGAATATCTACAAAATAGACGGTTTGGATTAGTAAAATACAATACGGATTGGGCCCTACAAAGGTGTCCCTCAAATAATTATTTGAGGGATCCCTCAATGGAAGCTCTCTGATATATATACATACATACAGTTATTCTCTCATTCGGATGTCTGCATGTTATTATCGTGTGGATGCCGTTGTAAACAGTGAGGAAAGCAGGGAGGGGCAATAGAAAATACATGGCGGCCGAACGATAATAACTTCTGGACGTCCGCTTAGGAGAATTTATGTATATTATATATACCAAACAAAACATAGTAAACATATTGATTTATTGTCATAAGAAAAAGATTTATAGATAAAAAAAATTTAGGCTGTTTAAGATTTTAGTTACCGTTGCTAATGTGCAAAATGGAGGCTGACCCAACCTGTTAAAATAATATGGGAAATATTAAGGGCATGACGCATAAACCATAGCAGATATTTTTGAAGCATGGCCTGCAAATTCGAGAACTTGAATGTCTGATTATAGGTACTTGGTGTTTGATTCTTCTCGCATTTGTATATGATCTTTTCTATTGGACATAGTTCTATTGATTCCATCCAAATATAATGGTTCTTTTTCTTTCTAAATCTGTTCTGGTTATTCTCAGGTGTGCGTGATGAAAGTGACCGTTCATATAATCCCAAAATTGTGCGGATTGGTCTTAAGGCTCATCATTCAGTCCAAGCAGTCTCCATGGATGAGATGGTGTGTATCTGGCATAAATGACACAACATTGAATTTCACTTTATAATTATTATCACCCTTTAACTGAGAGTACACATAAATGTGCCATAGAATGTGTACAAATTAAACAAAATCAAAAGTTGATAAAATGTTAGTTAGATCATCAACAGGCCTTGCCAATGTTTATCCACTGAATTTTGTTAGAAGATAATTCTAGAATCTACTCGACAAGAGACCTCTCTCTATAACTAGTGCTGAAATCTCAAGAGACTCTTTGCTTCTTTGGAACGCAATTGGCGATGACTGATCTGTCAAGACCAATAAACTGCTCGATTCTTGTCACTGCTATCTTTTCCAATATTTTTCCCCCTATTCTTCCTAATTGGTGTTTTCCATGGACTAATTTATGGATTTGAATGCAAGCTAGTGTTGTATTATAGCATTGGCAATTTGAAAACTTCTATTCCGTACAACTGGCTAGTTTGACATTATTCTCTACATGACCTTGAAAGAATCACAACCCATATGAATGAGATCAAGTGCCATAACGGTTTCCATTCATTGAAAGTGTAGAATCAAGTCCCTGTTGGGTGATTCATTAAAAAGTTCTTTTATAACCCAAAAACACTTTTACCTTTTTTCTACTAAGTGCTTCCAGAAGCAATTTTTGTTATCTGAAAGCCCTTGTAGCTCTTCTAATAGCACTGCCAAAAATTAACCTGTACACATGCAAAAGAGAAGGGTGCTTGAAGATTCAGTCTGAGGAAAATATTCAGACTGAAAGGTCTGAATAAAGCCTTTTCTGTCGTATTTAAAAGTCAGAGAACAGATTTTATGTTTGTTGCATCTGAATGTTCACTTTTCATGTAGAAAATCACTGTTTTGATAGTTATTAGATATCTACTATATGGTAATAATGATGAATCTCTATCTCTCATCTGTTATGGATGCCAGATTATAAAAATGATGCACCTAGTGGTAAAATCTGTGTTACTTCAACATGACCAGAAAGTTTTTTTAAATGTGTTACTTGAAGTTGATCAAAAGGAATCTGTTGCAGGTAGAACGAAAGAAAGGAAGCATGGGGGGTAGTAAAGACAGAGATGGAGGTGCTGATAGGTTTCGAGCAGAAATTTTGGAGGAGGCAGTTATTGTATGTTGCATTTGCATTTTGTTTTAACTGAAGGCTTACACATTAAATTTAATTTTTAATGGATGTATGATTGGCAGGTCTTTTCTACCCTTAGCTTTAGTGGTTCACCTCTTTTCAGTAAATACAATCGCGGTTTTGATGTAGTTATAATAGATGAAGCTGCACAAGCTGTAAGTTGTGCAATCCTTTATTCTTTTTTTGTTTTTTGTTTTTTTTTTGCTTTTTCACAATTTTTAGTTTGTAACAATTTCCTTACTTATATTTAGACTTTCTGTCCATGACCATGTAGAGCATGTTAACAATAATGGAGAGTATTAGAATTTTAGGGATTTTTTTGGTAAGATTCATTTGCAGCAATGCGTCCATTTGTAAATATGTTGGTGTCTGGATTATGGTTTTTTTAAATGTATTTTAGGAATCTTTAATTCCTAACTTTGTATATATTGTTGACCCAAGAAAAAAACTTGTATATACTGAAGCATACCTTAGAACTTGAAAGTCTTTAAATTTATTATTTATAATGTGTTTACATGGTCGCGCCGACAAATAAAAAACTTTCAAATTAAAAAGATAAAATAAAGAAGAAAAATGAAGGTGAGCTGTTTTTTAAAAGTAATGGAGCTAGCAATTACATCTTTTTGTTTATAAAAAAAAAAAGTTGCTTCCCCGTGGATTGGAGACCCTATGGATGGCTGCTCCATGGTGGCTAGTGATGGTGGCCATAGAGCTAGCCTCCTTTTTCTTTTTTGTTCTGAAAGTCTAGCGGGGTGGCATTTTAGTAATTAGCTGTCTGTTTAATTTTTAGTTGATTTGACATTGGAATTTTCAAGTCTTAAATTTGGAGGACCCCATATTTCAGGGAGCTTCAATTGAGAGATCCCTCAAATAACCTTATTTGAGGGACACCTTTGTAGGACTCACTCTGTATTGTAGTGTAATGATCCGAACTGTCAAGTTTTTAGGTCTTCGCTCAAAGCTCAAACCATAAACTATCTAATCAAATGAATTCATTTCAGCCTTTTTTGTCTTCTGGGAACCAGTATTCATGTATTTGTTTTACCACAATTAGTTGTCTATATGGTTTACGATTTGTCTAATATTTTTTAGGATTATGTATGAATGAAGAAATGAAAAATAGATGGTTTCGGATCATATGCAATGACGAGTGGACCCAAAAGGTGTCTCCAAATTTGTGTTCTTTGAGGATCTCTCAATAGAACAGGACTTATATATGTATTTGTATTGGGGATGAGGTTCTAATTGAGCCATTAAAATATAGAGGTCATCTGTAGTTGAAAGTTAGGTTGCCTGTGCTGGATGGCGTTCTAGTTCAGAATTAGGTTACCTGTGCTTGATGGGAGAATAGGTTGACAATCTTAGAGTTCAATCAGCAAGTGTTTCTTTAAACTGTTTGGATGGTGAGTGAAATATTTTGTGCGTAAATTTTATGTATATCTTTCAATTTTAACCAATTATATAACTACTCTGGTATCTCATAAAATAAAATAAGATAAAAATTTAACTACCATAGTTGAATAGGTGGTTTTCTTATTTGTTTTTTTTCTTTCCATGAAGTGCCTTTCCAAGACTACATATAAACTATAAATTAATTTCTCCACATATCTATGTTTGGTTTTGCATAGAAGGTAGTTGAGTTTCGTCATTTGGAATAAAAATTTGTTGACTTCATGTTATGTATTCTTTATATAGGTGGAACCAGCTATTCTTGTTCCATTGACAAATGGATGCAAACAAGTATTTCTGGTAAATTTCTGATGCAAGTAGTTTGTGTTACCACTATTTCTACTGTGCACCAGGTCTTGCACTTTAAAAAATATTTATGCTTCAAGTCATGATTAATTTTGAATCTTTTAACATTTAGATTGGTGACCCGGTTCAACTGCCAGCTACTGTAATTTCTCCAATTGCTGCTGAATTTGGGTAAACCACGATGATTATGATTTTTTTCTGTCATTTGATTGATTTGTAGGTCAAAACATCTGACTCTCTCTCTCTCTCTCTCTCTCTGTTTTCTGTTTGAAGGTATGGAATGAGTTTGTTCGAGAGATTTCAAAGGGCTGGTTATCCAGTGACCATGCTGAAGATGCAGTACCGAATGCATCCAGAGGTTAGATCAGAGACTTCCGTTGTTTATTTTTTCTTTTTCTGAAAATTGTTAGAATACAAAATAATTGATGCCCCATATTCTCTTATAACTTAAGGTTTTGGTCTGTGGTACACCAATAGAATTCATTATGGTACCAGAACAAATTGATCAGTTCATAATCATATCACTGTCATGTAAAATAGTTGTTGGGCCCATGTCTTAATTTCTTAAGCTTTTAAAAATGGTTTTAAACCAACAAAATCTAGATATATAAATTAAGTTAATGGTACTTTGGAATGTGGAACAATATCCTGTCAAACAACAACATGACACTGCATGAACAAGTAAGCCAATCCTAAGAAGTAGGATATGGTTACTACGAGGAAGCGGATATGGAATAATATACTTCTAAATTTGATATATAACTAGATTTACAAACTAGAATCAAGATTCATTTTATTTTTCACTCATATTGAAATGTTTTGGGAGAAGGCTGAAAATTATTTAACAACTCTGTTATTGACACATGTAAAATTAGGAAAACAAGTCTTGAACAATGGTACAGTTTGGGATTTTTGTTGTTATTGCCAAAGCTACTATAAATAATTAAAATTCATTTTATTTTTTCACTGATGTTGGAATGTTTAGAAGATTACAAAAATATCAAACAACTATCTGGTACTGACATATGTACAAGTAATTAGGAAAACCAGTCCCAAACAAAGAACCAGTTTGGGTGATTCTGTTGCTATTTCCATAGTTACTGTTCATAAGTGGCCAATCTGTAGCTTGAAAATTACTTGATATTATTTTGTTGAGTTTGTGCTAAGCACCCTGATCTGGTTTCTCTTTCTGGCTTTAATTTTCACAAGTATACATCAGAAAATGCCCTTGGGCTGATTTCCATAGTATAAGCACAAACATATCTCAATAAACATTACCAAACACACCAAAGATATTGGGCCATGTGATGCAGCAGGTAATGAGAAAAATTGATTATTTGGGGAACTATAGAGAGAAGAAGCTATGGTACATTCATGGAGGAAAATGTCGCTGATATCGGCAATTCATCTGTGGACATATCCGAAAGGAGGAATGCTTTTTCCCCCTGCCCCTGTATTGCTGATATCAGCGAATATCGGCTTGTTATTGCTGATTCCCAGATAAATCGTAGAAATAACTCGAAAACAAAAAGCATAAGGAGAAAATTTGTCTGAAGAAAGAGGGAGGAAAAGAAAATCCCTAAATCTCAACCAGAGTTGCAACCCCGATCTGGTTTACACAGTTGTTTCACAAAACTACACTTTTTCTGATGATGTCTTTGGAAAATTGACTTCATTAATGAGTTCATTAATGGAAGTATCTATCAGTTCTTCCAAAGTCACCCCAAATGTTGAAGTAGACGAAACTTTAACTGGATCGGAGGTTTTGGGTGACAGTAAGTTCTTAGTTGGCAGGAGTGGGATGACATGCCTGTTTCTTTTATCAGACTATACTCTGTGTGCTGATAACGTTTTGGTTGAACGGGGTTTGGTGTGGGTAAGAAGGTGAACAGTTTGAGTCAAAAGACTCCTTCAGAAGAGCATATCATTTTTTCACCTATGCTCTGACCAAGAAGAAAACATTTTAACTAATGCCTTATTTCATTAAATGGCAGAACCTCACGTTATAGGCAGAAATATAAATTACTCTTTACTCTTGTATGGTTGCAGTCATCAGTCATATCCGAATTGATGTTACAATTCTTACAACATATGAAACTGAATGTGACAGTAAGTAATAATCTAGTCTTGAATAAATACGACAGAAATATGTAAGTGAGCTTCCCCTGGGCCCCAAGCAATAACCATATTAATTATATTATCTGTAGTATTGTTTTGAGTTTGGACTCTTTCTATCTCTGTTTTATTTTGTTACGATTTTTTTCTTAAATTCACATTTTAAAAGTAAAATATGGTTCTGCTGCTGAGATTTCATAACCTAACGTATGGAAAAAAAATCCTGAGCAGATTAGGAGCTTTCCTTCTCGAGAGTTTTATTCAGAGTCATTGGAGGATGGTCCTAATATTAAAGAGCAGACAAAGCGTTCCTGGCATGACTATCGCTGCTTTGGACCCTTTTGCTTTTTTGACTTACATGAAGCGAAAGAATCGGAGGACTCAGGAAGTAAATCTAATGATGCTGAGGTAGAATTTGTCATGCTCTTGTACAATAAGTTGGTCAGTAAATATCCAGAGCTTAAATCAAGTCATCAGTTCGCGATTATATCACCCTATGCTGCACAAGTAAACCTCTTGAAAGAACGTTTCAAAAGTACTTTCGGAGTGCAGTCTGAGAAAGTAGTGGATATTACTACTGTTGATGGTTGCCAGGTAGGATGGCTTTTTCTTCTCATGCTTTTTTTGGGATACAGCATTCTAATTGTTGAAATACTAGACATTTGTTTTCTGTTTATAAGGTGATTTAACTTTTTCTTGTCAAAGGTTTTTTATGATTCCAAAGTTTTCAAGGTCCGTTTCTTTAATGGAATATAGAATATCTCATTTGGTGTTTGTTGTATAGAGTTGTTGACATGCAGGATATTGCTTGATTCTCATCATTATATTAAACTAGTGATATGAAGTTTTTCTCATTAGGAGGAGTAAAAACCATCAGTGGGAGCTGGTGTGAAACATAAAGAATTTTAGCATTTTGACAACTCTCTCTACTATTGAGCTTCTGGCAGTTTGCATATGAAGATATTTAATGTTTCTTTCAGGGACGTGAAAAGGATGTTGCAATATTTTCTTGTGTCAGGGCAAGCGAGAAAGGAGCCATTGGGTTTTTGGCTGATTTCCGGCGAATGAATGTTGGGATCACTAGAGCAAAATCTTCTATCTTGGTTCGTCATAATTTCAAGTTAAGAATGAAGTTTTATATACTGACTGATTTCATCTAATGTGCATTTTACGCATTGGCTTTTTTTGTATCAGGTAGTGGGATCTGCATCAACATTAAGGAAGGGTGACGAGCATTGGAATAACCTAGTGGAAAGTGCTGAAAAGAGAGACTCTGTATTTAAGGTGAATATTCTTGTTAAGAGTACAAAATCCCACATCAAACATTCTAAATTTCGCATCTCAATATGAAAAATCCTGGGCATCTTCAATATTATTAATTACAGTTTTGAGTCGGATACTCTAACATGATAAGAGAAGAAAAGTACAAAACAATGCTTCAACATGAGAACTTTAACTTGATTTCAAGAGACACAATTCATGCACATTTTAATACCAAAACGTATCACCCACATCCTACAATCTGGCCTGAACCTTTGGGTAGGCTCTGCTCCTAAAATCGGCATTCATTCTATTACGTTACTCTCAGTTCCGAAATCTGCCATCGTTCCACCAATGTATTGAATGAATTCTTTTTAATAATAGATCCAATCGCAACTTCGAATATGGAATTCAAAGGGACGATATGTTTGATTTAGGCCAACCGCATAGGAGGGTTCATTGTTGGTCAAGCATTCTAAACCATGCAATTTTTTATGAGCTTTTGGGTCTCCCCACTTTCTTTTTAGTTTCTCTTGACCTATTGCTAATTCTTTTGAGTTGGCAACTTATAGTAAGCCTGAGTCATTGTTATTACAATCTTCAGATTTCTTTTGTACTCTTAAGCAAGCAAGAGAAGTAAATTGGGGCTATAATCGTATACTATCGACTACAACATGGGTCTGTCAAGAATTTAACCGCAAGTCTACATCTCTCTCCCAATTTGTCTACTGCACAAAATTTCTTGTTTCAACTTTGTTTTTATCTTGATATGTCAAAGGCGTCTTTTAGGACAATTGCTTTCCAGCCAATACTTGACATATATTATTCATAAATTTGTGATTCAATCATATGACATCTTGTGGTGATTTGTATATTTCTAATGCAGGTTTCGAAGCCGTATGCTTCATTTTTCAGTGATGAGAATCTGGAATCCATGGCAATCAAGAAAGAATCCTCCATGGAGGAAGTTCAGAATGATGAGCTGGATAACGATCCAGGTTCCTACAATTTAGGGGATGCTGACCAAGCACAGGGAGATGACAATGACTATGGAGACGGAGACGGAGACGGGGAGGCAGACATGGGTGACGGCGGTGATGACTGAATTGTAATATGACTATTGAGTGTGGGACGTCGATGATTTTGGGAAGTTTGTTGTGTAGTTTTCACTACCATCAGCTGTTGAGATGCATAGACCCCAACTCACAATTCTTGTATATCAATTGAAACTAGCAACAACATTAATGTTCAATTTAGAGTCGGTCTATTTAATAAATGAATCCGATATCATTTATCTACTCAATTAAATTATTGAAATTTAAATACTTTCTTAAAGCACCATGTTCATTGATTTTGTTGGTCACAATTAGATGCCTTAATGATTTTCAATTTACATGAATTTTTGTGAGGGACACCCTTTAGGGTCCTTACGAATTTTTTTTAAACGATCCAAACCAGCTATTATTTAAGTCTACATTCATAGATTATCCTTGCAAAAAATTAGACAAATCGGAACTGTTTCGATATCCAATTGTGTCTTACAAAATCAATGAACACGGTGCTTCAAGAAAGTAATAAAATTTCAAAATTTTAATTGAATGGTCAAATGATATCGGATTCAAATGATTTTTTTAAGAGATGAACTTTGAATGAGTATCTATAAAATAGACGGTTTGAATTAGTGAAATACAATACAAAGTGGGTCCTACAAGGGTCTCTCGAAGCTCTCTGTATATATGTATATATTTGTTTTTTAATATTTTATTCATATTTTAATCAATTTAAAATTAAAAGAAGATAAATGTGGGATCCATAGTGTTATGTAGACAACTAACGGAGAGATGTGACGGAAAACTAATGATGGAACCACATTGTAGCAAATTTATAAGATCGGGGTATGTAATTAACTCTTTATATGTCTTTTCCTTTTTATTGGATTACATATTGGGTTAATTACAATTTAGTACCATGTAGTTACACACTTAAAACATATTAGTCCCTACCTTTTCAATTTTTACAATAACATACTCCAGTCTTTTAAATTTGTTACAATAGTTAATTACAATTTAATACCTTGTGGTTACACCCTTAAGACATGTTAGTCCTTATTTTCTCAATTTTAACAATCATTAGTCCATATCTTCTCAATTTTAACAATCACATACCCCAGTCTTTTAAATTTGTTACAATATGATTCCATTGTTACAGTTTTCGTCAGATCTCTCTGTTAGTTGCTTACGTGGCACTGTGGGTCCTACATTTTTAAATTGATTAAAATATAAATAAAATATTAAAACAAACAAAAAAAATTAAAAAAGTTAAAAATATATATATATATCTCTCTCTGCAAGTTCAAAAACCAACAAATTGGAAAAATATCAAGCTCCAACACTCATAGAGCTTCCTCTTCTCTTAAAGTCCTTCAACTTTTTGATAATCCTTTAAATTCTTCTAGGGTTAGATCTTAACTGGGTTTTGTTTGTTGTTGTTCGGGGGTTGGAGTTTGTGGGTGGTGGTAATTGGGAAATGAGGGGAGAAGAAATCGGATAAAGGAAGAGGGCAGGAAGAGAGAGAGAGAGAGAGAGAGTGAGTGAGTGAGTCAGTGTGTGTTTTATTTTGTAAATATTTCATATTTTATTCATATTTAAAAAAAATTAAAATGTGGGCTTATAGTGCCACGTAGGCAACTAAAGAAGAGATTTGACAAAAACCTAAGATTTGACAAAAACCTAAGAGCACTTCCACCCATTTGTCATAGGCAAGGGGAGGCAAGGGCAGATGCTATTCATGTGAATAGTGGCAGCCCTTGCAAAAAGCAATGTGTGTTTCCACCAATTGCCATGACAAATGACAAATATTATTCACTTTTCGTTATTTTATTACCTAAACAATTAATTTGGAGAATATTTTCAGATAAGATTTTGGGTTCCTACTATCAATATTTATTATAAAATTCATATCTCATAATTCGAATGAATTTGTATAAAATTTTCGGAAAAGATTTTCGATTGCCACGTGTCGATATTTATTATAAATTTCAAATTTCAAATTTCAGATAAGATGTTAGGATCAGATTCTCGGGTGTCACGTGTCGATATTTATTATAAAATATAAATCTTAGATTTCAGATAAGATTTTAACCCTCTAAAATCGCACCACATGTCAGCTCATACCTCTCACACAAGATCTTCTCTATCTTTTCATTTATCAGATTTTAGATTTCATACTCTACTCTCAATATCAACCATGAGGGGATGCTTGGAGAGGTAAGAGTGAGAAATTAAAGAAAGAATGTGTAGAAGAGCTAAAGAAAAAAGAGTGCAGCAAGAAGAAGATAAAAAAGTTGACATGACAGTGGGTTTGCTCGATCTACCAAGCCAAGGCCGCCACCGTGGTTCACAAGTTGGTCGTGGCCCTAACGTGGACAAACATAGGCATTCTTGGGGTAAGAAATGTTTGGAAGATTACTTTATCCCAAATTTTGTGTACTCTAATGTTGATTTTCGAGAGCGATATAGAATGCAACTCATTTGTTCAATAAAGTCATACATGACGTTTGCAATTATAATGCATACTTCATTTAGAAGTGTGATGCTACTGGAGTTTTGAGGCTTCTTCCGGAAGCAAAAGCTTACAGATGTGATACGAATGCTGGTGCATGGTTCATCTGCTGATCAGGTGGATGAGATTGCAAGGATGGGGAAGTCCACAATTTTAGAGAGCTTGACCAGGTTCTGTGATGCAATCGAAACTCTCTACACCAAAGACTACCTCTGCAAACCTACACTTAGGGACCTCCAAATGCCTCTACATAAAGCCAAAGCTCGAGGTTTTCCATGCATGATTGGAAGCATCGATTGTATGTACTAGCAAAGGAAGAATTGCCCAACTGCAAGGCAAGGATATTATGGCAATAAGAAAGGGCAAAAAAATATCATCCTCAAAACCGTTGCTGGATTCGATACATGCGTTTGGGATGCCTTCTTCAGAGTTGCCGGATCTTAAAATGACTTGAACATGATAGGTCAATCCCCGATTTTCAACGATGTCTTGAGAGGTGAAGCCCCGAATATCACATAGGAAATCAACGATACCATCTACTGGAATATGTATTATCTAGCAGACGACATCTACCCGAGGTGGACCACATTTGTGAAATCAATTCTGCATCCCCGATTTGAGAAGCAAAAATTATTTGCTGTCTATCAAGAAGGTTACATGAAAGATATCGAAAGGTGTTTTGGTATCCTCCAAGCTTGGTGGGCTATTATTAGGGGTGTTGTGCTTATGTTTGATGAGGAGGTGCTAAGGAGCATTATGGTGAGCTGAGGAGCATTATGATGACTTGCATCATGCTCCATAACATGATTGTGGAGGATGAGTATGATTATGATGCTCCAGACATGTTTGAACCGGATCCCATGAACATGACTTTGACAAGAATTTATGAAAAGCCCATAGGCCCAAATAGACAACCACTGGAACATGAACCGTTGGTCAATGACGATTGTTTCATGAACTGTATGATTGATCGATATAGGGAGATGCAATCGTCTTATATTCCTGAACGACGTCAAGTTGACTTGATGGAGCATTTATGGGCAGTGAGAGGTAATAACGGTGAATGAAGTAAAGTTGAGCTGCTTTGTTTTTAATTTTGCTTTATGCTAATGTTTTATTTTTAATTATGCTTTGATTGTGGTTTTTTTTTAATTATGCTTTGGTTGTGGTTGTTTTTTTAATTATGTTTTGTTTGATGTATGGAATGTGTTGAAGGTATTTTATTTAACGATTTCTTTATTCACTCAAACAAAAGCAATACAACTAATTAAGAATTACTACTAATGAAATAAAAGACAAGAATTATGACTAATTTAATATATATAAAAAAAGCAATACAATTAAATAAAAGGCAAGCAAACTAACTTAATGGTTGTGATCATTTAACCAATCGGTGTTGCTAGGTCCATCGTCATGGAAAATTCTTCTTCTCATAACATCCCTTCGTTCTAGCTTTCAAAATTGTTTTGTTTCGGGAGACATATGGCTTGTATCCATGGTCATGGTTTCTTGATCCTTCTTCTCAATGTCTTGTTTGCGTATATACTCCATTTCTCTTGCATATTCTTTATTCATTGCCTTCTTGTCCGCATCTTTTTCCATGTCTAATTCAAGTCTCATGGTGCCGTTCCTTGCAATTTGCTTCAAAAATTTTGCAGTATCATTGATGGAAGTACTCCCGCTCTTTGCCTTTGCCGCCTTTCGACCAATAGGCCTCGACTCTTTTTGGATTGGTGAGTCATAACTCATCAGGGAATCCAAAGGCGAATCCGATGTCATTGAATCATGGAGTGGTGTCTCGTTCAACACATCGGTCGGACCCGTTGGAATAATTCTGAATCTCTCACAATTTTTCATGACCTCACAACATTGGTCATGGTTGAAAGATTTTTTGCCTTGCCTAATGGCACTGAACCATATTTGTGCTTGCATAATCTATTAAAAAAAAAAGGAAATGCAAGAAACATTAAAAAAATATTGGAAATGCAAGAAACATCAAAAATATATTGGAAATGCAAGAAACATTTAAAAAAAAATTAGGACATTAAAATTAATAAAACGGAAATTATAAATAATTTATCTTATTGCCAATATTTTCCCCTCTTTGATGGTTGTCCCTCGCTTTTGCCAATGCATCTCTCCATTTCCCCAACTATTTATTCAAAATTTTCAATATACTAAACAAGGCCATTTCCATACGAGCCAAACTCAATCTTTCACAAAATTCGGCATGAAATTTTCTCCACATATGAGAGAATTTCATCTCATTGCTCGTGATCTCGGACAATGATCAACTTGGACCCAATACTCACACAATAGAACATCTTCCATGGTGCTCCATGCCCCTCCCGTTTCGATGGAAGATGCTATAAGATGATGAATAAAAATGAAATTTGAAAGTGAATAAAATGTTGTGTAGAAAGTGAATAATAGTAGAATGAGGAGCAAATGTATGAGGATTTAGTATTGACAGTAAACAATATTGGTAGGTATTTATAGAAAAAATATTTTCTCAATTGTTTTTCATATTTTTAGTGCAAAAAAAGGGCAGTCATTGGATTGGAGGAGAAAACTGGATCGGAGAGCCCAGAGGCCGCCACGTGGCTTCTAGACGTTGGTGGAAAAGAAGGGCTAACGCTAGCCTAGCGCACAGAATTTAAATTTTTTACCTTTACGGGCCAAAGGTAAAAAATTTAAACCCACACTGATGTCGCTAGCGTCACCATGACGTCGGCTCGCCCTCTGGAGCATGGGCTCGTTCGCCTCAAGCCACCCAGTTTCATAGGACCCACAAGCTACCCGGCAGCTTTGGCATGTTGAAAGCACGTTTTAGGGCTTAGGCCCTCTGCCTAGGGATGGCAAAAATCCCGCAGGACGGGTCCCCGACCCTAACAGGGGAGATTTTATGGCCAAATGAGTATCGGGTATGAGGATCCCCGAACTTGAAAAATTCCCGATGGGTATGGGGAGGGGATGGTATTGACGTCCCCATCCCCGAACCCGACTCAAAAATAGATATGTTTATATTTAAATAAATAAATATATAATTATAATATTTATATTTAACCTTAAGTTAACCTCCCTCTCCTAATTCTTCATGATTTTCTTTGGAATTTCATATTGAAGTTATTTTGAATAGTTGAGTTAAACTTTATAGTTAATTTAGATGTGTTGGATGATAAATTAATATGAAACTTAATGTTAAAATGTATAATAAATTTTTTTTATGCAAAAAAAAAAAAAAATCGGGATTTGGGGTGAGTATGGGGATAGTCCCGATGGGACGGGACGGATTCCCAAACCTATTAAACAGGATCGGTTCGGAGGCAGGCGGGGATGGAGAGCGGGGACGGGATGGTATTGTCATACCCCCTACCCACCCGTTGCCATCCCTACCTCTACCCAGCAAGGGTGATCGATGGAACTGCTCTAATGGTGAAACTATATTTTAACAAATTTAAAAGACTGAGGTATGTTATTGTAAAAATTGATAAGATATGGATTAATATGTTTTAAATTGTAATTAACTCAAAAATAAAACTAAATGATATAATAAGAGTGGTGATTTTCCCACTCCTTTTTCTCCTATTTTATCCACTTACACTCCTTTTTTATAACTAAAAAGGAGTGTAAGTGGATAAAATAAAAGTGGGAAATCATTTACCTATAATAAACGCTCAGCTTTCCCTTGCTATATCGTACCAGCCAGCCATACAAACAAACGGCCGCGACACAAAAAGCCATTTCTGTTCTCTCTCTGTGGCTTCTCATCTTCTTTCTTTCAACCCAAAGGTCTCATTGGTGTGTGGAGTTATATTGACTGTTTTTCAGCTTAAGTATCTCCCCCAGGCAGCTCACATTTGGGTCTTATTTGCTCAAGTTCTTCGATTTCCTCTGAGTTCTTTAAATTCTGTTGTTTTATCAAGTTCATAGAGAAAAAGTTTGTGTTTGTATTTTTGGGTTTTTGGGTTTTTTTTTCTCCTTTTAATTTAATTTTTTTTTACTGTATTTCTTTCTAATTTCGCGATTTAGAAATAAAGGGGTTTATGGATTTTGGGAACCATGGGAACCCAAATGTGCAAATGAGCAACTCCATCCTCAATCCAAAAGATAAGAAAATTCTCCACTGCTGATGCAGAGCAGGTACCGCCATTGTTCTCCTTTATGCTTCTTACACTGGCTTGAGATAGTTGTTTGATGATTCCCAGTTTGTTATATATATGTTAGTTTATGATTAGGCTTCATATGGATCTTTTTTGGCTTTCTTCTTGTTTATGAGGTAAGAATTACAGAGTTGGTTAGAGTTCAGTGTTGAATATTCCAACGTGGTTTTGGAATTTTGGTCTTGTAAGTGTTATTTTGTTGTGTGGCTTGCAACATGAATTTACAGTTTGGTAAATTAGTGCATACTTTTCCTCTTTGCTTTGTTTTTAATTGATCTTGTGGTATTTTGAATTTTGAAATGAGGCATGTGCTTGCACATTGACTATTTTCAACAGAATTTTTGACAGAGTTATATGTAGGTGCCACATTGCAACAAATTTTTAGTTGCGATGGAAATTGCTTCAATATTATTTGAACAAATTTATTTTTTTCAGGTAGCAGATTGAAACAGTTCATGCTGCATTGGTATAATTTTCCCAAAATAATAATTTCAACTGCGCTTTGAAGATCTGCGACTCATAAGTCCAACCATGAATATATGCAAGAACCTCATGCCCACCATGAGGCAATTGGATGGTTTCACAAAGTATTGTCGAGGTAAATCCTTCTATTCACTCGGTTTTGATATTCTATAATAATGTTAATACATGGTATTTAAAAACGTTAAATATGATGCCTGCTAAGGAAAAATTGCAAATTTGAATGAACCATTGATTGAATTTGTGCTGTGTCATCTGGATTAAAATCTGAATTGCCTGCAAATCTTTGCGGTATCAAAACCTTGTTCATAGTTCATATGTATTTATTTGTTTAATTTGTTTATCTTGTTTGGATTAGCACCATTCAAGTGTCACTTGGACTTCATCTATGCTACCCTAAATTATGTTAGTCAGATGTGAGGGTGAAGGGACTTGATATTCTACCCTAAATTTTGTTAGTCTCCCATCGAATACATATAAATTGTGAGCTATAGTCATAAAATACATGCAAAGGTTTGGTGATAGTTGTGTAAATTGAGAGTTCTATAGCTTTTTCAATGGTGAAGAGATCATGTATCATAGCAACAAAAGCAGTCCATGGGGCAAAATGTAGGAATTTTTATCACTACTTTTCCAAGTATAGAGGACGTTACTAACCTGAGCTAGGTTCCTTATACTTGTTTTCATGTTCAATGCAGCATCATATTTTGCCTTCATACATTCGTCCCCAAACTTCTCAGTAGAAGTTCATACTCCAAATCAGGAAGTAGTGATTGCTTTAGGAAGCAATGTGGGTGACAGACTGCATAATTTCAATGAAGCTTTGCAGTTAATGAGAAAATCAGGCATACACATCACAAGACATGGTTGTTTATATGAGACAGCACCAGCCTATGTGACTGATCAGCCTAATTTTCTCAACTCTGCTGTTAGAGCTGTTACACAACTTGGGCCTCATGAGTTATTAGGAGCACTGAAGAAAATTGAAAAAGAAATGGGTCGTACTGACGGTATAAGGTATGGTCCCAGGCCAATTGACTTGGATATATTGTTCTATGGAAAGTTAAGAGTCAGTTCTGAGATTCTTACAGTCCCCCATGAAAGAATTTGGGAAAGACCGTTTGTAATAGCCCCACTAATGGATTTACTGGGGTCAACTATTGACAGTGATACAGTTGCTTGTTGGCATTCTTTCTCAATGCATTCTGGTGGGCTTTTTGATGCCTGGGAGAAATTGGGTGGTGAAACACTCACTGGAAAGGAAGGCCTGAAGAGGGTTTTGCCCATTGGAAAAGGCTTGTGGGACTGGTCAACTAAAACTTCAGTCATGGGTATCCTTAATCTGACCCCAGATAGTTTTAGCGATGGAGGAAAGTTTCAGTCTGTGGAGGCAGCAATTTCTCAAGTTCGCTCAATGATTTCAGAAGGGGCAGATATGATTGATATTGGTGCACAGTCAACGAGGCCAATGGCTTCTAGGATTTCAGTTCAACAAGAATTGGATAGACTAATCCCTGTTTTAGAGGCAGTTGTTGGGATGCCTGAAGCAGAGGGAAAGATTATATCTGTGGATACATTTTATTCAGAAGTTGCTGCAGAAGCAGTAAGCAAAGGGGCACATATTGTGAATGATGTATCTGCTGGGCTGTTGGACTCTAACATGTTGAGGGTTGTTGCAGGCCTTAAGGTTCCCTACATAGCAATGCACATGAGGGGGGATCCATCTACGATGCAGAATAGTGAGAACCTGAAATATGATAATGTTTGTAAGCAGGTTGCTTCTGAGTTATACTCGAGGGTGAGAGAAGCAGAATTAATAGGCATCCCAGCTTGGAGGATGATAATTGACCCTGGAATTGGATTTTCAAAGAACTGTGATCACAATTTGGACATCTTGATGGGATTACCAAATATTCAAGCAGAGATTGGGAGCGAAAGTTTGGCCATGTCTCATGCACCTATACTGATTGGACCTTCCAGAAAGAAATTTTTAGGTGAAATTTGTAGTCGCACCGCTGGAACTGAGAGAGATCCTGCTACTGTTGCTTCTGTCACTGCTGCAGTTCTGGGCGGAGCAAATATTGTAAGAGTACATAATGTAAGAGATAACGTAGATGCTGTAAAGGTATGCGATGCAATGCTGAGACACAGGAAATCTGTTTTTCCAAGTTAAATTTTTTATTTATCATAATTTAGTTCTTCAACAAAACATGCTGGTGGTATTCTTTTCTACGGTTTTTTGTTTCAAGATTACAGTTGATATACCAGGAGACTGCGACATGGAAATAGAACCATAAGCCATGCTACAAGGTCTTCAATAATTAACAAATTTTTTTTTATGCAATATCATTTTGTTGATCAATCCCTCCCAGAATTTGTGTACCTTACATACATATTTCTTTCTCATAAAAGCTGTAGAAATTAAACTTTTGGTGTGGGATTTGTATTTCCTTTTGCTGAAAAGGAAATTGAAAGAAGTACTCAATTTCTCCTTGCCCTGCATCATTCTTGTTTCTGAGCTCCATTGCCAATTCTGTTATAGTAGCTGGCACTTCCCATGGCTTCTTCTTCTGCATTGCCTCGTTATCCCTGTGCTTGCAGCTTCGAACTAGCTCAGTATTTATTCTTTTCTCTGCCTTGAATGAAACAAGGACTATAATTTTCACTAGTACAAAACGAGCTTACAAATGCAATTGTGTATTGGTTCATGTATGAATTTTGCTTCTAATGCAGCTATGGTAGGGACCTTGTGGTTACACTCTTAATAAGGTAGGGACTAACATGTCTTAGGAATTTTGTTTTAAGTAGTGGTTGAGAACTTATGATGTGTAATTTGGTTATATACGACTACTTTGTCTATCTCATTTATCAAGCAACTAATAAAAACAAAGATAAGCACATGATTGTATACAACTGATTAGTAGGAGGTGGTAGTGGGGGGGTACTCTGCGGATTTGAATGTGGCATGGATGTGAAAAGAATTAAATCTCTAACCTCTCTATCGCAAACGTTCCTATCCAAAAATGGTAGTCTCCAGTAGTACCATATGCATATCCTTTTAGAACATTAATATGCTTCTTGGAATCCTATGTGAAACCACAAACCTACTACTCCAAGCCAATCAAAATCGACCACCTGTCTAACACAGATCATCAATATGTTTCTTTCGACATGAAAAGCCCACCATCCCATCATCATTGCTTCCAGAGAAAAGTTAAAAAAAGGGTTACCAAAAAGACACAAATACACGCACTACACATAACTTAATGATATTTCTATGCTTTTCCAATTGCATGTCAATGGTTGACTTGCACAAAGGATATAAATCACAAGAAAATTAATACAATAGGTGTACGTTCAAACAAAAACAATACGCAACGGATTTATATCTCAAGTGGTTGAAAACATTTATTCATATACCGAGCTTCCTAGTTCGATTCCCCTCCCCTTCCCTTCCACTTAATATTGCTTTGTATAAAATTAAAAAAACTACTTTAAGCAAGAAAAGACTTAAAAATTATTCCATAGGGCCTCTCCAAACAAGTAAGGCATCCTTGGCCACAAGAAGTCCCATCGACATACACTTGACTCCATAGCTCTCAATTGGAACCATTTTCTTTTATCTGGTAGAAGAAGACCATTATGTTAATATATTCTCTAGTAGAACACGTAATATATGTTGTTTACCAGAATATATTTCGAATAAGTAAAAAAGAAAAGAAAAGAAGTTTGTCAAAACCAACAGAACAAACCAAGAACTTGTGTACATGGTAAGCTAACTAAACCTTAATTACTCTAAATTAAGCCTTAATTTATAAGAGCAACAAATTAACAACCACTGATAGTAAGAAAAATCAATGAGCTTGGCAGAACAATGTATACGGTGAGGAGCTCGAGTCTAATCAACCTGCCAAAAGCTGTGAATCAGGAATATGATTCAAGAGTTCATTATGATTACTAGTTTTCCAACCACAAATAATGTATATGTAAAGGAAGACTTGCTGAATGATTATGATTTATTCAAAACTCACCTGGGCCATGCAATATATGGGAGGAGAAATCCATGAGAAGAGTACAAAATAAAAACACCAAGAGCAACACAAGTCAAGGGTTTTGAACATGAATATTACCAAGGTTTTCCAGTGTTCTATGTGAGTTTCTCAGAGAGAAATTTACAGAGCCAGTTTGACATGCTGGCCACCTCCAGAGCTTGTAAAATAAAAGAAAGAAACTTCTTCTATATGTACACTTGTGAATATGGAGGTGGACAGAATGCCAAATTGCCTCTGCAACAAGGCCCCTGAGAAACCCTAGAGAGAGAGAGAGAGAGAGAGAGAGAGAGAGAGATTTTGAAGAAGAAATAGGTATAAGAGGGTGATCAGTTGTGGAATTTACATAATGACTCTTTTTGTATATATATATTTTGGTCAGGACTTCTTTTGAAATGAGATTGGCTTTTTCTAGAAAGTGGGTGCATGAGCGTGCATGGTGTTGTATGACCTGTGTGGACACATACATAATGTAGGCGTTTCTTTTCTTTTCTTCATCCTTGGATCTATTTTTCAATTGGAATTGAATGCAACAAGTGCTTGCTTTTTGATCTCTCAGATGTTTATGGTTGTACCTTTATGACAAGACTACCCTTTCATTTTTACCTTTCATTTTACTGTACAGGCTATTTTGTGGTGCAACCATACAAAGCTTAAATATGTGCTTTCTGTTTAATCTTACACTGAAAAAGTAGTCAGTATCTGTATGACTTTATTTTTACTATGGAGGTCTCATGCGCTTGCTTCTCGTATGCTTTTTTTGACTTTTGCAGCAAAAAAAGGATGCAAAATGGGCTGTCCTTGTCTCCCACTTTGGTTCAAGTTACTTTGGTCAACCAACTCATGGGTTCAAACTTGTGTTTATTAAGAATCATGTTTATACAACTTTTATAATTAAGTACTGGTAAAGTAGGGTTTGGTAGGAAATTTGGGATTGAGAGATGGCTGAAAACAGGGTCAAATAGTTTCATCAAGATCACTAATAATACTTCTTTAAGGGCATGCATGCTTGTGGGACCAAGACAACTTCAAATGTTCCATTTCGTTTTGGACCGTACTCATTAATTGAAAGTTAAACAAATTTTCCGTATTCTGAGGTTTGATAATTAAGGATCATCATCAAAAGTTTGGGAAATACTAGCAGTCGCTAGTTGAAGGGGAAAAAGTTACATGATAATATTGAATACTGTAATTTTGAGTGAACTTAGGTAACGTTAGACCTCCTCGCAAACGAGTCCTGTTTGTCGTGTTCGTGTCCATGTAGTTTAAAAGAAAAGTTCATTTACAAGCATGTAATAACCCGTGCTTTCCTTGTTCCAACTATATTTAAGAATACGGATAAGGCAATGGGTCTTGTATCCCAGGAACTGATTTGTGTAACTAAGAAATATCCTTCAAATCAAATGTTCTCAGATCCAGCTTCTTTCTTGTGAGTTAGATACCTAACCTCAAAGATTATATTCATCTCTATTGGAAAGATTACAATCATAAACAACACCCAAATCTACGACACCATAATTTTTAAAAAGTACGAGTACCGCCTAATGAAATCAAAACTAAAACCAAAAGAAACAAGTCTGGAGATAGAAGGTCTCTAAAACTGGACCTAATCTGAATTGATCATTATTGGTAAATGCATTTTCAATGACCTTATATTTTTTTTATTTTCCCTATTCCGCATACGGTCTTACAACAAATTTTACAGCTTGCTATACAATTGCAATACTATATCAAGAGAATGTGGTTCCACCCTTTTATAATCAAGGGCTGTATATGCTATAGGAAAGCTAATCTGTCTGACCTGTATGTGAAAATGACATAACAGGATTCTCAGTAACTGACAGTAACCAAGAACCTAATGCATCTTCAAGGTCAAAGAGAGACTCTAATGACAGCCTACTGATCTATGCCACTACCAACCAAGGAAGTGTCATCTTCAACTATTTCGCCAACCGGGTTGTCCTTAGCCCATACAGCTGCATCTTGATATCCGAGCTCAAAGAGCCGATCAAGAACATCATCTTCTCCTGGCTCAAGTGCCCAATTGAAAAGCTGAAGTAGAAGGAAACAAATAGTTCGTCATCTTATCCTCAAGGGAAAGGTTATCTTTCAAATGCGCAGGTACCAATTTACCTGTCGAGGGGTAGCCCTATCATCAGGATTACAGTCTGGACTGATCCCAATTCCTTGCAATCCTAATCGACTGGCAGGGAAAGCACAAACACGTACCTGCAAAGCAACAATATTAGGGGTATACAAAAGTATCTCATCTGAGAATTTAGAATATTTAAGGAAGGCATAACCATACCACAAAAGTAACAATAGGAGGCTGCCATATATTGATAACAAAGTAAATGAGGCTAGAACATCATGTTTTTTTTTTTTTTTTGGGTTGGGAAGGGGAAGTGGAAACAAAAGATACATGACGATAATATTAGAGATATTCTTACTTCTACATTAGTACAGTCGATTCAAGAATAAAAAATGGCAAAGAAATGGGAATTGGAGGCATAATAGACAACATGACCTCATAAATGTGGGAGAGGTTTCACAGGAATAGGTAGGAAAAGTTTGAAACCCCATTAAAATGCATGTTTACTTCACATAGTCATGAGAGTAACTAGGACCCGGATTAGCAGAAACCTCAAACAAGTTGCAACATATTTGGTAAAAAACCATTGGTAGGAAAAGTACTAAAATAACTTAGGTTTTGAATTACATTCCTGTTATCTAGCTAATAAGACATAGGAAAGAGAAACAGTTAATACCGTCTGTGCTGCAGATGTTGGTGGCATAAATAATGTCAAGCCCCCATCAATGCAAAGCCGATTCCGGAACATTGTTGCTGGTCTTGGTGCAAGATATCTGTACTGCAGTCTACTTTTAGTTCAAACTTCATACATTAATCAACACAGAAGCAACTACTGCAAGACAAAATGGTATATACAATAATCACCCTGGAATAAAGGAAGAAGTAAAAACTGCATCAATGAGATCCTCCTTAGAGTCAAACTGATCCACCAATAAACCCCTCGGTCTCCATAGAAGCTGTGTTACTGCAACTGTGGGGGAAAAAAAAGGAAATCATAAAGAAGCTGCATGCAGAATGCAAATGAAAACCCAGTTGATAATACAAAGGACATGCATAAAATTCCTGTTTTTCTTTTTTATTAAAAAATATTAATTTCAATAGCTAAAATATCCAGAAGTCTATAAGCTTGGGATTTTTTTTATTTTTTATTTTTTGCAGACACAGAAGAATCTCTTTCAGAAGATACAGAAATAACCAAGTGGTGAAATGGATCATCGCTATATGTTATAAAAAAAGGTTTTCCATGAGATTCAAAAAAATATAAACATGAATGAATTGAGTATAAAATAATATTGACCCGCATCTTATTACAACTACTGCGAATGGCAGCAAACCAACTAATATTATCACGCTAACTAAGCTGGAGATCCTGGGTTTAAATTCCTAAGACTGCAACCTTCCAATATAAGCTGAGGATAGAGGCTCACATGTGAGGAGTTAGATATATTCACTGTGAGAGAATATTGAACTGAAACTTTGGCAGGTTTCTATACTCCAGATACCTTTTTCAAACTCCTAACATCTGTCAGTCATTACACAAATGAGGCAAAATGTTCATGTTAGGCGGTAAAGTAAGATTTTACAGTTTTGGGAAGAGAAGGGTGGGTGGTGGGAGTGCAAGAAAATATCTTCATTCATTGCTGTTTTTTGGATCACTTTATATTCTTGTTTGGATTTAGCGGGTGAAGAGAGATGGCAGCCAAATGTATTTGTGGTAACTCAATAGGACAGGACATCCTCGGTTCAAACACCTCAAAAGTGGTAGGTCAAATTCCAACAATTTGAAAAAAAAACATACCTACTTTTTCCACAAGCAAAAGATCACAGGACTGATGCTACCCAAATATCACAGGAACCGATCCTACCCAATCATAAGCAGCACCAAATAGTCACACATTTGAAAGATCCCCATTGATACACATCTAAATACATGTACTTACAAGTTGTCTATTCATCTACACAAACAATATTTATTGCATATGGACTTGAAAAATTAAATCAAACTCTAAAGAAGAAAAATAAATAAATAATCCATACATTTCTCAATTAGAAAACATTCTTTTTGAGTAGGGAACAAAAAAGCCACTTACCTCGAACCCTCCCATTAGACCTAATATGAGCATCATCGGGCAAAAACTTTTGAAGAACATCTCGGAGAACAGCCTATACAAATAAAAATTGGATATTCTAAATGCATGACAGGGAAAATTAAAGAAGATGATAAACAGAAAGAAATAGAAGAATGTTGAAATAAAACTTACAATATAAGGGTAGAAAATAATTGTATTGCATTACTAGTGACTAGAGTTCATAGGTGTTCATATAGAACTCCAAGACACAAATTCTGCAGTACAAATTATCCTAAGTTTTAAGGAATTGAGTAAATCAATCAACAATAAGACAAATAAGGAAGTCAACTCCTCAATCAGAGTCAGTCTGAGACTGTAAACATGAATATTTCAACAAAGAAAAATGGAGAAAATGAGAGAAAGGAGATGGAAGAAATAGAAAGAGAGAGGAGAATAAATAGAACAAGAGGGAAAGATCTATATTCCAAAATAAGATCCGATTACCAGACATATATGTACATAGGCAACATAACAATAATGTTCTACCAGAATAATGAAAAAAATAAAATAATAACCCAAAAACGTTTATAAGTCAACATTGATTCAAATTGCAATTTCCCCCTTTCCTCTATTCCAATATTTCTTAAATTCATTTCACATGGTTAACATTAATATACAAATGAATGGCATCAATGTAAAACTAAAACTCCAGCCAGTATACACTTTAACTATGTTGATGATTAAGGGTTTTTCTTCAAATCTTAAACTCATGACGTGGTTATGAAACTATTAATCTGGCATGATTTGTTAATTATATAAGTCTTGGTGTATATATGTGCTAGGGGGCCCATCCATAGTAACTTAGTAAGACACAACATATGTAAGTGCAATGGCTCATCCTTCAAATGGCAATGAAAGTATGAACTGGATGCTTAATCTCAATATGAATTCAGAAAAATGAAATCAATGAACTTCACCATCAAGATTATCAGGATGAGCTCCTGACATATAGCTGCAATTAGGGATAATATTTTCTTTAAGTTCACTGATACCCTCAAAAATAAAGAAATTAAATTTACTTGATCGAGAAGCATCACAAGTCTGCAACTGAAGAAAATGCACTACTACTGAGTTGAGATACAAGAGTAAAGAAATACCCCAAGTCGAAATGCAGTCCCTCTGTTCCGGCAATCTTCAGCCAGTATTTTGGTAGCTTGTAAGGCCTCTTCCATGCTGGCTCCAGAGGCAATCACAGCACAGACAATGGCACCTGCAGAGGAACCAGCTAATGGTGTGGTTTCCTGCACAAATCACACACATTCTACTTCTGAATACATACCTAGAACCAAAGATAATGACTGTTCACCTTCATAAGGGAATAACAGGCAACTTAAAGGCAAGCAAAAGACAAACTGAATATTTGCAAAATAAGAAACAACCACAAAAGAAGCATACTTTTACGATTCATTACCACAATTAGTGCATATGCAACCAAAGCAACCACTCCAAACCCAATAAAACTTACCTCAATCCAATAATATTACAAAAGAATCAAAGTTACCTTTAAATTTAGCAAGCACAAACAAGGGTCCTTTATTTATAGTAAATCAAATATGCTTCTTCGACCCCTCATTGAACAAGTAACAAATGTATCCTCCTCGCATCAATGAACATTGGCAACTATGTGTCATGTAAATATCTATATCTTCCTACCAAATTCTCAATAAAACTCAGACACCCTAATTCCAATTAGATACCAAATTCAGTCTTGGGCAACAAAGCACACAGCTTGAGAACACAAACCATAACCCAAAATTTGAACTGTAAGTATCAATTTAGAGTCTTCAAAATGTTCACTCAAAACAACGTGCATGCAATACATAAACATACACATCAACACATATACAAATTGAAATCTTCCTTTTATTAAAGTGAGTAACATACAAACAGGTATAACTGAAAAGGGAACATTAAATTGGAAAGAAAAACAATTGAGAAACAGCTGACCTTGATATAACCATTTTGAATAAGGAACTGAGCAGCGCCTAGATGATAAGGGAAAAGGAGCCCCGCAGCAGAAAAACTAAAGCCGGGACTAGTAACCACACGCCGTTCTTTCTCAGCCTCCACATCCTTAACGCGCTGCTCCCAAACAACATCTGGCTCAATCTCATCCTCCATCACCTTGCCAATTCTCTCGTCCAAGTAATTCTTCCCAGAGCTCTCAAACATGGCGACCGACGAGGCCGCCTTGCCGTCTGGGCCTCCATTGGGCCGCTTGATAATCCTAGACGCCAAACCCAAGAAGAGCTCACCCGTGGCCACAGCGAAGGACTTCTTAGGAGAAGGAGGTTCTGGCGATTGAGGAGGAGGGGCCGAGGAGGGGGATGAAGTTTGGTTGGTCTCGGAGTTGGGGGTTGAGTGAGGGACGGAGGAGGTGGTTAGGTTTTGGGTGCGCAGAGGAATGGTGTACCTGTGGATGAGATTAGGGTTAGGGAAGGGGTGGAGTTGGGGTTGGAAGAGAGCCGAGAAAGAAGCCATGACTGGAGAAGATGAAGGAGAGGCTCCGCTTGGCTTCCTGTTGAAAAGCATCATCATTTTCCCGTTTCGTTTTGTCTGGTAACAAATTGTTTTTTTTTAATTTTTTCTTTCGTTTTTTAATCAATTATTGTAAAATTAAAAAAGATAAAAGTTATTTTCACTCTGTTTCTTTGGAACCATCTTCTTGTTTGATATGTGGATTTGCCGCCACGACAGAGGCAGAGGAGGAGAGAAGAGGTCCTAAAACAACTCCACCAATCAATGCTTCTGTATTTTAAGCTACTCTTCTATATAATGACAGTTCAAAAATGACAAAAAGTTCAATCAAGAGCTTAAGATTTTCTGCCAACATTGAAAGAGAAATGCCAAGAGCTAGTTGGGGTAAGAGTGTCTCCAGTGGGAGGAGAAGTAAACCCACCAGAGATGTAGGCTTTTTATACCACAAGTTCCGATGGCTATCCATTTGGGTGAAAAATGCTAAAAAAGTTGTACTTATACATCTAACTTTACATATGCATTTAGTAGGCTCCAGTCGACAAAAGGAATACAAATGAGACAACTGCCACAACAGAGCAAAAGTGGAAAGGAAAAAGGCCCATGTTTTTGTTTCTATTTTTATTTTTATACAAAGTAATATTGAGAGAGGCGGAAATCAAACTTAAGTATTCGAATGTAGGGGTGAATGCTCTTAACTACTTGAACTACAAACTCCTCGTGAGAAAGGCCCAACTTAAAGACAAAAAAATAACATGTATATGGGTGTGGTGCAACTTTGTTGTGGGTGCATTGGCAATTTAGCGTGTTACAAAAGTATCTTGTATATATCCTATTCTTTGTCAAAAATCAAACACGTATTTCCTTTCATGTTGTTTTTTCATTTTATGTAAGGGAACATTTTTGCCCACTACTTTAACTCAAAGTGTAGCATCACTATCCTTTTTACACGTGTCTATAAGTATAACTATGATTTTACAAATAAAAAGTAAATAGGTAATTATGATTATGTTTATGGACGCATGTAGGAGGGTACACCTTCAGTTAAAATGATGGGTAAAAATATTTTCTTTTATCTAATACTAGTTAATTTGATATAGTTTTTGTTATTGTCAAAGTTAATTTGATATAGTTTCAAATGTATAATTTTATAATTGTGAAAATTTTAAAAAATTCTCAATGAGACCTTTAAAAGGAGGTTAATTTTTTTTTTCATTTACTACATTTCCGCATACATCTACAAAAAGAAAAAGAATAAATTTAGTTAACAAAAAATAAAAAAGGGTTAATGACCTAAATGGTCCCCCAACTATTGTTCCAGTATCATTTTAGTCCACCAACTAAAATTTTCATTTCAAACGTCCTTAAACTTTTTTATTTTGTACCAATATGGTCCATACATGATGATTCCGTCACTTCTGATCACGTGATGGCCACATGACTGAGTTTTGAAGGGTATATGCGACTTTTTGAGAAGCTCTATCTAATGGTATGATTGAAATGATCCCTCAATTATTGCTCTAGTATCATTTTGGTCAACCAACTAAAATTTTCATTTGAATCGTCCTTCCACTTTTTTTTTTTTGTATCAAGATGGTCCTACCGTCAAAACCCGTCAATTTTATTGTTATTTATTTTTGTATTTATTTTATTTTAAAATTTTCAATTAATTTAAACAATAGAGAAAAAAATTACTTTTTAAGTCCATGTCATAAAAAAAAAAAGCCATGTTGGTGGTGAGATTCAATTTTTTCAATTTTAAAATTAGGTACAAGTTCCTATAATAGTTTCCTTTAATTTTTAATTATTGTTTACTCTTTTAACAAATTTGTTATTTTTTTATTATATTTATGTGATTTTAATTAATTTAAACAATAGAGAATTTTTTATTATTAATTGTTAGGTCTGTCTCACGAAAACAAAAAGCCATGTGGCTGGGGAGATTCAATTTTTTAAAATTTTCTAAGTTTTATAATAGTTTCCTTTAATTTTTAATTATATATTACTATTTTAATTCATAGAGACATTTTTACTCCTCAATTTAAAAATAAAATTGACAGACTTTAACAGTATGACCATCTTGATTAAAAAAACAAAAAAGAGTTGAAGGACGGTTCAAATGAAAATTTTAGTTGGTAGACAAGTGAAGACTAGAACAATAGTTGGAGGACCATTTATGTCATTAATTCAAAAAAAAAAAAGACATGAAAATTTAATGCAATTTTTTTTCACATCTTCCGTGTATACAGAACTGTGGATTGTAAAATACCACTACTGCAGTGGTTTGGAGTATTTACTCTTTTAAATAAAGTTTTGGATTCGAATCGTAACATATAGTATGTATGAGTTTAGCATATCCCTCTCAATAACAAAGGTCAGAAAAAAATAAAAAATAAAAACTGCGGATCACTGAGCGAAAAAAAAAAAAACTGCGGATCAAAAACACTTCTCTCCCACGTTAGAAAAACACTTCTCTTCGCTTCTCTCGTCTCCTGCTGCTTGCGAGTCGACCTGCGAATGTCCATGGACCTTTTCAATTAGCACAATCTCCCAGGTGCTCTTCTCCTCTAGCTCCAGTCTTTTATTCAACTAATAAAAAAGGCTTGGTACTGATGATTGAGGTTTTGCTTAAAGTTGAAATTAGGGCTGTGATTTGGCGATTTTGTTGAAATTAGAGCTGTCATATTTGGGCATTTCGTTGACATTGGGTATGGGTTGTGAAATGCGTTGATAATTTTTCAATTTTCATCTTTATTCGGTGCCCAATGGACCTGTGAACTGTGAAATCCTAAATGAACAAACAAAACTCTGCCAAAATTTGGATGATATTGTTGAATTTAGGGGGAAAAAAAAAGATTATGCAGGTTCAATTTGAAATCTTGGTGTCTCCACTGATTCCAAGGATCACATTGAATTTTCGGTGTAGGTGGTGGATCTGGATCTGCCAACCACTTGAAACTGTTGATCAACATGGCTCGTGTTGCAACCAATAAAGAGGTAACCTTGGTCAATATATTGAAACAAGAGCCTAGGATCTGCTTCCGAATTTAAGTATTGTGTTAAGTACAACTTGGCAGGTTGTGTTATTGTTAAATCATTCAATACTCTGGTGGCTGCTTTCAGGGTCACTCTTATGATGAGAATAATGATGCTCAGAAAATGGTTTTTGATTTGGGTGCGTTTGTTGGGGACTTGACTGTTGAGGAGGATGCAAGCAGGTATGTTTCTTTCTCATTTCTACATTTTATAATATAAAAAAAAGGAAAAAAGAAAAGAAGAAGAAAAATATGCACCATGACATAGACAATCATGTGGTGGTGTACTCCCTGCACAATATGCATGTAGGCAGAGCTGTGTTTTCATTTTCTGTGATAAAGAAGCCTGCACAGCAATTGTGTATTTCTATAACTTGTGTATGGATATTAGGAGGGGATGTATGCAGATGCGAATTAAATTGCATACTTCAAATTCTTGTGCAACTCAACATGGTATGCTGAGTATGTTAATGGAAAATAGAATAAGTTTTCTAGCATTGCATTAGTCTGAATTATCATCTTGGCAAGTGATTCCAGTGTAACTTTTTCTTCATTCCAGTGATGATATATCGTTAGAAGGACTACAACAAGAACTGGAAGAATGTAAAAATGATGATGTAAGTAGTATGTTTAAGTTCTATGCTCTTTAATACTTCAATTCTTGGTCATGTCGTTTTTCTTTTGATTGGTTTTTTGTTTGTTGTGCTAAGAAAGAAAGGTTCTTCTCTTTGCTTTGAGGTTTTGAAAATTCTAGTCCTGAAAGAAGTTTGTTCTTCAAATGTGCTAAAATTCATTATTGGTTGCATGGTACAAAGGAGAAACATAATAGAGCTTGATATATAGAATTCGTCCCCTTTTTAAATGACAGTACCCAAATTCAATGTGATATACTTTTATTCCATGATCTCCATAAATCATGAAATAAAATATTTCTATTCAAGATTTATTTATTTATTGAATGAAGTCCAATTAGTGAGGGAAAAGCAAATTGGAGAACTCTTCTGATGAGGAGGTGAAGAGGGCCGTTTTTCTACTTAGTAAGAAGGCTCTGTGGCCCAATGGGTTTCCCATGGCTTTGTTTTGACAATGCTGGGATGTCATGAAGTGAGATTTGGGTTTCAGAAGTTCCTTAAAATGGGTGATAATTGCAATAACCAATGAGACGTTAATATTTTAGGCCTATAAGTTTGCTAACCAACTTGTGAAAGAATTACTCAAATACATTAATATTTTCCCATCTATCATCTAATTTGTGTAGTTTTGGATATATCTTCTAGAGGCCATCACTGAAATACAATATTCTTTCTACTATCTATCATCTATTTTAGGTAGTTGCGAACATATTGTCTAAAGGTACGAAACTTCGGGAGTATACGAAGGGGGTTGAGAACAACATACGGCAAGTTGAATTGGACTCGATTCAGGTTAGATTCTTCATCAATGAGAGCCTCTTTACCTTTCTTGTGCTCTAGTTCTTTGTTTCATGTCTCAAAGATCTATACTTGTAAAAGCACATCGTTTGAAGTTTTTATTTTGTGATAATTAGGATTTTTTTTTACTTGAGTAGCCCTTTTTGTGTGCTTATTGTGCAAATGTACTGCCTGTTGAAAATGTACTGCCTTGAGCTTTGTGATTGCAGTATTTAACTGTTCTCTTTGGTTGTTACGAGTTCTATGCTTTCAAGATGTACTATTTTTTCTACACTGGAATATTTTCTTGGATGCTGTACCTGTAGTGGTCTATGTAAAGCTGATTGTTTTATGATGGAGATTGGAAAAAGGGACCTATAACATTCTCAATACATCTTGTTTAATAATTACTTCTCGTTTCCAGCATTAATTTTATATAGATAATGGCAAGGGTTCTGCGGATCATAAGTTTGATGGTTAGGGATCTTGCTTCTTCATTACTGCAGGATTATATTAAAGAAAGTGATAATCTAGTTTCTCTTCATGATCAAATTCGTGATTGTGACAGCATCTTGTCACAGATGGAAACTCTTCTCAGTGGATTTCAGGTATATTAGTCCTTGCTTTGTTGTTTCATCATCATCACAATTTACGTGCTTTTACTTCTAATCACCTTATGCCATAACAAACTAGTTTCCCTCAGATACCTACATAACCACTTGTGCTTGTTTATTTCCCCAATTTTTTTTGGATCAATGGAGTATGTATTTATTTTGAAGTAACTTATGGTTTCTGAATTTAATTTGGTCCCATAACTGTGTTCGAGAAACAATACTAGTATCATTTCAGCTGTGATACAACTAAAAAGCACATAAACTAGATGCTTCCGAATGATATTCATTCTCTTTCCTAGTTTCTTTTACTTTGGTTTGTTAATTCCAGTTTCTTGCATCGGGCTTTTCTTTCTTTCTTTTATTTTTTTATTTTTTATTATTTTTTTAACGAAACAAGAACTTTCATTTATTTTAAAACAAAGTGCAAGAATAGAGAACAAGGAGTACATGTCTAAACGATGCACAAAACCTGCAACCACACTCTATCTAAAATAGATACAACAAAACCGTAGAATTGTGAGGGGATTTCTTGCCCACTTCAAATGGAATGTTCCGTTTTCAGATTGTGCCTATCTATAAAATATAAATGCCATTAATACTTCAAGAATTGTTGTCCAGGCAGAGATTGGTTCAATAAGTTCAGACATCAAAATTCTCCAGGAGAAGTCTATGGATATGGGTTTAAAGCTGAAGAATCGCAAGGTAACATTTGGTATCTTCATCCTTATGTAGTATGATGACCTGATAACTCTTTGTTTTTTCCCTATGGTTTACTGCTTTATCCCACACTCCACTCTTTCTTATCTTCGTCCTTATTGTTATTTACACTTCTATTACAATATAGCATGCCATTACAGCATGCTTAATTAACTATAACTATTTCATTTTGGGTTTTAGTGAATTGAACAACATTAAGGATTTCCAAGGGCTTTTGAAATCTGTTTCAATGTCAATCATTGCTAATTCCAGCATTTGCAACGACTTTGACGACAGAAATGTGATCTAGTTTCCAAGTCCATTAGGCTCCTTGGCTTTCTATTACATTATGCATATGAAGACGCATTTAAAAAATATTTCTTCTGATTCTTATGCATAAAAGTTCTTGGTTCTTTTATAGAAAAGAATTCTTATCCATTTTACTTGTAATGATCAGTTTATGTTAATTTAACAGATGACAGAGTCAAAATTGGCAAAGTTTGTTGAAGACATTATAGTCCCTCCAAAGATGGTAGACATAATTGTTGATGGCGAGGTATATCTTTATCCTTTTCTTTTTAGTACTTCATTTCTCCCTGTAAATGTGATTTGTAATTTTTTTTTTCCTTCCATCATTAACCATCACTTTAGCAATGTTATTGATGTTGGTTCTATAAATTTGGACTTAGAACCAGCGCACGGTACTAGTTACATGAATCAACCCAAATTGAATTCATTTTTTATAATGTTCTGATTTTGCAAGATGAGTTGTTTCTTGTTGGATGAAGTTGAAACACTTGTTTTCAGAAAAAAGAAGAAGAAGATGCCTTACTAGTTCACTTTTTAATTCATTATACTGGCTTGACTAGAAAAAATA
The DNA here is from genome assembly GCF_029339155.1 of Prunus mume. NCBI lineage: Eukaryota > Viridiplantae > Streptophyta > Magnoliopsida > Rosales > Rosaceae > Prunus > Prunus mume. The sequence continues at coordinate 1,830,210 of NC_142699.1, read as the reverse complement.
TATTTAAGTTGTTACAATGTTAATTACGTATAATTTCTTTTGTTGTATTTCCTCTTTTTTCCATGGTTAAGTTTGGTTGTTTCTTTTTGCATTTGATAAGAAGTTCCGTTATAATTTTTTAGATAAGAATGTTTTATCAGAATCTCAGCTGTATCATATGTTCTTAAGTGAAACTTAATGGCCAGTAATATGTTGATCTCTAGTTGGCTTATTGAATTTATATTATATTTTGTTTTCTCTTTCTCCCATTGTTGTTAACATGTTCAATGTGTAATTGTTATCCAGGTGAATGATGAATATATGAGAACTTTAGAGATTCTTAGTAAGAAGCTCAAGTTCGTAGAAGTGGATCTTATGGTTAAAACTTCAAAAGCTCTAAAAGATGTTCAGCCCGAGCTTGAAAAACTTCGACAGAAAGCAGTTTCCAAGGTTGTTATTAAAGTTGCCACTTAAACTTGATGATGTTGATCACCTAATTGCTTGTTGCATGTTTTCATATCGTACATCATACCTGATCTATGCCAGCAGTGCAGTAAATGCCCTTTAACATATGCTATATAGGAGTAAAATCTGGTGGTTCTGGGACAAAAAAAGGTAATCCTAGCCAGTTAAACATTTGCACATGTGAGTTTGCCACTTCTATATGGATAGGAATCTGTAAATAAGTAGTTTGTCTACTAACTTGTAACTATTTTAATGGAGGGATTTCGTAGTCTCAGGGCCACTAGGTTTTGTTTCAAGGCTTTTAAGTTTAACCCATATTGCATTCCAGGATATTCATAGAAATATAGGATGTATACAAGTCATTGCTTGTCACTTAGTTATTAACTGTTAACATCTGGACAGGGGAAAATAACAAAATTACTGTCATAGTATTGACAGACTGTATGCTGAAAATGTATCTGCTTAGTTCGTGGGTTTGTCTAGTCCAGACACATACTGATAACATACAGCAGATACTGAATATTGTGCTTTTAAAAGAGAAGATACTCATCTTTGTTCGTATTGTCTTAAGTAACAGTGTCTTGAATAATGTTGATTTCTTATGTGATTTTAATAAATTGCGAAGTCTTAAAACTCCGTCTTTTTTTGGTTAGAACTAGCTTTGAACCATTGAATGTTTAATAAAGTACTTCTGTCTGTATATATCTTTTTGCAGGTGTTTGACTTTGTTGTTCAGAAGCTTTATGCATTGAGAAAACCAAAAACAAATATCCAGATCCTTCAACAGAATGTTCTTTTGAAGTACAAGTGAGTAGTCTGAATAGCATGCTCAATTTTCTGTAAGTGGTTTTCATTAATATCATAATATGCATAGTCCACATTTTAGGCAAATGATTGACAATCATTTGTGTTGGGTCTTTTCCATACAAATTCATCCATTACCTTAGCTGTGCGTCAATAATTGGAGTGTATGCGAGATTGATTTAAAAGTGGTCCACTGGAGTGTGTATGTCTTATGTTTCACATCTGACTAGGAAGTTGCTTGCTGTCTAACCTAGCACAGGTTTAGAACTATATACATAATTTGAAATGCATTCATTTTTTGTTTACTAAACAAATATAAGTTTGTGATGATTAGAACTTGGAATTGGATCTCCATCTTAGTCAAATGGAATATAGCTGATCTTGATTTCCATCCAATTAATGGGATGGATCTGCTTTGTGTGGTAGTTAAAACTTAAATGAGTCAAATTGAAGTTGGATTCAGATCACTGAGCCAATGCAGCCCTGTTGCAGAAATTCAGGGTAGCAGAAACAATTCAGGATTTGAAGTCTATTTAGACAGGCTATTAGAGGATTTGCTTGGGAAAAAGTTGTGTTGCTTATTATTTTCTTTTATCCACAACTATGTTATTTGGCGCAGACATGGGCTTAGCCAAGTTGGAATCCCCCTTCCTGTAGTTTAGATTAGATTAAAGTAGATTATTGTTTGTATAAAAAGTAATGTTATTTGGCAAGAAAAAGGTGTTTCTGGGAAACAATCTGATTAACTTATGAGTTTTATGGTTTGAGAAAATTGACCATGGATCTCTGAAACTGTTTGATTGTCTTATGTGTTTGAGAGTAGGAGAAACTGAATCATACATTTGAAGTGTCACTTTTATGTGCACCCGTCTTCCTGGATCATGTGTAGTGCTAAATGATTGTAGACTGTAGCCATCCTAGAGCTGTTAAGAGAAAGAGCTCAATGATCACATTGTTTCTTATATAAATATAGCATTCAGTCATGTATCGTAATTTATGCCACTAACTAAACATCGAGTTAGTTTAGGGTGCCAGTGCCATTAATTTGGGGTACATGCATCTATTAGATGCACATCTCTTCAACTTTTTTTTTCCACGAGATGTGTATAGATATTATTTTCGGACTCTAGCAGTTACACCCATGCTTACTGCTGTGGTTTTGTGTTTTTGTGTTTGGTTCTTTTATTTATTTATTTAATTGATTCCAGTGTGGCAATGTAGGTATGTTGTATCCTTCCTGAAGGAACATGGCAAGGAGGTATATATTGAGGTTCGTGGAGCATACATTGACACAATGAACAAGGTCAACACTGTAAAACTGATGATCTATCTTTGAATCATGATATAGAAGAACTGGAATATTGCTATTACCATGTATAAATAGGCAGCGTCACATGCTCCTTGTACATTTAGCGTAAAATGCTCTCTGTTTTCTTCTGTTCTGATTTAGCTCATTTATGGATTAGGTGATATTTACTTTTGTATTTTATTAATTTATAGTACTTTGTTAATAGACAAGCCCTAGTGCTAGGGTGGGCACTGGTTACAAGCTTTAGAGCCTTTTACTTGCAGGTTCTATCTTGCTTCATCAAAAAAGCTTTATTCACTTTTTATTTATTTTTGTTTGGGTACTGGTTACAAGCTTTATAGACCTTAAAATTTTCTTTTTAAAAGTGGAAGCCAAGAAATATTAAAAGACCTTTCTCATTGCTTCATCCGACATTTAAATTACTCATTGCCTTTCTTTCTTTAATTCATTGGACAAAAATTCCAATAACCTACTTACATGGGATGTGGAACTCATTCTGGTTAGAGTTTGATAGATAATATCACTTGACACTTAGCAGCCCTGTGAAACTCAGTACCATGATGTGCAATCCAAAGGAAGGTGTGGGAGAATAAAGGGAAGTATGTGTTAGGTAAAAGTAGGGTTAAGGGACTGGAAACTAGGTAACCAGGGCAAAATACTCAAAAGCAAAACTATGTGCAGAAAGCTAGAGACTAACCAAGAAAGCATTAGTATGGCCCTTGGAAATTACAAAAAAGTTTACACTGAGCAAGGATATGAAAAATACTAAAGAATGATAAGAAAACAAAATATTCTCAGGATTTCTCATCTTTTTTGGTTTTGCATATAATTAACCAAGTACAAAATAAAAACTTGTAACTTTGAATGTTGGATTTTAGCCTCCCACTAAATGAGAGGATAATATTAGCTATATTAAATTAACCATATGTGAAATTTAGAAAGAATATGCAACTGAATCATGCATGCCTCCAACTAAAGATCCGTTTACTGTGAACTTATTGTTTTTGCACCTCCTAGCAAGAAGACAGATTTGTTTGTTTGGATGTTGACTGATGGAATCTGCATCCAAATAATTGTGAGAGAACTTATTAGAGAACAAACTCTCTTGTAGATCTTTCCTAAATAGCGAACACAAACTACATCCTTAGTTGATAGATATAATGTTAGAACATCTGGCTTTGGCATAGAGATAATGCACTGTAGATACTTCAAAGTAGTTCCTTAGTGCCTTTGCGGACTTCAAACCTGATATTTTGTTTTGTTCTGCTTTTGCATGCTTATACATTACCTTTTTATAAACTGTTTAAGGTCTTTTCCCACTGTTAGTTAAGATACAGAATTGGCCCTTCCTGTATCATTCTGAGGTTGATAAACAAGCTGGTTGAAAACACCATGAAAGTTGCCTAAACCCTTAATTCCTTGCACTAAGGAAGTACCTCATTTTTAACAATTATTGTAGCCTTCATAAAGGAGTAGGACAATTTATCTAGGCATATTATTGTTAAAATGAGGGTAATTCATATAGTCCATTGGAACTTGTGTTCCCAAAGGAAGAGGGCCCAAGGTTCGAATGCCCCTTCCCTCATTGATAAAAAAGAACCCAAAATAATAATAATAATAATAAAGGATAAACCATATAGTATATTGAAGTTAAGTTATATGTTTTTGCAGGTCCTAAGTGCACATTTCCGCGCTTATATTCAGGCACTCGAGAAACTACAGTTGGATATTGCAACATCTAGTGATTTAATTGGTGTTGAGACAAGAAACACTAGTCTCTTTTCAAGAGGAAGGGAACCACTGAAGAACCGGTCTGCTGTCTTTGCTCTTGGAGAGAGGAGAAAAATTTTAAAGGTTGTCTCTGCAACTTATCTGTTAATCAAATTTTTATTGGTGCCCGTGGTAAAACTATCACCAACCATAATGGCATTGTAATTTATAATGCTGAACGTTTTGGATGAATTTTGCTACTACTCATTTTTTGATGAAACATTAGATATTAGAACAGCCTGCTATATTGAAAAAAAGAAGTGCAAGGTGGGAGGGAAGCAAAAGAGGTGCTCTGCTATGTTGAAATCTGTTGTCATAATGAAATTGAGGATACCTTCATCTTTAAATTGTTTGGGCCTTGGGGTACTATTGATATTGAATGTCTTTGAGATAGGAATTTGTTGGGAGCTTCGAATGAGCATATCTTTTATAGCTTTTGACTGGAATTTGATATTAATTGTTTTTCTGGTTCTGGTTGTTATATCATCTCGGGGGTTTTCCTTTCTAAAATCAACTGTCTAAATGTAAAGAAAACATTTCGATAAGGATTGTTATACTTCGTCTTAAACACCACTTTTAGATCATTGATTTAGTATAAATGTAATAGAAAATGCTTTACTAATGGGAAACTAGTGTTGGTTTTCTCATAATGGCATCTTGTTTATTTATCTTGTAACATGTCATTTTTGAAAATTTTCTTTTTATCAGGAAATTGAGGAACCTGCATTGATTCCACATATAGCTGAAGCAAGCTCCATGAAGTATCCGTACGAGGTCCTCTTCAGGAGCTTGCACAAGCTGCTTATGGATACTGCTACTTCCGAGTAATAGAGTTTGCTCTGCTCCTTGATATTGTTTTCTAGACTCTAGTGAAAGATTGACCATATGGAAACTTGTTTTCACAATTTCCCCCTCTTACCTGCAGGTATCATTTCTGTGATGATTTCTTTGGTGAAGAATCCATATTTTATGACATTTTTGCGGGTAAATCTGACATTTTTTTTTTATATGATCCATTAGCTTATGGTTAACTTATTTCTAATTGCTTACTTATTGCAAATACAAAGAGCAGAAAGTTCATTTCTGTGGTCTGCAGCAAATTTTTACTGCATTCTACTGGTGACTGTTAGATTCTGATGGTCACTTTTGCTCTTTTGAAGATTCTCATTGTGTTTTGTTTTGAAGAAAAACAAATGGCTCATTTTGATGACTTCCTGAATGCTTTTTGATGCCAGGCCCATTTTCTGTAATTGATGAACACTTCAACTCAATACTTCCAAATTGTTATGATGCTATTGGTGTGATGCTTATGATTCGTATAATACACCAGCACCAGGTAGCATTCCAGTCGTCTAAGATTGTATTTTATGTATTCAATTCACTCATGTTCTAGTCAACAGTTTCATGACCTCCATATTGTGTGACATGCATATCCTGCTCTGGAGTGACAATTTTTAATGAGGATTCCAAGTTAGAAGCATATTCAAAAGAATCACGTGGGTTCCAAAATTAATGTCAACCATGCTGATATCATGTCAGTGCAATGTTATTTCAATACCACTGGTAGTAGTGGAAATGTATCCTAAGCCCTAAACAGAACCTTTTTAGCCATATTTGCCACGCCTTTAGGCTGGCTGTTCGAACAACAAGGGTGAGATCCCATTTAAGAAGGGGACTTTACAATATATGATTATGTATTTATTCTTGCAGCAGATCTAAAAGACAGAACTCAATTGTTTTTGGGGAAAACATTTACTATGACTTTCGTATCAAGTTGAATATTTGAATCTAATTAGTTTTATGAGAGCATTAAATTATTTCCCATTTTGTTAGATTGGAAGACAGCTACCATTTAGATCGTTCTCTCGTCTAATTATGAGGCTGATCAGTTTTTGTTTTATTTTGTTTTGTTTTGTTTTGTTTTGATATGTACAGTAGAAATAGACTTCTTGCCCATTGCTTATATAGTTTGAGATTTGCTATTATTTTTTATAAGTAGTTTGGATTTTCAGTTTCTCTTCTATTTCTCTTGGTTTCTTTCTGATGTGATTGTTATTAATTCTTAAGATAGACCCATGATATTGTCCTCTTGTGCATGTACTGTGTGGCACATGTCACTTGGCTGTAGATATTGCACGGCAAGCGTTGGACAATTATCATTTTAATGATACCGTCAACTTGTGTCATATGGTGCCTTTGCTAGAAGATAATCTATTACTGATATTTTATTTTTAAAATCCTTTGCAGCTTATTATGTCTCGGCGGCGTATTCCATGCTTGGATTCATACTTGGACAAGGTGATTGTCTGTTTGCTTATCTTATTATCTGCATGTATTTTCTTGTATTCGTAGACAATTGATGATATGTAACTGTTGACTGGAATTTTAACTAAGGAAATAAATTCTGATGGAACTTTTGATTTTTATCTAGGGTACTTTTGGTTTATGTTTTAGCAAAATGGATCATATTCAAAGCTTGTTGCAGTTTGTCTTGGTCTTTTATACCATAAACACATGAAAATACAATGCAGTCTGATTTTGAAATATTAACAGGTCAATATCGCTCTATGGCCTCGTTTTAAGATGGTGTTTGACCTGCATTTAAACAGCTTGCGTACTGCAAATGTAAAGACATTGTGGGAAGATGATGTTCATCCTCACTATGTCATGAGGCGTTATGCTGAATTCACAGCTTCACTTATCCACCTGAATGTGGAATATGGAGATGGGCAGGTTAGATATAGAAACTTAAAAAAACTTTTTGCTCATTAAGATTCTTGATCACTTCATGGACTTAAATATCCTTCCATGATGTGCAGCTTGAATTAAATTTGGAACGACTGAGAATGGCTATTGACGACTTGCTTATCAAGCTTGCTAAATCATTTCCAAGGGCAAAGCTACAAACCGTGTTTCTGATAAACAACTATGATATGACGATTGCTGTATTGAAGGTAAATTCAGTTTCTTGTTTCTTTTGAAAAAATTGAAAAAAAAAAAACATTAATGATCTTTATCAGCACTAAGGTGAAATTTAAGGGTATGGCTAAATTTCTTGGACATGCTCAGTCGTATATTTTGCAATTTTTGGCATTTGAATATAGGAGGCTGATCCAGAAGGTGGTAAAATTCAAATGCACTTTGAGGAACTTCTCAAAAGCAACACAGCATTATTTGTTGTAAGTGCCTGGTCCTGCTACCTGTCTTCCAGAAAATGTTTTGGTGAAAACTGCAAAGTGCTTGTTAATCTTGGAATTCTGCAAATGAAGTTCAGATTTCAGCTAAACATTTTATGCTTTCCTAATTCATTTCTGATATTGTTTTTCAGTCTGCTTTTATATTCTTTATAAGCTTTTAAAAAGAACATAAATGGAATCATATGAACAAAAAGAATTAGGTTGATTAAAAAGTCAAATGTGCTTATTTAGTGATTGTCCTCTTTCCATTGATAGGAAGACTGACGCCATCTCCTTCGAACCATTGGCTTGACTTGTTTAGTAATGAAAATTATTATTTTCAGAGAAGTTGTCATTGATTTTGGCATAACTTGGACTGGGCGGGTTGATGATTTGCAGCAGTCTTTCCTTGACTATATGCTTTAAGGGGACAAGTTAATTAGTTGTGGTCTATATGGTTTAGTAAATTAAGCAGACAATCAAATGATTTTGGTTTTAGGCTAGTGATTTTAAAACTTGTCCTGCACCTCTACCTGTGAGTGCACAAAGAATTGTTAAATATTCAATTCGGAGTGCAGCTTGCTAAATAAGGAGTGCCAAAATTGCGATCTATTACCAGCACACTACTCAGTATAAGGAGAATGGGACAAATAATGCAATCTGGGTTGTATAGGGTCTTCTGTCCTTTCGGTATATTTAGCTTTGATTTGCTTCTTTTGTTTTAAGTTTTTACCTCTCTCCTTGCAGGAAGAACTACTACTAGAGCACTTTAGTGATTTAATCAAGTTTGTTAAAACCCGAGCCTGTAAGTATATTGATTAATAATGCTGTGGCATCTTATTTTCTTCTAGTTATTTAGATTAATGTAATTATTTGCAATTTACTTATCAGCGGAGGATCCAAGTGCTAGTTCTGAGAAGCCTATAACTGTTGCGGAGGTTGAGCCGCTTGTGAAGGACTTTGGAAGTAGATGGAAAGCTGCAATCGAACTGATGCACAAAGATGTCATAACTTCTTTCAGCAACTTCTTGTGTGGTATGGAGATCTTGAGGGCGGCATTGACTCAGCTGTTGCTTTATTATACTAGGCTCTCAGATTCCATAAAGAGGATTGTTGGTGGGTCTGCGCTTAACAAGGATCTAGTGTCGATATCTTCAATCATGTATGAAATTAGGAAATACTCAAGGACTTTCTAAGTTGTTCAGGTTCATATGGGTTGCCTGGGTTTGGATTTTGGACATGGTTGATTTTAAGTGGAAATTCAATATGGAAAACATAATGTACTGATCAAATATCTTCTTGTTGTGCCCGGGAAAGGATGCCGAAGAAAAAGATTCATTCAGTTGCCTTCACTCCGAAGAAAAATATAGTTCAAGTAGTATTCTTTGGAAAGACAATTTTTCTTAGTAGGAAAATGTAGTTCATTCCGCAGCAATGGTGATTCTAATGGTTTGTAATTCTCCTCGCCTGTTTCCTCAATGCCAAGCTTTGCATTCTTCAGCCCTGGCTCTTGGGTTGAGGAAAGTAGTTGTGCGTTAGAGTTCTCAGAAGTGGGAAGGTTCCATTGGTCAATGTACCTTTTTGGCAATCCTGTTGTGAAATTCCTGATCGCTTTCAATCTTTGTTTTGATACCAAAATCCCATTTGTCATACACACATGTACACAGATTAATAAACTCTGGTTTAGATTAGTAGATGCTAATTATTTGTATTTTTCAACAAGAGCAGTGGAGGTGTAATTTTCTGTTTTTGTGTAGTACTTTTCATGTTGAACCGTTCGAACACCCCTCTGGTTACAACTCCAGGATCAAAACTAATACAAAAAATAATACCAGAAGGGTTAAAACGGTTCTATTTAAAGGACTCGAGAATTACCTCCTGCAAGAGGGAGAAGCTTGCCTACGCCCGTTCATGGAAGAGTCTCATACCTGGTATATCACGTGAGTGGCACATGAACCACATGTGGGATGCCTGTTTCATGAAACAGGTTTTTACAAGTTTTCTCGTATTGGAGGACACAGGCACAATTAAGCCTATTTGGTAAATAATGTTTATTTATCTTCTAAAATTATATGTAGCTAATTGCAAGATACACTTGAGTTTGTTATGTCTGACGGTATTTATGCAAACCAGCATCTCTCATGCCCCATATATTATTTCAGATTCCAGAAGGTTCAAATACGAGATAGAATTATTGATCCTCAAAAGCTTAGTCATCTTTGCAAGGTGCTTGCCGCCTTTGTAAAGTACTGTGTTATTTAACCTTGATAAGCTATTAGTCTAGCAACTACCGTGTTATGTTTCTAATCAGACAATAAGAATTGTTCTCCAGTCTTTAACAAAGAATCGCACAAACGATGCTCAATTCATATAAGCTTACGGAGTCAGTAGAATAGTTTATACAATTTACAGGAGGCTAGCAAGGCTCACTACTTGAAAGAATTAAAGAAGCTGACTGTGTCATTAAGGGCCTGGATAAAGTCGTCAATATCCTCTACGGTGTTGTAGAAGTGAAGACTCGCACGGGCGCTTGCACTGACTCCTAAATGTCGATGAAGAGGTTGGGCACAATGGTGACCAGATCGGATAGCCACTCCGTGCTGGAATTGCATAAGTTGGCAATGCATCAGCTATTTTATTCATTATCACTTCTATCACAAAGGAAATAAAGCCCTGTTTGTTTTCATACCTGTTGGTCAAGATAAGTTGCCAGATCTGTAGGGTGAATATTGTCGACGTTGAAAGAACAATGAGCAGCACGGGTGACATGATTTGAGGGGGCAGGACCATAAATGTGAATATTGGGGACTGAACTAAGGCTATCATATAGGTATTTAGCAAGAAATATCTGCAAAAATAAAATAAAATAAAAATTGCAAACAAGAACGACTACTGTGTGAGGACTACATAAACACGTGATCTTGGCTTAAAATAGAGATCGCGTGTTTATGCACACATTCGTGCAAATGTATAGTTGTGAAATTTGGATAATACAATGAACGAAAATCTGTTTCTCTCCTGCCCCCCTCTCTTCCCAAAACCTCACTATTTCCAATACCCACCCCAAAACGACAAGGTGCAAAGCAAGCAATCCCTTTCAAAATATCTGTCCACGGGCATTGAGTCAAACCTCTAGCCACAATCTTGAGATCCCAGCCATTCTAAGATAAGCTTTACTTCTGATTACAGCATACCAAAGGGAATTTGTCTGTCGGGAATCTCCAAAGCCAGTTCCCAAGCAAAGCCTCATTTCCAAACCACATTCCTTTAAAAATATATATTGACCTCAAATGAAAAACCTTAATTTCAATGGCTGATATTAGCCATTTGACCAAAATTAAGACTGTTATAAGAAGGTCTAATTGTTTAATTAGCTTAATTTCAGGCCTATTGTATGATTAGCTTAACTCTTGTGTGATTAATTCAAGACTAACCTACAGATCAGATTTATGCATTGGTGTCCTAGACAAATAGCCAAGTCTTCTACTGATCAGTCATGCAATACAAATATCTTTTCCACTCTCTTATAGCTTTTCTCTTCAACTATGTACTTGCTACAATAAACCAAAATAAAAGCTCATCCAACAGAAAGTTCTAAACCAGTTATAAAGAATAACAAATGCAAAAGGCAGAAGAGTTCAACTTACCTCATAATCATGTATCTTTTGCATACCAAGTCCTGACAAATAATCAATAGCTACTCCTAACCCAATTGCTTCCCCAATTGCTGGTGTTCCAGCCTCAAACCTAGTTCAGTTAATGGAGGACAATTACAAAAAGACATCAGCAGATAAGTAGTGTATAATTAATGTGGAAAAACCAATCAAGCCTGAGAAAATAAGAGCACAAATAAAATGCTCTGGCTAAGTCCAACCACACTCATAAAGGGTGATCTGCTTCAACGAAAAGCTAAAAATTACACAGGATAAGGAAAAGCTGAAATTCCATCAAGGACGTGAAACAGGATAAGGACATATCTACCAAAAGACAAGGCGAATTCACCAACCTAGATGGAGGTTCTGCATAGGTGGAATGATCTAGGAATACATCAGATATCATTTCTCCACCACCTAGAAAAAGAGGTAAAACATTATACGAGCAAGTCATTGCCCTTTTAGATATAGGTATACAAAACGAAATGAACTTTCAAAACACAACTTATAAATAAGAAATTACCTAAAAATGGAGGCATGGCAGACAAGAGATCACTCTTTCCATACAAGAATCCAACGCCTGTGGGCCCACACATCTGAGGCATGTTTGTTCTTTACTTCATATACTTGCCCATAAGGATATTTTAGTACATAAGGCAGTATCCTAACCTTGTGAGAAGAAGCAACAAGAAAGTCAGCATTCAGATCCTGTACATCAACCACCATATGTGGAACACTCTGACAAGCATCTACAAGAACTTTTGCACCAACATCATGAGCACAAAGCACGATATCTTTGATAGGAAGAACAGAACCTGCATGAAAATATTATAAATGCATCAGTACGGCCATGCTATTTATTATGTGTTTCTTTGACACAAAATCTACGGTATTCAATCAACAGCAAAACAGAAGAAATTTACTCAAGTAACAGTTTGATGCATTTGAAAACATTATTAATATATATATATATCTGGACCTATGGAACTTGTCTCCACCAGATAACTGTGGCCTGAGCAAAGTTGATACCAAAGCAGCACAGAGATGAATCACATGCACATGAAAGTTTCATGAATCATCTAGCATGGCAAACCTAGAATTCACTTGCAGCACTTACCATCAATGAAATCTAGATAAAGAACGAATATACAAATAGGGGCAGGAAAGGACTACAAATCTATACTTTTTCTACAGTTCATAGCTTATGTTCCTCAGGGAAAGATTGTGGAACATAAGCTATAGGCTCTATAAAAAATCACGTTGAAATGTAAACCACAGAATCAAGGACTTTTTGTCATGTTTATTTTAGTATAATTCGAAAAATCCATAAAGGGACACCTATTGTATTACATAAATAGAGAAGCACAACCCAGACAACATTCAAAAGTCAATCGCAGAATATTCTGCTAACCACAAGAGAAACTTTACTTTTCAATGCACATACAGATAAGATGTCCCATGTAAACCAAACCAACATACTTTTATTACATTTACACACATTGGAGCATATCAATATGACGAGAGCTAGGTCACAGCATCAATAAACACCAAGCTGATCTATCTGCGTTCAGAATTGTATAACCCAAATCAGACGTCTCTATGTTTAACCACATCCTTCTTATTCTTACTAGTGAAGCCGCCAGTATACATAGATAACACTAGAATACCAGAATGGGGCTTTTCTAAATAGAGAATTATTGAAAGTGGCAAGCAGAAAACCCTTTCTTTATCAATTGAAACAGAATAGCTTCAGTAATCAATTGGATCACAATAGCTTCAGTAAACGGTAATGCCACTAAATAATACTTGGCATTGCAGGTTTATTTCCAGTTCAGCATGCTCAATAATTGGCAACAAGTTTTTAATCACCAATACAAACTAATTGCGAACATAATGTGTAAAGAGGAAGAAAAAACTGATGGAAAAATAAGGGAAGAAATTCAACAATACAAATGGCTTAAGACAAAGAAACTTACCAAGCACATTTGAGACATGATGAACAACTACAAGCTTTGTTTTCCTTGAAAGCATATCTTTTAAATTGTCCACATCTGGAACTTCATCCCCATTTAATTCCACAAATTTCAAAACAGCGCCGGTCTTTTGAGCTACAAGTTGCCAAGGAACGATTGCACTGTGATGTTCAGCAACTGTAAGTAAGATCTGGAAAAAAAATACAAATAAAAATGATTGAGCAGGAACGGTAGTTGCTTTTAAGATTCAATCAAGAGCAATCTACGGAACAGAAAGCTGTTGTCATAAAATCACGTGCAGCTATTTGAAACAAATCATGGAAGTATGTGAAATCATGGAAGTATGTGGAGATATTAAATGCTAAACTCGGATAACGAAATAAGAGACACCATCACCAAAAGAACATGATCACCATATAAAGAACACTGCAATTGTTTATTCCTTTATGAACGGTTGTGGCACGAAGTGATTCTGATGAATAAATGAAAGACATAATGGAAAAAAAATATAGTGAAGTTGTACCTACCTCATCATCTGGTTTTATATTTTGGAGTCCCCATGTGTAAGCAACCAGATTGATGGCTTCAGTAGCATTCCTAGTAAAAACAATTTCTCGTGAGTCCGATGCATTGATAAAGTTGGAAACCTTCTTTCTCGCCAGTTCATATTCTTCTGTTGCCCTTGCACTAAGTTGACAACAAGAGGAAATAATAAGATATAGGCAGGCTAAAAGCATAACTAACTCTAACTTCAAATCATTTGTCAACGAATTAATTAATAAGTGAATCAGAGTGATATTGACTCAGACAGAATTAGTTATGTTTGGTATTTTAATGTTACTCTAGTCTCTAGTCTGTACCTTAAGTAATGAATCCCACGATGCACGTTTGAATTGTAAGACTCATAGTAATTCTGCAAAGCTCCTATCACAGCAGTAGGCTTTTGGGAAGTTGCAGCATTGTCCAAGTAAACAAGCCTAGACCCATTTACTTCCTGCCAAGTTCATGGGGCCATGAGTACTAGTAAGTAACAAATAATAAATTAATATCTAAGAATTACAGACACAAATTTTTTATTATAATAAATACAGTTATATATGAACAGACCTGATGGAGGATGGGAAAATCGGGTCGGGTCAAGTGACCAAGCGAAAGGGATGCAGGTGGAGCAGATGGGGCCGCATGGTGGCCTTCTTTAAGAGTTGAAGCGGATATGGAAAAGGGTCGGAAGTTCCGAGTAACGCAGCGGGCAGGGCTTCGTATGATTAGGAATGAATAGGATGGAAGTTTTACAGATACTCCTTCCATTGTCATCATCATTTACCCTTTTCTTTTGGTCCTTACGCTCCCTTCAGTTCTGCCAAAAACGTAAACTTTAGCTAATGATAAAGTCTGGGTAATCAGAATTGAAACCCAAAGGCCTAAATTAAACGCAGTTGGAGCAATTCTGCATCCAATACTAAGTCAAATATTTACACAAAAATTACAGCGCTTAATCACTGTGTGTGTGAGAGAGAGAGAGGTTATCAAAACCCCAAAAAACCAAAGCCAAAAGAGCAGAAATGCAGAGTCTTGAGAACCTTACCCTAAGGAGCTCGAAGGAAGGACCAAGAATTCCAAAGTGAAGCTTTTTCTGAGCTTGCAGCCGAAGCCAAAAACGCAGTTGGGTCTCAAAAACCCCTAGAAACTCAGAATTGAAAATCCAATAGAAATTTCTAACGGGTTGTCTCGTTATCACAATCGGGTATAATATCTTTTCTAGCGGGTAAATTGAGAACGCTTGCCACTTAAAACATTGAAGCCATGTGGACCGTTCGTTACATCGTGCGGTCGTTCACGATTTTCCGTATTCATAGCTGTGCGGTTGTGCTTGGATTTTCTCTACACGTTAATTTAGTGTAATTTTTAGACTCTAGCTTGCATAAAGAAATAAGAAATAAAAACTCAATTTTCTCATAGGTTTTTTTTTATAAAAAATTATTATTAAATTAGCGATAAAATTATTGAGAAGAGGATAAAAAAAGAGTAACATACATTATCTGAGAAGATTAGGCGCTCCCCTCTACACATAATTGTTTGGTTGTCCAACTAACCAAATAGTCTTCATTCTTCCCATCAAAGCATTGAGAAGGAACCAAAACCTCTAATAGAGCACCCCATGAAAAATATTATTGACATTCACCAAGTGTGTGTAGCAAGTTCGAATCCCTTTTCGCATAAATTAGATTAATTTAGAATAGTTTATACTATTGCTTATATGAAAAAAAGAAAAAGAAAAAAAAGAAGACATTTTCATAGAAAATGGCTCCCTCCAACGTGGGAATAGAAGAAATCAAACATTTTAATTTTCATTAGCTTGGCCAACCATTTCCAAACAGCAATGACTTCAGCGTAGGAGTTCTTGAAAGAAAAGGGAGAAATGTAACATTCAGAGTTAGGGATAAATTGAAATTAAGTAACTTAGAAATGTCTATGCTGTATAATACAACCTTAACTAAGCATTTTACAATATATTTCCAGAAAAACAAACTATAAAGTAGAGGTCACGAAACGCCTTTAGCGTGCAGGACGGCAGGACGGCAGGCAAAGCAACTGTGACATGTACAATCTTTCATATGACACCTATATGACGAGAAATACGAGCGGAAGCCGTGTCTAGGCAAAACTTGCATGTCCATAGTCATGATGAAACAGAAGAAGAAACAGAAGAAGAAACAAGGTGATGCTCAGATAGTTACATGCTCTGCAATATGATTGCACATCAGACAGGAACTCGATAAGACGGATCAACCATTTTCAAGATGAACAAGTTTCCTTTGTCACCCCTTGAGACACTGCCAATAGAAACGAAACATGAATGTTATGAATTGCCGTTCAATGACCGAAACGGTTGTTATTAGATGTAGATGAAATTAACCCTCAAGAAAATGTAGCAATTTAAATAATATCCACCACAGCATCTGATCTTCGTATTAGCCTTTGGACAGGGTAAAATTAAGAAACGGAGAAAGAAATCCTAGTAACAAATTCAACTCGTGGTGAGTTAAATTTTGAAGAAAAAATCCTGGGGCAGGTCTCATATTAACTTTTTTCAAAAGTTCAACTAGCTTTATGCTTTCTATGTTTCAAGGGATATGAAGAATCAACTCCCTCAATAACAAATGTAAATTACAGCTTCCATGAGACTAATACAAATCACAAGTGGGTTTATCCAACCTCCAAAGTTTATCAACCTTTTCTACGATCCAAGGCAGTTGGAGGTCGGACATGTTTCTCCAATATTGCATGCATTCTTATATACTTAACATAAATGCATTATTTCCTTCAGTAGGGAGAACCGTATCAACAAGTTTAGCTCTGTCTGTAGTCCTAAATATTCAGACAAAAAATAAGGTTCTCACACTCACCGAAGTTCTTCATCCAAATATGTAATTTCCAGTTCTCCGCGTGCTCTTCCAGGTGCCTTAACAGGTATCTGAAATATAAAACTTATTAAAGGAAAATAATTTGATAATGTATCATTATTTTATTTTTCATTTTTCTATAAGAGACTGCATCATCACTACGCTTCATAAGAAGTTTGGATAATTCAGTGAAGCATATGTAGCATATCTACTTTTTCCTCCTCGAATAGCATAGGATCAGACTAGATTATAAAATATATATAAAATTTGAAAACGTAGACTGTCAGAAATGCTCACAACAATGCATTTTCCCCTCTTTTTTAATCTTTCCTGGGGGCTACAAGACAAAGAAAGGTATTGTTATGCTGAAATTTGCTATAACTAGTTGCTGAAAGGTGATCCAAAATTTCTTTAGGTTATTATATTAGAGCAACGGTTTGTGCATCATCTGATCGCTAGCTGATCTTTAATATTTCTGTTATGGCAAATCTGAGTCTATTTATTCAATGTCACAATAACAAATTTCTTCACCCTTGGTTGAGATAAGAGATTCAAGCCTTCAGAATAAAGAAAGACCTAAATACTCCATCATGGAGCCTAGATCGTAATGTGTGAGTTGCAGTGAGGTATACTTTTCATCCTTCTAACCTAATAGATATAGAGGACAATTTTCTCCTACATGGTTGCACCAACCAAGAACACATGCGACACAACTCCAACCCTGTATCTGACCAGAGTCATAAAATCTCTGAAACTTACTTTATCTACCCTTCACTGTTAGTAGTTTTGTTAATTACAAGTCCAATATTTTTCCAGGTAAAAAATTTCTTTGATACTTTCATTATTCTACCAATTATGAGAACACTTTCTATATAACATAGAAAAGGTCCAAGGTTCCAACAAAATGGGAAAACTGCACAATTTATATCATCCAAAAGAGGTTTAATATAACACAATCAGGAACATCAGAATTTAACCTTCAGCTTAATGATCAAACTTTAACATCAAGAATACTTACCAGACCTGCAATTTTGAAATAATCAAATTTTACAGCCACTTTTCTTGCATTCAAAGGCGTCAAATCAGCTGTTACCTATGGAGCATTGATAATAAAAAGTCAGTAAAATAACAGGTCCGGTTTTAACAACATACTCACTGTTTCTTAACGTGAAAAGAATAAATTATTGATCTGACATCTAAATGGATTTTAGTGATATAAAACATACAAGCACAAGTGCTTCCATCCAATTAGAAAAGAACCTTCAAAGCTGTTAGTACATATTACCATGTTTCCTCTTGAAATTCAAATTTATTGTACATAGAACATATTTTGAAGGATCAATTAAACTCTACACCCTTGTAGTTTGAGAGTAAAAATCTGTCCGTCCTGAAGTTTCAATTTGATTAATTTATACCGTAACATTTGCACATTATAGCAATGTGAACCTTCAGTATAACTTCCACACAAAGACAGATGGATTGGTGGTGACAACATTGCAACCATTTAACCTTAAGGGTAGAAAAGGGAATGCAAAAAGTATTCCTGCCTAAAGCACACAGTAGCTGCATGATCAAACATGGAGGAATATTACCCACTTTTGCTGCATCCCCTGTTTCTAGCTGATTTATGTATGTTTTAGGGGAAACGCATTTTTCATTCCTCTCTACCTTTAAATTAGTACAAATAATAGCCCTGTGGTAACTAAATCGTCTGCATTAATGTAGAAAGTAAATGCAGGGTTATCATTACTACAATGTATAATGGTAGGGTTGAAACTTGATCATATTAAAAGATCAAGGAAAAAATATGGCGTTCTAATCGAAGGATCATGCTTCTTGTCTCAGCCCTATTAGGGTAAGGCTAATGCACCAGCCAGCTGGTGTGGTGGCAAACACAATCTTCTGTAAGCTAATTTCACTCAACTATAGGGATGCAAAGTGCAATTGACCCTATGTTTAATTAAAGCCTACTTGACAAGGTGTGTAATAGCTATTGTGGTAGATTAATATGTTCAAAAACCTAAAGCATTAAGCAGAAGTCCACCTTCCCCAATCTTCCACATATTGCAACCCCCACTACATGACTATGGGTCCATGAAAACAAGAAGTAATTATATTTCTTTTATATGTGATATATTTTGTCATGAATCCCTTTCAAGAACTTTGGTTCTAGTATCGTTTTGGAAAGGCATAAGGATGGATAGGGGTAGCAGGAGTAGAGAGGTTCATAATTCTAACAATTGTTTTAGTTAAAGCCACAATTTCTTTTTCTTTTGCCAATTTTTTTTTTTTTTAATAAAGCAACAAAGTGATATTCAAAACAAGTTAAGCTCTCTATCAGAAATTTGGTAAATGATAAATTCATAGACGTAGTTAAACAAATAATGAAGGAATGAATTGAATATTACCTGATTGAAAGTTGGCCATGATTCCATATTTTGGGCCCTAAGTGTGTCAGCATTGATTGCTTGGTAATTTACCCTTGATCTCAAAAATTTGGGTCTCTGTCATGATATACATTTGTCAAGTGAGTGCAATTTCTAGGAGCTGTAAAATAATCTCAAGTACGAATTTTTCACATCTTATAAAATGAAAGAGAAAGTAGAGATATATCATGATAAAAGAGCAAGCAAAGTATCTTCATACATACAAGACATTACTAAGATTTAAAAAAAAAGGTTAGAAAAACAAGGAAAGAAACATCGCATCATATATTGCAGTGCTAAACAAAATGAACCAAATCCGGTTAGTTTGGACATTTCTTATTAATAAAAGGAAACTCTCAGTCTCAGTCGCATTTAGAAGCACATGAGTACTAATCAAAATGAAGGCACTTGTTTAAGGTACAAAGTTATATATATTTCTCATTGTGATATCAAGGGTTCTAACAAAGCCCACTATGAAATGGATGATATTATTTTTTTTCTAATTTCATTTTTACATTGTCATATGTTTCTAGTCTTTTGGACAGACTTCTAGTCTTGGAAAGACATAAACAATCAAATATCAACGGAAGTGGAAACTTTAATTGGCGAAAGTAATATAAAAAACCACTATACCTGAGTTTGCAGAATAGACTTTGAAGTAGTGTATATAAGCTCCCATTTTCCATTCAGTAAATCAGATTTGAGTGGCTCCTTTGTTGGATTAACTGCTTCAAGTTTGCGTGCAATCTATTTAGAAATGAATTGCAAGAAACAAAATGGAAAGATGCACATAGACATCAGAAACTAATGTCTCACAACCCTCTACTGAGACAAAAATGACATATTAGAAATAACCACAGCCAAAAAGCACGTGCTAATACAGGATCAACCTAAAGCATCATGGACTTACAAACTTTCAAGGTTATGAAGTTGCAAATATAACAAATCCCAATCATCTTCTTTTTTTTCCTGTGCTCAACTTTTTTCTGGATTGGTTTGATGTATTTGTTCATCTGCAATGACAATTTTCCTAAAATTGCTAAATAGGGCATAGGATCTTATAGTAAGAACCTTAACCAGTGCAGGATACTAGAGCATTATTTCACACTGTTTGCTACATTTCTTCCTTAACAACCTGGGTTTTTTTAATTTCCAAACCCCAAACAATGTTTTAATAAATTCCCATCAGATATTTCAGTTTCAGATTGCATTTAAGACAAAGAAAAACAAGAGCCCAGAAAACAAATCAAAGCTAAAAAGTAAACAAGGGAATGCAAAAACGGCAAACCAACCTGATCAACTGTTTGCTGGTCCTCTGGAGTGGCATCAGCGCCTCGATCAAGCGATGCAATCGCATCAAGAAGCTCCTCCTTGAGAGTTTTAGCATCTTTGCCTTTGCTAAAAAATGCAGGAAAGAATGGAACTTTGGCTCTCCATTTGTCAGAGGCTGAAGTGCTGGAGAGTGTGTGAAAGTGAATGGTGTGGGTGGTCGTGGGTTTGGTTGGAAAGCTGAAGGAGGTGAGTGGAGAATGAGAAAAGAGTAGTTTGGGGGGTGAAGGTGAAGAGGAGGATTGGGTGGTTGTGAGGAGCGTAGGTGACAGAGGAGAAGAAGATAAGGCCATGCTGCTA
Organism: Prunus mume; assembly: GCF_029339155.1. Taxonomy (NCBI): domain Eukaryota; kingdom Viridiplantae; phylum Streptophyta; class Magnoliopsida; order Rosales; family Rosaceae; genus Prunus; species Prunus mume. The sequence goes on along the minus strand of NC_142699.1, from coordinate 1,809,622 downwards.
ATGCTTCCTTGGTCTTTTCTCTTCTTTTTTTTTTGGGTCATAAGCTTCCTTGGTCTTTCCAACTCCTCACTCTGCTAAAAAACATTATAATTTATAAAGGTTTGCAAAAGGGTAAAGCCGGAAAACTGCTTATGGACTGGGATTTTCTATGCTCGATCAGTCGGCAGCAGCAGTCACTCAACTCAAATTTGTAGTTCTATTCACATCCCTACCTTATCTCGTTGGACAAAATTTTCATTTCTTAATGCATCCTTATTTTATCTAATTTGTTTAATAAAAACTAAATTAAAAACTTATTTCTTTTGCTTTTTGTAGCAAATAATGAACCACGTGACAAAACTTCTATAGAAAAGTCATTTAGGCTAGTGAAAAATGACTTGACTTGTAGATCAATAGTCTCAAATTCAAACCCTCATAGCATTTGTGTGTGTGAGAAAACTCTTATCCCCTTCCCAACTTTGGCCAAGGGAGTAAAAAAAAGTCGTACATAAGATAGAAAAAGGAAGTATGAATGTAAATAGAAGGCTGAATTACATTTATTTTGAGGGTTTTTGATTGAATAGTCTCTGAATTTGTTCCCAGAGTTACATTTTGCTCATCCAACTAAATTATTTGCTTAAATGATACTCCAACTCTCTATTTTGGGGCAAATTAGTCACATCGTGACATTTTCTATCAGTTTGAATCATGTGAATGGCATATGCTATAGTTTTTAAGACAAGGAAACAAAAATCACAATCACATTTGTAAGGTGAGAGAAAGAAGCTAGCTTTCCACAATAATATTCTAAATCAAGTACATAAATCTGGCTGGGAAGGTAGCCGACAAACGCAAGTAACAGAATTCTCCACTTATTCAGAAAAAAAAAAAAATTAGACGAATGTCAAAGTTGGTGAGGTTTACCAAATTGAAGTTGGACTTCAAAATTTACTACAAATATAATAACCATTTAGCTACAGCTTCATGCAGTACCACCAACTTGCAATAATATTCTAACAAGCAAACTAGCTCTCATTTCATTTTGCTTGTGAGGACCTATAATGGCTTCTCTCTGTGGTTCTCAACTTTCCCTTTCCGGGCAGCGTATTATCCGAATTCTGAAGTGCAACATGCAGCGACTGTTTTGTTCATTCTCAGGCAGCTTATTTTCCGAGTTCTGAAGCGCGAGGAACAGATAGTCAGAGACTTTTAATTAAAGAAAAAACAATGAGCAGAAGATTTCTATGTTGCAGGCATGCTATATGCATGTGCCAGTGCATTCATGTGCATGCTTAGTACTAACAAATATTTGATGAACTGCAGTAGGTGCTTTTGGGTTTGGTTCATTTGGAGCAACCATCAATGGAGGGGATGTCTGAGCTGCCTCTGACCTCTATCGCAATGGAGGTGTCGAATGCGGTGCTTGTTACCAGGTGAGCATCCACACCTAAAGCATGAAAATATGGGCTTGTGATGATGATTAATTTTTTTGCTTCAATATTAATCACTAGGTGAGGTGCACCAACAGCCTCTATTGCTCAGACAAAGGAGTAATTGTAGTTAAAACATGACCAAGGCTCCAGTGACCGCACAGACTTCATCCTTAGCAAACGAGCCTTTGGCCGGATGGTTCAAACTGCTGATGCAGCTGTTTCTCTGCTGTCCCTTGGAATAGTCGATATCGAATACAGAAGGTAAGAGCATAATTAAAAACTGAAAGCAACTTCTGTACCCAAAAAAAAAAAAAAACTGAAAGCAACTTTGAGGAAGAAAGAAATTAGTCATTTTCAAATTTCGTGTACTTTTTCTTGCAGAGTAGGTGGTATCCCTTCTGATTAATAGTTATTAATCTTGCATAATTGAAACAAACACAAACACATGGTTTCCTTTATCTATATATGTAGATATTAATTTATGGTTTCTTAATTTATGACAAACTTTGCTGACTAGAAACTAACGAAGTAGCTCTCTCTCTCTCTCTCTCTCAAAACCGGGTTTCATGCAGCTACCCAGGCAAAAATATTACAATCAAGATTGACGAGAACAGTAATTATCCCCATTATTTGGCTTTTGGCTTAATTGGTGATTTGCCCCGTGTGGAAGCAAAATATCTCACCCTAGGTCAAATAATTAGGCCAATCAATTTGGGAATTATTTGACTTAATTGGGAGTTACATGAATTAATTGGGAGGTTATTTGATTCAGATTGGGTGTATTTGATTCTTGCCTTAATTAGGGATTTGATTAAATTAAATCCCTAAATGCACCAACCTCACCAACCTCGTCGAGGCCCTCTATAAATACTTGGCTACGCACAAGGATTGAGGTACGTCAGAATTACTACTAGAACTCTGTAGAGATATTCCTCTCACAAATCCTAGCCACCTCATCTCTCTCTCTTTTACATAAGGCTCTGGCCGCCTGGTTTACACCATAAACATATTTCTGTACCCTATTAGCTATTGTTTTCTATACGATTCAATTGAACTAATTTAGACATCGAATGACCTTTCGCTAACACCCCCGGGTGTGATCCTCTTATTTGTTCTATTTTGTAGGGAGAAAGAGGCGGTGAAGAAGAAAGGAGAATCTTTCCAATCGAATATTCTCGTGGGAAAATTTGCTCCCACACCCCTGTTCTCAAGATCATCGCGGCCTCGCTTCTTGCCTTGAACATGTCATAAAAGTTTTTGAATATAGAACTCTATAAACGCTCTTTTGAGAATTGAGGCAGCCCCACAACTACAAAACGGGCATCAAGGAAAACAATGGCTTCTTGTTCATAAATAACAAACTCTAACAATTTACTTTAAGTAAAAAAGTAAGGGGAGAAAAGAAAAAGATAAACTAATGAAGTTCTTCATTTCCATGCTTTCTTCCCTTGGAATTGTTTGCTAGCTCGTTGCTGCTTTTTCTTTTTATCTATACGAGATTTAGCTATCTTTGCCCTCTTTGCAGCAAAAGGCATGGGTTTTTTGTGTTCCTTCTACCGATTGCTCATACCGCCCGTCTGTTGGCATTAATGAAAATGCATGTTATAGAAGTTCAATGTCGCAGCATGACCTTATTGGAACTGACTATTCACTTCTTTTTTTCTCTTTTTTTTTTTTTTCTTTCTAAAGATAAGATCCCCTACTAGTTCATAGAAGCAACCAAAAAGGTTTAAAGGTGTTATCCGTGTATTCTTCTCGTATAGATAACTTGGGCCTTATCTAGGGCTTGGACCCGTGCTGGGCCTTAGAGTATGAATAACCTCCGAAGGAAGATCTGCACACTTCGAACGATATCAGAATTAGGGCGGACTAAGGTTGATCCCAGCCTAATCCTCTCTGATGGTTAAGTCAGAAACTATCTTTTGTTTTAGAGAGAATGGATCTGCAGGATCTACTCACTTAATGCTCAGTTCATCCGAATTGGGAATCATGAATCCTGGGTGATTTGGATCTGCACCCTTTTTCAACAATCCATGCTGAGTCAAAGCAAATCTGGCATCCTTCTTTGCCTGGCAAAATGAAGAATCAAATAATGGACACGGTCTTATGACATCTACAAGAGGTCAGAATGTAAAGATTAAGAGAGATTAAAAACATTAATTTTATTCATGTCCCGAGGTTACAGGATTACAACATGTTTCACCTTTGGCATCAACTTAAGTTTGGGTCCAACCGAACAAATAAAAACAAACCTTTAATTCCTTAATCCTTTGGAAGTCCTCATTAGAATGAAAACCATTTGTTGAGTCCAATGAAGTGTGCTCCATGTTCTCTTTGGCCAATCTTTTTAAAGCACGAAGACTTGCGTCAGCATCATTAAGTTGTTTATCAAAATCAGAAACCTTCCTCTTTTTTGCTTTGTAATTTACTCCAGTTCCACTATCTTCCTCTTCGTCATCCTCATCCTCTTCATCATTGACATCACTGTCATTGTCATCTATACTACCATCACTATCTACATCTTCAGCTACTACAGAATCCTCTTCACTTCCACTGTCACTGTTAGCTATTTCGTTGTCTTCATCATCACTGGAAGCAACCATCTCAGCGTGATCAAGATCATCATCAGTGCCGCTTGATGAAGCTTCATCAGCATCATCACCATCCTCAGCCATCATCCTCTTCTAGCAGTTCAACACCAGGAACATTGCTGAGGATGTTGACTTCTCCATACACTTTTGGTCTTGCCTTTGTGTTAGTAGGGCGCCCACGATCCTTCTTAATCAGCAGTGAGGGGCAAATCTGCACGTACATTAAATGGTCAGCCTTCCACTGCAACATGGTTCATGGAATCCATGCATGTGAAATAAATAAAGAAATAAAGAAGTATATATATATATATATATATATATATAGAGAGAGAGAGAGAGAGAGAGAGAGAGAGAGAGAGAGAGAAATTCATATTTTTATTGTTGGTGCAATGTGGAAATATATTTAAAGAGTATAGTTGCGCGACTATACTCTATAAATCGAAAAATGGAATTACTATTTACTGAGTAATATAATTCATGAAGTTAATTAAAATATTTAATACTAATTATTCAATAAAGAAATAATAATTAAAATAAGGCAAAGATAATATATAATTACTAAAAATAAAATTTTAAAAAATTAATTAACCTAAACATACTAAGTTTATATTTATTTTTAAACAAAATATCTTCCGATGAAAGTTCGTTGGCACATGTCTATCTTGGCGAAAGTTGCCGTACTAGATCTTTCTGGACGAAATTTTGTCGGGAGATGTCTAATCTGGCAAATATTTGCTGGCATAGACCTATGCCGACGATATTTTGTCGTGAGAGGTTTTTTTTCCTTATTTTGTACAGCCGTGCGGTTATACTATTTTTAAAATAAAATAAAAACCAAGTATAGCCCGGCGGCTATACTATTTATACAAGTTAAAAAAGAAGAACCCCTTGCGATTTGGCACTCACGTGTCAAAATAAGTATAGCCGTCCAACTATACTATTTTAAAAACAAATTAGGAAAAAAAAAGCACACCTTAGGCTATACGATTTTTAAGGAAAAAATCAGAAGAAACGTGTATAGCCGTGGGGCTATACGATTTTTTTTTTAATTTAAAGAAAAGAGGACCTCTTTACAACTTCAAAGTTAAGTCACTATATAATATTTTTGATATATATTATTTTTATTCAATAATATGTGAAAATTATTTGTATAATACATTAATTTTGTGTGTCTTATTGAAAATTTTGTTCAAAATACGTGTATTAAACATAAAAAATACGTACGTACATGTGCACTATTAAATGTGAAAGTGCTAAATTCTTTGTACGAGTAATTACTCTGGTTGTCTTAAACTGCTCTTATCGATAAACGAAAATCAGGAAAAAATATTTAAAAGAGAAAAAGGATCCCAATAAATTACTTATTTTCGTTTGAATGTCTTAATTAAATTTCTTCAAAAACCACCCATTAAAAATCCAAGAAAAATAACCAATTGGGTTTGGATTTTGGGAGTTACCGAACGTAATTGCCAATCCTATTTGGAAGTTGAAGCTTGGAGCATCCACAATGATGCTCTCTATTTCTTAGCTAAAATTTAGCTAAAACTATCATAAAGCTATTTTAAAGCTCTCTAAAAAATTTCAACTCCAACTATACTTTATAATTTGGAGAGTCATAAATGCTATAACTCTTTTTTGATTGGTCCATCTCTATTAAAAAATAAAATAAAAAATAGTTAGCATTAAACAAAGGTTTGAAATACTTATTAAATAAAGCAACATTAAATTATAGGGAGTAGGAGCTCTTAGATGACTCCCTATTTTAAGAGCTTTTAGAGGACTCTCTATTTTAGGAGGTGGATAGGGAGGTGGTTGAAGTTACATTTTTACGATTCCTCCCTAAATTTGTCCAAAAAAGTGATTTAAGGAGGCAATTGTGGATGTTCTAATCGGTCACATTCAGCTGTACGAATCTTTTGCACGTGGAGCTTATTGTTTATACTTTTAAGAGGCCATGACGCAGCAACCAAGTCGGCTCGGTATGCTCGTCCTCGCTTTCTATCCCTCTGTGTCTACCCCACTTGCCAAATAAGTTTTGCTCTCGTACAGTCGTGAGGTGTTAAAACCAAAGTCCCTTGGGCCGAAAAAGTTTCTGCTACTTTCCAAGTTCTGCGAAGATTAACAGACCCGCGAACTCAAAGCTCCAATCTTTCAGAAAAGAAGAAAGGAAGAAATGCTCTCTAAAATCTCAGTTACCCACTTGAAAGCATCACCCTCTGCATCGACTTCTGGATTTTCATGGCATGGGAATCAGCGTAGGTTTGGATATTGTGCAAGGAATTCTTCACAGTTTAATAAGCCTCGGTTCAAGATTGTGGGGCAGTCTTTGGGAGATAGATGGAAGCTAAACGAAATTGATGCAAGTGAGTGCCTTTTTGGTTTATTTGTTTTTATATATAAGAATTTTCTTTGTTTGGGGGATAGCCGAAGTTTAACTTTGTTTTTGCATTTATTTGTTGTGCAATACATTTTTCATTAAAAGAACATTTCTCTTTATTTTCTGGAACAACCTTTCCAATATTATGGGTTTTCTGTGTCTTCGAACGCTTAAATTTATAGTTTGTATTTTCAAGCTGAAGTCTTAAACTTGCAAAAGGTAGCTATCTTAATATTTTTTGGTTCGTAATGATGGGCAATTCTTTTCCTGGTTTCTATTGGGATTGCATCACACTGTGGCAAAGCTCCATCTTAATCTTTTGTTCTCCTATTCTTGCAAATTCCAAAATATGTCTCTTTTACAAGAATTTAGATATCTTCAATAAATTATAGCTTGGATTCAATGTGTGTGCTCAGAATCTTCTGAGTCTAAGCCAACCAGATAAGTAGAATGAATTTTGGTCTATACTTTGTGAACCTTCTGGTTTCAAAAATACAATACAGAATATATAAGACTCCCGAATCATCTCAGAATCAGCTAATTTAGACAATGTTAGGGTATGAAAAAAAAAAAAAAAGGAACAAGAACATGTCTAGAATATGGAAAAAATGAAAGTATAAGAATGAGATGCACCGTTACTTTCTTTGTTGGCTAAGCTGGGTGCACCACTACTTTTTAATGCTTACATAACAGTCTCTAGATTTTATGAAACATGTGCCAAAAAATAGTCTCTTTAAAATTTTTCTAGTGCTAGCTATCTATAACTATTGCATTTTGACAGATGCAGTGCAAGAAAAGTTGAACTCATGGCTACTGAAGACTCAAAACTTTTTAAATGAAGTGACTTCTCCACTGGTAAGAACTGGTCAGACTAGAAAGCCTGTCACCAGAGATGCTTTGGAGACGCAGGATATGGAGGACATATTTATGGCTGAACAGACTATTAATAACAGAACACCAAATGGAGTTCTCTCTTTAGCTGCTATTATATCTATTGAGCAATTTAGCAGGTGAGTTCATTTTTCAGTTAAGTTATTTTGGCTTAGAGTTATGCGTCTGTCTCTTGTCCCATGTGACTTGTTGCAATATGAATTTTATCCTTTGAGATGCACTATTTTGATATTACCACTACCTTTTTCTGTCCACATTATGAATTTTTTTTATTCAAGAAAAGGAATAGATAATTAAAAAGGAACGAGAAATATCCTATTGGAATGCATCATCAAGCCATAAAACTTCATTAAACTGGCCTCTACTTTGTATATGTGCCAGCCACAGTTGTACTTTCAATTTTCCTGCCTCTATTTACTCTAATAGGGTTTATTCACATATTGCCCTGAATGAGGTAGGTTTTTAACGCGCAGCTGGATAACATTCCATTTGTTTGGAATTTTCATTACTATGCAAGAGCTTCCTTGGTTTTATGTACTTATCAAACTGACATAAGAATTATCATTTGACTCTTTGAAGTTAAGCTCTGCAGGATGAATGGATTGACTGGGCAGAAAATGCAGAGAATATTTAAAGCACTGGTTTCTGAGTCTACATATAATGATGCCCGCAATTTGGTTGAGTATTGCTGCTTTAGGTTTTTGTCAAGAGATAATTCTGATATTCATCCTTCCCTCAAGGTGCGTAGTATTAGTGCAAGTGAAACTCATATCTCATGATATATTTGTGCACTAAATAAGAATTGGTTTACCCATAAGGTGCTTTCTTGAATATCTCATACGAGATGTGGATTTTCCTATATTGCAGCAAACTTTGAGACACTTTTCAGTCTGTAGAGGGTGAATGGGATGATTTGTGTTCTTTGGTAGTGGGTTCCTGCTCAGAAGAGTTGCTTATGATTCTCTAACCTTTTCAGAAAATTACAATTTTTGTTATGAAATAGTGTGGTCTTGATTAATATTATCTATGCGCATCGTACTTGCTTTCCTTTGTTTTATTTTTTGTCCCCTTGTTTCAACTTCTTAGCAAATCTGTCCAAGCAGTCCATGAACATATTTCTTCCTGTAAGCAAAATTCGTGGATTGTACTATAGTTATGTGTAAACTGGATTTTTCTGTGTGTAGAGTATTTCCTGATAGTTATCTATTGAGTACCATGTTGCCCAAATCTTTGATCTGTGGTTGTAAGAAATGTGCTAATAGTAAACAGTCTGTGTATTTGTTTTTATTTTTTGTTTCTGTCTTGAACCTAAAACCTGATGTTGTCCTTAGTACTTCTGAACTTTTTCAGTTCAGTGATTTTGAGTTGAGCCAAAAAAGTTTCTTTTTCTCTTCAGTAAAATTTCAGTTCTAAGATTAGTATCTAGCTTAACTTGTAATTTGGTTCTTGTTTCTGGCCAATGTTGGTGCATCCACAGGAACCTGCGTTCCAAAGACTGATATTTATAACAATGCTTGCTTGGGAGAATCCATATCGAGAAGATCTTGCTAATGGTTCAGAGAAAGCTTCCTTTCAGGTTCATTCTTCAGATCATCTATTTAAATTTTTTAAACCAACCTTTGGAACATAGCGAGTTTTGTATTACTGTCAGGAGTTAGGGGGCAATAGCGGGCTTGGGCCAATTTCTGTATGGAGAAAATTCTGCATATGTCTTTTGTTAGCATTCCTTGTTTAGATTATGGAAAATGTGAATGATATCACGCTCTATGAGATAGTTAGGATAGGTAAAGAGCGATATGACATTTTCAAAGTTCATCAACCTGCTTGGAGGCTTAGAGAGCTGTTTATCTGATGAAGTTGATGGTGCAATAGTTTCAAAATCTATGTGACATGTACCGAATGTGCTCCAGGGGACCGATATAGTTGTACCTCATATCATATATAAGAACACTGCATAGTACGACATTGGGGGTTTTGGTGATTCCATAATCTCTTGTTTTATATTAGAAGCTAGACATTTACAATTATCACTCTTTTCTTACTGTATTCCTTTTTGGGTTTAATTATGTTGCCTGGCAATGTTACATGTCTTCCCTGTTATAATTAGGTTTTTAGTATTTCCCGACTGTTTTACATCTTGCTTCTATATAAACAAAACTGTAGAAAGACAATGGAACTGATGATATTTTCTGTCGAAGACTTCAATGATGAGCTCCATTAAATTTCTTCTAGGTGGGCTTTAAATGCCAAGGTTTCTTTGTGAAGGCTTCGTATTTTTGTCTTCTCTCTGATTTCCATCTTGCTATACAAACTCTATAACACTGACAGCTGTTCCCTATGATCTATGTTATCCTTCAAATTCTTACTGTAATTCCTTTGGTTGTACTACACATTGTTCTTCGTAACCACAACAAGATTCCCTTCTGTTGAGAAATTTATGCAAGCCTTTTAAGGTCTATTTTGTCCCAACCTATATGAGCATGGTAATCAGTCTTGTATGACAATTCAGTCAATTTATTTTTCTTTTGTCTTTTGATGTATCTTAATCTCAACTCTTAAGATGAGTCATAATTTTTGGGCCTATGTGACGTTCAGTAACTACGGTATGTAGGCATGGACCAAGTCATGCAGTCTACAGATGGTTAGCACTTTGGCTAAAAAGACTAAACGGTGTTCTCTTGGGCCTTACAATTGTTTTGAAATCTTGATTCTAGGGACCACCTTCCCTCTGCCCCTTCTTTTCATTTATAGGTGGTTTCTGTGGAACTGATGCTCAGTTCCATGCTTGTCTTTTTCCTTTGCTAGATGTATTTTCAAATGGTACTGATGTAGTACAGCCCGTAGGTATTAGATTAAGCACTCAAACAATAGAATGTAGAAGAATATAAGAGACCAAGGAGAAGAAGTAGAGATCGAAAAGACGAGATAAAGGACAGAAACAGTAGAACAAGAAGAATATCGGAGATCAAGGAGAAGAAATATAGATCGAAGGGACTAAATCAGAGAGTTCTAGGAAAAGGTTTACTCAACATTCAAATCTGAAATTTAAAGAACTACATGGGGGTATTTATAACAAACTAAAACCTAGACATAACAGGATAAAAATCCCTTGCTTAAACAGAAATCCTAACCCAAATAAAATAGGAAACTTAAAACTAGAAATCTAGAAAAGTAGAAATCCTACTAGAATTGGGAAAACTAGAGAATCTAGGAAACTAACAAATACATTAGGTAACTAATAAATCTAGGTCATATGCGTCCTGCATCAGGTACATACCAAAAAGTTCTGCTCCAATTGAACTAAAACTCATCAAACTTATGTTACGAGGATCACTCAATCTAACAGTTTGCAGAGGACCATGAATAATTGCAATCTATTTCTCTCTTTAATCATTAAGAGAAGGTACATACTGCATGTTTGAAATAGCCATAACATTACAAATTTTTATAACTACCTCTTACTGTTTCCACGTCTTGAGTAACAATATGAAGGATTTAGTGGGTCTTGAGTTATACTCAGGAAAGTAGGATGTATTGGCGATAAGGAACCTAATGACTTTTGTTTGGCCCCTCCAAGGACAGATTTCTTGTTCCTCTACCACATGTAGACATAACGACTTTTTGTTGAACAATTTTTTTTCCTTTCTATTTTCTTAGATTGCATTTTTGAAAGTGGTCAGTTGAAGTAGATTTATTTCTTTCTGCACTACAGAGCAAGCTTGTGAGAGAAGAGGCTTTTGTTCGTGTGGCTCCTGCTATTTCTGGTGTGGCTGATAGGTCAACAGCACATAACCTATTTAAGGCTCTTGCTGGTGATGAACAGGGCATCTCTTTGAGCTTGTGGTTGACTTATGTTGATGAACTTATGAAGTAAGTTTCATTTTTTGTTTTTTTACTAACCTTATTTATTTAAATTAAGTCTTCTGATAACTTTGACAACTTAAGCAATTGATACCATTTCGTATTCACGACCATGAACTGCAGATAAATATAATTTTATGTGTATAACCATTGTAAAATCTTTCAGTTAATTTATAAACTGACTTTTGGTCTTTTCCTGAATCCATAAGAGTCGGCTGAAAGAACATAGGGGTCTCTTTTCTCTAATTAGAACAGGTCTTGAACAAAAGCACCTGGCTTCTATGAATTATCCTCAATTAGGATTTTGGAATCAATTTTCTTCTATGCCTTTAATGAAATCGATAGAAAGAGTTGAAAGTTGTTGATTCTTTACTGATTCATAGTTGTAGGTTCCTTTAACGATTTGTAACTTGGGCTTTAGAATAGGTTCTAGCTCATGAATCCATGATTGTGGCCTCCCATCACTAACAATGTATACAATGAACAACCTAATTTGCCATGAGAATTTGTGTCCTCCAATCACTCTAGCCTTGTCAGTGGGGAAGATTCCCTAGTACTCTTCTTAGTCATAATCTAGAAGCCTTAGGGAGTGGCCTAATTGTTTGGTCATGGGAATCAGAAATATAATTGGTGTTCTTGGCCATGGCCACGTATGGCTCAATCAAGACAAATTTGTTCATGAATTTCCTAATTTCCTAATTTCCTAATTTTTCTTTTTTATATTTTTAACTTCCATCCATGTGTAGGGATGTCTCATGTATTACATTTTCATAATATGTTTATGTGCATTCCTGTTAAATATGTAGAGTAATTCTCCTTGATAGGTTCTAGGAAGCTCACCTTGAACTAGTTTTATTTATGTAGGGTTCATGAAGGTAGAAAATCATATCAGACTCGACAAAGTCCTGACCTTTCTGAGGAGAGAATTTTATGCATTGGATCTAGTAGGAAGCGGCCTGTCCTAAAATGGGAGAACAATATGGCATGGCCGGGAAAAGTTACTTTAACTGATAAAGCAATTTATTTTGAGGTAATTAATCTTTCTATGAGTTCCATATTCTATATTTCCAATTAATCTGAAATTCTTGAATTGGAAATTGAGGGACTACTTTATGTCCATTTCCATATAAGTACATTAAGTTGTTGGTAAATATAAACTCTATAATCAATCAACATTCATCACTGTAAACAGCGATTGTAAATTATGCAAGGGCTTTCTAGTAAAAAGCACTATGGCACACACTTGGAATTAAATTTCCATGCTTTATGTTTGAAACTATGTATTGAGTTCTCATTGTTAGTTTTGATTTACAAAAAATAAAAACTTCAAAAGCCTTATAGATTTTTTAAGATACAGAAATATCAACAGGTCTTCACACACCTGTGTTGCAGGCAGTTGGCATATCTGGGCAAAAGGATTCTATAAGATTGGATCTTACTAAACATGGATTACGGGTTGAGAAAGCAAAAGTTGGACCTTTTGGTTCTGATCTATTCGACTCTGCGGTCTCTATATCATATGGTCCCGAGTGAGTAAGCTTCTTTAGAGTGAGACTCAGCATTCTTGTTTTTCTATTCTATAAAGTGCGTAATTACCTGTAGTTACATTTAGCTATCTTGTCAACAGTTTTGTATAAAATATGAAAACATTTCTGAATGCTTTTGTTTATAAATATTCGTTCTTTGGAATAATGATATGAGAAAGTTAAATGTTCAGTTGAAAATTAATTGAAAGTATACTTGTGGCAAAAAAAAAAAATCGAATATATACTTATATTTTAAGCTTATAAACAAAATTAGTTAAACTATAAACGACATAAAAATGAAAATACACATTGGCTCACAAGAAATTAACTACTTTATGTTGGAATGTGAGACCATGCTATTGTTAGAAAGAAAAGAAATGTATACTGAATGATCTAAAAAAGTCTAGTTTCATTACCAGACATCATAAAAGTTGATATGGTTCCTTCTGAATCTTTAAAGGTTTGAATTCCTGTTAGATCCTTTCATACTTTATGTAATTGTGTAAGCAATTACAGAAAAAGCCCTTTGTAATTTCTCCACAAATGCTTTTTTGTTTAGCCAATGTATTCTTAAAAAACTCTCTTTATTTGCTAACCAATATTTAAATACAGATCAGAAGCATGGGTGCTTGAGTTTGTTGACTTGGGTGGAGAAATGAGGCGAGATGTGTGGCATGCTTTTATTAGTGAAATTATTGCTTTACACAAGTTTATCCGTGACTATGGACCGGAGGAAGTTGATGAATCAATATCTCATGTTTATGGTGCTCACAAAGGGAAGGAAAGAGCTATGACCAGTGCCATTAATAGTATAGCTAGACTACAGGCTCTTCAATTTATGAGGAAGTTACTAGATGATCCCACCAAACTCGTTCAGTTTACATATTTACAGTATGCACCCTATGGTGATATTGTTTCTCAGACTCTAGCAGTGAACTATTGGGGTGGGCCACTTATATCAAAGTTTCTAGAGGTGGACAACCCACCAGCTCAAGGAGCAAGGGCATCTAATGAAATGATTGAGAGCAGTAATCATGTGTTTGATATAGATGGCAGTGTTTACTTGCAAAAATGGAAAAGATCTCCATGTTGGGCTTCAAGTGCTTCTGCTAGCTTTTGGAAGAGTACTTCAACAAGACAGGGGCTAGTATTAAGTAAAAATCTTGTCGTTGCTGATGCGGCTCTTGTAGAAAGGGCAACAAGAACATGCAAACAAAAATGGCAGGCAGCTGAAACCACTCAAGCCACAATTGATGCTGCAACCCTTAAGGGAATACCCAGTAACATAGATCTATTCAAGGTTGGTTCTTAGATTCATCTCCATGGTTGCACCTGACAATTTAGAGTCTTTCTGAAAAAGTATATCTCTATTCATCGAGAATCACCCATTATATGGACAGGATACAAGTTAATTAGGAAAGAACACAGGCTGATCTTCAGCCCCTAAAAGCAGCTAACCTACCATATATACATTTATCTAATTATAGCCTACAGCTAGTATATCCTAATTAAGGAAAGAATCTGCTGGTATTTAAATCTGTAAATCTGTATAATCGGCTGTCAATCTGCTGGCATTAAACGTGTAGTTATTTCCTTTGACAGCACCCTTTACTTGCCATTACTTTATTCACTGCATAATGAACATCATTTTGTTTGGACATCTTTCTTGAAGCAGTTTTGTTTTGCCTTTGAATCGTCAGACTCCTCTTGTTCTGAAGTCTTCCGGGGTTCGCTTTTTCACCTTATTATTGTGTTTTTGTGCTGGCGTGTCAATGTAGTTGCACCGTAGTTTTTATATAATTTGCAATGATCTTGTCTCTTGAAATATCTTCTAGTTTGTTCCAAACATTTTTCTCACCCATTGTAAACTGATTTATCTTCTTTGAGTAACCAAATACGAATTGAAGTAGTGTTCTCCCCATTGACAATGACTAAAGTTGATATGAAAGCTAGTAGTGCTAGTTATTTGTTTCCACTTGAATTAGCCGTTCGCTGCGTTCTATGGATTAATGAGTAGTAATTCTCTCTATCAGATAAACTTGATTGTAAGGACCTTGATGGGATTAATTTGAAGATGAAGATATCTGAGAATATTCATGAGCGCAGTTAACGTGCCTTTCATTTTATTTTTTGTTTGGAAAACTAGAGTTTTCCATTTTTGAGCTCATATTATTCAATATAATTTTCAGTCAAACTATTAACTCATTACAATAAACGACTAACTTGACATTAACTCTTGTATACAGTATTAATTGAACTCCAAGAATTGGGTTCATAAATGAAACCCAAAATAATAAGCATGTGTGACATATATGTCTCCCATGTATTTATATGAATACAGAACTTTTGTTGTTACTCAAAGACTACCATGTTTACCAATTATCTCATCAATATATGTCACAGTTTGAATTATAATGTGATTTCGTTCAACTAATTGTTTTGAGGGTGTCCTCTCTAACAAAAGATTGTTGCATTGTAACTCGTTAACATGGTTTCATTAGTTACAGGAAACAATATGCTGGAAACTATGTTCACTTCATGATTAGATAATTGACATTGTGAAGCTGTAACATATTTTATGTTCAATGGCTTTGCTTTCACTTGAGATTTCCCTTGGTTTCTTATTCTTATGTTTGAAGCATAGTGAACAATTAAATAAACAATGTTGGTGCTGCCTTTTCTTTTGTGCAGGAACTTCTGCTTCCTCTGACAATAACTGCAACAAATTTTGAAAAACTTAGGCGCTGGGAGGAGCCGCACTTGACTGTTTCTTTTCTTGCATTTGCGTATACAGTCATTTTCAGGTAGGTCCAATTCTGGAAGAGTTATTGTTGAGAAGAGATCCCTCTCTGGGAATGTAAATCCTTGTGTTGCAATATATGATGTCCTAGGCCTTTCAACTCATTACCAATGGGTTTTGTGTTAGATGATCTATCAGAGCATGCAATCCACATTTAGGCCCATCAGACACGCGTTCCCACATACCCAATATAGGTTGTCTAAGTGTATGGCTCAACTCATGCCACACGTTAGGGGTGTGTTGAGAACTTGAGTATATCCCGCATCAGGATTGTAAAGTCTTGCATTGCAATATATAATATTGCCAATTGGTTTTTGGTTGGAAGTTCTGATTCCTTCAGTTACGGTATATGTTTCCCCTAAAAAGTTGAGAAATGGATATGGTTTTCTTGCTTTTAAAAGAGAGTGATAATATTCTTTACATGACCTTTGGCAAAGGGATGTCTGATGACTATGGTTTTGTAAAATTTTCCTTAAATATATCCTTGTGTCTTGGATATTCAGAGCTTTTCATTTGGTTTTGATTGCAGTTTGAACTTTTTAACTGTTTTCTTCTAAATGGGGCCCAAGTTCATATCTCCCCTCTGACAATTGATATAACTGATCAATTGCTTATTTCTAAATATGTTTGAGAACTGAATCTGTTTCTAGAGGCAATGTGATCACTACCAATTTGTTCATATATTCCTCATCCTAGGAAATATGAAGGCAATGTTTTTGTCTCCCTTTCCTTTTTTTTATGCAACTATGCATGTTTTTGGGTAATGTTTATTACAATTTATATTACTATATTGTGTGGAGTTTCCTGCTAAGAGCTTTCTTGTAAAATATATAGGGCAGTCTTCTCTATCTAAGAGCTTTCTCTCTCTTTTGAGCTGGGCAATTCATTAATATGTTGCCCAATTTAGCTACACTTGCTCCATGTCACCTAATATAATTTATCCATGTGTTGTGCTTAGTGTGGCCACACTTCAGGAGACGTCTAGAGTATGTAAAATTCCACATCACTCATTCTAAATCTTGCCTCTCAGATATAAGTTTTGAACCCCTTCATCCATTGCCAATTAGTTTTGAGTTTACTATAATTTTGACTTGGTATCGTGTAGTATCTCTTATCATATAAATTCATTGTATGGGTGAAGGGGCAGTCGTTGATAAAACCCTAAATGTATTTTTTAAAGTCTACCTCTTATCTTTCTTCCTTCTCCCTAACCGACTATTAGAGAACTCAAATCAACTTGTTTTGTATGCATTCTAAGTGGTACCTCTGAATTTCTAGACTCTGATTTTACTTTGAGCTAATCTCTTGAGATGCTTTGCCAGGAATTTACTCTCATATGCATTCCCAATAGCATTGATGATTTTGGCAGCTGTAATGCTGACACTGAAGGGGCTAAAGGAGCAAGGTCGCCTTGGACGATCATTTGGAAAAGTTACTATCCGTGATCAGCCTCCTTCAAATACCATTGAAAAAATTATAGCCGTAAAAGATGGCATGCGTGATGTGGAAAGTTATTTACAGAATCTGAATGTCACTCTTCTGAAAATACATACAATTATCCTTTCTGGCCAGCCTCAGGTATGTATTGATTATTTACATGTGCAATTATGAAACTCGTAACCTGTTTCCTTAAATCTCTCTCTGCTGCTTTGATGTTGTTTAGTGTGACCTTTCAACAAAGCATATTGTCACTCAATATATATATGTATAAACATATCAGAAGTTCCCCGTGCAGGATTTCCTGTCTTCTACTCAATTTCTTCCAGTTCAGTCCCATTTATTGACACAGTATTTAGGGTATAGAATGGTCGTTAAGAGCTTCGACTTTAGGTTTTAAGTATCAAATTTTGTGCTTGATACTTAAAACCTAAACTCGAAGCGATTAACCAATCCGAGACTAGAAACCTCAAGTCTAGTGTAAATGATGATTTTACAGCCTAAATAATCAACCACGTCAATAAATGTGATCAAAGTTGAAGAAAACAGAGTAGAAGTGAGGTTTTCTCAACCCCTCCTGCACAGAGTCGGACTGATACACGTATAAATTGTATTTGGGACATAAAAGAATGAAATTAGTTCAGTTTTCAGTTTTACTTCAGGCTTATCAGTAACAATCATTTTGATTTAAACATTTATCAGATAACCACTGAGGTTGCACTGGTGTTGTTATCTTCTGCAACGATTCTCCTCATATTCCCATTCAAATATGTTCTTGCCTTTCTTATCTTCGATCTGTTCACACGGGAGCTTGAGTTCAGGAGGGAAATGGTTACAAGGTTTATGAATTTTTTGAAGGAGCGCTGGGACACAGTGCCTGCTGCCCCTGTAGTTGTATTACCTTTTGGAAGTGATGAGCCCATACCAGAACCTGTTAGAAAGGAAAACAAGGACGCATCAAAGTCAGAAAGAAGTCATAGCAGCAGCAGTTCTGTTTAGATTCTTATTGGCATATATGTGGCAGTTTCATAGGTTGAAATTCAGTAATACCTCAGTTATGGAGAAAGAAAACATGACCAAAATGTTCTGATTCCATTATTTGTACAGAAATTGGAAACACATTTAGTGTCAATGTAATCCTTCTTCATTTAACTGGATTGTTTGATTTGATTACTTAATGGCTCTGACTAAATCAATCCAGAACCTATTCAAGAAAGAAACAAGAGAGAGTGCACTGGGGAGGATTTAGGTTGTTTGCTCCAGTAGATACAGGTTAAGAGAACTGTCAGATTCTAGCTTGTTTGGATCTCATCCAGGTGAAACCTGTATAAGGTATTTTGTTTTGCACTGTTTCCGTTTCCAGTTTGGTAAGTTGCAATGTGGTTATGTTCAGAGAGGTGCATCATGCATTTGCCTTCTCATGCATACATGCATATGCGCATGTACGAACACATGTTCATGGGTGGAGAAAGAGCGACCTATGTAGCAACATCTGTACTTTTGCACCCTGACAGCACGACTGAATCTGGGTTTTCCATATAATTGAATGGTTCCACTAAAATCACAAGCATTTTGCATAGTTTTGCCATTTCAATTGGAAACCCTTTTTTTTTAGGGTAGGTAATGCTTAAAATGTTTGTCATGGCTGCAACTGTGTTTATTCACATAATGTGGTTGCAAATGTGCAAAGCTTTTGGTTATTTAGATTTATGTAGGCTGCAATTTTAAGTTCATGATAATACAAAATCATACTAGTAGTACATGTTATTGGGACAGAGTGTAAATTAGTGGGAAGGGCATTTGCATGAACATAATTTATTTTCAGGCTTCAGGACCCAACCATGGTTAATGGTTGCTAGTTTCAATTTTGGAACATTTGGTTGTTTAGGCTTTGCCATGGAAACTGTGAAATCCAGTCGGATTTTGGTATATTTGTTTATTTTCATTGTGTTGACAAGTTCTGTATACCAATTTGTTGTAGCAATATAACAAGGTAACATACATGCATTTGGAAAACTTTGTATTCTCCTTGCACTTGTGAAGTAAGCTCAATAGAAAATACTGGAGGAGGAAATAATGTGAAATAAATACAGCTACAAAGTACGAACTGTGAAGAATCTGCTAAAACATAGACTAGAAACTGAGAATCAAGGGGAATGCGAGTATCAATGACCACCATCTTTGAGAGAGTGCTTTTAATTCCTTTGATCCATTGCAAACAAGCTGCTTATCATGATAAGAGCACACCGTTTGGTTCCTAAGCCCAATTTTGACAAGTTAATTAGAATTGTTAATGCATCTGATAAATCCTATTAACCGTTAGATTTTCATCCGGATTAGAATTCGATAAGTGCATTAAGGTCAGTGTGTCAAAGAAACCCAAAAGTTCATTTGGTTTAAATGTGATCTTACCTTGATGCGCAGAAGGTGACAATGAAGTCTGCACCAGAGCATGTTATAACACTGGTAGGGTCATCATATGCAAAACTATATGCTGCAGGGCACGCTTGTTTAAAACTCCTTGAATAATTAGTAGGTAGACATGTCTGAGGGTTTCCAAATGTCCCTCTACAGCAGTATTCATCGGTGTTGAACACGTTGCATGCACTCCGGCAAGCAATGACTTTTCCTTCGGCCTTAGCCGCGAGCTCTGATGGGCAGCTCTGCCTCAAGTCCCTATCACAACCAGCAGTGCTGCAATTGCCTTTACCACTGTTAGTAGGTTTAACAATTACAGGCAAATTAAAGCCATCCACCAGGCTAACATCATAGTAATCAATCTCCTGGCCGAGTGTAAATTCGGCAATTGAGGCAGGTGGGCTGCCGGGGCCTGTACAGTTGATGGTGGTGCCGCAGCTACCTGTTTGGCATTTTCCATTGCCATTCTTGTCAAAACTGCAGCCGGTTCGAGCCCATATTCGACCATTCCAGTCAGCTGGAGCTGTATAAACTGTAGACTGGCCTTGATTCAATGTAAAACCACTGCCACTGAAGTTTTCACTGTGTGTTATGCCAGGCCATATTGTCTCCTTGCACTCATTTACTATGGTGAAGATCTTTGCACTTGCATATAACTTAGCCCCTAACCCACAATTCAACAAAATGTCCAACAAGTTTTGTAAGCCTAAAAGTTCAATAATTTGCCATTTGAAAAATTACAACTCAAGAATTTTCCTTTTTTGTAATTTTGTTTTTGAAATGCAAGCATAAGAATGCTGCATGCTATTATGATGCAAGTGCAAAGTTAAATGTGAATTTTGAAACATACAGCAAGACCAATAACTCAAAAGAAAAAACTAAACTAAACTAGGCAAGAGAAGGGATATATATATTACCGCATGCTATTAGAATGGTGATGAACAAGGATCTAAGAAGGGCATTGGGATGGTAAGCCATCTTTTAGTTCCTCTCTGGTTAGCTCACTGACACTGACAGTACAATTGTATTTGAAGTGAACTAAGGAAAGAATACGTGTGGAAGAGAGTGAATCCCCAACTAGTGACAGCCCAAAAGGCTTGCTTATTCTGTCATATGATACCTTGCCTCAACTCAATGCCATATACTGACTTTTATTTTATACAAGCGATACTAGGGAGGGGGGAATCGAACCTAGGACCTCAAGTGTAAGGGTAAATGTTTTTAATCACTTCAGTTACAAGTTCCTTGTTTTTCCCTTATGTTTTAAATTTCTTTTCCATTGGAAAAAGCCAACTTGGAGCAGGTCTTAGGATCAAAATTTCTCTGGCTATATCCAAAAAAATATCATTTTATTAAATATTGTTGTTTTAAGGGCCGGCCCTGGGCCTGGGCCGCGACATTTTATATATATATATATATATACTGTAAATAATATATATAATATAATATAGTAGAGTTCATGCTCATATTAAAAGGATTTGAGTGTTTAAAGGCCCAAATAACAATCACTTTAAATCTTTAACAACATAAGGCCCATATTTACAATTTAAACATTATAAAATTATTACTTTTGTTTTAAACAACAAACATCCAATTAATCCAAACACTTCTGTGAAGAATTTTTTTTTTATTAAGAGAACCGAACAGGGAAGCTTTATTGATGAAACGAAGAATTACATTTGGTGGACAAAACTCCTGACCCTTACTCAAAGAATCACATAATAGGGTGTCCTAAATAAAATCAAGGGGCACTTCAAACCAAATAAAGTTGTCCACATTACGCAAGACCAAATCGAGCAAGTTGGTGTGCAACACCATTTGCTTCCTTACGAGTAAATTGAAAAAGAAAGCCAGAAATATGTTTATGTAGATGCTTTACATCTTCAACAATGGTACCAACATTTGAATAATTATGTCCTGCTCGCTTTACGGTTGCAACCACCACAACAGTGTCTCCTTCAAAGATGGGAGATGCAATCCCAAGTGAGAGCATCTCCACCCACAAGGGCAAAGTCTAGGGCAAGGGCAAGCAAGGGCTGTTACTATTCACGTGAATAGTGTCAGCCTTTGCATTTGTGGTTCCACCCACAAGGGCAAAGTCTAGGGCAAGTCTAAGGCAATTACTATTCATTGTACTTTATTTTCTATTTTTTTATAGTTTAAACCATTAATTTTGATAATCTTTTGTAATTAAATTTTCGGATAAGATTTTCACCCTCTAAAATTGTGCCACGTCTGATGTAGAACAAATGTCAGATTTTATCGCTTGAGTTAGAAAAAGGACGTAGTGGGAATTTGCAGATTTGTCGTCCGAGCTCCGATTAGGACGTAAAATACCATTTCGGAAAGGGAACGACGCCACGAGTCAAACACACAGCTTTGCTGTGATGTATGATGGATTTTGGCATTTTGAGGTCGTTTGGCCTTCCAAAACGGCATTTAAAGTTTCGTAGTTAATTTTCAGTATTTTAGATTTTAATAAAAATTATTCAAAGAAAATTCCTTTTAAAATTGTGCCACGTGTCAAATGTTAGATAACATTTTCAGATATTTTTAAAAAATTTTAATCTCAGATTTTAGATAAGATTTTCACCCTCTACAATTGTGCCACGTGTCAAATGTCAGATAACATTTTCAGATATTTTTTAAAAATTTAATCTCAGATTTTTGATAAGATTTTCATCCTCTCAAATTGTGCCACGTGTCATCTCAATCTTCTAAATCCGTCTATAAACTAGACCTGATTTTCAAACCCCTCACACCATCTCTTATCTATTCCTTCATTTCTCAGATTGTAGAAAACACATTCTACTCTCAATGTCAAACTTGTTGAGGGTGTTGGAGAGGCAACAGAAACAAAGGGAAGAAACAAGGCGTAGACGTGCTGAAGAAGATCGGGAAGCCGATGAAGAAGAGGAACTACTGCTTGCAGCAGCGGTGTGTATGATGGATCAATCAAGGCAAAACCGTCGTCCTCGTGCCCCGAATGTGGACAGACATAGGGAGTCTCGGGGTAAGAATCTCATGGAGGATTATTTTATCCCAAATCCGTTATATCCTGCTTCTAAGTTTCGAGAAAGATATAGAATGCAACCACATTTGTTCCAAAAAATCATGCATGATATTTGTAATTACGACACATACTTCATTCAAAAGCATGATGCTGTTGGAGCTTTAGGTCTTATCCCGAGCAAAAATGCTTATGCGGATGCTTGCTTATGGGGCATCTGCAGAGCAGGTGGATGAGATTGCAAGGATGGGAAAATCTACTGTCCTAGAGTGCTTGGTGAGATTTTGTGATGCAGTGGAAAATTTGTACACGAGGGAGTACCTTCGCAAACCAACGCCAAGAGACCTGCAACGGCTTCTACAAAAAGGCGAGGCCCGAGGTTTCCCAGGAATGATTGGAAGCATCGATTGTATGCACTGGCAAGTGGAAGAACTGTCCTACTGCTTGGCAAGGGGAGTACGGGAATCGGAAGGGCCAAAAAAGTATAATTTTGGAGGCCGTAGCTTCATTCGATTGTTGGGTTTGGCATGCCTTCTTCGGGGTTGCCGGTTCTCAGAATGACCTCAATGTCCTTGGTCAATCCCCAGTGTTCGATGAGGTATCTGCGAGGTCATTCCCCCAGGTCACGTACCAAATCAACAATACCGTTTACTCTGGTGCGTACTACCTTTCCGACGGAATTTATCCTAGGTGGACGACATTCGTGAAAACAGTTCCGAATCCCCAATCCGAGAAGGAAAGAAACTTTGCTTCCTTTCAAGAAGGTTACAGGAAAGACGTGGAGAGGTGTTTCGGTATCTTGCAAGCTCGTTGGGCAATTATTAGAGGTGCTGCTCGGATGCTAGATGAGGAGGTGCTGCGGAGTATTATGATGACTTGCATCATCCTTCACAACATGATTGTGGAGGATGAGTATGACTATGATGCTCAAGAGGTGTTTGAACCCGATCCAATGAACACATCGTTGACAAGAATATATGAAAGGCCGATTGGACCAAATGGACTACCACTGGAGCCCGAACCAATACTTCGGGATGGTCAATTCAACAACCCCATGATTGATCGGTATCAAGAAATGCAATCTTCATATGTTCACGAGATACGTCAACGTGACTTGATCGAGCACTTGTGGGAGATGAAAGGCAATCACAATGGATGAAGTCAAGATTAGTGCTTTGTTTGGAATTATGCCTTGTTTTTAATTATGCTTCATTTTGTGTGTGGTTTTTTTTTTGGAATTAGGCTTTTTATTATTATGCTTTTATGTATGGTTTGTTTTGTGTGTTGTTTGCAATCAATGAAGGTTTTTTTGAATTAATATTTGTTTTGATGCTCAAATGTTTTTAATAAATAGTCATTTAATTTAATGCTTTTTTGATTGAATAAAAAGGGAACAATACAACAAATTAAAGGATAAGGGAACAATACAACAAATGAAAGGAAAATACAACAATACAACAACTTAAAGGATAATACAACAATACAACAATACAACATATGGCAAAGGTGTTTCAATTGCTTCCTAATGGTTTTCATCATTTAACCAATCCGTATTGCTAGGTCCGTCGTCATTGAAAAGTTTTTTCCTCATCACATCTCTTCGTCGTAGCTTCCAATAAGCCTTTGTTTCGGGAGACATATGGCTCGTATCCATAGCCATGATTTTAATCTCTCTATCCTCTATGTCTTTTTCTTGTGCCATTTGTTGTTGGAGAACAAATGCTTCCTCTCGTGCCTTGTCCATTTCATCTCTTTTCAAGTCTCTCTCCATTCTTAGTGAGGCGCTCTTAGCTATATGCTCCAATAATTGTACACAATCATTGGTCGAAGTGGCCCCTCTCTTGGCCTTTGCCGCCTTTCTCCCAATAGGTCTTGGCGGACGTGGCACAAATGGTGACTCCGTTTCCATTGGGGAGTCCAATGGAGAATCGGTTGATGTTGAATCGTGGAGTGGCGTCTCATTCATCACAACCGGCGGACCGGTGGGAATAATTTTGAATCTCGAACAATCCTTCACAATTTCCCAACATTGGAAATGCACGAAACTTTTTTTGCCTTGCCCCATGGCACCGAACCACATTTGTGCTTGTACCATCTATTAAAAATAAATAATTGGAAGTGCAAGAAACAAAAATTATTATGCAAGAAAATATAAACTATTTTGAAATGCAAAAATAAAATTGATTATGCAAGAAAATATAGACAAATTAAAGGTGCACCAAGAAAAAGAAATTATGCAAGAAAAACAAATAGAATATGCAATAAAAAAAGTGACATTGAATTGATTAAAATGGCAATTATAAATATTTTACCTCATCGGTTAAATTTTGACCGCTTTGAATGTTCGCCTTTGCTTTTGTCAAGGCATTTCTCCATTTCCCTAACTCTTTATTAAGAAGTTTCCATCTACTAGACAACGCCATTTCGGTCCGAATAGAACCCGATCTTTGACAAAATTCTCCATGAATTTTGCTCCACATGTGATGAAACTTCATCTCATTACCCGTGATAGGGTCATGACTAATGTTCACCCAAGATTGACACAACGCAATATCTTCATTCGTTGACCACGAGCCTCCGACTTCAATAGAAGATGCCATTTGTTTTTTTTTATACAAATGGAAAGTAGTAGAAAGAGAGTAAAAAATATTTGAAGGAGAAGAGTTTGTATGGAGAATTGGTGTGGAAGTGAAAAATGTGAGTGGAGATGAACAAAAAAATTGGAAGGAGAAAAGTTTGTATGAAGAATTGGTGTGGAAAGTGAATAATGTGAGTAAAGAGTAAAAAATATGGGATGGAGAAGAAATTGTATGAAGATTTTAGTGTGGAAAGTAAATAAAATGGTTAGGTATTTATAGAGAAAAAATACAGAATTTTTGGGTATTTTTTAAAAAAAAATTCAGATTTTTTTCGATTTTTTTAGCCAAAAACGAGGACCGCCGGATTTCGGAAAAATTCTATCGGAGAGTCCCCGCGCACCACGTGGCACCCGCCGTTGGAGCTGTCGACGCGGCCGCGCGTGACGCCGCCCGACGCCACCAACTCGGCTTCAGCCCGCAAGACTTGCCCTTGGGCTTCTCGGCTCGTGGGACCCGCCACCAAAGGCTACGGGCCCTCGCTGGAGTGAACTCGGCCGCGCGGGCAGCCTTTCCCTAGCCCGACTGCTGGAGATGCTCGAGAGAGCAAGCGCCACCCTTCACGAGCCGCATGCATGTTCAGCCGACATCACTTCCCCCAACTAACTTCTCCATTGCAGCCACAAAACCTCTATCCGCGTCTCTAGCAACAACCCAAACAACCCCTCTACCCGAAGTAGGATCAAACGCTCCATCAAGGTTGAGTTCGAGGTGGCTTGACGATGGTGTTGCCCATCTAATAGCATCCCACACTCGATTAGTTACTTTGAATAGAGTGTCATTTACCGTAATAAATTCATGCACATATTGTTGAGCAAAAATCACAACATCATGTGGAGATTGTTTACTCCCTTCAATAAAATGTTTAGTTCTTCTAGTTTGATAACTTTTTTGTTCTCAACTATTTTATGAATTTTTATTTTTATTTTTATTTTTTTTATGTTTTATGATTCATGTTCTTTTGTTATTTTAGTTTACTAGAGTTACCATAATTAAGCCAAATATATATATATACGTGCACATTGCATAATTTTTTTTTTCTTTTGTTAAACTATATACAAAGAAAAAGAGGTCTCATTTTAATTTATGCCCCTAGGCCACCCAAAAGTCAAGCCGACCCTGATTGTAGCATGTTGTGGATTAGAACAAAAGCTCTATTATCATCTGACATGAAATAGGCTTTAGAATAATGCTCTTAAATCATGCAAATTTGTGACTGGCATAACAACCAGACAAAGATGAGTTTACACAACGTAACAATCACAATATCCAATTAACTATAACTATATATGACTTGTGAGTATAAGGATTTTAATCCATGGCAATTATAAAAGGATTGGGTCAATCAGTTGGCCTGGCCCGGCCCTACACAAACCCTAATTCCTTTCTCAAGACATATAGGTTTTCCAAGGAATTCAAGGCGTACATTAGAATCCCTTGCTTGATTCCTAGACTTTGAGCCTTCCGTGGCTTGAATCTTCAAGGTTTGATAACAGCTCTGCAAGTTCCGACTCTGGTATCAATTTCCAATTGATCCTTATCATTTTGAAGGTGTTGTTCTCATTTGTAGTGCAGGTTCTGACCCTCTTTTCCGATTGTTATTACATTTTGCAGACCTTTTGAGGCATAGAAAAGAACCTATATTAAAACAATTCCCCATTCAATGCACGATGGTTTGATTAGAAATCCAGTTTCTTGGCTCATAAGTTAATTTTATTCATTCAAGTATATTAGGGTTTTACACTACTCATATTGGCACGCTCACAATTTAACTTAATCTTTATCCTATTTCTGAGGCTTGAAGATTGGTTTTTGGTAAACACTATCTTAGAACTTTTGCTTTTGGTTTTTGCTGAGTTCATCAATGACTTCACAAGGTATATATATGTACCTTCATGTGTTTATGATACGTACAGAGAACATGTATTTATAGGTACAGTGTTTACAATTATTTGGACCGGTTTATTGATGGTTAGCCTGAACTCAGACCAAGCTTTAAATATTCTCAACAAACATTTACAATTCAAGTTTAGCCTTCTTTTTCCGTTCTGTTTTAGTCTTGCATGTGGTATTAGAGCACTCATATACATTTAAAGGTCGACAACATAATCAAATCATGAACATGATAAACCTTAGTTTTTGCCCCACATGCATTTTGCCATGCTCGATGTTTAATTTGTATTCTAATTACACAATATTTCATGTATAGGGGTATTAGTGTTTTTTTATAGTACAAACGAGGGGTTTACACAAATATTCATTGGATGCATGAATTGGTCCCTTGTTTACAAACGAGGGATTTATGATTTTTTTATTTTTTTATTTTATTTTATTTTATTTTGTATTTCCTCTTTGTTGGAATATAAATTATTAACTTTTGAGTCTTTAATAGTGTAGATGATGAGATTAATATTCAACCATTTTATAATATAAAATTAAAGGACAATTATGATTGTAATGAATGGATAAATTATTAATCAATATGAGATGATATTATGAAGTGGGCTAAACCGAGTAAGTTAGTATCGTATTAACTTATTAACCTGTTAGCGCTTGAGCACCCCTATTCGAATTATTTTATACCCCACTAATACAAAATCCTGGCTACACTGGCCCTAGGCATTGTGGGTTGTCCTTGTCAAATTTATTAGAGGGTGTGGGTGGCCTCTACTGAACAAATAAGCGAAAAACAACTATTTTGAAAAAGAACAATTTGGTGATTTGCAGCAACCTCTGTCAAAGATGATGTAGACCTAAAGGGACACTCTTGTGGACTTATTCACTACCCCAAAAGAAAAAGGTAAGGAGAGAGGAGGGGACGAGGAGCAATGACGCTTCTTCCTCCTGCCCGCTTTGTGAAGTTATTCTTTAGGATTCACACAAGGAGAAAGCGGCTAGATCAATAGCCCTACTTAACTTTATTGGTCAAGATTTTTAGTTTAATTTCAAAGATAACGTATGATTAATGATGAAGCTGTCCTCTTTCAACTTCCAACAAAATTGTAACACATAATTCGTAATTAGAAATTACTAGGCTTGTTCAAACAGAGGCCTTTAAAAAAAAAAGCAAAGATAGTATTTTATTGAAAGTTAAACAAATTACGTATTTTAATTTAACGATCCAAACCGTTTATTTTTTAAGTTTTTATTTATAGGTTATTCTTGCAAAAGATTAGACAAATTAAGACATCTAATTATGACCAACAAAATTGACTAACACAATAAAATACTAAAATGACAATCATCATTAATTGAGTGATCAAATAGTTTCGGATTCAAAATGATTTTTTGCATAAAAATCCTGGAAGGAATGCCTAAAAGATAGATAGTTCGGATCATTGAAATAGAATGCAAAGTGACCCAATAAGAGTATTCCTTATTTGAGTGATTCGTAAACTAAAGCCAACTTCTACCAATCGTTTTTGTAAACAAAAATATTGCTGTGAGTATCTTACTGTGGAACTAATAGATGCTATCTTTACGATTTTTAACCCCAACTAGACTTGAAAACTCAGGACCATTTGGTTAATGCCTAAAAACAAGCATGTAGATGGAGCTCCACGACTTATTAAAGGAGTTAGCAGGAAAACAAAAAAGAAACGGAATGTAGTTCAGGACTGATAATGAGGCCGTAAAATCATCAAAGCCATTAGCTGCAGCTGCCTACTCCTCGATCACCAACCAACAACATTTAAGTCGATACCCCTCTCTGCACTGCAGCCTGATAGATATCCAACAAAAACAAAAAAAAACCATTTTATTGATAATCAACTCATCATTCAATTCAATCGTTGTTTGAAATGGATCTCTGATGCATGCATGTGCTTTTCTGCCATGTATTACATATATGTGTATAGCTAATACATATAACCATATCCCTATACCAAATATACTGCAAGTACTCTATTTATGTTTTTCCTTCTGGTCTTTCTTCTCTTTACCCAACACCTACTAAATAGTAAATAGTGCAAGTACTATCATTACATCATTCAAATAAAAATGTGTCTAAATTAATATATATATATATATATATAGTCTCCTTTTATTGATAAATTCCTCAACTATTATTTGAGGGATACCCTTTAGGGTCCTCTACAAAAAAAAAATTCAACGATCCAAACTATCTATTTTTAAAGTCTACATTCATAGATAATCCTTGCAAAAAATTAGACAAATCGGAAACCATTTCGACATCGTATTAAAATTTCAATAACTCAATTGAATGGTCAAATGATATCAGATTCAAGTTTTTTTTTTTTTTTTTGGTAGAGATTATCTTTGAATGATTATCTAAAAAGTATAGATGGTTTGGATTAGTGAAATACAATGCGGAATAGGCCCGACAAGGGTGTCCCTCAAATAAGTTTATTTGAAGGATCCCTCCCTCAATGGAAGAATGAAAGCTCTCATATATATATATATATATATATATATATATATATATATATAAGTGAAATACAATGCGGAATAGGCCTGACAAGGATGTCCCTCAAATAAGTTTATTTGAAGGATCCCTCCCTCAATGGAAGAATGAAAGCTCTCATATATATATATATATATATATATATATATATATATACTGGTTTCAAAGAACAGTCTTCAGAAAGTATATATACTGGTTTCAAAGAACAGTCTTCAGAAAGTAAATGAGTAAGAGAGAAGGTTGGAGTGATGGTGGTAGCTAGAGGTAATAAGTGACAGTTATGAACTTATGACTTAGCTAGAGGTAAAAGTGTAGCGATGCATATAATTTTAATTTTATTTATATCTTTTGCTTAATTACAAAATTAAATTGCTACGCTAAAAATCGCTTGAAAGAGATGAAAAACAAATGAATATATGCAATCACTGACAAACCAAACGTGTGAGATACATTGTTTTTGCTCATGGTGAGAGTATCTGAACCTTTGACGCTCGAGTCTTTTACAACTTTCCCTACAAAATTAATTTGGTGGCACTTCTATCTTTTTCTTAATTTATATTTTGTGTCGGATTCTACCTATATATTTTGAAGCATTAATTTTCTTGAGGGACAAGAATATATCATAAAGTATTCGTTGGACAACAGTGCGATTTTGAGAGTTACGTGCAAAATTTAAGTTGAACACTCACATTATCTAACATGAAAATATTAAAACTAAAACTACCATGAATTGATGTCATAAACAATATAAGTATAATGAACAAAATTATCTTTCATTAAGACATGAATGGTCTAGTGGTAAGGAGTGTTAATGTTGTATGATTGCTCATGGGTTCACTGATGCTCTGTGCAATCCTCAAAAAGTGGGGATCTTGTGTGGTAACACCACCTGCACATCCTCAAAGCCGCCCTTATATATCCATTAGGGATGGAGCTCGAAGAAGTTCTGAGTTTGTGAGGGGAATGGACATTGCCTACATTCTGACCCCTGCCCACCAATAAACTCATGGAATAATGAGTGGTGATGGTGTACCGTATATAGTTAGCAATTATTAAACTCAAAAAGAAAAGAAAAAATAAAGTCAAAGAATTTGGCTCCTCTCTACATGTCTTGGCATTACTTAATGTTTATCCTTGTAGTACTATTATACATTTATAATCTAACCTTTAATTTGTTTTAATATAAATTTGACGATACGAATAAATGAATGAACTTGATTCTGATTATTGTTCTTCTGAGAGGACGTCCTAAATAATATCAAAGGCACTTCAAACCACACAAAACTATTCCTAATAGTTGCATACCAACCAGCAAAGATTTCAAGTTTAACTTTCAGTTTTGGTTAAAGAAATATAAAGCACCAATCACATCACATGTGTTTAATGATATAGCTGGCTATAAGGACCCATCGTATGAACAATTGATATCATATATGCAAGGAACTAGGATTGTATGTGTGGAGGGGCCGAATTAATAACAAGAATTTTTGAAAGGAAAATTCAATCTTACAACAGTAAATAATAGACTAAAAAAGGACGTTGGTCTTGAATATGGAGCTTTTAATAGACTGGTATGGCTGTACATTCGCTTTTTATTTTCAAATAAACATTTACTATATAATTGTTAATAAAATTATTATGAAGTGACGACTATAGGGTTTGCATTTAACCACTTACTAGTAATTGCATTGGGGTATTGAACAAAAAAAAAAGTGTATGGCAGCCCCAGCTTGGCTCTGTCCCCTGTGTGCGCAATTAACACTTGACTTATTACCACAAAAGGACTGCGTTCCAAGAAAAGGGATGCATGTCTCTTTGCATCTTATGACTTCCAAACCTTCATATAAACTCAACAAATTAAAACACAAGCCAAGAGGTCTAATCCGGTGAAAAATGATCAGCGATCTCATGTTTGAATTCCTATGACACCTAAGTACTTTGGTAGCGTGTAAGAAAATCCACCTCCCCTTCCTAACTATGACCGGACAAAAAAAAAACAACTTTATAAATAAATAAAAAAGCAAAATGAGGTGTTAACCACTTTCTTAATTATGTACTACTACTATGGCAAAGATGATGCTGACAAAAAAAAAATATAGCAGCTGTATATATACTACTAATATGCCAACAATAATACTAAAATATATTCTTATAACAGAGAAGAAGATCTGTGATTCAACACTTCACTATTAACTAAAAAAAATTACTCAAATATGAAAATTAATAGAAAGCAATTAATTGATGCATTATAAATCAATAACACAAAATACATTCAAGGGAACTACTTGATCTCTTGAGTACTGATCAAATATGGATCGTAATTAGCGGTAGATTTGTCCACATCATCATGATGCTGATCACAAATCCTTCTTGGAGCTGCCATAACTCTTAGCATGGAAGTCCATGAACAAAGCCAAAAGAGAAACATAGAAAAAAATATTGAACCACCATCCCCAGATCCCGCAGCAACCCGACCCGTTAAAGTGATAGATGAGCATCCAAACCAACCCCACGAAGCTTGACATGAACTGAAATATTTGAAACTCGGTGACCCTCCTCTTCCACTTAGGCCTCACCCCAAGCGCAGCCAGCAAGTAGTAGGTGTACATCACCACGTGCACCGTGGCGTTTGCTACGATCACCGCCGGGAACAGAGACTGTGAGGTGTGGAGCCAAATGTAGCACATGACCAGCACCATTGTGTGGTGGTACACATGGAGGAATGTCAGCCGTTGAAAGGACCCACTAAGGATGATCAAGAAGGTGTCCACAAACTCGTAGATTTTGGAGAGGTAGAAGATATAGGCCCAGAAGAAGAGAGGCCCCGTTGGTGGGGTTTTGGGTGGGAAGCAGATGATCCAGAAAGGGTAAGGTGCGTAGGAGAAGATGGAGACCAGGGAACCAACGGCCATGATGAGGGAGAGGAGGAGGAGGTTGAGGTTGTGGACGGCGGTGATGGGTTTGAGGCGGCGGGGTTTGATAAGTGGGAGAGGGAGGTGGGAGAGGAGGAAAGTGAGGGTGAGGTAGGAGATGATAGTTAGGGATAAGAAGAGTGGGCTTGAGGCCGGGGTTTCACTAGGGCTCCATGAGAAGTGCAGGATGGCTGGGTGCTTCACAAGCCAATACTGAAAGGTATTTGAGATGTTGAGGTTCATGTTGAGGTCCATGGTGAACGGGGAGGCTCAGGCGCCGTTTCTCGGTTGTCAAACAATGGTTTAGGCGACGCCGGAAGGCCAAACAGGCAAACGGGCAAACAGGAAGGGAGATTCTTGAGAATTTTTTTAAGTGAAAGCTATGGGAGAGAAGAGATGGTGTGTGTGTGTGTGTTGAAGTGCGGGAAGCATAGGACTGGTGTTGGGGATTTCTAAGAAACCAAAATTTAACCATCTTTGGGTCAAGTGGGACCCACAAAAGCAGGTGGCAGCTCTGCAAGCTGGCTGCAGTAAAAGAAGTAAAACCCTGAACCAACGCCCATCTCTGATCTCCATTTATTTCTGTGTGATAAATTAAAATATAACCAGATTTCTACCACGTATGAGATAAATGGGCTTGAGGAGGAAGTAGCTAGACTTTTTCAAATTCTGCGTAATGATGGATCGACCTTCCATCTTCAACCAGTTTGGAGTCTCACTTGCACATATGAATACAAATTCATGCACATCTTTTATATGTAAATTTATAGTCGTACGTACCTTTTATTTACTTCTACTTTTGTGAAATTTGATTTTAGCCATCGATGTCTATTTCTTCTTCGTCCTTCTCAAGTTCAGATTGCTGTTGTGCCGCCCATCTATCTTATCACTCTCACCAATTCAAAGTCACTAACACAAATTCATTACAAAGTCCAGTCAGTCAGTGTCATCACATGCAGTGTGTTCTTCTCAAGTTTATTCCAATCCAGAAGTCAATATCTTCCACTTCTAGCCTTAGTTCGACGCTTTATTTATTTATATGGGGGGTTGATGATCTATGTATGTACTTTTTACCATCAAGATTCAATCGTCGCCCTTCAATTTTGCATGACAAAGTTTATAATCTAGGATGAATAGAGGTGGCAATCAAGTTGTATTGGATCTTCTTCGAGTATGTAGTGTCATTAATTTCTGTTTCCTGGCGAGTATTTAGTCAAAGATTATTCATCGCCGTGTATATAATTATTTGGGAAATCTATCACCGTGAACGGTGACCATACTAGAGATCACAACAACATATATAATAGCGCAACTCCACTGTCTTGAGTGGATGCATCGCCTAAAACCTACCGAGCAGACTGTAAGTCTACCGTCCACCGAGCATTATGTGTATGATTTGTTGTGTGAGAAGAGTGAGAGTAGATTTGAGAGCTTGGGGAAGATGACGATTGACAAACTTATACACAAGCTTCTATCTCATAACCCTGCATTTAAACCACCTCGTCAACCAAACTTTTAGTGAGGTGTTAACTGCGAACCACGCAAATTTGAGTATCATTTTTATGCTCATGTGGACTCTACTAAAAATTAATAGTAAAAAATATCATATTTAAAAACACATGCAATTAAAAGTAATATGAGTAAAAACACAAACAAAGACCATGATGTTAAAAGTAATTTTGAGTAGTATAATAAACTTCATGGTCCTTGAGTGTTTTGAAATTAGAAGTAATTTTGAGTAAAAACACATGCACCAAAAAAATGGTTTACCCTTCTAAGAAACATATGTGACTCATGATCATTCATGACAATAAAAATCATCTAGATGCTTTGATGCAGACAGATTAGTCCTTTGGTATACTTGGGCTATTGGGATAGACTACATACATGAAGAAAGTGTTCATGCATTTGGAATAAATACTTGTTCGTGCATTTTGGGATTATTATCTAGGTTCATGATATAGTTATCTATAATAAATAAGGGGATTTGGTTCAATGTTAGGGATATCTTCCTTATATGAATAAATAGTTGTTAGTTTAAGAGCATCTCTAACGGTCTTTTCAATAGCTTTAGAATGCTAAAATAGGTGAGCCACATAATCAATCAAAACTCTCTTCAACAGCCTTGTCAAACTCAGTCACCAAAGCTGCAACTTCTTTCTCTCTTTCTTTAGTACTGGTAAGTTAATCTTGGCTATTCTAAACATTTAATTTTACTTTGGAAAAATAAAACCTACCTTGAAAATGTAAAAAAAGGTGCAATTTTTCTTTTCAAACAATAAATATATAGACATTTAAAACATGTTTTCATATTTTTTTATATTCTTTTTCATAACATTGCATTAATTAAATTGAAGAGTTTGCTAGGACACAAAATATTCTTAGAATCAACAAAGCTTGGAAATCTACACTCTCTCCTTATTATGAGTATTCTTAGAATTAGCAGAGCTTGAAGTTTTTTCAACGTGTATCTTTTCGTTTTGCTCAAAGTGCCGCGTTGCATAATGTTTTATACAAAATCAAAATTTGTCTGCAAAAGTTCAAATGTTTTTAGCATTTTCATGTTTAATAACTGATAAATAGTACTTAATTGTAATATTGTCTGCTTTCCACGGAATAATTAATTTGTTAAACGAATTTTTATTTATAACTCAAACTGTTGACAAAATTGTTCATCACTTCGAGCTAAAATGGCCTTTTCATTCAATTTACTAAGAAGTGGAAGTTGAGATGATGAGTTTGATTTCCTTATTTGTTGAGTGTGTGTGTGTGAGTAAACTATTGACAAGTCAAAATCTTTAAATTCTTGCATTCATGAGCCATGAGCTGAATGCCAGTAGTAGATGATATAGCTAGCTACTGAAGCTTCAAACTGTTGCTTTCTTTGAATCATATACATAGATATATAATTAATGGAGGTTGATATGGTTGGTTTGGTTTTAAATTTTATCGAAAACATCACGAAATAAACTAAAACATATCATGAGTGGTTTAATTATTAATAACATCGATACACATTTTGTATGATTACAATAGTTAAATTGGAGACAATATCCGTATTAGTAATCAGACACCGGTCCATGAAGCTTTGGAGTAGCTAGGTCTACGCTCTTATCAATTAAAGGATATAAGTGGGAGCATGTGATGGTCACAATCCATTTGAATGGAGCCCATTATGTGTGAATTCACTTGTCTTCAATGTTTGACCATCGCATATGGTTCACGAATTAAGGTTATTGGGCAGCTCCACATTTAAGCTTCTCCATATTGTTCTGTTGGTAACCAGGAATGTACTTCAGTTTCCAACCACCCTCTCTCTCTCTCTCTCTTTCTCTCTCTCTCTCTCTCATCTATATATAATATATGTCCGGGCTTTGGTTCCACTTTTTTTTTTTTGGTTGGGCGAGAAAAAACAAAAGAAAACAATGGTACATGAGAAGCCAAGATACAAGGGGAGAAATAAATGAAGGAAAAATGCATCCAACCAATCGCTGCCGTCCACATAAATGGCATTAAAAATTAGCATCATTACAAGCTTACAACCACAACTACCACACTCTGATCAAAAAGATCAGGACCCTTTATCCTTTTGACCCATTTTCTTTCTCTTGGCATAACTCTGGACGTGAAAGTCAACGAAAAGAGCCAAAAGAGAGGCATTGAAGACCGCATTGAAGCACCAGCCCCAAATCCCGGAGCAACCCGACCCGGAGAAGTGCAGGTACAGCATCCGACCCGACACCGCGAAGCTGAACAAAAACTGCACGATCTGGCAGTCCGTCACCACCCGCTTCCACTTGGGTCGGATCCCAACCGCGCACAGGAAATAGTATCCGTACATGAGCACGTGCACCGACGCGTTGGTCACGAGCGCCACCGGGAACAAGGACTGGCACGTGCGCAGCCACAGGTAGCACATGACCAGCACGGTCGCGTGGTGGTACACGTGGAGGAAGGTCAGCCGTTGGATGGAGCCACTCAGGATGATGAAGAGGGTGTCGAGGAATTCGAGGATTTTTGAGAGGTAGAAGATGTAGGCCCAGAAGAAGTGGGGCCCAGTTGGGGAAATGTGGGGTGGGAAGCAGAGGATCCAGTCTAGGCTTGGGGTGTCGGGGGAGAGGATCGAGAGGGTGCATCCAACGGCCATGATGAGGGAGAGGAGGAAGAGGAGGAGGTTGTGGGCGGCTGTGATTGGTTTGAGGAGGGCAGGGTTGATGGGGGAGAGCGGGAGGCGGGTGAGGAGGAAGGTGAGAGAGAGGTAGGAGAGGATAGAGAGAGTGAGGAAGAGCGGGGTGGAGGCTGGGGTTTGGCCTGGAGCCCATGAGAAGTGGAGGATGGATGGGTGGTTGACCAGCCAGAATTGGAGCGTTGACCAAATAGCGTTCATCGTACGCGCTGCCGTGAGTGAGTGGGAGTGAGTTCTGAGTTTGTAGTTTGTAGTTGAGAGGGGGAACTATGGGGTCTTCTGCTGAGTTAAGATAAGATGAGGGAGTGGGAAACTCATTGGTACTGACGATGGCTATGTGCTACCAACCTTCTTTTTAGCCCTTTTTTTGGGATATTTTCTTATCTTTTGATGCCTTTTTTTTTGGATATTTTCTTATCTTTTGATGAGATGTGTAATTTCTTTCTCAGTTAAATCCACTGTCGAATTCAATGGTAATTATTATTATTAATTTTAGAATATTAACTTTGAAGAAAAACTTGTGTGAAACCGGAATGTTGTTCGTCTTTGTCCTTTTCAAGACATACTCAAACATGTAATTTAAGTCACAAAAGTCTCATGTACTACAAATGTTTTCTATGATATTAAAATTATCGTTTTGAAAATCCATTCATTAGCCTGTTTACAGTTAATATACAAAAATTTAGAATAAATCTTATATTCCAAGAAATTTGGCTCCTTGAAAAATTTATAAAATGGGGTATGTAGTGTTGTAGTTCTTTCAACTAAAGTGCTTTTATTGTATGATTGTAGCTAAAAAAATGGAAGCTTCTAATTTACTTAAATTTCAAGATCAGCACAGTAGTACACTTCGTTTGCGATCAAGAGAAGAGAAACTATAGAAAGAAAACAAATTAGAAATCTTCTCCTTATAATTTTATATTCTTTAGACCTAGTTTTTTGTACGCAAAGTTGATTAAAAAGAGTATTATTACTTTACTTTCTTTATTTTCATCTTTTCTGTGCACTTATAAGGTTTTTGTCCGGAAATTGATTTTTAGGAGGAATTTTAGAGCGACGCCAATTGAAAAAGAAAACTAAGACATTGAATATCATTATGTGAATTTTTGAGAATTTTCCATCAAGCCATTTGTTCTATAATTTCCAGTCAAGACAGCCTCCCGTCAAAACTCAACTGCTGTGGAGATTCAAGAGTTGGAGACTTCCCCTATTTCTCCAAGTGACGTGTGATACATGCCTGGAAAGCTAAGAGACAGAGCTACAATTCCCATATTTTTCCAGAATTTTTTTAGAAGGTTTAACAACCCCAAAACGTGCGTGGAAGTTAGATGTTAGCTTCCTTTTTTTGTCAGACAGTTAGTTTCCTTTAAGTTGTTTAGGGTTTTGTTTTGTTTTGGTAGGTTTTTCCAGACATTTTTTGAGTAAGTTTATGTTCTATTATACTATATAAGGCCAGCCTAAGCTCTCTATACTAGACCTCCTTACACAAGTGGAGATTGAAGAGAAGAAGAGAGCTTTAGACACACCACCATTCGTTATTCCAGGTTCTATTATTTTCTTTCATGTATATATTTCTTGTGACTACCGTTGATTCGTGCACTTATGAGTAATTTAATTTGGAATTTTTTAACGTTCTTTTTCAAATGTTCGGTAATATACATCAAGAGCCTCCATGAAGCATATGACACGCTTGTGTTAGATATATATACCAGTGATTTATTGTCTAATTTCCATATTTAAAGATTAGAGGTATACAGAGCTATAATGATTTACTATTTAAGCTTCGCAAAAGAAGCATTAGAGGTTTATTATTTCCCAAGTGAGAAATCTATATAACCCTATTAGATATCTCTCATATTTCAAATTGGTTTTGTTTTCTATTTTTCTTTCCTTGGGATTTCATACTTTGAGTAGATTTCTTATTGCTCATTGAAGTTTTGATCTACACAGACGTTATTTTCTGAAGCCAAGCAAAAACTAAGTTTTGAACCAAGTTTTTTTTTTTTTGTTCTTTCTGGTGTAGGTGTTTCAGCATCCCCATAGAACTCATTGTCGACACACTCTTAAGGCTACCCGTCGAATCTCTAATACGACGTGGTTGTGTGTGCAAGTCATTGCGTAGTCTCATCTTCGATCCTCGCTTTGTTATGACTCACCTCAACAACACAGTCACAGGCATCAACATGAACATGAACATGAACCTCTTGGTCTCACATAATGACTCTCTTCTTTCGATGTACTGCGAAGGATCCAAGGATGGAGACGGTAGTCATCTCGCAATCAAGAAGGTTGACCATCCTGCAGTAATGGACCCAGATGTGTGTTTGTGTATTTTGGGCTCTTGCAATGGCTTGGTATGTCTAGAAATCGGCGACGACAACTCCATTATTATATTATGGAACCCTTGTACTAGAGAAACCAAGGTGTTAGCACAACCTCCATATCATTTCCAAGACAAGATGTTTTACGGATTCGGTTATGATTCTTTAGCTGGAGATTACAAGATAATGTTGGCCACTGAGGGGCCTTCTGAAGTTATGATGAATGTCTTTTCACTAAAAAGGAATTCATGGAGGACTTATGAATATCTTGCTGATTTGAGAACGACTGATCAGCAGGGGTGCTTCTTAAAAGGAGCTCTTCATTGGATAACGTCTGGAACTATCACCTCTCTGGATTTAGCAGATGAGGAATTTAAGGAGATTGTGCCATTACCCTATTGTGGCAACACGGATTATAGCTTCGAGGGAGTTACGAGTGCTCTAAATTGTCTTTGTCTGTATAATGACCCGACCGAAGACACAGATTTTTGCATATGGATTATGAAGGAATATGGTGTCAAGAAATCTTGGACTAGAGTCATAAAAATTTCATCAGAGATTTTGGCTCAACAGGTTTTCGTGGAAGTGGATGAACTTGAGCTGAAGGTTGTCTGCATTTTAGAGAATGGTGAAGTTTTGATGGATCATGAAGGAAAGGTCTTGGTATCATATAATACCAAGACTAGGACATTTAGGAATATTATAAAGGGTAAAGAGGCTGATGAATTCCAAGCAACTACTTACCTAGAGACTTTAGTTTCGCCGGTAACAGCAGCAGAGGGTGGTGGTGGTGCAAACAATATGTGAAATCAGCCCAATTCCTTTTGCTCTTACTGTTTGTTTCTGGCTTGTTCCTTTTGTTTTCTGCTTCAAGGCCTTGACCTCAAATGTGCGTTGTGTATGCGAAACAATTTTACTTTCCATTCAATAAATAAATAAAAGGCTGTAAATGGGGAGATATATGGAACATCTATCTTTTGCAATAATTAAGACTCTCTGAATATCGATGTATGCAAGAAGACTTGCCGAAGTTGGACTATATACCTCAAAACATCAAAAACCATATTCCCTGTTCATTACAATCATAATTGTTCTCGACGAGTTTTCATACTTTTTAGTCTTTGCATAACAACCTCATTAGCTATACTATTAAAAATGTGTTTCTCAATATATGCAACCAAGCAATCATTCATCCATAAATCCCCCATTCGTAACGATTTTTCACAATATTCATAACAGAAAATACTCACTCTACACATATATTCGTTTATGCTCTCTGTCTGTTTGAAGTAGTGTTGACCTGGTTGAAGTATCATTAGATCTTGGGAGAGTTCTCTAAACATGTTTGTTTCGAAATATCATTGAATGAAGTTACCTAAACAAACAAAGAACATGACCAGAATCTATGTCGAAACATGTTAACAAGATTATTAGAAGGATGGAAGGAGACAGAGATGATGGATCATGGATCAGTCCACTACAGCCAAGCTTTGAAACTTGTCGCCAGAGATGGCCACTTCCATGACATGTTCAGGGCCAAATTCTCCATCGTTTTCCAGGAACAACTCGAGCAATTTGTTGGAGAAGCCAGTCAACACCGTCATGGTCCTTTATAAGGTATCGCCGGCTTATTCTTGTTGTACTCTGACAAATTCCAATGCACAAAGTGTGGCACCACATTCCCGTACCCCTTGTCCTCAAACTTGGACTTTATATTATTATAAATATACTTCCAGTCATGGACTTCCACAAAACGTTTAAAGCCAGGGTGATTGAACACAAACACCTTCTTGACCATCTGCTCTGGCTTCAAATTCCTCTTCACAGCCTCTTCAAGAATCAAATCAAACATTTCTCTAAAAGCAGTATGATTGCATGTTATCATCCTCCTACTCACAAACTCGTACTAAGATCGTGGCCGCCTTGTATCAATTCTAGCTAAGGCGAACTTCATGGTAATTGATCAACTTCCCTTTCCATGGCTCTTGACTCAGTTGAGAAACCAAGAGTCCCAAAGCAATCGACACTTCCACGGAGTCCTCACACATGAATTTCGGGTCGACACCGCCGCATAGAACCAAAAGCAATTGTTGAGTATCACGTTATTGCCTTGCTTTTTTATGTCCTCCACCATTGCGTTCCACTGAAGCTCAGCCACCTTCCCGAAATCCCAGTGATGCACATAAGCTATGATCTGGTGTGGAAGCAAAGCATCGGCCTGAAGCTTGGACTTGTCTGCTTTCAAGCGCTCCAAATACGTCTTATGAGCAGGCGGCTCTATTGGATCACGATATTCGTATTGAGTGCCGCAGGCGTGAACCAAGGGGGCCAAAACTTCGAAGAGCTGTGACCAAACTCTACCCTTGTAATCAGCTTCTTCAAGACCTTGGAATTCCGGGTCTGATTCTCGAGGGAAAAGCTTCAAAGCAATGCTTCGGAACATCGAAATGGGGCACATGTTTGGGTAGTCAAAATAAGAATATCCGGCCGTGCTTATATTCCGGCCGAAGAGATTATCCATACCAGGGTATATATCAGGATGCTTTAATTTCTGCCGCTTCAATTTTTCAATATCAGACTTGAGGTTCTCCACAAAAAAATCACAAACACTGTCGTATAACAACTTATAATGCTGGTCATGCTCGTACATCTCAAGGAATTTCTGGCCTTCCAGAAGGAAGCACAGTATCTTTGCTAGGAACATGAAATTGCCGTACACATTCGTAAAAGGTGCCAAGTTAGATATGATTGTTGTGCCCTAGCAAATGGGGGTTCTCTGTTGTGGTGGATCTTTTGTTTTGCCATAACAAAGTTCCATTTTGACGAGAAAAAATAGAATAAGTCGGACATAATTCACGCACAACTTTATGATATATATTATAATCTGAACCGTTAATTTTTCAGTAACATGACAAACTAGCGCTGCTGTAATTACAAACAGCAAGAATTTTTAAGTCTTCTTCAAAAATGCACGTGTAGATAAAAGAATCGAAAGCTTCTAATTTACTAAAATTTCAAGATCAGCACAGTAGTACAATACACTTGGTTTGCGATCAAGAGGGAGAAACTATAGAAGGAAAAAAAATTAGAAATCTTCTCCTTATATCTTGTCATTCAGCAATCCTACGCAAGAGATGCCAGAAATTTCTGCACAACACCTCCTTAGCTCCTCTTGTTTAGTGGTTGTATCTCCCCTGGCAACAAAATTGGACTCTGTTGGTGATTACATTTGACTAAACTACGCTGAACTTGCAGTCACCTTCTTCCGGACAATCCTCTTTCTACGTGTCTTAGGGGTTGATGATTCCCCATCAGCAACGGAGTCAGCATTCCCCTGTTTGATGCCAAGGAGACCGAGCCCAGAAACAATGGCATTCTTCGAAATAAACCATTTTGAAGATGGCCCTTCAAGATTGTCAGAAGGCCTACTGTAAACCTTCAAAAGATCATCAGAGTCAACCAGTGGATCAGCCTCCACCCCAAGCCAAGCCAGCCTTGATCTCTCCCCTACTTGTACATTCAAAAGCCTGTGCACATTCCCAATTAAGAGTCAAAAGAATATATCTTAACAGTAGTCGACATATGTGCAGCAATTACCATTTAAAAGCAAGACCTAAGATTTTCTCAATAAAAAGAAAATCCCAGTAGGGTTTTTTTTAATAGAAAAGAAAAAAGAAAAACCCAGTATAGTTAGACCAAGATGGCCTTGGTTTTATGACAGAACCATATCTCTGACATGCAGAGGTAACTACAAAAGTAAATGTCACGGGATGAAATCACACCACAACGCATTTCAAAGTTCAAACCAAGCAATTAATGTTTTGATGACAGCATATATTCGGATTTGGATCCGCCCACTAATTTGATTCAGATTTAGATATCTACAAATTCTTGAGAGAATCACAGAACCAAACAATCTCCGTTGCAACTTAAGTCTACCAAGTTTCTCACAACAGGGCAAAGTAAATAGGGACAGAAAGGCAGAATCCCTAAGGGAGTTGCAGTGGAAATAAGTTACAAATGATTGCCACGATTCTGCACTTGGAGGAAAGACATTGACTAGGTATATCCATACATGAGAATTCAACCAATTCCCATGCAAAACATCAAAGCAACATATATAAAAGCACTATGCTGGCTCCACCAGGCACCAGTAAAGACAATGATGAGAGAACTGAAGCATTTTTCATTATGGATTTACACTTTTAGATTATTAAGGAAAACTATGGGAAAAAATATATGTTTTCAAAATATTAAATGCTTAGATTTAAGTGAATAATAAATGCATAAGGCCAGAGAAAATTGAGAAGGTAGAAAAGGGCAGAGTGGAAAGTAACATTCATCAATACTTCAACAAAAAGGTTAACAGAAAACGGTAAGAATGTCATAAGCATGAAAGGACAACCCTCCCTAGCACGGGGTTACGTTTGTACAAGAAATTTAGCAGTGTAAGCTTTGAATGCAAGTCCCCACATATAATGAAAAGCATACCTTAGTGTCGTGCTTAGAAACAGTGCCACTCCAATAACATCAAAATGGTTCATCACAGCTCTGTCAAATCCACATAACAGCTGATATCTCAGGTTCGCATAAAGTCCAAGGAATGCACCATAACCAAGTGCATTGGCTTTCACACTTGGGATCGTCACAGATAACCTGTTGAAAAGTTAAAAATTCAATATGAACTAAATTCTTCGAGCAAGCATAGGAACTACTAAATTAGTTCGACTAATAATAAACAACTGTCTTTTTTATAAGGGGAGGGAGGAGTGAAAATTAATCTCAAAGAAGTTGAAGCATTCTCCCTACTAATGTTTTCTTTGAGTGGAACCCTTTTACTATTCACAACAAAAACAAACCAAACTACGTCATTTAGTCTAAAAAGAAAAGATTACAGACTCAACAGAGTGTAAATTTTTTATTTTTGTTTTGGCCAAAGACATTCTACCAAATCGTAACTATCAAGTATGGAACCGTTATTGGTAAATGTAAAAAAACTA
Organism: Prunus mume; assembly: GCF_029339155.1. Taxonomy (NCBI): domain Eukaryota; kingdom Viridiplantae; phylum Streptophyta; class Magnoliopsida; order Rosales; family Rosaceae; genus Prunus; species Prunus mume. Next base: position 1,765,821 of record NC_142699.1, on the reverse strand, counting down.
AACCAACCTATTATTACAGTAAAACTTCAATATCTCAAAGTAAAAAAAATGCTTGTATTTACATCATAGTTACAAAGTACGCTTAAACCACAAAAATTCAATTCCTATTGCTACGAACAGTATCCATTAATACTAAATTTAATGGTTAAGTAATACATGTAACAGAACTCAATTAAAAACACACATAAAAGTAATACACCTAAATTACTGCTGCAATAATATCACCTCATTACGGGGATGAGAACATCACTAAGAAAGATGCAAGAGTATGAAAGGAGAAAGGGGAAAGGAGGAGAGAAAGTTATAACAAATAATGATATTAATGGATAAGGATATGTAATCCAAATATACATTGCAAATAATCTATATAATAAAGCTATGAATAGCTTTAATGAAATAGCTTAGAACATCAAAGTATACCACGTATAACAAAGAAAGAAAACATACTCCAAACTAATAAGGTCACCAAATCATTAAAAAAAAATTAAATACTGAGATTTTTATTACAAGTTCACTTGTCATTCAATAAATTGGCAAAGAAACTTATTAAACGAAGTAACTTCTTTTTTGGTCTGATTAAACGAAGTAACTTTAACAAGCATATTATCAGTCCAGTGAACAGCTAACACCTATCTACACTTTCTTATAGAGTATAGACTTATTGTTTATTTTAAGTGGCTATGGAAAAGAAAAAACAAAACAAACAAATGCAGAAAAGACGGCCAAATCAAAAGAATTAGCGATAAAGTCAACCAAAGAAAAAGTAATAGGGTTAAAGTGGTATAAATTATTTCATCAGAAATTGTACTGGTTAAGGAAAAAAACAAAACATAAAAATAGAAGGAGCAAAGACAGACAAACACAAAGTTTTAGGGTGTAAAAGTGGCATAAATTACTTTATCAGCAATTGGTAAAGAATCAGTGTTCTATGAAGAAACGATAGTACTCATGGTTCTTTAACGGAAAAGTCAGACAAATTCCTTCTTTGACTTCTTCTGCATTTCTAATATAAGCCCAATATGGATAACAAAAACATGTCAGCAATACACTGCTCACCTTCCCTCTTTTTTATGGGCCAAAAAATTTGATAAAGAACCTTGCACAGCTCCAGCTGTTAGTCCAACCATACACAACTCAGCAGCCTTGTAGAAGAACGAGTGAACTCTCTTTTGCAAGTCAAATTCCCTCAGTGGGTAGCTCTTCTCAAATATATTGTTGGGGAGCTTTTGTAACGTATTTTGCAAATCAAACTTGAATGTGTTCCCATATGAACGACAAGGAGCAAGTGACCAAACAACAATAGCATTGCATGCTGTTACTGTGAGCACATTTATAAGCGCCAAATCCCATTCTTGCTTTATCCTATTCTCAAAGTAAATAAACATCAATGAGTCCAATATTTAAAAGGCTTCGGAAAAAATTTGATGCTTCTGTCATAACATGAACACACCTGCCCTTACGATTCTTTAACTCCCACCAAACTGAGGAACCAATTGTTGCAGCCTGCTCTAAAAGAAACCTATATAAGAAAGCGGGATCTGCAAGCATTCTGCACAACAAATTATATTACACATCAAATTTAAGGAAACAAATCACCATTTTATGTTTATTAGAGAATTCAACGGACACCAATACATAACCCTCATTCACTTGTAGAAAGCATTACAGGAAGGGAGGACATATAAAAGCATTGCCACTGAATTACGAAAATATATAAATTATTACGTAATAAAATCAGTCAAGTTATGTTTTCTATTTATTTATCTATCCATGGCTCCTCGTCTTTCGTCGTTTCATATCTTATTTTTCAGACTTATTTACTAACTTCCTCTGTTGTCTCTTCATTTTTGTTGTGTTCCCAATCGTGGTCTTCACAGGAAAAACTCTTGGTGGATTGGTGCATGTTTCAGTTTGCTTGCAAGTGTTCAACAAGAACCTTATTGAAACTGCTCTTTTGGTTACATTTGTATGCTGGGCTACTTAAATGTCGTTTGGTTGCTCCTTAATTAATAGTTGACCATTGATTACTCATGTTGGGTCACTAAATTAGATTAAATTCAATTGTTTTGATTGTTCAAGTTAGAGTAGGAGTTTGTTGGTCCACTATATTTATGCCCGCAAATTTAAAAGTAAGAGGAGTCATAATGGGCTCTAAAAATATAAATACAAGTTATTTGGACGAGATTTTTTGCAGGGATGCTAAGAAAAATGCAATCGATGATGGGAAATTTTTTCAGAGTTTTCTGAAATATATATATTTTTTTCAGGCCCATTGTGGAAGCACTTTATATCAAACTTAGAGTTTCAAAAAGACACATGATCGCTTCATGTTTTTGAGGCACATGATGCCATCAGATTTCCAGGCGTAGATGCCTAAGTTATTGAAGCAGACTGGTAATATATCTAGTTTTTACAAGGGAAAAAACCAAATCCAAAATCTAGACACTTCTGCTCAAAATGTGTGATAAATTTGCAAGGGAGTATTGACCATGTTGAAGATCATATACAGAGAAATTCAAGGTGGTATGACAAAGCATTTAAGGCAGCATAAGCACAAATCCAGTTTACTTTTTCTTTTTTGTTTTGTGTTTTTAGTTTCTTTTATATTTTGAAGTGTGGAGAATAAAAAAATAATTAGGATTATGAGAACACTGGTTTCCTATGATAATAGCTAGTTCGCTTTGGGGATCAGCATTGGTCCTTATTAAATCCATTTAGGGTCATGATTTATGTAAGTAAAACCCTTTAAGAATTATGATTAATGTATTTCATCCTGTCGCTATTTCCTTAAACACCACCCAAAAAATATGATTTATTTCAACAATACAACAAGACAATTCCCTACTTATATGGATCATAGAGAATTGATTTCTTAATAGCCTGCTAACTTCTACGCTATCAAGCATTGATGCCATCACAATGTCTTGAGGTATGCAAATAAAGTTTTTCTGCACATTTCTACTACCCCTTCCTACCATTAAACAAAAAAAAAAACAACAACTTTGTGTATGGAAACATTAGTCGGTACGACAGTGAGAATCTAACATGCCAACATTAATCAAACAAGGAAAAATGCTAAAGATATTATCACCTAGAACAGTCCAAAAGCTACTTATTGGCAAAAAGGATAAACTTGAGACTTAAGGAATAGCTTGAGAAATAAATAAACTTACCTGCCAATGAATGCCCTTGATATTCCATCAGGAAGTGCACGAGAAATAAACCTAGTAGTGGTTGGCCTGGCATTGGTTGCTAAGAATTTAACCATTTGAGCGGAGCTGATCAGTCCCTGGAGGCAATATTTCAGTTAATTAGCCAATAGTGTTTCTTTTTCTTTCTTTTTTTTTTTTTTTATAATTTGGGGGGATTTGTAGTATCTAGCTTAGAGATTTCAGACAAAATGTGATATCAAAAGTACTGCACCATTTCATAAGCTTGCCGGAATCCAGCAGGTAAATCCATCATTGTCTTCTGCCACTCATTCAATACTGCATCTACAAATTTTCGATCAAACAGCTGGACAAAATATCACAAAGCATCAGTACATCTATACATTACAAATTAACATCAGCAAAGAGAAAGAAAAAAAATTCAACAAATAAGCAATATTGTTTATGTGCATAAATTCCTAACCTCTTCAAGAAACATCCGTCTTCTGAACAGACCACCTTCATCACCCTCATCACCATCATCGAAGTCATCAAAATAATCATCATCATCACCATCATCGTCACCTCCATCACCACCACCATTATTTATCCTCTTTCCAATATCTCCGCCACCTCCCCCAATTGCAGTCTGCAATTTCAATTATTAGGATTTTCACAAAATACTGAACAGAATGAAGGGAAGTAAATGAAACATTCCAATTTATATGGCCAGAATTGCTTAATGAAAGCAGAGGCCAGAGTACTCAGACAATTGTCTAATGCAGTATCACATGAATGGTTAGAAAGAGTGTTCCATTTTGCAGACCTATGCCTTAGAACAACCATTATTAGGGTACAAAGATTAATTTGATGGTCAATACCAAGGACAAAAATATTGATGCCTTTTAACTGTTTCTTTCTTTCTTTCTTTCCGTTGCATTCAAGAACTTTGACTTATTGCCTTAATTAAATTTCTTCTTTCCTCAGTTTATAACTATTATCATAATACTAATGGGTAGCTAATACGACATTTACATTGAAGTTTCAGATGTCAAAATTCCCCGGCAATTATTGAAAGTAATGAGCTAGATTGAAAGTTAAAAATTACAAAATTCAATATGAAAATATCACTCACACATACAGAAATTGGAATCTTGGCAGTCGGTGTAACTATTGGGTGTAGTTGCAGAAAAGATAAGTATGGTTTATTCGTTGTCTATTCAGATTACTATATAACTAGGTCACTCTTGATACTTCAATCCATACCTATTGATATTGAGAATATAAGATTAAAGTCTGTTACTAAAGTTCAAGTAAACATACATTTTGGTTCTGTTTTCTTTTCTCCTATGTTCTTTCTCGATTCTAAAGTATACATATACACTCAACTCCCTTCAAAAATTCTGCATAAATTTTGATGTCAGTTTCAGCATACATTCAATCTTTGCATCCAACTTAAATTTTTAATTAAAAAAACATTACAACCCATGAATTACAATATCATAAGAAATTAAAATAGAGCTAGTTCTTTTCTCAAAACCAAACAAACCACATGTTGGCAGATCACTGTTGGTGATATCTGTAGAGAACTCATCACAGTTAGCTTTCCTATGCATCCTCTATATCTTCTTTGAAGTAAAAAAAATTAATAAATTTCTACTCTCATAATCAATATGGTGTGAAATCTAATGCATTTTCACACACAAGAATGAGAAAGAAGATAAAAATTCTAACACTAAGGAAAAAACCAGAATACTGGAAGAATTGAATCATTTCAATCGATCAGTTAGCAACTTAGCACAACTTTAAGGATCGTATTTTACCAAACCGTAAACATTGAAAGTTTCTTATATTGTGCGCATGTGAAAATTGTAAATTAGCAAGGCGGCCATATTACACTAATGATTTTGATAAAATAACCTAAAAATGGAATCTTGTTTACGATATCCAAATTACTGCAGTCTCCAGCACCTAGGTGAAGCACTTTATCTATCTTTACTTCGTTAAACGCTCAATTCAGGTCAGTGTGCCACTCTCAGTTTCTTTTTTATTTCCCACAATTTCTCACTAACCAAACAACTCAATTAACTTGAGCAAACAAGAATAATCAAAATTTCATTGCCAAACAAAGAGAGAGACAGAGACTCAAACTGACCTCGGGGCTAGACTTGGATTGCTTCTGAGACATATCGAGCTTGCCCTTCTCAAGAGTAACCGCACCTAACGCACCATACTGTCCCTTCATAACCGGACCAAAACCGCCAGTGACGGATGGCCCCACAAAACACCTCTCCAACAAAGCCATGGAGTCTCCATCCACAAAACCAGAAGTAGACGGAGCCGCGCAATTGGCCTTCAACACCAGACCTCTCCGCTCCGACATCCGAAGCTGGATGGGACCCATCAGCTTGGGCTTCGTCGGGAGCTGGGTGTTTATCGGCATGATTTGAGCCGTTTGAAACACTGCGTGCGACATTTTTTCTCTCTCTTTTTGATGTTTTTTATTTCTGTTTGGATACTGAGAAAATCAAGTGATGATTTTCTCGTGAATTTTCTTGGCTCTCTCTCTGGAGAGAGAGAAGTGAAGAAACAAAGAGGGGGAGCAAGGGGTTGGGGTATTGGGGGTTTTGAGAGGAGGATAGCCGACTAAACGACGACAACCCAATCCGAAAGCGAAGTTCCTTTTTTCTTTTTCTTTTCTTTCGGTTTTTTGGGTTTTTCCTAGACCAGGTGAGTTGACTAGGACTTTTGGATGAGTCGACTCGGCCGGCCCGGTTTGCGTGGGAATTTAGTTGTCTATTTGTCATTGCCACATTGTTCAAGTCGCGCACCAAATCCACTACAAAATGAATTTCACGACCAATAAAAGGTAGGGAAATTAGCGGTTTTGACCCTGGCTCCAGTAAATATTGCTCAAATGACCCTTTTTCTTAAAACTTCGTAAAATGATCTCTATAAGAGCATGTCCACCGCTGCACCAAACCTGGGCAAAAGGCCCTCCTGGCAGCCCATTCCTGCCTCCAGCACGCAACAATGAGCCCGGGCAAGGTTTGAGTCCCACCAGCCTAGGCAAGCCCACAGGCTAATCCTGCCTGGGATGTTGCCCTCGGGCTGTTGACGTCAAGCTGATTTTCAATTTTTTTTTTTATTGTTGGACCCACCAACCCACATTGCCCAATGGTTACAAGCCATGTGGCTTCTCTTGGAGCCTCCGATCAAAAAATCTTGCACAATCCAACGGTTGCCCAATTTTTGGCTAAAAAAAATTGAAAAAAATATCAAAAAATTTTGGAAATTTTTTCTATACATACCTACCAATATTATTCACTATCCACACCAATTTAATTTCAAACTTTTATTCGAAAATGTTATCTTCATTTTTAGGTGAGGATTTTACGATAAATTTAATACAAATTTATAAATAAACCCAATCCTAGACATGTATTTATAAAAAAACCCAAGCACTATTTAAACATAGAAACACACCCAAAATCAACCCCAAATTCAACTTTTTGGGTGTGTTTATAAATGGGTTTTGAGTGTGTGTAATGATGGGTTTTGGGTGTGTTTATATGTTTAAATAGTGCTTGGGTTTTTTTATAATTTCAGACCCCATTTTGGGTGTTTTAGTAAAACTCCCTAAATTTTAACACTTGGGAATTGAAAATCTTATCCGAAAAGCTTATCAAAATCAATAGTTTAAGTATAAAAAATAAAAAATAAATTTAAGTGAATAGTAATTGCCTTAGACTTGCCCTAGACTTAACCCTCATGGGTGGAACCACAAATGGCAAGGCTGACACTATTCACGTGAATAGTGGCAGCCCTTGCTTGCCCTTACCCTAGACTTAGCCCTTGTGGTTGGAGATGCTCTAATTACATCATATCTCACCCTTATCATCTTTTTCTCACTTTTATGTTTCTCTCTCTCTCTTCTCTCTCTCTCTCTCTCTCTCTCTCTCTCTCTCTCTCTCTCTCTCTCTTTTTGCCTTTATGGTGTCTCTCAAGATCACTCTTTCCAGGGTGTCTTCCTTAATTGCACAACAGATTATTCATCAAGGTTAAGATACAAAATCTCATTTTTCTCTCTCCTTCTAACTCTAATTTCAAATAAATGTTGTGGTTAAATGTTTGTAAGAAAAGGATTTATATGCCCCTAATTTAAGTTAGGGTTTCAAAGAAATCGATTTGTATAGTGTAATTTGGTCATTATTATCGTAATTAATATAAGTTATTTTAATGTTCCAAACCTTGTGAGATTTATGTTTATCCAACAAAACTTTTACGAGATCTCATTTCAGTCACTCTAGAATCGTTGCTGTTGGTAGGGTTTTGTTTACTTTGAAAAAAAAAAATTCGAAATGCACTTGTTGGAAAATTGCAATCGTCGATGGAGAACTTGTTGATCATTGTTGTCGCCATCATCGTTTTGTTGTTGTCCTTGTAAAATGACTAACCAACTCTTATAATTAACAAAAAAATTGAATGGAAGTGTAAAAACTTGACAATATGTGCTAAATTGACCATTTAAAATAGTCCCGGGGGCTGAATCAGTAATATATATATATTCAAGGTGTGAAGTTCGACAGTCGAAACAGTTCAAGGTGCTTTTTGGCAGTTTACCCTAAACTTAAAAGATAACTCAGGAGTTGTGAGCTGGATATCTTAATACAAAAGAGATTGGTTAAGTTGAACGTTGATTACGTCTTTTTCTGAGAGAAAAGTTGTGTGTTTTGGGAGCTGCGTTCTGCTAGTATATATACCTCTTGGTTGTTGAATCCGCACGCTTGGTGAAAGGATGGTTAAGTTTGCTATCAGTCCTTTCTTCCAAGCTTGAGCTTCTATTTGGGTAAACGCGCCTTTACCTGGGTAAAGGCATTTTTGAAATGTAGGCAACAACTTTTAAAAAGTCAAGCTATTGGGCTATTTCGACTTGGTTAGAGCAACTCCACTCATTTGCCCCTTGCCATAGAGGGGGGCTAGGGCAGACATTATTCACGTGAATAGTGGTTGCCCTTGCAAATTGTATTGTGTTTCCTCCCGTTGCCATGGCAAAGGCAATTACTATTCATTTTTTGTTTTTTTCACAAATATTTTTACCTTAATAATTAATTTGGATAATATTTTTGAATAAGATTTTTGGGTTCTTATGTGTCAATACTATTCTTATCTCATAATCGGATAAAATTTTCGGATAAGATTTTTGGTTTCAAATTTCAAATTTTCGGATAAGATATCATGCTCCATGCGCCTCTGTTTTCAATAGAAGAAGCCATAATATAATAGAGAAAAATAAAACTTGAAAGTGAAAAAAAAATATTGAGTAAAAAGTGAATAATAGTAGAAGGAGAAGAAAATGTATGAGGATTTGGTGTTAAAAGTAAAGAGTATTTGTTGGTATTTATAGAAAGAAAAAAAAATTCAGTGATTTTTTTGGTATTTTTTTTTAAAAATTTTGATTTTTTGTCATTTTTATTGCATAAAATTGGCTGCCGTTGGATTGGAGAAAAAATCTGATTGAGAGCCCAGAGTGCTACACGTGGACTGGCAAAGATCAGTAGCGCATAGCATCAGAGCTCGTTGACATAAGCACCAAAACTCAGGCCGAGCTCGGGCCAGCCAGTTGCTAGGTCCCCTTGAGCCCAAGCTTCAATTTGTTCTTGAAAACTTTTTGGCCCAAACACACCCTGCAGAGGCTTGGGCTCCTCGCTGGAGTCATCAGTTTGTCTTCAATATTTACAGTGTGTTAAAAGTACAACACGAAATTTAAAAGTACAAATGAAGTCATAAATGATGGAATTTAATGTTTTAGAATTTGTAAGTTTCTTTTTTGGTTAACAAATTTAAACACGAAATTTAACGTTTATTTGTAAAGTTATTTGTTTTTAATTCTCAATCTCTTTGGGAATTTTAGAAATGATGACTATTTAAAGAGAATCTAAAGTTGGGAATTATGACCTTTAAATTTCATGTTTTTTTCCATGCAGAATTTCTAAATTTCTTTATTTTATTCTCTAAACGTGAGAATTGATTTATGTCAATTTAAAAATTCTAATTTTTGTCAAAATCTCATGTCTATTTCCCTCGTCCAAATCAATCAATGACTAATTAAACGCTATGACTTTGCATCACATTTGAATCATCCTTTGCTTTGTCAAGATGAGAAGAAGAGAGAGAGTAGAGATAGAGAGAAAGTGATGAAGAAAAGAAAGCAGAAAACCAAACCACAGTTTTCGAAAAAGGAATCTCCAACTGTACCACCCAAAGCCATCCTTTTCTCTCCTTTGATCTCTTCATGCATGAAACCCACGTGTATAAATAAACCTTCCCTCTTCTTATTTCTTTCAAAGACAAACCAAAACCTATTCAAATTGTAACCAATGTCACTGCAGGCTCATCGTCCTCGTGTTATCGTCAACGGAATAAGACGAATGAGAACCTTCCGTTACTTTTGGTGCCAACATTGCCAACGTACTATAAGGATTGCGTCTTCCAACCCATATGCAATTCTATGCCCATTTTGCTCAACTGAGTTCAATCATGAGCTTGATATACTGAGCCCTAGGCTTGTCAATGATCACCTTACACCGTCCCCAGCTGCCCAGTTATTGCAAACCTTGTCGCTCATCCTCGATCCAATGCACCAAAGAGCTCGAGAGCAAACAGAAAACGAAGATCATGGACGGTCTTGGATCACCCTCCAATTTGATAGACCACCTCGCTCGTCGCCGAGACAAATTGTTCCCCCTCTGGTTCCTCTAGCAAATAATAGCGAAGATATGGTAAATGATGTCACTGGGGGCACCTGGACAGTTGAAAATGACCGCCCAGGTCCCCCTCCAGCACCTGCTTCAGCCATTCGAGCTTTGCCCTTGGTGAAAGTCACGGAAGGGCAGGTGATGAACGATCCCACTTGCCCCGTGTGCAAGGAAGTGTTTGCGGTTGGTGGGGAAGTGAGGGAAATGCCATGCAAGCATCTCTACCATTCTGATTGCATACTCCCATGGCTTCACATACACAATACTTGTCCAGTTTGCCGCTATGAGCTGCAAGAAGAAGGCACTTCTTGTGACAACAATAACAATGAGTTTGAGGATTATAGTGATGAAAATAATCTCGTAGAAAACATAAATTGGTGGTGGAATCAATTCCTATGCTTGTGGCCATTTCGCGCATTGGTTAATTGGTGGCAACGTTACCTTGATAACCAACAAGGTAATTAACATTCTAACACCTGCACATATTTGATATAATGATAACGAGTCGTAGCTTTTTCTTTGGGAACTTTTGTCGAACAGATCGTGATCTTTTGCAGACAGAACCTGGTGGACCTCTTGGATCTTTCTATAGCCAGCTTAGAGGTAAAAACATATTGCACAAACTTGTGAATATTACTTGCTTTTCAAGCACTCAATGTAAAGAAGATATTAAAGTTCAACAGGTATGAATCTATGTGACTATTATTCTCTCTTTAACCTATAATTTAATGTGTAGAAATGTTAATAGTTAACTACTTTGCTTGTTGCAGTTTCTTTTTAGGACAAATTCTGCACTTTGAAGCACTTCCTAATTTAATTTTATGGGATTTCTTTATCAAAGAATTGCAATGGTTCGATACAAATAAAAAAAATTAAAAAATTTGAGGAATTGTGTTGGTTCCGACCTCAAACAGAATTGTACATGAATAAAAGAATGGCATCTCTTGCCTCATTTATAAATTGTTTCTATGTCTATCCTGTTTTTCCTTTATTTTATTTTATTTTACACTTTTAATCTGAATATCATGCAAACCCAAAAAGAATGGCATTTTGTTGACATCACTTTTATATTTTGGGTTTTGGATATTTTGGTTAAAATATTGAGAAAAAAAAATACCAAATATATTATAACCATGATCATTTTCTTCTGTGTCGCTAACTTTCATTGGAGGCAAATGTATTATCTAACTTGTCATCACCACCATCTCATTTCTTATTCCCTCTATATATTTTATTTTGAAAATTTTATATTTTAAACTAATCTAATATATGATAAGAGAATATCGAACTCGAGTTCAAAGGAACGAACACACTGCCTTAATCAACTAACTTAACTTACATTTTCTTTTCCCTCTATATATCTTCAGTTAAAAATAAAAACCAAGAATAAAAAACAAAACAAAAATTTAATACGAGTCAAAAACAAAAATGTTATCAAATGGTAGTTAATGTATTTTGAGAAGCAGTTGTGATCGAGGGATTTTAATGGGCTACATAAACAGAGCCTTTTGGACCAAAGAGGAAACTGGCTTATTGCAAACAGAGCCTCTCTCTGCCTTTGCCCTCTTTTCCATTTTCATGGTTTGATGGTTAGGTAATAGCAATTATGATAAGATCATTTGAGCTTCAGGGGCAGTGGTTCCCATTACCCAAAGTGGGTCCCACTCCAACCCCCATTCATCACATCACCGCCGCCGCTTCTATCCGCCTGGGCCACCATCTCGCCCATCACCAATTCCGCCTTGATTCTCTTTTTCGTTCCTACTTTCAGGTATCATTTCATTCAATTTTCTTCAATTTCTATGGTGCCCTTGAAGATTAAATGTCTTAATTTGATGTAAATGGGCAATATAAAAGATGGGTTTTTGTTATTTTTGGTTTATGGGTTTTCTATCTCTTGTTTGTTGTGAAATCAGAAGCTTGCTCATCTTAGTCCTCTGCATAGATTGAAGAAAGGAATTAATTTTCTGCCATTGTCAAGTCATGCTTCACCTTGCTTTAGTTTCTTTAATGGGGGAGAAACTAGCAACGACTCCACAAATGAAGGGACGTCTAACTCTAAGGTGTCCAGTATAAACTTCTTCAATGGGAGGCAATGGACTAATGTCCTCCTTGCTCTTAATATCTTGTAAGTTCCATTTCATCACCTTTCCAAAACAAAGGATGAATGATATGTAGTTTATTATGAACATAATCCAATAAGAAATTTGTTTTTCCATTTGATACTTGAATACATGTGCCTCATTTTTGACCTTTTTCGAATTGAATCCAGCAATCCACTGTACAACTTATTGTTTGTTAAATCGCGTGAACAGAGTTTACATTGCACAAATTGCAACACAAGATGAGTTACTCCTATGGGGAGCCAAGGTAAGATGGCAAAACAAAATGTGGGCACATTATTTTCAGTATTGAAACAGGCACTAAGTGGATTTTTTTTTCCGTTGTTTTGATATATTTGTAGATAAATAGGCTCATCAACAAAGGGCAATTGTGGAGGCTGGTCACATCTTCCTTTTTACATGCAAATGTTGGGCACCTAATGGTATGCTTTGAATCTTACGGCTTGGCATTCTAATGTCTGCATTTCAATCTGATTTTGTCTGTTTCTGCATATGTTTTCAGGTTAATTGTTATTCTTTAAATTCAGTTGGTCCTACCATGGAGAAGATCAGTGGTCCTAATAGATATCTTGCACTCTACTTCGCCTCTGCAATTGCAAGTAACAGCTTTATGATCTATCTACAATAGCCAATAAAAATTGCTTAGCGACTAGTATTCTGATTCAGTGGTTTCGAGAAAATCAGGTTCAGCGATGAGTTATTGGTTCAGTGAGGCACCTGCAGTTGGTGCATCAGGGGCAGTCTTTGGATTAGTAAGACATTTTATTGTTTTTCCTTAGCCGGACTCTTTTTCTGGATTTCCTAGATGCACCATATAACCTGCCAGATAATCTTGGTTTAATTCATTTATGGCAATAGAGTAGAGGAATCCAGTAAAATCAGGTTCATTGTCATGCAGTCACACAAGCAAAGTTGATATTCCTGCAATTATTACCTTCTTGTTTATTTTTTCCCCATTTCTTATTCATCTGTCTTCAGAAGATTTAATGTTTTCCTTTTCCTGTATTTCACCATTTAATATATAGCTTCATCTTTTACAGTTTTCATGAAATTTGTCAGCTGCAAACTTATTAAATTTGTTTCAAAATAAACCTCTGCAACTTCTGAATATCATTTTACAGGATTTCCTCCGCCAAAAGAGAAACAATAAGTATAAATGAAAAAGGAACATTTCTGTGAGTGTCACGCTGCTTTGAGAAAAGGAAGATTAGTTCATATCTTCATATATTGAAATTTAAAAATCTGCCTATGTACCTACTCAGTGTTATGGAATGCCAAGTGAATCTTCTTTCAAGCTATTCTGGCATGGTATTGCTCTTTCTCATCTCCTATAATTAATCAAACCGCTGGCTCTGATCTTTGATTTAGGTTGGATCTCTTGCTGTCTTCGTCATGAGGCATAGAGGTCTGGTTGGACGTGGCAAAGAAGATCTACAGCACATAGCACATGTAATTGCCGTAAATATGGTATGTTCCTTCTCTGGTTACTATGTCTTTAAGTTTTGCCCAACTCAGTCCTTTATCTATCTTAATAACTTAATCAGCTCCCCTTCCAATTTATGTTGGCTGGATAAATGGATAAATAAACATAACTTTTTGTTTTTGTTTTTGTTTTTGCAGGCTATGGGGTTTTTCTTCAAAGGCATTGATAACTGGGGACATGTAAGTAGAACAAGAATGCTTGCTCTCTTTTTCATTCCTAATTAATGCTTTGTTTAGAAATTAGGAGCGTTGAATTTCAATGAACCTCCTTCACTATGTATCCCTTGATTAATTTTTGACAATAGACAAAGAAAAGTGGCTAATTAGTGTGTGAGTGTGTGTGTGTGGATCTCTCTCTTCCCATCTCCGCTCCCTCCCCACACTGTCACATGCACACACTTGCGCATGTGCACACACATACATGCACATGTGGCTAATTAGGGTTGTGGAACATTTGGACCTCATTTTTCTCTCTTTCAACTTTCAGTTGCATTTGAATTCTGAGTCCCATGGTAAAGCACAATCTTTAATTTTCGTGCCAAGGATTGAGTTTCTTGATTATTTCTTTTCTGCCTTTTTTAGATTAGCCATAAAACTGTAACAAATATGAAGAGTCTCTATGGATAGCGTTGTATTGGTGAAATAATCATTTGAGGCAACCTATCTGGATCTGTTAGACGAATTGAAACACACGAGCTTGCATATGGTTCCTTCCATGTCTGCACTAAAATTCCTTCTTGTTTGTGTTATCCTCATCTTTGTTTTGAGTGTGACATTTGAATCTCAGTTTGGAGGCTTGCTCGGTGGAGTTGCCACATCATGGCTTCTAGGTCCTGCATGGAAGTACGAATCTCCCTCCAGTGATGGTCGGAGAATCTTTTCTGACAAGGCTCCTATTTTCTACCTCATCAACGCAAAGAAGAGATCCTAGACTTTTTATTCCTATGGAAGCATATTGCCTTCCCTAAACTTTTTGTGATCAACAGACTTTGTAGGGAAGCAGAGCCCTTAGCCCTAATTTACTTTGGTAGGCTGTATCATCCAAGTGTAATGTTGTTTCTCACTATAAAGAAGATTTAAATTACTTTGACCTCTTTTTTTAAGTTAAGGTGTTGTAAATTTAAAAGTTCACCTCAAATTAGGCAGAGCATCCACGTTCTAAGTCACACAATGTCCTGCTGTAAACGAAAACTTTTTGGGTGTGGCCACTTGACTATTGTAACATTTGCTGTTATATTTACTTATGTTAAATAATTTTGTGAACTTAAAAATTATTTTTAATTTCCTTCTATATTTTAAAAATAGTTTCAATTATTTAAAAATACTAGAAAATTATTTTAGTATTCTAAAAATGAATTTTAGCCTCCAAACCCTTAACCCAAGCCTCAAAACTTAATTGTAAACCCACGGTAGGACTCGATTAGGCTTCGATAGTCACATAACTTTCACCTAGGGCTTTACGATTAATGTTTCGATCTCAATCTTGGGTTAGTACAACGTAACTGGACTTAACATAGACCTGTGTCGGCGAATTTAATGTTTCCTCAACAAAATAAATTCAGAAGTTTCTTGGAAAATTTGCAGCCATTATTTCTTTTAAATTTCAACTACTCTTTCTTGCGCACTCTCTCTCTCTCTCTCTCTCTCATGATCTTGACCACATTTCAACAGTAATTTTTGAGCCAAAACTCACCAATCTCTCTTTCGCAACTTCATTCCGGCCATGCCAAAAATTATAGAAGACAAAGAGAGTGGAGACGATTGATCGGGATCATTAGTTACAAGTTTAGGCTCGAGTGGGATTGAATCTCTAAGAGAAATTAAAGATAACCCAATACATGATCTGATCTGCAACTAATAAGAAATCAGAGGGCATCCATTATTAATGTCAATCGACAAGCAGGGGAACCCTATGAGGGTTCATCAAATGCATATTTACTTGAGTTAAACATTACAGTCAATTTGACGAGAATTAAATTGCGGGATGTCTCAAAGGAGAATACATCTTCAAGCATCTACCTTTGCTGCCGCAGATGCATAACTTACGCAGCTATCCCTCATAGTTTTGCACTGACTCAACTGCTCATACCAGAGAAAATTGATCTTTACGCTCGTTGAACAGTTCTTCAGCATCTGAACGCATTGAAATATGATTGAAAGGCATGAAATAATGATCAAAACCAATATTCCAGATGCAGTTAACTGAAGAACTGGAGTCGAAGTTATGAGCAATGAAAATTAAAAAACCATTTTGCAGTCGCTAAAAAAATTTATTCTCCCTCACATTTTTCCTCTCAACCTGATTTGATGTCTTCACATTTTTCCTAGCTTGATGTATTTGCAAAGATACCAGACCCGCCAGGAAAAAGGAAATCCAAAAAATAATACGCCATTCAAGTTTTCGAAAAATCGGCCGCCTAGGCGGGCTAGGCGGCTCCTTTTTATTATTATTTATAAATAGTATAGCCGGGCGGCTAAACTCTTTAAATAATATATTTAACACGTATAGCCGAACGGCTGTACTCCTCAAATAATATATGTGCACGGTATAGCCGCGAGGCTGTACTTCCCAAATAATATATTTAAAAAGTATAGGTCTTCGAACATTCAACGTAGTTTCAGCAATGAACGAACGATAATCCGCAATGTTTGACAGCAGTAGTGTGAAATCACTTCAAAAGCCTCAAGACATGGATTCATACCATTAGCATCTTACCGGCTCTTAATTCATTGATATAGAGAACTGGAAAATAATCACTTCAAAATTGATACGTAAGTACTTACAAATGCAGTTGCCTTCCCCTTGCTGTTTCGATAGCCTCTGGATCTGCAAAATGTAATCAAACAAGAGAACACTACACTAAATAGTAAACAAGACTGCATCCCTTGGAGCATGAAGAGCTACATGAAGCACTGATCTATTTTCTGTGCTGTTTATGAGAAGGCACCACCCAGAAAAAGAAAAACAGAATGCAAAAGGATCACATGACAATGGTTTCAGAAATAAGCTGGTCTCATGATCTTTACCATAAATCCTATAAAGCTATCAAATATAAGTTTTTGTGATTTCAGACAGTTAAAGGTCAGAAATTTGGGCATCTAGGAGACACCAACTAGCTATTGTACTTCTCTCTCCTTTGTTGGAAGAGGTCCCAAATTTTAATCGCTTCCCCATATCAGAATTTTTTTTTTAAAAAAAAAAAAATAGGAAACACTTCTCGCTAATTGCAGATAAAAAAGTGTTCAAATTAGCATTTTAATTCCATATTTATGCACATAATACTCGACCAAAGGAAGATAAACTTGAAACGTACATGCTCTCCACCAAACATTCGGTTAATCCTTTCTTTGAGGGATGCAGCCAGTATTGTGGCATTGACAACAACATTAATTAGAAAACACTATATTCACCCAATCCTTCCCCCACCTCTGCCAGTTTCCAAGGTTTCAGGCGTGGCACGTTGCCGTGAGTAGTCCAACACTATCCCGTCAAACTCACTAAGTGTTATGTTTGTTTTAGGTAAACCTGAACTGAATCTCAACCAGTGATTCAGCTTGGAGGAATTGAGATGAGGGACTCGTATAAGGACTCGCAGAAGGCGAGTAAGGGGAACCATTAGGTGCATAACTAGGAGGAACAGTAGGGTTAAGATGAGAAGTTGGTGAGGAGCTTGGAGGAATTCCAGAACCGCGGTACGTACATGGACGGGGATGTGGAGGTAGCTTGGATGGTGCTGGGGGGGAGATGATTACTTTCAGGTGATGGCGTGCTGGAGAGTGAACTGGAGAAGCAGGATATGGAGAAATTGTTGGATAAGAAGATAAACTGATACTTTTGACTTTACCAAGGACTGAGTTATCAAGCCCGAAAAAAAGAATTTAAAAAAAAAACACACGCCATTCAAGTTTTCGAAAAATGGGCCGCCTAGGCGGGCTAGGCGGGTTCTTTTTTATTTTTTTTATTTTAATAAATAGTCTAGCCGAACGGCTATACCTTTTAAATATGAAAACAATGGTA
The DNA here is from genome assembly GCF_029339155.1 of Prunus mume. Lineage (NCBI taxonomy): Eukaryota > Viridiplantae > Streptophyta > Magnoliopsida > Rosales > Rosaceae > Prunus > Prunus mume. The sequence goes on along the minus strand of NC_142699.1, from coordinate 1,748,291 downwards.
TAGCCGCGCGGCTATACTATTTTTAATATCGAGTGTAGCCGAGCGGCTATACTATTTCTTTGAAAAAACCGAGTTTAGCCACGGCCATACTATTTCTTTTAAGGAAATTAGCAAAACCGAGTATAGCCTATTTCTTTTATTTTTTTTAAAGGGCAAAACCGAGTCTAGCCACGTAGCTATACTATTGTTTTGGTTTACACTTCCGTTGTATTTTTTTTTTAAAAAAAAAAAAAAAAACAAGAGGCTTTGGGGTTAACCCGAATGGATGGTGACCGTTAATTATTCAACAAAAATATGATATGTCCTTTGAGTCACATATCTTCTTCCTAAATTCCTTACCCCAAAAAAAAAGAAAAAGAAAAAGAAGTACTTGTATCAATGTTTTGAAAAGCATGGCGTTGAAACAAAGTATCTTATATCTGCAAAACAAGGAGTAAACCTTTTGAACATTCAATTATTACAAATAAAAATATATTAGTGTGTTAATAATATGTAAAACATATGATCCATATATATTGTGAGGTCATTGACTCATAAATCGAAACAATTCAAGCCTCTCTTTAGCCCTAGATTGATTTAGACAGTCATAGATTGGATATGAAGTCAAATTTATAAGATAGGCTTCACATCTTGTTTGAATAGATTGAAGGAGAGGCTCCCGTTAGAAATTGGTGGGTGGTTGGATGGCTGAGAGCTAGTCAAAGGGGGAGAGAGAACATAAAACAAAAAGCACTAATTAATTTAATAAATTTTTATTGTGAAGGAATGGAGGAAGCGGGACCTGAGGCTTATGTTATGTTCTTAAAATTAACAAGACGCTGGCGTTTGGCATGACTCTTTAAACACGACAACTGTACCATACGGCAATGCAACGTCTCTGCAAAAAGTGATTGTGTGATGAGGGGCTCTATTCCCGGGTAGCACACTGAGGCAAGCGGAATCTTGGTCTGTGTGGGGAAGTAACCCCCCAATCAAATTCTCATATATTTCTGGTTTGGTTGCTACCCAACTTCACCACTAATGCCAAGGTGAACAGCCCAAGACCACTATGTCTCACACCTAGAGGTTTCCATAGCAACCAATCACTTTAAAGCCCTGCTTAGTTACAAGGTCATGCTACTAGGCTCGGCAATTTGAAGTGTTATGTAAGTCCCTATAACCTTTGTGTGGTCACTTGTTTTACTGATGTGGGACTCTGTATCATCAGGAAACTAGAAATCTGCTCCAAACTCTTTAAAAAATTTGTCAATAACTCTCTCATAGCCGCTCCTTCTTGCTTCCCCTCTCTATTTCATCGTTTTATGTTCCTAGCCCTAGGGCAGCAGCCATCGTCATTGCCACGAGCCAACGCTACCAGCTGCCATCGCCAAAGATCCAAAAACCGAAGTATAGCCGCTCGGCTATACGATTTGTTTTAAAAAATTAAAAACAGCGTAGAGCCGGCCGGCTATACTAATTTAAACAATTCGGGTTTAACCGTGCGGCTATACGATTTCTTTTAAATTTTTCGCAAAACCCAGTATAGCCGCGCGGCTATTTATAAAGTAAAAATAGGAACAAGCCGTGCATAGCAGAGCGGCTATACTATTTCTTTTAAAAAAATAATGAACCGAGTATAGCCGGGCGGCTATACTATTTCTTAAACCGAGTATAGCTGGATTATAGCCGGACCCAGTTCAAAGAAAAGAACGGTTCTTGAGTGAACTATTTGGGTTAGCTCAGTCGTTCGATCAACCAAACTATGATCAAATTTTCTCAATGAGCAAACAGAAAATTGCAAATTCAAGAAAAGAGAGAGAGAGAGAGAACAAAATCAAGGAGACAAATTTTCATGAGGTTAAAAAGAAAAAAAAATAAAAATAGAAGAGAGATAGAAAGAAGACCTGTCGGCGAAGATCGGCGAACTAGAGCTTGGTTTCGATTTGTTTGGCGGTGTTAGGAGTCTTGTTACGGTCAACAAGACTCAGCCGCTTGAGCCCCGGGAAGTCTTGCAAGGAGAACGGCGCCATTTCTTTCAACAACAAAAAAAATTAGAAAAACCGAGTATAGCCGAGCGGCAATACTATTTCTTTTTAAAAAATTTAGCAAAACCTGGTATAGCGGCTATCTTGGTTTAAAACTTCGATATAGCCGTCTTAACTATACTGTTCTTTAAAAAAATTAAAAAGCGTGTAGCCATCCGGCTATACTATTTGTTAAAAATATATATAATTAATATACATTTTTTAATATATATTTGTTTATTCAATAATATGTATAATACGTAAATTTGTGTGTATCATTGAAAATTTTAAAAACAAATACATGTATTAAACATCAAAAATATGTACTTACATGTATAATACGCGTATTGCACGTTTGCCTTTTTTTAAAAAGTGAATTTTACCAAGTCTTAAGAAGTGTACAGAACACGGATCTATTATTGAAAAGTCAAAGGGAGACAACAGAGACTCAGGTAATGGCCTAATACTATTAGTCCTCTAGATTAATCGGAGTGTCATCCTCCAAATTCTTAGGCGAGGGTGTCTCGAGAAAGAATTCTTCATTTGGATACAACTTCTGGAAAAGCTGTCAAGTGCAAACATTGGCACCAAATTTCATAAGGGTTAACATCAAGGGATATATAATAACAAAATTTTAAGCTTAATGAAACAACACAAGATTTCAGTAAAGAATAATAATACACATATAAAGAATTTAGTATTTTTCCGTTTAATATTTGTATTATACACGTAAGTAAACTTAATGCTTACCAAGGGTAGTTTCTGGATTTAACCCTGTAATATTTCTGGCAACATCAATAGGATCAACGTTTGCAAGACTGCACACAGGGTAAAACAAATTATTAGAACACCCTTCGACCAGAATCATCCATACGCATATAATCCTTTAACGCGCACCCAACTACCAAGACTTGAACCAAATATTTACACAGAATGCATCTAACATAGTCCCTGAATCCTGAATATGGGCTATGTTTCTTCAACCACCAGAACTCCAATCAACACACAGAATACAGATTGCTTTCAAATATAAACAAAAAGAAAATTAGAAACCCTAAGCACTTAAAAATCGATACGTAAGTACTTACAAATGCAGTTGCCTTCCCCTTGCTGTTTCGATAGCCTTTGGATCTACAAAATGTAATCAAACCAGTGAACACTACCCAAAGTTTATACCAAAGAAATCTTAATCATTTTCACAAGGAAACTCACACTATATAGTAGACAAGACTGCAAAATATATGCATGGAAAGAATCATCTAAACCTGTCTGAAGAGGACCTAAGAAGCTGCCACCGATACCAACAGCAATGACATCCTTCAGGATCACCCTCATTGCTCTCCAAGTGTTCCTGTTGCAGAAAGTAGGATCAGATGAGGCTTCATATATATGCCTAGTAATTGAAACATAAATTAAAACCAAAATATATGCATGGTAAAACTAAACTGAATCTCAACCAATGATTCAGCAATTTCTTGGCCGAAGATGAGGGTTTTTCCTCTTCTACAGCAGCTGTATTATCTTGCATCTCTCTGGGAGTTTTGATTTACTCTTTTTGCTCATCTTATGGATCCAAAAGCTGCATTTCACCCATATTACATTACTGAGAATTGAAAAAAATGTATTATCCACATAATACTCGACCGAAGGAAGATAAACTTGAAACGTACATGCTCTCCACCAAACATTCGGTTAATCTTTTCTTTGAGGGATGCAGCCTGCATTGTGGCATAGACAACATTAATTAGAAAACACTATATTCACCCAATCCTTCTCCCCCCCACCACACAACACAAAAAGACACTAGTTACGAATGGGCCAACCCCACCTCTGCCAATTTCCAAGGTTTCAGGCGTGGCACGTTGCCATGAGTAGTCCAACAGTATCCTCTCAAACTCACTATTAAGTGTTATGTTTGTTTTTAGGTAAACCTGAACTGAATCTCAACCAATGATTCAGCAATTTCTTGGCCGAAAATGAGGGGTTTTCCTCTTCTACAGCAGCTGTATTATCTTGCATCTCTCTGGGAGTTTTTGATTTACTCTTTTTGCCCATCTTATGGATCCAAAAGCTGAATTTTACCCAGATTACGTTACTCAGAATTGACAAAAATGTATTTGCAGAGATGCCTGAACCCGCCAGGAAAAAAGAAATCCAAAAAAAAAAACGCCATTCAAGTTTTCGAAAAATCGGCCGCCTAGGCGGGCTAGGCTTATTTATAAATAGTATAGCCGCCCGGCCGTACTTTTTAAATCATACATTGAAAGGGTATAGCCGAGCGGCTGCACTTCTTGAATAATATATTTAAAGAGTATAGCCGATCGGCTATAAGCCCCACCCCCCCAGCTTGAAAAAGCCATTGGTGTGTGATCTCTAGATAATAGAGGCCTGAACATAATAAGATCTCATCTCTATATAAGAAATCGGAAGGTAGCAGGAGGAACCCTATGAGGGTTCATGAAATGCATATTTACTTGAGTTAAACATTACAGTCAATTTGATGAAAATTAAATTGCTTAATGTCTCAAAGGAGAATACATCTTCAAGCATCTTACTTTGCCGCTGCAGATGCATAACTTAGGCTGATGTCCCTCATAGTTTTGCACTGACTCGACTGCTCATATAGGAGAAAATTGATCTTTATGCTCGTTGAACATTTCTTCAACATCTGAATCCATTGAAATATGATTGAAAGGGATGAAAAAAATCAAAACCAATATTCTAGATGCAGTTAACTGAAGAGCTGGAGTCAAACTCATGAGCAATGAAAAAGAACCATTTTGCACTCTAGTTAAACTAAGTTTAATTCTTCAAAAAATGACCCTCACATTTTTCCTCTCAACCTGATTTGATGTCTCCAATATGTCAATATGAAATAGAAATAACAAGGATATCTTTCGAACCTTCGTCCTCATGAACTCAATAAATAGCATCACTGTCAACATCGAAATGAAAAAGCACATAAATTCGGAGTTACCAACGGATAATGAAATATTGTTAATTAAATTTAGTGATAATCTGAATGTTTAATCAATTAAAGGCAAGAGAACAAAGGAAATTTCCATACTGTAAGATTAGTGCTGACTGCTACCATTCCATATGCTTTGCAACTGCATCAGGCCTGAAATTGTTACGCTCAATCATGAGAAAGAGAGAGGGGCAGGCAGATCTTCAAAACTTACATTTTATCTGACAAACTCAATGATTAACTACAAAGACATAATAAACCTTCACTCCATCATGCCATCTTGAGGACTAAATTATTCAATTATAAAATTACTAAGCTATTCCAAATATGATTCATTCCCGCCCACCCCCAAGCTCATTCACGTTTGTTTAAATTAACCCAAAGATTATTAAGCAAAAATCCTGAACTGAAACAACGTGTTCATACGCTTGAAGAAGTGCTAGCATACCCGAGAGAAGATGAAATCCATTCCCTAAGGGTTCAAACATTCAACATAGTTTCAGCTGTTGTAAAGGTCTTCGAAACTACCACAACTGCAAATATCAGAAATGGAATACTGCCACTCTTTATGGGCCATGTTAGTGGATTTTTACAGAACGCATCTGATCCCTTAACCCAACTTCCAAGACTACAACCAAATATTTATACAGAGAATGCATCTAACATAGTCTCTGAATATAGGGGCTATGTTTCTTCAACCACCACAACTACAACCAAACACACAGAATACAGGTTGCTTTCAAAAATAAAAAAACAAAGAAAATTTGAAAGCATAAGCAAAAGCATGCCATGTCCTAATATCCTATGTGCCGTATCAAATACAAAATGCTTCTCTACATGTCTTTAACAGATGAATGCATCCCTCCTTCAAGAACTATGCCACTGAAATAAACTCATGAACACAGACAATCTCATTGTTCCAATCAGGTAGGTCCTAAAATGAAGGAGCTAAAAGAAAGCTAATCCGCAATGTTTGACAGCAGTAGTGGGAAATCACTTCAAAAGCCTCAAGACATGGATTCATACCATTAGCATCTTACCGGCTCTTAATTCATTGATATAGAGAACTGGAAAATAATCACTTAAAAATTGATACGTAAGTACTTACAAATGCAGTTGCCTTCCCCTTGCTGTTTCGATAGTCTCTGGATCTGCAAAATGTAATCAAACCAGTGTTCCAAAGAAAGCTTAATCATTTTCACAAGGAAACTCACACTAAATAGTAAACAAGACTGCAAAATATATGCATGGAAAGAATCATCTAAACCTGTTTGAAGAGGACCTGAGAAGCTGCCACCGATACCAACAGCTACATTATCTTGCATCTCTCTGGGAGTTTTTGATTTACTCTTTTTGCCCATCTTATGGTACTGAGAATTGCCAAAATGTACTTGCAGAGATGCTAGACCCTCCAGGAATAAAGAAATCTGAAAAAAACTCCATTCAAGTTTTTGAAAAATCGGCCGCCTAGGCGGGCTAGGCGGTTCTTTTTTAAAAATAAATAAATAAATAGTATAGCCGTCCGGCTATACTATATTTAAGTTTCATAATTGCAATAGACCCGCCAGGAAAAAAGAAATCTTTAAAAAAAATGCAATTCAAGTTTTCGAAAAATCGGCCGCCTAGGCTAGGCGGTTCTTTTTCAAAATAAATAAATAAATAGTATAGCCGTCCGGCTATACTATATTTAAGTTTCATAATTGCAATAGACCCGCCAGGAAAAAGAAATCTTTAAAAAATGCAATTCAAGTTTTCGAGAAATGCCTAGGCGGGCTAGGCGGTTTCATTTTATAAAACAAAATATATATATAATTATTTTTATTTTTATTTTTATTTTTATAAATAAAATAAATAGTATAGCCGATCGGCTATACTAGTCTCATAATTGCAATTCTGTCTGAAAATACTCTATTTTCAGAAAAAGAAAAATAATGCCAAGGTGAACAGCCCAACTTCACCACTAATGCCAAGGTGAACAGCCCAAGACCAATATGTCTCACACCTAAGAAGGTTTCCATAGCAACCAATCGCTTTAAAGCCCTGCTTAGTTACAAGGCTATGCTACTAGGCTCGGCAATTTGAAGTGTTATGTAAGTCCCTATAACCTTTGTGTGGTCACTTGTTTTACCGACGTGGGACTCTGTATCATCAGGAAACTAGAAATCTGCTCCAAACTCTTTAAAAAATTTGTCAATAACTCTCTCATAGCCGCTCCTTCTTGCTTCCCCTCTCTATTTCATCGTTTTATGTTCCTAGCCCTAGGGCAGCAGCCATCGTCATCGCCATGAGCCAACACTACCAGCAGCTGCCATCGCCACCATCCAAAGTAAGTAGCAACGATGTCTCTTTACATTGATTTTGAATGTAAGTTCTGATGATGGGCTTCTGTAATGAAAATTAATAAATTATACAAGACCACACAAAAGAAAGTTGTAAAGAGAATGGGCGGTGCCTGTACTTATTTTAGTTGGAAATATTTGCACAAGCTATAAATTGTTACTTAGCTTTTACAGAACACTCATGTGCTGAAGTTTGGCGGTGCCTATAGTTTTCTGTTTTATGCTTGTTCAACAAAGATTGCACAAGTATTTCCTTTGAGGGTAGTATGTTTGATTAGGAGCAATGTAAAGCTTTCCTGCACAAGAATGATTGTCTTGTTTTGGTGCCGCTTTTGTAATGGTGGTGATTACACAATATAGCATGGCTCCCACGACTTCTTAGAGCTCCATACTATGTTTTAGTTTTGAATTATGGTAGGTTTGAATGAATCTTAGTTTAAATGGTTCAGAGTATATAGATTTTTGTTTGTGAAGTTTTGTCATCATTTAATGAATGTCTCATGATTAGGTTTAACTCAAGAAAATGTTTATTGATTAGGATTTGATACGATTAATAAGGTAAAAAAAATGAAGGAAAAACCGAAGTATAGCCGCGCGGCTATACTATTTGTTTTACAAAATTAAAAACAGCTTAGAGCCGGGCGGCTAGACTAATTTTAAAAAATTGGGTTTAACCGTGCGGCTATACGATTTCTTTAAAAAATTTAAAACCAGATAGCGCGCCATTTATATAAAAATTGCATAGCGGCTATACTATTTCTTTTAAAAATAATAAACCGAGTATAGGCGGCTATACTATTTCTTAAACCGAGTATAGCGGATTATAGCGGACCGAGTTCAAAGAAAAGAACGGACTGAACTATTTGGGTGCTCGATCAACAAACTATGATCAAATTTTCTCAGTGAGCAAACATAAAATACAGAAAATTACATATTCAAGAAAAGAGAGAGAGAGAGAGAGAGAGAGAGAACAAAATCAAGGAGACAAATTTTCATGAGGTTAAAAAGAAAAAAATGAAAATAGAAGAGAGCAAGAAAGACACACAAAGATCGTGAGCTTGGTTTCGATTTGTTTGGTGTGTTAGGAGTCTTGTTATTGACAAGACTCAGCCGCTTGAGGAAGTCTTGGAGGCGAGGAGAACGACGCCATTTCTTTCAAAAAAAAAATTAGAAAAACCGAGTATGCGATACTATTTCTTTTAAAAAAAATAGCAAAACTGTATAGCCGATCGGCTATACTATTTCTTTATAATAAAAAATTAGCAAAATCTAGCAAAACCTGGTATAGGTTCTTTAAAAAAATTAAAAACCGCGTGTAGCCAAGACTGCAAAATCTTAATCATTTTCACAAGGAAACTCACACTAAATAGTAAACAAGACTGCAAAATATATGCATGGAAAGAATCATCTAAACCTGTTTGAAGAGGACCAGAAGCTGCCACCGATACCATGACTACATTATCTTGCATCTCTCTGGGAGTTTTTGATTTACTCTTTTTGCCCATCTTATGGTACTGAGAATTGCCAAAATGTACTTGCAGAGATGCTAGACCCTCCAGGAATAAAGAAATCTGAAAAAAAACTCCATTCAAGTTTTTGAAAAAAGGCGGGCTGTTCTTTTTAAAAATAAATAAATAAATAGTATAGCTATACTATATTTAAGTTTCATAATTGCAATAGAGCAAAAAGAAATCTTTAAAAATGCAATTCAAGTTTTGAAAAATCGGCCGCCTAGGCGGGCTAGGCGGTTTCATTTTATAAAACAAAATATATATATATATATAATTATTTTTATTTTTATTTTTATAAATAAAATAAATAGTATAGCCGATCGGCTATACTAGTCTCATAATTGCAATTCTGTCTGAAAATACTCTATTTTCAGAAAAAGAAAAATAAATAATTCAATATGAGGTCTCTCAATTCTGAGACTGATTTATAGTTTTTCTCTGCCTATGCATTGGGAGCATATCAACATGAGAATATCTAATATTTAAGTTTCAAATTTCGCCATTAAAATGTTTTGGTAGGTTCTCATTATATCAAGGCTGTTCTACACAAATGGAGGTGATGCCATTTGGTGTTAGCATCAAATGGCATTCATTTTCTCTGGAAATGGCCACAGGACCTTAATTCTAGTGGAGTGGTAAAGAATGACATGCTTTATAATTCTTTCCTATTAGATTTCTCCTCTCTTTCCTTTCGAATTGAAACCGAAGCGACAGTCATTTGATTCTAATGATATTGATTGAACGCAGGCAACTCCCAAGGTTCACCCTAATTTATGGAAACCAAGGAGTGGCTTAGAGTTGATGAACAATGACCTTCCCAGCACCAACCCTGAAGACTCTATGTCCTGCTTTGAGTTGTCCAAGAATGAAAAATATCTCATATCAGCAACAGGAGGGGTGATCTCCATTTTTGACATGACAACATTTAAGATAAACCCAACACATAGTATTCTTGAAATTTTCTTTTCCCAGCCAAAACTTCCCAAATCTTGTTTGTCAATATGCTTAGGTTCTGTTTGCAAATTTCTCATGCTCTAACTCATTGTACTCATAAAAATCTGTTGCGTAAAAACGCATACGAAGAAGAAAGTCAGGCCACCGCCACCTGCGGCAACATGTCTTGCTTTTCACTCCCGAGATGATGGTATAGTTGCTATTGGCATGGAAAATTCCACCATTGTAATATACAATCTCCACTCAGACAAGGAAATTTGTTTGTTCTTGCAAAAAAACAAATCATGCTCGATGTTGTGATGAAACAAACCCGAAAAGTTTGTCATTGCCTTGATTTAAATATTTTGCAGGTTACAAGGAAGCTTGAGGGTCACTCCAAAAGAGTCACTAGCCTTGCCTTCTCGAACACTCTGAATGTACTAGTTTCTTCTGGTGCTGATGCATGTTGGAAACTACAATATTACTTTCAGACATGGCTTCTACTCTAATGTGACTTCTGTTATTTAACGACGTTGTTTTGGCCCTGCAGATTTTTGTGTGGGAAAAACAGAGAAGCAAATTGTTGCAGATTCCAGATGGGAAGGAGTTGAGATCATTGTCAGATACTTACATCCAAATTCACCAGAATGAGCTGCACCTCCTTACCATAAACAAGAATCACCTTGCAGTATATGAAGTGAAAGCTCTAGCATGTGTTTAGGAGGAGGGGAGGCTACCCCATCCCAAAGTCAGGGCATACCAAGGCCTCTTTGAGGAACCATTTGGCTTTTTAATTCTTCACTTGATTAAAAACAAAAGGCACCCAAAAAGGGATGAGGCCACTCAATGATTCACCATGAATTTATTTTTTTTCATACAAAGATGTAGTCATCGCCCCTTCACAAGTATATGATACTAACCTATACAAATTGTGTATCAATTTTTACTTTGCCTTGCATTGCAAATTCTCAAAAAGATAAGGTTCTTTTTGAAAATTCTGCAAGCTAAGTATTCTTCAACTGGTCACACTATCTCTAGGAGGTTTTCCCTTTGGAATGACCTTCCGGTAGTTACAACATCACAAATGTAAAACAGAGATGATAGGCCTGCCACCTTTTTGGCTTTGACCTGCAATCATCTCCTGAATCGCTTTTATATGTGTTGTTGCATAAGGAACCTGTTGTGTCAAACTTTTCACATGGACACTCTACCATCCTCGCCAAAACAAAACTAAGCATGGCACATCATTGTGCTGTGGTGTTTTTGTGTGCCTTGCAAATTCTCCAATTTGCATAAAGAAAACGACCCACGAACATAACCAACAGAGGGGATAAAAGATCAAGAATCCTGAAAATTCCAAGAAACGGATCTCCTTGTAGAAAGGTCCTACTGCTGAAGCTGCAAAATGCATACATCATGTGATTAACTTGCATATCAGATGTAAATATCAACTAATTTGGCATGCAAAGTAAGGCAAAAAGTAAATGAAATCAGCAAAAGACAATGTCCATGGATGCATCTAACAAAACATTAGCTTATTTGTTTTGGTTGTCAAATGGCTGCAGCATTCCTAAGTTATTACATTCATTTGGCTCTTTACAGATCAGGTCAGTATTAAAATTCCATTACTGATCATTTCGGTTCATCATCATATCACATTAGTCCCACCAGTTTTAACTCAAACCTACATTGCCAGAAGACAAAATTATGAATAAAGATGCTTAATATCTTATTAACGCAGCAAAGAATAAAACTCTTAACTCTGAGCCTGCATTCTATATGAATAACTAACACTGCCAAAACCATAAAAAACAAACAACATAATGCATTAAGTCACCAAACATACATGCAACTAAAAAACAGGAAAGAAAAAAAAAGGTAAATCCTACTGCTTGTAACTTACATGACAAGGATGGGAAAGGTGATGGAGAAATCAACTCTTGTCACTTCTCTTGTTTCCTGGACTCGGAGCATTGGACACTACAGGTGCAGGTGACACATGGGGGGACAATTGAGATGAGGGACTCGTATCACCAACAGGAGGGATGATCTCCATTTTTGATTTGTCCAAGAATGATTCATATCTCATATCACCAACAGGAGGGATGATCTCCATTTTAGGCATGACAAGATTTAATGTAAACCCAACACAAATAGTGTTCTTGAAATTTTCTTTTCCCAGCCAAAACTTCCCAAATCTTGTTTGTCAACATGCTTAGGTTCTGTTTGCAAATTTCTCATGATCTAACTCATTGTACTCATAAAAATCTGTTGCGTAAAAATGCAGACGATGGAGAAAGTCATGCCACCGCCACCAGCAGCAACATGTCTTGCTTTTCACACACCACCCCACCCCACCCAAATAAAAAGATGGCAGCATGAACGATTCCACCATTGTAATGTACAATCTCCACTCATACAAAACATTAGCTTATTTGTTTGGGTTGTCAAATGTTACATTCATTTGGCTCTTTACAGATCAGGTCAGTATTAAAATTCCATTACTGATTTCGGTTCATCATCATATCACATTTGTCCCACCAGTTTTAACTCGAAGTTTATTCTCAAGTTTCCATTAAGGTTGCACCAACTATCAGTTTGTATATTTGTTTATCCAAAAGGATCCCAAAATCTGCTTCAAACATTTGTTTTGTAGACAAGTGTATATAATTCCAAATGTATATACTTGCATAAAATACCTATGTAATTTGAATATGAACTGTATGCCATATGACTAATTGCACTGAAAAGCCAATCAAAGGATTTAGCAGATATAACCAGATTCAAAATTAAATCTTGCTAAACCTCAAATAGTATTTCTTTGGTCTATAGGATTAACTTCTCGTAATCGGCATTAGTAAAGCAGGGCAATTTCCACTCTTATCAAACTCGTGAGATCAGAAGTCACATAAACTGACTACCAACACCTCAACTACAGAGGGACCTATTTTCAATTAAGAAAAACCTATATTGCCAGAAGACAAAATTATGAATAAAGATGCTTAATATCTTATTAACACAGCAAAGAATCATAATTTTTATAAACTCTTAACTCTGAGCCTGCATTCTATATGAATAACTAACACTGCCAAAACCATAAAAAACAAACAACATAATGCATTAAGTCACCAAACATACATGCCAACTAAAAAACAGGAAAGAAAAAAATATATATAAATCCTACTGCTTGTAACTTACATGACAAGGATGGGAAGGGTGATGGAGAAATCAACTCTTGTGCACTTCCCTTGTTTCCTGGACTCGGAGCATTGGACACTACAGGTGCAGGTGACACATGGGGGGACAATTGAGATGAGGGACTCGTATCACCAACAGGAGGGATGATCTCCATTTTTGATTTGTCCAAGAATGATTCATATCTCATATCACCAACAGGAGGGATGAATCTCCATTTTAGGCATGACAAGATTTAAGGTAAACCCAACACAAATAGTGTTCTTGAAATTTTCTTTTCCCAGCCAAAACTTCCCAAATCTTGTTTGTCAACATGCTTAGGTTCTGTTTGCAAATTTCTCATGATCTAACTCATTGTACTCATAAAAATCTGTTGCGTAAAAATGCAGACGATGGAGAAAGTCATGCCACCACCACCTGCAGCAACATGTCTTGCTTTTCCCCCCGAGATGACAGTATAGTTGCTATTGGCATGAACAATTCCATCATTGTAATATACAATCTCCACTCAGACGAGGTAATTTGTTTGTTCTTGTAAAAAAAAAAAAATCATGCTCGATGTTGTGATGAAGCAAACCCAAAAAGTTTGTCATTGCCTTGATTTACAGATTTTGCAGGTTACAAGGAAGCTTGAGGGTCACGCCAAAAGAGTCACAAGCCATGCCTTCTTGAACACTCTGTATGTACTATTTTCTTCTGGTGCTGATGCATATTGGAACTACAATATTACTTTCAGGCATGGCTTCTACTCTAATGTGACTTCTGTTATTTAACGATCGACGTCGTTTTGGCCATGCAGATTTTTGTGTGGGGCTGGGTGGGAAAAACAGAGAAGCAAATTGTTGCAGATTCCAGATGGGAAGGAGTTGAGATCATTGTCAGATACTTACATCCAAATTCATCAGAATGAGCTGCAACTCCTTGTCATAAACAAGACTCACCTTGCAGTATATGAAGTAAAAGAACTAGCATGTGTTAACCATGTCTCTCATGTTGTTTGAGGATACAGATGATTTAAGTCTTGTGTGCTGTATTTCCAGTGGGTTCCAGATTTTCTGCATCCATTTCCCATGCAACATACTCAAGGTGATGGCCAGACGGTATATGGAACTATATGCGTACTTGATGCTTCAGTTCTTGAACTACATTCTCAAATCAATCCCTCCGCTTACCTTCCTCCGGTGAGTGTGATATTTGGTGGCATGCACATTGGAAACTACAATTACTTTCAGACATGGCTTCACCGCTCAATTTATGAGTGAATTGTTGGGAAGCGCTAACCTTTACGTTGTTCATAAACGGTGAGAAGGAGTGAGTCGCTAAAACCCTAGCTTGAAGTATTTGCAGAGATGCCAGACCCGACAGGAAAAAAGAAATCTAAAAAAAAAAAAACCCGATTCAAGTTTTCTGAAAAATCGGCCGCCTAGGCGGGCTAGGCGGGTCCTATATTTTTTTAAAAAAATAACTAGTGTAGCCGCGCGGCTGTACTGCTTAAATAATATTTTCACTCTTCTTCTTTTTTTCCCCTAATTTTCCTTGATCAATAAGAGTAATTTAGAGTATTATCCATTACTATTATGTCATTACCCGAGTCTCTATTGTCCCTTTTTGATTTTTTACTTATTACCCATATAAAGAATTTAGCATTTTTCCATTTAATACTTGTATTATACATGTAAGTACATATTTTTCAATAATACTTCTATTTTCCATACACGTTTTAAAGACTCGATAAAATACATATATTTTAAAAATCAAACATTCAATACACATATTGTACACGTACGTATGTATTTTTCATGTTTAATACACATGTTTTTTACAAATTTTTCACATATTATTGAATAAAATATAAGTTTCGAAGATCTGTCTGATCTCTCTCTTTCTCATGATTAGGCGTAACAATTTCAGGCTTAATACAGTTGCAAAGCATATGATAGCAGTCAGCACTATGCACACACATAAAAGCGATTCCTAAACCCAATTTAAAGATTCGCTACCTAAAAGCCAAGAACCCTCTCTATTGAAGATTCCTTTGGCTGGAGCAGCTGAGCCATTCAAATTTCTTCACTTCCCAAATCTAATATTTTCGAAACCCTAGCTAGCCAGCCGAGTATTACATTCCATTAAAAAAAAGCCTAATATTACATAATCTCCCATGGGTCCCATTAATAGCCACATTGATGCCACTTGGTTGCCACTTGGTGATCAATTTTTGTCACGCGTTTGAAATTACTGAACTACCCCTGTCATATCAGCTGAGTTAACAATTTTTCGTTGAAAATTAATAGAATGGGGCAACCTTAGTAAACGGAATGGAAGTTCATGGGGGAAATTGAGCCAATATAAAAGTCAGATGGTAATATGAGACAATTTGTAAACCACTGGGTATTTGAACATAAGCCTAATAAATAAATACACCTTAGCGATAGCAGATTGATAGCATCATGATGTGTAAAAATCACACCAACAAATTTCTGGTTGTAAACATGGCCGTGAGCTTTTTGGTCAACATCAACACTAATTCTTTTGTCGACGTTGGCGCTTGGGCATTTGCCAACTGAAACCCTGCGTTGGTGCCAAAACATAGACCAAACAAATAGAATTTGTCACCACCACCAAAGCAAGAAAATAAAAGTAGACCTACTAAGGGTAATTTACAGGTTATAGAACGTATGATGAAGTAAAAAATTTAAGCTTTCATGTTGAGTGTAGATAAGTTGGAGAGATGAGCATTTTGTGGGTGCAAATAAAAACTCAAAAAACACTACTAAAACTATTTTGGTTTTTTTTTTTTTTTTTAAAGAAGAAAAGTTTAGGGAGAGAGGAGACTACCCCATCCCAAGGTCAGGGCATATACCAAGGCCTCTTTGAGGAACTATTTGGCTTTTTGATTCACTTTGTAATTAAAAACACAAGGCACCCAAAAAGGATCAGGCCACTCAATGATTCACCATGATATATTTTTTTTCATATAAAGATGTAGTCACCGCCCCTTCACAAGTATACTAACCTATACAAATTGTGTATCAATTTTTACTTTGCCTTGCATTGCAAATGCTCAAAAAGAGCCTGCATATTTTACAATTGATTTCAAGAAAGATAAGGTTCTCTTTGAAAATTCTGCAAGCTAGGTATTCTTCAACTGGTCACACTATCTCTAGGAGGTTTTCCCTTAGGAATGACCGCCCGGTAGTCGCGACATTACAAATGTAAAAGAGAGATGAGAGGCCTGCCACCTTTTTGGCTTTGACCTGCAATCATCTCCTGATTCACTTTTATATGTGTTGTTGCATAAAGAACCTGTTGTGTCAAACTTTTCACATGGGCACTCTACCATCCTCGCCAAAACAAAACTGAGCATGGCACATCATTGTGCTGTTGTGTTTTTGTATGCCTTGCAAATTCTCCTTTGCATAGAGAAACGAACCATCAACGTAACCAACAGAGGAGATAAAAGATCAAGAGTCCTGAAAATTCCAAGAAACGGATCTCCTTGTAGAAAGGTCCTACTGCTGAAGCTGCAAAATGCATACATCATGTGATTAACTTGCATATCAGATGTAAATATCAAATAATTTGGCATGCAAAGTAAGGCAAAAAGTAAATGAAATCAGCAAAAGACAATGTCCATGGATGCATCTAACAAAACATTAGCTTATTTGTTTTGGTTGTCAAATGGCTGCAGCATTCCTAAGTTATTACATTCATTTGGCTCTTTACAGATCAGGTCAGTATTAAAATTCCATTACTGATTTCGGTTCATCATCATATCACATTAGTCCCACCAGTTTTAACTCAAAGTTTATTCTCAAGTCTCCATTAAGGTTGCACCAAATTTCAGTTTGTATATTTGTTTATCCAAAAGGATTCCAAAATCTGCTTCAAATATTTGTTTTGTAGACAAGTTCATATAATTCCAAATGTATATTCTTGTATAAAATACCTATGTAATTTGAATATGAACTGTATGCCATATGACTAATTGCATTGAAAAGCCAATCAAAGGATTTAGCAGAAATAACCAGATTCAAAATTAAATCTTGCTAAACCTCAAATAGTATTTCTTTGGTCTATAGGATTAACTTCTCGTAACCGGCATTAGTAAAGCAGGGCAATTTCTACTCTTATCAAACTCATGAGATCAGAAGTCACATAAACTGACTACCAACACCTCAACTACAGAGGGGCCTATTTTCAATTAAGAAGAACATCTATTGCCAAAAGACAAAATTATGAATAAAGATGCTTAAAATCTTATTAACACAGCAAAGAATCATAATTTCTTATAAACTCTAACTCTGAGCCTGCATTCTATATGAATAACTAACACTGCCAAAACCATAAAAAACAAACAACATAATGCATTAAGTCACCAAACATACATGCCAACTAAAAACAGGAGGAAAAAAAATATAAATCTTACTGCTTGTAACTTACATGACAAGGATGGGGAAGGTGATGGAGAAATTAAGTCTTGTGCACTTCCCTTGTTTCCTGGACTCGGAGCATTGGACACTACAGGTGCAGGTGACACATGGGGAGACAATTGAGATGAGGGACTCGTAGAAGGCGAGTAAGGGGAACCATTAGGTGCATAAGTAGGAGGAACAGTAGGGTTAGGATGAGAAGTTGGTGAGGAGCTTGGAGGAATTCCAGAACCGCGGTATGGACATGGACGAGGATGTGGAGGTACCTTGGATGGTGCTGGTGGGAGATGATTACTGTCAGGTGAGGGTGCTGGAGAGTGAACTGGAGAAGCAGGATATGGAGAAATTGTTGGCTCTGGAGATGGAGCGGGAGAAGGAGTAGGAGGGGTTGCAGTAAGTGTACCCTTAAGGTAAGAAGATAAACTGATACTTTTAACTTTGCCAAAGACTGAATTATCAAGGCCAAGATTTTTGCTGGAGAACCAGTGATTGTTTGAGCCAACTGCTTCAATCTCTGTGGCACAATGCCCCCAAACTCAGACATGAGAGACGCTTGAACTACAACTGGGGCATCTGTAGTTGAACCCAATTTGTTTGTAATTTGCAAAAATACATTCTGCATGAAGAGAAAAATTGCACTTATTTATCACTAAAGTACAATGCAAACTTGAGAGCATCATCCAGTACCAAGATTGTTTAAGTTGATAATATGGGTCCTTAACAACTATGAAAATCCAGATGGACATTTAGATTTGGAAAATGCACACTTGTATACACATTATCCTTTTAAATCTTCAGGAAGAAAGGTCGGTACTCTATGTTGCTACCTTTTTGGTGTCTTTGTTTCCATAACTGTTAAGATTAGGCTTTATATTTCATAACTGAAAACAATTCTTGCATAGATCTCATGTATGGTGCAGAACTTAGCAGCTATAAGAAAGGTTTGGATCTGAAATGATGATTCCAACATGTTAGAATATTAAATAAACTGTTGCCCCATGTTCTAACAGCTAAAGTTTTAGGAAATAGTGCTGAACCAAAGTTCATAAATCAAAAGCCCAAAAGTTGGTGCCTGGAAATAACTGTGCGAAAAGTTACTCAAATAGTGGTGTTATACCTCATAAGACCTTAGATGCAATCCAAACCTCAACTGCTCCTTTAACTGAACAAAGTTTTCCACTATGTCTGATGTAGAATTATTGAGAGTAAAATTAAATAGGATCTGGGGTATCTGCCAGATCGAAGCAGATTGCCCAGGAATCACAGTGATTCCCGCCGGATACTTCAGAATCTCAAACATAGATGGCTGCCCGAAAATTGATGTTGTCACCGTAAGATTGGTTTGCTTAAGGAACAGCTCAACGAAAGATGACCTCAGTACACTTAAGGACACTGGAATCATTGGAGCATTTATTGGATCGGAAAGAACCCCAAAAACCACATCAGTCCAGTTATATGCATCATTTTGGTGCATGGACAAAATAGCCACCTGTTGAGAATAAGCATACTTCAGTTTGACGATTCACTTTGCATGAAAGCAATATGATATGGTATATAATGCAAAAGCTTGAAATTGTACCTTTGTACCTGGGACACCTATTTCCCCATTGATATCATATTCTAATCTTCTGATGTGTGGAACAAGGTCAATAACTGGCTTTTCCAGTCTGAAGTATGCCTGAACTGTGGCTGGAAAAAGATAAAGAAACACATAAGCATTCACCTTTTTACTTCTGTAAGCATGAGACGAAATCAGAAACCCTAAATCTTAATAATAAAAAGATTGAAAGGTTAAAGCAATAAAGAACATGCATGTTAGCTCCAAATCATCAAAAATAGTATTGGAAATATCAAATTTCCAATTAATCTTTAATTTCTAAAAACATTAAATGGTTTTTTTCTTTTTGGACCAGTGAAAAAGATTGTTCTAGTATGGAAAGTACAAAGATATTACATAAATGGGTTGTCTTAATTCAGCAGCAATTATCTCCGACATTAGCAAATTGGTACAATATTACCATAATCACATATACGGCCTAGACTAATATAATTATATTTATCTATCGAAATATCAAAAAATATATTTCCCCAATTACTATAACCATATATCTAATTGCCTCTTGCCCTCAAATAATATGCATGCATTAGAATCCAGTCTCTGCACCATGCAGTCATTAGGAGCCCAGTTGATTTTTGGAGTTGTTTGGGGTGAAATTCAGTGAGTCTCAGGTTGGTATCCCTAGACTGAAAACATTTGTCTTAAGACCTCTGAATTGCCCAAATTTGGAAATTGATAAGTTCACTATACATAATGACATTTCTGTCCATCCACATTCTATCTTTGAGGCATAAACTTTTGTTGATCCTAGAGTATTGTGTTTTAGGCATGGTAGGACATGCTTTACTTTTGGGAATTACATGACACCTAACATGTTTATGGCAGTGCTAATATTACGATGTATATATTATTTTATGTAATTGCTAGGATACCGGAGTTCCAGTTTGTAAGTTGACAATTGTTTTTATTTTGCATTTGAGGTTAGTTGCTTGTATCATAGAAACTAGTCTTTTCTAACGAGACCAAAAATACATAAAAACTAGTGTTTCCTAACAAGATATTTCTCTAGAATTTAGTATTGACAAATGCTATTGTTATTATCATTATTATTACTCTTTTTTATTGTTATTGTAATTATGTAAATTATTCTTTTGATAAGAAGAAAAACACCATTATCAAAATAAAGTGATAAAAGTAGAACAACAGTGAACAACCAGTTCCCGGAAGCTAAAATAATAAAATCTATCAGCAGGCAATTTTGATCAGAGTTAAAGCAACAAACAAGAAACCAAAGCACACAAAAAACTCAATACAAAGCAGCCCCCAATCTGCATAAACAAAGAGACTGTGATTAATATCACAGATCTAGCAACAGAATTTGTCATGGCATTACTTGACTTTTTTTTATTTTTTGCTAGGGCATTAACTTTTAATCTAACCTTCTATTACAAACTCACACCCTCTTTTTTGTTTTCCAATCCTTCTCTTTCGGATAAATGGAGAAGGCACCAAAATAGGGTCAGACCACTCAATGATTTGCCATGATACTTTTACATAAAGATGTATCCTGCTTCATCACAAGTACACGATAGTAACCTATACAAATCTTGTGTAACAATTTTTACTTTGTCTGGCATTGCAGATACTAAAAACAGATATGGTTCTTTTGGAAATTTCTCCAGGCACACTCTTAGACTGCTCAGAATTCATATGTCGTTAAGGTCAATTTGGTTGCATTACAAGTTTTTTATATGAGTTAATTTACATTACAATTAAATTTTTGGTTTTTATTCTTAAAAAGGAAAAACTTTTCAGGTCTATCATCATTCTTTTTTACTTAATAGGAGACTGAATAAGAGAAATGATGGTACAATAATCAGAAAATCAAAAGAGATAATAACTAAAAAGTTCAAAGTCTACAACTTAATGGCAAGAGTATATATTTGGGTCAATTGTTACTAATCTTGAGTACAAGTCAATCGGTATGAGAGTCTATTTATTTGGTCTTAGGAAAACACAATATCTTTAAGTTTTATAGGAGTCTTCTGTTACTCATCATGAATCTAAGGATATTTCTATAATACTTTATGAGTCTTGGATGAATGAAATTATAAGTGTTTTTGAAGGCTTGGTGCCTTCATATCCCCTCTACCTTCTCCTCTCTCTCTTTCTAGATTCTTCTCCATCTCTCTGATTTCTCTAAAATTACAACACTTATACACAGCTTGTTTGTTCGCTAAAATATTTTACTTCCAAAAGTTCCAATCTTAAGCCCACGGCCACCATAACCCTAGGCAACATAACTTGCAATGTCCTGCATCAGGAATATCCAAAAGTAGATGGAGATAGGGTTGCATGATTTTGGTGTGGTCTGTCCTTTCTTGATCCTGGGAATAATATGTTATTTGATTTTTGTTCCTTTGTGTAGTTGTAACTTGAAATGGCCTCTATAACCATCCTCTACATCAGTAGAACTATTAAGACTGCTGGTCAATTATTTCCTTTTTTCGTAGGTATAATCTATTTCCTTTCTCATGAGGAAATAAAAAGTTACTTTTCTTGAATATGAAACATTTATTATTCTCAGTTCTTTATAAGAACCAACTTCAGAGAAAACATATGAGAAATAACATAGACCATTAACATTGTAATTCCACACAATTCATTAACTGCTATTTCCACTAATGGAAAACAGATGATTTGGCTACATTAACGCAGACTACTTGGTGAGATATCCAATTTCAGACAATTTTCACCTCTGCAGTCAACTGCAGAAGCCTTGTTCCTCGTGAATGCACACCAAAGACAAATACATCTATTGGTAACTATTAGAATAGCAATTCTGACATGACAGGACATTACAGTCACTTCCAAGCCTATAGTAGATCCACCACCAGCAGAAAAGCATTTCTGGAAATATGAAACTTATTTAGGTCTTAGTGTCTAACTAGATCCATCAACCCTAAGCCTCATAAATGCTCCTGAATTCAACTAAATCTAAGGGAAAGCTCCGTACTGAGCAAATCTGTGCATGATATACTTCAGTTTGTGCTTTAGCCAGAGCCATACATCTGACATATATAAAATAGTATCAAGGAAACTTGGACACACAGCACGAGTGTGTGCAAGTGCACACGCACAAGATTACGAGAAATCATGAGACAACCAATTCCTTTCCCACCCCATCCTAAATTTAAGGTGAATTAACTCGTACCAGATCCACAAAACACCATGAAAACTTAACTACTTAGCCAGAAGGTGAAATAACGCATAAACCATCTCCTCAGAACATCAGAAATGCTTAAAACGAAGCGAGAATGCCATATCCTATATATAGCCAGATGAGTGAAACATTGCAAGACCTGAATTATAGAACACAGTGTAATACCACTTGCGCCTTCCCTAAAATAACCATAAAACATTTATTTAAAATCACCAAAAATCCCTAATAATTAGGTAAACTACTACCACACATCAACACAACAAGGTAAACTACCAAAACCCCATTTGCTTAAAACATTCAAAGACCCCCAATTTTACAACAAAGATAAATCACATACCCATTTGCTCAAAGCATCAGAAAAATCTTATAATGAAAAATAAATAAATAAATAAAAGAAGAATCAAAGTGAAGCATATATAAATATATATATATATATCTATATATAGATTACAGAGAGAGAGAGAGAGAGAGAGAGAGAGAGAGAGAGGACATACCACTGAGCTTAATTGCCTCTTTGGCATCAAACCCAGACTTGGTTGAACGGTAAGGAAGGATCCAGAAGATCCCAGAGAGAAAAATTGATAAGCTGAGAATTAACACAAAAACGCATCTAAAGCTGAAGTCTTTGGCGATTCTATTAAAAACCATCGAACATCCAGGACAGATGAGTTCCGAAGAATTTGCACCCCCATGACTCTGCTGCTGATGCAGATTTTGCTCACCCTTCCCCATTTGCAGAGCATCTGGGATTTCCCTCTCTTTCTTTCTCAGTCTAAAGAGAGGAGAATACAAAGGGCACAAGAAGCAAGAGAAGAAGAAGAAGGTGAAGGTGAAGATGTGAGGGACAAGTGTTCATGGTGGGTATCGCCCTGTTTAAACCATTAAAAGGACAATAACCTTCTTTCCTTTTCTTTTCGTTTTTTACTCACACACACTCTCTCTCTCTACACTCTGTCACTCACACACTCCTCTACTGAGTCTATTCTCTTTTTTTTTCATCTTTTTTTATTCCAAGTTATTCTTTAGGCTACCGAACGTTGAGAAGAAGCAAAGTTTGAAAAAGAAAGTGAGAGAGAGCATAAAGATTAAAGAGATGAAGCTATTGATGGATAATATTATCTTATAAAAGTGAAACCAAAAAAATGCTCCATCCACAATGATTTTAATTTGAAAAGTGGCTATCTACCATATTCATGGTGGATTTCAACAGTATTGCTAATTTTTTATGTATGTTTTTAACTTTGAGTTTTTCTATTTAAATCCAATGTAAGTATGAGTTCACATCATTTTTTTAAAATGTAAAAGGACAATAAATGATATAATACTTAAAACCTAACCCTAGTCCATCTATACACACCAATCACCATTTATCATGACCTGAAACAAATGTACGAATATCATTACTAAAACTTTAAACTTTATAGCCACAAATGTGTCGTATCCTCTGACGTACTCTTACTTAATCAACCCAACAACTTTCAAAAGAGTAGATAAACATGAGAATATAATTCATAGGTTTTGTTGATGCTCAAAATTGGACATAACTTAGGATATGTGAGATAGTGCGGCTTGTGGTTCTAGTAGCACAAAATATATAAACCATACTATGCTAGTTCCCTCTAGAAGACCTAGCCCTGACTATAGTTATCTTGGTAGTGTATGGCAGATTAGTTAGATAGATAGAAATAAGTATACATACATGTGTATTAACAATAGATGTACGTTGTTCACTTGAATGGGCTACATCCACAGAGAGATGTTCTCATAATAATTTTTTAAGTTGTGATGATGTAGTACAAGGGGTTAGTCCCAAAGAGAAGAGGAAGAAGAGAGATAATACCCTTTAAAAGTGGAGAGTAGTCTCCTTTTATAGGTGAGGGAGAGTCCTCCCTTACAATATGTCGAAGTGGGACTTATTGGTGTTATTTCTAGTTGCTTTCCTAGTCACAATACTAATAGAAGTCCTTCCAAGTTCCTGAGTAAGAAGGTACTTCTTGGTTAAGGACTTGTAATTCGATTCCTGAGCAACCTCTTAGTTTGTCTTCAAGGCCGTATGGTGCACTATGCCCAGTCCCCCCAAGTCCCCATGTAAGAAGGACCTTAAAGGGAATGACTTGGGAATAAAAATATTAAATGGTTTCCAAGTCCCCCATCATGTTGTTTTATGGTGCCTAAGCAAGGATGTTGAAGAGAAAAGTCTTTGAAATCGTACCAATTGGTCAATGATAACGTGCCAATAGGCGGGGTGCCAAAAGGCATGATACTTGCGTGTCGCAAGGTAGGTGCCGATAGGTCCCGAAGGGGGGGGGGGTGTCGAAGGGCATAATACTTGTGTGTCGCAAGGCGATTGCCAAATGGCAAAATGCTTGTGTATCACAAGGTAGGTACCAAAGGGAATGATACTTGTGTGTCACGAGTTAGGTTTCGAAGGGAAATTATGCAAATGTGCCGAAGGGCAATGGTGCAAGTAAACTAGTAGTTAGTAGAGTTGAGAATAAGTCTTCTTTTAGTATGTAACCAATCCTTAACATAAAATACTTATTGGAGAATCTCCCTAGATATAAAAGACAAAAAGTCATTTTTGGTCTATGTAGTTTGCCACTTTTACCACTTTGGTCCCTATCGTTTCAATTTAATCAAATTTGTCTATGTAGTTTTCAATTTAAGCAATTAAAGGACAAATTCTAATTTCTGTCAAAATAAAGTAACTGCTGTTATTTGTTGAGGGGCATTTCGGTCCAAACAAAAGCTAGAAAAAAAAAAAGGAAAGATAAATTTTTTATTGAAAGTTAAAATTAAAAATCAAAAGAACAAAAAAACACAAATATCTATCCATCGCTCTCCTCCCAGCCCCCCCTAGCCCGACTTAGCCAACCAAACCAGCACCCTCGCCGCCCACTCAAGCAGACACCCCATCTTTCAGCCCAGCCCCACTTCTTCACGCAGCCAACATCTCCCCCACTATTACAAGTAGTTGTTATAGCTAGTCACTTCATCCAAATCTTCTTTCTTTATAGGCTTATTATTGCAGGCATCCCCCACTTCGTCCATCAGCAAAGCATTTCATATCATCAAGTTTTTCAATGTCATAGACAATGATGAAAATATCGGCCGATATATCCCTTTTTTTAGGTGTCAATATAGATACAAGGGGGTAAGCCTATTTCTTCCCCCTTATCGGCGATATATCCCTGATTACCTCCGATACCAAACAAATAACCCATAAATTTGTCTTCAGTTTTGAAAGAAATTATAGGTCCCAAACACTTAATCAATGTCAAAAACCAAGCTCTAATACTTAGTTGATTTTCATCGCGCTTTATATATACATGTACATTTCATCATGTGCATCTTATACTTCATATATTTTGAATTTTATTAGTTCAATACATTAGTTGATAATGTGCTTAATATCTATGAAAGTTGCAGCTTAAGTAACTTTTCAGAGAGAGACGGGACAGCGGCCCACTACTAGCAACATCGATATTGTCCCCAACTTAACCACCTACAAAACCCAGTAGGTGTGAGGTTTTATCACAAAAGGCCTCAATGATGTTAGTAGTGGAAATCATTATATCTTGTATTTTATTTAGTCAAGTTTCCGATGGGACTTATATTCTTCAACAGTTTTGTGCTATGATGTGTTAGTTTTTCTTTGATAACAAAGTGAACTATTGTTCTTGGTTATTTTCGTCCACATTATTATCTTTCTTCATATATATTGCAGCACAATTATTGCGAAAGTTTAGGATTAAATCCCAGGGTCGACGTGGAAGACTCTTGCATGTGGTTAAGAACCCTGTAGATCCTGCTAATTCCCTCAAGATAGGTAAGCCTCAAATAATGTGCACGATTCTGTTTTCATTTAAAAGCTTCTTTGACAGAAAACATCTGTCACTTCAGGCCTTTCCATGAGTTCGCAGAAGGCAGTTTACTTAAGGGATTATGTGGATGTTGTCAGCGATAATGTCAACTTTGTTTTCATGGTATGAGCATTACAGTCTCCTATCATCTGTTTGCATTACACATTTGGTATTAGATTAGGTGTTTGGTTCATTAGTTGATTTACTAATCTGAAGTTCAGGTTGGTGCAATGGCTCATGACACAATCAATAGCGTCTTTTGAGTTGTACTTGCTGAAGAAAAAAAAAAAATTTAAGCAATACATTTTGCATAGGCATTGTAGAGGGTGAACACCGCAAGCAGTCTTGGCCAGTCTGATGGTTTCTTTGATTGCCATGATATTGTTCTAGGTTTTTTTTTCCTCTTCATGGCAAAAGCTCTTATTTTGTTTTTCTTTATGATTTTGTTTGTTAATAAATCTGTTTGTGTGCTTGCAGTTTCTGATCATCCGCTGAGTGCTGTGGTTTGCCTGAAAAGGATAAGTACAGCATTGGCGAGGAAGTGGAATATTTTGTAAATCAATTAGGATGGTGTCTGCAGAACAAGAAACAATTTTCTTATTGTGAATCAAATTTTGCATCTTTCTGTGGAGATTTTGTCTACTTTATGTTGCATACACATACGTAATACGAACGCATAACCTCACATTAACCTCTAAAAAGAATGCAATGTGTTAGAATTTCTACCTTATGGTTAAAACCTTGCATTTAAATTCCTCTCCTAAACAAGTTTTCTTGTACATGCATATGCATACCATCCATGTGGCTTCTTTCCTTTTAATAATTGTTTCAAGGAAAGAAAACGCTATGAAAATTCTGGTTGCCTTCATGTTAATTGCCAGTATGTTCCCTCAGTCGGGATGTCCCAAATACCAAGTTTTTATAATTTGAATCCAATATATGTGTGGTGATGTAAGATTAATTAGTGAATAATAAAAGAGTGTCAAAATGTAAAAGTAAACTGATTATCAAACGAGTCCGTAATTTATGTACCTTGTATGAGAAATACATCAAATTCTGTTTCTATAAACCCTAAACTTCATGAACTGATGAATTTATTCTTGAATTCCTCTTTGGTTGCCAATGGTTTCGTTTCAATCAAGGGAGATTCACTATTATATCAAATATATGAGCCTAAATTATAAAAATATTATATATGAAATGGACTTTAGAAACACATCCAAATCTCATTTACAACATAACAAAGAGACTTTTAACTTCTTATAAATTACAAAACTACCATCAATTTCTTAAAACAAGCCCAAATCCAAAACCTCATAAAAAAAGCCCAAAATACTCTATAGAGTATCAAAGTAATTTAATAATAAAACTTAAATTCAATAGAGTCAGTTATTTATTTTCAATGTGTAGAATTTATCGATATTTTGGTACTAAAAATGAATATATATCACTAAATATCTTTCAATCTTGAAAGCTAATCCCAACTGTTGATTATAAGATCACGTCTTATTTGGAGAAAATACATTAATTTATCTGTAATTATTTTGACATATATATATGAGAACTACTCCTTCAGTACGAATTAAATTAGTCCAAAATGATATCCCTTAGGATATTAGAAATTGCTCAAAAATTAGAATTTTTTTCTGTTCGGATTTCAATAGGTCATGAAAAACATTTCGATTTATTTATCTCTTATTTTACATATAATGGATTTGCCCGGACCAATACATGAATGAAGAGAATCAATGGCGGTGAGCAAACACACTATACATTCCCAAAAATAATATAAAAGAAGAGTAGTGGGCCCCACCATCCTACATGTGAGTGAGCAATTTGTCGGCTCATAAAAGTTTTTTTTTTTTTTCAACAGCAGCGACCAATTTCTACGCAGCACGTGCTCAGATTTGTATTGTATATGGGCAGGCAACAATCACGAGGAGCCCTCCCGTATGTTTGAAATTGAATAATATTATTACTGAAAACAAAAAACATGTTTGAACGGTCGAAAATTCAAAATTTTAAACCTAGCGGGCCACGTTTGGGTTTTAAATTTCCTATCATGCATCCTATGAATTGAAAAACAGCGTGCTATAAACAATTAAAATGGAGGAAAAGGAAAATACCCAAAGGGGAAAATTATCTAGTCATATTTGGTAAGAATCATTAGTTTTTTGTTTTTTGTTTTTAGTACAAGCGATTAGGAGAGTGGGATTTTCACAAACAAATATTCATTGGGTTGGGTGTCTGAGGGTTTCGAATCTTTGCCTACATAAATGGAGGTTGAAAAATTCAACCAACTGAGTTATACTCCTTCAACAAAAAATTATTTTATAAAATTGAACACGAAAAAAAACTCTTTCGATAACAAAAACTATACATTCTATGTACTTGAGACGATTATTACTGGAGAAGTCAAGAGAAATAGGAAAATAATCGGTAGTTATTATTTTTGCTCAAACTCTATTAAACTTTCTTTACTTAGTGTAATTTAAATAAGGGAATAATGCAACAAAGATTATTCTCCTAAATAATAAATTAAATAGATTATTTTGTTTTTTATTTTGTTTATTCGGCGCATTTCCAATAAAAGAAAAAGAAAAAAAAAACAAATATTTTTGTTCAAATTTAAACAGAAAACTAAAAACTGAAAGGAAAAACGTTTAAAAAAGCTTTTGAATTTTGAAATGACCCCCAAACCCTGAGGCACAAGCGCGCCTCCCCACAAAGACACGCTCGTCTCTCTCTCTCTCTCTCTCTCTCTCTCTCTCTTTCTGTTGAGTCTGTATATATAATTGTTGGTTGTTAGGGAGAGAGTGAGCCAGGGAGCCGGAGCCTCTCTCAGATCCATTCTTCTTTATTCCACATTCAAATTTTGATATGTAAGCTCCCTCTGTCTCTCTCTCCTTTTTATCCTTGTGTGCTTCGTTTGTTTCACAGATTTGCTTCTGCTTCTAACATTGCTACTGATATTAATTGGTATTTTGTTATATTTCTCCTGAAGGAGCACACTCTACAGCTGATGTCTGAATTGGGTTTCATTTTCTTAATCACTTAGGAACCTAACTGGGAATTTCTTATTTGGGTTCATCCCAAATTGCTCTAAATCTTCATCCTCTATCTGGGTTTTATAAATTTCTAACAAAAGCTTAATCCAATCTGCACAAGTCATGTAAATTCCGCATTTCCCATATGGATTGTTCCTAATTTCTTTAGCTTCCTTCGTTTCAGTTACAAGTCTTACGAACTGCATTTTCAATAATTTTATTTCCTTGAATTATGATTTTCAGTTTATAGAATGACTATCTTAGTATTTCTGGGTTTCTTTTGCATCCCAGAAATTAAAGAAACATATTTCATTTTAGTGTTCCCGGGACAAGGAACATTATTAAATGCTGAGCACAAGTCACTAATCTCAAGAGTCAAGAGTGCTTTAAAGAGCATAGATTTCCTTTACATCGCCAGTGCCTGGTCATAATAACTAAATATTATTGACCAATCTTATTTCTTTCTGAAACTGTACTAATTCTGTAGTATTAATTAGTTTTGTCAAGTTTTTAACTTAAGGTTGTAAGTATCTTGGTAATGACTGCCAAATGTTTGATTGCTGTCCTCACAGAATGGACTCTCTCCCTGATGCTATTGTTCAATACATATTGTCGCATATGAATAATGCCCGAGACGTTGCAAGTTGTAATTGTGTATCCAAACGATGGAAGGACTCAATCCCTTATATAAGGAGCCTTTACTTCCCCAGAAACTCCTTTGATAACCATTTAGGCAGAGACAGCCCTGATGACATTGTATTGAAGATGATTTCTCTGATTGAAAAATTAGAAAATCTGGTTGTGTATAGCCCATTCTCAGCTGCTGGCCTTGCTTCGTGGTTAATGCTCATAGGTCCTTCTCTTAGGTATCTTGAGCTCCGAATGGACAATCTTGCTGAACAGCAGGCCTGTCATGAAATCCCTTCAAAATTGGATTGCTTAATGGCTGCAGAAAATTTAGAGTCTTTAAAACTTTGGGGAGTCTTAATGACCCGCTCCCCCAATTGGGATGTCTTCCAGAAACTCAGTAACCTTGAAATTGTTGGTGCAAGATTGGAGGATCCTGCGTTATCAACTGTGCTTCAGGCTTGTCCTAATCTGACCAACTTGTTGCTGCTTGGTTGTGAAGGAGTGAGATCGGTTTCGATCGAGTTGCCATATCTGGAGCAGTGCAAGTTGGACTTTTATGGCCTGGGAAACTGCTCATTTTCTATGGAGTGCCCAAAAATTAAAGTGCTTGAGGTGCAAGGTTGCAGTTGGATTCGGGTTCGTGAGGCAAAGTATTTGAGGAATCTTTCAATTGCCAATAATGCAGGTAATAACTGGTTACAAGCTTACCTTGGATGACTTGAAAAAAGTACAGCATTGGGTGCAGTTTCTTTTTCACCCAAGAGGCCATTTCCTTATTGCTGTGAATTATAGTAATGACTCATTTATCTTTGTGTTTTCTGGTGTGTTTTTAGGGAGAGTCTACATGGTTGATTTTGAAAAACTTGGGGCTCTGGAGTTCTTATCCATTAGGGGTGTCCAGTGGTGTTGGGACGCAATAAGCAATATGCTTCAATGGGCAAGTGAAGTGAAGCACCTATTTATGAAGGTGGAATTCACAGGGGATTTTGAGACCCTTCAACCTTTTCCAGAGGTTGACTTCGTTGATTTTTTCAATAACCATCCCAAGCTGCAAAAGTTTGATATCCATGGAGCCATGTTTGCTGCTCTTTGTCAGAAGAACAGTCTGAAAAATGTAAGTCGATACTATTTTGTAACTTTGCTATTTCAATTTAGGTCAATCTTCAAGGTAATAATTGAGTTTATATTTCTGTTTTTATCAGGTTGATTCAGGATTTGCAATTCCTTGTCTGGAAGAAGTGGTGATCACAGTGAGATCACCACTGAATGCTGAACAGAAAATGAGCACTCTTGAGTCCTTGTTGAAATATGGGAAGAATCTAAAGGCAATTGTAATAAAGATTCTTCAGATGAAGAGCAGTCATAGCAGTGCAGATGATTTCTTCGATGAGATTTGCAGGTTTAGATACATGAACCGCAAGATAGTTAGAATAGAATAAAGCTCGCTCGGGGACTTCCTGATTTTTCCTTCTTTACTCACTTCATTCCTTTAATTCTCTGATTACAGCATGACTGCTAATTTGATTGAACTATGATCATTCTTAATGGTTTCAAAATTGAGTTTGTTAGCTTTAATTTACATCGCCGAGTATGTTCTATGTTTTTGCAATATTTTCACCTAAGTTATGGATGTAACTGTTGTCTGTTGAGAAAGTTGAATGCAGCTAATCCTTACCTAATAAAAGTGAACCGCCAAATTTGTATTAAAGGTGTAATTGGTTTGTAATTGATTCTTTGATTGAGGAACTCTTAGTTCCAGTTAAGGGGTGGATATAGGGCAAAAGCCATTAAAGTAGGAAACAAAGTCATCTGTGTTTTTAGAGGTGGCATGGATTGGGATCAGATCCAGGGTCCAGTTTTATTCAATTCTTGGTTACATTGGATGGAATCAAGCCCTAGACCTATCCTAATCCTAACCCGTTGTCCCACCTCATCACTTAGGCTAACACCGAGAGCTTCAATGCATTTAGGATTCAATCGAGTCGAATTGCGGTTTTTAATTCAAATTTTTTTCATGGAACGATAGAAATGCTTCATTTGGATTAATCATGAAGCAAAGTGCAAAACTCACGTTCAGCTGCCTCCTCTAAGCATCCTCTGTTGTGCTACCTTTATTTGCCTCCTGAGCAAAGGTGTTTTCCCCCTTTTTATATAATTAATTTATTTGC
Source organism: Prunus mume (assembly GCF_029339155.1). Lineage (NCBI taxonomy): Eukaryota > Viridiplantae > Streptophyta > Magnoliopsida > Rosales > Rosaceae > Prunus > Prunus mume. Next base: position 1,716,423 of record NC_142699.1, on the reverse strand, counting down.
CAGGACTGAAATTGCCAATTCTATCTCAGATGTAACCAACTTTATACAACCATGTTCTTATGTATCTCATCACCTGACGAGAGAATAGGAACACGGTTGTGTTAGGGAAGTTTTTCCCTTCATGGAAATAGCCATTTGCTGTGTCAAATTTCTACTTCACGGGCAATATGAAGTGATGGACACCAAATTTTTCCTAGAGTTCAAGTTATCTGAAATATCGAAGCGACCGTACATTGATGCACATCAAATGGTTCAGTTAAAACTCATTAAGAGGTTCCTTGACAACAACTTTTGCTTCATCTTGGCCAACAATACACAATTTTGAACCTCAACAAAGCCAATGCATAAGGAAGAGCTAAAGTGAATGCATATCAATTACCCAGTTAACAAAGTATCTATTGGTACACAAGAAATTCAAACTATCATTATTTCCTGAAAATTTATTGCTTTTCCTTTCTCAAATTTCTCTTTCGACCAAAACGAGAAAACTGCCAGTCTGTCTACTCATAGTTTACATTACTTTGTGTTAAAATTTTCCTTTTCTATTTCACTTTTTGTCTAGAAAGATAAATTGGGGTAGAATAATTTAAATAAGCTTCTTCTTTTGGAAAAATTGCTTCAGGTGCAATAACTGCAGACCTGAAACTCCAATGCAGACGCCCAAGGACATCATGCTAAACCACGCCACCCTTGTGTTTGTTCGTTCACTTAAATTCCTCATATCCGCTTCTCTGAGTATATCCAAGATAAAACAGTGAATAAATTACAACAGAAATAGACATCCTGACTGAATTCTTATTAGGAACGCAAAGATTACCTGCCCTTGATATAAAGTAGATTCTCGTGGATGGCCTCCACTGCCCCCTCCAGTTTCCGTAGTTCAAGCTCAAGACCCTATATGAGGGCAGATACTTAGAATAAGCACAATTAAAGGATAATGATGCCCAAAAAAATATTGATAATCCTGCCACACATTAACCTATACTAATGTGAAGACTTGCACTTGATAAGTCAAGAATCAATAGCAAACCATTATTAGTGGTCGGAAAGCAAATTTCCGTCACATAAATTTACAGCATAAAATCTAGAAATTCATTTCTATGGCCGTTGCAGACACCTAAATCTTTAATAAACTTTTCACATCAGCACTCAGTTCACTACTAATGTCCATTATCTTAGCATTAATAAAAACAATAAAACATTAATGAAATGCATAAAACATGTGTGTATATATGCATATTAGTAGAAAAAAAAAGAAAAAAAAAAAGAAAGGAAGGTATTTTCCCAGCACTCACCTCAATCTTCTCTTTTCTTGCTACTGAATCCCAATCCTGAGCTGCAATTCCAGTTTTCCAGTCAAGGTTGACACTTACCCCACTGCCTCCAGGATTATTACTATCAACCCAAAAACATGCCAGGTAGTTACCAGCCTCTTGAGTTGTAAAGGCAAACTGACCATGTGTAGCATTATCCCTGTGATGAAGATCTTTCCCGTAAGGCGATGTCACCTACAGAAGCACAAGAACCAAAAGTTACAAGAAAACTACACCAGATGTAAGATGAAAATACAATTATACAAGTCAAATATAGAGAAACCGCCAATGTAATTACTTTCCCTTTAAAAATTCATTTTCAGTTTGCCATTAGTTTTCCATTTGCAATTTAGGGGAGTTATCCAGAAGTGAAAAATCAACAGCTCGATTAACTTGACACAACAAAAAAATTTGAGTACGAAGTCACTCAAATCCCTCAAACATCAAGTAACAACAGTTTTGAATCCTGTATAAGTAATTAAGGTTCTTAGCAATGATGTATCTTTTGTCATTTTGGCTACTATTAGGACTCTAGAGAAGCACTGCTAATGCATCCTTTTCATTAGCTCCACTGTAAACAAATCTTAGCACAAATGAACCACAACCACTCAGCCAATATTTGCAATACAGGCCAGAGAACCCCTTCCCTGGATCAAATATCTCCCACTAAGATGGCCAATGGCCTTCATGTCAATAAAATTTATTCACAGTTTTCCGTGATTTTTAGTGCACAGCTAACCCAGCAAAAGGTGTCTAACTAACTCAGAACCTGCAGATCAAAGCAACTGCCTGGACAGTTAACACAGCCAGTATTTGTTCTAGAACCTTTACCAACCACATTGGAAATACTTTCACCACAAATGAACAAGGGCTAAGGATGCCATTGTTAAAATACCAATGCAGAGTATCCGATGATGCCTTGATGCATTGTCGTCTATTTACACTTAACAAGAAACTGCAGGAAGATTACATTTGAAACAAAATCACATCTAAACAAGAGCAAGCCTCTAGCAATGTGCAAAAATACCGTGCATTGCATATGAATAATATAAGTCCATAACATGTGCACCACCAGTTGACTCCACTTTTACATAAATCATCATCATTATATATATATATATATATATATATATATCTTCATAAGCAACAAATATATACACGCAGAAACAAAAGATACAATTAGCATTTTTCCATTTCCACCATCAATGAAATATGCATTGTGATTGTATCACATTTGAGATCTCTTTTCGTCTTAATTTATGCGCATAAGGATAAAAACCAATCAGCTAAATTTTGGGTTTTTTCTTTGTTGCTAAATTAGTATATGCATTGATAATAGAAATTACAAAAAATTAAAAAAAACCATATGTGATAGTTGATTATTATAATTTAAAGGAAAAAGGGGAGATGGGGAGGAGCAAAAAGAGGAAATTTTGGAGCAGCACAGACCTTGACGGAGATGGTGGGGGAGTGGGAGTGATCGTCGGAAATGACGACGTAGTCGGCCAAAACAACGACGTTGTTCTGGATTTCCTCGGAGACGCACTTTGTACCGGATGACGGTAACGTCATCCAAATGGCTTGACCCGTCCGTACCAAACACAGGATGAAGAAGAAGATGATGATGCCCACCGCACTTGTACTCGTCATCGTAATCCCCTCTCTCTCTCTGTGTTTTCACTCCCTCCCTCTGTTTTTCTCTGTTTCTCGGGTTTCAAAACGGAGGAGATTACATAAGAAAGTAATCAAAGCAAGAAACAATATAAATGCGCATAAAAGGAAAGGAAACAACATAAATGTCCCACAGGGCTACATTGATGATATGGCCCAAAAGGCATTGATGGGCCTTGGATTAAAGTAACTAAAGCCCAAGATTTCATGAAGCATTATGCACTCGCCTCGGGCCAAAACGACTTTAGCAACGCTTTTGAGAGATATAGGTCATGTTTGGTGCCTAAGATTGGATTAGATTAGATAACTCACTAGATTCAAGGTATGCTGAATGAAGAAATAGAGGAAAACGTTTAAATTTTGTTTAAATTGAAGGTAACGTACCTTGAATCTCGTGAGGAATCTAATCTAAAGCAATATAATCTAATCCAACCCTAAGCATCAAAGTGGCCATAGGGTCACGCTTACGTGGGATTCATGCGCCATGGTTTATGATGACGGCTCTTTGCTAATAGGGAAATAGCCTTGATTTCCCATGAACCAAAAAACCTTTTCTCATGCCTACCCTTATCAGACATGAATCAAACTCACCGTAAGGGTAAGTGGCTGCATAGAGAAGGGCATGTCTACCTGATTTGCGTGATCCCCAACCTGATTAGTTCATTGGCCATCTCAAGTTAAAAACTACCTTTTTGCATCTCCTTCCTCCTCAATAATTACGCAAAGCCAACAAATCTAATGTGCTCATCCTCTTCTTTTCTTGGCAAAACATTAACTTCCCTTCAATCCTTTCTTGGCAAAACATACCAGTAATCTGCTCTTTGAGCCATGTCTTGTCTTCGTAAAGGTCTTTATCTTGGGGAGTTCAATTTGGTAGTAATTTTTGAGCGACCAAGAAAATTCTCACGATCTAATCCCCCATGGTATACAAGACCTCGAAATACATCTCATATACGCAGTGCTTGCTGGGCAATACCAGGTGGCTTACCGTACCTGTGGTTGAAAACTAAACAGTTCCTATATTTTCAGATTCTCTAGAAGGCAACAAAGCTAGCATACATTAGTTTACTGGTTGACAACTCATGCTTGAGCTTGGTCAGCACTAGGCAATTCTGTATTTTAGCAAGGCAATCAGAGATCACTTATACAAATGGATATCAGTTACTCAGTCAACTAAAATCTATTAACTATTTTCCCTTTCTCAAGTCTCTTTCGAAAAAAACAGAGAAAACTGAAGTTCTTTGAAATAATAGGTTTACATGGCATTCAAATTTTGTTTTCTCAATATCATTTTCATCTACATAGATAACTAGTGTGGCATAACTTAGATAAGCTTCTTCTTTTGGAAAAAACTCTTCAAATGCCATAACTGAAGAGTTGAAACTATAATGCAGACAGCCAAGGACATCATACTGAACCATGCCACCCTCGCGTTAGTTCTTTCGCTCACGTCCCTCATCTCTGATTCTCTGAGAATACATCCAAAACAAAACAAGGAATAAGTTAGAGCACAAATACAGTACAGGAAATGTAGAATGCATTCCTATTAGGTAGGTAAACATTACCTGCCCTTGAGGTAGAGTAGATTCTCATGGATTGCCTCCACTGCTCCTTCAAGTTTCCGCAGCTCAAGCTCAAGACCCTATACTTGGGCAATGTTAGTCCATGTCCGTGTTGGCTATTAATTATCCAAAACACTCGAGTCTTTTAGTTTTGTCAAGTTGGTGAAAATTCTAAGTGAAGTTGAATCCCAAAAAACTGTACAGAAGATCAAGCATTGCTGCATATTGAAGTAAGTTAACTATTGGTTTCCTATTTCTCCCATTACTGAATGGGATTTGTCATATAACACATCTGTGAAAGGTATTTGTGCAGGCAGATTTTCAGCAAAAAATCAAGCGGCCAAATTTTCTGATAAATAACGATTGAGCCTATAGCCCAATACATTTTAAATTTTCATTCAATTGTTTTTTTTTTCCTCTCATTCAAATGGTGTCTCACAGAGAGTTTTCATAGTAACGCCAATTTTTGGAATGTCAATTTCAATGTACTTTGCACTCTTTATTGATTTAAAACCTCCCCACTTAGCCACAACCTACTTCTGAATATACTGGGATTCTTAGAAGTGCCATAAAAGGTATACAAACTTTAGGATCTTGATCATAATTTCTGCATAAGAACTTGTGTCTTGGTGGAGATCAAGATGGATAAATTCCGTAAAGAAGCTTTTTTTTCTTCCCTTGGAATTTGTCCAGGAGAATGAGGGTGGAAGTTGAGATCACTTGAAGAAACCATAGCAATGGCAAAAGAGATGAGTGCATCTATTGTATGAGACCTGTTTAACCTTAGAAAATAATTTAGGTCCATCATGAGTCAAGGTATAGAAAATAATACTTCTAGTCAAGGGCCGAATAAACAAAAAAATCTGTATACACAGAACTAGATCATTTGATGAATCGTTGTGCAAGTACAAATGTGGAGTTTCATTTGGTTGTTAATGTTATTCTCATGGTGGGCTTTTATGTTTTGGCCAGCTTTTGTTGTGGAATTTTGCTGCTGGATCTCGTTGTTTTCCCTTTTAGGCTGCTCATGTAAAGGCTTGTGCATGTTACTTTACTGATTAGTGATTGACTGTGTGCCAAGCAATTCAAGTTTCTGTATACATTTTTCTAACATTCATATAGGCTTGGGTAGCTTCAAGACTTAACTCCATCGCATGCTTAAGCTGTATGTTTGTTGATATATTTGTTAGGATGATTTGATGGCAATTAGATTAGTTAATATTGTGTTTCTGAGTGATTCAAAAAATTCTGATTAGACACCTATTCACCTCTCTAGGCTAGTTTAGCTTTATAGTGATCTACCTCTGGTGGGCAGATGCATAGAAACAAGCAAAATCAAGATTAGGGATGCAAAAGAAAATATGAAAGTAAAGATTGCTGGAAACTTTAGTAGCAATGGGAATGGTATAACAATAGTCGTATGAAAGCACCAACTAGCCCAGCTAATGGTCTCTAGGTAGCATATGCTGCACCTAAGAGACCAGCATTCTACGTATTGAGTCTATATACACTAGTACTGAAGCTGGAAAGTGCAAGGCATGGATAAATGTTACCATTACTAAAAGCAATACACACATATAAGTATAGGTCAGCATCCTGGGAAAAAAAATTACACATAGGGTTTAGATCTTTCTTTTTTTTTTTTTTTTTACAGACTCAAAATACGAGGGTTTAGATGTAATTACATCCAAGGGCCCTAAGTAGAAAACAAGATGTTTGTCATCACACAATCAATGATGTGGCAATAACATGGAAATTAAAAACAAAAATCAGTTTAAAGAATTTGAAAAAAAGAATTGTGTAAACAGAAAATTAGCTCAATCTTTTCTTTTCTTTTCTTCTTTAATAACGCTTATCTTCCGTTGCAGATATGCAACTTCTCAGCCATAGATGAATTTTTTGAACAATATGACAATAGAATTAATAAACTTCGAAAAAAAAAATCAAGAGTAAACACTTGTATAGTTTTATTGTCTCTATTGTGTAGATCATTTGAAACACTAGCCTGATCAAAAGTTCAGTGACTGGCCCTATCACAACTATTGGAAACAATCATCATGATTTGGAATGGAAGATAGAGATCCATCCATCCATCTCTATAAGAAGTGCAAAATTCACTCCTAATCAAGAAGTTGGGAAATTAAAGCGTTAACACAAAAACCAAGCATAGAAACAAATTGTAGATCTTCTATTAGATTGCTAAATTGTTGTAATTTTCTCATTGAACAAACTTATAAATTGCCCATCAATCTTGGGGAACTATGGCAGAGATTAAGTTTTTTCTTTCTGCTAACATGGAGGTCTATGGCAGGGAAGTAACAATGGTGTAGGGTATAGAAGAGGGTGGAGGCTGAAGGTGTTTACGTTGTTCGCATATTACTCTTTTACCAACATATTTTATTAATTGAAAGTTTAATTAAATTCCATGCCATTGCCATATCACTTCGTAGTATAAAGAGAATCATCTTAACCTTTATGTAAGACCCTTGGATTTTAAAATATCTAAAGGCTATAAAGAAGTGTGAAAACGTTTGTAAAGAGCTTTGTCCCAGGATCCTAACCCTATATGTATATGTATATTCTATAAAAAGAATTAAGTGCTTACCTCAATCTTCTCTTTTCTTGCTACTGATTCCCAATCCTTTGCTGCAATTCCAGTTTTCCAGTCAATGTTGACACTTACTCCACCACCTCCAGGATTATTATCAACCCAAAAACATGCCAGGTAGTTTCCAGCCTCATGAGTTGTGAATGCAAACTGACCATTTGTTGAATTCTCCTTTTGATGAAGATTGTTCCCATATGGTGATGTCACCTAAAGGAAGCACAAGAAGTACTATTTAAAGTTTGAAGAAAGCAGAACCAAATTTAAGATGAAAAAGTAATTACACAAGTCAAACGGTACAACATTTGTTTAACACTTCATTTCCAATTTGTCCAGTAATATTTTCTTTTGCAATCTAAAGGGTTTATCCATAGCTGAAAAATATAATGGTTAATTAACTTGACTACAAAAAAAACTTTGCTCAAGAAGTCGGCTAAGTCCCTCCTAAGACATCAACTCACAGGTTTGAATCCCATGTAAGTATCTGATGTTCAGCGATAATACCTTCTGTCAAGTTTCCTACTTCTAGAGAAGAAAAACTGAGAAATGCTAATATAAAATTTCCCAATACAGACCAGAACCCGTTTGGACTTACTAGAAACCACTAAGATGGCCAATGGTTTTATTGTTAACAGATTTACTTAAAGCTTTACCCTGCTAAAAAGGTCTGAGTGACTCTGCAGCCAAAACCTGCAGATCTCAGCAACTGCCCCTTTGACAGTTGACATAACCTTTTTTTGCTAGAGACTAGAACCTGGAAACTCCTTGGTAAATGGCCGACCACATTGGAAATTCTTTGACAACTGACCAGCAACAAAAGCATCCAAGTAGTATCCAAGATCCAAGGTTAAATGTACTCCACCACCAATGAAAAATGCATTGTCATTACTACTACATTTTAGATTTCCTATTTCCTTAATGTTTACAAAAGGGCAGGAGCCAATCAACTAAATATTGGGTAATGGTGGGAATGCTTAAAGTTGCAGTCTCCCTGTGATAAAGATTGTTCCCATAAGGCAATGTCACCTAAAGAACAAGAATAAAAAATCTCAAATGAAAACATAATATCCAAGTCAAATGATAGAGAACTCGTCAATGTAATTACTTTCTCTTTAAAACTTAATTTTCCTTTTGCAATTTAGAGTTATCCATACGTCAAAATCTACAGCTCAACTAACTTGAATGAAACAAAGTAATAACAGGATTGAATATTGTATAAGCATCTAATGTTCTAGCAAAATGTATATTTTCTCCTGTTGGCTAATATTAGAATTCTTTTTTTTCAAGGAGGCTAATATTAGAATTCTAGAGAAGAATTGTTAATATAAAAAAGTACACTTCAAACAAAGCTGATACCAATGAACAACAACCACTCAACCACTGTTCCCAATACAGGCCAGAGAATCCCTTGGACTTGCTAACTCCCACTAAGATGGCCAACGGTCTTATTGTTGAAAAAATTTGTGACCCGGCTAAAGGTGAACGTAATCCTGCAACCAAACTTGCAGATCAAAGCAATTTCCTTGACAGAACTTGTATTTGTTCTAGAACCTGGCAAGTCCTTGGTGTTTGGCTGACCACATTGGAGATACTTCCACAGCAAAGTGAACAAGGGCTAAGGTTGCCACTGTCAAATACCAATGCAGTATACCTTTGATGGATTGATGCATCGGAATCTATTTAAACTTATGCAGACAATGCAGAAAGATAAATAAGTCCACAATATGAATCCCAAGTTGATTCCATTTTCACACAAAAAAAGCAAGAAACATATAAAGTAGAAGACAAGATCCGATTATTGCATTTTAAATCTTCTTTTCTTCTTAATTTTACACAAGGACAGAAAAACCAATCCACTATACATTGGATTTTATTGATAATATATGCATCTACGTACTTACAATTAGGGATGAAAATTAAAACCCACATGGCACTTATTACCTAACATGTCTGACTTTCTAGAATATTACTTTTGATGTTTAATTTCCTGTTTCCAATTAAATTAGGATGTCACCTATTAGAAAGCTTATGCCTTTTCCTTTCTAGTGCACACCAACATGGTGACATTTTGACCGCTAAAGTATATAAACAGCATGGTCTACAAAGTTAAACAGAAATTTACTCAACTCTCCCCTCCCCCACACAAAAATTGCAGCTCACATAGCAGACATCCAAAGACTTCAAGCCAAAAGCTGTTTCAATAAGCTACTCAAGCTAAGGATTCTGGACCTTTATGTGGATATGCATTATAAAATCACTCCATTTTATGAGCCCATAGATATCAAATCATCAAAGCCTTGTTGAAAGAGTTTAGGCTTTGAATCGTAGACCTCCTTCCCCCCTCTCTCTTTTTTGGGTTTCCAGAAAACCTTAAAGCAAAAGATAAGGCAAAGCTTCAATGCAATGCCCACAAGAAGATGGCTAAATTCAAAGATCAACATGAAATACACGAAATTAAAGCAAATTAAAATCAAACCAAACTGAATTTAAAGAAAAGGGGTTGAAGCGAACAGACCTTGGCGGAGATGGTGGGGGAGTGGGAGTGATCGTCGGGAATGACGACGTAATCGGCCAAAACGACGACGTTGTTCTGGATTTCCTCAGAAACGCACTTTGTGCCGGAGGAGGGTAAGGTCAACCAAATGGCTTGATTCGTCCGTACCAAGCACAGGATCAAGAAGATGATGGCAACCGAACTCCCACTCGCACTCGTACTCGTCATCGCAATTCCCTTTCTCTGTTCTCTCTCTCTCTCTCTCTCTCTCTCTCTCCGTTTTTCTCTGTCCCACAGAAATTAAGTTAAGAAATCTAACCAGAATAAACAGTTGATCTTTGAAGATTGCGAAGACCAAACCAGCATAAACACTTCGGATCTATCGCGCTCAAGTTGCTTGCTTCTCTCAATTTCTTCTTACCCTTTACTAGGGTTAATTTCATGTAGATCCCTCTCAAGTTTTGACTTATTTAAATCTAACCCTAACATTTGCACTTATTCCACCAGCTTTCATTAATTATTAGGGGGTTTCACTAAAACACCCAAAATGGGGCTGAAATTATAAAAAAACCCAACACCCAAAACACTTTATAAACACACCCAAAACCCATCATTACACATACTCAAAACCCATTTATAAACACACCCAAAAAATATACAATTGTTGATTTTGGGGTTGAGTTTGGGTGTGTTTCTATGTTTAAATAGTGTTAGGGTTTTTTTATAAATACATGTCTAGGATTGGGTTTATTTATAAATTTGTATAATTATTATTAACTTTTAGGTTGCCTATATTGTCATGGACCCGCTATTTGAGGCTGTAGCCTGCACTTATGAGGGGCCCATTTCAGCCAAGCCCACTCTAGATAGCCCAACCCGTTATATATTTGTACATATTGGAATACGTGAGTTGACTTTTTGTACTGTCTAGATACGATGTATGACATTCCTTTGTAATGTGTGTGGGAGCATATATTTTCGTCTCCAATCAGTGCGTGAAAAGAAGATTATCTCTTAAATTAATTAATTGAACCAGTTTATCTGGCCAATTAATTAATTGGAATAAATATCTTAATTAATAAGATATTATCTTTATTTAATGAGATAATACCATTAATTTAGATATTATCCTAATAAATAAAAGATAATATCATTAATTCAGATATTATATTCATAAAAAGAGATAATATCATTTAATTCAGATATTATCTTCAATAAAGAGAAGATAATATCATTAAATCAGATATTATCTAAGTCCGACTCGATCCCTACGAATTTGGGTAGAGAATGAACTTAGCATATTCTCTATGAAACCATAGCCCCGATGCTCCTATAAATAGACGACCTCATTCATCATTCAAGGTACATCTAAACCTTCTCCAGAACCCGAGAAAAATACCCGAAGCTCTCTTTCCATCTCCACTCTCCCTATTTTCTCCACAAGGCTCCGGCCGCCCGGTTCACACCATAAACATAACTCCATACCCTTTACTTAGCTATTGTTTTCCTACAAACACTTGAACTAACTTAGGCATCGGAGGGCCTTTGGTCAACACCCGCCGGGTATGGTATATTTACTCAGTCTTTTTTACAGGAATCGGGGAAGAGAGAAAAGGAAGATCGAAGGTTGAAGGATCACAAGGCGAATATTCTCCCGCGAGATTATTTGCACAAACAATGTGCTTCATCGTTAGATCGGTGTAATCCTGGTCATCGCTTCAAGACTAGGATTGGCCAAATCATCTCAGAGTTGTGTAGTTCTCTTGATAGCAATACAAGTATTGTTTCTCCCAAATCTCTTTTAGTGTTCTTGAGTGTTCTTTGTGTTCTTGTTTCCTTTGAGTGTTCGACATTATTTTGCAGGTTTCAGGCTGACTTAGCTTGTTCAAGATATTGATCAAGTCTAAGGCTACACAGTTCGAGGTGCCCAAAAACTAGTTTTTTCCTCCAATGTTCACCCTGACATCTAAATCCATCACTTTCCATCCATTCTTCTGTCAATTTAAGTCATGTGCTATGTGTTAGAAATGTGCCGTAAAAGCCAATCATTAGATTAAATCTTTCATGGAAACTTCATTTAAATTAACCATTTAGGTTAAGCACTTAAAGGCAGATATGTTAACTCAAGTAATAGTCCAGACGGTGATCATTAGCCCATTGACAAGTCCATGGATTCGTGAGATAAGAAAGGTGATCTAAAGATGTTAGATGTGGAGAAACCTCTCTTTGTAACCCACACCATGAAAGTTTCCGGTCATAAAATCGTTCAATTAGACATTGATGAACTGCAACGACTGTTACACACTATATATGCTCCATATGGAGGGTGACTAGTCTCGAGTCATTCTTGTAGAGATACTAAGATAAGTGTGTAGGTGTTTGCTAGATAGTGAGTTCACTGAACGCAATCAAACTGGAAATCTTTTATAGAATATCAAACAAGATTTCATCACTTACAATAACGCAAGTGATATACGCCCAATTCACTTAGAGCCAATGTTTCTGAATTTCCAAAATAAAGCCGTTATTTATATTTCAAAATTTATTTTACCCGATTAATGACGCAATTATCCAAGATAAAACTCGAAGTTGACTTCGATAGCTAGAGAAAGTCAGACGGAGAAGGAAAAAGCTTAGCAACTGCATGAAATGCAATTTAAACTATGAAGATATACTATACCAACTTGTCGAAGAAAAGGCCATGCTTGGACAAGCCACCATTAATGGTGCAAAAATCAATATAAAAGATAAGACATTGAAAGTCAACAGTCTAGTCAAAGTTAACGCATTTGACCAAAATGGTTGACCAAGTCAAACTATTTGCACTAAGGATATGACTTAATGGTTAAGTCACAAATCATAATTAAATTGTTAATTACGAAATTAGTTTGACAGTGGACTCGGTTTGGAATTTAAAGTCATTTTAGGCCTAAAAGGAAAATACCCAAGGATCTATTGGGTCGAGGAACAAGTATTGTATGACAATACAATTCAAGTGAGCCTAAGAGGAGCCCAAACACCACCATGGGGTTTCTCCTCATCCTTTGTGTTGGCCTACATAGGCCACACTTAGGCTATTCTCGAGTTAGGGTTTAGCCTCCTAAGAAATTTGGTTGTGGTGTTGAGAAGAAGGAGAAATCATCCCCTCTACCTTTGCTAAAATCGGTCACCAAGAGAAGGAGTCTAGCATATCCACTCTCTTGGTTGTTTCTTTCTTCATTCTCTAAACATTTAGTGTGGTGAATTAGAGGGTATCTACTTTGGTACCTTGTGAAGAATTCATAAAGCAAGATATGGAGAAAGGCATTTTCCAAAGGTGAAAACTTGGAGACCATCCAAGAGAGCTTCAAGGATAAGAAAGCTTCAACCTTTCCTCCATTTTTGTGTTGTGCATATAAAAGATTAGACCTCAAGATACTTGGCTAAATTAGATAACCTAGAAATTCATTTTGAACTAGAAATATCAACCTAGAAACTCATATAAAGAAACAGAGAGCTTATACTCATATTAATTTCGTCAAAAAGTGGAGATGTTAGGGCTTCTAGTACTTGGACTTGTATTGATCTTATTAGAGAACTTTCTCTTTTGTATTTCTTTTTCCTTAATCTGAACTAAAATCCGAAATATGAAGTATGAGAGTACTTATAATTTGAGTTATAGTGTTACTTGTGTGTGTATGGGCACGTGACAACGTCTGAACTCTTGATTATTGTGAATACCGTAATAATGCCCACACACAAGTCAAAAGGCCGGAATTTTATCATGCGTCCACGCGCGACTTATAATAGCATCATCAACGGGCAGAAAATGAAGCCGAATAACTATTTTATCCATCGCAATTAATTTGGTTCTTGAACCCTGTCCACCACTGGCCATGCTTTGTCTCATCACGTGATCTTATGGCCAAATTCTACCCCCATAACATAAAGTTCCAAGGTTCCTGTCGCATCCTATCCACTTTATATATACATTAAGTGGCTAAAGTATTCTCCATTATATGATTCTCATATACCCACTTTCCCTTCCACATAGACTTAAGCTTAAAGCTAGATCTACAATAATATTCTCATCCCTAGATATCTCACTCCCACAACAAGAAGAACAAGAACAACCACTGCAACCACAACAACAAGAAGAAGAAAATGGAAGATCTAATCGCCCAATTCAGCTTCCTCTCAAACCAAGCCTTGCAAGACAAAAGCTTCGACCCCGCCACGATCGAAGACCTGATGAAACTCTTCGAGATCGAAGCGTACAGATCATGGGCTGCAGTTGAACTGGAACAGCAGCAAGAAGTGGAAGCAGCTGAGGTTGCCATGCAGGAAGCCGAGGACTACATGGACTCAGTGATGGAGAGTGCCATGGATGAGTTCAGACGTTTTGAAGAGGAAATGGAAGCCATCTCCAAGGCTGAGCTCGACAGCTTAGTTGCCACTGCAGAAAGTGCAAGGAAGATGGGGAAGTTCATGGAGAATGCAGCCACTATTGCTTCCAAGAGGTATATTGAGGCTGCTCTCAACTCAGCCACTGCTTCCATGAAATCAGCTTGGAAGGGGATTTCTACTAGCAAGGTTCACCCTTCTTAATCAAATTGTAATTTGGAAGGAGAACCATAAATAATTGTATTTGCTTAATTTTCATATCTTTAAAATTGGTTTTTGGCAGTGTGAAAATATGGATCCATTTAAAGTGGTTTCCAAGGATTTGGCCCTCAAAAAAATTGATAACTTCTAGTGTTAAAAGATCATAGTCTTCTGCATAATACATTTTGGAATAAAATTTCTATCTTCTTTTGAGTTTTGTTCTTTTTTTTTTCTAAGGATGCATGAATGAGATCCACCTCATATTCCCACACTCACTGTTTGAATGAGGAAAATAACAAAAATAATGATGGTTTATGATGATATTGATATAGGAAGCAACCGCAGAGAGTGCAAGGAGGGCAGTCTTTTGTTTGTGGTACCTTTTTTATTATTTGGAGAAAAAGAGAAAAGGCAGGGTGGGTAGCCGTTGATGGTGAATTGTTGACTACTTGGGGCCTCAATAATTGAGTAGGCTTGAAGTTGAAGCGACATTGTACCGTTGGCATAAATTAGTTTCTTACCGTTTTGCCCTCACCAATTATTTTCAGCATCCAGTTTCTTTTTTTCTTCGTCGTAAAACAATATTGAGGGAGGGAGATTTTAACACAAAAGTGCAAGGGTCACCATCGAGGGTGATAGAAAAGATAAAATGATAGAGGACCAGCCTGATCTTCTCGAATTGTCGAGCTAATTTGATCACCTTTTTTTTAAAAAAAAAAAATACAAGCAATAGTCTAAATTAGTTTAAGTTAATCTAATTCATGAGATGGAGGATTCAAACTTCAAGTGCATTGAAGGCATGCTTACTCACTGCCCTTGCCAACTGACATAACCTACATCTGCACTAATTTGATCATTTTAACTCAGCCCTAGGGATTATTTTGATACCAGGCACAAAAACAAATATGCCTGAGCTCAAACTTTTCTTTCAGGGTGCATGAACTTTTTTACGGACCAAAACGCTTTTGAGACATGCTGCATTCTATAATTTGTTTTTTCCCTTAACCAAAATAAAAATAAAAATCTAGATCAGTGTTTCACTTGTTCCTAAATCATCAAAGTATGTCTGTGGAATTAACAATTATCTTCCCTTCTTTTCTCGTTTCATTTCTTCACGTGCCAACAAGTAGGTAAATTACGCACTTGAGACCAAAAGGATCCTAAGGAAATGAGGCTAAACTGAACCATTTACAAGTTTCAGCAAGATCCACAAAATTTTACATTCAAAATTTAAGCGTTGGAACATTCGCAAGGTGATTTGAACAAATTTGAGTCATCATCACGGTGGATCAGATGAAAAGTGTGCATATTGACTCACATATCCATAGATTGGGGGCCGGCTGAAGCCTTCAATTTCTTGTCTTTCCTCTTCTTGCTTCCACTTTTGTTTTTCCTTTTCTCTGGTTTCACTTCTATCACTGGCTGTGTCCTTTCCAAGTGTTGTTGAATTGCAGCTAAGGGATCTGACTTGAAAGCGGGATGCTCAAGAACTGTAGCCAACTGCTTTCCTTCCTTCAATCTGATGAAAACAGAATCCACTATTACTTAACTGTGACATAGTGAAAATGAAAAGTAAAGCTTGCAACAGGAATGTAATCAAAGAACTTGTAAATTTACATTAGGGTTTTCTTGGATTTGCAATTTAGCTTGAACTCAGAAGTGGGTTGCTTTTTAGCCTTCAACTCAGGCAGAAACTCTGAGAAGGAAGAGAGATCATATGCTTTCAGTTTCTTCTGTCGGCTACGCAGTTTCTTCTTCTGGTAGAAGATAAAGTTACGCATTACCACACAAAACATTATGAAAATTATTCACAAATTAATTATCATTTTTCTTAAGTAAAATCAATAACATAAAGAAAATAAAAAAATCATGACGAAGTTATTTTTTGACTATGCCTTGTGGAAATTCAGATCACTACATAACATATCTAACTTTTTCTTGAACATGTATCGATTTCCCCGAATAGAGCTCTTTTTCTTGTGGTAGAAAACCCTAGAAAGAAGTTAGAAATAGCCTTAAGTAGAAAGGGGGAAGTCTCATCAGTTTACTGTTTACACGAGTTGAAGGTTGGGCCCTGTTTCAATTCTTAACACTAAGCACTAAGAATTGTTGGCCCCATTTTGAGCCTTTTAAATTGGCTCAAAATACCTCTAGGCTTCTTTAAAATAAGCAACAAAGACATGCTATTGATTAGACCTGTCAAACCTTCCTTGTTTGGCCATTTTGCAATCCATAAATCCTTAGCTTTAAGTTGCCCAGCAAACTAAATCCAACACCCAATTTCTCACATTCTTGCATCTTCTGGTTTCTTTCTAAGTGTTGAGTGCACTACTTTATCCCCAACCTCCAAAGCTAATTATCTTTCATCCAAAACCCCGATGCCTCCCCTTTCTCTAATCAGTTGCCTCCATCCCTTCAACATATGTCCTCACATGATTGATGAATCCTTGCTTCTAAAATGTTATTCCTATCTGTTTTTCGGTCCACTAAACCTAGGGCTGCAACTCATGCAGTTTGGGTTAGTTGGGAGGCCAACTGAAGCTCAATCCAACGGATTGAGGCATAATGAGCTTCTTGAACTTCCCTCAACCCAGGTTTTGATACTACAAGTGTGCCAATGTGATTACTGTTTCTCTCCATCCAGACTTGAAGGGAACTTCCTCAGTAATTCAATTTGTGCTGCTCTTTTATGAGGCCTTTTTTCTTAAATAAGCACATCATCTGTCTATTTTCATGGTGTAGCTTCTTATTCTGTTTCGTTCAATGATTTTGATCACCGCACAACGTCCATTAACAATTTCTGTTCCACTCTAAAATCCCTAGTTAAATGTTGGCAGCTCACGTTCTCTCTTCCTCTCATGCATAATAACAAAATTTACAAGGATAAATATACCTCTCAAAGCCAGATTGAGAATCATTAGGCAAATCATCACTACATAAGTTCAGATGAAAGCAACTAACCATGAACACTACATGTTAATGCCGTCCCCAATTAAGGGATCTGAGAATTCAAATACATTATATCCCAAGACATTGCTGACCTCCTCCAATATTATCTCATCAAATTTCATATCTAAACTACCGAGTAAAATTATGCACCATAACAACATTCGCTAAACAAAATGTGGGTAAGGCATTGGTATTAAGTTGAACAAGAATTAGAGATCCTCACCTTCACAATAGCCTTCTGGGCACCCAAGCCAGAAACTGTATCTCTAACCTCTGCATTGTTCATTGAAAAATTATATTTGGAAAAATAAAATAAAAATGGAATGCAATTATGTTGGTCATTCAGAATTAAAAAGGTAAATTAATTGGGGATGAAAATATTTACTAATATTACTGATATTATCCATTTTCGAGAGACAGAGACTACAATTACATAAACCCAAACAAGAACAGACTAAATAAGTAAAACCCAACAAGAACAGAAAAGTGAATTAAAAATCCAAACTTACTAGCATAAAATTCGAGCTTCTTTTCGAATTTGATGTCGGCTTTGGTCGATGATTCTGAGCTGCAGAGAAAAAACAAAACTTTAACCGAGAGAGAAGGCGAGAAAGAAAAAAAGAAAAGAAAAAAAAGCAAGGACTTGTGCACAATGGAAGTATTACCGTGAACCTGGCTTGCCCATCACTGAAAATTTTTCGAGTTTGCAAGCACTTTTTTCACAGAGGTCAACTAAACAAATGATTTAAGGTTTTAGAAGACAGAGATAGCAAGCTCTTTAGGAGGAACCTAGAGAGAGACAGAGAGACAGACGGAGAGAGAGAGGAAGGAGGTGGCGTGGTCTGGGCGGAGGAGAGTGGGGAACGGCTGGGTAGGTTTTTGTGACAGAGTTTAAGGTCAGCCACCACCTATGTTGCACGGATACTATACGATACGATTCATCCATACAGCAAATATACAGCAATTAAAAAAATGTGAATTTACCATATTATCCTTATTTTAAAATAATTTTTACTCTCAATATTTGTATTAACTAAGTGCATTTCCTGGAATTGGGCCGGGCTCTGATTGATTTTGGAATTTCACAAAACTTTGAGCCCGAATTCGGTGATATTTACTAGCATGTCTTGCAAGCAAATGTACAATTAACTTGTGATATAATTGGGGAGAAAAATTTAGCACAGTAGAAAAAGGCCCTCTCAATCTTTCATATTTCATCCCAACCCCAAAACTCTTATCAAAATCTCTCTCTGCCCCCTCTTCTTCTTCCAGGGTTTGCATATTCAGTATCTGATTCTGCCCTGATACAATACTCTCTATCCTAGGGTTTTGTTCAGCTACTTTTCATGCCAGACGCGGGCGATTCTGATCTCCTCTATTGTTCTCTTAGGTACCATCTGGTCTGAGGTTTCACAGGTATAATTCTAATTTTCTCTACGAAAATTAAAGGAACGAAATGATTTTATCCTGTGGATGGTTATTTCCAGATTGATGATAAAGGCTTTATTATCTTTGCAGTTTCTCGGCGATTAAATTGTCAGTAAAAATTATCAATTTCTTTATTTATTTTGTATTTTTAGGTGGATTGTTCTTCGTTGATTCATTCCTTTGATTTGTTACCCAGCAAATCAAACATCATTGGTTCCTAAACATACGAACATATTTGTTTATTTGTTTAATTTATGCATTTTTCATTTGGAAAAAAATGTTGTTTTTTCAGTGTTGCTGCTTAATTTGTGGATATAATGAATTTTTTTGGGACTCATTATTTTCATCTGATTATCTTTTCTGACAGTTCCTCAGCTACCAAAGAAATCGTTAAGAATCATTGTTGTTGTTAATGCTTAATCGGTTGTTATGATTTACTAGACTTTCTTTTAATAAAAAATATTCCCGGTTCTCACTTGTAGAAGTTTTGTGACTTTAACTCTACTCCTTGATAATGGTTGATTTGTTTTGGTTTTTATAGGGCAGAGTAGCAAAAATTGTTGTTAGTATTCAAGTTTCATTCTAGGAAATATTCACAGTAGGCTTAAAGTTGAGGTGAAAGGATGCCTCGTGATTTGGCACGGTCGCAATCACGATCGCCTTCGTATAGGCGAAGGCGTTCGCCGTCTCCAGTGGGGCATAGGGGTAGCAGGAGAAGCCGAAGAGACAGAAGCCGGTCTCCGTATTCCTCGTATTCTTATAGCAGGTGATCCCGTTAATATTCTTGTGTTATTGTGCTAATTTAACTGATTCTCAATCAATTGTTGGAAAGATTGAAGCGTCTCATTGCTCATACGGTTTGGATTTACATGATATCCAAGTTGCTATGTCTGCATCTTCTTCCATACCTGATCCTGTGGTACTTTTTATTTCAAGTATAAAGCCTATGTACTTGTAGGCATGCAAGTTACAGGGGGGATAGGGATGTTTGTAATTTGTTTAATATTTGACCAAGACTTTGGGAATGGCTGTTCAGATTTATTTTCTTAGAACATTGTTTCATTTTTCCAATCATGAAGTCATATGATTTTGTTTTATGGAAAATGATTATGTACTCGTATGTTTCAAGATTGCCCGGTACCTCCTACGTTGATGTTGATGCACAGCTTAATGGGGGCATTCCATGAAATATTGCTTTGAGTTGAAATTCTGCATGCTAATCACTAATATTTGACTTTTTTGCTTTACACCTTCAAGTGGACAGGAATTGGTAGTTCCGTTGCCTACGTTTGGTATGCTTTTGACATTTGCTGTTCTGAGTTTTCTATTCTGATTTTCAACTACCGTTGTTGTTTGTACACCTTAGGCTTGGTTGCTGTCATGCTAATGCCAAAGAATTGCTGATGTTGTCATAAATCTGATGGTTGACTCAGTTTGGATCTAACATTGACAGACATGTGACCTTTGGAAAAATCAGTTTTCGATTCTTTCTAAATAATTGGATAAGTGTCTAGCATGCATATATGGAGTAAATTATAGAGTTGTCAGAGTGATATAAGGATGCATGCTCTTCCTAAGAATTTAAAACAACTCAGTTTCTTCCCGTCATATGGGAAGTGAGCAGGTGATGGGTGCCGTTGGGTGTCCTTTTGTTGCTCGATTGTGACATTTGCTTCTTCATGTGATAAAAGATGGAGCACACAAAGGTTATACTTAACAATGTATGAGGTAACTGTACATGTTTCTATATATTTTGTGCTACCCGGTGGACTGGCTTGATAGTTATTGATTATGTGGAGTCATGTGAAATTTTAATTTTTTTATATTAATAACTGTTTTTTTCCAATACAGACGGAAAAGTCGTTCTATCTCCCCTAAGCGTCGTAGAAGTCGTTCTCCAACTCCAAGACGTCGTAAAAGTCGCTCTCCAACTCCAAGACGTCGTAAAAGTCGTTCTCCAACTCCAAGACGTCGTAAAAGTCGGTCTCCAGTCTTGAAGCGTTATAAGAGACAAAGAAGTAGGAGCTCCTCATTGTCTCCTATTCGTAAATCTTCTACTTCAAGTCTTGGATTGTTGGAGCAGAAAAATGCCAGCGAGAAATTGAGAAAGGAAGAAGAAGAAGAGAAGAAAAGGTATCATTTATGTAACATAAGTTCTTTTATCATATAAAATTTTCTTGTGACCTTTCATCAAGTTCATATTTAGAGTAGACTAACAGTTTTAAGTATTTACTGAGTTATGCTGAAGATGTAATTTGGGATTGGACGATTTTGTTCAGTGATGGGAGGCCTGCAATTGTGTTTTGGAGCCTGTTTGGTAGTCCTTTCTATGGATTTCTTCATCAATTAACCTTTAAAGAGTAACTATTTGTTGTATAGTTTTTAATGAATTGTGTTTGTATTTTTGTAAAAATCTTTGAAGAGATGTTAGAATATTTTTATAATGTTATTGAACTAAAGTAATGAATTCTGGTCAATTTTGTGTCCATAATGGGTCCTTTTGTGTGCTTTTAATGACTTTGGTTTGGTAAATATGTGAGATGCACAATTGATGTATGGAATTATGGATTTAAATGTGGAGCTGGTTTGTCCAATCTGTTTTACAAATCAATCTTAACTACTTGTTTACATAATTTTAATTGCATATGGGCGTAAGATATTAGATCATAAGTTGTAGCAGTCAAGTATTTAACCATTGAATCTAAATTGGGTAAAGGAACATTTGTATGATAGGGCATTGTTGGTCTTATAATTAATTCCAGCATGCTCTATATTTATTTAAGAATGAATTTCAAGTGTTTTTAACGCCCATTGGACAGGAAATGGTCTCTTGTTACTGAAAGTAGACAAATATATCTAACTTCCATTTTTGAAGAGATTATTCCATCTTATTTCCAATAGGAGTTGGAATTCATCTAAATGTGCTATGGGAATCACTCACAGTTGGATTGCAGTTATTTGTTTGATTTCAAAAGTCAATAATGTAAAATTTAGTTGGACTTCTTGATTGCATGCAGCTGATTCTAACAATTGTTGATCTTCTTATGACTGTAAGTAATGCAATCAAGGGCCTTTTTAGGAGCACATGTGTGGGTTGAGTACATTCTTGGCCCCTACACAATTGTAACCAGATGGGGATTAGGCTGTTTGGTAGTATAAATTGATGTGAAAACTAATCAAGATCTGTCCTGAGTTTGGCTGGTTTATGAAGAAAAATGCACTCAAACTATACATATGTTTTAGTTCCTTAGTGTAAATTTTGGGAGTTTATGTTCAGAGCACAGTGTCCAGTCAACACATGATACTTTTCTCCACATCCGCAAATAATTGCTTATAGCTTATTTACTTTCAGTTGCGTGTCCAGATATATGCATTTTTAGAACACGATCATCTTTCTGCATAATTTCATTTTCGGAGTATTTGGAAAGAGCTAGTCAGTTATTTTGGTGTCCAAGACCAGTGATATGGTGAACCTAAGTTATTCGGAGATCCTCAACATGTTGCGCCGTACCTAAGTAGCTGACCCATGCAACAGCTGGGTTGACAAGTGCAGGTTAACCTCTGTTTACTGAATTTAGACCCAAAGAAAAACAAATCCTCTGCCTACTGAATCATGTAGTAGTCTGCCTGTTCCGTAGATTTGGATTTGTGTTGGCTTCTGACCTAAATCCATTTTCCCTTGTTGCAACCCTGGTTCTCCATCAGTGTTGAACTGCTGTTCTGTCCTGTAAATGTTTTCCCAATGTCTTGTCATTGCTTTAGTGCTCATGATACTCAAGAAGTACCACACATAAGTCATATATTTTAGAACTGTAGTATTTTCATGTAAAGAATGTATTTAGTTCAAATTTGAAGCAATTCAATGATTAGTTTTAAAACTGCAGCAGATTACTTGACATTCTCCTCCACAGGATTTTCTGAAGGATGATACTGCTATAGTTCAACTTGTTATATTTGATGATCAAAATGGGTGCATCGTTTATCTACTGTTCACCAGTTTTGAAACTCATTTGTTTGGATCAGGATACATTAGAGGTATGCCTTAAAAGCATAACCGTATATATAGTACCTGTGTCCTCATGAAGGTTAGTTTGTCATTTATTGTAGTCGGATAATGACGAGAGAAGGGGAGGGGTAATAAAAAAGAGGAAGCAGTATATGTTGATTGGTTTTTTATTTGTACTCAGGCAGCAGTTTCCCTTTTTATTTCAGAGGCCACTTTATTGCTTAACTTTTTCACTTGTACTCCCAGGCGGCAACAGGAAGCAGAATTGAAACTGCTAGAAGAAGAGACTTCAAAGAGAGTGGAAGAAGCAATACGTACGAAAGTTGAAGAGAGCTTGAACTCCGTGGAGATTAAAGTGGAAATACAGAGGCAGTTGGAGGAGGGACGGAAGAAGCTTCTTACTGAAGTTGCAGCACTACTTGAGAAAGAAAAGGAAGCAGCTCTTATTGAGGCTAGAAATAAGGAGGTAATAATTAGGCTACCATGTTGCTTGTCTGACATCTCATTTTCTCTTCTTGTTGTGGTGACACGCTAATGAGTCATTGTGTGCTATCACCATTAGGGATGATTGGACTCATATCTTCTGTTTTCTTGAACATATACAATTGTCGTTTTAGTTATTGGGCTGTGTAGTTGGGGAAGGATGATTAGTTTCAAGTTTCAACTTACAGTGACATGGTTTAGAGCGTACTCAAAGCAAGGAATAAAAGAAAACAAAAATGGTATTAGTACCATGAAGGATATGTGCCTTTAAGATAATGGAAAATCCAAACCTGTCCTGTTGTATTAATTATCTGAAAGGGATGCTGTGCATGATTACAGTGGGGATGTGTGGGACGCAGACAAGATAGGATGACACTTGTAGTCTGCAATTCCATCCTCTGCCTCCGTCTCTATTAGCTGAAAAAATCAGAGTAATTGATGTGTTCTTGTGTGTTTTACATGATTGGTGTTTTGCTGACAGGAACAAGCTCGAAAAGAGAAAGAAGAATTGGAAGGGATGCTTGAAGAGAACCGGAGGAGAGTAGAAGAAGCTCAAAGAAGGGAAGCTTTGGAGCAGCAGCGGAGGGAGGAGGAGCGGTACAGGGAGCTAGAAGAGCTCCAGAGACAAAAAGAAGAGGCATTGCGAAGGAAGAAACAAGAGGAGGAGGAGGCACGGGTGAACCAAATGAAATTGTTGGGTAAGAACAAATCCCGGCCAAAATTGTCGTTTGCAATTGGTTCCAAATAGATTCTTTATGGAACATGGCTTCGTTCCGATCAATATGTCTTGACTTGGTTGCACGTTTGTACCTGTAATGTAAGAATATTTGGTAAATACAGTTTTTGGTATTATAATGTAATCAGTTCTCAATTATCGAAGATGTGTGTTATTTTTATATGGTTCTTGTCTGACTGTCCCTTATAGAATGTCCATCCGAAGCCTACGCGGGGAGAAATCCTCCAAGGCGTTGTATTCCTTTCGTATGAGGTTTGCTCCTCCTCTTTGCTGCAATCTTGCAACACTGAGTCGCCTTCCTTTCTCTGTCCTTGTGATGCCTCATGTGGCCAAGCCAAAGCTTTCATGGAATCAAACCCTTTCCCACGTACCTTGCAGAGGCTTTCTTCCCCTGAACCTTCAACCTTTCAGCGTGAAAATTGCCAA
This sequence comes from Prunus mume, assembly GCF_029339155.1. NCBI lineage: Eukaryota > Viridiplantae > Streptophyta > Magnoliopsida > Rosales > Rosaceae > Prunus > Prunus mume. Next base: position 1,692,166 of record NC_142699.1, on the reverse strand, counting down.
GACCTTTTGGGTTGCCGTCTTTAGGCCGTAACCAGCTAGTTTTTTTTTTTCTTTCTCTTAGAGTGCTGCAATTACTGCATTTGCTGATGGGTTCCACATACATTCGTGGGGCCAACCTCTCTAAGGTGGTGAGCAAAGTGGTCAATAAATGTGGAGTGGCTGCTTCACATGCACATTTTGTGTGTAATGGCACCAACATTTGGAATATAACTAGAAAAAAAGAAGATGAAGTGCAACAACAGAGTATAGATTCATAATATTTTTGTAGGTTGATATGGTACAATATATTACAAATCTATTTTGTGGTTAGCCAAGACACAACCAAAAGCCAACAATCACTAAGGAAATAAAGGAAAGGAAGGAAACTGGGTAGAAACTGAAAGAGCTAAGTAACAATGTGGTGAATTGATTCTTACGGTGGCGAGCATCAAGCCAAACTTAGTGTTCTCTGCCCACAGTGGGTTGGAGAGCAGAGAGATACTGAAGGAAGGAGCGGTGAAACATCTTCGTACTGGTGGTGGTGTTATTGCAGTTGAGCCGCCTGGAGAAGTTCAGTCCGATAAGATCCCTGTAACTGCTCCAGGTTTACCTTTTTTCATCATTAATCATGCAGGACTTTAAAAAAATATAATAAGTTGGATATTATGGTTATTTATTTTTGAACCTAGATTTAGCTCTACTAAAGCTAGGAAAGTGATTTCTCAAGTTGGATTTTCCAATGCTGAAGTCTTTGATGCTATAAAGCTTCTCTGGAGGAATATGAGCATAAAATCCTCCTGGTTATTCACAGCAGTGTATGGACATCCTTGCCTATCTAGAAGGGTGAATCTATATGGCAAGTGCTTGGAACCTGCCTTGGTTACTAGCTGGTGAGTTTAATGACATCCTCTATGCACAAGAAAAATCTTTGGGAAGGAGCAAGGGACAGTGGGATGATAAAGACTCTTGATTCATTTCAACCGTTCGTCTCAGGCACAGATTGGATCGAAACAATATGCCTAGCAACAAGAAGAGCTAATATAAGCAGAGCCACAAACAGAGATTCACCTCTTTTTTTCTTTAGGGACCTTCCCAGAGAATAGTCTGAGAATCACTGGATATATCATCCACATATCATTTTGTTCAATCAAATACTAAACCTTGTCAACGTACTAACGTTTATGATAAACAACATAAAGTAAACAAGAAGATTATTGTATTGTAATCCAAAACCAAACAATACCACAACATTACTCTCGAGCGAAATTTGTTTCTGCTGCAGACATGAGCAATAATACTAATCATAACTGATTCACAGAATGTTCCACTTTCTCTCTAATGCTATACTTATCCTTTCCAGGCAAACCACAGCACTCAGAGGATAATCAGAAACTGCAAGCACAAAAACAGATTTATTAACAAACAAAATCATAAAGCAAAACGAAATAAGAACTTTTGCCCCGAAGAGAAACGAAAAATAGAACAATATCACAGCAATCAAAGGAACCAGCAAACTGGCCGAGACTTCAAGTAGAATAATAGAAAGCCTTGAAGGATGGAATCCGATACCAGGACTCCTCACTCAAAGCAAAAAATATTACCAAAGGAGAGCATAGGGTAAACTTTCCTAACTATAATACGATTTCCTTCTGGTTTTCAAGCACGTTTCTTCATATATATTTTGACTATATATTTTACCATCAACTTCTGAAAAACACCAACATTTTTTCTCTTAGAATAGTATAAAGCAAAAGACAAAGACAAGTTATGTGAGGCATAACCTGATATGATATCATCCGCATTCTCGCTATCAATTCTCCCGTGAGCCATTGCACCAACCTGAACTTCAGGTTAGTTAATCAACTGATGAACCACCTAATACCAAATGTGTAATGAAAACATATGATAGGAACAATAATGCTATCATACCACGAAAACAAGGTTGACATTATCGCTGACAGCATGCACATAATCCCGTAAGTCAACTGCCTTTTGCGAACTCATGGAAAGGCCTGAAGTGACAGCATGTTTTCAGTCAAAGAAGCTTTAATTTTAAATGAAAACAGAACCCTGCACACATTATCGGATGCTTACCTATCTTGAGGGAATTGGCAGGTAAATGCTGAGCTATAGGGTTCTTAACCACACGCAAGAGTCTTTCACGTCGACCCGTGGATTTAATGCTCAACTTTTGCAATAATTGTGCTGCGATATATAAGAAGAAAGATAAAAGTATGGTAACTATTTTTTTAATGTGGACCAAAATAGATAAGAATAATAGCTCACTATGTTATCAAAGAAACACTAACACATCATATAACAGAACTTCTCCAACGATTCTGGTATAGTAGCATGTGGTTCAACTTTAATGAGCACCCCTTCATCAGTTTTAATATACACGGCATGTAATCTACCAGCCTTACAAAGTCGGGTATCCATGATTTGACGGAGAGCCTGAACATATCATATTTGCAAAAAGGACTTGTTGAGACAAAAATAAAGTGCATTTGCATGATAGAAAACATCAAATTGAGGTCACTGGTAAACTGGCAATGGCTTCCGTGTCCAGGAAATAATTTAATAAGTACAGTGTTTTCTACTCAATTGGTTTAAAATTAGTCATTGGTGTGCCACAAGGAGCTTAAATCCTAAAGAATTATATTCATTCAATAATTTGATAGACTAATGGCTACAGCTTCAAAGTTGATTGTTGTATATTTCTGCACGTTATTGGAGAAAGATGTGCCTTAATGAGAAGTTACCAATATTCATCTAAACTTAACAATGTCGTTAGGCACCTCATGAACAATGTCGGGTCTGTATTTATAAGGATCCATTTTCTTTCTCCGCAGGAAGTCAGCATGTACTTGTGGATTTAAAATCTGGTATGTCTGAAACAAGGAAAATATAAGGTAAATCAGAATGAACAAAGTAAGAACCAGACAAAGGACCAGAAGCAGTGATTGGATTGAAGTATCACAATTATTACGCAGAAAATAAGAGAAAAACAACAACTCAAAATCATTAAAACTGGAAAAGGAGAGGCAAGGGATGACCCTGGTGCAATCATAAAAATGTTTACCCTTCCGACAAAAGCAGGCATTAAAGAAGCCTTTTCAAGAACGAAAGTAACTCTACGGTTCATGTTTTGATTGGAAGGAGTAAGTGGAATCCCAGGAAGTTGGTACATAGAATCTTCATCATTCCGTTCATCTTCACCTTGTTTGATCCCTCCAAATCTCGACTTCGAATTACGTGTTGAGCATGGCCCTAAGGTCTGTCTCTTCATTTTTCTATTTCCAGTCCTGGAACAAACAAGAGACATAAACCATTGAGGGTACGCGAATGAAATTATAGCAAATTACACGAATTGCTTTCACCAAAAAGAATATCGTTTATATTACCACAAAAATATATATATATATGGCATAGAAATTATAACTTATGATATATCATATCCAATATGGTCGACTGTAGACTTCCACTGTATTAGTAATATTTCCAGTTAAGAACTGTTATATTCAAAGTTATTTAGAAGAAAAGTATAGTGTGGATAAATCTTATATATGAAAAAGTAGTGTATGAAATTTAACACAAAATTCAATCTTTTTTCTGTTTCTCAGTCGTAAGAAACAGAAAAAACATAAAAGGCTTAAAAAATAACCAAGAAATCGTCCAAAAATAACCACACAGAAACTGTAGAAAAAATAATATAAAAATATAAAATTGTTTCCATACCTTTTTCTCAGCTACCAAACAGAAATTTAGACAAGAAAATATATTGAGAGGAGAGATGCGGTGGTGGGTACCGGTGGAGGTGATAGAACTTTGGAGCCGAACAGAGAGAGAGATAGAGTGAGTGAGTTTATAGCTCAGAGCTCAGAGCTCAGAGCAAAAGTAACAGGTTGAGAGAGAGATGTTGTCGATAGATGAGGGCAGTGGCGTGGATCCTATCTGTGCTGGACGGAATGGAGGCAGTTCCTGGTGGCGGCAGCAGAGAAAGAAGAAGAGATCCAAAGGTGAAAGGTCACGTCCTCACTTGCCAGATTTATTTATTTATTTTATATTTTTACACATAAGAAAACCGAGTGCCTTGTAGGTCACGTCATCATCACTTGCCAGATTTTTTAAGAGCCAACTTAAAAAATAAGTTTTTTGGTTTTTAAATTAAGAAAAACAAAAGAAATATATAGAAATTCAAATGGGCTTCTACCTGTTAATATCCACGACAAGAACCCTAGGCACAAAATATGGAGAGGCAGACGAGGGAGGAGGAGATGTTGCAGTCACAGTCACAGAATTGCTCCAGTAGGTGTAGGACGGTGAAGCCGAAGTTGGAAGAAGAGAAATCAACAACAATGGAGAAAACAGAAGATGATGTCACACTCACACTCACACGTAATAATGCGAATGATAAGGTCCGGGCAATTTTTGTTGTAGAAAATGCTTCTCTGACAAAGGGCTTCGTTCGAAAGAGGTGGAAGATTCTGGATTCAGAAGAAGACGCTGATTTCCTGCTCAAGCAAAAGAAGGATCTAAATGATTTTAGGCCTGGAAGGGTTTACGAGGTTTATTCTTGAATTACAATTGACATTGTTCAGACCTTAAAAAAATTAATTTCTTAGGTTATAAAATCCTTATTATATAGCTTAAGTTCTTTGCTAACCAAATATAGGATATCATCAACCACATAAATTCATGTCTTGGGATTGAGATTAACATAAGGCTTACTGTATAATTGCAACGTCCTGTGCCAATAACACAATGACACATGGGATAATTTTTTCACTTGTCATTGTGTTGGCCATGGATAGCAAAACAGTGTTATCATCGTTACAAGAAAGTTTTTGTCGTTGGATTATGTCTTACTATTACTCTCTCTATATTATGCTTCTTTATTGCTTTTGGTTATATAACTTCTGATTGTTAGTGTTTGACCCATCTAGGCTCTTCGTGCGATTTTGGATAGCAAACTTAATAAAGCCGGTATGGTAGGAGCTGTGTATGTGAAAACTGATCAAGGGGTTTTATTTGAAATTAAACCCCATGTTCGTATACCAAGAACGTGCAAGCGCTTTTGTGGAGTCATCTGTAAGCTAGCTTCTACTCCCATTTGACATATATTCACGAAATAATTTCCATGGAACTTACTCATGGCTTTGTCTTTTGACTTGTGCAATTTCTAAAGTGGAGTTACTAGGGCATAAATGCATTCGTGACAAAGATACAAATGAAATTCTTATGCGTGTCATTGAGGAACCTGTAACGCGACATTTACCTGTCAACTCTCGCGTCGTAGGTGAGCTTTGTATACCTCTATTTAAAGTTCTGAGCTTAGTGACCAGAACTAATATACCGGCTGTATTGGGATTGCAGGTCTCTCTTATAGTTCAGAAAAGTTGGTTGACATTGATGAATATGTCAATTCTGGCAGTGATGAATTAAATCTTGTTTTTGTGGTATGTTTCAGATTCTGAATTTCAATTCTTAGGTTTCAACTTCATGCTCTATTTTGTATTTGAAATTTCCATGACTGCTTCTTATCAGGTGGGTGCAATGGTCCATGGGAAAATCAGTAAGGAGTATACAGATGATTTCATATCAGGTAAATTTATATGGCTGGAATTTCTCTTAGAATATAAACTAAAATTAAGTTGATTAAACATGCTTAGTTAATAGTTACATCCGAAACTGTTTCTCGTTTAGCTGGTTTTATTTTCTTCTTTCAATCTAGTATTTGCTTTATGTTTCTTTATCTTTGCTGGAAGTTATTAATATTGGAATGCTGAACCTCGCATTTGCTTGCCTCTGCAGTTTCGAATTATCCATTGAGTGCGCAATACTGCATAGGGTTGATTTGCGAGTCATTGGAGCATAAATGGAAAATCTTCTGAATGATATATATATGCATGTAGTTTTTCTTCTATGCAGACGTTCGTATGTTATTATCGTGCTGGACGTTTGTATAGGAGAAAATCTATACATGCGTATGTTTAATTCTTATTTAGGTGCATTTGGGGATATTCCTGTAAGATGTAGTTTTTGTCAAAAAAATAAATAAATAAATAAATAAAAGTGTTTATCCTTTTATGAAAATACTTTTGTAGCCTATATAAGGCGAATCAATTTGATGCTCTTTCTAGGCAATCGCTGCATTTGGGAAGCGCCTATTTAAAAGCAACTGTAGGGGCACCGTCGCGATGAGTCTCAAATTTGCTGACTTTTGGGTTCAAGTTTGGAATATAATTTCCATAGACTTTTTCTTCTTTTATATAATAAATAATTTGAAAACAAAAAGAAAACCTTTCTTAGCATTTCCCAAGAATCACCAATCTGTCTATTATTTCCTACGAACTTTCAGTTATGAATTAAAGTTTGATTAGATTTTGGTGTTTGGCAAACAAATTAAGTTGCCGATCGGTTTACTTTTTTAGATCATCATCGAAAGATGCAAAAATTCCTCAATTCAAAAAGAATTATCCAAATACAATCAAATAAATAGACAAACATAATGTTTTCGATAAGACAATGAAATATTCACGAAAATAATCAAGTGGTTAAACAATCTCTGATTTTTGGATGAAATTTTGTAGGAATAATCTTTGAATCATGTCCTAAAATTTGAACGGTTCAGACAACAAAATTGCATTCGAAATATATCAAAACGAGTGATTAGCGTTGTATTAACTCACGATAATATATATATATATATATACAGAAAATCTCTTATGCGGATGTCCGTATGTTATTATACAGAAATTAGTAACTTTCTTTTTGGTCAGTTGGGTTCTGTTTTGCTTTAATGAAGGGTGAAGTGTATATTTGCCTCTCTTAATATAAAGGGTCTTTGCAAGGTGAAAATTGGGTTCTGTTTTGTAGGTGAGTTTTTTTGGAAAAAATTCTGAGGAAGAACTCTCAATTTTCTATGCGGATAAGTGTCCCATAAATCAAGTTTGTGAGAGGATTGATATAAACATTTGATTGTTGTGAAATGTGAGCTGCATGTGAGAGGGTTGGGGTTGATGGGAATGTTGTTTGACTCAAGCATATGCAGTTGAGGTCTTGAGTCCTACTTAGAGCATCCACAATGGAGGGTGTATATAAGGGTGTATGTTAAATATACACATCAAGTCACTGGAATCGTCTCGAATGGGAAGATGTAAATGGATGTAAATATACATCACCACAATGGAGATGTAAAATAAAATGTATATTTATATCTATTTTTATATCCCTTGCAGGTGGAACCCACCTGAGAAAAGAGAAGAAAAATGAAGAAAAGTCAACATAAAAAGGACCCACATTTACACCCCCAATTGGAGCAAAAACATATTTACACCCTCGGAGGTGTAAAGGGGATGTAAAAGTGACTTTACACCCTCCAAATTTACATCCCCCCACTGTGGATGCTCTTAAATTCCTAAATGATCTCCGATCAGGCTTCATCTTTCCTCTCCCCTTCCACGGAAAGGTATCGCTTCCTCTCCTTTTGAATATCGGCAACCCCATCGTATGGATATTACAAGAGATATTTCGGTAATATCAGACATATTTAAAACCTTGGGTCTAAATAAGGACCTGAATGATGAACGATTCAGATCATGAACTCACATTGTGGATTGGTTCTAAACGAATGGTTAGCACTGTTGTAATTCACTTCGATGGCTAGCTAGCGCTTGAGCATGTGCTCAAGTATATATAGAATAAATTAATGAAAGCACTACTTTTACAGCTATCTGAAGACCCAGCTAGTCTCCAATATTATGCAAACCTAATCCAAACCCAGAAATAGGGACTGCATGATCAGTTATTGAAGACGTGCAATAACATTCTAGACCCTTCTCAGTATAATGTACAAGTGCACTGGAAAAAACAAACGTAGATTGCTTAATTTACATCAGCTCTAAAACTTGGAACTAGGCATGTACAGGATGTTTCCATAGACTCAATCGGAGGTTCACCATCGCGTTTGTAGAGTGCTCCATGTAGAGTGATAGGAACCATGTCCCGTTTCATCGCAAAACTTAAATAGCAGAGACATTTTTATTCAAAACAAATAGATCCCATCTGCTAAATATTGCTATATATCCATACATGAAACAGATGCACTCGTCTCTATGATTATATAACTTTACAAATGGATATAAAAGAATTGGTGCTCTTAAAACATGGAGAGAAACAATAAAAAATTTCCTCCTAGGATATATGACTATGGACAAGAAAGAGGGGAGGAAAACCTTATGGTGGGTCGGGGAAAACTTTCTCCAAGAAATTGATGAAACGTTTAGCGTAGAGCTTGGGTTCAACAGCAGAAATGGATTGAGGGTCAAACTGCAATGATTTGTATGCATGCTCAACTTTCTTTTTCACATTGTACTCCTGCAATATATCAATTATGCCCATATAGAGAACCACGTCGTAAAATTCAAAAAGTTCGACCTCTGTTGAATCGACCTCATCCTGCAGAAGCTTAAGATTGGCATGTGCTGGCATATTTACTCCTAATTGCACCCTTAACCTGAGAAAAGAGCAACTGACAGTGACTATGTGCTGCTCAATGACAAAACCTATCATTTATCAGTGTTCCCGACGTTGCAAAAATCAAGGCACAGAGTGACAAGAATTGCAGAAATAAAATATAGGTGGAAAAGTAAATTTCTTCACTTTGATATTATATTGAATATTTTGAGTTACAGAATTGAAACTATAATGCAAATTAATTTTAGCTGATTTATTTAACTAAGTTAGAAGTTGTTCATTGGTTATCATTACGAAGTAATTCATTTTATAAAAGTCCAGCAAACTCGGCCATTTCTGCTTTTTTCTAGTTCCAATGGTTTCAATGCTGTTGGAACAACTACTACACATCATAGGAATATAATCAAAAAGGAAAAACTAAGAGTAGGAATATTGAATTCTTACATCCAAACAGAAGCTGCATCTAATAAAAAGCCAATTCACTAAGCCAGATCAAAAAAAATTTGCTCTCTAATCCAACAACAGTTTTGAAGCTATTAAGTTCTATGGTATTGGTAATCTAGTTAGCACTGCATCTCAGATGCGATACTAACATAAGCATAACTGAGCACATCAGATAACAGCTAATTAGTAGGTTAGGCTGTATAATATAATTTTTTTTTCAGAGTTTGTCATTCCACACATACCAAGGTAACATGATATCCAAATGCACATGGCGCAAAAGTTCAAAGTGTAAAAAATAAGCGCAAAAGCACAAATTATAGAAGCTACCTTCCTGTACCAGGGAGTAAAAGATCAACTTCTTTGTCACCAAGAGAATATGCTTTCAACGTACTTCCTCTGATGTGAGGACCTGGTGCAGTACTGACAGAGCCAGGTTCATGAGTTACCAGTAGAAGGCCTTTGGGAGGAATCAAAAGCTCACCTTGTGAAGAAGTCACACCTGATCAAATTGGAATAAGTTGAAATATACAATACTTCAAATATGAGCAAAGAAAGGAATCCCAAAAAGTAACCAAATAGATTTCAGAAAAATACAGTGTTTCAGAAGCATGCACAAAAACATGGAGGTGCACATGCATATAGCTAACTCCAATTATAGTTATGAGATTGACTGATAATCCAAATAAGCAGCCTCAGACATGCATATACTGATGCAATTATCTCCTGCTTTATTTACTAGATCAGAATATTCTTCTACACTTCTGTCAAGTCAGCGTGGTAAATAATAGGAGGAATTATCCCTCTTTTTTCTCAGTCTATATACATATATGATATGGTTTTCCAAACCGATACCATACAATTCTATTATTTGGCATTCAATAGATTACAAGTTTTTTTGGACCAAGATCAACTTGTTGATAAGAGTACCATCCAAGGAGGTTTGTGTTTCTTGCAGGGTTATAAGAGCTTGAATGTGAAAATCCTTTCTTTTCCTATGTACACATTGAAAAAGGACTTTCGAAAATTGCTTTACTCCAATATCAGGAATATCAACATAGTGCTTGGGCTGTCTTGGTAGACTGTGCAATGGATTATTCCAACTGAGCTGGCTACTTTTTGAATTTCTGCTGATGTTCATATTATTTTTACTTAAAAAGAAAGAGTAATGCTTCATTTAATAAAGATCTACAAAGATAGAGGGAGGTGAAGATGGGAATTTGGCTCCTGTTAGGGGCAAACTGGCTGGAGAAAGAGGAAACACTGTCTTAGGTTATGCAGCTGAGCTGGCTGGAGAAGAACCAAGAACGAAAAGATCAGTTAACCTGAGTTGGCCATTTATGAATTGACGCTGCTGCTTATATTAGTTTTATGGAAGAGGAAAGTGTAATCCTAGCATTTTATTCATATCTGCAAAGGATAAAGGGAGGTGAAGAAGGGAATTGGGTTGGTGTTAGAAGCAAATTAGCTGGAGGAAAGGTGCCCCAGTCTCCGTCATGTTCATTATGTTTCTTTACTGTTTCTTCATGCTTCAAGTGTGTGCCATTTCTAAGTTATGAAAATTACTTAACTGTATCCACCAAAAGCCAGCTCATTCAGTCTTGGGGTTTTAGCTCCAAAAACAACAATCAGAAGAGGTGTTCAACTGTGAACCCTCATTCTTACAAGTCTGCGCTTGTGTTTGGGTTGCACACAAAATGTCGACCAATACTACGGTCAGTTGGTCAAAAATGTAAAGACTCATGAGAACTAGGCTGCTTATTGAGTTGTTAATAAAATTTGTCGGGTTTTCTTTTCATAGAGTCCTTTTTTGTATTTAGTCCGAGTGCATGATATTACTGTGACCAACCTGTGTAGTGTGTGTTTTAGAGTGACTCGTGTGAGGAGGCAGTATGCACAAAACTGTACTGGATATTTGTGTTGCTGGCTAAAGAAATCATTAATCAGAAAACTATTCATATCACTAAATGCGGAAGATATCAGAAAAAAGTGAGTAAATTAAATATGTAAAAAAAATTACAAGTTCATTTTAAAGGTATTTGAATCAGAAAGAGATGCCTACCATCACCAGTAGCTAAATTCTCATGATTGTGCATTGTACCAGGAGGTTGTGAAATTGCCTTGAGATTCTCAGGAACTATAAAATGTAGACCCAATAGAAGGCTATAATCGATTATTTGCTGAGATTGTAAGAACATGCAGTCTAGTGATATTTGTCTGCAAAATGAAGAGGAAGAAAAGTTCCTACAGATTATTAAAATGTGGAAGAGCTTACTCAGGAATTTTTCTTTTTCCGATTCAAAAATAATCGATAAGCAGCAAGCTTATGCTATAAGATGTGAACACACCATGTATTACTGTAAATATATATCGTACTACTAAGACTTCACAAAGAAGTTCAAGCATTTTGTTACCAAAATAATAAAATGGTACTGATAAGTAGTGTTTTAAATGAAAAACAACAATAAAAATTGCAGAAACAGAGAAAACAAAAATTCTTATCTCAAATCCATTTTGATCGGAAATCTAAAAATCACCTTAAAACTCCTCATTTAATAAGATCTTGTGAAGTTATTTAGGATGTTGCACTTGCGGTCAAAAGATATCAGGACGGAGAAAAACAAAACAAAACCAGTAGCATTTGGTATACATTTTTACATCAAATTTGCCGTCTTCAGTTAAACTAGGCCAAGCACCTTCCCCACTACACTATACAACAGCAAAAATAAATAAACTAATCAACTATGGAAGATTTCAAAGCATTGTTAACTTACAAATCAACCAGGGAAAGAAAGTGATTTCCAAGGATTACACAGTTCCCATGTACCAAGGTGAATGATTCATATTTAGGGTTGAGGTTGGAAAATCTCTTCAACTCGCTTCGCTCTTTCCTCAAGGCAAGCTTTGCATGTCAGAATCCAAAGATCCAGATGCAGAGGACTAGAAGGAGAAACTAGTGCAGGACATATATCTATAAGGGTAGCCTACCACATAGAAACTTTCACCAACCCTCCCAAATAATTCTGAAGTATTCTTACCAAAGTTTAGCTAGTTTTGAAATCAAATCACTATTTCAGAAGATTTTTGGAGTTGGCATCTCCATAATGTAAGTCCGTTAAATGCTCTTGGAAGTAGCTTTGGAGAACTAGAGTGTCACAGCTAACTCAGGACTGAGTATATTATATTGCAGAAGTTTCATCACCTTCTGACCAATTAAGTTATCCCAGTAAGATGCTTAGGCAATGAAAAACCAGAATTTCACAGTTAACACATTATATATGGAATTGAAGTAACTTTCAAAAACAAATTATTTGATTATAAAAGAAAGTTGATGAAAAATGGTACTTTCTTAAGCATTGTGATATGAAACCATTCTTTACCCAATAAAAATATAATGAAAAACTGGTTATATTGGCATCGCAACGAAAATAAATTCAGAAAGTACTTACTTAAAAAGGGATTCTCGCAATAACTTGTCCATATGAAATTCAAATTTCAGATCAAGATCTTTCAATGTGGTATTCTCATCAATTTTATCTTTATTTGTAGATCTTCCAATAGATGAACCCTTCAAATCATAACGGCGATGAATTCGTAATTCAGTGCAAAACATATTCCCCATGACCATAAAGCGTACCTGGAAACAATGCATTTAGAAGACATCACACAAATCAAAGGTGACAAGCAAGGCAGAACTGAAACTAGGGCAATCTGAGAGAGTGATAATTAGCTAGATACCTTTTTTCCACCTTTTAATGTTATCCGATGGAGCCCAAAAATTTTTGTTATGAGAGTGTTTTCATGTTCTCCTACATGACAATAATAGCTAGGCAGCATCTTGAGCAGAACCTATATAAGAAGGGGAAAAATAAAATGATTCATAACTCATTTCAACATCCTTCAGGGAAAAACAGCTAAGTCCTCATATAGAATTAATTGATAAGTTCAAGAAGCAAAAAGAATATAAAGATCAAACAAATGCAACACTGATAACTCTGTAACTCAGCTAGGAGAAGCCTTAAATGGACCACTCATTTGTCTTTCAGGGTTGAAAACAATTAGACATGAATTTAATCATTTTTTTTTAGAATTTTCAATTAGAACGATAATATCAAATTTTATGAATTTCAACTATTTAAAAGGACATGAAAGGGAGCTGGAGTAAATAGAATGTAAACCCTATAAAATTGATAATAATAAAAAACTAAGAATCTAGTTTCAAGGTTCAAAATAAAAAGAGTAAGAGAACTGCTACGTTAATTCAATAAAACAAGTAAATTGTTTGGCCTGCCAGGAGTTTTGAGCACAAAGAAATAATTATGTATATATAGCACAGAAGTTTGCACTTCAAACCTTCAGTTCAGTTTTTCTTAAAGTCTTAATCACAAATCTATCATCATGAGAAAGATAGAAGATACTGCCACTTTTTCCTGGAGAAGAAAGCTCTCTTAAGCCATCATCACCACAAATGGACATCATGTATTCTGCTGCATCTAATTTGAACATTTCCCTTAAATTCCTGAAATATAACACATTTTAATTAGGCAGAAAGAGATTCAACTGCTTATTTGCATAGGATACATCAGAAGCATAAACTTGCAAGGTTACAATGTGTATACATTTTATCCTACAATGTATATGATTAAGCCATGTATATATAAACAAAAATGATATACCCGAATATTAAAAGAACTAGTCATTTTTAAAGTTCTATTTCTACACAAATATTGCAGTTACGGAGGATAATCATGTAAGATGCAGGTACAACAAGCACATTAACATATGCATCACCAAATATGATAAGAGATGAGTTAAAAAATGAAAAGAAGAGATAATATAGACACACACACACACACATATATATATATATTACAGAAAAATATGTAGGAGAAGCACAGAAGGTAGTTAAGTTACATTTATAAAGATAGAAATGTTGAGAGAATAACTATTGCAATCTGTTGTGAACAACTTATACTTTTTATCTGTATCACCGAAAACTTCAAATATCAAGTTTCATACATTAGTTTCTTTTCCAAAAACACAAAGTTTGATTGATCAACCAAAAAAAAACTGAGGGCATACTCTATTTCTTATGATGGAAGAAAGATAACAAATCAGAGTTTAGGATTTCCCTTTATTGAGACACATATGCAGACCAATATGCACTCTTAAGAAACCAAACAACCCCAAATGCATGATGCTCATTGTGTCACTCACTTTCACAGGTTAGACAATGCACATAAGACAACTATTACCTGAAGACCATAGGGCAATAATCTTTCCAATAGAAATCAACTGAATAATGCGGAGGTGTAAACTGAGAACCCTTTCTAGGAAAATACATCCTTATTCTAGCTCGATCTCCAAAATCAGAAGATCGAACTTCACGTACAGGAACTGGTGTGATCTTCCCAACAGTGTACCTGTGAGCTTCAAACAGAATATTTAGCAAGTATAAAAAAACATCCTATAAAAACATTGAGTTTAGCAGAAAACAGACCCAACTAAATTGAGATTTGATTTGGGAGTTCAAACTTATATCCAATTATGATATATATATATATATATATATATATATATGTATGTATGTATGTACATCCAAAGAAGTCAAATCAGAGAGTTATGGTCCCTCCAATACAAAAAAAGCACACATGAAATACCCCAAAAAGACCTTTTTTTTACTTCCTTTTTTAAGGGTGATCAACTAGAGTTCGGCTGCACCATGACCAAAACTCACTGACTGCCAGAAAGAATAAGCAAAGAGGAAAAGACATGGCACAATCAAGGTACCTGGAGAGCATTTAAATGAGTTAACAAATTACTGGCAGCCAAGGGTATATGCAATCCAATGTTCCAACAAGCCAATATGTTTAATTTCCAATACTCAGACATCGGGTAAAATATTAAGAGGTCAGTTTTCTGACACAGTAGTATTAATAATTTGAGACTACAAAGATGTGGGTAAAGGAATTTACCTGATACCAAGTTGCAAATTAAGCATTAAATAGTAGCTCCTACTATGGGCTCCAAAAATGTCAATACATGACCTCTTTTCTTGCATCACTGCAATTTTATTTCGTTGTTTACTTTTCCGTGATATCTCTGTATGATTACTAGCTCTCTCTTTAATCAACACCCCTTGCATGTATTCTCTCTCGTAAACTGAACTGTTATCCTGTGCCTCAGGTTGACCTTCCTCAGAGGCATGGGACAATGTGCATAAGGAATCGTAACGTATAAACTCTCGAGAAGGATCACAATGGGTCCAATTTTTATCTAATGACATAGCCTTGTGTGATATACGACTTGAATTTCTTAAAAGTCCACTAAAAGATAATTTCTCTGAAAAACTGCGCTTAACACTTGGTTGAGCCCTGCTTTCCTCTGAATTTAGTAACCCAGACAAACTTGTTCCGTCATTGCAATAATCTAGAGAGCTGCACCACTTCTTTAAGGAAGGATGTTTAGTTCCCACGGGATAAAAGGTTCCTTTTCCATCCTTTAAGCCCCGACTCCATGTTCCAAAATAATATCCCCCATCTGCAAACCTATAAACTCCAGACCCATCTCTTAACCCATTCAACCAAAAGCCATTGAAAAGATCACCATTTGCCCATTTCATGATCCCTCTACCACACATTTTCCCACCTTTCCAACTCCCAATATATGCATTCCCACTATTCCACGAATACCTACCACTACCTTCATGTACTCCTTCCTTCCATGATCCTTCATAAATATCTGAATTACAATACTGTTTTTTTCCCATCCCATGCTGAATATTCATCCTCCACGAACCCTGGTAAAAAGAACCATCACATCCAGTAAAGATGCCATAACCATGAAGGTAACCACCAGAGAAATCACCTGAATATTGCGCTCCCGATGTCCAAATTAGCTTCCCTTTGCCTGTCATTTTTCCTTCTTCCCAATCACCCTCATAGGCTGTTCCATCAGACCATGTGTAGTTACCATTACCATGAGGCAGAATTCCCTTAAAATTTCCAATATAGACATCTCTATTTGAGAAGGCTTTCTCGCTGAGCCAAAAATAAAGAGAAGAAAAGGATATTATTTATAAAATATGGTTCATATAAGAGATGAGAGGAGAGAGTGATAGGAGAGAGACAGAGATATGCTGAGAATCATTACCTTACTGTGTACTCCATAATAGCATATAATAATTAATTTAGCTGTCCCGGATATTGTTCACAAACTTCATCTCGTACAGGCTTTCTAACTATAGACAGGTCACTATTCAATCACCTTCGCCACCTACAGTAAAAGCAGCAAGTGGATTTTGAGACTCAGTATATAGAGTGTATCCCTCACATAAATAATCAAATGTCATCAGAACAGTGAACTGACTAAAATACAATCACATTTCACATTTTGTGTTGCCAAAAAGAGAAAAGCTAGTGGTTATGGAATTCTGATCACTTCTGCCAGGACAAAAAGATGCACGATCCTTTTAGGTTATCACACATTGGTATATGGTTGTCAATCATGTGGGAATTGATTACAGATAAAAAATAAAATTAAAAATTGTACAAAGCAAAAAGAAAGCATCATTTTTATAATCCTTGTTCTAAATTCTAATGCATTCTGATTTCTGGTAGAAGGTTCAACATATTAGTTCAATTCTTATATTTGTCTTAAATTAAAAGCTTACAATGCTGAATTACATAACCTTTCATAGCTTGTAGGTTGCAGAAAGGAAGCTCAAAAGTCCATAAATTTATCAGTCAACAAGGCCAAAGAAAAACAACTGAGATACCACAAATCCAATTCCAAACCTCTTCAACCCAACAAACCCCCCATTACACCGATGTAAAAGTATTGTTTTATTAGAAATTTCAAACTTCAAGATAAAATTTTAGAAAACCCAACAATGGCCAACCATTTTAATCATCTAATTCCAAACTAAAATCATAGATATTATATCTTGCTTGGCACATCACCACATGACTTCATGTGGACAAAAAGGAAACGAAACACGCTACCAATAAAACGCAACTTCTTAATTGACAGGTAGATTCCCCAACCAAATCTTCCAATTGGTTTCGAAATGAACACTAGTAGCAGCACGTATTGATTGTACAGGAACAGATCCTACATTAATTTACAAAATGCTAGAACCTGAATCATAAGCTACTACTACTTGCCCAAACCATAAATTATACAGCTAACCATTTTCTCATCCACAGTAATCTCATAACTGGAAAATGATGTTGTAGTTAATCAGATCATGATTTTGAAACTTGTCAAATGTTCTCCAATAATCAACTTCAAGCAAAGTGGGAATTTTCAGGCTTTATGGGCATACTGCTTTATGCTTATCAAATGATTTCTACAACAATTTGATTTCAGTGAAACTCCTATTACTACTAGACCAGAAAAGTAAAAGACACACTAAGCAGAACCTGAGAAATTGAAGCTCTAAGCAATAATTTTTATAATATTATCAGCAAATTGATCAAAATATACACACACACACATATATATATATATAAGTAATTATTTGAATGAGAAACAACATGAGCTCACCTGGGCTTGGATGTAAAAGTGAAAAAAACCAATCCCTCTCTCCAAACTTCCAAAGAGACCTCAAAACAGAGCCAAATTCTCAATGAACTGAGTTTCAAGAAAATAAACGGTAAACAAAAGAATCCCAGGAACTCTCAGAGCCAAAAAACTCAGACCCTCCACTTGAATTGACACTTCACCACCAATCTCTCCCTCACTGATTGAGAAACAACTGATCATTCGGTTTAAAGTTGTTTTCCCATTTTCTGAATTTTTTTTTTTCTTTCTTCAGGAAAAGGGGAAAAACAGAACACAAACAATTCAACAGAGCCTTGATTTCGCTGTTCAGGAATATTGACACGTGTCAAGCAAGTGAGCCTGGCTTGGTCATGGGGACCCACGTGGACTCTGCATCAAGACGTGAGTGGTGGTGATTGGTTGGAGGAGGGGAGAAAAGGTGAACCTGAGATGTACCTGATAGGGCTGGCTCTGGTGGAAAGTCTTAATTGAATTTGAAAGCATAAATGTGTGTCAAGTCAGCTAATGGGCGGCGATTGTGTGTGTGTCGGCACACCAAACTATTCAAGTGGGAATTTTTGATTTTGATTTGATTCCTTTGGTCGCGTCTTCATCAGTAAGCCAGGGTGTAGTAGACTGTAGTTTGTGCTACTTGCAACTTGCAGGCTGCAACTGACGAGATTCTTATTCTTCCTCCATCTCAAAGTAATACAAGAGCCAAAGGAGAAGGTCTTTTTTAATTTTACCATACAAAAGGAGGATTGTTGGCTACATTCTCCTTCCAATTTTATTTTTCTTTTTCATTTGTGACAGTGTTCAAGGCCATCATTTAAGATTATTTAAGGTTCATGTTGTTGTGATTTTAAAGTTGTCGCAATGTTGCTAATGGGGTCTAGTATAGCAGAAAATGATATTAACCTGTAGACGAATTGTCTCAGGTTCAAACGCCCATGTCACTTTAGCAAGCGTGTAAAAAGTCCTCCTACCCCATCCTAAATTTGGCAAAAAGAAAACCAAAAAAAAATATATATTACCACAATTTACAGAAATTATTAGGGGTGAGCATTTGTGCCAAAAAAATAGTAGCCATGCCAAACCAATCAGCGGATTTGGTATACCAATAATTTATTTTATATATATATATATATAAAATATCAATTTGATCTAAACCGAAAGACTCGATGAAAAAAATCTGGGCAATCGAGGCAAACCATATACTTTTAACTTCAAAATTAAGTTTTTGTCGTAGTTGTATCTGCATCCTCCCTTTTAGTACTTACAATAACAGTTCAGATAGTGGAAATGATGTCCAGATTTTCAAGCTTTGCTTTTTTCAAAATAGATTATATGGTAGAAATTGAATTGCTCACAAAGCACATGTAAAATGGAAGTTACGAAGATCTGTCCTCATTACTCTGCATAGAGACTGACTTTACCAAACTGTTATAAAGTTACAATAACATGTACAAAGAGTTTATTGAAGGATACAAGGAAGTTTTGGAAGAAAAGAAAATGGATACAAGGAAATACAAACAGTTTACTGAAGGATACAGTAGGATGATTTGAAAACACCCTGTTTAATGATTTTACCTGACACAATAAATTTAACCCCTACGCAATCACATACAGTTAAGAAGAAAAAAAACGAAAAATTAAAATTATAACTCATCGTCTGTTGACGGTCCGTCTGTTCACAGAACATAAACTGCCAAGTGGAGGGAAATCATCTTTCTCAAGAACAAAAGAAGAGTTGATATTCCGCTTCTTAGCACTCTTGGATTCAGTACGGTTAAGGTCGTCGTCTTGATGCAAGTTCTGTTGAACTTGTGACTTGACAGGAAAATAGGACTTAGGCTTCCCTTGTTCATCTTGCAGGATTTTTTATTTGGCAAAGTGAGAATGAACAAAAGGTTTAATTTCCTGAAGCTCGGGATCGTGAAAAAAAATGTATGGAATCTTGCTATTATCCATTTTTCTGAAAGTAATTGAAATCCTGCAACAATAACAGAGTTTAAAAGTAATTGAAATCATGCAACGATAACAGAGTTTGAAAGTAATTGAAATCCTGCAACGATAAAAGGCGCTTTTTACTTGACAGGTAGATTCCCCAACCAAATCATCCAAAAAATTTCCTAAACGAGCACTAGTAGCAGCATGTATTGATTGTACAGGAACAGATCCTACATTAATTTACAAAATGCTAGAACCTGAATTCCTAATATTGTAATCATAAGCTGCTACTACTTGCCCAAACTACTACTTGTAATCTCATAACTGGAAAATGATCTTGTAGCTAACTAGATCATAGTTTTGAAGCTTGTCACATGATATCCAATAATAAACTTCAAGCAAAGTGGGAATTTTCAGGCTTTATGGGCTTACTGCTTTATGTTTATCAAATGCTTTCTACAACAATTGATTAAAGTGAAACTCCTATTCCTACTAAGACTAGAAAATTAAAAGACACACGAAGCAGAACCTGAGAAATTGAAGCTCTAAGCAATCATTCTGATAATATTATCAGCAAAATGATCAAGAAATATATATAGACATATGTAACTAATAATTTGAATGAGAAACAACATAACTCACCTGGGCTTAGAAAATTAGTACAGCAATTAGCTAGTAGGTAGTACCAAATAGGTAAAGGGTGCAAAAAGGTGACCACGCAGGCTCCAAGTGGCACACTGTATTACAGAACAGATCTTATCTGCAGATCATGCGGTTGAGCGGTCAATTATTTTCGTTGATCAGCTTCAAGAATATGCTCAGTGATCGTCCTTTGTATGACAGCGTCCGGCATGATGCCACTAATTAACATATGGCCGTACAAAATGAGGGCTTCTGCCATTCTTCCTACCTTGCAGTAACCACGAATCAGAATCCCATATGCTATTACATCAGGCACCAAACCCCTTTCTATAGCACAATGAAACACAAGGGATGCTCTCTCCGTTAGTCCTCTCTTGCAAAGACCATCCATGAGGATGCTATAACTGACTATATTGGGAGAGATGTTTTTAAGCATCTCTTCGTGCAGTTCAAATGCACTTTTCATGTTTTCAGATTTAAAATAACCATCAATAAGACAACTATATGTGACCAAATTAGGTTCGGGATCCTTTTCCAGCATTTTATCAAACATCAACATGGCATCATCCATGTTACCTTCTTTGCAAAAAGCATCAATCAGTATAGTACAAGTAATGGCATTGGGTTTACACTGTCCCTGTATCAGCTTTTGAAAAAGTTGAACAGCTGCATCTAACCTTCTCAGAGAGCAATAACCACAAATCATTGTGTTGTACGTAACAATGTCAGGTTCTGGCCCACTTTCAGTAAGTTGCTCAAAGAGTTCTTGTGCAGCTTCTAAATAACTTTCTTTGAAAAGCATATTAATGAGAACATTATAAATGGCAATATCAGGACTTACTCCATTTCTTCCCATCATCTCTAGAATTCGGAGTCCATAATACACACATTTCTGCTTGCAGCAACCATCAATTAGTGTGCAATACGTTACAACATCAGGCAAGAACCCCTTCTTTAATGATTGGAAGAAAAATACTAACGCATCTTTTAATCTCCCTACTTCAGAGATACCCTTAATAATCACAGTATACGTCACCATATCAGGTTTTATGTTATAAACTCCCATTTGGATGAACACCTTCACAGCATCATTTAGTCTTTTTAATCTACAGCAACCATCTATTAACATATTAAAAGTATAGACATTGGGCTTTACACCCCTATAAACAGCCTGAAAGAAAAACCTAAGAGCATCACCCATCAGCCCTGTTTGCAAAGGCCATTTACTAGCACACCATAAAGAATAATATCAGGTTCATAGCCAGTCTTGATCATACTCTCATACAGGTAAAATGCATCCTTTAAATTCCCCAAGTTGCACATTCCATCAATCAAACTACTGTAAGTTAGAATGGATGGCACAAAACCACACTTCACAATCTGACCGAATATGCCACAAGCCTCCATGACCTTACCATCCTGACACATACCATTTATAAGAATGGTGTAACTAACAGGGTTTGGCGAGATCCCTTCTTTCAGCATTCTTCCGTAGACCTCCACTGACTTCACCAAGTCTCCAATTCTCACATAGGCATCCATAACGGAACTGAAAATGACTACATCCAACCTAATGCCACTATCTAATGCCTCTGAAAAAAGTCGAAGCCCCTCCTCCAATTTCCCTGCCTTAAAAAGACCATCAACTAGAATACTATATACAACCAAGTCAGAGCTGACACCCTTCTCTATCATAACCTTATAAAGCTTAATGGCCTCCTCCAATTTCCCATCCTTACAATATCGTTAATCATTGTGCTGAATGTCACCACATTTGGCTCGGGACCACCCATCATCAATACATTAAAGAAATCTTCCCCAACTCCAATCAGATTTTCTTTACAAAGACGCTTTAAAATCTTGTTACAAGCAACAATATCAACCACAAAGCCTCTTTCAATCACAGCGGAATGAAAATCCACACCCGTTTCAACTTTACCCTTGTTCAGAAGAGCAACCACAATAAACTCATACACACAGAAACACTGTCCTCTCAATGCTTTACACACTTGTCCATATAAATCAAGAATCACATGGACACAATTTGAATCAACCAAAAAAGTCAACATTCTGGATAACACATAAGGAGACACCGGAACTCCCAATTTACACATATGAATGAATGTCTCAATAGATGAATCTAGCATCCCATTCCGACAAAAGTTCTCAATCATAAAGCTATAAAGATCACTAGAATCCGAAGCATAATTGGGAGAAATCTCAGAAAAAGCTGCAAAAAAGTGAAAATGAGTCCCAAATTGGCATACCATTGTATCGAAAAGGTGTGAAGCTGGAGCCAGCTTTCGGTGACGGAGCAGCAGATGAATAAGGGCACAAAAGGACTGTGGAGAGTGGTGTAAGCCGAGAGAGTTACGAGACCAATCAAGCAAGTGATGGGTGGAAATGGAGTTGGATTGGAGGCTGAGAGGGATGTGGTGGACATGGTTGGGCTGTAATTTGGAAACAAAATGGGGCTTTAAGAGTTTGGGGTTAAATTGGAGAAGTGCGTTTGAGATGTGGCGAATAAGAGCTTTGCAAGAGAATAGAGAATAAGGCAAATAGAAACGAAGAGAGTGGTGTGTGAGGAATAATACGTTTGAGAATGAAGAGGAAGATATCATGTTTTTTCAAGCTTCGACATGCTTCATTTGCTCATGAGCCAACTACTCTTCTTCACTAGTACATATTAAAAAGCCCAATATCAAAACAAACAATATTTTTACATACAATCATAGACAAACCCAACACCAAAACAAAGCACAAAACAGCACACCACAAAAGTGAAAAATTAAATCAAACAGGGTCATATTAACAAACTATCTAAAGTCTAGAACCCCAAAACAAAGCACAGCAAATAGGGATTCCTGTGACTTTTCTAAATGATATGAAACTGCAGAGACCATTCATGGGTATCTTCTGTAGAAAGAAGACTTGAATGCAATAGAAACAAAATTGAACAGTGCACCAAAAAGAAAAACGAAAAAGAGTTCAAAAGAAAAAAAACAAATAACCCCCAAAAACGAGAAGAATAGCAGTTTTATGCTTCTAGCATTGTCAGACCTGGCAATCGTGTCATGTTGGCAGTATCTAGAACCCTAAACCCTTAAGAAAACGGGTGGAAAATACTAAACATGAACACGGCCCGTTACAATTTGCGAATAACACAACCCGTTTCATCCGTTAAGGAAAAAAATAAAATCAATCGCAGTACACGCAGGTGCAGCCAGCCCTCTCTTCTCTCCTCCACCCCCAATTTCCATCAAAGAAATTGACTTAGCTCATATCAAGAAATTCAACCTAAGTTCAAAATCAAGTATTTGAAATTCATCAAATACTTGATCAAATTTCAAAACCCACTACCTAAATTCCAACCCAAACCAAATAATTCACTCAACAACAAAATACATATCCAAAACTGAAAAGATAGAGTACCAATTGGCGAGGAGGAGGGCTCCAGTTCATACCCAGAGCGCAATGTACTTGGGAGGCATGAGACTGCTCTCCATGCGTGCATATTCATCTTCCATTTCGTTGTGGGGCTTGTGTTTGTGGCAGCTGAGAGAGTGGAAGAGTGAGCTAGTTTTTTGTTTTTGAAAAGGAAGGAGAGTTGGAGCAGAAAGTCGGTGGAGAGGGAAGATAAGGAAGATAAGTCAGGAGAAAACAGGACTTTTTTGAATTACAAGAATGAAGATAGTGGAGCTGGAAAAGGTGTCGATCCTTTCTCAAAAGTGGGTGGTTGGGGTTCGAATCCCCTTCTCAGCAAGCATCAATGTTCTTTGTTTTTTTTTCTTTCCCAATCTAACTCTAATGTAAAATTACAAAAATGCCCCTGAGCTAGTTTTCAAGCTTCAAAACATAAGACAAGTAAATTGTGTGGCCTGCCAGGACAGGAGTTTACAAACTTTATGAAGATATGTCCTCATTGCTCTGCATAGGAACAAACTTTATCAAACTTTTATTAAATTAAAATAAGAAATGCAAAGAGTTTAATTGAAGGATACAAGGAAATACAATCACACACAGCTAAGAAGAAAAAAATAATACTAAAAACACCCGGTTTAATTATTTTACCTGATACATAAATTTAATAGCTAAGAATTTAAAAAAGAATATTAAAATTGTAACTCATCGTCTGTTGACGTTCCGTCTGTTCACAGACCTTAAACTGCCAAGGGGAGGGAAATCATCTTTCTCAAGAAAAAAAGAAGAGTTGATATTCCGCTTCTTAGCACTCTTGGATTCAGTATGGTTAAGTTCGTCGTCTCGATGCAAGTTATGTTGGACTTGTGACTTGACTTGGAAATAGGAATAAGGATTTCCTTGTTCATCTTGCTGGATTTTTGATTTGGAAAAGGGAGAATGAACAATAGGTTTCATTTCCTGAAGCTCTGGATCGTGAGAAAAATTGTATGGAATCTTGCTATTATCCATTTTTCTGAAAGTAATTGAAATCCTGCAACGATAACAGAGTTTGAATAATCAGGAAGTACAAGTTAAGAAAACATGGTTGTGTTGTACGGAATGGGGAACATGATAGGATACCTTCTTGCTGGAACACCAGGTACACAATGCTTAGCAATGTCAGCTGCATTACCATTTAGAATAAGCACTGACCTGCACAACATATGCATAACAATTAACAAATAATTAGAAAATCCAACACCTACATTCCTTACATATTTACTCCATTACAAGGCGATTCTATTCACTAGTACGACAAAATTTCGTAAGAGTTGACTATTGTGTAGGTGCGATGAGACACTCTTCTAATTCTATGTATCAATCAATATACAAATTTTTCTCTGGCTCTAACATGAATGTGTTATTTGATTGAAAAGTGAGGATGCATTTCATAAG
Organism: Prunus mume; assembly: GCF_029339155.1. NCBI lineage: Eukaryota > Viridiplantae > Streptophyta > Magnoliopsida > Rosales > Rosaceae > Prunus > Prunus mume. Next base: position 1,667,275 of record NC_142699.1, on the reverse strand, counting down.
GAATTTGATTGTACAAATACAAACAAATTAAACAATCAAAACAGAAGTGATCAATTGAGCAGAGAAGCAGTACAGAAAGCTTACCCAACAGGCAAAGGTAGAGAAACAGGTCCCGAAAACTCTCCTGGACCCACAACCTTTAGATTTGAACCAAAAAGTATATTGCATTCTGTCAAAAATGAAACCGTGCAGAAAGGTCTAACAAAATCATGGTGGTCAATATGAGGAGGAATACAATCCCCTTCATCGTATATATTCACAATGCAGCTGTCAGGGATGCATGTTGGAGGTAATATATGCCAACTGACCATCCTCTTTATCATTTGCTTGAACAAAGGGGGTAGGGGATCCACATCTTCATTTCTAACAATACCTGGAGGGTTCCCATTCCTATCCTGTAACGTTACACATAATAAGGTAATACTAATATAAATTGCAATTAAATCAAGTACTAATGGCAGAGAGAAAAGAGGAAGGTACCACTGCATAATTGTAACAACAACCAAATTGTATTGTTACACGTCCTTTACCCCGCATCCACTTTCTAGGTTCGGAATATGTCCGCTCTGCAAGATATACAAACAGAATGATAAGAAACGTCTTATTCATTTTGATTCGCATATATGTTAAACAATCCCAACAGCATGCTTTCATATCTTTTCAGGATAGCTAATAGGTACAAATCATCCTATTAATAAAATACCAAGTTAGATCTAGTCAAATTGAGGTTCACCATGGAAATTCTGGTTTCTTATAGATATATTCCCCTAGAAATGCTATCTACGCATTAAATAGTTCAAAGAATTATCAAGTGCTATGGACAAAGTTAATCTCTCTACTAACTTCTGTTTCAAAAAGTACACGGAGAGGGTACTATAGAATCCATCCCAATCATCTAAACTATGATTTAACTAATCTTTTACCTAATTTTAGCACAATCTAGGAACACAAACAGTTGTCTGAAAAAAACCATATACCTCTAAGTTGTCCCCTTTGCCCCATACGTTGTAAATTGTAGACACATTCAACAATCTCCTTCTGCTCATTGGCATTAAAAACCTGAGTATGTAGCTCTAAGCCCTGTAGCACATTTGTTCGTCTACCATTTATCCTCTCAATGTGGATGAAGTCCTTCTGTCTCCCAACTTGTAATACTCGATTATGCTCGTTTGGATCCTCCAATAATCCACCACAAATGAAAGAGGAATCTCCTCTGGTTGCATCATTGAATAATACTGGAGAAGCTGAATGCTCAACTGAATTCCTTTTGTTGTTTATGGATGCGGGCCAAGAATTAGCACTGTACCCTCTCTGCGCTGATGAGTGGATAGGAATTGTTTGGGGCGGAGTGCACTCTTGTTGGTCAAACCTTTTATCACATGACTCCATACTAGCATTCTCCGATGACTGCGCAATTGGTGCATTCCCGGACTGGCTTGGTACATCCACAGCCCTTTTGTTATTATCACTAGAAAAGGATACATTACCTACTTTTTCTGCATATTTAACAAAAAAGGAAAGGATTAATTGGTTATAATGGGATATGCTAAACCACCTTAACATTACCCTAATTGGGAAAAAAGCTCTCTTGTACAACCTAGGCCTAGCTATTCAAATATAACCTAGAAACCCCAAACACACTGAATTAGGCATCAGCATTTATTTTAATTCAAATTACACAAAGAATTAAACAGAAGAAAGTAAAAGATACCATCTTTAAGTTTCCTTGGATTATAGTGGGAAGAAAGGAATAGACTAAAAACAGAAGTTATTCATTAAAAGAAAAACAACCCTAATTAGCATCAAATCCTAATCACTCCTAAGAAATTCAAAAGGACATAAGAAGAGATGAGAAAATACACCATTTCTGATCATAATTCTTTAATAACAACAACAACAACTCTCTTATTGTTTTGGCAAAAACCCATCTGACAAAACTTCCAAAATGCTGTTCATTTCTTACTGTGAATTCGATCCTTCAAGAGGACTTGGCAGTTTTTGCAAAACCCATCTGACAAAACTTGCAAAATTTGGTCGCGTTCTAAAGTCCTCAGCAAACTCATGCAGTCTTGGCCGGCAGTGGCACTGGACTCTTCTCCAGTCATCATCGTGATGATGATCAGTAACTATTTGATATGAAACTCCGGAGAAGAGAAATTTAAAGAGAAAAAGAAAAAGAAAGATGAGAGAAAAAGAAGAAGAGAGTTTCAGTTTTGGAAGAGAGAATTTACTGGATGAGTGAAAGAGGAGATGCGCTAAGTGGTTAAACATGTTGACTTGAGATTTGTGTTTGTTTTGACTGGGAAAGACTTGAGTTTCAAGTCTTCCTCCTCGCCAGGCAGGGGCCCTCGGGGGCTGTCCGGGGTAAACTCTCTCTTTTTTATTGGAAAAGGATGTTTCTCGACTAGACCCGGTGAGCGAATCAGAATTTAACTTGTCAATCCATATGTGATTAAATCAGAGTCCGATCATAATAGGATTCCGAACCTCTGCAGATATTTGCATTTATTTGTATTTCGCTGTATCTTGGCCGTTTTAATAATCTAATTAATGCATAACACATCAACAAACATGTATTTAACTGAATCTAATTTTTTATTATCTTCGTTATAGTAACGGCCGGTTTGGGGTCTGGTATGACAATATCATTTCCTTTCCCGCTCTTCATCCCCGATAAAGAATTTTCGTAGAATCCTCATTCCCGTACCCGTCGGAAATTGTCTACCAAACTCGCCCTAAATTCCTGAATTTTTTATTTTTAAAAAAAAAAGTATTTATCTTACATGGAAAAACTTTCTATGTGTTCAACGCTTGGTCAACATGGAAAATTCATAACAATATGTATTTGAGCAGAAGAAGATTGGAGAGAAGAAAGTTCAGAGAAGAAACCAGAATCTCAGGCTTGTATTGAAACTCTCTTCTTACCAAGTTTACAAGCCTAAACTCCTTGACCACTCACTAAGCGAAACTGTTACAACCTACTTAACAAACTAACACACTAACATAACAGCAGCCTATATTGTTTATTGAATGTGTCATTAGATATTAACATCCAACAATTTTGTATGTAATGCCCAAGCAAATGTCTATAATTTTCACATAAAAATGATTGTAGAAAATTGTCATTAGGGTAACCTTTTTGCTTGTTATATTGTATTATATTTTAATTTAGAAAATTAAATAATATCATTTATCTCCCCGAGTATGGGATAACAATATCATCCCAACCCGTCCTCAATAAGGAATTTTTTAAATTTGGGGATCCTACCATAACTGTACGAATAGAATAGCCCATTTATACAGAAAGGTAAAGAGGCCCTCCCGATTTTTCCCCAAAACGACCTGGGACCATACTCGGCGGGGATTTTTACCATCCATTCTACCGTTATCTCCCCCCTCCCCCAAATTATCAACTCCTCCATCTCCTCTCCATTCTTATATCCTACTGTGACAAATTTGTTCTTAAGAAATTAGGCTTGTTATGCCATTAACAACCCCAATAAATTTACCTTTTATAAGTCATAAATACTGGCTTGAGGCACTTGTGAATTTTGATGAGAAAAAACAAAGAAGCAATCACCGCGGGAGACAACATTAAATTTGATTTCTGGGCCTGGAAGTGGGAGAAAAGGAACTTGGGCTGGGATTTAAAATTCAATCGTAGTCGTTGATTTTATCCAACGATGCAAATCTCAATTCCGGAACAAATATCCTCCCTCCTCCAAGTCAGACATGCTCATCCCTCCATCTGTCTCACCCTCAGTCCCTCACAAGCTTGCAAAAATGGAGGTGTCGTCGGTACATGGTGTCGGTGTCCAACATGTCCTCTGCGGCCCTTCACCCATTTCTTCTCTCTCTATTCTCTCTACGACTCCATGGAGGAGCACAAGAGATAAGAACTCTCATCTCTGTTGTGCCACAACTCTTGTCAAAGAACGCCACACTGAGCCTCCCAACAATGGCAGCGGAATCCCAAAGCGGCACTCCAAGCAATACTTGGCTAGACAGTCTGCTATTCTTGAGGTCCAAGATTCCTCTGACTTGGACTCGGCTCTTACAAGGTCCTTTTCCGGTTTTTTCTAAACACATTTAGATTGTTGAGTTTTTCTTCCAGGTGATTGATGAATTTTAAGTTGAATTAACATCTGGGTTTAGTGGTTGGTAGCAAAATTTGACTGTTTGATTGTTTTGTTTGAATTGCAAGTAAATTGGCTATTATACTGTCTTGTAATTTTTTTCATTTTAATTGCAAGTAAAATTTGACTGTTTGATTGTTTTGTTTGACTGTTTCGGCATATTTACAGACTTTGCTTCATGGACTACAGTTTTTAATTGAAACTTGAACTGGGTTTTCTAAGTAGTGGCTGCATTGTGTTTTTTCTTATAGATATATTTTTGTGGGTCAATCTGATTCTTGTGATTATGAAGTGTTTATTCTCGAAAACAATTTGGTTTTTATTTTTCACTGACATCATTCAGTTTATAGTGGAGTCAAAGATTCAGTATGTGTGTTTTATACATATGATGAGCTATTATCCTTCCAAATTCCGAAATTAACTTAACTAGTGTTAAGGACATTGAATACTTTGCCAAAAAGAATGTGCTATCATTATTTCAGAGCATAGTTTAAATGTATTCTGAACTGATATGCTAATATTTTTTGAGATTGGGAAATTTTCATGTTCATGTCATCTGATTTTCATTTTTCATCTGTTTTTTTTTTCTCCATGAAATGATTCTGGGCTTTAAAGTAATCTTTTTTTGGTTCGCTATACTGGTTTATCCTAAAAAATAATTGAAAATATTATTTAAAGTGTGTAACCCCTTTGTTCTTCATGCCTCAGATATCTACATTATATATTCTCTAATTTTACTGAAAGTTACCCATGCATATTTTTTCGTTCTTCTTTCCATTTTCATGGAGGGACTGTTTAAGTTGCTATTAGTGGTGTCTCTATACATGGTTGTTCCTATCTGTATTTGGGAAATGCCTGTCTTTTACGTTATTCTTGAATTCTAGCAGTATTCAGTACTAGAAGGGATGCTGTGGTGAATTTACTTTTCTTTACTTTTTGCTTTTTTCTTTCTATTTAATTTATTCACAGATGGCTTTCTGAACACGTTAGTTAGAAGCTTGCCTTCATCCATTAAGCTGATGTTTTAGTGATGTGGTATAGCTTAGGATTATCTGCAGCATAATGATTAGGTGACTGTTCCAGTAGCATTGAGGAATTCCTTTTTTGGTTGACGAAACAAGAATTGTAATTGGATTTTAGACTTGTTTTGCAATACCGAAGTTTCAGTTTTTGTGATATTGTATTTAATTGATTCTTCCAATCTTGAAGTAATCTTTTTTTGTGTGCAACATCTATTCTGTTATATAGTGTAACTCACATTATATTTTTCCCTCAGATTAGGTGGGAGTTTGAAGGTCCAAGACTTGAATGCCATAATACGCCATTTTGGGATACTGAAAAGATGGCACGATCTTTCTCAGGTTCTATGAATTAACAAAACATAATATGATGTTCTTCCCTTTGACGTGTTTTTGAATGGTCAACCTAACTTATTTAGTTTCTGTATCCAGTTGTTAATATTTTGATATGTTTACAATTGTTACAGCTCTTTGAATGGATGCAACAGAATGGAAAAATTAGTGCATCATCCTATAGCAGCTATATAAAATTCATGGGAAAGAGCCTCAATCCTGTAAAGGCACTAGAAATATACAATAATATTCAAGATGCATCAATCAAAAAGAATGTTCACATATGCAATTCTGTTCTTGGTAGTCTGATCAGGAGTGGCAAATTTGATGGAAGCTTTAAGTTATTTCACCAGATGAAGCAGGATGGTTTAACACCAGATGCTGTCACATACAGTACGGTATGCATTTCAATGTATCATATTGCAATTGGTTTTGTTAGCATTTCAAACAAAAGTTGTTTTCTCATATAAAATGATAACAGACAGAGTTGATGGTGCTGAATCTTAATCAAGGAGGAAATTCAATGATAAAATAGACAGAATTAAATTACTATTTTGTGGGGGATTAGAGATAGTTTCCCACTGACATTTGATTCATCCATTCAGTTTTATAAAGCAAACAGATAAACAATTTATCAGATAGGAGGACAAAGTTAGATAGAGCAAGAATAACATTAAGATCTATGAAAGAAGAATAATAACATTAAGGAATGCAAAATGATTGTTAATCGTTGTAACTCAAGACAATTAACAGTTATCATAGATGAAGGAAATAAATAAATAAAAATCGAACACCAACACATATAGATGTTAATTTTGTGAATACCGCTTCGTTTTTTTCAAGTACATTGTTATATACCAATGTGCAAGTATATTGTGAAAGACAAAAAAGGATAAAACTATTCCAGTGACATTTTATACCGTCTCTATGAAGAACATATCAAAGATTGTAAGTTGTCATAATTAGCATAATAATACATTAATTTCATCAATGAAATTAGAAATGTTTAATACCATCTCGCAGCAGTAGATGTTAGTTTTCTGAAGCTCCCTTGTTTTTCTGATAAGCAACTGGAGCTCCCTTGTTTTTCTGATAAGCAAAACTGTTCAATACTGGTTACTTATTCATATATTCGACCTTCATTAATATTAATCTACTGTCATGCTAGCTCCTTGCAGGCTGCAACAAAGTCAAACATGGTTATTCTAAGGCATTAGAACTTGTTCAAGAATTGCAGCGCAATGAGCTGCAGATGGACAGTGTAATTTATGGTACACTTTTAGCTGTATGTGCTTCTAATAATAAATTAGAGGAAGCAGAAGGTTATTTTAAGCAGATGAAGAATGAAGGCTATTTACCAAATGTCTTTCATTATAGCTCTATGCTTAATGCTTATTCTATAAGTGGGAACTACAAAGAGGCTGATGATTTGGTTCAGGATATGAAATCTGCAGGGTTAGTACCTAATAAGGTTTGTTCATGTTTAACTACCATATATGATTCCCTCTCTTTGAAGCTTTCTATTAGTAGTTGTTTATGTTAGTGATATATGAATATGTAACTTAAATAAAAGTGCTGACATAAGTATTGTGTAGTGGATTTAGTTTTTAGGTATTAGATTAAGATAATTAATAATATACATTGATGATGATATTTGTTGGTTTACCACTATTCCCAAAAGCATAAGCTATTAGGATGACAATTACACTATATTCTTCCGTTCAGCCTCATATGCGGGCCTCCCTACACCACTGGGAAGTTGCAATTGAGTAATTGGAACTCAGGATCTCCTGCTTTGGTACCATAATAATGTTTGCTAGTTTACCACTGTTCCAACAATTATTTTATCCTCTAACAACGTGTAGATCAGTGAACAATATCCTCTACTTTCAAACTTTTGTCTTTTCTTTTAATGAGATTATGCTTCTTATCCTCTAACAACGTGTAGATCAGTGAACAATATCCTCTACTTTCAAACATTACTTTCAAACATTTGTCTTTTCTTTTAATGAGATTATGCTTCTTATCCTCTGACAACGTGTAGATCAGTGAACAATATCCTCTACTTTCAAACTTTTGTCTTTTCTTTTAATGAGATTATGCTTCTTATCAAAAGAATATAGTAATGTTTATCAGTTCCTTCTATTGATTGGTAGAATTTTGCTTATGTAAGCCTGAGAGATTAATGTATAGCAACCAATCAGTTTGGTTGCAGTTTTCTTTAGATGTTTTTGCAGTGTCTCGTTCACAAATTGTAACATAAGTGCTGTTTATTTTAGCAAAACATTAAATGGGGGCCTTATTGATGCTTCTATTTGTAACTGCTGATTATTTGCCAAATTTTTACATAGCTTCTAGACTTTAGTGATAATGTCTTCTGTCCTACTGCAAATGCTTGCAGGTTATTTTGACAACTTTATTGAAGGTTTATGTCAGAGGTGGGCTGTTTGAAAAATCAAGAGAACTATTAGCTGAACTGGAAAGTTTGGGTTATGCTGAAGATGAGGTACACTAAGATCATTCCAACTAAATTGTTAGTTTAAAATCCAGGATTTATCTACTTTGACACTGCTATGGTTTCTCTTTGGAAATAGTTCTTTAGAGCTAAACAGGGGAGCTTATGAAATCTCAAAAGTATTTAATTTTATGATATCATCTAACAGGTTAAATATGAAACTAACAAAAACAAATTGAGGCCAACAATTTGGTTTGACTAATAAATACCATGAATATTAATCTCTTGTAGATGACATTTGTAATTTCATTTCCTTGTGAAACTTTGTTTGTTTGCTTGCACAGATAGTATTAACTTTTGTCACATTGCCTAGAAATTGAGTCCCTTGAGTCATTCCCTGAAATACCATGAATATTAACTTTTCTTGGAAAATTGATACAAGTGCATTTATGCTCTGTCATTTGCATTTTCTTAGTTCTTTAAATTATCTCATCAAATTAAGTCTATTTGTAGATGCCATACTGCTTATTGATGGATGCCCTTGCTAAGGCTGGGCGCATACATGAAGCTAAATTGGTTTTTGATGAAATGAAGGAGAAGTCCATCCGATCAAGTAAGTTTTGTTAGAGACAAATCCTCAAGCTTTTATGTTTCTCCAAATATGCATATAATTATATGTGACACTCAATGCACGAAAAGCCTCTGGGCCAGCTGAATGATGTCAAGTCTAGCTAATGATGTCATTTATTGTTGTTTCCCTATTCTCTGTAATGTCTTCCACTTTCAATTTGGAGAAAAAATCTTTAAATTTGAATACAAGGTCATTATGCAAGACAAATCTTGTGCATGGGTCCCTTTTGCAGAAAAATAAGTGACGTATGGAAGAAGTGCAAATGGTTTTGGAGGTTTGGTAGATGCTTGAGTGAATATTTGTATTTCTTGCAGGATTTTTCTTACTAGCAGAAGTTTAATCTTCTGTCTTTATGCTGAAAATTTATGTTTTTTTCCCCCTTGCAGATGGCTATTCATACAGTATCATGATTTCAGCTTTCTGCCGAGGTGGGCTTCTGGAAGATGCAAAGCAGTTGGCTAAGGATGTTGAAAGAACTCATGACAAATTTGACTTGGTTATGTTGAATACAATGATCTGTGCCTATTGTAGAGCAGGTGAAATGGATAGTGTAATGGAAATGTTGAGAAAAATGGATGAACTAAAAATCACTCCTGATTATAATACCTTTCATATCCTAATAAAATACTTCTGTAAGGAGAAGTTATACCTGCTTGCTTATCAGACCATGGAGGACATGCACAACAAGGGACACCAACCAGATGAGGTATAATGTTCTTTCAAGATGCATATTCCTGATTATACTTGTTGAACTAAACCATTTTACTTTCTTGATCTCAAATAAAGGAAATAAAACAAAGAACCAGCTTCTAGATTTGAACATTACTACGACTGTAGGAATTGATCTTTTCGAGAAGTGCTAGTTAGGCAGCAGCTTAGTTGATAAAGTCCTTTGGCATTTAAAAGGGATGGGTGAGCACTACCCTTGTATTGTCTTTTGCATTGGCGCATCAGGCCTTTAATAGACCAAAGAAAAAGAAGAGATCTCTGAGAAAAAAAGTAGGGAACCCAGCTGTTGGAGCTTCTATGCACGAAAGATGCAGGGCTTTGGATCTTAGTTATAGTTGTTGTTTTATTTGAACACTGAATATTGCAAGTGTAAATGTTTGCAACTTGAGCGCTGGATGATTTTTGATCCATTTAATGAGATAATCTATTTGCGAGCAGGAGTATCTGATGGGGATCACATAGATTATTATTATTATTTTGCCTTATGTTACTTTTATGCTTATCATTGTATTAGTTTGTGAAAGTTTGGGTTTGATTAGGGTTCTTTAAACATGATGCTTGGGTCTTGGGTTGGGGATGGGGGTCAGTGATAAAATTACTACCTTTTTAGCTTCATGTTGCCTTCCAGGTGATAATCTTGAGCCATTAAAGGTAGCATATATGGTATATTACCTAATGTTGCCAACATGCTCATCGACAGTTAGATCCAAATTCAATAAGATACTACTCTATGGGGATTGAATATGATCTTTTAGATTTTTGATCTATGGCTTGTGAGCATGAATTGTCTTCTCACGGGTGAGTAGGAGATCAAAAGTGGACATATATATGTGTGTATATATAAATAAAATAATTCTTAGGAGGGTGCTGTTTGTGCCATGGCTCAAATTTATGTCTGTTTTTTGTAAGTATTTTAGTTCAGTCCCCACATGGTTTATTACTTTTTAAGTGTAAAGTTGCAGTTTGAGGCTTAGGGTTTAGCCCTTGGATTTGGGCTTTACAATATTTCTATTTATCAATCTTCTCTTGTATTGGGCTTAAGGTTTATCACTGTTTTGCTCCTTGTCCACAAGTATATTCTTTACTTATGCATACATGCAAGAACTCCTAGTTTTGAAACAGTGGTATCTTGTGATAAAAATTGGTAAACCAACTTCAAAATAACACTATGCTGTATTTCAGGAACTTTGTTCCTCCTTAATGTTTCTTCTTGGTAAGATAAGAGCATATTCAGAAGCATATTCTGTTTACAATATTCTGAGATATAGCAAGAGGACAATGTGCAAGGCCCTTCATGAGAAGATTCTGCACATTCTACTGGCAGGACAGCTTCTCAAAGATGCTTATGTAGTAGTCAAGGTTAGCTATATAGTTTTGAAGATACCTTTCTTCTTTGCGTAACTCACAACTTTTTGTTGAAGCGTTTTTTTTTTTTTTTAATGTTCAGGACAATGCAGGGTTGATTTCTAAGCCTGCTGTTAAAAAGTTTTCAACTGCCTTTCTGAAGTTGGGAAACATCAACTTGATAAATGATGTGTTGAAGGTAATTGATGCTTCTGGCTGCAAGATTGATCAGGTAAATAATATGGGTGTCAATAAGTTGGTTCAGAATGTTTTTACTTTTTTCTGAAGCACTTGCTTCTGACTTTCAGATTATAGGCAGCATATTTGAAGATTGATGAGACATGGACAATTTGTGGTGTTGGGTGAGTCATCAAGGCACTTGCTAACAAACTCTACCTCCCAGGGAGGGAGGGATTCTTATCTGGGATTTTATTCAATTGAAGTGAGATAAGGGAGGGAGCAATTCCTGTGGTGGATTTTATTTACCTTGTTCCTTATTTCTTTAATTATTTGTACAAGTGAGAAAAATATTTTCTTAGTGAACCCCCAGTGCATGGGGTGTAGGGGTTTACATGAGGAACACCTAGTAGTGGTGAAAATCTTTAATGCATGTTAGATCCTTAGTGGAAGCTTTTGGCATATCTCTTCTGTTCAGCTTTGACAGTTTGAAATCATAGCTCCCTTTCCTTCCTGCATTCCACAGGGACTATTTCAGATGGCCATATCACGCTATATCGCACTCCCTGAGAAAAAGGAATTGCTTATTCAAATGCTACTGTGGATGCCAGGACAAGGTTATGTTGTTGATTCAGCTACAAGAAACCTAATACTGAAAAACTCTCACTTATTTGGTCGCCAACACATTGCGGATGTACTGTCGAAGCAACATATGATTTCAAAAGCTTCAAAATCTCGTAACAAGGATAACTTGGTTTGACATCCGTGGAAATTCCAGGTATCTTCCATCATAGCTCAACATTTTGTGAGAAAAACAGTGCAATTTGATGGTTGAGGTCAACACTTGGCACTGTCAAGTATAACTTGTCTTCAGAAATATGAGCCAGTTGCTTGGCGTATTACAGCCGATGCTTCTTTGACTGGTTTGTCTGACCCTCAGTACAGTACACAAATTGAATATTAAGTGTATAACCTTTCATGCATGTAACCAGATGCTGTAATTCAGTCATAATCTATATATATTTATCCAATTTTTATTAGTGGATATCAGTAAAGCTTTGACTACTGAATGGGGTTACAGGGAGACTATAAGAAACTTACTGTCCCCAAATTTCTTTTCCTCTTCTTCCTACTGAGGGGACTATATAGACTATAAATTTACCCGTTTTTCTCCTCTTAGTGGCAATTAGTAAAACTTTGACTACCAAACGAGGTGTAGTGAATATAACAAATCAGTTGTCCATGTGTGGTTTTTTTCCTTTTCTTTTTTCTTCTTACAACCCTGTTAATAATCTTAAATAAGGGGATACAGTGGGTATAGAGTTTGTGCATGTTGGACACTCGTGGTCACGATTTTGCCATCATTGGCTCCTCTCTCCCAACCTTGTTGAAGACAGGACTGGTTTTAAGAATTAAAAATTATGTTTATTATCAAACTATATCGTAGAGATCATATATGGTTACAACACTTTGGATCTCAAAATTTTGGGACCTCATCGATTGGATACAAGTAGGTTCTGTCTGACCATGCATTTCTTTCTGTTGGGTCGATATCCGAAATGCATTTCCAAATTGCGCTGTTACACTTGAAGCCACTTCCAAAGGCAATTTGCCAAACCTGATTTCCTTTCTTCATTCTTCCTTTTGCCTCCAAATAGCAGAGTTCATACCAAATGGAAGAAGATGAAGTATTACCAAATCTATGTAATGTCATCCTTGAAGCTTCTCCATCTTCCTTGTCCAGCCTGAGACTATCTACTATTCCATCAATCACTGCCCTTCCACCAGCATGTATACAGAAATGCTGGAGAGCCCTATTGAAATTTGGCGCATAAATTTTCTTCTGGCTCGGTAATAACAAGACTTTTTTGTGGATGATTGACCATACATATCGTAGCTGCTCAGAATATGGTAGCACTAGAGGTCCCAACTTGGATATGTTAGTTCTGAGAGCATTTGTTGCCACAGGTATAAGAGCCCGTGACAGTGAGACCCCTACATGTCCAGCTTCATCGAGTTGCTGGAAGACAGATTGGTATGCTTCATCATCCGAACCAATGTGGGTTCGGACAATGTGCTGGAGCTCGTACTTAGCTATTCGCTTGTCCCTTTTCCTGCTGGATAATAGAATAGCAGCTCCTCCCATCCGAAACAAAAGGTTCGGAAGAAGCATGGATTTTTTGGTACCCATATAACCATTAGGAGTCACAGCTTCCATGCTGAGAACTAAAGCCAAGGAGTTCTGGTGAACTTTTAGCAGATCTTTAGCCAAACTTATAGACAAGATTCCAGCACTGCAACCCATTCCACTGAGGTTGACGCTCTTTATGTTGCTTCGGAATCCAAACTTGTTTATGACCATAGATGTAATGGACGGGGTAGGGCAGAAAAGGCTACAGTTGGACACAAGAATGTCGATGCTTTTAGGATTTATTTTGTGCTTGGAAAGAAGGTCTTTGACGACTGAGAAGAGAACCATTTCAGTTTCTTTTCTAGCAGCGTGCAAAGAAGAATGAGGAGGGAGCTCATGCAGCGCAATAGGCATGCAACTCTCATCTCCAATTCCTGATCTTTCCAATACCTTCACTTGGAAACTGTAGGTTTCTTTGTCGTAGAGTTTACTCATTTCAATGTGTTCGATGTAGCTTTCTTTCGCAATCCGCAAGCTTTCTGGAGGCCGATAGCAGGTGAAGTCGATAAGGTATGTACTCTTAGATCTAGATGTAAAACAGAGAACCACTATTATCAGAACAGTTGCAGCTAAGAAATGGGTGAGGGAGACTGGAGATTCAGGAATGATAGATGAAAAGGATCTAAGCAGTGCAGTCTCCATGTCAACTTGTTGGGCAGGGTTAACTAGGAGTTTGATTTGATATTTCTGCTTATATATTAAGAGGAAAGAAAGTTTGAGTAACTTTCTAATGTTTAATCAAAATTTAGCAATATGATCAAGACACACAATTCGGCCCAAGAAACTGTCGCAACAAACATTTGTGTTTCATCACTATTGCTTACTCACCTAGATTCATGTAGAGTGCATTTTACTTGTGCTGTTGAAAAGAACCCTGGGAGATAAAAAGCAGCTTTTCATATTTAATAAAATCATAACCTCAAACAACCTTTTATTTAGTGTATAGAAGATAATGGCATCATTAGAATATGCAAATTTTCTTACTTTTTTAGGGAGCATCTTCAATCATGCTCCCTATTTTGAAGTTAAAGATTAGATAAAACGACTAAAAGGTTATTTTTGGAGCTCCTTTATCCTCCGAATCCTCCTAGTTTAGGAGTTATAATGACTAAGAGCCAATATGATTAAAGTTAATATTTAGAATAATGTTAAAATAATGATTATTAATTATAAAGAGCCATTAGGAGTTTCTTTCTCTCTCTTCATATCTAGGAGGAGATCCTAGAGGTGTTCCTATTTTAGGAGCTAAATAGGGAGTATGGTTAGAGTTGCTTTTTTTCGACTTCTATTAGAGATGCTCTAACTTATCCACAAAAATCCAACTCTAAAGTCCCAAGTTAACTGCCAATCGTTTTCTCTGGATGGTTGCATTTCATGGGTAAAGGCAATCTCTAGTTTGTTCAGTCACAACGTTTTCATGTGCATAAGATGAAACCTCTTCACTTGAGAACTCCAATTTTGCATGAAACAACCAATCGCACCATAATATTGGCTGTGGAAAAATGCCCAGAACTTGAAACAAGGGACCTTAAAAGAATCTTCCCATCATAGTTTTCCCCACCATCAATTAATTGGAAATTAAATCTATTGCTTATCTAAAAAGGTTGGGGGAAGGCATTAACATGTGAGTGAAGTAACATTGATTTGTAAAGGGTAGTGATTTCGGCACTCTCACTTTAGCTTTGCTACGGCATCCCTTTGCTTCTAGAGAGTTTTGAGTACTTGATTTTTTTGTGTGTGTGTGTGTGTGTGTGTGTGTGTGTGTGTGAAAATACTTGAATTATTTCATTGCACTAGATTAATGGCTTCTGCAAAATCATATTGTTATCACCAATTTTGCTTGTTTTCGGTCTATTTGTTGCTTCTAAAAGTTAAAACCCTGTGATGGATGGGAATGAAAAAAATCGCCTGTTGTGCAATTATAAAAGTTAATGATATGGTATGAGCATTTGAAGATCTAATTAAGAACTTTAAACCAGTAAACCAGAAAGACAATGTCGGATATGGAATTGATGCGAAGAAGGTAAAACATGAAACTTTTCTTGGATTGAAAATGGATAAAATACAACAAAGGTTAAATAAAATTACAACAGCAATTCAGAACATCTTAGTTAAGGGTGTCATTCTGAGTAGGATAGAAATGGATGCAATCAGACCATGCATTTCTTTTTGTTGGATCAATATCTGAAATGCACTTCCAAATTGCGCTGTTACACTTGAAACCACTTCCAAAGGCTATTTGCCAAACTCGGTTTCCTTTCTTCAACCTTCCTTTTGCCTCCAAATAGCAGAGCTCATACCAAACTGAAGAAGATGAAGTATTGCCAAATCTGTGTAATGTCATCCTTGAAGCTTCTCCATCCTCCTTGTGCAGCTTCAGACTGTCTTCTATGCCATCAATCACTGCCCTTCCGCCGGCATGTATACAGAAATGCTCAAGCGCCTTCTTGAAATTCGGCACATAAATTCCCTTTTTGCTTGGTAGAAACCAAAGTTTCTTGCAGATCACTGACCATGCGTAGCGGAGCTGCACCGAATATGGTAGCACAAGTGGCCCCAACTCTGACATGTTACTTCTTAGAGCCTTTGTTGCCACACGTAAAAGTGCTCGTGATAACAAGACCCCAACATGCCCTGCTTCATCAGGCTGTCTGGAAAACAGATTGGTAAGCCTCATCATCCGAACCAATGTGGGTTCGGACAAGATGCTGGAGCTCATACTTAGCTATTCGCTTATCTTGCTTCCTGTTCGATAATAGGATAGCAGCTCCTCCCATCCGAAACAAAATGTTGGGAAGAAGCATGGATTTCATTCTACCCCCATAGCCATTGGGAGTTACAGCTTCCATGCTGAGAACTAAGGCCAAGCAGTTCTTGTGAACTTTTAAAAGATCTTTTGCCAAACTTATCGACAAGATTCCGGCACTGCAACCCATTCCACTGAGGTTGATGCTCTTTATGTTGCTTCGGAATCCAAACTTGTTTATGACCATAGATGTAATGGACGGTGTGGGGGAGAAAAGGCTACAGTTTGACACAAGAATGTCGATGCTTTTCGGATTTATTTTGTGCTTGGAAAGGAGGTCTTTGACAATAGTGAAGAGAACTGTTTCAGTTTCATTTCTAGTAGCTTTTAAAGAGGAATAAGGTGGGATCTCATGCACTGTAATAGGCATGCAACTCTCTGCTCCAATTCCTGATCTTTCCAACACCTTCGTTTGAAAATCGACACTTTCTCTGTCATGCATTCCAGATATTTCAATGTGCTCGATGAAATTCGATGTTGGAACGCGCAAGCTATCGGGAGGCAGATAGCAGGTGAAGTCTATAAGGTATATACCGTTGGATCTGAAATGAAAATAGAAAGCCGCGGCAATGACCAAAACAGTTGTAGCTAAGAAATTGGTGAGGAAGATTGGAGATAATTCTGCAGCGAGAAATAAGAAAGACCTAAGCAATGTAGTCTCCATGTGAAGTTCTTCGACTGGGTTTCCTTAGGAGTTTGCTTTGATATTTTTGCTTATCATTTAATTTAAGCAGACAATGAGGACGTTTGAAAATATTTCCAATGTTCAATCAGTTTTGATCAACATAGATGCTTTATGCAACTCTTCATTGCGTTTGCTTATGTCTTTTTTATATATTTTTTTATTGATGTTGAGTGTGTTTTGCAATCATGGCCAAAGGTGAGATTTTACACAGAAACAAGCTAAACTTTGTGATGATAAGATTAAGATTGTACCCTCCTAAGTGCCTAATTTGTCTTTCTTCTGTTGATGGTTGCGTTCTGTCGGTAAAGGCAATGTCTAGTTTGTTTGATCACAAAGTTTTTATGTGCAGACAACTAAAAAGCCTTGTATAACTTGGCAACCTCCAATTTGCGTCAAGTAACAAAGCACTCCAATCTCCAGTGAAAGAAATGCTCTAAGCTCAAGACATGCAATGTCCAGTAAATTGAGGAAGCTTGGACTAAGCCAAACTGATCTAAGGGTTCAGAGAAATATAAGATAAACTGATGTAAGGGTTCTGATATATAAGCAAAAATAATCTAAGGGTTCTGATATTGCTTGGCTCCGGCAAGTAGCTAAAAATCAGACTGATTCTGATACATTTAGGAATTTGGATATGAATATGAATTTGGCTTCCATAAGGTTGCATTCTTATTTTTCACTTTGAGATTATTTATACTTCTTTCTTCTAGCAAGGAAATGTCTGTCTATACTTGCTATCTCTTTTTTGAGATGATTTAAAATGGAAAATGTAATGCTGTGATTCCGATGGATGTTTACAACACATTGGATCTCAAAATGTTGCATTTGGGATCTCATTAACAGGATAGGAATCGACTCTGTCTGACCAGGCATTTCTCTCCGTTGGATCAATATCCGAAATGCATTTCCAAACCGCACTGTTACACTTGAAGCCATTTCCGAAGGCGATTTGCCACACTGGGATTCCCTTCATCACCCTTCCTTTTGCCTCCAAATAGCAGAGCTCTTACCAAACCAAACATGATGAAGTATTACCATTTATGAAATGTCATCCTTGAAGGTTCTCTATCTTCCATGTGCAGTTTGAGACTATCTACTATGCCATCAAGAACTCCTCTTCCACTAGCATGTATACAGAAATGCTCAAGCGCCTTCTTGAAATTCGGCGCATAAGTTCCCTCATGTCTTGGCAAAAGCAAAAGTTTCTTGCGGATCACTGACCATCCATATCGGAGCTGCTCTGTATATGGTAACACAAGTGGCCCCAAGTCCGACATGTTATTTCTTAGAGCTTTCACTGCCACATGTAAAAGTGCCCATGATAGTGAGACCCCTACATGCCCTGCTTCATCAGGTTGCTGGAAAACATATTGGTATGCTTGATCATCCGAATCAATGTGTGTTTGGACAAGATGCTGGAGCTCATACTTAGCTATTCGCTTGTCTTGCTTCCTATTCGACTCTGGAATCCAAACTTGTTCAGGATCACAGAAGTAATGGACGGCATAGGGCAGAAAAGGCTACAGTTTGACACAAGAATGTCAATGCTTTTGGGATTTATCTTATGCTTGGAAAGAAGGTCATTGAAAACAGTGAAGAGAACCATTTCAGTTTTTTTTGTAGTAGCACCCAAAGAAGTATCCACTGGGATCTCATGTAGTGAAACAGGAATACAACTCTCTACCCCAATGCCTGATCTTTCCAATACCTTTGCTTGGAAACTGATACTTTCTTCTTCAACCAACTTATCTGTTTCAATGTGTTCGATGTAATTCAATTTTGTAACTCTCAGGATATCAGGAGGGCGGTAGCAGGTGAAGTTGATAAGGTATATACATTTGCTTCTGAACAGAAAATAGATAACTGCAATGATCAAGACAGTTGCAGCTAAGAAATGGGTGATGGAAATGGGAGATTCTGTAATGATAGATGAGAAACATCTAAACAAGGAAGTCTCCATGTCAACTTGTTGCCTTGTTGGAAGGGATCAACTTGGGTATTTTTTCTTTGGTATGTTTTCTTATGTATATAAATAGCAGGCAATGAGGAAGTTTGAAAATCTTTCTAACACTGAATCAAATTTAAGAGGGAGAAGTTTTGTGTGCAGCTCTTTGCACCCTCTCTCACAGATTAAAATGAGGCAAGAAAAGATCAGAAGAAAAGTTGTATATTATCACTTTTACCAACTTACCTTAGACTCATGCATACTGCATTTTACTTATGCTGTTGAAAGCTACTTTGAGCTCATGAATGTGACATTAAGATGTTTAGCGCCAATAAATTCGTAAGCTCCTTAACAACTATGAAGAGAAAGTGTACATATTTTTACTTTTTCTTTCTTATGATGTTTGATACAGTTTTGCAAGAGTTCATTGCTCACTAGCCCCTCTTAATTGTGTCATGTGTTGTATAATATAACCATGGTTCATATAGTTTATATTACATGATACGTATACATGTCGGTTCCCATTGATCTCATCTTCAAACAAACAACATTCAAGGCTATTAATTATGCAATGGATTTCCTTACAACAATAATTGACAAGAAAAATGGCACAAGGATCCCGAGCCTCTACACATCACTTCAACAATAATTGAAATCTAATGTCTTTGTATTGTTTTTAACTCAAATGATGTTATACCGTTTGCATAAAATATTGCATATCAAAAGCTTCTACATAACCAACCACCTATTCATCTTGCCAATGTTTTAAGTAATTTGAATGCAAGCAGACCATAACATAACCTCATGTGAGTGGGCAAAAAGTGGAACTAGCCTATATACAAGTACAAGTTAGAAGATTGAGCAAACGCACAGTTTATAAACAAATCACAGAGGAACTGAAAAAGGAAAATGACATTTCAACCGTTGATAGTTATAAGTTAAAATGAGCGGTCTAGATGTTAAAACCCTTAATAAACCCGCGTATCGTATCAATCATATCTGTTTTCCCTTGTTAGAAGAAGAATTGAGAAGGAGGCTGCCTTGCCTTCATTGAATTTGGCTCCTTCCTTCCTCCATTACTGCAACTCTAAATCTCAACAAGAACAACCCAACCCGCTTTAAGGTATGTGAGCCTCCTCTCTTTCAGTCTCTACAGAGTTATTGGTAAAACAAAAAAAGGCTATGGCTATTATGCTTTTAGAATCATAAAATCATGGCCAACACTTGGGTTTTTATTTATTTATCCAGTTCTGTAATTAATTTTAGGGTTTATTTTTCGATAAACTGATCTGGGTAATTGTTCAACGACGCTTGAAGAATGTCAATTTAGGATTTTGGAGCTTCAATTTAGGATTTTGAAGGTTTATCTTTTTGCCTTTTTGCTGAGGATGATGAGCACCCTTCAGATTACTTCCTGCCAACCTTGCAACTACTTCAGAAACACATCTCAAACTCTTCGCATCTCTTCGAAACCAAAACTAATTCAGCACAAATGCACGGCCGTATTGAAGAACAAGCAATGGAGGGTTGTATCTAAGTACCACCAATCTGCTGGACCTGTATGCTTATTGGGTGGCAAGGGAAAGAATGAAGGTGGTGGTGGTGATGAGGTAAGAGACCTTTCTGCAAGTCCCTCTGCAGGTTACTACAAAATACTTGAATTATATATGCTTCAATTGTGTTCCTTGAAAATGTATTGGAAATTTCATGTGGGCAATAACTAACTGTCTTCAAAGTTTCTGCCTTTTCTTATTGATATCAATTCAAATGGGTAGCCATTTGATCTGCCCACCTAAATTTTTTTCTCTTACTGAGGTTTTGGTGCCTTTCCCCTGGAAATTGATTGATCGTTCTGCTTGGTGTCAATTTTGTGCCTTTCTTATGCCTAATTGAATGCCAGTTAAATAGCAGTATTGTGCACGATTAGTCATGTAGTTCTTAAGTTGACTGATGGTTTTATATTCTCATGAGTCTTGTCTTACTCTTAAACATCCCTCCCAAATCCTGTTAAGTAGAGCATATAATATATATTTCCAAATGGTTGAAGAATCTTTGTAAGCATGCAATGTATCATGGCAAAAATCTCTATTCTCACTGCACTTCTTAATGCAATCAGGGTTCCCCCTGGAAGGCTCTTGAGAAAGCGATGGGTAATTTGAAGAAGGAAGGTTCAATAGAGGATGTATTACGTCAGCAGATTGAAAAGAAGGAATTCTATGAAGAAAGAGGCGCCGGTGGTGGTGGTGGTGGCGGCAGTGGCAGGGGCGGCGGCAGCAGTGGTGATGGTGTAGGTGGCTCTGGTGGATCCGAGGATGAAGGCCTTGCTGGAATCTTGGATGAAACACTGCAAGTTATTCTAGCAACTGTTGGATTTATTTTTCTGGTAATAATCTCGCATTCTCTTGAAGGAGGTGCATGCATTATTTGTCTTTTCTTTTTCTCTTGATTAGGCATTTTCAAGTCTTTCTGTGCAAATTCTGTATCTACAATTCACTATCTGTTAAGCTTGTTGTTTTCTTAGAAGTGTGAGATGAAAGACAAGGAACACACACAATGCACATAAGTGAAAGCATCACACCTAACAGAAAACTGGCTCTTAGCTAATTGTAAAGTATCACTCATTGTTAGTGCGCTGCTTGATTACAGCTGTTTATATGAATACTAGCTCCTTGGCACGTGCTTCCTCATGTGGCTAGAGGATTTTCCACTAAACATTCATTGACAATATTGATTCACCTTCAACTTTTGAATTTTGTTAAAATGCTTGGCCATAGTTTGGATTTTTCTTCCACATTTCTTTGAAATTTACTATGTACCTTAAATCCTGCCTGCTCCTTGTTTGCACCTTTGCTTGCATAAGTGGATGAGAAACCAACTTCCTCTCAAGAATCCATCTATCCATGCTTAACTTGCTGCCATGTGGTAAAAAGGGGATGCCAAATAACTACTGGAAACAGCCCAAGGAATGCGATGTGGAGCTGGTTTTTTTTCCCCCTATTTGAATTAATCGTTGTGTTTACAAATTATGTTCTTCTCTTTTCTGAAGCAAGTAAAGAACAACTCTTCTGTTTTTTCTTCAGTCTCTCTCATGCAATTTTGAAGTCTAGAGTACCTTCTAAGGTACGATTCGTAGCTTGGATCATTGCTTATGGGAGGATGAGTACTTGTGATGTGCAAAAATGCTGCTGAAAGCTATCTTTTGCTGCTTCACTGTCTCATTGCTCTGTCTTTGTGGCACAGATTGTTTAGGGGGTCTAATGTGGCCTTGGATATTCCAGTTTCATGTAAGGCCTTATTGTATGAGAGGTATAAGTTCTTTCAAGAGAGATAGAGGGGCATGGTGTAGGGAAGATGTGCTGTGATGGTAAATTTTTGGGTCTTGTTGACGGAAAGGAATAGGAGGGCTTTCGTGGGAGCTAGGGGTGAGGAGGTGGATCACTTGTGGGATTGGGTTAGATTTTGAGAGTCTGTTTCTTCAGAGTTCAGAGATAATTCTTTTCAGGCAATTTTTTTTCATGACTGGAGTTTTGTTGTGCAAAGCCTATCAACTTCAACGTTTTGCAGTAGTAGTTATGATGATTCTTATTAGTTGTAGAAAAGATGGCTAGATAACTCAGTGGAAGTCTTTTCCCCAGTGTTGTACTTTTCATCTTTATAGTAATAAAGGCTTGTTTCTTATCAAAAATAGCACCCTCCCCCCTCCTTTTGCTATTTTATGATATCGAAATTAGAGAATCTGGATGATTACTATTTCCTCTACCCAATATCTATTTACATTTCAAACTGGAATGATTTTCTTGCAGTATTTTTACATCATCAGTGGTGAGGAGTGGACTCGGCTAGCAAAGGACTACCTCAAGTTTGTGTTTTCAGGGTCCAAGAGTATTCGTTTGAATCGTGCCATGTACAAATGGGGAAGGTTCTACAAGCGGCTGACTGAGAAGAAGGAGTATGATAAGTTCTGGTTGGAAAAAGCCATAATCACTACCCCAACTTGGTGGGATAGCCCTGAAAAGTACCGCCATATCGTTAGATCTAATTTAGCATCAGATTCAGATGAATAATCCAAGTCGCATTGTATGACCCTTCCCTCTTCCGTGTGCCATCTCCTTTTTATTTTGGAGGATTGTATAAGTTCCCAGTTCTTTTCTTCTTCTTTTGTATGAGTTTTGCAGTTTAAAGCCTACATTTTATTGCTACTTTTGACAGTTAAAGATCCGTAAACGATCAAGTTCTTGTTTTTACTGCAAAAAATTGGCCCCTGGATTGGATATCTGCAATTGTATCATAATAGGAATAGCAGTTGCAGCCAAAACTGAAAGGTTGATTGCTAGAGAATAAGAATTGATTTTCTTGGGTTAAGGTGAATCGGAACTGTATTTATTGGGTTGCAAACTGCATGATTGCGAGTATGAATTTGCAATAACTTTCATTCAAGTCTTTCTGTACAAGAAGCAAAAACTTTGTGGAATGATTAGTAACCTGTAGAATTTTCCGGTGAAAAAGAAGTAAATTACACAAGTTAAAAAGAACATATCAAGAAGAGTTGAAACATCACTTTCCTTCTAAGATCTCCCCAAGACATGTTTCAACAAAATGGTTACTCTCCCCACAAAGCTTATTAACCAGAGAACAGCACATGCCTTCCAGTGCATATCCTGTCCTAAAAAGTCTAAAACAAGTAAAGAATCTACCATCCTATCTCTTTGTGAGAGACAATCAACCAGTTCTCTCAAAAGTTTCCCGCTTTGGTTTACGCTTACTCTTTAACATTTCTATCAACCATTTGAATCCGTCTGCAGCATCTCCTTGATCACACAATCCAATGATGATATCATCATGAGTACCAACACTTGGTTCTAAATCTCTATTCTTCATATCAGTCCACAAAGTTTTTGCTTCTTGTACGGCTCCAACCTGGCAAAGCCCTTTAATAAGTGGGGTGTACGAGCAAGCTCATGGCTGTAAACCTTCGAGTCAGGAGCTCTCGGAGTAAGTTCATACTTTCTACTATCTTGCCCTCCCTACAGAAACCTTGGATTACAGTGTTGTATGTTATCAAATCAGGAACAATACCCTTCTAGGGCACTTCTTCGAACAATCAATATGCCTCATCGGTCCTTCCATGTAAACACAGCCCTGTCATCATTGCATTGTAACTGACTGGTTTCTTTATGACCTCCACCACACATCTCCTTGTTCAAGATCTTGGCCCTTTCAAAATTACCAATCTTACAAAACCCATGAATCATTGTATTGTATGTGAACTTGTTTGGACGATATCCCTTCTCAATCATCTCAAACCAAACCTTCCTAGCTTCCCCAAGCCAACCCATTGTACAAAGACCATGAATCATGGTCGTATACATGGCAATATCTGGAGCATAGCCTCTACCCTTAAGATCATTAAAAACCCGTAAACCCTCAAGCCCCTTTCCTTTCTTACACAGCCAATTGATTACCTCCTGATACGTATAATTATCTGGGACACTGTTCTTTGCAATCATGGTGTGGAGGAGTTCGGATACTCTAGTATTTTGCTTCTCCTTACAAAACCAGATATCAATTTATTGAAAGCAGCATTTCCAGGGACTAATCCATCAAACAAAACCTGTCCAAGAAGTTCATAACCTGCCGAAGAAGTTCATAACCTTTCAAAACCTTGTTATCATCACAAAAAGCTTGAATGAGATACCTAACAGTATCAACATCAACATCAACATCAACATCAGCTACAATACCACATTCTATCATTTCTTGATACAATTTCCAAATAATATCAGTCCTCCCAATCTTAAGGCAACCCAACAAAGCCGCATTCCAGGTTTTCTCGGCAGTCAAACACCCAAATCCCAGATTAAACACATGAAGCCATTCTACCGTTGCCTGTATCAAAAGCCTCACTTCATTCTAGCAGTAAAGACACCTACTACAACCCCACCTCCACAAACCCTAAGTTCTCCCAGAACATCTGGGACTTCTTGATGAAATTGAATACTCTTGGTGAAGATTAGCCCCAATTGCAAAATTAAAACAAAAAATGGTTTTCTTACTAGGTCGAATAAGAGACTGAGAATTTGATCTCACGAGTATCGAATAGAGAAATGCCCAAGAGACAGAAAAATGAAGGTAAGAATGTTTGAATGTAAGGAAGATGTGGGAGAGAGATGGCTAGCCTCAATATCAGCATTCTTCATGCTGTATCATATATGCATTTTGAGGCTCATTATAGAAACATGATGCACAATTTGCTCTACCATCCAGCAAGATAAAAATAAAAGATATATCTGCAGAAAAATTCATGTTAATTCATCCAAATCATGAAACCATATCGAGCAGAATTAACATCTCTCATCCTCAGGTGGGCATGTTCACAAAACATCCATTATGCGGTCAATACCTAAGCCCAAAATTTTGGGAAAAAATCATTAAAGGATGTTACTATTTTCTTTCCTTTTTTTTTCCATTGCTAAAATTCTAGACAAGTTTACAGGGAAACATGTAAAGAAGTTCCAGTTTAGCGCAGGGGCTGTACAGTGAAGGGGGCTTCTTCACACCCTCTTCGGCTTCTTTGCACCTCCTTTCTTATCTGCTTCTGCAGCCTTCTTCTTTTCCTTCCTGTCCCGCTTCTTTAAAGCTGTCATGTGAGCCTTTAGGACAGTTGCATAAGGAAGATTGAAAGCGCTGGTGCTCCTTTGGGCCAACCTTTGCAATGGAATTCCAATTACAGAATGTTAGCCAACTAAACTAACATATAAACCCAAAATCATGAACTCTTTTGAAATCACACCAAAAAAAAGAAAAGGCTTAACTTCCATATAAAAAGATTGGAAAGAGATATTCAAGAGGAAGCGTAGTTCAGTTCCTCAAGACACAGGAGCTTTCAGTTTTCACCATTGTATTAGGAGTCTGGACTTAAAAAGTTTTGCTTTTGAGTTGAATGGTTTTTTTAGATGATATGATCTAATTTTTTGTTTAATTTATGGAGTAGAGATATTTTGGCAAACGTAAAAAATAAGAAAATAAAAAGGAGAGAGAAGCAACAGTAATAGTTAGTTTTCCTCGTGGGTTTCAATCTCTTCAAAGAATAAGGAAACCCTAAATAATTTTTGTTTTATTCTTGATTGGAGGGCTGTTGTGCTAGAGGGAGGGCTGTTACAGCGTATTATTCATGTTTGTTTGTTACTTTCTGGCTTTAGGCTTTACTTAACATCTTGTCTTCTGTTTTTTATGATCGTATATTTTATCAATTTAAATGAAACCATGTTTCTCATCAAATGAAGAGCCACACCTAATTGCAACAACAAAAGGAGGCAGTTTACAGTCAACACGCTAACTTTAGAACACTTCTAAATTCAAGGCTTAATGTTGTGCACAAATAAGTACAAGGCATCTTACTATGGTAAATAAACCTAAGCCAGAAACCCCATGCGCCTAAACACACAATAAGAATCTAATAGCAAATTGTCCCAGTTTTAAATAAGGATTTAAACTAAATTTTTTTGAAAAGATAAGGCCAAGTAATATAATTAAATGGGCAGAAATACATACCGAAGTAGAAATTGTCTTATTCCCAAATGTTGCACGAATAAGGCATCTGTACTCAATTTCTTCCCCAGCAGTTTTCATTTTATTCCTCTGCACCTTAGACTTCAAGGATGCTGAAATAACACAAGATTGAAAACTAGTTAGACATTGAAATAAAACAACCCAAATATGCAAGAATTACACTAACAAAAAAGAGTAAATCAATGTGAAGAAACAACGAAGGAAATTTGTGCACATACATCTTTTGAAGGTAACCCAAACGGAACCCTTCTCGGTGCTCTTCTCAAACATGCTAGTAAGTTCATTTAGAAATGGATCTGGCTGTAGGAGAACCTAAAATCAGAATAAAACGCAATCGTATCAGAATAATCCTCAGTCAAAACAATATAGAAAACTAAAAGAAAAAGAAAAGAATGAGCAACATAGCATTAGGGCATGCACAACATCCTCACTATTAGATACTTGTGATAGAACCATAAACACATTATGCATTCAGCATACGGATTTTGACTAATCAAGATTCCCAAATTTTTATATAGATTAGAAACACAGTTTATAATATGAATGAACCAACAACAGAATTATTATACTTCAATTTCTTCAACTAAGCCAGTCGGGTATCTATGCATCTCTATTTATTCCAAAAAAAAATCAGTCAACTATGACCAAACCTAGAATGCGCAAATAGCCCTTAATTCCAGGCCTCAACACATCTCAACTCAAAGAACTTGATCACCGTCCAAACACCCAGAACAGAAAAATTGAAGGAAACCCATTTGACTAGATGGATCCATTCACGCATAAAATACCAGAGCATATCAGATGCGTATATATACCTATATATATATATATATATCTATGTGTATACATAGACTTGTTAAGTGAACCAATAGAAGGAGAAAGAGAAATTGAACATACCATCTTGACAGCGGAGAGTCTTTTCCTTCTTCTTCTTCCGATACAGTCAGACCACCACGTCCCGATCAGAGGTTTTGTGTTGTGAGCTATGTAAAGCCCAGAGACGCAAGAGGCTGCTTATATACCCTGAACAATTTGGGTCGAATTACTCCTTTTAACCTTGCAAAGGCGGTGTTATTACGGCAACGGGGCTTTTCTTAGGCCAAGACATTCTAATGGGCTTTTCCTTGTTTCCTACAAGTGGGCCCACCTTTTTTTTTTGCCTGCGCTTTTTCTTACTAAATGACTTGTTTAGGAAGAACTTATATTATTTTATATTTTTCATATTTGTTTCATTCTTCCTTTTTTTTAAGTTTTTGTTTTATTTAATTACTAGCCTTTTCGCAGGCGCGGAAGAGGCTTTTTTAAAAAAAATTAAAATTTATTTTAGAATTAAAAATAATAATGGGCAGTTGTGTTTCATAAAAATATGATCCATTATTTGATTTTTCTTTTAATTTTAATTTTTTTAATATGAAAAAGTGTGAATTTACCATATTATCCTTATTTAATTAATAATTTCAATTCTTAATGTTTGCATTAACCAATGGCATTTTTTGATATTTTGAATGTTTCACAATTCTCTGCCATTTTGCTTTATATATATATATATATATATATGTATTCTTAGCAGGGATATTCTATTAAGATGTTAATGTATTTTAAAGAAGTCTATGAATTTTATTTGACTTTCATAAACTCAATATATATAATACTTTGATTGAATTTCATATGAATTTTGATGAAATTTGTTAAAATCTTACCAAAGAGTTTGATGAATTTTTATAAATTTCAATAAATTCTCTTGTACTTTTAGTGGTTCTTTTAATACAAATTTATAAATAAACCCAATCCTAAACATGTATTTATAAAAAAAACCCAAACACTATTTAAACATAGAAACACACCCAAAATCAACCCCAAAATCAACATTTGTATATTTTTTGGGTGTGTTTATAAATGGGTTTTTGAGTGTCTGTAATGATGGGTTTGGGGTGTATTTATAAAATGTTTTTGGTGTTGAGTTTTTTTATAATTTCAACACCCAAAATCCACTAGTTTCAAATTTATAATATTCGAAATAGTGGTGGTAGCAGAGATGGTGGTGGTGGTGGTGGTGGCGTCATGGGGTGTGGTGGTGATAATGGTGATTGAAGTTGTGGTGGTGATGGGCATGGAGGTGGTGGTCATGATAGTGGTGGAAGTCGTGGTGGTGATGGTTATTGCAATATGTGTTGTCTTTGGAAATTTGAGTTGAAATTTGTAGTCCCACTCCCACATTAGAAGATTAGAAAATATTCAAGATGAGTTCCATTATTTACAATATCATTACAAGTTGCTAGCTCAACAACTGACAGAATAAGTTTAAGTAGCCTTGTTATCATACATCATAATCCTAGACGCATTGTATAACAAGTAATCTTAAAATTCTAAATCTCCCTACTTATTCAAATCTTCACTGCTTGAATGTCGCAAGTTCATCCCCTCGCACAATGGCTAAGGCCTGTGAAAATTCCACTAATTAAGCATTAATAGATAGAAGCAAGTCGACCTTTACATTTTCATATTTCAAAAATAACCTAAGCAATTCCACCTAAAATAATATATACGTCAATGTTTCAATTTTCTACTTTTTTTTTTTAATCGACAACTAGATTTGAACTCAGGACCTCCTTCAACAAAGTAGAAACTGGGTATTTGACTTTTATACTTGTGATTTCGTAACTACATTCGGTACATTAGGGTATGTATGTATGCACTACCCTTGTGTTTAATATCTTAATCTTTGGCAACAAAAATAGGAGAGACATTTCAATTGAGATTTGAAAAGAGAAAAAAAAAACAAGAGAAAAAAAAAACAAGAGGTGGTTAATTAATGAATCTGGGAGAGAAATCCTCTGATTAAAGGCTAGATAACAAGTGTAGTGAATCTTAATTACCTCACTTATAGAAAGCTTATTGATCTGAATGAATTTTTAGGCAGCGCAATGCAGCATGAGCCATATGCCGAACCATCCTAGCATCACCAGCAATTTCTGTCACTCTGGAGTCCATCAGTTCACATAGCTCACCATTTTCCAGAAGTGGCAATGCCTGTTTTGCAACAGAAAAACCATCTATCAAGCTGCACATTTCTTGTTTCACAAGTAAGAGAAAAAGGCTGCGTATTTACAGCTGTCTTGGCTATCCCTAAGCCTTTTTCCAATCAGTAACCAGCGCAATTCACTGATTATTTTTGTAATTTGTGGAAAACCAATTTTGGAGATACACCAAACACATTTAAGGAATCACCAGCATTAGGTTGGCGAAGAGATCTTACCCAATCAATCATGGACTGGTCCTTCCCTGCACTCTTTCCTACTATAAGCTCCAGTAGGAATTTCCCATAATCATGTACATCCACAGAAAGGCGCTCGTCTCCCTCCAAATTCGGGCTTCTATCAAACATCAAACAGCAGATCAATGAGAAGCCATAAGGCAACAGCATGGCAGTCATGCCAGCTTACATGCAGATTGTTCAGTATAACAATCAATCGTTTCATTTGAAGCATAAAGCATATGGATTAAACTTTGTTTACGATTCGTATAAAAAATGCTTATGCAGGATGTAAGACATAATTAGGAAGTTCTCTTACTCGGCTATCAGAACTTCATTAGGGGGGAAATCACTCGTAAGCCATTCAGCAGTTGTAAAGTTGTAAAGCTTGAGTACCGGTCAAAGCCACATATTCAGTTACAGGCAAGAAATTCAGAACAGCAATATATTAAGGAGCATTATGTTATGTGTAGCAAGAAATTTCAATTGTGTGCGATTAATGTACCCCAGTTCAATGTGTGATCTCGCGAAAGTATGTCTAAGAAACAAAACTGAATTTGGTGTAAAATTTTCTCCAAAAACGGTGGTCTTCCATACGCAGAAATTTAGAATATAGCAATAAATTGAAGAGCCTATCTCTTTTCACATCGTTCTTGCTGTAATTTACATATATTGGCTCATAATTTAACTATATTTCTTTTCACATATGCACGCGAAGCGTCAGAATATACTTACCATTGCAGAGTAACCATGAGAAAGAGCAACGCTACTAGAACGAAGAGATTTGTGAACAATAGGTCCGTCGACACACTCCTCGTGAAGATAGCGCAAGCTTCCGCCTATATCTAGAGCAATAGACCACCTCACTCTCCACCCCAGATTCCGAGCCAACTCATCACCTATGAATTAACTGATAGATCTTAGTTTGAGTATTCTATTCTGTTGAAGAACAAAACTGAAGGCCATGTAATCTAAGGACGCAAGGATGAAGAACTGAATGTGAAGGGGAGAGCATTGCAATACTCTGTGGAAGCATACAAAATAAGGATAGCATGAAGAAAACAACAAAATTAGGGAAATAAATTGGTTATCATGTGAAAGACAGTGCTCATTGATAATGTAACAATAGGTGTACGTACTTGGACTATGATAAGATAAATAGGTGTAAAGGAATATGAGGGAGTAGTTTTACAGGTTAAGTTCAGTCTTACCAGGCAGAAAAAAAGAGCACATCAAGCGGCTCATGAAACTAAGAAGAATATCAATTAATTATCAATTTTGATAAATTCCAGATATCATGTCTTAAAATTGACTTGTTCCACAAACATAGACAACAATTTCCAATTCTTGACCAAAAGAATCAATGTGTATGGAACTGTATGACCTAGAGGCCTCACCTGCAAGAACAACGATTCCACGACCTTCGGTCTTGTAGTTTTTTTTTTTTTTTTTTTTTAATTAAAAAAAAATTTATTTATAAAGGGTCTAATTTATTATATGCAAGCATAGAATTTATGCCACAAATTAATATACAAAGTTTGCATGCTAAATGCATATGTACTATGCATGTTTGTATTTGTTGAGTTCATTAACAGCAACCTTCAGAAAAACCAGGATGCATTAGCAAGTGTCCCTTGTGGGGATAGTTATAATTAAATTAGAGGAGGAGTAATTCTTACTTTGAAAGTTCATTTCAACAGTACCCAAACATGGGAAGTCGAAAATCAAGAATGTAGAAGCACCTGTGCTGCAGTACCCAACAAGGTTCATGATATTGCGGTGGTACACCCGAGAAAGGATCTTAAGTGTGGACCTCAAGCCCTTGTTGGTTTCTGGGTAAAACTTGACTAAAACAGATGTTTCTTGCAATATTCCCTGATAAACTACTACGCCATCCAGTGCTCCTGAAATTTTGTCATCAGCAAAGCCATTTGTTATTGCTTCAATTTCATTATGTGAAAATGCTCGAGGGAAGCCGCTTCTCCAAGACATGGGATAGCAACAACGACTCTGGGGATGTGGTGCGGGTGCACATTTCTTTCTTAATTGATACATACTGAAACTTTCACTGTCCTCTTCCACAGGATGCTTTGGTTCAGGATTCCATGGAGAAATCTCAGGCTCGTTTGATAGCATCAAGCTAGCAAAATCTTTTTCCTTTTACTACCGCAATATTGCATGATACATGTCCCTTTAGAAAAACTTTAGATTTCCTGAAGTGACTGACAACCAAATAGCGAAAATTAGAAAAACAAACAAACAAACAAACAAGCACAGAGAGAGAGAGAGAGAGAGAGTGTGTGTGCGGGCAAATTAAAAACAAAGGAAGTTTCAAACTCTACTTAAACTTTCCATTGAAGAGCACAAGATAAGAAGATTAGTCACAGCTCAAATTTAAAGAGAGAGAACAAAAAATGAAAATGAAAACTCAGAATCAATTCAAATCTTAAGAGATTTCAAGACTACAAGTAAGAAAATTATGCACTGACACCCAAATTACAAAGGGGGGAGGGGGAGTAAAGAAAATTTCCATCTTAAATCATTAGTCTGTTCTATAAAGTCTGCTGGATCACCTACCAATACCAGTTCAAGTTTTTAATTTCTGTTCTTGTTCTTGATTTGTCTTTTTAGATTAATTTGACAGTTCCTGTAAGAGTGACGATATCATGACTTGGTACTTATTGTTATGCATTTTAATGATTCCATTTTGATTGATGCAAACACTACTGCAGTAAAGCATAGAACAAAATCTTAAATGCTTGCTCAATTGTGTTATATAATTTCAGGACTAAGGATGACCTGAGTGTGTGACATACCTGTCTAATACGATCCATCGGGTATTAAGGTTTTGTGATTCATCCATTGCCACTCTCGCTGGACAAAACCCTGCTGCAACTTTAAGCACTAACCTCACCTGCACATACACCACAAAGTTTTTAAGTATGTTACATGGAATTGCAAAAACTGACATATAAAGGGAAAAAAGAACACCAACCTCATTCCTTATGCACAGACCATATAAAGGCTGGAGGCTACTCCGGTATTGTTCTCTTTTTCTCTCAAATTCTTCTTCAAGCTCTATAGGATCCACTTCCTCATGGTCAATGAATTCTAATCTCTCCCCTGCAAGACATAAGTTGTATTAGGTTAAGCATATCTAGTAAGTAGTGAGGCAGCCATATAACATGTAAGGTTTAGAATTCGCTTCAGGACCAATTTTCCCTTGTAAAGCACAAACAAAGTTACACAGATTTTGGTATAGGATTATAGGTTCAATGGTAGAGTACTCACCATACGTACCTCCAGCCAAGTGAAAAACAAAAATTACACAAATTTTGATCTTGTGCAGAAAAAAGCGTTTTCTATTTTATGTGTTCCAAAGTTGTACAGAAAAAGGGTTGGAATTTTTTGAATTGACAACTTTTACTACTAGATCTACAACTTTTTGAATTTTTAAAAAAATGGTATTTCTCTTCTCGATGTTCGATGAGGTCTAAGTTTGATTGATAAGCACTTTTACAAATAGAAACAATCAATTCCTATAATGAACTTTCATCTGTCAGAAGAATATATCATTGCCAAACATAAAAATTTTATCTCAAACAACTTAAAACAAATATTAACAGCGTGACAAACAGAGAAATTAAACATAACCTAGTTTGCAAGTTTAAACCTACATATACCGGATGTGACAATGTCCATTAGCAGCTTAAATGGAAAGCAAGAGTTCTTCTTGGCCAGTTGATCATTGAAAACTCCCAAAACAAGGAAGATGTCTCGTGGACGAACGACATGCTTGAGAGCCCACTCGACAGCTTCCATGGTTCCTTTGGTCCTGTCAGCGTCCACAGCCACAACGACAGCCTCTCTTGAGCGCCGGGCTGCCAGCAGACTCATCTGCCTCTCTCTCGTCATTGCTGTTGGAGGGACGACGAATGGTGAATATGGTTTTGCTTCTGAGTCTGTCTGAGTGAAGTCAAAAGAAGGGCTTTTGGGCTCTCTCTGAATCTTTATCTGTTTTTGGGTTGCTCCAATTTCCATAGGTGGTTCCGCCATCAACAAGATCAACAAGATCAACAAGGTTGGGGTTAGTTATTATCGTTGCCCCCACTGAGGCTACCAGCTTCTTTTGTTTGGAACGAAGGAATATTTTTCCTTTTGTTTTGGCGCCCACTTTTCTCTGTCTTGTGTATGGCTGCCCAATTGAGCTTCTGTTTTGCTTGGCATTTTGCTCAATTGTAGTCTTTGTATAAATCCTCCTTTAAAAAGTTTTAGGGAAAATTATATTTTGCAACCATGTAGTTTGGGGCTTCTGACAATTTGATTCATGTCTATTAAACATTGGCAAAAACCACCATTAAAGTCACCAATCGTTACATCATTAGCATTTTGTCCCTCAAATCGAACTATAAAGTAAAGCACTTGTTTTTTTTTCGGTGACACTCAATTGATCCATTTAAAGGGCCGCCAAGGTTCTAGGCAGGCGCCTGTGCAGCTATATTGAGTTTCATTTTTTTTTTTAATAACTAATATAGCCGCGCTGTAATTACTTTGTTTTTTTTTCAAATTAATAAGTATAACAGTGCGGCTATAGTACGTGTTTTTCTAAACCCTAAATTCCGATTAATAGTATACGGCTATACTCTTTTCGTCCACTTTTTAAAATATAAATCGTATTAGCGGGCGGCTATACTCCTTTTTAAAAATATTTTAATGAAATTAATAGTATAGCCGACCGGCTATACTTTTATTTATTTGTCAAATTAATAGTATAGCCGTGAGGCCATACTCCGTGTATTTTAAATTTTTTTTCAAATTAATAGTATAGCCAAGTGGCTGTACTACTATTTCCCATTAATGGTATAGCCGCGCGGCTATACGATTTTTGCCCCTTTTTTTAAATAAATAGTATAGCCGGTCGGTTATACTCTGTGTTTTTTATAAATTTTTTTTCGAGTTACAGTATAGCCGGACGGCTATACTCAGTTTTTTAATAAATTTTCTCCCAGAATTAATAGTGTAGCCGGTCGGCTATACTCTGTGTTTTTATTTTTAACAACAAAAGACCTTCTCAAGGTTTGGGGTCATTTTCAATATGGGCACCGAGGTTTCAATTTCATCAATTTACACCCAATGTTTTAGGTTTCGATCAATTTACACATTCCGTTAATTTGACCGTGTAGTCTTCTATTAAATTGATGATGTGGCAAGTGCAGGATCCACTATTTTGCTGATGTGTCATTAAAAATAATTAAAAACTCTTTAAAATAATAAACAGTAATATTCTTTTTAAATAAAAAAATATATTTTAAACATAAACAAAAACGAAAAACCAAAGCATTTTCTCTCCCAGACACCTTCTCCTACCCACTCCACAGATCCGCCGCCGCCAACCCACCCCAACAGAACCTACCCAACATCGACCCAACCCCACAAATTCGTCCTTCCCCAACCCACTCTTTCCTTCTCTCCTTCCTCTTCCTTTTCTCCTCCTCTCCTTGTTTGGAAAGAGGTAGAGATTAGAAAGAGAGTTGTCTGGTTTGAGTTGGGAAAATTGGGAGATCTGCTGCTCTTTTTGTTCGTCCTCTTGTCAATTAATTTGACTTGTTTGTGAATCTTGAAGAATCCCCAATTCCTCTCTAACCGAACTTCCAACTTTCAGCTACTCTTTCTTGCTTTTCATGTTGGTTTGATTTTTTTGGTTACTGGATTCTCTTGATCACATGTGTTTATATACTGATTAATGTTTGGTGAAAAGACTGATCAGCGGAAGTTATTTTCTAATAATTTTTAGGTGTAGGCTGATTCTTGAATATTTTTTATTGTAGATTTTTGGAGGGTATTTAACCGTCTGTTGTTGCTAATGGGTTGATTTTGTAGGGGGAGAGGGAGGAAGAGAAGGAGAGAGTGGGTCGGAGAAGGGCGGATCTGTGGGGCTTAGGTCGATTGTCGGGGAGGGTCGGTGGCGAATCTGTGGAGTGGGTCGAAGAAGATGACTGTGGCAGAGAGACTAGTTGACAAAATGCTTTGTTTTAAAAAAATTATTATTATGTTTTAAAAAAATAATATTATAGCTGTATTATTTAAAGATTTTACTATCAAAATTTTAATACAACAACAGCCCAATAGTATAGCCGACTGGCTGTACTCCGTGTTTTTTTAAAAATTTTATTCAAATTAATAGTACAGCCGTTCGGCTATACTATTTTGGTCCATTTTTCCAATTAATACTGAGTTTTTTTCTTCCTCCAGGAATTAATATTATAGCCGCGCGGCTATACTATTCTTGTCCAATCATTCCAATTAATAGTTTTTTTTTGCGCTTTTTTAGTTAAATAGTATATCCGGACGGCTATACACTGTTTAAATATAATATATTACAAGACTATAGCCGCGCGGCTGTACTCTGTGTGTTTTTTAAAAATTGTATTCATATTACGTGTTTAATTATTTTTTCCAAATTAATAGTATAGCCGTTCGGCCATAGTCCTTTTTTTAAAAAAAAAAATTAATAGTATAGCCGCTAGGCAATACATCGTTTTTTAAAATTTCTCCAGAAATTAGTAGTATTGCCCACAATTATCATTATTCTTAGAAAGTCATTTTTAATTGGTAGTCTAAAAATTGTAAGAGATACTTTAAAAAAGACCAAAGGAAAGAGAAAATTTTTAAAAGAAGCCAAAGTGGATAAAATTGCCCCTATTTAATTTTGGATTTCCTAATAAATCATTTACATTTGTATGTCTTTGATTTGAAAGTTAATAAATTTTTCTGTTTTTTTTTTAAAAAAAACCAAAGTTTTTTCAAAAAGTGAAATTTTTTTTGTGGCTAAAACCTTGTGTAAGTTGCGTTCATTTCCAAAAAGGACAAATCGTATGAACCAGAAACTTTTTAGATAAACTTTCCAGTGATTTCCCATTAGCCTTCTTAGCTACGAGTCTCTTTCAATTTTGAAGTGAATTCATTCACCACCAGACATCCAGCTTCCTTTCTCAGCTCGACCATCTTCTTCAGGACACTGATGGGAACTCCTTACCCTAACCCCATTTCTCCTTCCCAAACCCGCATAGGCTGGATTGGCATAGGCGTCATGGGAGCTGCCATGGCCTCCCGCCTTCTCTCAGCCGGCTACTCCCTCACCATCTACGCTCGCACTCCTTCAAAAGCTCATCCCCTCCAATCCCAAGGTGCGCAACTCGCTGATTCCCCATTTCAACTAGCTCAACTCAGCGACGTCGTCTTCACAATGGTGGGACACCCACCAGATGTTCGATCAAATATCCTCGACCCAGAAACCGGCCTTCTCTGGGGCCTCCGCCCAAACTCGGTCTCCGTCGACATGACAAGCAGTCATCCAGCCCTTGCCCGCGAGATTTTCAATGCTGCGCGCACCAAAGATTGCTGGACTGTCGATGCGCCAGTGTCTGGAGGTGACATTGGCGCTAGAGAAGGAGAGTGAGGAAGGGAGGGTGGCGGTGTTGCCTGGTGCTGCATTGTGCAAGCAGTTGTTTTCTGGCATGGTGGCTAATGGGGATGGGAAGCTTGGCGGTCAAGGTCTTATCACTGTCATAGAGAGGCTCAATGGAAAGTGAGATGAAATGGTTAGCTCAATTTGAAAGGTGTGATTATTTGTTCATTTGGCAAAACTACTGTTGTCGATTGCAATTAAGGTGCTTGCTAGTGAACCGTTATTCAACTTTTCATTTTGTTTGCGTAGCTTCCTTTTATACATACACTTACGTACCTTACTTGAGTCCTATATATGTTAATAGGTATAAAATTGTCAGAGAGAAGAAAGAAAAAGAAGATGCAGACGAAAAAGAAGTTGAAGGCGAGGGCGAAGAAGAAGAGGAAGTAAAGGGCAAGGACGAAGTTGCTGCATATCATCTTTTAATTTTTCTTTTTTTGGTCCCGCTTGAAAACGATTTTCCTAAGTAGCTAGTTGGGCTGACCGGCCACCACCGTCTCTAGTTGTAGGTTTTTTTTTTTTTTTTTTTTGGGTTTACATCATTGATATCTACATTGTTTTTGTTTAAATCATTGATATATATATTGTTTTTGTTTTAAAATCCCACTTAAATATGAGAAATTTTGGTTTTCCTAGAAACTACAGTGCATTTTTCTATCTTATTCTTCTATTGCAGTACTTATGTTTTGATGTGAAGCTCAGTTTTTCTATTGTCGAGGTATGTATATTCTTGATTAAATTGTTATTTGAATTTTTTAGTTATTTTTTGGTTTTCATAAGTTGATTTTTCTAGTACTTTCATCATGGTTTTGCCTTTTAGTTCCTCACTTATTAGTAGGTGTATTTTGGAATGTGGCTTACTAGGTGCTACAATACAGTTTCTAATTTGATTATATGATTTTATTGGTTTTGGCTGTTTCTTACTAGCTGTTGGCATGAATTTTTTTGTTTTTGTTTTTCATTTTTATTGCAATTTCTGTTTTTATTTACAGTTTTTGTTTACATTATTGATATCTAACTATTTTGTTTTGTATAACTCTAGAGCTAAGCATGAGAGATTTGGTACAAATTTTGCACGTAACGATGTTGAAATATATATATATATATATATATATACATGTATATTAAAATCATTGATTGTTAATATAAATATTGTCTAACTGTCAAAATATCACAAAAACAAGGTTGGTGTAGTGGTTTGTGAATAAGGCTACGCCGCCGGTCATCGGCGATGGCTGGCCCTAATATGAAATGGGGAGAATTTCAAACAAGCTTTTACGCTTAAGGATTTTGGGTTGACGAAATTGCCCTTACATCATTAAAGAAATTCACAAGAACACTAACATGCGCTTGAATTGCTACAAATACGAAACTACAATGGCACAATTGACGAAATTGAAACTATAATATCAAAAGTGGTTGAAGTGCAAACTACGGAGACCAAAAGTGACTTTTGGCCTTTGTTTTTTGCTAAATTTATCATATCCCCAACTTCTCTTCCTTTTTCTATTTTTTCTGGTCAGACCCCAAAATTTCTTTCATTATCTGGTGTCTGCAAATTCTACCTCACCCATCAACCACATCTTTCAATCATCCTTTTCAGCATCATACAAACTACCAACGAGCCCAACTCCACCTCCTCTCTTTTTCAAATTCTCTCGTCATGCCGCCACACACCCACCCCTTTCCATGGAAGTAACCCCATCAACCCACCCCCATTCGTTCTCTTGTTCCATTTGGTAATGGTTGGTGGTGGTTCAATTGGGTAGTGATGGTGGTTCAACTAGGTTTATGGTGGTGGCAGTTATGGTTCGACTGATTGGGTGGTGATGGTTGTTTGATTCGGTATGGGGGTGGTGTTGTTGTTTATTGGGTGATGGTGATATTGGAAGAGATTTTTTATTTAAACCTTGCACTTCTCTTTGTTCATTCTAATATTTAAATCATTAAGCTCTTTGTTCTCTAAGGCAAAATGTTGATTTTGTTTTCAAAAGTCATTTTCTGTGTTTTTGGGAAATAGTTCACCGAACGCATTCTCGATGTGTTTTCTGGATTTGAAAACAGAAAACGCAGTGAAAAAGATCTTGAATGGGCCTTTAATTTTATTTTATTTTCGGTAAGTGGGGCTAAAAGCACAAAGCCAAACAAATTACAGAATAAAAGAACGAGGCCTCACACCACCCCTAGCACCTGCAGTGGGAATATCTTCAAAGAAGTAAGGCACCTCATCATAGACATGGAGACCAGGGCCAAGATTATAACTTCTGGTAGCCAAAGCATCTACAGCTACATTTTGTTTGTGGTAGATATGCTTAATTGCACAACACCAGGGTTCACGAATCTTCATTTTACAGCAAGAAATGATCTGTAAAAAGAGTGAGTTGGAACAGTAGGTGAAGATAAAAGAGTTATAGTAGCACTAGAGTCGCATTCATTCTCCATATCACAAAAGCCAGCATCCCAAGCCAAACGAAGCCCCAAAAAGATACCTCATAATTCAGCCTCAAGGATTGTATTGTACTTGCACCCAGATTCACAGTAAAGCCATGGATCCAAGCACTAGTAGCATCACGTAATAATCCTCCAGCACCACTAAAGCCAATGGCATTGTTTCTACTTCCATATGTGTTAATTTTACATGCACTAGGTCTGGGAGTTTTCCATTAGAGCTAAACCACAATGTGCTCCAAGAGTGCCTACAATTGGTTTACAAGCATTGTACCAATCCAACACATACTGGTAAACTAGATGCAAAGGCTTAGAAGGCTTCATTTTTTATAAACAATGTTCAATATGCATGTACAATATTATGTACAGCAAGAATTGTTTATTTTTTGGACCTTTCCTATTGAGAAAGGGTCGATAACATACTCATACACACTACACAAATAGTAACACTTGAACTCAAAGACCTTTCTAGCGGGAAGCAATAATTGTGTTTTTTTTGTTTTAGTTTATTTTATGAATAATTGCCCTTATTTTTGCAGGCCTGTCCTATAAGAGCACCTCCAGCGATGAGCCCACTGAGGCTAGGGAAAGAAAAAAATTTGCATTCCCGCGAGCAGCCCAAGCCCGGGGTGTGGGACCCACCAACCCGGGCTGGCCCGAAGGCAAGTTCCGCCGAGGTCCAAAGGTGGGGGTGACGTCAGTCGACGCGATAATCAAATTTTTTACCGTTGGCGAGTGCAATGCAACGGTAAAAAAATTTGAACCACAAGCCCAACGGCTGGAAGCCACGTGGCACGCCTCTAGCACTCCGATTTGATTCCACAACCTTCATCCAACGGCTGGAAATTTTCCAGCAATAAAATTATGAAAAAAAATTGAAATTGTTTTAAAAAAAATACTAAAAAATTCTGATTTTTTTTCCTATAAATACCCTTCACTTTCAACACTAATTCTCATACATTTTATTCTACTTCTACAATTACTCAACATTTTTTTCACTCTTCACTCAACATTTTCTTCACTCTTCACTCTTCACTCAACATTTTCATCTCTTTCACCTTGCAATTTTATTTCTTATTTTTATGGCTTCTTCTATTGAAACCGGAGGGGCGTGGAGCACCATGGAAGATGTTTCATCCAAAATTTGAGCGTTGAACCCAAATTTATCTGAATTTTGAATTTTGAAATTCATCCGAAATTTGAATTTTGAAAATCATCCGAAATTTGAACCTAAAAATCTTATCCCGAAATTTTATTCGATTATAAATAGTCTTGACACGTAGGAACCCGTAAATCTTATCCGAAAATATTATCCAAATTAATTATTGAGGTAAAAAAAGTTGTGAATAAAACAAAAAAATGAATAGTAACTGCCCTTAGCAAGGGCAACGGGTGGAAACACAAAATTCTGATTTGCAAGGGCAACCACTATTTACGTGAATAGTGGCTGCCTAGCTCCCCCCCTTGCCATGGCTAAGGGCAAATGGGTGGAGTTGCTCT
This sequence comes from Prunus mume, assembly GCF_029339155.1. Lineage (NCBI taxonomy): Eukaryota > Viridiplantae > Streptophyta > Magnoliopsida > Rosales > Rosaceae > Prunus > Prunus mume. The sequence continues at coordinate 1,626,586 of NC_142699.1, read as the reverse complement.
AAGACTTAGCTGAGAAGACATCAGCATTGGTGGCATCATCACAAGAAATGTTACAAATATCCCTCCAGAGTCGCAGGATCTTCTCAGGTCAAGGATTAGAAAGATCTGGTCACTTATCATCTAATTAATTACCTCCAATAATCACTGCAAGATTTCAGTCCTCTCTTTTATGTGATGTATCAGTTTTTTACTGATTTAAATAAAAGTCTATTTGCCCCATTGCAAATCAATGGTCTTAAGTTTCAACTTCCATGACATCTTGGTAGTGTGTGTGTGTATGTGAGAAACCTCACATCCTCCTGTATTTAAATGATCGCATGTACTAATTTTTGTTCTATTTTTAAATAAATAGTATAGCCAATCGGCTATACTCCTTCTTAAAATTTTCTCATTAAATTTAAGAGTATAGGATCGACTATACTCCGTGTTTTTTATAATTTTTATTCGAGTTAAAAGTATAGCTGGACGCCGATAGTCCCCCCTTTTTTAATTTTCTCATGGACTTAATAGTCTAGCCGCGCGGCTATACAATTTTTTGTCCATTTTTGCCCAACAATAGTACAGCCGCGCGGCTATACTATTTCATGTGCATTTGCTTACATAAGTTGATGCACTTTTTAAAGCTAGCTAGACTCCTTTTTAAAAGATTTACTCAAATTAATAGGATAGCCGTGCGGCTATACTCCGTGTTTGATTAATTTTTAGTAAATTTAGGTTTTAATCATAAAAAATTTCACTTTTGGAAAAAGCAAAAACGTTTTCAAAAAAGACAGAAAAACCTCTCAACTTTCAAATCAAAGACATGCAAATGTAAAGATTCCTTAGAAAATCCAAAAATAAATAAGGGCAATTTTGTCCATTTTGGCTTCTTTTAAAAAATTTCTCTCTCCTTTTGCTTTTTCCAAAGCGTCCCTTAATTGTTTTCCCAAATTATATAGCATAGCGGTATAGTATAGCCGGGCGGCTATACGCCGTTTTTTTTCAAATTTTCTCCTGAAATTAATAGTATTGCCAACAATTATCATTATTTTTAGAAAGTCATTTTTATTTGGTAGTCTAAAAAGTGGAAGTTGCGTTCATTTCCAAAAAGACAAAATCATATGAACCAAAAACTTTTTAGTTAGACTTTGCAGTGATTTCCCATTAGCCTTCTTAGCTACGAGGCTCTTTCAATTTTGAAGTGAATTCATTCACCACCAGACATCCAGCTTCCTTTCTCAGCAACCATCTTCTTCAGGACACTGATGGGAACTCCTTACCCAAACCCCATTTCTCCTTCCCAAACCCGCATAGGCTGGATTGGCATAGGCGTCATGGGAGCTGCCATGGCCTCCCGCCTTCTCTCAGCCGGCTACTCCCTCACCATCTACGCTCGCACTCCTTCAAAAGCTCATCCCCTCCAATCCCAAGGTGCCCAACTGGCCGATTCCCCATTTCAACTCGCTCAACTGAGCGACGTCGTCTTCACAATGGTGGGACACCCACCAGATGTTCGATCAAATATCCTCGACCCAGAAACCGGCCTTCTCTGGGGCCTACGCCCAAACTCGGTCTCCGTCGACATGACAAGCAGTCATCCAGCCCTTGCCCGCGAGATTTTCAATGCTGCGCGCACCAAAGATTGCTGGACTGTCGATGCGCCAGTGTCTGGGGGTGACATTGGCGCTAGAGAAGGCAAACTCGCCATACTTGCCGGCGGTGATGCTTCCGTGGTCGAGTGGTTGGCCCCATTGTTTGATGTTTTGGGGAAGGTTACTTACGTGGGTCCTGCGGGCTCCGGCCAAAACTGCAAGATTGCGAACCAGATTGTGGTGGGGGGGAATTTGGTGGGGTTGAGCGAAGGGTTGGTGTTTGCCGAGCGGTCCGGGTTGGATGTGCAGCAGTTTATGGAGGCGGTGAGGGGCGGGGCAGCTGGGTCGATGGTGATGGAGTTGTTTGGGGATAGGATTATAGGGAGGGACTTCAGGCCTGGTGGGTTTGCTGAGTATATGGTGAAGGATTTGGGGATGGGTGTGGATGTTGTGGAGGAGAATGAGGAGGGGAGGGTGGCGGTGTTGCCTGGTGCTGCATTGTGCAAGCAGTTGTTTTCTGCCATGGTGGCTAATGGGGATGGGAAGCTTGGCGGTCAAGGTCTTATCACTGTCATAGAGAGGCTCAATGGAAAGTGAGATGAAATGGTTAGCTCAATTTGAAAGGTGTGATAAATGGTTATGAGTGTGCTTATTTGTTCATTTGGCAAAGTTACTATTGTCGATTGCTATTAAGGTGCTTGCTAGCTTTATAATATTGGCTTCTGTAGCGCTGCCTGTTATAATGTATAGAATTTTAAAACGGTTTGTTGTACATTAATATTGATAATAGACATCGTTATCAAATATGTTGATTGCTTCATTTTTTTGTTTTTGGTTTCTCCTAATGATTTGTAAAACGTCATTTATAATCTCTCTTGGAACCTAGAATTTGTAATGAAATAACCAGTAGACTCGTAAAGAAACTTGGCTTCTGAGTCTGACGGAAAATATTTTGAAAGTACTACTGACCTCTCTAGAGATTTATGGTTGCTATGGGATGCACCTTTTTGCTCACACTGAAGTTTTCTTTGCACGCTTTTGATTTTTGTATTACTCACACCTCAGATGGGTATTGTTGACTGTATATGCTGTTCCCCAAGGCTAATTTATGAGAAGAATTATTTAAAAATTGAAGTAGGGTTATAGACCAAATACAAAAAGAATGATCGCTAAATTGGTGACCTAAATGAAGCTGTAAAGTTATCAACTCACATTTCTGTTGTTCGTCATTGGATGAGCTGGTCGGTACATCAGTTTCATCATCTGTGAGGTATTGGAAATTTGGAATGACCACTATTGTGTTTGCCAAAATCCTCTCAGAAGTTTAAATTAAGAATTCAGATAAGTTCTCCAAGAATGCTGGCAGTGGTAGGCTAGACTTTTACATATCCAACTGTAAATCTTCCTCGGCCATTTGTAGAGGTGCTAAGGAGCAGGTATCCAGAATTTTACACATTTTCATTACTGTCCTTTTCGTTTTCCTTTTTAAGGGCCACAAATAATGTCCCTGTAAATCTGTTCGATCATGGTTGTGTGTCAACTTCTATCACTTTTCTTTGTAGTTTTAGTTTTATAGGGTGCTTAGTAGCTGCCTCCAACTTGTTTCATTCTTCTCATATTTTGGATTTTTTCTCTGTTATTTTTTTCTAAATTTGTCCTTGTAGTTCTAAATAATCCTAAGTTTTGACTCCGATAACCCTCAAAGGTGGTTAGCCTTTACTGAAACTGATAGAGCCCCAGATGTAGGACTCAGCTGTACTTTCATTTCATACATCTAGGTCCTCTGTTCAGTATTATGGGGTCATTTACTTTAACTTTGCGCCATCCCTAACCCATTTTCTTCTATTCCATTTTAAGTCAACGCGTTAAATTGTGTCTAACATCTATTCCATGTCTCTAACTCATTTTCTTCTATTCCATTTTAAGAAATTTACTCAGCCCGGCTCGCACTCTCTTCTCTCTTTGATAAAAATGTCATCTTCAGGCTCCAAGAAAAATGATAGGAACCATAAAAACTCCACGAACACTCCTCCTGATCAAAAGTTTGTCCTACTTTCCTTCTGTTTCCAGTTTGGGTATTTTTTGGTGGATAGTTTCAAGTTTGGGTTGCAGATGAAGAGGAGGAGTTGGAGAATGGGGAAAGGAAAAAATTTCACCCTAAAGACACAATAATTACAATTTTTTATTTCCTAACTGTTGTTTTCTGAAACAATAATAATGTTGTTAATGGGGTTTTTTTTTATATCATCTCTGAAGGGGTATTATTAAGTTCATTGACTTGCTGGAGTGGAATGGTGCAAGGTTGGCTTTTTGCCATTTCACCATATACATTTCAATATCCACAATGACTAGGAAGTAACCATCTCTAAATTATAGATCCTTTTTTTATTAATCCTCGAGATCACACTTTTACCTGCCTATAGGGCAGACTTTAAATTTTTTATGGGAGTGATTATCCGCAGAGATTCGTCAAGAATCTCAGAGTCCGGTAAAGATTTAGCGGCGTCCATGAAAATTCGACAAAACTCTTAAAGTCATCTCACATTTTGGACATGATCCGTGGTAAAACACGGGGGTAAGGAAAGCTATATCTTTTGTCAAGTTTGGGTTTTTTTTTTCCTTCTGAATTTTTATTGATTACTTCTTTTCTTTTTTCTTGTGAATTAAGGTTTTGTTTTAGGCAATTAGAAGATCATCCACTCCCTCTATCTTCTACTGAGAGATTTAACTATTACATTAAGAAAATGGTTGCCATGGCTGAAAGGAAGGAGGCCCAAGAAAAGATAATACAACAAGAAAGTTGACTTCAATAGAGTCATTGAGGAAGGATGGGTCTTTCGTGATGCTCTCAAAGAAAGACATTATAGCAAAAACGTTTACTAAAAATAAAAATTGAATAACATTGTCAGAGAGAAGAAAGAAAAGAAGATGCAGACGAAAAAGAAGTTGAAGGCGAGGACGAAGAAGAAGAGGAAGATAAGGGCAAGGATGAAGTTGCTGCATATCATCTTTTAATTTTTCTTTTTTTTGGTCCTGTTTGAAAACGATTTTCCTAAGTAGCTAGAGTTCTAATGAGTGATATTATAGCAAGAGTTATGTATGTTTTATTCTAGGTTCTAATAATCTTAATGTATAAATTTGAAAAATGATTACCAAAATGTGTGGTTGTTGCATGCTTATTATCTGAATTATTTGCATTCGTAAAGATGGGAGAGGTGGAACTGTAAAGTTGGGCTGGCTGGCCACCACCGTCTCTGGTTTATTCTTGTCTCGGATGCCCTCCGGCTGGTGCTGTGTGGTCGAATGAAGGGTGAAGGAAGCAATGGCTGCTGTTTTTGTAGTTTAGTTTGAACTTTCTCGTGCTTCTTGTTTGTAACTTTGTTTTGCTTGGGGCTTGCTGGCCTCTTTGCTTTGTTTCCTTCCTTTCCCTTGATTGTGCTTTTATGGAATTTGATTCGGACTCAAAAAGAAAAAAAGAAAAAAGAGTTCACTTGGTTTCAGGTTCAACTCCCGTGCGTGGCACCATGGTAATGTGTGGGAGAACCTTCCTTCTCCTCTATTTTATATACTATTGCTTCTACTAAAAAAAAGTAACACCTATAAGAAAACTATATTTTTCACACACAATTTGAGAGGCAGGTTATAATTTAAGTATACATATACTTGGCCTCATTCTAGGGCTTGGGAGATTTTTGGAGTAAACATAACCCTTAATTTCATAATATGAAAGTTAAGGGTATAAAACATTATAAAATATCATCATCTTCATCCAACATGTCCAATTTTAATAAAAATTGTATCTTCTGAAAGCGTTTGTTGATATGTATGTATACAAGAAGTATTAAAGTATGTAAATAAGTTGCACGAACTAGCTCGTATTCTAATAATATTTCTCTTCTCAATATTATAATAAGTCATGAATTGAAATTTCCCTTTCCTTTTTTTTTTTTTTTAAAAAAAAATGTAAACGAATCAAGACAAGTGTTTCATGTATAGTTACACATTAAAACCATTAGAATTGGATTTCCCTGGAACACATTCACAAAACATTCCCTATCCCTTTCTTTATAAAATTTTGGGTCTGCCAGGCTATTATTTAAGTAGCCCTGGAGTGCGTACGTTGCATTATTATTTTGATTCCTATAGTAGTGGGAAAACTTAGACAAGGAAATACACGTAGTGGTGAAGAATTCTTCATATTGAATGAGACATTTTGTGCGGATTGAATGAGACACCCACGTGTCATTAGTAAGGTTTTCAAATGGCAGTTTACTTGCTTGCCCCGTCTAGTTTGCTCACCTGTTTTCTAGAGAAACGAGGAAACATGCATAAAATGACAAATTCAGAATTGGAATGTGCGTATGTGGCAGTCGGTGAGATTAGCAGTAGAATTGGAATTGGTGGCCATAGCTCACTCGTCGTATATGCATGGTTTTCAATGACTTCACCTTCAAATCCATTCCGTTCCGTGAACCAAATGGAGCCACAGCTGAAAAACATGTTGAACCTGTCTTCAAGTGCTAGCTGTGTTCCTAGGTCGGCTGCATCAAGTCCAAGCAAACATAACAAATGGGATACAGGAGGATCGATTTGGTGATGGTCCTAACCAAGGTCTAAAATATCGGGAGTTTCGGAAATATCGGTGGTCCAAAAACACGGATATATCGATGGAAATATCGAAAAAATATCGACATCGATAAAAATTGAATAAAAATCACAGAAATTATGAGAAAAACTTGGAAATTTTTATTGAAATTTTAGAGGATGTTTACTTAGTCAATTGTCTATTATTTTATTACAAAAAATTGGAAGGAAATGCATGGCATGGTGGGTTTGAGTGATTTAAGTTGATTATGTAGCGACCTGACAAACACTGTGACTTTAGAAAATATGTAGTAATTAATGAAAGAAAATTAAACACACCATAATTTTTTAGTTATAATAATGTACTTCAATATATTACACTTGATACATATGATAAAATATATGAGCTTAACCAAAAAAACAAAGATAAAATGTATGAGTAACTCAGTACCACATAGAAATAATTCCTATTAAAATTCAAACTTAGTATCACATATAATGAACAATATTAAAACTCAAAGTGAATAATAATAAAACTCCATAATATATAACAACAACAAAATACTACTCCATTATAAAATAATAAAACTCCATAATATATAACAACAACAAAATACTACTCCATTATAAAATAATAAATAACATTAAATACATGCTTAAATTTATTCTTAGGGAATTTTTTTATTATGAAAATTTATCTTAGATAATATTAGCTTGCAGACAATTTTTAAAGACCTTATAAATATTACAAGTTGATGGTATATATCGCGATATTATCAATATTTTTAAAGAGAAGAAGCTGGCTTTGATGAGAAAGGGAGGGGGTTCAAATCCCTCTGCGCGCAAGGTGAGGCTTTTCAATATTTTTCTATCTTTTTTGGTTTCATATCGCGATATTATCAATATTATCGATAATATCCCGATATATTGACCATTTCATATTGAATTTGAACGAAAATATTGGTCCCGATATTTCGGCGATATTATCGAGGATATTATCGATAAATTGACAAAATATAAATGGAATGTCCTGAAAATATCGGGACCCAAAAAAAACGATATTATCGCCGATACTGTGGTCCTAACAAATATTTTTTAAAATTTTATACAAGCGATATTGGAAGATGGTTCAAATACATGATTTCCAGTGCAAGGGTACTTTGTTGAGTACTTCTAATTTTAAACTTCTTGCAAAAAATAAAAAATAAATAAAAATTTAAGTGGTCCATCTTCTTCTTCTTCTTTTTTTCTTTCTTTTTTTTGGGTCTGAATCATTTCAGTGGTCCATCATTCATCGTGTTTTCAATAGTTCAATGTGTGTTTGTTTGTTTGTTTTTTTGAGAGAATAGCGAAAGGATTTTATTGATAGGAAGCTTAACTAGTACAAAAAAGGGGCAATGTCATTGGGGATTAGGCGAGTTTCTCTACACATACGGGCTCGGTCGTCGGTCTAACTGAGTAGCCTTACCCGCTAAACTGCAAGCAGGAGTAGGAACCTAACCACTAGTAGAGGGTGTTTTTTTAAACCATAAGAAAGTGGGTGCATATTTGTAGCCACCAAAAATACAGAAAATTTAGATTACTATCTTTAAGGGCTGTTTGGGAGTGCTTTTATAAAAAGCACTTCTACTCTGAAATATTGGTACCATTGTACATAACACAGATCACTTGAATGTCTTTGTACGATCTAAGCCTTTACAATTTAATGGGATGTGAGAAAAGAAGTGAAACTGCCACAGCCTATATTCCTGGTCAATTCACCTATTTCCTTATAACTGGAACCCTAAGTTTGCTTGGAGGCTTCTCAACTGAGTTTGTGAGCAAGGCTTACAACATTACCAAAGATGAAGCATACAAAATCACCAAAAGCCAGACTGGGGTTTTGATCATCAAGGTGGGTGAAGATGAGAATACCAAAATGCCCAAGCCCAGTGAAAACTCCACCCACAAACCAGTCCACAAAATCACCAGTGCAACAACATTGACTGAGAAGGAGTTTCCATTTCTCAAAGAGGCTGGGTTAAGTGCAAGCCTGATAAAGCTTGAAGCCAATGCAATTAGCTCCCCAACTTACACAACTGATGCTACAGTTCAAGTAGGTTATGTTGCTGGAGGGAGTGGGCAGATTCAAATTGTGGGTCTTAATGGCAAACTGGCCTTGGAAGTCAAAGCTGGTGATTTGCTTGTGGTTCCAAGCTTCTTCATGGTGGCTAAACTTGCAGGGGAAAATGGATTGGAAAGTCCTCACAAGTTCCCAGTAAGCAGAAGACGATCATATAGAATACTTAATTTCAAGACTTCATTTTTGCTAAACAATATTCAATGTGCATGTACAATAATATTATGTACAGCAAGAATTGTTTATTTTTAAGACATTTCCTATTGAGAGGGTCAATAATATACTTATACACACTACACGAATAACAGCACTCGAGCTCAAGACCTTTCTTGTGGGGAGCAATAATTGTTTTTTTTAAATAGTTTATTTTATGAATAATTGCCCTTATTTTTGCAGGCGTGTCCTAGAAGACTTAGCTGGGAAGACATCAGCATTGGTGGCATTATCACCAGAAATGTTACAAATATCCCTTAAAATAACTCCAGAGTTGCAGGATCTTCTCAGGTCAAGGATTAGAAAGATCTGATCAATTATCATCTAATTAATTACCTCCAATAATCACTGCAAGATTTCAGTCCTCTCTTTTATGTGATGTATCAGTTTTTACTGATTTAATAAGTCTATTTACCCCATTGCAAATCAATGGTTTCATGTTTGAATCCCCATGACACCTTGGTAGTGTGTGTGTGTATGAGAAATCCTCATTCTCCTATAATTTAAATTATCACATGTACTAAATAAAAAGTCAATGGTCTCAGTTTCAAATCAATGGTCTATTTGCCCCATTGCAAATCAATGGTCTCAATTTCACTTGCAGTGGTATAGTTCAATAGCTTACAAATTAAAAACTATACTTTTTAAAATAAAGTTTTAAATAATTAAATAAAATAAAATGAATAAAGTTCATCACGATAAGAATTATACAATTAAAATAATTTCAAAAAGACCTTTAAAAAGAGACCAATTTTGAATTTTAAAAAAATTAATAACATTTTTTTTTGTTGGTGACAATATTATATTAACACTTTTTTTTTTGGAAGAATTGAAAGTAGATTAAATGAGAACACAACAAAGTTATTATAAGAGAGAGAATGTGCAGAGTTATTATGGTGGGCCACCTTATTTAAATGAATTTCATTTCATAGTTTATTTTATTGACCTCTAAAATGCCAGTCACCTACTAACTCTAAATAAGTGTAAGTGGGCACGGATCTATCTCTTTTTTTCTTCCTTAAATCATAAAGATACAAATTAGAATACAAACAGATGACAGATCACAAGCGCCCAAACTAAGGTAGGCTAGATAAACACAAATAAGCTGAAAGAACAGTGACTCAAAATTATTGTACTTCATATTTTCTTTGGATGAGTTCATTTTGATTCCTACAGACTCTAATTTTGGTGTTTTGGGGGAGTGGGACCTCTCCTTTCTTCTCTGTATGTGATTCATACAATTCACACCAAACTAGACCACCTTTTTTTTCGTTGTCATGGTCTTCACGCACATTTCCCTAGGGTTTTGAGATTAGGAGGGGGGTTGGGGAGTGGGACCTCTCCTTTCTTATCGATATCATAGAGGACAGTTTGATCGGTGATGATGGCTGAGCAGTGCCGTAGTACACATGTAGTTTGTCAGATTTTCTACTTTGTCGTGTGTACGATTTGATTCTTGATATTTTGTAGACACTAACACATTAAAATACACCCCTAACAAGATTTGAATTTCATTTAACTCGAGTGTTAGAACAAATCTGAACTCACAAAAGCTCATGGGGTCTACAAAGATGACAATTGAAACGCAAGGGAAAACACAAAATTACCAACTACGGATATCTCTGTCAAAGTCGAGCAAGGTTTGCAGAGTTTGGTTTAAAGAGTTAGGCTTGAGGTGAATAACTTGAAGTGAAAAAGGAATTGCCTACGGCTCATTATCTCATTAATGCAAATGACTTCTTTACATACCAATTCCTTACTTCACATAAACTTAACCTCTCCAATTTCTTACCTCCCCGTCATTCTCATCGTCGGCATTGAGCTATCGGCCAGAGAGTGGATAAAATTGGAACTTTAGGTGACAAAAATTGAAAAGGCGTGTAGTCAACAAAATTCGTGAGTGTCATTAGAATTCCTGGAATACTTCAATTATTAACCCCATCTAAACAGTACATAATCTTTTGTTAAAGAAATTTTCAACTGTTGACTCTAGCCTAATAATGTACGTTATATATATATATTGTAGTGCCACTATAATACATCTATTGTAAAATATATTTTCAACTGTTGACTTTATACTAATGAGAAGCGTATTTGAACATAAATTGGTTGAATTGAACCAAGACACGTGGCATATTTGAACATAATTATGGAAAAAGACAGGAAATGTGGAAGAAATCAAGAGCATTTAAATTTTCTCTTCTTCTCTATATAATGGAACTCCTGCACCTCTGTCTTCACCCATAAACTTCATCAGGTCTGATCTGTATTGCTTTGTTTGTAGGCTTTAGGATTTTCTGGTCTCTCTCTTTCTCTTGAAACTAATTGAAGGTGGAAGCCAATATGGACTTAACACCCAAGCAAGCCCAGAAGTTGTTTGAGGGAGATGGTGGAGCATATTACATTTGGTCAAGTTCAGATGTTCCAGCTCTTGTTGAGGCCAAGGTTGGTGCAGGCAAGCTTGTTCTTCAACCTCATGGCTTTGCTCTTCCTCACTATGCTGATTCTTCCAAACTGGGATATGTTCTTCAAGGTAATTTTTTTTATAAAATTTTTGTTCATCATTGACCTTTTATATGAAAGTTTTGTTATGTTGCTTACTACAGTGGATATATATGGTACGTTCTCTTACCAAACTTATATTATCATATCATAATCAGCTTGATCAATTATTCGATTCTCGTAGAAGTTTGAAGATCGTGTGTATGTGCGTGTTTATTTTTGTTTGGCCAATTAAAAGTGGTCTAACATAAACATTTGTTTCCTCATTGACCTTAAAATTTTGTTTATGATGTTTGCTACGATGGATATATATTGTTCGCTTACCAAACTTATATTGTCAGACAAACATACGCAATGTCCAATTGTAAACCTAGAAGTTGGAAAATTTATAGGATTAATTAATGACATATTGATGCAGGTGATGATGGATTAGTTGGAATGGTATTCCCTAACACATCAGAGGAGGTGGTGATTAAGCTCAAGAAAGGGGATGTGATACCAATACCACTTGGATCAGTCTCATGGTGGTTCAACAATGGAGGCTCAAACTCTGAGGAACTTGTTGTTGTCTTCTTGGGTGAAACTACCAGAGCATACATTCCTGGTCAATTCACCTATTTCCTTCTAGCTGGAACCCAAAGTTTGCTTGGAGGCTTCTCAACTGAGTTTGTGAGCAAGGCCTACAACATTACCAAAGGTGAAGCAGACAAAATCACCAAAAGCCAGACTGGGGTTTTGATCATCAAGCTGGGTGAAGATGAAAAGACCAAAATGCCCAAGCCCAGTGAAAACTCCACCCACAAACTAGTCCACAGGATCACCAGTGCAACAACATTGACTGAGAAGGAGTTTCCATTTCTCAAACAGGCTGGTTTAAGTGCAAGCCTCATAAAGCTTGAAGCCAATGCAATTAGCTCCCCAATTTACACAGCTGATGCTACAGTTCAAGTAGTTTATGTTGCTGGAGGGAGTGGGCAGATTCAAATTGTGGGTCTTGATGGTAAACTGGCCTTGGACACACAAGTCAAAGCTGGTGATTTGTTTGTGGTTCCAAGCTTCTTCATGGTGGCTAAACTTGCAGGGAAAAATGGATTGGAGTGTTTCTCTGTCATCACAAGTTCCCAGTAAGCAGAAGATGATCATATAAAAATACTTCATTTTTGCAAGACAATATAATTGTTATTTGTTTTGTTTTATTTAGGAATAATAATTTGTCATGATTTTTGCAGACCTGTGCTAGAAGACTTAGCTGGCAAGACATCAGCATTGGGGGCATTATCACCAGAGATGCTACAGATAGCCCTTAATATAACTCCAGAGTTGCAGGGTCTTCTCAGCTCAAGGATTAGAAAGATCTGATCAATCATTATCTAAGCAGATCCATGCATGTTGATCACTGCAAGATTTCATGGCTTAATTCCTCTTTTATGTGATGTATAAATTTTTTACTATTTAAATACAAGTTTATTTCTCAATAATAAAATAAAATAAAATAAAGATTGTGTGGATCATTTTTTATGTGAAATCTCCTTTTGCTTCTCTCTTATTCTAAAGGATTGTGCGGATCAATGTGAAATCTCCTTTCATATGGAGATTCAATCTCCCACCTAAAATAAAATATTTTCTTTGGACTTTGTGTCATGGTAGACTTCTTACCAACGAGTCTCGAAGGCTGTGAAGGTTGAGGTTCTCTTGAATTGGCAATTTCCTCCTTTTGGGTGGTGGAAATGTATACGGCCCCACTTTGAAGGAGGCTTCACATTAAATATTAATTTACAGTAATATTTAAGGAGGAATTGAAAAAACTCACCTCCAACCATACTCTCTGTTCGTATGTATTTTTATTTTCAACGTGCTAGCATCTCCATTTGCTACACAGTCTGTATTTTTAAGTAAAATTAACCATATGAAGTCGCCATTAAAAATACCTACAATTATCACCTCCTTTATTTTGTTGTTGAAGTAGTGGAAGCACTTCATTGCATAGAGCAACTCCCTGCTAATTGTTACATCAATCTTCCTTCGCTGCCATTGAATCAATTTCAGAGAATTAAAGCCTATTATTGATATGTCACATGATTGTAAGGATGTATCAACATCTTCATATAAACATAGTTAAAATTCTCAAATAGTTCAAAACGTACGCTAAACGAAGAAACAATAGGCCACTACCAAGATAATCATACATCAAATGTGTACTTGACAATGAAGAATAAGAATCACAGAGACACAGAAGTGCCCAAAGAAATATAGGAATTTAATAAAAACCACAAAGAGAATATTGATAATTTTAGGATATATCTATTGTTTAGATGACACTTGTGTTAACATTGGTTATTATTGTTAAGCAGCAAGTCAAGAATTCATGTTTTGTGCCGCCGACTTCAATAATCGAATGGCCCGCACGCGTTATTTACTTGTACATTTTGGGTTGGCACTTTATGTATGTGTTTATCAGTCAATGAGTTGTGTTTGTAGAAACAGAAAATTTTGTTGTTTTGAACCTCAACACAGCTGAGGTTGCCCGCGCATCTCCACCTATTAAACCAGATTTTTGTATGAAGAAGGCCCAAATTATAACCGGTCATGCTGTACCGGTTGAATAACATTTGGTTGTTATTTTTCCAACCACAATGAAGAAATCGAGGTAGAAAATCTTCAAAAATCAAAAAGAGAAGCTCGGAGATGAAGAACGAACATAACCGAGCTCAATGCCCATGAAAATCTTCCAATGCTTATGTATCCTTAACATAATCAAACTAACGTAGTTGATGAATCGCAATAAGTGAATGATTCATTGAATTTGGAAAAGTGTTTGAGTGAATTTGGTTGGAGAAACCAAGAATTCAATTTAGTTGCGCTTGCGTCTAGTGAGATGCTAGATTGCATGATCAAATTAATGTAGTTCCAAATTGCAATGATTTAATTTGTGTAATTTTGTACCACTTGGGCTTTAGTTTGATGATTGAGAATTGAAGGCAATTTGGATTTGAGCTCATTAATTTATAATTTGTGAATTTGAAACTTTCAACCAAATGTTCACTAATTGGATTTTTAATGGACAAGTCCATTGTATTTGAGATTTGCAACGGAATGAGCCTATTATATTTGAGAATGTCGAGTCTTGAGATATGAGACGAGCACTTTGACATGAGACCACCATTGGATTGGGTCATGGGTCTTGAGCTTGCACTTGATAGCCAATATTTTAATGGGCATATATCATGAAACTTTTTATCTTGGGCTCCCAGCAGAGGGGGTACAAGCCCTCTTTCAACTGAGATTTACTGGGGCTTCTCAAAAAATCAAAGAAGCCAAAGTTTTTGTCCAAATAGGATTGGATCCTTCGTGTGGGAGGGGATCTGTTGTCTCTATTTTTAATGTCCCTTCGTGTCCCTTGTATAATTTGTTGACATGTGGCCACCCACTTAACCCCAATATTAACACTATTAACTTTACTTTCAATAAAATAAAAATTAAAAGAAATTCAAACGAGAAAAACAGCAGTCAGAGAGTTCCCCGCCAACGAGTACCCAACATTGACAACCCCAAACCTCGCTGGTTCCAGCCCCCTCACCTAACACAACCTCCACCCTGCTGCCCACTTCTCTTCCACTACCACCTCCTCCTCTTCTTCCTGAGCTCCCCTCAAATTTGGGTTTCTCAATTGAGCTTCGTCTGCCCCAAACCTCTCTCAGCCATCATCTCGCTCAGCCTTCCTCGCTCTCATCCTCTCTGACAGAGGCTTTGTCTGCGCCAATCCTCTATGCGCAAAACCTCCTCTCAGGCAAACCCCTCTGTCAGCCAGCGCCCTATGTCAGCCTCCGCTTCTCTCTTAAGCTGCCACCTCTCTCAATCGCTGCCATCACAGGTCAGATTGTCTCTTTTTTTTCTCTTTTTTTACTTTTCCCCCTTCGAATCTCTAACTAACTCTATCTGTCTGCAATTCGTAGATTCAGCACAGCAGTTCGCAGCCACCTCTTCATTTTATTTAGCTCTCTTTCTCTCTGTCAGGTATGATTCGCCATAAACTACTTGAGAATTTGAGTTTCTTTGTTATCCTGTCAAGTTTGGATTATTTCTCCACCTAGCTGGCCTGTGGTTCTTAGCTTAGTTACTGTCTGTTGTTTGCACATGATGTTTTTCAAATTGATTTAGGGTTGTGGTTCAAATTGATTTAGGGTGTTTTTTCAAATTGATTTAGGTTTGATTAAAATAAAATGGCATCCCTATAAATTTATCAAATTGATTCAAATTGATTGAGGTTTGATTAAAATAAAATGGAAGCCCTAGAAATTTATCAAATTGATTCAAATTGATTTAGGTTTGATTAGCAGCAGTTCGTGCAGATCAATAGGAAATTTCTGGAGCAGGTTGCAGCTTCCAGCAGCAGTTCTGCCACTCTTTGAGGTATTCTTCATCTCTCTCTTTCTCTTAGATTTTGATGTTCTGCAGAAATTCTGAAGATTTTTTAATTGTTTTTTGTGGATAAATTTCCTCTATTTTTAATTCTTTTCATCTGCCAAATTCATGTTATAACGAAGAGTTTTTGTTTGTATACACTTCTGGTCAGATTTCAGGGTCTTCATTTGCTAATATTTGCCTTGTGTTGTGAATAAGCTTTCTTTAGTCTCTATCTCCATTCGATTGGCTAAGCTGAAGTGCTGAACAAACCCATCACTTATTATATTGAATATATTAGATGAAAGCTCCGATTTTGTTTCCTTAAAAAACTTTAATTTCCTAATTAGATTAATAGAAATCAAACTGCCTTTTTAAACAATGCTGCCACTTGTGTTTCCATGAACCAAAACAAATCATGAAAAGGAACTATATGGAGGGATGCTTTGTTCTTATAATTTAGAATAATACAAGTTGAAGATAATATTGACAACAATTTATTAAGCTGTATTATGTTTAATACATATGTAAGGACCTAATTTTGAGCTTTATTAAGCTGTATTATGTTTAATACATGTGTAAGGACCTAATTTTAATACATGTCTCACTCTCATATTATGAGCTTTATTATGTTTAAGGACCTAATTGGGAAATGAAAGTAAATATAAATATGTACATAGTTATATTTTTTTTTACTTAAAGTGTTTTGTTTTGTTTAATTCGATTGTATAATGTTTAAGTTTTTTTTTTTTAATTGAGGTATTGTTTTTAGTTAATATCGTGTTTAAATTAGCATGAAATTAGTATTAATGTTGAAGATTTTGTTTTGTTTTGTGGCATGATTACAATCTATTTCAATTCAATCAAGCACCTCATTTTACTGGACAAAGTCAAGTATCCAACTGCAAAACGGTGTTTTATTTTATTTATTAAAAAAAAACAGCTATTAAAAGAGAAGAGAAGTTAAAGAAATAACCAAGTGAGGGCTAGGCCCAATTCATGGATGTCTCAAAGCACTTCCACTCATTTGTCATAGCAAAGGGCAATGGTATTACTATTTACGTGAATGGTAGCGGCGTTTGCAAAATGGTGTTTTCACCTATTATGGCAATCACTATTCACATGAAGTATGAGGAGAAGAATTTGTATAAGTTTTTATGTAGGAAGTGAAGAATATGACTATAAATTTTTTTTTTAAATTCTGAAATTTTTAGTTTTTTATTTTATTTTTATTATTGTTGACGTCATCGCTGACGTCAACAAACCCGAGCTAGAGCGCGATATCGTTTTGCCTTTGAGCTGATCTGGTTTCATGGGACCCAGCTTCTGCCAGGGCAGCTTAGGCCCGCTGGAAGCGTAAAACGGGGCTTGGGATCCTCCTACCCAGGCAAAGGCAACCGCTGGAGTTGCTTTTAGGCCCTTGAGGAAGACCGGGCTGCTTTGGATCCTGTAGTCTTTTAGATTAGAATATGAGTATGGCCCTGAGCTGAGCTGACTTGTAGTTTGTTTTGTTTTATTTTTTGGTCAGAAAATGCTTTATTAAAAGGCCCAAAAACTGCCAGCAAAACAACGAGACAGGCCATAAATTTGTACTGCCATGTTACCCTGGTTGTCAATTCAGTTTTCTTTAAAATTAAGAGCCCTGATTTACAAATGACAATCCTTAATCCTGATTTTCATCGAATCATCTGAAGCTCTACTGGGGAGAAGCTCAATCTGATTCTTTTTGGGAGGGAACAAATGGGGCTTCTCAGCATCATTCGAAAAATTAAAAGGAAGGAAAAAGAAATTCGTATACTCATGGTGTAAGTGAAACTTCATCTCTCCCTCTCTTGCCTTTTGTTCACTCTTATGATATGAGAATTAAGTAATCGTTGGTTTGTTTGTTTTGTTTTGTTTGGGAAGTGGGCTCGACAATTCCGGCAAGACTACCATTGTGCTCAAGATTAATGGAGAGGACACCAGTGTTGTCAGTCCCACACTCGGCTTCAACATCAAGACCATCACTTACCAAAAGTAAGTGAACTACGCTTAACCCCAAATCATGATTTTTTTACATTTGTATTTGTTTGTACCAAAGTGTTATGAAAATAGTTTGTGGGTTAATCATATATAGAGATAGTTGGAATGCTTGGGCTCCTATTAAGGAGATTGGGTGTTTATTTTCTCAATTTGGGGATTGTTTTCCCAGATTATTGACAACTGTTTATTTCATTGATTCGTTTATAGACCATAAAAAACTCTGGCACCAATGCAGTTTTTTGTTTATTATGATATGGAAACTTTAAATGCTTGTAATTTGATCTTGGCAGGTATACCCTTAATATATGGGATGTCGGGGGACAGAAGACAATAAGATCTTACTGGAGAAACTATTTTGAGCAAACTGATGGCCTGGTATGGGTAGTTGACAGTTCAGATCTTAGAAGGTTAGATGACTGCAAAATGGAACTTGATAATCTTTTGAAGGAAGAGGTATATTCGCTTGTTACTTCATTATACACTCACTCTTTTTGTTTTTGTACCTAGTGTAAAATAACCCATTTGGATTTCGTTATTCATATACCTCCTTTAATGTACGATACAATTTATGTGCTCATCTGCAGTTCCAGCTTTTAGGATATCCATCTAGTATGTGAGCATGTTCTGAGTGTATCAACTCATGCTGCATTTTCTCGAGTCTTGTACGAGTGTATAACTGTTTTAACTTTTGCTGGCTGTGAACTGATTAATTATGTAATTGAGATGCATCACTTGAAATTTTGGATAAGCAATCACATCCTCTTAAATAACTTATAATGTTGCTGGTCCGGAATCCTGAAACGAATATCGACATGATAAGACCTAGGAAATGCTTTGAGGAGTAATCCTTGCGCTTGTGAGTTATGACCATTATTTTGGTCAAATGTTCTAAAGAAGCTGACTTGTTTTGATGATATGACAGAGGCTATCTGGATCATCCTTATTGATACTAGCAAATAAACAGGACATAAAAGGTGCCCTTACTCCAGAAGAAATTGCTAAGGTAAGGCTCTAGGTCAGCGTGTATACACACATAGGATTAATTTGTGAATGTAGCCCTGGTTTTGTTTTGCATGCTTTGATTACCCATTGCCCGTAGACAGCTTTGTTCGTTGTCTTCGTTATGTTGCTTTAGATAGTTTATTCACTTGTCTTAGTATCTGGATGACAAATGCAACAACGGCATGGGTTTTACTCATCATGTTTGTGGAGTTTATATGCAACAATGTTATGTGAAATCTTTCAAGGAGTTTTGGTACATGTTCGAAACAATTTACATACAGATGAAGATGAGCATTCCTTTAAAATTATGAGTTTCTGAAACACTTATCTATTATACTTCCGTCTAGGTTTTGAACTTGGAGGCGATGGATAAAACTCGGCATTGGGAAATTGTTGGCTGCAGTGCATACACGGGAGATGGACTGCTTGAGGGATTTGATTGGTTGGTCCAAGATATTGCCTCTCGGATCTATGTGTTGGACTAATGCCTATCTTGAGTATTTTATTTTTGGTTGTGTTTTGAGTGATTTTTCATTGAGGTGGAGAGTTATCTTGGTATTTATGGAAAGCTGAATGGAACTTTCAGAGTTTGAAGCAAACTTTGCTGTTAAAAATGAGGGAAAATGCATTGTTGTAGTTGTAGTTGTAGCCTTGTGCACAGCGGCGGACCTCAGAATTTTTCAGCGGTGAACCCAGGAATTTTTCAGCGGAGTCAAGAGAATCAAATTCAAGTACCACTTGTGGTTTGAACTCCACATTTACTTTCGATGTTACCTCGGTTTGAGACTCCATTTTACAATTCTTGCAATTTAACCCTGAAGATCACCTCACCATCATAATAATATCGACACATGCTTTCATTGAGCATTCAAATATGTATAACCAAAATATTATATGCAAAATATGATTGTCACCACCAAAAATATAAAAAAAATAAAAAACCACTGTATATATCGGAGAAAAATACTTCCCACACGATATTTAAACGAAATAAGATTGTGAAACATTTGTAAAGACGTATTCTCCACATAGGAAGTCATTGTGAGCCTCTGGTGAAACATGACAAAAACTACTTCCAAAGAGCGTAACTCATGCCGATATACTTGGTCGAACATTTTCCTCAAATACTCAAATTCACAAATACAGAATATCACTTATCTCGTATTTCCGAGCTTCCAAATTTGTACAAATATGACAATGTAGCCGATTTAGAGCTAAGTTTTTGACCTTCCTGTCATAAAGGACTGGAAATCAACTCTAGTTTCACACTTGCTCAAAGATTTTAAAACCAAGAGTATATAGAACCAGATGCGAGTGCTCACTTTGTAGTCTCAAATCCTCAAGTAATCGAACTCAAGGCCACTTTCGAGCGTGCTCAAGGATGTCAACACCATGAGTACAGAACAAGACGCGCCGCGGTCACCAGATGGGTCCTCAAGGCTTGATGAATGCTCACACCAGAATCAACAAACCAGAAATATGAAAAGAGAAAAACGAATTAGAGGGGTACATGTGCTATTCAAGATAATAGCTTCTTTTGTATGGTTTGAATGACCAAAGCAGAAAAATTAAATTAAAAAAACGAATAGAAGGGGAAGATACTTGCTAGAGAACGACCCCAGGTAAGACCGCGTAGCCCAAAATAAAGGAACAAAGACAGTAAGATGAGGCCAGGATCATAAAGCCATCATGGGACTAGAAGCCCAAAAAGAAAAGTTCTTTTTTGGGTCAAAAGAAGCCCAAAAAGAAAGGATATAAAAACATTTTAGCGGCGAAAACGTTAGACACACACACTACATGCAAACTATTCAAAAATAAAGGATAACTTGCATGAGTTGACAGTTGAGTGAGTTTTACAGCAAGAAAAGTATGAGTTGAATCATGAATGATAGGTGGAAGTGGAACATTCATTTCCATCCCCATCCGGCTATAAAAAGCCCGTATTCTCTGCTTTTGTAATTAGTTTAGATATGTCTTTTATCACTAACTCCAAATTTAAAACTTTGTTGTCCAAAATGGGAAAAATTGCACACCTACCAAACATTTACCCAACAACAAAAAATCTGCTGAAACTAAAGAGATATCTGAAATGATTTAACAATTCGAAGAAAAAAAAGATAGAGCCATAGATTATCTTAAAACACTCAAACAATTATTAATAACGAGCACTTATGAAATAAACATTGGAACATCAATCAAATTTTCGTGGATCCGTACTTCGTATATCAGAATGAATCTAAGTTTTGTAGCATTCTCTTGTAAGGATCGACGGAAATTTGGTTCCCGTTCCAATGTTCATTATTCTTGACTTCTAAGATCTCATGTAAGTCATGAATGCTCGTTATTAATAATTGTTTGAGTGTTTTAAGATGAGAGCTGATTTTCTCACTCCTCTTTTATTCACTTACACTCCCTTTGTTAGAAATTGTATGTTCCCACTCCTCTTTTGTCCACTTACACTTCCTTTTTCATTATAGTACAAAAAGGGAATGAGAAAATCACCACCCTTTAAGATAACCTATGGCTCTATCTTTTTCTTCTTTGAGTTGTTCAATCATTTTGACACTTTTGTTCTCATCTTAATAAACTAAAACCAATCCAAGAATTTTGCAATGCAAATGTTTGAGTTTATTGTTTTTAAGATTGAAGTTCGTTAATTATGTTTATTTTGAGTTCAGTTCTTCTCTAGAATTTTAAGTTCTTGATTGCCTTGTTTCAGCTACTTGATGAATAAAAAAATTTGAATTTTTTATTTTCTCCAAATTCTATTACTTGGAGGAGGTATACAATGTACATACATGCTACTTGGTCCTCCAATGTAATCTTGACATTTGTCTCAGTTTTCCTCTGTTATTTCTACATCTTAATAAACCCCTATTCTCTGTTTACTCATGAGTTCAGAGAAAATCCTCAATTTGGTCTAATTTCTTATTTTTGGCTTCAGGGTTTTACCAGAATTGTCTTCTTCATACTTTTCCTGCCTTAATTTGATTTTACTTTTATTACTGAAGTATTGCGGTATCGGTTTATCTATAATCACTTCCCAAGTTTGCAAGAGGAGGTAATTAATTACCACTGAAGTTCTTATTCAAGGTTTGATAGGATTGCTGTATAACTTCAATGTAATTTAAAAGGAGGTAATTACTGCCTTGCTTAAGTGACACTCTGACACTAAACCGCCTTAACTATATTCTGTTCTTTCTTCTTGCCAGCACATTATAGGAAGAACAGATGTTGAGATTTTTACTGGGGTCGGCGTTAAGGAATCTCAAGACTTCAAGGAGGTTCTGGAAAAAGGTTACATGCAAAAAGGGAGATTACATTTGAGACACCATTATTTGGGTCAAAAACATTTTTGATATATGTGGAGCCTGTCTTCAGCAAGGCAGGAGAGACATTTGGTATAAATTGCATGGGGATGGATGTAACTGGATCAGATATTTGCATTTTGTATGTTTCAGAGTTCAATTCAAGACTTTTCTTTTGATCACTAAAGGGTATTTGTGTTTCTTCTGCACAAACAACAGGCGAGGAAAAGAGAAAAGATGGCAAAGCTTAGGGAGGAAATCGCTGTCCAAAAAGCAAAGGAACTTGCAACATCACTTGTTTGCCACCAAAATATGTTTCGTAAAAGCTTTAAAAGGACTCACTAGAGCTTCAACATCGCTTCATTTACTATTCAATAAAGTTTCATAATTTTTATTTTTTTTTAAACTAAGAAGTCGTCATTAATTTTTTTATGAATTTTTTATGAAAGTGTCACATTGAGTTTGTAGAATTTTGGTGTGTATATTTTTATGCTATTTAATGAATTATTATGATTTTTGGAAGTTAAAGCATTCAAAAATAATAATAAACGAAAGAGAATGACAAGTGGCAGCACTTGAATAATGCGACATTAGTGTTTTTAATGAGTGTCATTCTCGCATAGTGCCATGTGTCATGAGATTTCATTTTTATGTCTTTACCTTAAAAATTGACAAAAAAATAATCAGAAAGTTACACTAAAATTTCTACAAACTTTTTGCGACATTATCTTTGACTATCATTCGAGAAAAATCCAAAGTTGAATTTGGGAAGTTTAAAGTAATAATTGGTGGAAGAGTTGTAATACGGAAGAGTAATGATCTTTGTAGCTTTAGAATAATCAAAGCCCTAATTAATTTCAACAAAATCTCAAAATTATAATTCATCCCCAATTAAACCCTAGAATACTCAATTTTAAATTAAAACTATAATTAAAATATATAGCAAATGAGAGAATGAGGATAATACCTTGTTGGTGACAAAAGGAGAGGAGAAGATGTTGTTGCCAAGTTGCCTACCCAAGATAATAGAAGATGTAGCCAATAGAGGAAGAATTTGACCCCCAAAAAAAAAGGAGAGGGAGAAACTTGCTGTTGTCTGGTAGCAAAGAAAGAAAGAGAGAGAGAGAGAGAAAAAAATAATAATAATAAAGAAGTCTAATAGCCAAAGAGAAGGAGAGAAGATGGGACCACAAGGATGGGCAACATATAGGCATGGTTTGTTTTTAGAGATATTTAGTGATATATTCATTCGTATCACTAATATTATAGATAAACCCTCTACCATTGAATTTCTATAAACAAACCCAAAAAAAATTCAAAAAATGACAGCTGACCTTATTGAATTTAATATTGATTATTAAATTACTTTGATGTTCTATTGAATGTTTTGGGTATTTTTCTGAGATTTTGGAGTTGGACTTGTTTTAAGAAATTGATAGCAGTTTTGAAATTTATAAGAAGTTCAAGGCCTTTTTGTTATGTTGTAAATGAGTTTTGGGTGTGTTTCTAAAGTCTATTTTATATAGGGTATTTTTATAATTTGGGCCAGTATATTGGGTATAATAGTGAATCTCCCTTGTTTTTAATTCTTTTGATTGTTGGGCTAGGCTTATAACACATATATGTATTTTATTTTTTTTGAAAAATTTTAGGTGGGCAGGCACCCGCCCTGTACACCTCGCCACTGTGGTGTCAAGGTAGATTCTGTGTTTGTTTAATTCGCTCTTCAATCCAATGCTCAAGCCACGTCATTTTGCATACCTAGTCTTAGATTTGTCACGACTTAGTTGTGGACATTGAAAGGCTAAACAAGAAACAAAGTGAGGGAGACTATGCCGGCAAGATGAGAAAGAAGAGAGAGAGGAAGGAGGAGTAGGGAAAATGAAAGGAAAAGAAAGGAGGAGAGAATTGCTGGGTTGTAGGCCCTTTTTCATATATATATTTTTTAATTCTCACATAAAACTTAACTAAGTTTAACTATGAGACAGGTGCCACATTTTAATGATGGGGTGAGCATATACTTTTGTTTAATGTAGTGTGCAAAAATGCTACTAGTAAGGATATTAATTTAATAACATTAATATTCACTTTTCATTTGTCTTCCACTACAAAATTAGTTGGGTTCCATAATAAATATTATTTTATTGATATGAGTTAATTATATTGGTATCGATTGCTTTGACTTCTCCTATATTTAGACACACAAAATTCACGTATTATACATATAATTTTCATGTATTATTGAATAAAATAATATATATATATATATTTTAAAAGGGTATAGCATGCTATACTGGTTTTAGTATCACGGCTATACTCCTTTTAAAACAAAATGGTATAGCTGGTCGGCTGTACTTGTTTGACACGTGCGCATAGGAGCTGCTCGTATCTAAATAAATAGTATAGCCGCAGTCGTGCGGCTATACTAGATTCTTCTTTAATTTTTTAAAGGAATAGTATAGTCGTACGGCTTTACGCGCTTGACATGTGGCATCTATGTGTGGGCGCGTCCTTTTTAAATATATAAATAGTATAGCCGTACGGCTATACGCTTTAAAAAACAAAATTGAATCGAAATTTGGCATAGACTGTGACGATTTTCGTCGGGACAGGTTTAAAAAAAAAAACATATAATTAGTTTCTTTACTTTTGTTTTTTGGCCTACTTCTTTAATTCAATATATGTAATTATGTAATATCTTAGCCTTTATGAATTACTTTAATTAGTAATTATATTATATTTATTATTTAATACGAAAAAATTATGGAAAAAGTTCACAAAATAATTAATTTCTATTTACGAAGTCTTTTGTGAAACCATTTGGGTGTCCTAATTATATTTCCCATAGCCCAAGAGCCTTATCCATTACTATTAAGCCATTATTCGAGTATTTATTGTCACCTTTTCATTTTTAACTTTTCTAGAGTTATTATCTGTATAAAGATTTTAGCACCTTCAGGTTTAATAATGTAATATTAAATGCATTTTTTATTATTTGATTTCATATGGGTATAATTGGAAAATTAAATCAACTTTGTTTTATATTCTTACACAAACCAAACATAGAAAAAGAAATAAAGTGGCAATTCTTGGTTACTTTATTAGGATTATCAAATATGGGAAAGAAATCTTCTATTTCAGGTCCCTTGGGAAAAGACATTAGAATTTCCCATCAAATCTTTTCCCTATATTTTTTTTTGGGCCAATCGTTGGGAGAGGGAGAGGGGATATCAGTTAAATTGGTTCTCTACAAATTTTTGACAATATCAAGGGTCGAACTTGGGTGCCAATGTGGGGGGGAGGGGGAAAATTGCTCCCAAACCGCCGCAACTGACCACTGGCAATCTTTTCCCTATTCAATTGAGATTTTAAAATATTTTAAAGAAGTTTAAAAATTCATGCGTATTCAATCATGATTTTATAGAAGTCTATACAATTCTAGATGTATTCAATTCAAACCTTTTAAACTCATTCAAATTTGGATGTATTCAATCACGATTTTAAAAGACTTCATAAAAGTTTGGGTGTACTAAAAAACTCATTGATTTTAAAGAAAATACAAAAAAGTGATGGATTTCATTTGATTATAGACTAATTTTAGGTCATGACAATTCTTTGCTTCATCCCAGAGATTTTGAGAGATATATTATTTTTTCTCAAGATATTCACCACTTCTACTACAACCATCTTATCATGGCTATTATCGCCGCCACCACAACCGCCATCGCCACCACACCCACAACCACCACCACCGTGGCCACCTTCACCACCACCCCATTGCCACCCCACTACCAGTCCCACCATCACCCCCACTGCCACCACACTGCCACTGCCACCTTCACCACCACCCTCATTGCCATCGCAACCCCCACTACCAGTCCCACCATCACCGCCACCGCCACAGCCACTGCCACCGCCACTGCCACATCCACCACCTCACTCTCACCGCCACCACCACTACCTTCCTCACATCTCCATTGCCATCGCCATCACCATCATTGTCATCACTCCTAAATCCTTTGTTTTTTGAATGCCATAAACTCCATTAAAATCAATAATAAAACTCTAAAAAATTCAGTTAAAATCTATACACAATTTCAATCAAAATTTATGTAGCGTTTGTAGCATTAAGTCAAATTCAATTAAATTCAATTAAACTTCATCAACTTTATAACTTTTTTAAAATAATTTATAATCTAAATTGGATACACCTGAACTAAACGGGCCAGAGGATTTCAATTTTCGAAGGAGCGGGAAAACATCATTCTGTTCCTTTTTTTAATTCTCAATTATCGCAAACGACTGAAAGAGGAGGAGGAGAAATGTCCAAGTTCGAATTCCCGAAGCTCAGTCGCAACGACATAGTCACAATCCTCGCCGACTCTCAGATCGTCGCCATTTCTGACCGCGATCTTGTCAACCCAAACCCTGATTTCGTCGCCGACCTCTTCGCCCGGATCCTCAGCCATATCGACTTCCTCCACGAGTACGTTCCTCTCCTGAAAAACCTAATTCTCCCTTTCTTTCCTCTCTATAAATTTGCATAAACAAAGCCCTAATTTTTCTCCTTTTTATGTTTTCTCACTTTTTTGGGTTCTAATTTCTATTAATTTTTTTTTAAAGAGATGGACTTGGACCCAGATGCTCTGTTTGGTTCCTGAAGAAAAAAAAGGAAAAAGAGAGAGATGGGTAGAAGTGAAGAAGAATCCATGTTTGGGTTTTTGAAGATTTTCTGAGCTTTTATTATTTGATGTTAGTGAGATCGGATGTTGGGTGAAGGGAAGTGAGTTGAACAAACACTTTTTCTCCTTAATGGAATGGAGGGAATAACAGCCTAGTGCCGTGCTTGGTTTCTAAGAAAATGAATAGAGATAATTTTGAATTACTGCGTTCAATAGTTACTAAGAAGGGGAACGAAAGTTTCGCAGTTGTCTTGTCTGCTCTTTGTCACAGAGCATAAATTTCTACCATGAATTTTTTCTTATACATCAATTTTTGTTTAAGTTGAATTTTATGTTCTTTAATGTTCTTGAGTTTTATCAGCAGTTAATTAGAGGTTGGTTTTGGTAGGAAGAGAAGAGAAATTGAAGCTCCTTAATATTATAATTGTTTCTCTAATTTGGGACTAGTACCAATGTTCGTAATAGAATCTTAGCTTCAAACCTTCCTGGGGTTTCTTCTTTATGCAGGGAAGATTATGAGCAAGTTGAGTTTGCTGCCTTGGAGCAACTTGAGAACCCGGATCTTCACATTGACTCGGCTCGGAGCATGAAGCTGTACAACAGGATGAAGGAAGTGGTGGCCTTAGTAGATTGCCCTAAGAGATTCACCCTAAAAGATCTGATAAGACCAGAGACGGATCGAACTGAATATTTTCTCAGTGCAATTCTCAATTTTTGTCTTCACAGGTAACATTTGTGCAATTATTTAGTCTTTTAAAGTATAATATTTTAGGAGCTGTTATAGGTACTCCAAGAAAGGTCACTTTGCAAACCTCCCTTATGGTTTACAAGAGAGGAGTGCATGATTGGAGTGTCAATAACAGTTCTTCCACTTTTCATTTAAATTTGTTTATATTATTGAGTTAAATTCTTGTATGAGCTCTCCAAGTGTGCTTGGAATGTATATGATGCATGTTTGGAGGGTTGAATTTGTCAATGTTGCTTTGTAAGGAAACCTGGAGGAAGAACTTGTATTAATTTGTGTCACCTGATTTTCTCATGAGAGCTATGGTACTTAGCTGGTTAATGGTAAACCAGAAGTACAGTGTTCTAATAAGTGATCAAAAATAAAATAATAAAATGAGAAAATTCCTGTCCCAATCATTCCTTTCCTAAGCAATAGTTATTCCCATTTTTAACTTCAAAGAAAATAGAACACATATTACATATAAAAAATTACGGGTTCTAGTTTAAAGAATTTTATCTTAACTATTGCTTCTTACACATGTTAGCTGTATTTTTTGATTATCAGAGAGACAAAAATGAATATCCTTACCAAAGTTGTCGATCAAGTAACTGATATTGATGAGCAACGCAACAGGTGGGAGGACAGAATTTCCCAGGTAACTTTAATATGAAAATAGGTGTCTTTAAAACGTTCATTGTGAATGTGCATCAATTTCACCAGATATTTGTGTCGTAGTTGAATGCAGAGATTGCGGACTACAATGAAGCAAGAGAAAAGGAGTTACCTCTTGTTCAAGAGGTAGATGCAAAAGTAAAAGAATTGCGCCAAACAATTGCTGGCCTCAACAATCAGCAAATGTCACTGAGAACTTCTCTTCGAAAGTTGAAGGAGAAGACTGGAGAAATGGAGGAAAAGGTTAGAATATTGACTAATAATTCTAAACCCTGCTTGGAAAGCTGTTGTAATTGCTGGAGATTAAGCAATTGGTAGTGTTGAATGGTTAGGAAAATTGATGACGTACAATTTTAGGAAGGTGAGTGATTTTGTTATGAAAATTCAGAGACAGGCATTAAAAGAGCAATAGAATGAAAGATTAAAATGAAATTACTGAGGTCTTTTTGATTCATAATGACAACCACCAAATGTAATTTGATGATCTATCGCATCTACTTCCACTCTGGTTTTGGTTACTCTGGAGTTTTTATGCTTGATTGAGCCCTTTGTCTGTCTATACTTGGTTGTGTTTCTTGTATATTTTAACTGCAGTTCAACTTGTGAAGAGGTGTCGTGTCTGTGTGTGTATGTGCATGTGCACGCCCATGCTCCCCAAAACTCTAACCTTGTGTTAGTAGGAAGGAGAGCAGAGGGGCCAACAAATGCAGTCCTAAAATGTTCGGATTGAAGACAGATAAATGAGAAATGTTTTAAAACTTCCATTTAATAGTTACATTTTACTCTCAATTCTTCCTATTTTCCATTTGCCTCATTGAATGTAAGTCTCTACATTATTATTTATCATTGAGTATGCAGATTATCTATTTAGACAACTGTGTACGTTGATGTGCTGTGTTAAACTTTTATTTTGAGGTCATTATGCAGATTGTCTATTTAAATATTTATATTTTCAATTATTCTTCTGTTTTATTCTGTTGCTCCAGATTTCTAGCGCTGAGTTTGCTCTGGTACAAAGTGTCCAAGAAAGTGCAAATTTACGCTCAAGAATTGTTCAATCACCAGATAAACTGCAGGTATCGTTTCTGTTTAAGTTGTATTTGGTAAATGGAAATTTACCGAACAGAACTGCTACATTACTGTTGATTGCATCCCCACTCCAAGTGTTAACAGGCTCATGAAGTTTTTCTAGTTTTATTTTTCTGTAGTTAAGCGACAATTTAATATGGTCATGCATTTCATGAACTGAGTCATTAATCTTTAAAAAAGACCAGAAATAATAAATTGGTAAATTTAAAACATCAAGGAGGGGAAAAAAATTCGATATTATTAATTCAATCTGAGGCTAGCAAATTTCACCAACGGATTAAAGGTTCCATACATGAAATAAAGATGCACGGTGACAACAGATTTCCTTAATGAATACTCATAGTTGGAGTAAACTAGCCCTCAGCAGTTCCATTATGAGGATAGAAAATGAAGATGCTATAACGAATATGATGATTCCCTCCATCTCCTTTTGAAAACAAAAAAGAATGGAATTAGACTTATGGATAAAAGTTGGATATGCAGAAGATGCATGGTATACGAGATTGAATTTATTAAGTTTTATCCACACAGATTTGGTTTTACTCCCTATTATTGACATTGGATTACTGTTAATATGCACCATACCCATTCCACACTCCCTTTCCTTATACCCCTATTGTCCTTTTCCTTACCATTCTCACATGAACTTTTTCTCAAGTTTTCATTGTAGCCTATTCACAAGTGATCCTTGATCTCATAGTATGGGTTTTCCAAATAAGGGCTCTTAACTACTTGTTTCTGTATCTTACTAAATAACAGTAACTCCATTCATTTTTAGTTATGTTGATTGGGTTCAGTGTTTCTTTAGTTTTCTTTCATTAATTGCTGACCAGATTTTCACTTGAAGAGGGCTTTAGAAGAGAAGAAATCTGTTCGAGAGGAGGCAAAGAATTTTGAAAGGTCAGCAATGCAATCTTTTAAGGAGAAAACTGATGTTGATGAGGTTTATACAAAGGTAATCTATTATGAAATTCAAAGTTCAATTTTTCTTTCCTTTCTAGATGCTATTCTTTTATTTTTTTGATCTTCAAACCAGTTTAGAAAATGCTATGAAGGCTTGCATTCCAGAAATGTCACAATCTTTTAACAGTCTTAGGTTTTAAACAATATTTGGTTATAAATGACAATTAACTTTAAAAGATTAAAGCAACGAAGTGAAAGAAAAAAAAAATATTTATGAAATAAAGGGTAAACCTACATTACATGGTGATTAATAGCTCCAATAATTTAACACCCTAATCTATCATATTGTAGGAAAAAATAAAAAGGCCACTGTCCCTCACATAAGTCTTGATCTATATTTGGTGCAAGTCCTCTTACAATTTTCAAAAAACAGATGATAAATAAGATGCAATTTAACCATTTAGTAAGTTGATGGAAGTGATATAAAACTCGAAAATCATATAGTAACAGCCATTCATATTTTACTGATGTGTGTATGTGCCTGCACATGCTATAAATATACCAGACAACAATATGCATGTATCCATGAAAGAATATACGCAGTTTATACAACATTGTAAATTTTTATTGGTCATTTGTTTCTGTGCTTGTTCTCAGGTCTCAAAGAAATTGTCAAAGCACTTGGCCCAGATGCAGGCTATACAAGAACAGGTATGTATATACCATAATCTTGTATGCTTGAATGATCTTCGTAGTGTGAAGTCCTTGTTTTGTTGAGATTTATTTTATACTGTCTTCTATGCATGCGATGGTATAAATTTACTTATTTAAGATAAAAGATTTTGACTGTAGGCAATCTTATTGGTGCAGTCAAATGTTCTTTACTTGAAATGTCCTGTTTCATAACATTGCCACTTTTTAATTATTAGGTCAATTCTGCTAAATCTGTCGAC
This sequence comes from Prunus mume, assembly GCF_029339155.1. Classification (NCBI taxonomy): domain Eukaryota; kingdom Viridiplantae; phylum Streptophyta; class Magnoliopsida; order Rosales; family Rosaceae; genus Prunus; species Prunus mume. Next base: position 1,595,838 of record NC_142699.1, on the reverse strand, counting down.
AGAGATTTTAAGGCTGTGAAAGCTAAATTAGCTGATGATGGAGTCCTAAGCAGGTCTCTTCAGGCCAAACTGGTTGAACGGGAAGGAAAAGGTAGCTTCTTAGGGTTGATTTGGATGGAAGGATTTAGAAGGAAGGATTTTGGTTTGAATCTTTAAGTAAATTGCTTAATTGAACTGCAGAAATATCAAAATTTTATGTTAATAACATCCACATTTAAGTTTGATTATTTCAAAAGTTGAGGGATATAAAATACTTAAGAGAAAAGTGTCATTCAAGTCCCTCATTTTTTTTTTCAAATAAACAAATTAATTTGTTGATTTTATTAACAAAAGAAAGTAGCATTATTAAACTCTAGTTAAGCAATTTGCACCATAAACTCAAATATTAAACCCTCACTTTAAATCCTTCCATCCAAATGGAACCTATTTCAATCTATATTGAGTTACTTTCCTTTTTAAACATGTAGACAGGGCTTAATGTAAATGGCTACTTGTGCTACAGAGTTTAGAGCTCCTTTTCTTTTTCTCCAGTGGAACAGTTTAATGAATTAAAAAAGCAGCTAGAAAAAGAGAGAGATCTAAAGTTTGAGGAGGCTTCTAAAGAACTTAATAATGTGAAGCTGGAGGCGGAATCTAGGAGGCACGATATGGAAGCAAGGCAAAAGGATGTCGAAGCTGCAGTTGCAGAGGTACTATGTGATTAGATTATGATGAGCATACCAATCTCTTTCAGTCTGAAGTACAAACTGATAGTTTAGCTTTGCAATTGATAGGTGGATTCTGTCACAGCAAAGACTACATCAATAAAAGAATCTGGAGCATCTCATCAGAAACAATTAGCACGTAAATGTGAGGAGATCATGAAAGAGGTACCTTCCCATAGGAAACATTGTTTCCTTTAGAACTACTGAATTATATTGGTGGAACAAATTGAAATATTTATTTTCTATTGGGTTCATTATAGAATTTTAAGGAATATCAAGATATCAGTCAACGGGGAACTCTCTTACATTTAGCTAGGTTTTTCTATTTCACTTTCTTTTCTGTTTTTAACTTAACATTTCCCTCTAATGTGAACAAGCAAGGAATATTAAGTGTAAACTGAACCTGAACTCTGTGTAGCGCTGCCCTTTTATGTGATTAGTACAATTTTATGTTTTACTTCACGTTTTGCACCTTGAATGCTTGCAGTTCTACCAATATCAAAACTCAATTAGGTTCCTGCTGCCAATGCCTGATGGAGAGAGCCAATAGTTCGTGGAGCAGGGATTTTGTTTGCCAGTTTGACTGCAGGGCAAGGCACTTATATCCCGCTCTTCCTACTTGGCCAAAAATCTAGAGTTAATTGGCCGGATAAGAATTATAAATTCTTTCTTATGACTACTGATTGTATCTCTTAAAAAAAGAGCTGGAACATATTAAGGTGCCATGTCGTTAACCTCATAGATTTTGAGTTGCATGTATATTTTCAGAGAATTCACAATGGGTGTAACTTATTTAGGAGGACGAAGGGGCACTTACATCTGTTAAACAGTTTGTTCATGTAGTGTAGGTTGCTGTTTGTTTATTTGTTGTTTCATGGTTCATGTATAAAGCTAGCTTGTTTGAACTGTGATCAAATCAGAGCTATGATGTACTATGCGTGAACTTCTTCTTAAGGTAATTGTTTTACACCAATTTATCAACTTATTTAGCTATTTTTGTTGAGGGGCAGATTTATCTATCTTAATCGTTGCATGATTATGCCCCACTTTGTTTTAAAGCTTCCGTAGGGTTCTTCAAAGTTTAAACCTGATTAAGACAATAGTATCTTTATATTTATAAACAAACATTAACAATTTAAAAATCTCTTCCATGTAATAATAACTGTATTTAAAATATTTATAATTAAAAGTGAAGGGCAAGCAATGGTTACATATGTCACAGTTAATTTTTCATATTTGCAAGTCAGCAAGACTCGATTAGTATGGTCGTCACGTATGAGTTGGAAGTTTTCTCAAATTCCAGAAAAACCAGGAAGAAACAGAATATGAAGCCCATAGTTAAAGAACAAAAAACCAATATAATATGCTTAGATTTTTCTACAAGAAAGTTGCATGGAGAAGCAAATATTGATCATGAACCACCGCAACCCAGAACATCCACATGCCACTATGAACATAATGGAAATGAGCAACCCCACAATCAAACTAAAGAAGTTGTATGAAAGTCTTTATATACAATATGGAGATGCGTCTGTACTTGGTGCAACTTTGAAGCAAAATTACAATTATTGTTTGCGTGTGCGGCCAATGCCAACAACTAAGTTAGTGTGTGACTTTTTTTTCCCGTATCCTTTCTTGTCATCTGTTCAAATACAAGTGAAAAGTTCTCTTCTATTTTCTGAAATTGATAACTATAAGCCAGATTATTGTGATTCCACAACTGGAACTGTTGAGTAGGTACAAGTGTAACTCTCTACTGTGCCATTGCTCTCTACCGTGCCATCAGTCTTTCTAAATTTAGTCCAGGAAATCTTCCATGTCTTGAGCAAACTTTGCCTGCATTATGTGTGTGTGTGTGAGAGAGAGAGAGAGAGAGACAGAGAGAGAGACAGAGGCAGAGACAGAGGCAGAGGCAGTCATGTTAGAGCACTACAAATAAGGATGCTTTTATAACAGGGTCAAACGAGTAACCAGAATATGATTCTATTTTATCCCCCAATTGACTCCCTTATCAACTAAAAATTAGAAAAAGAGAAAAGAAACAAAAAACAGCCAGCCAATGCCGAGGCACCTAGGCCAAGAATGGCGGAGGGGAGGGGAAGGGATGGAGGAATTTCCCTTTTTCATATTTGTTGTTTAAACTTTCAGGGGAAAAGAAGAATTAGAATCTTACGGAGGAAAAAATAAATAAATGGAACATTTCCTTTTCAGGTTCAAGTAGAATCACTCCAGATGGAAAAATGATATTCAGAAAAACAATTTGTACCTTCAGAAAACATATATCAACATACTATGCAGTTTTGTCTGATTCTACCAAATAAATCAGATCAATCTAGCAGAAAAGCATATTTACTGTAGATTTTACTCGCAACTAAGGCACTAACAATTTTCATGAAATTCAACATATCCCGTGGAGGTGTTCAATTCCATAAATACAAAACCAGAGATGGCATCATGTCAAATGCACCACTAACTAGTGGATGGCACGAAAGAAGAAAAGAATAAAGTTAGTCCAAAGCATCTAAACATGATAAGTCAGTTCTCACAAAAAAAAGGAGGCAACTTAGCAGAGGAGCTAGCAAAATATGAGTTTGGTTAACTTCTACAAATTTAACGTGCACATGTAATTATAGTATACTATGCATCCAAGCTAAACAGATATGGGAAAGTTCGAATTTCATCATGATGCCTATTTTAAAGACATCCCATATATCTCTACATGCACCAAAGAGTTACGAAATAGTGTAGGGAATATAATAAACACCTCTCTGGTTCAACAGTCCTCTTAGCAAGCATAAGCGTCAAGAATACAGGAACCATTGCAGCGCACAAGTGCTTGAGGGTGTGCCCACTGACGATATGATGAGTCCAATCGTAGATCACTTTATCAGCAGCTTCTTCCACCTTAGCTAAAAGATAGAATCCTGCAATAACATGAAAAGTTCATAACCAATATAGTGAAAATACAAGGTTTTAGGAAACAACAAAGTAACCCATGTTACTAAAAACGCAAACCTGCTGCCCAAAGCCAATACGTGGAATGAGTGTACATTGGAGGCAACAATATAGCCATCACAGGAATGGCAATGCAAGGAAGAAATTGGACCATAGCATATGGACGGAGGTCATCAAAGAACCTGTACAAGGAAATTACAGAAATTATTTTTTACTGGAAATGGAGTGTATAGAAAACAAGAAACTCGGTTTGATTATGCAAAAGTCTCCTGAATATATGTTTACAGTTAAGTTCCCAAAAAAAAAACAATTGTAGCAAGGGATTAAAAGGTAATAAGGATATGCATTTGAGACTGCTCCGAAACCCATCCTGGATTTACAAAAAACCTATTTGCTCCCAAAACTCTATAATCCCAATTTCACTGCATGCCAGTAAAAGTCCAAACTCATTTTCGTACAGAAAACTAGTCACACTCTAGTAAATATACTTCATTAGCTACAAAGAAGGAAACCCAAGTTCTCAACAGTACACAATAGAGCTTGAGAAAAAGTTATTATTATCATGAAAAGGAATAAAATATAGTGCTTGCCTCCAATACAATATGCTGACAATACCCGCCAAAAGCAGAGGTATGATGGAAATTGTTCCCTTCCGCTCATCAATCCTTTCAATGATAAAGATTGCAATGATCGATGTGAACGCAATTGTCATCTGTAGTTGTCATAAGACACAAAAATAAATGTGAATTAATGTAAAATATGGCATCTTAATAGTAGTTGACATTCTATATAACAAATGACTTTTGTTGCAAGATCAAACTCACTGGCAAGCGATCCCACACAAGACGAGCGTCATTTGGCTTCAGATGATAGTATGAGGATCCGATTGCAACAGCAGCCACACCGATGTAAAAACACGTCCAACCCCAAAGCTCTCCTTGCAAGCTATTATTAAAATATCAAAAATAAGCACTGACTGTACAATAAAGCTTTTAATCCATTCTAGGCATTGTACATGAAGTAAAGAACCACAGTACCTGAACTTAAAATAATCCCCATAGTAGCAAAGGACAAGACCAATGAGACCAATAACAAGGAAAGGGAAATTCGAAACCACATTAAGTGTATTAGGGATACCTGGAAATAAAATGAAGATGCCATGTTACTAAAATGGAGTAAAAAGTTAAAAAGGATTAAATAATGAATGCAACCAAAAACCTAACAAATCCCAGAATAAGTTAAAGTAGTATGTCTGGCCAACATCTGAATCACAACCATAAACAGAGAGTCCTAAGTTCATAACCTGAACCATGGTTGATAATAAGTTATACTAAAATTATTCTTTCCCACAAGAGCCACTAAATTACAAGACAACCCAACATACCTTACACTTAACAAAACTCTGTTAGAAATCACTATCAAATTTGAGGTTTGAAGAATAATCAATATTTTAGTTTGACTCTGAGCTTTTTCTAAAACCTTATTACATCAACTTGAAAAATCAGTAGAAATCTAAAATGGGGAAAAGCAATATTAGAAATGAACCCAATTTTATGTCATCACTCACAAAAGGCTGTTCTGCCCCAAAAACTGGTTCATATCTTTGCTCACATAGGTTATGATTAATCCTAAAAATCGCGAGCCAATATTCACAGCTTAGCTTAGCACAACCTTGCAATGTGAGCTCGTTAAACACAAATTCTAACTATGTTAAGCATTATGACATAAACAGGAATTGCAAACTCTATTTTTCCCATTATCATATATTTAGAAATAACTGCAATTTGCTAACCAAATATATATTTCACTTATTCCAGTCCTTAATTACAAGCCCGTATACTTCCAACAAACTAAAGTTCACACCCAACCTGAGTTTTGATGGCTCCACAATAACCTAGGGAAAGGGGCAGAAAGCAATATATGGTTTTCAATTTCTGCAAGAACTACTATGCAATCACTAAAGTTTAGCCCAAGATCTCAATATATGTATAAAACGACTCATACAAACAAACAGACACATACATACTGATTTGTACATATATATACACATAAATACAGAGAGAGAGAGAGAGAGAGAGAGAGAGATTTGACCCAAAAACTCGCGCTGATCAGCGAAATCGTGGTAAGCTTCAGACTGAGGGATGGCAGGAGTGACGATCATCAACACCACAAAACTGAGAATGGCTACCCCCCAAGCGTACACTGTCCTCTTCTTCATTTCCCTTCTCTTCTCTACTTCTCCAAATCGTCCCTGGAATTACAGTTTGGTTCGGTTGGATCTTCGGCCAAATGACAAGGCCCGTTTTAACCCGGAATTATAGTTATTTATTATAACACCCCTACGTTTTTTAGTGTTTTCACAAAACTCTGAAGTTTCAAAAACTACACTAACATCCTTACATTTCAAATTGTTTTCACAAAATCTTTTCTCTTAAGTTTCCATTAAAATAATAATAATAAAATGCCGCTTTCCCTTGAATTATTTTGTCAGCCAAAATAGTACTAAAACTCATACTTATATAAAAATCCAATTTAGAACTTAAGGCTAAATTTTTACAACTCCATCCAATTTGCTTTCAATTGTAAGGATAAATTTGTCCTTTTATAAAGTGTGTACAACGAAATTTTAAAAAAATGAAAAGAAAAGAAATCATAAAATAAAGAATGGTATAGTGTGTGAGAAACTGCATTCCCTTGTTATTTAGATTATCGCTTATACTTAAAATAAATATATTTTTTTCAATAAGTGAATAGTTTTGAATTATTTCAAATTATTCGAAGTGTTACAACAGTATTTGGAAACATTTTAAGATTATTTGGGGGAAACATAGGTTATGCAAAAATAGTATAGGTGCATACGAGCCTATAATATTTTTAGAAATTTAGGTTTATACTCATTCTTAGTACTAGTGTTATAGATAAATACTAAACCATTAAATTTCTATAAAGAATCCAAAAAAAGGGGAAAAATGGACTGTCCATTTTTTAATTTAACAACACAATATTTACAATATTTGATATTTTGATATTTACAATGGGGAGAAGGGGATGAAAATAACAACTCTCATTGGTCAAGACTCAAAAGCATGTCCCATGGAATTAGGTGAAACGGTGCCGTTCTAAATATTTAGCGCGCCACGAGTCCGAGTCTGTGAGAGACCTGGGTCCACTGCATTCCACCCCACAGGCGACAACCGTATTTCCAAATTACGAAATTACCAACACTTTGTCTGTCCACTGTCCCCACAGCGTATAAAAACCCTTCACTCCAAAGCAAGCAGACTCCCTAAAAACCTCAAAACCCTCACACTACAGCACACACACAGCCTCCATTTCCCCTCGCTGGGACCTCCCAAAACGGTGTCGCACAACCGATACCAGAAACCCTAGAAAATCAGGGAGAGAGAGAGAGAGAGAGAGAGAGAGAGAGAGAGAGACACACACACACACACACACACACACACACTATAGAGAATTGCAGCGAGGCAGACAGAAAAGGTCAGACGACATGTCGCAGTCACTGGAGCTGTTGCTGATACAATTCCTGATGCCGGACAACGACGCTCGGCGGCAAGCAGAGGACCAGATAAAGCGGCTGGCTAAAGACCCTCAGGTAGTGCCTGCGCTGGTACAGCACCTGCGCACCGCCAAAACTCCGAATGTGAGACAATTGGCGGCTGTGCTTCTGAGGAAGAAGATCACAGGACACTGGGCCAAGCTCTCTCCCCAGATCAAGCACCTCGTTAAGCAGTCCCTCATTGAGAGCATCACCATGGAGCACAGGTCTAAGTTTATCTCAATTGCATTGTTTTGATTTGGGATATGTATTTGAATTGCTTTGTTTATTGAGTGTGGCAAGAAGATGAGATAAATTTTTTTTTTCACGGTGTTTATGCAGCCCTCCAGTGAGGCGTGCGAGTGCCAATGTGGTTAGCATTGTTGCAAAATATGCGGTCCCGGCTGGAGAATGGCCGGATTTGCTGCCCTTTCTGTTTCAGTGCAGTCAGAGTGCACAAGAGGAACATAGAGAGGTAATTTCCATGGAATTCAGGAAGAAACCCTTTTTCTGTTGCATTCTCTGTATCATTCCTCCATTTAACTGCAGTGCGAAAATTAGAAGGCATAATGCACTTTGGATGTATGTATATCATCTCATGCATGAAGGGGTTATAAGTGATTGATGTACGCCAATGTATACTGGGAAGTTGTCTCCAATATGGTTGGATTTTAGAGAAAATGTTGCTTAATGGCATGCTTCCAAGGAAAATAGCTTCTTTTTGTAAAATATGTATTTAGAGAATGCTGGCTCTGATGGAAAATGGTGGAATTTTCTGGGGCATGCATTTGAAAATTACAAGGGAAATTAGTAATTGTGGCAGGGTAGCGGTGACAGGGAGAATCTATGGGGGCGATTAAAAAGACATAATATTATTTGGATTTTTTACCACATATCTATCTCCAATAACTCCAAAAAAATTGAGGATCTAGAAGTCTATGCAATAGCATGCCCAATGTGTGCTCTATCTGGGGCTCAAACACCATGGGGATTTAAAATATAGCAACTCAAGCAAAAAGGCAGCTTGTTTCTCTCCTTTGGAGGTTCTTCACGTTTTTTATTGGACAGCTGTCTGCTATGCATCTTTATTTATATCCTATTAATAAAATCTTTGAGTTCGTCATAAAAATCAATTCAAAGTGAAGCCAAAATTACACATCTCCAAAAACTAACACAAGCATGGGGTATTCTTCTTGGAAGATATCACAAGTATTAATTCCCAATTCAGACAAAAATCAAACACAAACCTGCACTTTAGTAGCTGTACCAGTCTTCCAATCACGGCATGACTAAAAGACAGGGCAACTGGATTTTCTTACATTGAGTGGAAAAAAGATTTGCGAGGAAAAATTCCTGAAGCATGAAAGAAACAAACTTTTTTGTAGATGAGACTATATTCGACAAAATATAGTCTACTGACAGCAGACATAAACATCTGAACATTCCACATCATTCAATAGTTCATGTACACTATTATTTATACTGGTCTGTAGTTACCAGATTCAATGTATTAACTGATATGGTTGGTTTTACTTTGGTTGGAATAAGGTGGCATTGATCCTTTTCAGCTCTTTGACTGAAACAATAGGGAATACATTTCGACCACATTTCGCAGATTTGCAAGCTCTTCTTCTGAAATGCTTGCAGGATGAGACGAGCACCCGTGTCAGAGTTGCTGCACTCAAGTAATGCTTATCATCGTATATATCTATTATAATTTTGATATTTTTGTGCTTCTTTTTCTAACACGTGATTAGCTTGTATTTGCTTATTGGAATCTTTTAATTATTATTCCAGGGCAGTGGGGTCTTTTCTGGAATTCACTCATGATGGGGATGAAGTGGTGAGTTTCTATTCATGCTGCCTGTTTATGTTATAAATGAAAGTAAAGCGTCATAAATAAATACTTTTCTTGTGTGTATCTTATTTATTTATTTATGTAATAACAATATGTCCTTCAATGTTGTTCATCTGCTTCTATTCTATCTTTATACTTGGGTAAGTTGGACAACCTAATATGATATTGAAGTGGTAAGGTTCCTATAGTGAATTCACTTTAAAAGGAAGCAAGAAAAGTACCTCAAGCATGAAGGCTGAAACTATGAAAGCACTTAGCAGATAAGCCTTTTGAAATATAATCTATTACAACTATTATAGTATTCATATCCTTATCTATCACCTTAAGAACAGGAGTTGTCTTTTCTTGATTTAGAAAAAAAAAATTCAGCCTTCTGTTGGTATGATGGAAAATGCTCTTGATGGTTTTGGCAAGAGTAATATTGATTTAGCTCAGATTTTGTCTTGCATTGCACTGCCTTGTTTTGTGACTTATTTTTTTACAATATAGGTCTGGTTGTCCCATGGTGATGTTGAGTTTGATGTATTTTATCTAGTGAACATGATTATATATTCCATTTCTAGTTTTCTGCAATATTTTTTAGTGTGGCTAATACTTTGATTGCTCATTTGGTATGTCGGCCAGGGAAAGTAATGATGCTTAAATTCCATGAAACCTGATCATGGTTGGTTATGCGTTTTTATAGCTGATGAAAGTACCGATTTTCAGAGTGAGATTCTTAGCGAGGCCATAATGTGATTTAACACTTCAAGAAAACGATTGGCAATCCTCTTTGAATCCTTGAAATAAAATTTCATAAGAGAATCACTCTCCCTTATCAAAACCATGGGTGACAGTGAATGGTAATTTTGGAATTAAAGTTAAAGCTCAATTTCCCAGTATTAATTTGTACCAAACAATAACCACCCTATAATCAGATTAACCATTCGAACATAATATATATATTTTTTTTTGAAAAGAAATGATAATATATTGCCAAAGACAGAGAAGGATACATGAAAATAATCGTGGCTAAGAGGGCCACAGGGCCAACGGGCCAACGAGAAAGAGCAATAGAAAGTACAAAAAGCTAATCTATAGAAAGCTGCAGAAAGCTAATCTACAGAAGGCTAATCTATCAAAATACTACACTATTCGAACATATGATCCCAAGTTTATCAAAACATGATGATCTTATTCCTTTGGCATTTTATTCCAAGCAATCTGTTTATCTCCCTAATTTCTTGCATTGCATGTCAGCTAAGATTTTGCCAGCGCAACTCATCAGTTCTTTAATTTTTGGTATTTATCTTATTCATACCAATGCAGGTCAAGTTTCGAGAATTCATTCCTAGCATCTTAAATGTATCAAGGCAGTGCCTTGCAGCTGGCGAGGAAGATGTCGCTGTTATTGCTTTTGAAATTTTTGATGAGTTGATTGAATCTCCTGCACCTCTTCTTGGGGAATCTGTTAAATCCATTGTGCAATTCTCTCTTGAAGTTTGCTCAAGTCAAAGTTTGGAATCTAATACACGTCACCAGGTTAGTAAAAAGGGTGAATATTTTCGTTGTATTTTCTCTATGCTCTCAATCCTTGGTTGAGATTGAGATGCAAATTTGTTGGGCTCACAAGTCTAACTTACCTGCGTTTAGATAGATAAAGTCTCTGTCTCTCCCCTATCTATCTCTCAGCGTGCGCTTTCTTTGTCTTTGTCGTTGCTTTGCTATCTCTCAGGCAATTCAGATAGTTTCGTGGCTAGCGAAGTATAAATCCAGTTCCCTCAAAAAGCATAAGTTGGTCATCCCTATTCTGCAAGTTATGTGCCCATTGCTTGCAGAATCGAATAATGAAGATAAAGATGATGATCTTGCTCCAGATCGAGCTGCTGCAGAAGTTATTGACACTATGGCTTTGAACATACCAAAGCATGTTTTCCACCCTGTTTTAGAATTTTCTTCTCTAAGCAGTCAGAATGCAAATCCAAAATATCGGGAAGCTTCTGTTACTGCTTTAGGTGTCATTTCAGAGGGTTGTTTGGAATTGATAAAAGATAAGTTGGATCCAGTTCTTCATATTGTTTTAGGCGCTTTGAGAGATCCTGAGGAAATGGTCAGGGGGGCCGCATCATTTGCATTGGGTCAGTTTGCTGAGCATTTGCAGCCTGAAATTGTCTCTCACTATCAAAGTGTACTTCCCTGCATTTTGAATGCCCTTGAGGACACATCTGACGAAGTGAAGGTATGTTTGGTAGATGGAAGGGAATTACAAGATTGTTGTAGATCATTCGTATGTATGTGGTATGACTGAAACAATATATATGTGCAGGAAAAGTCATATTATGCTTTGGCAGCATTTTGTGAGAACATGGGTGAGGAAATTCTTCCTTTCCTTGATCCGTTGATGGGAAAACTACTGGGGGCCCTTCAGAATAGCCCTCGTAATTTGCAGGAGACATGCATGGTATGGTGGTCTTCTTTGGCCTAAAGATTTCAAATGTTTTTTTTGAACATTTTGTAGTTTGAATATTTACTGAATGATTTTATTTTCTTTTGCATCATATTGCAGTCTGCGATTGGTTCAGTTGCATCTGCTGCTGAACAGGCATTCGTTCCATATGCTGAAAGGGTTTTGGAGTTGATGAAAAATTTCTTTGTGCTTACTAATGATGTGGATCTTCGTTCACGAGCAAGAGCTACTGAATTAGTTGGAATAGTTGCAATGTCTGTGGGGAGAACTGGGATGGAACCGATTTTACCCCCCTACATAGAAGCTGCAATTTCTGTAACTACATTTCTTCTCCATTTGATTATAATTATTTTGTCTCAATGATTTTAATTTACATGCCTAGTATTATCACAGGGTTTTGGATTGGAGTACAGTGAGCTTCGGGAGTATACTCATGGATTCTTTAGCAATGTGGCAGAAATTTTGGATGATGGCTTTATACAGGTTTGGAAGGATTTAGTTGGTTTAAGGTTAGTGTAATTAATTCACTTGATGCCCATATTCATGATATTTTTCTTCTTTGGAAAACAGTATCTTCCTCATGTTGTACCCCTCGCATTTTCTTCCTGCAATCTTGATGATGGATCTGCAGTGGACATTGATGAGTCTGATGATGAAAATATAAATGGGGTTGGTGGAGTTTCATCTGATGATGAAGCTCATGATGAGCCCAGAGTACGAAATATCAGCATAAGAACAGGAGTTTTAGATGAAAAGGCAGCTGCAACTCAAGCTCTTGGCTTATTTGCACTACATTCGAAGACCTCATATGGACCGTATCCTTTTAACATCTTATTTGACTACTTGGTTAGTTTTCTTATTTTACGAAAATACAATGTTGAATGTATAAAATATTATTTCGGGATCTTTGACTTGCTTTAAGCTATTTGGAGGAATCATTTAAGATTCTAGTACGGCACTCAGGGTATTTTCATGAAGATGTTCGGCTTCAGGCAATCATCTCTCTGAAACGTGAGTTGCATACTTTTTTTCTGTATCTGCACATGCTAGGACAGTAGCAATTATCTGCTTGTGACATGAATTATCTCTACTGTGCGTTTTGCTTATTTTTTTCTTCTCATTCTTTAGCATTGCATATATTGATATCTACCTATTTGTAGAATAACATCATTCTATCATTAACAAGCGGAACCTTCTAATTAGTATGGGGAAACTTGTAGTTTCATGTTTAGATGTTCCCTGTTATGATTTAGTAGTATAAACGGACACACTTGTCTGTCAACTGTTCCCTCTTTTAGGGGTATTTGAAATTTGCATGGTCTTGGTGCTACTAGGGTTAATTTTATATTGTGTAGTTTTGTCTTGTTTTTCTGTAGATTGTTTGCCATTTAGTATCACTTCTCTATTAACAACCCATGTTCGTTTGATTTCAAATGCAGATATTTTAGTAGCAGCGCAGGCAGTTTACCAGAATCATAGTGTTAGTGGCAATAATCTCTTTCTCCATTTTTCTGGTTTCTCTGAACTTCGAAAGAGCTATTGTCTTTATCTAGTAACATCCATGTGTGAATTATAGCTGGTGTTATTTATTATGATACGACACAGGACTTCAGTATTGCAAACTTGTTTCATGTTACATATTCTAGTTTTGATCTGTAGATGTAATAGCATAGTGCATGCCAGATCCCTGTTATTCTGTTTTGCAAAAATTGACCATTTTACATATTCTAGCTTTGTTAATGTGTAATGTTAAAGTGCTTCTTGGAGCCACCTCTTTTTTAACCACCTTGGTTTAAAGTTGACACTATATCTGAATTTATTAGGTGCCAAAATGTTCTATTAAATTTTTTGAAACTGCTTGTTTTGCAGGAAGGACAAGCAAGGGCTAAGGAAGTTCTAGGTAAGATCATGAATTGAAAATGGCAAATATTTGTACTCCGTTTTCCTGTTGTATTATAATCAAATTCTTCATAATCTGCAGATACTGTGATGAATATATTTATCAAGACTATGACTGAAGATGATGACAAGGAAGTTGTTGCTCAAGCTTGTATGAGCCTTGCTGACATCATCAAGGATTATGGATATATGGCTGTTGAGCCTTGTAAGAATGATTTATAGTTGGGCGTTATTTTATTGCTTGAAGTAACTTCTAAATGCTGATGAAATAATGTAATGTGATATCAGATGTGCCTCAGCTTGTTGATGCTACTCTGGTACTGCTTCGGGAGGAATCAGCTTGTCAGCTGACAGCATCTGATGAGGAAATTGATGATGATGATGTTGTACATGATGAAGAACTGATGGACGCAGTTTCTGACCTTCTTCCTGCTTTTGCAAAGTCAATGGGTCCTCATTTTGCACCTATATTTGCTACGCTATTTGAACCTTTAATGAAATTCGCGGTGCGTTGGAACAAACATCACAGCATATTTGGTTGCATGATCTTACTATAATTTTCTTTCAGTTACAACTTTTACTGTTTTAAAAATAACTTTTACTAATTTGACCTATTGGTGTATTCAGAGAGCTTCACGCCCACTGCAAGATCGGACAATGGTTGTTGCCTGCCTTGCTGAAGTTGCTCAGGACATGGGTGCTCCAATTGCTGGATATATCGATGTAATCTTATTAAACTTTTGTATAGACTTTCATTTTAAAAGAAAATTAGGAATATAAATGAGCTCTAGAATACATCAAGCTAGTTTCTAAAAATTTGTATCTGATTTCAGAGGGTGATGCCCTTGGTACTCAAAGAATTAGCATCATCAGACGCAACCAATAGGAGGAATGCTGCATTTTGTGTTGGAGAGTTGTGCAAAAATGGGGGTGAGGGGACATTGAAGTATCCTTTATGTGAAGACTATAATTTCTTTTCCTCTTTCCTTATTTTGAACTTGGAATTTTCTTTACCTTCTGATTGGTGTTTTGGCCGTTGGGCGTTCAGGTATTGTAGGCAAGTGATGAACCATCTTTAAAATTATGTTGTTTTTAGGAGTTAATTTGGCATTGAAACCTATACTCTTAAACCTAGCATTTGCCTTCCACTTGTTTTTTCTTTAATCAAATTCCAGATACTATGGTGATATACTGCGTGGACTTTACCCACTATTTGGAGAATCTGAGCCAGATGATGCTGTTAGGGATAATGCAGCTGGTGCAGTGGCAAGAATGATAATGGTGCACCCTGAATCCATCCCATTAAATCAGGTAGTTCTCCTGAGGGAATTTTCTGACATAAAACTATATCATCTTCTCATCCTTCTTTCTTTTTGGTAGGACACAATGTTAGTGAAGATGATTTCTTTGGCTTATTATTGCTGAGATCTGTTTGTTAATTTTTCAGGTACTTCCTGTTTTCTTGAAGGTTCTTCCATTAAAAGAAGATCATGAAGAGTCTATGGCAGTATATAGTTGCGTCTCAACTCTTGTTTTGTCATCTAATGGCCAGGTCAGTTAATTGTTTGCTGATTTCAATCTGAGACTGGTTTAGACTAGAATGAAAAGATATATATCTCTCTCTCTCTCTCTCATGTATATATATATATATGTATATATATATACGTGTGCACGATAATGGCATCCGCACGATAATAATGTGCCAACATCCGGATGAGAGAAGATATATATAGTGAGCTTCTATTGAGGGGTCCCTCATATATATGTGAATGTATATTGTACACATGCTGAGGGATCTTTCTTTCGAAGCTCTCTATGTATTGGGTAATCTTAGAAGTTGCTAAAGTTTGGTTTTTTTTCAGTTTTTCTTATTTCCTCTTTTATATTTATTAATTTTTTTAAAAGTAAGTGACATGAAGTTTCTTACCCACTCCTTTTATGTTCCAAGCAGATTCTTTCTCTAGTCCCTGATTTGGTTAATGTATTTGCTCAAGTTGTGGCATCACCACTTGAAACTCCTGAAGTAAAAGCACAAATAGGCAGAGCTTTTTCTCACCTGGTTTCACTGTATGGCCATCAAATGCAGCCCCTTTTGAGCAACCTCTCCCCTGCGCATGCAAATGCCCTAGCTGCATTTGCTCCGAAAAGCTGATTCAGAGTGAGCCAGTGACTTTACGTCTCGTTGCATTTGTTACAAGAAGCTTTCTGATTGAGCCCGTGATTCTGGTTCTTCTCCATTGGTTTTTTGCTTGATTTTGTTGCTGAGATTTTTTCCAATCCAAAGGCTGGTATGTTATTCCCATGTTTTAGCTGGGATGGCTGAATCCTGGGAGGAGGGCATCATCCTGTAAGGTACGCGTCTGACCTATTATTGCGAGAAAATCACCAAATGGATGTGGAATAAAGAAACAGAGACATAATATTGAATAGTTAGTAAAGAAAAGACTATATAGTTAGGGAAGTTTTTAGATTTAATACTGAACAGTGTAATTATTGGGAAGAAAATGCAGACCAGGAAACTTGAACTTACATAGAAATTTAGAATGGTCGGGATATTCTTCCAAATTGATTCTTCGATGTCTGAGTTCTGATACATGTAGTCATTGAATATTTCATTTACTTGTAAGTAAGAAAGAAGGCTATACATGTAGTCAAGCTTTTTGGTATTGCTCCTATTTATCGATACAATTTTCAAGCATATACTGAATGTTGCAAATTGCATTAACCTTCTAATAAATGTTTTTGTTCATTCTTACAGGTGATCCATCTTCCAGTACTACCTCCATTTTTCAAGGCTGGAGATACTTGCTTTTTTCTTCCTCTATTCATTTGTTTCTTTTGTTTCCAATGGTATTCCTTTTCCCCCCTCAATTTCTGGGTATTTTTTGTTTCAGCGGTCATGTGGATTTTTAGTTTTTAGTTTTTGTTTGTAATATTTGTTTTAAGAGATTGAGGTTGTGCCCTTGTGGGTTTTATTATAGGTTTGAAAATTTCACCTTACCCTCATAGAATTAGTGAAAGATGACGTGTACAATAACAGCTTGTCTGTAAGTTTTGCTTGCAGAATTAAATTGCCAATGTTAATATGTGCTTTTATATGCCCTGCCTAAATTCTAACAAGGTCACTTATAATTTTTATAAACGAATGTCATTAGAAGAGTTTGGATCCCGAGCCTCTACAACTAATGCACCATCTCTAAATGCAGAGGCTCAGGATCCTTAGAACTCTAAAAAATTGGTTACTTTAGAGTTAGACATGGTAACTAAGAGCGTGAGCATCTCCAACAGCATATCTACCATGTTTGGCTATTCCCAAAAACTACAAATTTTTTGCTCCAATAGTCTTAAGCTATATCAAAGTTAAACTTGTTTTGTGAATGGTTGCTGGTTAAATCTAGTAGCAGGAGATAGAATTTCACAAACTCCCAGAATCGGCTAAGGAAGAATTCAAGGATCCTCTTTACTCTCGCACATTTGTGTAGCCAGCAGAAGATTTAAAAATATATTTCTCCAAAACCTCCAGCTAAAACACATTTTTGGTATGATTGCAGGGGTTATGCGACTTTAATTGTAGGGGAATTCTCCAATAAGTATTTAAGTTAAGAATTGGTTACATATTTATAATCTCGGGCGTTGGATTGCATTCATTAGAAGTGTTGGTAGATTTAATACGCAATATATGTGCAATCCAACAGTTGAGATTAGAAATATGTAACAAATTATTAACATAAAATAATTATTGAAGAATCTCCCTTAATTGTATACTTACTTTCTAATGTCATTACTACATATATCTTTCAGTATTTCATTGCTAATGCAGGTCTAATAGAGGTTGCTTTTAAAGGTAATACTTTTATTTGGATTAACAATCAACAGTCGTACAACACCGTGGTTTTCAAGGCCATTGGTTAAGTTATAATGAGTTCCCTATTATTGAAGAATGCTTGAAAACATTCATCTCCTTCCTCTATTTTTAAGTTTTTCTTTTCGGTGTGCAAATTGTGGTGCTTTGAAATTCTTGCTTAAAAGATGGAATACTAGGATATTCTAAAAATTCATTAAAACAGGAAGAATTGTTTTGCGTACAAAGGATTAGGATAAATTGGTTACAACTTGGGTGCAAAATAATTGGCTGTAATAAAAAAATAATTTTTTTTTTCGCATCTGTATTTTTTTTTTTTTTTATAAATAAGTTGAATAAAAAAATATTTTTCATGTTGTGATGTAGAGAGATACTAAGTCTATTATTTATTTTTTTTAAAAATATATTGACCTAAAGATATTAAGTATATTATTTCTTTTTAAAAGAAACCTCTTTTGAAGAAATTTTATCGGGAGAGATCTAATTCGGCAAATATAAATTCATATTTTTATTGTTGGTGCAATGTGGAATTATCTTTAAAGCATAGAATATTTCAATAGTATACCCGAGCGGCTATACTCTAATATTGTAATAGCGATAATGTATAAATAGACATTTTTCAAACTGTATAGCCGTTCGGCTATACTCTCTAAATAGAAATTTCAAGGGCCGGCTATACCGAATATTTCAAACGTATAGCCGCACGGCTATACTATATAAATAGAAATTTTCAACCGTATAGCCGACCGGCTATACCCTGTAAATAGAATATTTCAAACGTATAGCCGAACGGCGATACTATATATAAATAGAAATTTTCAACCGTATAGCCGACCGGCTACACTCTCTAAATATAATTTTCAACATTATAGCTGCCGGGCTGAAGTCTCCATATAGAAATTTTCGAACGTATAGCCGCCCGGCTATACGCTCTAAATAGAATTTTCACAAGCACACCTATAGCCGTGCGGCTATACTATGTAAATAGAATATTACAACAGTATATGCTTTGCAACTAAAGGCAAGAGAACGAAGGAAATAGCCACACTGTAAGACCATCTCCAACCCTTGGAGTGGAAACTCAAATTTTGAGTTTAGCCTCCAAAAACCATCTCCAACCCATGTATTTTGGGGGTGGAAATTTGAGAAATCTCAAATCTTGGGTGGAAATTCCTTTTTGCTGGATTGATAATTTTGTGGGCCCAAAATTTGCTTTTTTATTATTATTTTTGACTGAAGCGTGTGTTGCACAATGTTTTGGTTACACTGTTTAAGCAACTTTGTGCCAAAAATCTGATATTGCTGGTTTGTTTGTTTGTTTTTTTGTTTTTGTTTTGTTTTGTTTTGTTTTAAATATTCCAACAACTATATTTGTAATCAATAATCATGATTAATTTTAAGCAATCTCAACGGCAAAATTTAATGATTGTCGTTTATTTAAAAATGCTTAGATAATTTAAACACACTTACATAATTCAATGAAGAGTTCGAATTATTCCGGGCATACGTATGGTATTGTACTTATTTTTATTTTTTAAGTGAAATTCAATTATGTTTTGGAATTTTATTTTTTTTAGATTAAAATGTTTAGAAAATTAAATCACGAGTGTTGAAACAAAAATAATGTCAAGAAAAATTAACAAAAACAAAATTTAGGGGTTAATCATTCTTAAACAATTTAATAAAGTTGCGGACTCAAATTATGAGTCTACAAGGTTGGAGGAAAAAAAATTTTGAGTCCTGAAAATACATGAATAGTTGTATTTTGGAGAGTGAAAATTTGAGTTTAGCCCCAACATGGTTGGAGATGGTCTAAGATTAGTGCTGACAGACCAGGTCAGTATTAAAATTTTATTGCTGATTTCGGTTCATCATCATATCACATTAATCCCACCAGTTTTAACTCAAAGTTTATTATTCTCAAGTCTCCATTAAGGTTGCACCAAATTTCAGTTTGTAAATTTGTTTATCCAAAAGAATCCCAAAATCTGCTTCAAATATTTGTTTTGTAGACAATTTCATATAATTCCAAATGTATATACTTGTATAAAATACCTATGTAATTTGAATATGAACTGTATGCCATACGACTAATTGCATTGAAAAGCTAATCAAAGGATTTAGAAGAAATAACCAGATTCAAGATTAAATCTTGCTAAACCTCAAACAGTACTTCTCGTAACTGGCATTAGTAGAGCAGGGCAATTTCTACTCTTCTCATGAGATCAGAAGTCACTACCAACACCTCAACTACAGAGGGACCTATTTTCAATTAAGAAAAACCTACATTGCCAAAAGACAAAATTATGAATAAAGATGCTTAATATTTTATTAACACAGCAAAGAATCATAATTTCTTATAAACTCTAACTCTGAGCCTGCATTCTATACGAATAACTAACACTGCATTCTATAATGCATTAAGTCACCAAACATACATGCCAGCTAAAAAACAGGAGAAAAAAAAGAAGTAAATCTTACTGCTTGTTAGATTTCTTCTCTCTTTCCTTTTGAAATTGAAATCAGAGCAATAGTTGGTCAATTGATTCTGATGTTATTGATTGAATGCAGGCAACTCCCAAGGTTCACCGTAATTTATGGAAACCAAGGAGTGGCTTAGAGCTGATGAACAATGACCTTCCCAGCACCAACCCTGAAGAAGAGGCTATGTCCTGCTTCTCTTTGATTTGTCCAACCCTGGAAACCAAGGTTCACCCCTCCCTCCTTTCCTCATTGTTTACAATGGCATCCGCACGATAATAATGTCTGAACGTCCGCATAGGAGAAGAACTGATATATATATATATATATATATAAGTAGAGAATCTGTGGTGTTCCTGATTCTTCCATGGTGCTATAGCTGCGCAAACTCAAATTGACCCTGTTTGATTTTGCCTTATCCACAATCAAATAATCAGAAGGTTTGAGAAATGGTGCAAAACAATTGTTGATTTATCAAATGCCCATGATCCAACTCAGGTGGCATTGGGGTTGGATGGGGAAGGGGTAGAGCCCTGGTTCAAGTCTTGTTGTAATCTAAGTAGTTGATTTACTCATTGGGTTTAGGTACTTGTTATCTGATAATTGTAAAAGAACTCGTTTTAAATTTATGAGAAAAGGAATGATGTGAGTGATTTTCTTTCGTTTTTTCATGTCAGTAGGTTGTTGTCTGGAATATGGAAACACTCCAAACTGAAAGCACACCAGAGGGGCACTCCTCGATAATTACTGATGTTCGATTTAGACCAAATTCAACTCAGTTGGCAACTTCTTCATTTGACACAAGGACCTGACTCTTTTGACTTCTGCTTTCATTATTTTATAGCTTCTACTTCTGTAAAAATGCTCCCTGATTTGCTTCAATTATATTTAATATTTCTTAGGATGTCTAGAAATAGAAACATATCCCTGGCATGAGACTAGCTTTCTTTCTTTACTGATAGGACCCATAAATTGCCTTCAGCAGGAAAGCTGAAAGGTGATCAACTTAAAAACAGCTGCAAACATGCAACGAGCTAGGCAGTATACACTTTCAGTAAGCATAAGCAAACATTCTGCACAGCATATCTCACGTTAATTCCTTTAAAAACTAGACAAAACAACAACTATATAACAAAAGCTCATCCTAAGAACAACAAACACAACACACACACACAGAAAATATCAAATTCCAAGAGACTGAATAAGCAAACATACATGGTAAACAATGACCCAAAAAGCTGTCCAAGTGTGGCACCAGCACCAATAAAACCAAATAATCTTGAACCTGACTGAATACAGAACAAGTGAAATGTGTGACAAAAAAATTTTAAATTCGTGTGACAGGATACATACCTCACTGTCCATAACATCGATTACTCGAGCCCAAGTTGAAGAAATTGTTATTAGATTATACAAATTTTGATAAATACAATTTCTTTTTCAATCATCAGAAAGAGTTTCTAATACTTAAAAAAAAGAAAGTGATTTCGATATATTCATACCCAGAGGAGCAATCCAATCTTGACATAGACATTGAACCAACCAAGGTTCTCCCAACCTATGGAATATGCACTACTGTCTTGAATCTTGATTAACATCAACACTTTGGCCATTTACTCAAGTGGAGGACATATTGACCAAAACCCTATTTTATCAGGAACTTAAGAACAGAGATATACAGAGGACAATTAGTTTGGAGAAATTAAAATGCATGCACAGGTAAACAATACAGATGAACCTCTATTTTCCCAGGCAAGCATGTTTTGTGATGGAAGTGCGAAAAATGTCTTACGAGCAATGTTTTCACGTCTTGAATTAAACAACCACTATCAGGCAAAACAGCATTGCTTATTTTTGGATAGCGAAAACAACATATAATGCAAAAGAAGAGCACAAAACAAGCCCAAAAAGTACTAATCAGATGAGTTAACCCTCCAATCAACAGGGTTCCATGCCTTTTCTTTTGTTGTCATTTAAAAACATAGGAAATTTGTGTAGTTGAGATTGCCTTGAAAAAATTAATCTGAAAAGAAAAAAAAAATTATAGACTTTTGAGATCATGTTGAAGAAAAAAACTGAAACTAGTATTAACTTAGCATAACATAATACACACACTCATTATCATCACCTTCTTCAATCCTTACCTGGACTAGTGCCAGTGAAGGCATTCTCTAACTTATCAACATCCACCTCAATACCACAATACTCACGTACCAAGCGGTATGTTACACTGGTGTCAGAATCTTATCCCCTAACGCGTTCCCTGCCAAGAAAGAAATAAAGAACAAATTTCATTCAAAATATTAGGTAGCTTGATTGATTTATTTACTTATGAACAATTTAGCCAATCACGTTCTGCAGTTATGGAGCAGTTGATGCAAATGAGATAATGGTTGATGCAAAAAGAGATGATTCCTCTTGCCCAGACCAGATTACACTCTTATTAACTCATTGCTATTCCGAGTGAGGTGCATGATCCCAAGTGAACGGGAACAGGAAGGTCAACGAGCCATGCATACGGGAGGAGGGCTCTTTTGTCTGTCTTTCGTTTTGGCTGCAACTGGAAGGTGTTCCTTCTTCGAGGTATAGGCTGGCCGCAAGATGTCCAAATTTTCCTTCTCAAACCCAAGCTGTCTCCTCTCTCTCGCTCAGACATAACCCGCGACCTATCTTCTTCTTCAATACTCATCTCTCTCTCTCTCTCACATAGCATCATCATCATCTCATTTTTCTGAGTCAGACCCGCCCATACACACCCAGACACGCCCAGGCTGCCTAGGCGGGCGCCCAGCGCCTAGGTGCCATCTAGGCTGATTTTTGGAACACTGACTGGTTAAATGAGCAGGCAGTCTGAAACAAAATGCCTTGATAATAATGTTGAAGCCGTAGCTTATCATGTGAATCTAAAATCATCAAAACAGGAGAAATAAAATAGCCACCATGAAAACCCTCTGGGCGGCCGCCTAGGCCAATTTTTCAAACACTGGCTGGTTAAATGAGCAGGCACTCTGAAACAAAATGCCTTGATAACAATGTTGAAGCCATAGCTTAACATGTGAATCTAAAATCATCAAAACACGAGAAATAAAAGAGCCACCATAAAAACCCACTGGGCAGCCGCCTAGGCGGTCCCCTAGCGCCTAGGCGCCGCTAGGCCGATTTTTCAAACCCTGGTTGGTTAAATGAGCAGGCACTCTGAAACAAAATGGCTTGATAACAATGTTGAAGCCGTAGCTTAACACGTTTGGTCAGCAGTGTCCTTCCGCCTAGGCCGATTTTCCGAACACTACCTGAATTACATCAATGCTTTAACAGTTTATTAGCCATACCTAATTATGCTGTGTTTCTGAGACAACAAGGTGGTCAGTGGCAGAAAGACTACCCTCTTTAGCCAACCTGGGAGACTTTTGAAGCTTCTCTCTTTTACAGCGGCGCCATGCTGTTCGCAAAACACAAGCTGCCCTTGGTTCCCATTGCTGCAAACCAAAGCTGTTACTGGTGGATCTATTAAGGCGCAAGGAGGTGCAGCTGCACCTCCCCTCGCCGGAAAATCTCTTGCAGCTGCAACTGAGGCTGCCTGAGGCGCAGTACTTGTGAAGAAGATGAGCACTGCGCCCTGGTTTTCTTTCTGATAATACCAACATGAAACGACGCCATTTTGAATTTGGGGAATGAAATCCTTTTAATGAAACGGTCTGTTTTGTGATTGTATCAAAATTTATATATGGCAATGGCATTACTTTCTTCAGTTGATATTGCCTGATTAGTTTTTTCACTTTTTTTTTTGGCCAACTTCTTTAGTTTAATAATATGTTATTAAGTAATATCTTAGCCATTTTTTAATTACTTTGATTAGTAATATCATAGACCTATGCCGGCCAACATTCATCAGGAGAAGTCTCATCCGGCAAATGTTTGCCAGCATAGGTCTCTGCCAACAAAATCATTCGTTGGGATAGGTTTTTTTATTTTATTTGAAATTATTTTCTTTACCTCTTTTTTTGCCAACTATTTTTGTTTAATATATGTAATTAAGTAAGATCTTAGCCTTTTTTTAATTACTTTAATTAATAATTATATATTAATAATTATTATTTAGTTAATATTTCAATATTTTATTGATTTCATAAATTACTTTTAAATATTCGAATATATTTAAGGGAAAATATGGCACTATAAATCCATATTTTTATTGTTGGTGATATAATTAAAGAGAATAGCCGCACGGCTATACAATAGAAATATTCTATTTTAAAGGCCTAGCCGCCTGGCTGTAGTATAAAGTGCGGCTCAAAAGTATAAAATTAGTTTCTTTACTTTTGTTTTATGGCAACCTGCTTTAATTTAATTTAGTAATTAAGTAAAATGTTAGTCTTTTTTAATTACTTTAATTAGTTATTACATTTTAATTATTGTTTCTTTAGTGAATATTTAAATATTTTACTGATTTAATAAATTACTTAATAAATAGTAATTAATTATTTAAAAGTATAAAATTAGTTTCTTTACTTTTGTTTTTTTGGCAACCTTCTTTAATTTAATTTATGTTATTAAGCAAAATTTTAATTACTTTAATTAGTGGTAGTCTATTTTCCAGTGATTTCAATGGGAGAGGAATAAAAGGGAGCTGAGTTGGGCTTTGCATTCCCTTCAGTGGTCTCAAGCTAGCAAGGTAGCCATTTGATTTATTGTTGCATAGAGGAAGCTTAGTGGCCTGAATTGTTGCTTCCTTCTCCTTTGGTACTGAAGCTCCAGTGGGGTCCTGCATACATACACAATAGAAGTTTGAATCAAGTGTTTTTTAATCACAGAGATGCACTATATTTCTTGATTTATAAGAACTTTTTGGTCAATAAAAACAACCATGTTAGCATGATTGTCTTAATAAAGTTTTCCATTTTTTAAGAAGAGATCAACAAGCTAGAGAATTTAGAAATGACATACCCCAAGCATGAGAAAAGTGAATGCTTGATTGTCTGCACCAAGATAAATTGCAATCAACTTTCGCAGGTCAGCAAGGCTTGCATCTTTTACAACCTTAAGTGTTGTAATGAACTTCCCTGGATTCTCTTTTGAAGCCTCCCATTTCACATACACTTCAGTATCTGCATCAGTGAAGGGTTGTAGTTCTCCTTGGAAGCCAATGCCATCTCAGCACATACTCGACTTTTGTTTATCTCTTCTGTCAGTTTCTGCTCATTTTCTGATTTAACTGATGCAACAGTAGGTGCTGGAGTTGTCACATGTTGAGAGAGCTCTCTTTAGTTTCCACAGAGAGTAAATATGTTGCGGATCCTGACAAGCCTATAATCTGGTCCCCCCTTGCCATCTTCTTCCCCTGGATTTCTGCTTGGCCGATTCATAGTTGGTGTATGTTGATAATCCTTAGGTAAAGATGTCAGGGATCCCATATTATAATTACTCTGGAGGCTAGACCCATCAACCATGCACACTCTCTTTTCCTCTATAACTTCTTTCTCCACTACTTCAGATTCCATATTTTTCTTGAGTCCTTCCTCTTCTTCCATTTCTTCTTCCTAAAAAACAGTGCTTAGGCATACCCTATCAGCATATTTTGGTTCAAAAGAATCCATGTTTAGAGCATTTACAATACTGCTGTCAGATTGATAAGCAACCCCACCTACATATTTCACCTCAAGAGCAAAAGGTTCTTGATCACCCATGTCCAAATCCATTGACTTTACCATTCCTCCTGCATCATCACTGGCATAGCTCCCTAACAACCTTTTGGTTCCGTCATGGTCCTTTGTCCCACTCTCCTTACCATTTCCATCACCTGAGCGGCATAGCTCAAGCTCAATTTCCTCCAACCGCCGCCTCAGCATTTCAGCTTCCTGCTGCTGCTGCAATATCCTTTCTTCCATTCTCCTCCTCTCCAATTCAACAAACTCATTTGCCATACGCTGCCATTCCTCCAACTTCTTTTCCAACTCACGTTTCAGAGTCTGGGCCACTTCAGTCACCTTCAAGTTGATTTCTTCCTCCTTTTTCCCAGATCCCGCCCTTCCGTAAGCTCAAGTTTCTCTCTTTGAGCTTATTTTCCCTTTGCAGTTTAAGGAAGAATTCATCCATGGCAGCAATCCTTGATCCTAAAATAACAGCAGATGAATCTTCAGTCCCAATTTTATCCTTGATTAGCGTATGAGGACCACGGACAATACATTTTGCTTTTGCACCATATTCAAGGGTGGAGATTGTCTTGTGTATTTCCTCTGGGTCTGGGCTTGCACACAGTACTTCGAAAGAATCCTGCACAAAAAGAACATGAGAACTGTCATTCACATACAAGGTTCTGGCAGCATATAATCCCTAGTAACTGACATTAATGCGAATAGAAGTTACCTGTAGAAGCATGGTCAGTTTGCTGTCTCTGAAAGGCACATGAGAATCACCATTGGCAATGGATTCAACCACTCTTTTGAGAGCTATGTTTCCTTGGTTGATCTTTGCAGTCTGTGAATTCAATATAACCATAATTTAACATTTGTTACAATGACAATGAAAGTGCTGCATATAGTATCAGCATAAATTAAGCACCACCAAGGCATTACCTGCATTTTTGCCTCAAATCCAAGTTGGCCAGCTTGCTCAATATTTTCAGAGCCAGCCATGTCCACAAGCATCAAGCGTCCTCCTACTGTTGGGACATCGAGGATTATCTGTGCAGAAATAGAAAGCAATTTATATCCAACTAGTGACAAGAGACCTGGGGAAGAATTATCATATATTTGAAAGTCCAAGGGAATCCTACCATGCAATGGCTCCGAGAACTTATTTCATTGCAAAGAGTACTCTTAACAATCCTTCTCTTCTCCACTTTCTAAATCTCTTTGCAAATTTTCCCAGCCTCATTTCCAGAAATGTTGGTTGCGTTCTTTGCCTTCTTTCCCATCACTTCAAGCCTAACCTGCAGGTACAAGTATTAGTGCAGAAAAGAGCAGCAAAAAGAATATTCCCCTTTATGATTTATGAGACTAAACCACATCCCTCATTCAATATAACCTTTATCATCATCATCACAAGAGATGCTCCCTCAAAAATTGAGAGTCTTGAGATTTTTATAACGAGTTCTCTCTAACTTAAACCAACACAACCAACTCAACCAAATTTACACAGAGCCAACACAATCAACTCAACCAAATTTACAGGGGCCAACACAACCAAATCTACAAATTCAAACTTGCACAGAAAACCCATTTCCATATCCAAACTTACAGTTCTAAACACAAAAAATATTTGACAGAAAACTCATAAATACTTAAGAATTCAGTCAAAGAAAAGAGACCCAGTTAATGTAATCATCTTAGAATTGGAGCCATTCCCTCTAATTTTAGCCTACACAACCATATCCAAATATCCAGACTTGAACAGAAAATCGGCCGCCTAGGCGGTCTAGGCGGCTCCTTTAAATTTTTGTTTTAAAAAAAAAAAAACAGTATGACCATGGCTGTACTCCTTAAGTAATATATTTAAAGAGTAGAGCCGCTGTTTTTTTTTTTTCTCTTTTTTTCCTCCCCCCGATTTTCCTTTATCGTAAGAGTAATTTATAGCAATATTTATTACTATTAGGCCATTACCCGAGTTTCTCTTGTCCCTTTTTTATTTTTTGCTTATTACCCATATAAAGAATTTAGCATCTTGTCAGAGTAATGCTATTTAGACACACAATATTGACCACCTTAGCTCACCATTTATGTGGCAATGATGTGTTTTGTCATGTCAATTAATGAATGTTGCCATGTGTATTCTATTTTTCCTTTTCTTTTCAATAATTCTTAAAACAAAAACATTAAAAATTAAAAATCAAATTAAAAAACCCTAACGCCCCTGGCAAGTGGCCTCACATCGTTCTCAATTCTTCCTCGTGTCTCCATAGCACTCCGTTCCTCCACTGTTGCTGCACTCTGATAAGAGTATCACTAGAACGTGGTTGAGAGTTGAGTCCCCTCAATTACCGTATTCTCTACTCTGCTTCTCTCATTCTCTTATCAGAGTGTAGCAACAATGAATGAAGGGAGTGCTGTGGAGACGTGAGGAAGAATTGAGCGAGGTGAGTCCACTTGCCGGACACTAGGGTTTTTTAATTTGATTTTTAATTTTAATGTTTTTGTTTTTTAAGGATTATTGGAAAAGAAAAGAAAAATAGAATACACATGGCGACATTCATTAATTGACATGACAAGACACATCAGCTGCCACATAAGGTGGTCAATATTGTGTGTCTAAATAACATTACTCTTTCATAAATTGCTTTCTATTCTATTATTTCTATTATTTTTTACTTATTACCCAATGTCTATTACTTATTACCCCATTTGATTTCTATTATTTCTTTAGTGAATATTTAAATGTGCTACTTATTTCATAAATTGCTCAATAAATAGTACTTAATTATTTTAAATTATTTTGTGAAATTTTCAAACCTAATTTCATTCAAATTTAAATTGAAAGGATATGTCAAAAACGAAAAAAAAAAATTGCTTATTCTCGTTTGGGTGTCTTAATTAAATCTCTCCAAAGCCCAAGAGCCCCAAGGCCCAAGTCTTTGATTAATATAATATAATTATTATTAATCAGCACCAAATCCGAAGCCGAGCCTATATCCAAGCCCATTACCCCAACTCTCCAATGTTAACCACACTTACCAAACCATCGTTGTGCTTTGTTTACAACAACCTTTATCGGATTGTGGATTTTCGATGTGGGGTGTTCACAAAGGGCACCTCAAAAGAATATCTTCGAAGTATAGTTGCGCAGCTATACTCCAAATAATATAATATTTTAAAAGTCCAGCCGCGCGGCTATACCCTTCAAGTAGCTCTCCTTTTAATTACTTTGATTAGTAGTTATGTTTTACTTAGTGAATATGAAAGGAAAAAAGAAAAAGGGGAAATTGAATTACTATTTATTAAGTAATATAATTCATGAAGTTAATTAATAAATTTAATCTATATATATAAAGCAAAAGGCAGAGAATGGTGAAACATTCAAAATACCATAAAATACCCTTAGTTAATCCAAATATTAGGAATTAAAATGATTAATTAAATGAAGATAATATGGTAAATTCACACTTTTTTATATTTTAACAAAATTAAAATTAAAAGAAAAATCAAATAATGAATCCTATTTTTATGGAACACAACTACCCATTATTTTTTTTAATTCTAAAATAAATTTAAATTTTTTTAATAAAGCCTTTATAGCGCGGAAGCGCGTGCAGAGAGGCTAGTACTAATTATTCACTAAATAAATAATAATTAAAATATAATTACTAATTTCACTAATTAAATAAGGCAAATATGTTATTTAATTACTAACAATAAATTTTTTAAAAATTAATTAACTTTAAAATCCTAAGTTCATATATAAATTTTTTTAAAAGACCTCTCCTGACGAAATTTCACACAGTCATGTAGACCTCTCTCGATTTAAATTTCACGAAATGTTTTCGCGGAAAACCTAATCCGCAAATTGTGCGGCATAGACTGTCTTGACGAAATTTCGTCGAGAAGTGTTCAGTCATTTTTTTAAAATTTTTTAAAATTAGTTTCTTTACCACATCCCTCATACAATATAACCTTTATCATCATCATCACAACAGATGCTCCTTCAAAAATTGAGAGTCTTGAGATTTTTATAACGAGTAATCTCTAATTTAAACCAACTCAACCAAATTTACAGAGAGCCAACACAACCAACTCAACCCAATTTATAGGGGCCAACACAACCAAATCTACAAATTCAAGCTTGCACAGAAAACCCATTTCCATATCCAAACTTACAGTTCTAAACACAAAACACATTTGACAGAAAACTCATAATAATTAAGAATTCAGTCAAAGAAAAGAGACCCAGTTAATGTAATCATCTTAGAATTGGAGCCATTTCCACTAATTTTAGCATACACAACCATATCCAAATATCCAGACGTGAACAGAAAATCGGCCGCCTAGGTGGGCTAGGCGTCTTATATATATATTTCAAAATAAATAGTATAGCCACGAGTGTACTCCTTAAATAATATATTTAAAGAGTAGAGATGCGCGGCTGTGCTTTTTTACTCCTAATTTTCCTCGATCGTAAGAGTAATTTAGAGCAATATCCATTACTCTTAGAGCACTTCCACCAATTAGCCCTTTGCCATGGAAAGGGGAGCCCTAGGGCGGCTACTATTCATGTGAATAGTGGCTACCCTAGCCCCTCCAGCAAAGTGTGTTTCTAGCAGTTTTAGGCTTGCCATGGCAAATACTATTCAATTTTTTTTTTTTCACAACTTTGTTTACTTAGACATTTGATTTGGATAAAATGGTTTTTCGGAATAATCATTTTCTCAAGATAATTTTTGACGGCTTTTATTCCTTACACATCAAATAATAAAACTTGATTTTATGAGATTTTAAGATGAAGTATATATTGACTTAATGAACCATAATTTTTAGCCTAAATCGTATTTTGCACTAAAACCGATTTTTCATATTTTGATTTGGTGGGAATTTGATTTTCTAGTATTTTTATTTGAATCCAAATGGGGGGTACTTCCTTATTTACATTGTAAACTTAAGTAAATGGAGTAATATAAAAATAAATAAAAGTAAAAGGACAAAGACATTTACTTAAATGTTGAAAATGAAAATAAGGTATAGAGAGAAAAAAAAAAAAAGAAGGTAATTTTTTGGTTTTTTTCAAATTTTTCGGATTTTTTCAAATTTTTTTTACAAAAATATTGGCTGCCGTTGGATTGGAGCAAAAATTATGATCGGAGAGCCCAGGACACGACACATGGCACATAATTGTTGGCGGACATTGTAACGCAAGGCGTCACGATGACGCGTCGACATGGGCTAGCCCTGGAGCTCCGCCAGCCAGTTTGTTGGGTCCCACCATCGCGCCGGGCCTGCCTCCACCGCTGAAACGAGTTTTACCCCAACCCCAGCCCTCCCATTGGGCCCCTTGCTGAAAATGCTCTTAGGCCATTACCCGAGTTTCTATTGTAGGAAAGAATCATAATTTCTTATGAACTCTAACTCTGAGCCTGCATTCTATATGAATAACTAACACTGCCAAAACCATAAAATACAAACAACATAATGCATTAAGTCACCAAACATACATGCCAACTAAAAAACAGGAGAAAAAAGAGAGTAAATCTTACTGCTTGTAACTTACATGACAAGGATAAGGTGATGGAGAAATCAAGTCTTGTGCACTTCCCTTGTTTCCTGGACTAGGAGCGTTGGACACTACAGGTGCGGGTAACACATGGGGGGACAATTGACATGAGGGACTAGAAGGCGAGTAAGGGGAACCATTAGGTGCATAAGTAGGAGGAACAATAGGGTTAGGATGAGAAGTTGGTGAGGAGCTTGGAGGAATTCCAGAACCGCGGTATGGACATGGATGAGGATGTGGAGGTACCTTGGATGGTCTGGTGGGAGGTGATTCTTGTGTCGGGTGAGGGCGCTGGAGAGTGAAGCTGGAGAAGCAGGATACTGGGGAAATTGTTGGCTCTAGAGAGGAGCGGGAGAAGGAGTCGAGGGGTTGCATTAAGTGTACCCTTAAGATAAGAAGATAAACTGATACTTTTAAATTTACCAAAGACTGAGTTATCAAGCCCGAAAAAAGAAACTAAAAAAAACACGCCATTCAAGTTTTGAAAAATGGGCGCCTAGGCGGATATGCGGGTTCTTTTTATTTTATTTTAATAAATAGTATAGCCGCGCGGCTATCGTTTTAAATATAAAGAACACTGTATAGCCACTCGTCTATAGTATTTCTTAAATAAAAAAATTAGAAAACCCCATTATAGCCGCATGTACTATTTCTTAAAAAGAAAACCCTAGTATAGCAGAAGGCGATACTAGTTTTAAAAAAATTAGAAAACAGAGTATCACGCTCGGCGATACTATTTCTTTTTTTTTTTATTAAAAAAAACCAAGTATAGCCCGCCATACTATTTCCCATAAAAATTAGCAAAACCGAGTACAGCTGTACTATTTCTTAAAAATAAAAAAACGAGTATAGCGGCTATACTATACTGTTCTTTAAAAAAAACTAAAAACCACATATAGTGCTGTGGCTATACTATTTATAAAGTAAAAAATATGAAAAACAGGACCACCTAACTAGGCGCCCACTTGTCAAAAACCGTAGTATAGCCATGTGGCGATACCCTTTAAATACATATTTAGAAGGTATAGACTAGGGCTCGTCAATGGGCCGGGGCTAGCCTGACCCAAATTTAACGGGCTTGGGCCGGGCGGGCTTTAAAGAGGAGAGAGAAAATATCGGGCCGGCCGGGCCGGTTTTTAGAAAATTCAAAGCCCAAGCCCGACGCATAAGTCGGGCTTGAGAAAGCCCATTGGGCCCGGCTAGATAAAGCCCAACAAGTTGGGCCGAAACGGGCATACTTCATTCGAAAAAAATCATAAACTTAATCATAAGGGCATTTTAGTTTAAATTTGAGATTAAACTCACTTAATTCCAATATTTTCACATCAAACCAAATTCATAAAATACCCAATAAAGTCACACAACTTAATAAGATTTTCCACAAAAATAATAAAACAAAGTATTATTTTTGAGGTTATTACATAATTAGACCGTAATATGTTTTAAGAAATAATTTTAAAAAATAATAAGTATCAAAAAGATATTTTTTTTAAAGGATGGTATAAATAAATATGTAAATGTTTGGTGTTGTGTTCAAGAAAAACATGATTATATTTGGTGGTAGTAGTACGATTATGTTTCGTGATATGATTATATTTAGTGATATGATATATTGTTCATCTTATTTATATATATATATATATAATTGTTGTATTAATACTTGACACAAATTAATGTGCTAATCATCCAATTATAAACTAGGAATGAGTAAAGAAAAGTAAATGAAATGAAACAAATTATATATGTGATTTAAGTGATATAATCCTAATCCTAAACTCTTCTTTATACATAATTATATATGTATGCGGGCCTAACGGGCCGGGCTTTTGTGGGTGGGCCGGGCCGGACTTTCTTGGGCATAATCGGGCCGGGGACACCCAAGCCCAAGCCTAGCCCAAAGCGGGCGGGCCATCTCAAAGCCCATAACGGGCCGGGCCGGCTTTTTCCAATGGGCAGGCGAGCCCCATCGCCCATGAGCCCCGGGCCAAATGATGAGGCCTAGTATAGACGCGTGGCTATATTATTTAATTAAAAATATATATAATTAATATAATTTTTAAAATATATATTATGTTTATTCAATAGTATGTGAGAGTATAATACATGAATTTGTGTGTATTTTTGAAAATTTTATAATAAAAAATAAGTGTATTAAACATGAAAAATATGTACATAGATGTATAATATGTGTATTGCACGTTTGCCTTTTTAAAAAGTGAGTTTTACTAAGTCTTTAAGGCGTGTATAGAACACAGATGTAGTATTGAAAAATCAAAGGGGAGCAATAGGGACTCGGGTAATGGCCTAATACTATTAGTCCTCTAGATTAATCGGAATGTACATCATCCTCCAAATTCTCAGGCGAGGGTGTCTTGGGAAAGAATTCTTCATTTGGATACAACTTCTGGAAAAGCTGTCAAGTGCAAACATTGACACCAAATTTCGTAAGGGTTAACATCAAGGGATATATAATAACAAAAACTTTAGCTTAATGAAAACAACACAAGATGTCAGTAAAGAGATAATAATACCAGCACAGTTGCATCTAACATAATATTGTAGCTAAGATTTCCATCTAGCATGGAAGTTGAAATAAGATAATCATGTTGATCCTGAAATTAATGTAAATCAAAAAAGATATCACAACTCATACCTACATCACAATTCATGCCCCGTATACAAAAACCACAACAACATGGTTTCACCAAAGAAATCCTAATGTCTATCAAGAAAAGGTAACACAGAGATATATATATATATATATATATCTTTGTAAACTCGATATGAAAATAAATAATAAATGTTTGTATATCTCTCTATATGCGTGTGTGTCTGAGAGAGAGAGAGAGAGAGAGAGAGAGAGAGAGAGAGAGAGCGCTTGTTTTCAAATAGCATGCACATACATGCCCTTTGGACAAACACCCGTTTCCAAACTGCCACATATCTGGATAATCTGGATTGAGAAATTCTCTTATGTAGACATCCGGACGTTATTATCATGCAGACGCCATGTATTTTTTACTAACTCTCCTTGCTTTCCTCCATGTTAATAACGTGCGGACTTTCGAATGAGAGAATAATTGTGTGTGTGTATATATATATATATATATATATGACCACACATTTTGACACACATTCTCAACCATTAGATAATGAGTCATCCAATGGTTATAAATGCATATGATATGATTTCTTATTTTTTATTGAGTGCTGCTGTTTCCACCCCATGTCCTATTTCCTCACCCACCTTATCTTCCCACCCACCATGTAAATTTGAAAAAACATAATCAGGATACCACCTAAATAACTGCGGCCAGAGAGTAAAATAGGTCGGGAAGAAAGAGTCTGAGGTTGGGTCGGACGACATACATCTTGGAAGGAAGGTTCATTCTTTAAATC
Source organism: Prunus mume (assembly GCF_029339155.1). Taxonomy (NCBI): domain Eukaryota; kingdom Viridiplantae; phylum Streptophyta; class Magnoliopsida; order Rosales; family Rosaceae; genus Prunus; species Prunus mume. Next base: position 1,561,485 of record NC_142699.1, on the reverse strand, counting down.
CGATGGTTACTTTTGTTCCACTGCTATCGAAAAGCTTGGACATAGTGCAACAAGAAGAGAATTAGCAGAATAGGATAAAGAATTTTCCTTCAAAAGAAGGGCAGTGTGAAAGGAATAGCGTTGAATCTTGAGAATTGTAATACACTATCTTTCCACCCACCATTATTCCTAAAATACCCTTTAATTATTAGTTCAAAAAAATTCTCTTTGCTAATCTATTAGGGATTTGGATCCTTTGCTTTGGTTTTTCTCATAATTAAAACATACAAATATATTTTCTTTAAAAAACGTAAATTAAAAAATAAAAATTATTCTTAAATAAACGCCAAGTTTAATGTCTTTCTTCCTCTTACTTGTTCTTCTTCCTTTCTCTGCAAGTGAATCTGTCTCTTGAATCCAAAAATTCCCTCTCTCATTCATTAATATTGGGGAGATATATTTTCTTTATGTTTTATTTCCCCCCCAAAGCAACCATTAACCACTGTACTAACATTGATTTTGAATAATATTTTGATAGACCGAAATCGGACACTTTAGCTACCCAATTCTCGTCCAATAGAAGGTTTGTGGTTTTCGTATCTCTATGGATGATAGTGCACCTGGCACCAGTATGAAGATAATGTAATCCTCTAGCAGCTCCAATTCAAATTTCCAACCTTTGCTTCCATGGGAGGTTGGTTGCTCTTGTACAGGTGTTCCTTTAGAGTCCCATTAGCCATGTAATCATAAACAAGGACCATCTCACCGTCTTCTTCACAAAAACCAATCAAAGAGACTAAATGCCTGTGTATATTTAGAAATAGAACATTCTCCCAAAGATTCCCTCTCTCATTCATTATTTGGTGTCGCTTTGTTTAATTAACTAATTTTTTTTCCTTTTTTAATTCTTATGAAATTGAGTTTTTATTTTAGGGTTGAGGTTTGTTCTTTAAGTCCTTAAAAGTCATTTTACAAAGGGGTAGATTTGTCTATAAAATTTTGAAGATAAGGTGGGTGGGAAAATAAGACATGTGGGTGGAAATAGCGGCACTCTTTTTATTTTGTCAAGGACATGATTTTTTTATTGAAAGCATTCATTATTGTTTTTGGGAAACACATAACTTCACGCAGTGATGCAGTATACGAGAGGTCAATTCGATCACTCTCCCTTCATTCTTCTCTCTTCTCATCAAATTCAACCTGGATTTTTTTTTTTTTTTTTACAAAGGTTTTGGAATGACAATAATTGAAAATGTACAACTTCATTTTTCTTGCTGTCATCTCAGAGAATACAAGAAGCCAAAGATTGAAGAAGAAAAAAAAAAAAGAATAAACATTCTTTCCCATATAAATAATTTGACATCCCAATTCAACTACAAAAGTTTTTATTTTACAATCTATAGGGAAAAAAGACTGATTGGAATGTTGATGTTTCATCAATGGCAAGAAGTTTAAATTTTGTTTTCGGCTTCCCTTAAAGATTGAATGCTGAAAGAATCACAGTAAAACTTTCACATAATTTTTCCACTGGGAAAAGTTGCTGGGTTATGTTCCTCTAAAACATCCCTCCAGCCATTGTAATATACATATACATATATATATATATATATATATATATATATATAGGTTTGTTTTCTGTTTCAAAAAGAAAAAAACAAATGCGGTTTTCCTAAGTTGTGTGAAAAATCGATTACTAGACTGAGGACTTAGGAAACTGACGAGGTCCTAATAGATCAAGGAGAGTAGAAGAAGAAAGAAAAGAGAAACCCAAGTTTTTGGCAGAAGAATAAATGAGAAAAGGGAGGAGAGTGGAACGGGGCACATGTATATGAAAAAGTTTATGCAGGGCAACAATGGTGTGGGATAACTTTTCCTTTATATTTTTGTTTTTATTTTTAAGAAAAAGGTAGCATATAATTCCACTTTAACGTACACCAATGCAACCTTTAACAGCAGCTCGGCGGGCAAAGGCAGCTGATAAATCCCCATGACCATATTCAAGGTCCATGGGCATTTGTCGACCTAATAAGAACAAGTACAAAGAAGTTATATGCGGGATACTGATGTAACTAGATTCTATAATCTAAAAATGTAGGATAAATGTTATTAACAAAACTTTATGCAAAAAAATCACCTAACCTCGAACTGTGGTAGAGGGCTAAACGCTCCAACCCATCTCTTGTCTTAAGTTAATAAGAAAAAGAAAGAAAGAAGCATAATTCCAGTTCCAGATAAAGAAAGGCGAAGTTATTGATGTGTACAATTTTATTTTGGTTGGCAACTGCATTCTATTTATGAAGTCAACAAAAGGAGTCTCCAAGTCCTCCTCTGAAATCTTGGAACTTTCACTATTGCGGCTCCCTTCTTGGTCACCGCCAATACCACGAGAGGCTTCCAAGTAGTGCTCAAGAAACTTGAAGAACCTTGTTAACATAGTCTTCTCTTTAAGGCTTAGGCTCCTGTCTTTAAACATTTCTATTCGAGAGTGTGGAATATTCCTCAACTGCCCACTCTCATCACAAACGAAAATTGCACCGACGCTATTGAATACCAAGAGCCCACATTCAACATACAAATTTAGTCCGGATTTCATCAAAAGGTCAGTGGCTTTGTCAGCAGGGAATAGCAACCTAGGCCTCCAAGGTCGATGGTGAATTCTCTTGGGCAATGCTTTTCAACGATTTCAGGGGCATATGCGGCAGTCTCAATATTAGAGTATAACAACCGTGGTTTGAGGTCTATGGCAATGTAATCATGGTCGACACTAGGATCAATAGAGGTGGTGGTGGCAGTGGTAATGTGATCTGTAGAATGGGAATTGAGGAAGGAGGTGAGGTTATTTTGGGGGGAGAGAGGCGAAGTGGCTGCCATAAAATGTGTTGGGATCAAGGTGGAGGACAGTTTTTCCGACAGCAGAGGCTGCGGCAGCAATCATTAATTAGGATTTGATAAGATTATTAAGGTAAAAAAAAAATTAGTATAGACGCGCGGCTATACTAAAAACTGCCCACAGCCGAGTCTAGCCGCGCGGCTATACTATTTCTTCAAAAAATTTGGCATAACCCAGTATAGCCGCGCGGCTATTGATAACAAGGCAGATGCCTTGTATAGCCGAGCGGCTATAATATTTTATTGTAAAGAATAAAAACCCGAGTATAGACGGGCGGCTATACTATTTTGTAAAAAAATAAAAACCCGGGTATCGCCGCACGGTGATACTATTTTGTAAAAAAATTAAACACTGCATATAGCCGGCCGGCTATACTATTTCTTTAGATAAACCAAGTTCAAAGAATAAAGCAGTTCTCTGACCAAAAAAAAGAAAGAAGAATAAAGCGGTTCTTGATGAACTATTTGGGTCATTCAGTCGTTTGATCAACCAAACTATGATCAAATTTTCTCAGTGAGCAAACAGAAAATCACAAATTCAAGAAAAGAGAGAGAGAGAGAGAGAACAAAATCGAGGAGACAACTTTTCATGAGGGTAAAAAAAAAAGAAATTGAAAATGAAAAATGAAAATAGAAGAGAGAGAAAGAAAGACACATCGGCGAAGATCGCGAACTGGAGCTTGGTTTCGATTTGCTCAGCGGTGTTAGGAGTCTTATTACTGATTGACAAGACTCAGTATCATCTGAGCCCCTCGAAGTCTTAGAGGCGAGGAGAACGACGCCATTTCTTAAAAAAAAAAAAATTAGAAAAATCGAGTATAGCCGGTCGGCGATACTATTTCTTTTTTAAAAAAATTAGCAAAACCTGGTATAGCCGACCGGCTTTACTATTTATTTTTTAAAAATTAGCAAAACCTGGTATAGCCGGCCGGCTATACTATTTATTAAAAAAATATATAATTCATATAAATTTGTTAATATATATTATGTTTATTCAATAATATGTGAGAATTATATGTATAATACGTGAATTTGTGTATATTTTTGAAAATTTTATAAAAAAAATGTGTATTAAACATGAAAAATATGTACGTACATGTATAATACGCATATTGCACGTTTGCCTTTTAAAAAACATGATTTGGCCAAGTCTTTAAGACGTGTACAGAACACGAATGTACTATTGAAAAATCAAAGGGGGACAACAGAGACTCGGGTAATGGCTTAATACTATTAGTCCTCTAGATTAATCGGAATGTCATCCTCCAACTTCTTAGGCGAGGATGTCTCGGGAAAGAATTCTTCATTTGGATACAACTTCTGGAAAAGCTGTCAAGTGCAAACATTGACACCAATTTCGTAAGGGTTAACAGCAAGGGATATATAATGACAAGAAGTTAAGCTTAATGAAACAACACAAGATGTCAGTAAGGAGATAATAATACCAGCACAGTTGCATCTAACAGATCATTGTAGCTAAGATTTCCATCTGGCATGGGAGTTGAAATAAGATAATCATGTTGATCCTGAAAAATGTAAACCAGAAAAGATATCACAGCCCATACATTCATCACAATCCATGCCTCATATACCAAAACCACAACAACATGGTTTCACCAAGAAAATCCTAATGTCTATCAAGAAAAGGTAACACACACACACACACACACACACACACACACACATATATATATATATATTAAACATATAGCATCTCGGCTACATTGTTTAAAAAAAAAAATTGTTTCCCAGATTTTCCTTTGTCAGATAAGAGTAGTTTAGAGCATTATCCATTAGTATTAGGCCATTACCCCAGTCTCTATTATCCCCTTTTGATTTTTTTTTTTTACTTATTACACATATAAAGAATTTAGTATTTTCCTGTTTAATATTTGTATTATACACGCAAGTAAACTTAATGCTTACCGAGGGTAGTTTCCGGGTTTAACCCTGCAATATTTCTGGCAACATCAATAGGATCAACATTTGCAAGACTGCACACAGGGGAAATCAAATTATTAGAATACCCTTAGACCGGAATCATCCATCCTCTGATAAAAATACGCATATAATCCTTTAACCCAACTACCAAGACTAGAACCAAATATTTACACACATAATGCATCTAACATAGTCCCTGAATATGGGCTATGTTTCTTCAACAACCACAACTCCAATCAACACACAGAATACAGATTGCTTTAAAAAAGAAACATAAAGAAAATTTGAAAGCATAAGCTTAATGAAACAACACAAGATGTCAGTAAAGAGATAATAATACCAACACAGTTGCATCTAACAGATCATTGTAGCAAAGATTTCCATTTGGCATGGGAGTTGAAATAAGATAATCACGTTGATCCTGAAATTAATGTAAATAAAAAAAGATATCATAGCTCATATCTACATCACAATCCATGCCCCATATACAAAAACCACAACAACATGGTTTCACCAAAGAAATCCTAATGTCTATCAAGAAAAGATAACAGAAAGAGAGACAGAGAGAGAGATATATATATATATATATAAACGTATAGCCGATTGGCTATACTCGTTAAATAATATATTTAAAGAGTATAGCCGCTCGGTTATACTTTTTTAAAATTAAAAAAAAAATCCCAGATTTTTCTTTGTAGATAAGAGTAGTTTAGAGCATTATCCATTACTATTAGGCCATTACCCGAGTCTCTATTATCCTTTTTTGATTTTTTACTTATTACACATATAAAGAATTTAACATTTTCCGTTTAATATTGGTATTATACACATAAGTAAACTTAATGCTTACCGAGGGTAGTTTCTGGCTTTAACCCTGCAATATTTCTGGCAACATCAATAGGATCAACGTTTGCAAGACTGCACACAGGGGAAAGCAAATTATTAGAATACCCCTAGCTTAGAACAGAATCATCCATCCTCTGATAAAAATATGCATATAATCCTTTAACCCAACTCCCAAGACTAGAACCAAATATTTACACACAGAATGCATCTAACATAGTCCCTGAATATGGGCTATGTTTCTTCAACCATCACAAGTCCAATCAACACACAGAATACAGATTGCTTTAAAAAATAAACACAAAGAAAATTTGAAAGCATAAGCACTTAAAAATTGATACGTAAGTACTTACAAATGCAGTTGCATTCCCCTTGCTGTTTCGATAGCCTTTGGATCTGCAAAATGTAATCAAACCAGTGAACACTACCCAAAGTTTATTCCAAAGAAAGCTTAATCATTTTCACAAGGAAACTCACACTAGATAGTAAACAAGACTGCAAAATATATGCATGGAAAGAATCACCTAAACCTGTTTGAAGAGGACCTGAGAAGCTGCCACCGATACCAACAGCTATATTATCTTGCATCTCTCTGGGAGTTTTTGATTTACTCTTTTTGCCCATCTTATGGTACTGAGAATTGACAAAATGTACTTGCAGAGATGCTAGACCCTCCAGGAATAAAGAAATCTGAAGAAAAAAAACTCCATTCAAGTTTTTGAAAAATCGGCCGCCTAGGCGCGCTAGGCGGTTATTTTAAATAGTATAGCCGTGCGGCTATACTATTTTAAGTTTCATAATTGCAATAGACCGGCCAGGAAAAAAGAAATCTTAAAAAAAAGAATGCCATTCAAGTTTTCGAAAAATCAGCCACCTAGGCGCGCTAGGCGGTTCCATTTAAAAAAAAATAATAATAATAATAAATTAATTGTTTATTTATTTGTTATAAATAAAATAAATAGTATAGCCGCACGGATATACTATATTTCATAATTGCAATTCTGTTTGAAGGTACTCTATCTTTCAGAAAAAGAAAAAGAAATAATTCAATATGAGGTCTACAACGTAGCATCCCGTTTTGTTCGAAGCAAGGCGTCCCGTATGATTATTGCCTTGCTCAAAAAAATATCCGCACCCATAACTTCTGTCGCGGTGCTGACCCGTTCCGCAGGGACTGCAAACGTTGACTTGCCGCAATACGTACGTATTCTGCTTCTTGTTAGCGTCATGCAATATTACACTAGTTTCATTTCTGGATGTAATTAATTAAGTGGGCATGGACGACACTTGTAGACTGGTCGGCTCTGCTTGATTTGGTTATGGACCATGTCTTAATTAATTAAATAAATAATATGCTGTTGTTGCTTGCCTTAGTAGATAGAAAAATTTGTATATCACGAAGATATTACTGTTTTGTTATTGTACTCGTATAATGTTGGAGTGTATATATGGACTTCACAATTGCGTGCAGTCTTGGTTAACACACTGAGGCAAGCGGAATCTTGGTCTGTGGGGAAGTAAGACCCAATCAAATTCTCATATATTTCTGGTTTGGTTGCTACCCAACCTTTGTGGTTGGGAGATCCTACTAACCCCCGAGGGTAAGGGGTGTGCTTTGTGCGACTTCACCCACCAATGCCAAGGTGAATAGCCCAAGACCACTATGCCTCACCTAGGAAGGTTTCCATAGCAACCAATCACTTTAATGCCCTGCTTAGTTACAAGCTCATGCTACTAGGCTCGGCAATGTGAAGTGATATGTAAGTCCTTATAAACCTTTGTATGGTCGCTTGTTTGACCAATGTGGGACTCTGTATCATCAGAAAACTAGAAATCTGCTCCAAACTCTATTTAAAAAATTTGTCAATAACTCTATCTCATAACCGCTCCTTCTTGCTTTCTCTCTCTATTTCATTGTTTTAGGTTCCTAGCCCTAGGACAGCAGCCATCGTAATTGCCACGAGCCATCGCTACCAGCAGCCGCCATAGCCACCATCCAAAGTAGGTAGCAACGATGTCCCTTTACGTTGATTTTGAATGTATGCAATGTAAGTTCTGATGATGGGTTTCTGTAATGAAAATTAATAAATTTTACAAAACCACACAAAACAAAGGTATAAAGAGAATGGGCGGGGCCTGTACTTATTTTAGTCGGAAATATATACACAAGCTATAAATTGTTACTTAGCTTGTACAAAACAAATCATGTGCTTAAGTTTGGCTGTGAATTGAGAAATGTAGATATAGGGGTAAACGACTGAAGGTATAGTTAGCACATGAATCTTGCAGTTTTGTGCTGCCCTGTAAAACACAAATGGTTAAGCTATAGTTTTCTGTTTTATGCTTCTTCAACAAAGATTGCACAAGTATTTCCTTTGAGGCTAGTATGTTTTATTAGGAGCAATGTAAAGCTTTCCTGCATATTGCTGCTTTTGTAATGGTGGTGATTACACAATATAGCGTAGCTCCCACGACTTCTTTAGTTTTGAATGATGGTAGGTTTGCATGGATCTTAGTTCAAATGGTTCAGAGAATATAGATTTTCGTTTATGCTCAGTTTTGTCATGAAGCAATCATTTAATAAATGTCTCATCATTAGGTTTAAATCAAGAAAATATTTATTAATTAGGATTTGATATGATTTACAAAGTAAAAAAATAAAACAGAAAAAACAGGAAAAAAAAAAAAGAGTATCGCCGAGCGGCTATACTTTCTTAAATTATAGCCGGGCGGCTGTCCGATTTTAACCGAGTCTAGCCGTTCGGCTATACTATTTATTTTTTAAAAATTAGCAAAACCGGGTCGGCTATACTATTTCTGTACAAAAATTTAAAAACCATGTATAGCCGTGCGGCTATACTGCACTGTTTAAAAACCATGTATTGCCGATCGGCTATACTATTTTTTTAAAAAATAAAAACCCGCGTATAGCCGGTCGGCTATACTATTTCTTTTAAAATGTTTGCCAACATATTATAGCCGTGCGGCTATACTATTTGTTTAAAAAAATAAAAACCGTGTATAGCCGGTCGGCTGTACTATTTCTGTTAAAAAAATTAAAAAACCGAGTATTACCGCGCGGCTATACTATTTCTCAATTTTTTAAAAATAGAGTATAGACCGACTGTACGATTTAAAAAAATAAAAACCGTGTATAGCTGCGCGGCTATAGTAATTATTTTAAAAAAATTAGCCATGCCGTGTATAGCCGTACGGCTATACTATTTATTTTTAAAAAATCAGCAAAACCGGGTCGGCTATACTATTTCTTTACAAAAATTTTTAAACCGTGTATAGCCGTGCGGCTATACGGCACTGTTTTTTAAAAAATTATAAAACCATATATAGCCGAGTGGCAATACTATTAATAAAGTAAAAAATATGAAAAAAGAGGACTCGTCTAATGGCTAGGCGCCCACATGTCAAAAACCATAGTATTGCCGCACGGCGATACTCTTTAAATACGTATTTAGAAGGTATAGACCCGCGGCTATATTATTTAATTAATATATATATAATTAATGTAAATTGTTTAATATATATTATGTTTATTCAATAATATGTGAGAATTATATGTATAATACGTGAAGTTGTGTGTATTATTGAAAATTTTATAAAAAAATACATGTATTGAACATGAAAAATTTGTACATACATGTATAATACGCATATTGCATGTTTGCCTTTTAAAAAAGTGAACTTTACCAAATCTTTAAGAAATGTACAGAACACGGATGTATTATTGAATATCAAAGGGGGACAATAGAGCCTCGGGTAATGGCCTTATACTATTAGTCCTCTAGATTAATCGGAACGTCATCCTCCAAATTCTGAGGTGAGAGTGTCTCGGAAAAGAATTCTTCATTTGGATACGACTTCTGGAAAAGCTGTCAAGTGCAAACATTGACACCAAATTTCGTAAGGGTTAACATAAAGGGATATATAATAACAAGAAGTTAAGCTTGATGAAACAACACAAGATGTCAGTAAAGAGATAATAATACCAGCACAGTTGCATCTAACAGATCATTGTAGCAAAGATTTCCATATGGCATGGGAGTTGAAATAAGATATCACGTTGATCCTGAAATTAATGTAAATCTGAAAAGATATCACAGCTCATATCTACATCACAATCCATGCCCCGTGTACAAAAACCACAGCAACATGGTTTCACCAAAGAAATCCTAATGTCTGTCAAGAAAAGGTAACAGAGAGAGAGAGAGAGAGATATATATATATATATATAAACGTATAGCTGATTGGTTAAATAATATATTTAAAGAGTATAGTCGCTCGGTTACACTTAAATTAAAAAAAAAAAATCCCAGATTTTTCTTTGTCGATAAGAGTAATTTAGAGCATTATCCATTACTATTAGGCCATTACCCGACTCTCTATTATCTCTTTTTGATTTTTTACTTATTACACATATAAAGAATTTAACATTTTCCGGTTAATATTGGTATTATACACATAAGTAAACTTAATGCTTACCGAGGGTAGTTTCTGGCTTTAACCCTGCAATATTTCTGGCAACATCAATAGGATCAACGTTTGCAAGACTGCACACAGGGGAAAACAAATTATTAGAATACCCTTAGCTTGGACCAGAATCATCCATCCTCTGATAAAAATATGCATATAATCCTTTAACCAAACTACCAAGACTAGAACCAAATATTTACACAGAATATGGGCTTTGTTTCTTCAACCACCACAACTCCAACCAACATAAGCACTTGAAAATTAATACGTAAGTACTTACAAATGCAGTTGCCTTCCCCTTGCTGTTTCGATAGCCTTTGGATCTGCAAAATGTAATCAAACCAGTGAACACTACCCAAAGTTTATTCCAAAGAAAGCTTAATCATTTTCACAAGGAAAATCACACTACATAGTAAACAAGACTGCAAAATATATGCATGGAAAGAATCATCTAAACCTGTTTGAAGAGGACCTAAGAAGCTGCCACCGATACCAACGGCAATGACATCCTTCAGGATCACCCTCATTGCTCTCCAGGTGTTCCTGTTGCAGAAAGTAGGATCAGATGAGGCTTCATATATATGCCTAGTAATTGAAACATAAATTAAAACCAAAATATATGGTAAACCTGAACTGAATCTCAACCAATGATTCAGCAATATCTTGGCCGAAGATGAGGGTTTTTCCTCTTCTACAGCAAGCTGTATTATCTTGCATCTCTCTGGGAGTTTTTGATTTACTATTTTTGCCCATCTTATGGTACTGAGAATTGACAAAATGTATTTGCAGAGATGCTAGACCCTCCAGGAAAAAAGAAATCTGAAAAAAAAAAACTCCATTCAAGTTTTTGAAAAATCGGCCGCCTAGGCGGGCTAGGCGGTTCTTTTATTTTTTTTTTATAAAATAAATATTATAGCCGTGCGGCTATACTAAAGTTTCATAATTGCAATAGACCGGCCAGAGAAAAAGAAATCTTATATAAAAAAAAGCCATTGAAGTTTTCGAAAAATCAGCCGCCTAGGCGGGCTAGGCGGTTCCATTTAAAATAATAATAATAATTAATATTATTAATATTTTATTTATTTTTATTTTTATTTGTTATAAATAAAATAAATAGTATAGCCGAGCGGCTATACTATATTTCATAATTGCAATTCTGTTTGAAGGTACTCTATCTTTCAGAAAAAGAAAAAGAAATAATTCAATATGAGGTCTCTCAATTCTGAGACTGATTTATAGTTTTTCTCTGCCTATGCACTGGGAGCATATAAGCATGGGAATATCTAATATTTAAGTTTCAGATTTCGCCATTAAAATGTTTTGGTAGCTTCTCATTATATCAACATCAAGGCTGTTATACACAAATGGAGGTGATGCCATTTTGGTGTTAGCATCAAATGGCATTCATTTTCTCTGGAAATGGCCACAGGATCTTAATTCCAGTGATTTGTCCAAGAATGATTTATCTCATATCACCAACAGGAGGGATGATCTCCATTTTTGAGTATTTGCAGAGATACCAGACCCTCCAGAAAAAAATAAATCTAAAAAAAAATCACGCCATTCAAGTTCTGGAAGCACATCCATTCATATTAGGTCATTACCCGAGTCTCTATTGTCCCCTTTTGATTTTTTACTTATTACTCATATAAGAATCTACCATTTTCTCATTTAACTATATTATTTAGGTTATAGGTAAGAGACTGCTGTTAAACGTCACAAACTACAAGGTTATAGAAAATGTTACTGGAACGTTTTGTTTTCATCCATTCATATACGCTCCCCGTCTTGGAAGCACATGTGATGCGGGTCTGGTGCTGACATTGCTGACGCGAGACGGACCAGCAGGATGTTTTATCACAAAATGCCTTGTATTATTGTTAGTAGTGGAGTTGCTCAATATATATTGTACTTTATTATGTCAAGGTTCCGATATGGGATTTTTTTACATTCTTCAGCACTAGAGGTATGACAAAAACATGGAGAGAGCTACTAGCAGGACCAAAGATTTGATACCACTTCGTTGCTTTGCTAAGCAATTTTCAAAGGGTTTCTCAAAGAGAGCAAAAAGACTTGTCTCTGAAAGGAAGAACTCTGATGAATGGAAGAAAAAGTTTCTGCAAGAATATATTTCTTGAAACTCAATTATACAAAAACTGTTACAAATGACATACATGAGAAAAAACTTAATTGATAAAAAAAAAAAAAACTTGTAAGCGACGGCAAACCCTTTTTTCGGTTTGCTATTTCCAACTATAAAGCTTATAGGTATTTACATTACTATACAATATCAATCAGAATTCCAACTAAACCTATGTTGTTGAACTAAAAGAGTTAGAAATGTTGGACTCTTCCAAGTACTCAAACCCCATGAAGTGCTTCACTCTTCGTCTTTGATGAACCTGTTGTATGTGATATCAATGATGCCACTTCAATTGACTGATAAACAGTTCTCTAATTCAACATAATAATGAACAACCTATCATGCTTGCAGCTTGGTAAAGCAAGAAAAAAAAAGCTGAAAACAAAAATCCCAAGATCTTTACATTCAACAAGTGAAAGTACAGCTAGAATCAAGTTGGATTTCTCATTAGATTCATTTCCACAGAAAACTTCCTAGTAGAAAGTTGATTACTGGAACTCTGGAAGTAGACAAAATAGGAATCTTTTATTGGTACCAAGATGATTGTCCAAATCCAAATTCTTGAGTCAATCTGTTATTCTGGAGTGGCCGGTTCAATTCAAATAAATACTGAATTTCTTACATAATAATCTACATCTTCTTTGCGCTATATATGATGTAAAGTCAAATCATATTTGGTAAACAAAACAAAACCACAAGAAGTTACAGCTTTATAAAACAAAATCAAAACCTATCCCACACTATCTAGTTTAATTCCTGACCTCGGATTTTTTAGGTCGTAATATGACCTTCCATTGGTCTATGAGTTTTTATGTGTACTATTTACAGCATTCTCAACTACATACCTTGAGTCAATTCACGGAGGGTCTTCCATGAACATTAATCTTCACTCTTTGCTTTCTTCAAGGCAATGTAGAAACTATAAAATTAAAAGTTTTCTTGATTACCTGAGCATGTCTCCACTATGCAATTTTGGCCCGCTCAAAGCTGGTGATATGCTGAAAGTATTACCATTGCCATTGCCATAACCTGAAGGGTGACCAAGAGGCATTGGCCTATCTGGAATTGGTGGCACTTCAATATCTCCTTCCAACATTTTCAGTGCATCCAAAATGGTAGGCCGCAAAGCCACCATTACATGAGCACACAAAATGCCAACCAGCAAAAATCTCTCCATTATGCTCTTTGGATTTGAATTCACATTATCACCATCTTTAAGCAATGAAAAGTCTAAAGCCTGTTCAACTTTTCCAGATTTCACTAATGACCAAGCCCAATCTGTGATCAAAAATGCGCGTGGTGATCCCAAGGAAGACAAATCAAGTGCTTTTCTACCACACATAATCTCCAAAACAACCACACCAAAGCTATAAACATCGCTCTTCTCAGTCAGCTGTCCATAAAGAGCATATTCCGGGGCTAGGTATCCATGAGTTCCTGCCACTCTAGTAGTGAGATGAGACTGGCCTTCCATGCTTTGTTTTGCAAGCCCAAAATCTGCCACTCTTGCTTTCATATCCGCATCTAGTAGTATGTTTGTTGCCTTAATATCTCTGTGATATATTGCAGGCTTCACTCCATAATGCAAATAAGCTAACCCCTTGGCAACATCCAATATAATGCTCTTTCTTTGAGGCCAAGTCAAGGGTCTCCTTTCAATTTCACTCTGATTACTAGACAGAGAAATAAATAGATGGTCATCTAGATTCCCATTCGGCATGTAATCATAGACAAGGTACCTATGACTTCCTCTCTCCTCATAACTGTCTTCACCCTCAACCACGCAACACCCTCTGAGTGGCACAAGATTTCGGTGCTTCAAATTGCTAATAATCTCAACCTCATTGCAAAATTCAGCATCTCCTTGAAAATCAGATTCTATGACTTTCTTGACAGCTACAGTAGTCCCATCCAGTAAAACACCCTTGTAAACAAGACCAAATCCACCTCGACCGATAAAATTCTTCTGTGAAAAGTTATTAGTTGCCTTCTCAAGGTCCTGAATTTTAAACCAAATCGAACCGGTGTTGGGTCTCACTCTAATCCTAGACTCTCGTTCATCTAAATCAAAACCAGAATCCATACGGGACCTTTCAACCCTTTTGTTCCTCCAACTTCTATCATACCAAAAATACAACCCCAACAAACTAGACATGACAAATACTGCAACCCCGGCACCAGTTAGACCGAAAACAAGAGCGGTACTGCTCTTTTTCGATGAACCCGCATGAGAATCCGGTGACAACCCGAATATACAGGACACAACACCATTACTTTCAGGCCCAAACTCATTGACAATACCAGCAGCATAAAGAATTGCAAAATACCAACAATCTCTACTGTGAGAAGTGTTACCATCAACAGAAATCAGCTTCTTCTGAATGTCAAAGCCGGCGTCCACGCAAGCGCCGCAGGAGGATAGATCAGTGAGGTCTGGCCTGCAAGCAGAGTCAAGAGAAGTACTCTGGCCAAGCTTGGCGACCCAATCTTGGGAAGACTCAATTTTGGCACAGATATTGGGAGAGATGACAAACTGCATAGGGTCAAAGCAATACGAGACAAGATTGGGAGGGAGGGAGAGGGAGGTGAGCTTGGATTGGTAGTTTTGGAGGCAAGAATTGGAGGTGGGCAAGTTGGGAAGCTGAAAGAGGGATGTCTCTTTGAGGTGTTGGGCAAGGCCAACTCCAAGGAGGGACAAGAGGGTTTGGCAACATGGGATCTTGGTGAGGTCCATTTGGGGGGTTTTGGGAGGGGGCTGGAAGTTTTTGCATGACGAGGAGTTGAAGGGGATTCGTAGGACATAGCTGAGATCCATGGGGCACGTTGTTGTGGTGTTGGTTGTGGGGGCTGATGCTGCTGTTGTTCTTGGAGACAGGGTAGAGAGAGAAAGTAGAGAGAGAAGCACCCAAAACCCAATTAGTTTCATCTCTTCTCTTCTATTCTAATTTCTAACTATTTCTCTCACACTCTCTATCTAGGGAAGAAGATTGTGGGTTGTGCTTGAATTTGGATAAGCTGTAGTTGGGTTGTGATTTTGAGAGAAACTCAACAATCTAGAGAGAGAGAGAGAGAGAGAGAGAGAGAGGGAGAGGGAGTGAGTTGTGTTGGTCTTTCACTCTTCCTCGGTTACAGAGATGAGCTTTGGAGGATTGGAGCTTTGGTCAAACAAACCTCCCCCTTCCTCATTTCTGGCTGCTGGGTTGGTGTCACAGTAACTAACTAGGAAAAGGAGCGTGGCCCAAACGCGCTATTTAATATAGAAATGTATGATTTTGATGTTTAATTAAATGTGTTCTTTAAGAGATTAGATTCTGACGTATGTATTTTTTCCGTTAAACATGCGTGGTAGATTGAATGTTTTTTTTTTTTAATTAATTTTTTTTTTAATACAAGCGATATCTTTTTAATTATTCTAGTATTTGCATTCACAAACTATTAATATATTTGCAGATACATTTGTGAGTATACATATATTTAGTTATATATCCATTCTTAGTATTTAGATTGAAAAAAGTGATATTTAGTTATATATCCATTCTTAGTCATCACTAGTAATATAGATAAATTCTACACCATTTAATTTCTATAAACAAACCCAAAAAAATAATAGCTTATCCTATTGAATTTAATTTTGATTATTAAATTACTTTACCCTATTAAGTGTTTTTGGTATTTTTATAAGGTTTTGGGGTTGGACCTGTTTTAAGAAATTGATGGCAATTTTGTAATTTATAGGAAATTCGAAGTCTCTTTCTTATATTGTAAACGGATTTTGGATGTATTTTTAAAGTCCATTTTATGTAGAATTTTTATATAATTTGAGCTCATATATTAAGTATAATAGTAAATCTCCTTTGATTTTTTTTATATATATATTTTTTATTTGATCAGGCAAGCTACAAACATGACCCACCTTGGTTTGTCTTACTTTTGCATTTCCAGTTAGACATACGTTAATTAGGTTTTTTTTAAAGGAATTAGGAGGATGATGAAGTTCAAGCAATGAAGACCTGAATCAAACAAACGAAGAGGAAACACAAGTTTTGAAGCTCTGTGACATAAATTTGTTTCAACTCATGATTACAAAAAGTACGTTTAATTTGAAGCGCATGCATGCATGCATTCATAAACAATGTCTTAACGTGCTTAGAATTGCATATGGAACCGATGGGAATGAAGTAGAAAAAGCAGTTAGGTTAGCTTGGAATGAACCTAAAAATAGAAGCTACGAGAGTAAAATTAAATGAACTAACTAATTAAAAGAATGACCCGACCTATACTCATCCATGTCACAATAACAAACACTTCTTCCTCATCCCACCGAAAAAACAAACACTTCGCCACATAAACGCTCCTAAAGAAACGCTTCTTCATCTTTGAATCCCCAGCCATTCTCTTCTGATATCGACCTCCTCCCTGCCCCCTCTCTTTTATGGGGGATCCTCCACGTTCAGCATCGACGTCGGATCTCTACAGCATGCTCGGAATATCCAATATTTGCAAAGGATACAAATCCTTTGTTATGAAATTGTCCCCAACAACCATCACAAGAACGGACAATCCAAGTTTACAGACAATCATGAAACCACCAAGGTAACATAAATTCATATGTTCTCATTTTTTTTTTTATAAAAAAAAGCAGAACAAAAAAGTCCTCGATTATATGCATTTGCCAAACACCTGCATGTGCTTAAATCCATCAAAAAGTCATACAATTAACATGATGTACGCCTGCAAATCTGCATTGTTGAATTGGTAACATGTATTGTATGCATTTGTGACAATTTTTATCTAGAAATTAGGAGTTATTTTAAGCCTAAATATTGGGTCAAAATTTGATGCTAAATCTTTAATGATGTTTATATCAATTTGCATCGATCCTGATCTTGGAAGGTTTATAGCTTGTTTCTAATCTCATTATATGCTTAATTTGCATAATGATCATGATCCGAGATGCAGGAGGAAGAAAATTTTACAATTAGTTACCCAACGACACCAATAGGCAGTTTTGATCATCAACGAAGTATTGATGATAACTTCTTCTCACGTCGAAGTCTTTCAAGGACTGGGAGTAGAAGATGCAAAACACCCACCCCGAGGACCTTCTCAAGAAGTGCAAGCCGGAGCACCACCCCGACGCCGACGACGTTATTGAGAGATATGAGTCTAAGGCAATCGTCAGAGACCGAAACCTCTGCCTCAATATCAAGAAATATGAGTCGAAGACAATCGTCAGAGACCAAAACCTCTGCCTCAATATCAAGAAATATGAGCCGACGAAGCACCTCAGAGACTGAATTTCATGCCTCTCTATCAAGGAATATGAGCCGGAGACGCCCATCTGAGACTGAAATACCCTCTCCATCACCCGCAGCCTCTTCAGTGTCAGCACCTGCCTCTCCGGCGCCTGCCTCTCCATCACGGACTCTATCACCTAGTGCCAGTAGAACATCAGGCACATCTGATCAACCGGACAAACCTTCCACACCTCTGTCAAGAAGTATTAGCAAGAGGAGCCCAACGCCTATCGTGTTCTCTCGGACAACTGCACGAAAGAAAGCTCCTCCGGTTGAGAAGAGGCTTGGATTCACACTTGAGCAGTTGTGCCATGGATGTGTAAAGAAGATCAAGCTTACAAGAGATGTCATTAACGATGCCGGGTTTGTTATTTTCATTACTTCACCTTATCTCATGTTAAGAGACGCTTAATCTATTTGTGAGGTGATTAATTATACTGATGTGTGTGATTGTTATGAAACAGGATTATTGTTCAAGAAGAGGAAATACTGCAAATAAACGTGCAGCCTGGATGGAGGAAAGGTACGAAGATTACATTCCAAGGAAAAGGAGATGAGAAACCAGGGTACCTCCCTGCTGATATAGTCTTCTTGATAGATGAAAAGCGGCATCCCTTGTACAAAAGATCAGGCCGCGATGACTTGGAAATGGCCGTTGAGATTCCTCTGGTGGATGCACTGGGAGGCTGCTCATTTCCAGTTCCTCTGTTAGGAGGTGACAAAATGAAACTCTCATTCGATGACATCATATATCATGGCTACGAAAAGGTCATCCAAGGACAAGGCATGCCATTGCTTAAGGAACCAACAAGGAGAGGAGACCTCCGGATCACATGTCTAATAAACTTTCCGACAACTTTGAGCGATGAAGAACGTGCAGAAGCTGTCAACATTCTACAAAATTGTTCATATGATTAACAATTCAAATCTCTCCATCACTTATGAGGAACCATTTAGAATTGTTCTCTTTTGATCTTCTCTATGGGGAAAAATAGAAACTCACAGTAGTCAAAATTTTGAATTGAATTGCATATACTCACATGTACATAGCTCTGCAGAGTTACCTATACAATATGAGTACACAAGGAACAAAATACCCTTACCAAGTAGAATTCCACTGAGAATTTTGCAGTAGAGATAGCATTTGTAATGTATTTTGTGTCAAATATAGTAATCTTTCCTCAGAAATTTTTTTTTCTGAATTCCAAAAAACAGTTCTAATCCATTGCTTATGTTTTCTATGCTGATGTTGTGCCTTTGTCCATGACTGCATCAATTTAGGGTTCCCACTTACCTTTCCAATATATGCTCTAAATACCGAAAGGCAGACACCCAAAATGCTATCAACAAAAGAAAATATAGAGATATTCTTTTATAATTGAAATATACTTGGAATATCATGTCAAGTCAACATAATTAAAAATTTAGCTTTACACATGGTAGCTATATAACTGGGGTTTCAGATGGCTAACAAGAGCGACAACTTCACATTTTTATGAATCTGGCACCAAGGATGAAGATGAAGTTGATAGGTCAACAACAGAAAACCCGCCTAGATTAGTGTGCCACAGCACTGGAAGCCTGGACTCTAGCCAATCAACATAAAAGTAAGCCCCTCTTTCGCACAAAACAACACGAAAATATAATTTGATGTTATTTCATGAATAGCTTCATAACAATTTTACTTCCCTAATGTTACAACACCTCTGTGTCTTGGATTGGTAGAGAACAATTAAAATCAAGCCCGAATATAAATTGGATTTGAGATTCATGGTCTAAAGGATGAATGCACCTCAAGAACTTGAGCTCCTTGTCGGTGAGCGTTGCCCAGCAAGAAAAGGTACTTCTACCACTCTTCCAGGAACAGCATCTCCAACAATTACAGTGTCTCCCTCTGAAACAGTTTGCCTCTTGATGTAGCCTAAACCAAAATACCCATTTTCCTTTCTTCCTGATGTGCAACTTGTGAGCTTCCCAACCTGTGAAAATTTCACAAGCTGTCATGACACAGCCTTGAATCTTGCCCTTTATTTTCTATACTCGACCACTGACATAAAATACTGGTGACATTTTCCAGGGAAGGAAAAAAAATTCTTAAGCATTATCTATTTAAAGTTTTGAAGGTGACTTCGTGTTAAATTCCGTGGCCAATTTATTCAGGAAGTTGAATGGAGGTTTTGCTTTCTTCCCTATTATAAAGATAATGACAAGAAAAATATTTGACATGCAAAATTTGAACAGTATATTAGAGAGTGAAACAACTACTACCTTTTTCCCATCAATTGTAATGAGGCTGCCAACTTCTGCCGGGGCTGATAGACGAATCGCCCAAAGTCTTTGCTTAACTCCGTCATATGTTATGAGTCTAGCTATAGTCTCTTGTCCCTTGTAGCACCCTGCAAAAAGACAGAATTAGACCAGCTATTTTCTCATTTTCTTTGAGATGCATTAAAGAGTAAGGAGTATGATACCTTTGTTTAAAGAGATCGAATTCCAGAGACCAGCCTCCAGGACATTATATTCATTAGTAAGCTCCTTCTGAGGAGCTGGCCTTCCTGCAAAAAGTAATCTGGGCTGATGATCACAAGAGAAATCACAGAAAACCGAACTTTAAACGACTAAAACACACTACTATTATTGTCAAGAAACATTTGGTTACATGCTTCTATATTTAATTAGTTGTTCCATTCCATGATAATGCTTTATTTGTTGTTAGTGCACGAGGGGAAAAAAATATGAAAACAAAGGAATATGTCTTTCTGTTTTAACACCCAAAAACATATGAAGCATGTCCACTGCGAGCCTGTTTATGGAAATTACAGACGAGAACTCATCCAATTTCAAGTTTTAATTATTTTCAATAGCAAACAAGCAAACAAAAAAGTGTTTCCACTGAAATGCAACTTCTAAAAAACTTTCTACATTAAATTGTCAAAGAAAACTAAATTGGCAGTTAAGAATATAAAATAGGTAACAGCAAACATATCATAATGCATCAGTCAAAGCATTGACGAAATTAAACATGGACAGGCTTAGCTCCTTGGTGAGGAAGCACTTTCTCCCTACAGTTAAGGTGCTACCAATAACTTTGTATGAGTTGGTGAATGTAGTGGGTTCAATCACATTAAAGTTGTTAATTATGATGATTTAATGTTGTGAAATGGGTGAGCCACATTACTTTCACCATTTATTTCCGTGAATTGGTCACTCAGGGGTGAGGGAGAAGTTCTTCCTTACAGGTAAGTAGCCAACCATTTTTCATTCAAAAATGGGGGATAAGTGCCAACATCTAAATAAAAAATTCTTACCTTGGAAAATTCTTAGTTTTTCCCATGCATTAGAGCCCATTGGAATTGCACCCTGTGACAGAATCGTTTTCCAGACTGATCCAGCAGCAGCTGGTGACATCAAAAGTGAAAAACCCTTTTCAGAAATGACATTACCCACACCCACAGTTATAGGCATCCCGTTAACCTGCAAAGTAATAGGATGTCTTATTAATCTCCCTTGAAAATAATACTTTAAATTTCATCTCTCCTACAGTTATTCTTAAAGAAGATGAAATCAATAAGTACAACACACTCGTATACATTATTGATGCTTACACTAAAATGCTGATGTGTGCCATATGGCTGTCCAACAAGATCACCTAGGTTTAACTCTTCCATTATCTGTTCTCATTTCATGATAAACAATTAACATCATCAAGCTTCAGCTTAGTGAAAAGCAAGATCAAAGACCGAAATAATGCTTGCCACATGTACAAAAAAATTTAAAAAATCTTACCTGGTTGCTTTTAGGTCCCACCAAAACAAAGAAGCAAGTTTGCTTAGTGATGTCTTGAATCTCTACCTTGTCATTAAAGAATATGTACCTGTTGAAAAAATGGCCCAGTGATAAGATTCACTACATGGAACTTATTCCCAATAAAAGTTTATCAATTGAACATCCGCCAGCTCTCCCCTAACTTATACCAGCCTAGAAAACTGTCATGTCCACCCTTAACTCCACATCATTCAAGTCTCAAAAAAAAAAGAAATATTGCAGTTGAGAAAATTCCCACTGTCACCAAATGTAAGTCAACAAAATCTTTATCAGTAGCCATGCTGAATTGGACAGGTAAGAAACTCTCTAAAGAACTGCTTGGCCCCACAGTCATGCCAGATATTCATCTCAGTCTGATTGTTTAAATTTCCATGCCTTCGTAAAAATTCAATGACATTGAAAGTGAGTATGAAGCACTTCACCAAAATATAAGAACTCCCGAGAGAGAGAGAGAGAGAGAGAGAGAGAGAGAGAGAGAGAATTGCAAGCTGGGCATAACAGGACTGTGGTATACATGATGATACCATCTTTCAAAGCTTTTTAAAACAACACTAAGAACTTAAAAAAGAAGATGCACGTACTTATTCAGCATTTCAGAGATACTTCTCGAAGTCACAGGTGAGACCACTAACAGTACAGCATTTTTCTGGGAACACAAAAATAAAATATAAATAACAAAGTTGATGAAAAAAAACATGAACACTATTAAACTTCAGGGAAATCAACAGCATACAAAAATTATGAAAAAGAAAGATTACCATTATCCACGCGTGTGCAATATCTATTGTCCGAGCTGTTGGTGTAACAAAAACGGTGTCACATCCCTACGGATTTCAATCAGAAATCCTATTACTCAAGCCTGTATGATTGTATACATATAAGAATTAAATCAAAAGAAGAAAATTGCGTCAACAGCACATACGCAACCAACTTCTGATTACATCCGACCAAAAATACCTGTCCTTCATGAAGGCATTCAAAATTGGCAGTTGTTTGGTTGTGAAGAAATTGGATACGGTCTTCTCCGCTAACTTCGTGATGAGGCCACATATTCATATGCACAAGGGAAAAACACATTAAAGCATCCGCCAAAGCCAAATACTACAGACTTGACATAAATTTGATTGCATTACCTCAAACAAGTAAACAATAAATACATGACAACCCTAATTCTCAAACAAATAGCAAAAGATTATGAACTCCATACAAAAGGATGACAATATGATTAAATTAGTACAAATAATATTAATGTGAGAGAAAGATGCATCTCTTTAGCACTGCTACTTGTATGCTCACAGAGCATATCCAAGTTAAACAAACGGAGGCTGACTCCATTTAACTTGGCTACACGAGCTTGACTTGGTGACTGGTAAGCTGCATGGCCATCAGGCCAAACGACCTACTGTCTTAGAGCAAAGGCCAAGGTCCCTCAACAGCTCTAAACGAGAGGTAACCTTCTAGACAGTCGTTAGACCTAGCCGAGCACTTCAACACGGTTATGGCTTTGAATTCCACATACAACATTCAGCATAAGTTTCCCCTTACTAGAGAAATTTCCACTTGGGGCCAAATACGGTATGAGATATTTATGCACAGGTTTCCATATTTATCTGTGGGATATTTGCGAGTTATTCATTATAATATCTATGGGATAAGTTACATTTTGGGCTTCGCTTTGGGTGCCGGTTTCTGTCTATATGGGGAAATAATTCTGAATATCTACTTTTTATAGACGAAATTCTGAATATCTATTCTTCTCCATCTAAGACGTATTTAAAGTGTTACAATGATTTACAAAGTAAGAGAAACAACCAACCTAATAAAATTAAACAAAGTCAACTATATAAAATTCTACTAATAAAAAATTGCTATTTCTATTGTATTTCAACACATGTCAACAGTTTCTTCTGCTTTCTGTGATTGTCCTTTCTTTCTTAGGTTTTCCTGACTGTAGTTGTCTGCTTCTTGTGCTGTTTTGTTTGGGTAGGTGCATTTTTTACTGTTCTTTTACTAAGACTGATTTACATCATATAGTTTGAAGTTTATTTATTTTGGACTACTGGTCCACTTTGATTGTTCCTCTCAGTTCTTTACGGGAATGTATTGGGAAATAGAATCTCATATCTCTATATAAAGGACATTGGGCTAGTCTCCGAGGTAAGCAATACTAATCCTTATTGGACAATAATACCAATATGCAACACAAGTTGATATATATATTTATGAAAAGTAAAGGAAAAGATAATATACCTCTTATCCGTCCAAAATGTGAAAGGTCTGCTACCTGAGGCATTACATGGATTCAGAATAATTAGATGTGGTCACAAAATTAATGGCTGCACACTCAATAAATATGAAAACAACCATTATTCAGTTGCTAAAAGTGCACAAAAGAAAGTGATGCCACCTAAACCCCATTCAAAGAATTGACGCTCTATTTGAGTATTGACATAAGAGCAGACAATCAATGTCATAAAGCCGGGCCAAAAGTAAGATGCACACAACACAAGTATGAATCAATCTTATGACTATCCATTCCCAGTGATGGGTCTTTAGGTTCAATCAGCACCAGCTGTTTACATGGTGGCAAGTGATTAAATCTATATCCAGCAGTGCTGAGAGTGAACCCAGAGAATTCAAACCTTAATATAACTAAAACAGCAACTTGACCATCACTTTTCTCAAGACACCCATTTGAAAAACAAAAAAACAAAAATTTTGCCAAGGACGAAAAATGCATCTTGTCAAGGATATCATTAAACCATTTTCAACCTTACAAATCGTGCAATCTAACATTTTATATTGAATTCTCAAGTTCTAAAGCTTACAATACACAAGCATTCAATTCACAAACTATGCAAAAACTGAAATAATGTAATGAATACGCACCACAACACCATTATAGGCTGCATCAAAAGCTTGGTCATCGTTATCGAAAGTTTCGACAATCCCATCATCGGAAACCTTTGCCCCTTCAGTTGCCACAATGTCCTGCTAACAGTCCGTTCATTTTGTCATGAAATATTGAACATTCTTGTTGTGCTTCAGTTTCTTTTTCTAATTCTCGAGAAAACAAACAGAGGAAAAGGTGGGAGGCACTTACCAGGAGGTCGTGGTCGATGGGAGGAGGGGAGAGGTCGAAAGGCAAGGCCAAAACGACACCTTTCCTAGTCGTTTTGGAAGAGAGTGTGAACTTATGCTTCTGCTTATGTTCCTTCGTCTTGGTCTGAGTCCAGGGAAACGCACCGTTCTGGTCGAGATAAGAGAAGGAACGCCATGGATTGAGAAGCAGAAGATCACCTGTAATTGAAGCCATTTCTTGGAGTCCTTTGAGTCTGGACAGCCCTGCGTGTCTCAACCAAATATATGTTCGGATGGACGTTCCTAATCCAATTACTTTACAATATTTTATTTATTTATCAATTATTTTAAATGATAATGAACTTTCCTTTTTATCTACCAGGAGTTAAAAGTCACTTTTCGTCCTTATAATTTGACGAAATTTTCACTTTAGTCCTTATGCTGTGGTTTTCAATTTTGGCATTTTATTGCAATTGAGGGCACGTCCAAATTTCTCTTACTAGGAGGGGTATTTTGGACAAAATATTGGATAAAATTGGATGGAAATTTGGATGTGTCATTCATTGAATTATGATAAAATCAAACTATAGGGTTAAATTACAAAATTAAAACTATATGAACCAAAGTGGAAACATCGGCAAACTACAGCGACCGAAAGTGACTTTTCTCAAAAAAAATGTTCTACACATAAGTGTTCAATCATCGGACTAATTAAATAGCCTACTCACCTTCCGCATAGCAATTAGAGGGAACCTTACCCTTGATAGGGCACCCCATCTCCCCCTAAAGCGAAAGTCATAAAAATTATAGATTACAATCCTCAAAGAAGACATCAATAATAAAATCAGGAGGTTCTTCAAACCAAATCTTAAAATTGCCAATGTTTAGAGCAAATTTCACAATTCTATGAGCCACTCCATTAGTTGTGCAACGGATATGAATGAAACATACTCCAATAACCTGTTAAAGTATAAATTTACTATCCTCCGCTATTGGACCAATTTGGAATCAATCCAATAATGAATTTTTAAGCGCCGTCACGATTTGGAGCGTATCACTTTCAAAACAAACATTTGTTCCCTAGCTGCCAAAACCTCAGAGTGTATAGCTGAGAAAATATTATCAAATCACTTGGCTCCCTCCTTATAAAACTTGAATAGTTTTTGCATGGCCTTTTGAGCAACAACATCAGGCCTCCCTCTCTCTAGAGTTACCCCAAATAATTGAATTGCGGGCCTCCCATATTGCGCACCCAATACCATAAAAATTCCAAAGTCACAAGTGGAGAGAGAGATCGCCACAAAGGGGACCCAATCAGCCACTTTAAGGTACGAACTGCTGCCAACCGCTCGCCCCAGCGGTGAACTGAACCAAACACTTCTTCCAAACAGATAGACAGATTGTAATTAGTTAAAAAATAAATAAAATGAGCATGGACGTGCATTCTTTGTTTCGCATACTGCATTCATGCAACACCCACCATTCAATATACTTAGGAAAACAGCTCCACCTTATTTGTCTCAAAAAAGGTATCATAAATTCTGCTGTTGCATTCGGAAACCGTCTTCTACAAATGTATGTGAAATGCGGTAGGATGATCGATGCACTGAAGTTGTTTGATGATATGCCCCAAAGAAACTGTTTCTCGTGGAACACACTGATTGAAGGTTACACAAAATCTGGGGACCTAGAAAAATCTTTACAGTTGTTTGAGGAGATGCCCCGTAAGGATGATTTTACGTGGAACTTGATTGTTTCCGGGTTTGCAAAAGTGGGTAAGCTGGAAATTGCTCATAGTTTGTTTGATGACATGCCTAGGAGAAATTGGGTTGTCTGGAATTCTATGATTCATGGTTATTCCAAGAAGGGATGCCCTAGAGATGCTTTAAGGCTTTTCCAGGATTTGAGTTCGGACGGGTTGACTTTGTCACATGAATATAAGTTTGTGTTGGCTACTGTTATTGGAGCTTGTGGTGATTTGTTTGCGCTTGGTTGTGGTAAGCAAGTCCATGCACGCATTTTTATTGATGAAGTGGAATTTGACTCTGTTTTGGCTAGTTCGTTGATTAATTTGTACGGGAAGTGTGGGGATTTAGATAGTGCAAGCCACGTTTTCAATATGATGAAGGAACCAGATGATTACTCTCTCTCAGCCCTGATTTCAGGTTATGGAAACTGTGGTAGAATGGACGATGCAAGAAGAATTTTCGATACAAAAAGTAATCCAGATGTTGCATTATGGAATTCATTGATTTCTGGATATGTTAACAGTAATGAAAACATTGGAGCATTAGTTCTATTCAGTGAAATGCTGAAGAATGGTGTTCATGGGAATTCATTTACGCTTGCAAGTGTTTTGACTGCCATTAGTATCTCAGGCATCCTTAAACAGGCTGAACAAATGCACACACATGCTTGCAAAGTTGGGCTGATTGGTAATGTTATTGTTGCTAGTGCTATTCTTGATGCATACTCCAAGCGTGGAAGTCCTAACAACGCTTGCAGATTGTTTAGTGAGCTCAAAGCCTTTGACACAATATTGCTTAATTCTATGATCACTGTGTATTCAAATTGCGGCAGAGTAGAAGATGCGAAACAGATTTTCAAGGCAATGCCAAGTAAAAGCTTGATATCATGGAATTCGATGATCGTAGGCCTTAGTCAAAATGGCTGTCCGATTGAAGCATTAGATCTTTTCAGACAGATGAATAAGCTGGACTTGAGGATGGACAAGTTTAGCCTCGCTAGTGCGCTCAGTTCATGTGCTACTATATCGTCGCTTGAATATGGTGAACAGGTCTTTGCTAGAACTACCAAAATCGGGCTCAATTGCAATGAAATTGTTTGCAACTCGCTTGTTGATTTGTATTGCAAGTGTGGTTTTGTTAAAAATGGGCGAGAATTATTTGACAGAATGGCCAAGTCTAACGAAGTCGCTTGGAATTCTATGTTGATTGGTTACGCTACAAATGGTCATGGAATTGAAGCACTAGCTCTTTTCAATGAAATGAGGCTTGCTTGTGTGGAACCCAATGAAATTACTTTCACAGGGGTTTTGTCTGCCTGTGACCATTGTGGGTTGGTTGAAGAGGGAAGAAAATGGTTTTATAAGATGAAACAGGATTATCATATCGATCCAGGCATCGAACACTACGCTTGCATGATTGATCTTTTCTCCCGCGCTGGTTTCCTCGAGGAAGCAATGAATCTAGTTGAAGTGATGCCTTTTAAGGCAGATGCAAGCATATTGTCTTCAGTCTTAAGAGGTTGTGTGGCTCATGAACACAAGGATCTTGGCAAGAAAATGGCAGAGCGAATCATTGAGCTTGATTCTGGGAACTCTGGTGCTTATGTTCAGCTGTCTAACATATTTGCATACGTAAAAGAGTGGGAAGGATCTGCACAGGTTAGACAAGTGATGAGAGATAAGAGAGTAAAAAAAAATCCTGGTTTCAGCTGGTCTGATTGTTGAACAAGAGACTCGTATGGCAAGATAGTTCTTGCAACCCTTTACGCCTGTATGCGAAATGCAAATGGGCACGTTACTTCGGCCAAGTCATAGGTGGAGGCTGAAGGTGAGATATAACCGGAGCATCAAGTGACAGCACAAATCGCATTGGCCAGATCTCAAACAATCAGAGGGTAGAAAGGGAACGTCCCCTTAGTGTACCTAATTACAGAAAAATCTTGAAATGAAGATATGCAAATCAACAGTTCAACACAACCCAGAAATCTTGGGGAAAAGTGATAAAAGTATCAAAGTAGCATCAGAGAAGGTAAAGTTTCTCAAGGAAGTCAATATAAGGAGCACTATAGAAGTTAAAGGGCAGCCAACACTCATATCAAGAGCCCCTTACACTCAGAACTTGATTCTAAGTTTCAGTCATCAGTCTCGACCTATAAAAAAGGTCAATCATCAGTCTATTTATTCTACAAGCTCGGGTATTATAATCTTTGCAAATTCCGATGTACAAACACTATGATTAGAAAAGATTGAATATTTTTTATTATTTAGAGGAAGCGATTTTCCATTGAATTACTTGGGTATAATTGTTTCATATTTGTAATTATAATAATTCAATACGTTAAATGCCATGACCCCTCAAGGATTGCGCCTCACCTTGTTAGACATAAACCGCCTCACCTTTGAAAATCTTGATTAGCACTCAAAAATGGCCATCATGCACTTCTTCTCTTGTGTAAGGAGTGCATAATAACAGTTTTGAGACAGCTCTCGAGATCTTTTATGGGCATGATACAAAGACCAAAATAAAACTATCAAGATGATGTAGAACAGTTAATCCCAAGTGGTGTCTAACACCAAGACAACATAGTCCACATTTAGTTGTACGGTTGTAACTGGTTTAAACAGAAATTCTGAAATTCTACAACTATATCATTCGATCCGCAGGGACATTTTTTCCGTTTTGCGATTTTTCTAATATTAAAATATAAGACTAATGCATTCTTATGTTGCAATGTTAATGCTGAGACCAATCATGTTCAAGAATACTTGACGATTGAGCAACTGCTCTTCTATAATTATGAATAGACGGCCACCTTATTCGTATACTGCAATTGCAAACGAACAATGCATTACTAACTCAAATACCTAAACCTCAACACTTCAAAAGCAAGAAATACATTTGCAAGAAAAAACTTTGGGACTTGCAACAAACAAAATACAGGCTTTCGACCTTTCATGGAGAGGTTTACTTGGGTAAATAGATATTGGACTTGGAACAAAAAGACCTTTATTGGGCAGCTTTCGGCATTTCATTGTACAAAGCCAGGGAGAAATATATCAACGATCACGATGAAACATACGAAGGAACCGGGAGAAATGGAAATGGTGCAATAGAGGCATATGATACAGGTGGCCGCACTTGTGTCCTATCTGTGGAATTCCTCAACTTATTCTTCTGGTTGACATTTCTATCTTGTGAGGACAATGAAAGCTCAACACTACTCTCTGAATTCTCTTCAGTAAGGCATTGTTGATTATCAGAGAGACGGTGAAACATAATCCCTGACATGAATACAGGAAGATACAGAAGGCTGGCATGAAACATCTTCCTAGCTTTATGTGTAGTGCGGTCCTGATGGAACGAAAATGCCGTTGCAGTTATTGCGAGAGTAAGAAGAGTAGATTCAAGACAAAACCATCCAGAAGTCATACCCCCTGCAGACAAAGAGATGAAATTGGTGGAATTAGATGTAAGCCCCAACCTTAAACTATTCCTGCTTAATTAGTGACCAAAGATTATACATCTCACTCGTGGATGTTCATAGTCATTTTATGACCAAAAGAGTAATCAAGATGGCATGTCCAATTAATCAACTACTTATAGAAGAGATGATCAACAACTGTCCCAATATCATACAATTGGTCATCGGTAGGGGCCACAAATTAATTAAGTGTATCAAGATATACAAGAGGAACAGTGACATGAAATCAACCAAAACCATGAATAACAAATATAACTTGTCAGATTTGTTACACCTCTAAGAGTAAAATCTTAGGAAACATGCAAAAAATAGGTAAGGCCTCAAAATTTAATCTGAATACAGCCACATCAGACATGAAATGGGGCAAATTTTTTGAACTAAGACACATAACAACCTATTTCATTAAAAAATATGATATTTCATGCTTTAACAAATTGTAAATCACATCTAAGTCTGTTATTTTCAATTTAATGCATACCAATGTTGACACCCAAATAATGGACACAAATTCTTTTATTCACTAAGAAACAAAATTGACCTACCATTGGTTGAAAAGGGAGACGAAGAAAAATACTCAAGTAGCTTCACAAGTATACTAGCACAGATAAAACTACAAAACTACAACACAAATAAAACTTCCATTGAAACAAGATTAGAAAAGGAAGAAGTTATTGTGTCTGCGAGTATTCAGACTCACAATCATAGGCCAAGAATCCCAAAGGGATCAAGTATACACAATTCCTTAAAGCTACTAAGGCTGTTTTCTGACCAGAAGCATCAGCAAGGGAGAGCATCCTAAACCTGGATATACAACAAATAAAAAGGGATTAAGGGGAAGGAGCCAAACAAACCGAGGGAAGTAAATCAATAATCGGTGGACTGTCACATATACAAAGATCCCACCCGCCCCATAGATTATCTATCTAGACAATAACTTGATCACACGTTCTGAAATGTCTAGTTAATCATTTGGAAGGGGAAAAAGTGGATCACAAACAGATTACTCACACCATTTGCTCTGAAAATTGTTCAGGATTAGGTGGAATTTCTGCCTTGAACTCATCGGGCATAATTGGATATTGATTAATTATTTCCATGAACAATAAGGCCCATGTCATGAAATCAAAGGCAGGAAATAAAACCCATGTTCTGAAACACTTTCCCAGTACAATAGGTGGATCTGTTCCACTAATGACATAACATTTAAAGTAAGACCATGAAAGAACTGAAAGTCCATACCCTCCAGCGGCATAGTCATTACGGCACAAGTATGCAAGGGCCATAAAATGAGGTATTTGCCAAAAGTATAAAGCAGCTGGGAGAAGCATTGCATTGAGGGAAACCTGGCCAGCAGCTGCAGCCCAACTGAAAGCCAAAAAGAGAAATCTTGAGTCAGAATGCAGTAATAGTCGGTTCTGAATAACATATTTATTTCATTATGAGGAAAGTGGGTATTTCAATATTTGAAAGAGGTAAGAAGGTCTCTTTTGTAGCCCAAGTATCACATATTCCCCTTTTTCCCTTCAAACAAACAATTTAATCAAGTGGAGAGGCACCACCCTGGTGCTCAGAAGATATATAGGAGAAACAAAAGACTTCAAGCAATGCTAAAACAAGAGCTAATCTTTCAAGAAGTCAAGCACTGTATTAGTTAAGAGTGCCGCTATTTCCACCCACTTGTCCTACTTCACCACCCACCATTTAATGAAAATATTAACTGCACATCAAGTATTTTGTTAAATGATCTCTATAAGGGTTCAGGTATAAATAAAAGAATCAAAATTATCATACTATACCCACTCACCTATACTTGGGGGATGGGCAGTCAAATGTATAAATCTATTGCATAAAACAGTGGGAATTTTTAATATTGAAAATCAAACTTGTTTGTTATTTAAGCTTAATGGGAATTGTTTCACCAAAAGACAAAAAGAAAAAGCTTAGTGGGGATTACAGAGAACAATGATCAGTTTTCAGCCACAAAAATATGTTGCAACAACCAACATTACAGCTGCCATGAGTTAACTGAAAACATAAGTTTTCAATAGCCAAATCAATAAGTAAAGCTCCTACAACAAGTCTACTGAAGGAAGCATGTAGCTCAAAGAAATCAGGGGGCATATTACCCTAAAAGTGGAGGAATAGCACCAACAACCGCACCAACCCATGTATTTACTGGGTGAATCTGCTTCAACGGAGTATATACAAATGCATAAAGTATTAAATTTGAAGCTGCAAGTCCAGCTGCCAACATATTAGCCTGCAACAACCTTGCCATAAAAGTTGCAACATTAGCCCCCAAATATTGCATGCGATGGAAATCAGAATATTATTGCCATATAACATTTACAGAAGGAAGTGTTAATTCATGGGGCCACCTGGCTTGCCAACAAAGCAGTGCCAGCAAAACCAGCAGCAGATGCCCAGGTGACTGCATGAGGTATTGTAATGCGTCCTGATGGAAGTGGTCTTTGCTTCGTTCTATTCATTTTAGCATCATTATTCTTCTCAAACACCTAAAAGCAAACAATTTTTAATGATTTAACACCTAATCAAGCCAAAAAGTTAACAATAAAAAAGTAAAGATACTGCAGGCAATGAGCCATTAACTACTCAAGCAACATAAACCAACTCAGCATCAACTGCTGAAAAAATGTTTACCAGTGGCAGGAAAACAAGTCCTACAATCGCTCAACAGAAGTATGGAATTCCTTTAATGCTTTATCTTAGATGCCTTTTATACCCTCACTCCATTCTCCCTA
The DNA here is from genome assembly GCF_029339155.1 of Prunus mume. Lineage (NCBI taxonomy): Eukaryota > Viridiplantae > Streptophyta > Magnoliopsida > Rosales > Rosaceae > Prunus > Prunus mume. Next base: position 1,529,008 of record NC_142699.1, on the reverse strand, counting down.
GTTATTTTCTTTATCAACATAATTAAGAGAAAATAAGACAATAACGTGAAGCAATAATTGAGTATAGCATAAGAAACTGCACATATAGTAAGCATTATAAAGATAATCAAATGAATTTGGAAGTGCTTTATCTAATCCTGTATCCTATAATATACATTCCATGTAAACATTCATCAACATAAAACCTCAATAGGAAAGTAAACCTTTACTGTAAAGTAATGTTGTTGCTCATGCACTTGCTTATCAACAGGGAAAAACAGAATAACAAAAGATAAAGATAACAGAATGCATTCTTCCAAGGCTCATTTTAGCTTTTCAAGTACCAAACTCAATTTTGAATTAAAACAAATAGCTTAATGACCTCAAAATCTAAATGTGACTATTGCGGCTTACATATTTCTTTTCTTTTTTCTGAGATAAGAAACAAAGACTATATTCAATCTAAAGAATGAAAATTATAAACTGCACCCCTAAAAGAAGTATAAAACTTTAGAACTCATTCCTCTTGAAAAGGTTCTAATTAATCTATATAGTCAGAGTCCCAGCTTTAAGCTTCATTCCTACTTGTATCTGACAGATAGAAGCTTAATGGACAAAAATTAAATAACTAATAAACTGCATTATAAAAATAAAATAAAAAATAAAAAATTTGACTGAACATGGTGAACACTGCCATAATATAAAAGTTATATATATACAAGTGTGTGTGTGCGTGAAAAAAGCTGTCATCAAAGAGCAAACCTGATTTAAAGAATTAGCAGATGCTGCAACCATCATGGTACCAGCACATGTCCAACAAAGTCCAGAAAAATCAATGGCATGGCCACTTCCAAGAACAAATCCAGTTCCAGAAGTTGCAACAACTAGCATGCTGGATTAAAAGTGAAAAAATTTAAGACTTCACAAGCACCAGTATGTTAGTTGTGGAAGAAAATGAGTTGTTTTTGTAGTCTAGTTTTCATTGTTTTACTGTTTAAGGTGGACAACTTGTCCACCAAAATTGTAATGTTGTGTAATTGAAATAAAATTTTGTTTCTAATAAAAAATTACACATATTAAAGAATCACCCCCCACTATTATAATTCTCTTCTTCCAAAATGATACCATTTTTACCATATCAAAGAAGTAACAAAATATCAATAAAAAATTCTGTAACAGCGATCAAAGAATCACGTTTTATAGAATACAATTACGCAATGTTTTCTTTTACTCTTCTATTGCTACATAAAAAGGACTGAATAATTAACAATTTGAATCAGAACAAACACTACCCAACTTCACAATCAGTTTCAAAAAATTATGAATAAAAACCCAGAAATGCCATTTTCAAATTAATAGAAATGAAAAGAATGAGAATTTCGTGTAAATGTGTACCTGAGGCGAGCTTTGGAGAGCTCCCAATAGCAGCGACCATAGTGGCGAGCCCAGTACGAAGCTTTGGAGGCCCCAGACGCGAGATCAACAGCAGTAGCCGCCGAGAGGGCTCGGAATCCATCGAGGCGCTGAAACCCTAGCTTCAGAGAATCTGAAGGTGAAGGTGAGGGGGAGTAAGAGTAGGATTGGGAGAAAGAGTGAGAGAGCAGTGGCGGTCGAGCGACGTCTTTCGCTGCCGAGGAGGAAATGGAAGAGAGGTGCAGTGAGTTGTTGGATATTACGAGCTTGGGCGAGAATCTCAGCGAGTTCCTCCACATCTTCTCGTCAATTGAGAAAGAGCGAGACAAGAGGAAGAAGAAGAAGAAAAATAAGTCGACAATCGTTTTTTTTTTGGGTCAAAAAGTTGACGAGTAGTTTCTAAAGGCCGTGCAGCTTACCTGAGCCCGTTTCTTCTAAGGGCTCTTTTGATATCGCCCATTAGATGAATCCAACGGCACAAAATGACTTATCTCATCGTACACTTGTTTTTTTGGTTTTTTTTTGGGCGAAATCATCGCACACTTTTTATACCAAGTTATGTGTGTATCTTTTTTTTTCCTTTAGAAATATGCTTTGTTCTTTTCTGTAAAGAAGCCAAAAAAGGGGCACAAGTAACATAGAAGAAAAGAAGACAGAGCCATAGATATTCAATGGTCGCTCATACCGAACTGTATATCCTGAACCTGAAGAAATGAAATCGATTGGGTCATTGGCAACCAGGTCTCACCACTTCAATGTTGTAATAAGCCCAATGAAAAGGTTAGAACCCTAAGCAAGCAAAAGGCCCCACTATGAAATGCAACCTGTTGGCCGATAATATCATGTCATGCCATAAGAGTCTTATAGATCAGGTGGTTAAAAACATTTCCCCCAAACATCCTAAGTCTTAGGATCGATCTCTCTAATATCGCTTATATTGAAAAACAAAACAAAAATCATGCCACACCGCTATCTTTCTGCCATTCTATGCAAAGATTCATGAATTAAAATCCAAAAGTGGTGCATTTGGGCCGTTTTTCTTGTTTGGGAGTAAAACTAATCTTGTGCCCTTCTCCCTCTGCATATTCTTTAACAGTTTCATAAGCTTGGATTCAACAGAAACAAACACACACAAAATGAAGCTTCCAAAATCTTTCTAATAGTAGGAAGGAACAGGGCAAGAGGTATGCAGCCTTCCAAAACTAAGTTCAAGCAACTTTTCAATCAGCTGTACCATTTAGGTCTCTTGCCTGAACCCACCAAGTAGATTCAATCTGGTAGTGCCATAAGTCATAGGTCCAGCAGAAACTTCACTAAGGGATTTATGAGGATAAAAAATATCAACAACATTGCCCATGTATATTAGGTAGAGCAAAATCAAAGTCTCCAAAGATCAGCATGATGGCAAAGGTTTGTCTAATTAGTCCTTAACGCCCATTACAACGTCGCCGATTGCACTGTCATGATGCTCAAAAAATAACAAACTCTAATATTCATGATGCTCACAAAATAACAAACTCTAATAAAATAAAAAATAACATATGACATAAATTAGTGGATATATCTGTATGTGTTTATGCGAAACTACATCCCTGCCATAGTCTAATCTTCACTAATTATTTCTTAATCTAAACAAATTCATTTACTCACTAATTATGAATTCCCAGCTAGTCATCATTCCTTTATCAACTTAAAAAAATCTTACATGCATTGATGTCAAAGTACATCCATGCAGCATTGTACTTGCTGTCATGTCCACAGGCCACTACTTGAGGAGCATTAGCCAATGGTGCTAGCATGCATATATGAATCTTCTTCTGCTTAAATGAAAGGTCAGCCAGATTTCCGTGCAGAAAATTCCCACAAGCATGTCAAAATGGTCATTTCAGAGCTTCCCTAATGGCAGCAGCTATGGCAGGGGTTGGCTCTGGTGTTGGTATCAATCCTGCAGAAATGGAAGCAGCAAAGCAGAGAAGTTAGAATCATATCCAATTTCTTTTGCTTCATTACAAATTTACCACACAAAGGATATATTTACAGCTCCATGGTTAGCTCCCATACTATAGAGTACATAAAATCTGTCAAGAAAATTTGAAATACCATCAAAGCACTCAGTCTGGGGAATTGCAATTTGCTTCCATGAAATCCACTTCATAAACATGTGGAATCAAGAACAGGAAACATATAGCTAGAAAACCATTAGAGAGAGCAACAGGGCCAAACCATCCAGGTCATATGCATCTTTATACAGAGTTTATACTTCTATTTCTTCTAAGTATGTGTAGAATCTACATATATACTTCTATTTCTGCTAAGGCAGTGAAACAAAAATTATACTTCCGTTCCTGAAGTATCAGTTTGTGAAAAGTAGAACATAACCTGTGAAAAACAGACCCAAAAAAACCCTATGAAAAAATATTTTAGTGACAAAAAGAAATACCAATATCCAACTCAGCAGATATCCAACCAAACAAAATTATACTTTCAATATTTTTAGAAGAAAAAAGCCACTATTGCATAAGTAATCAAACATATTGCAGGCAAAATCAAAATGTCCAAACCCATTCATAAAGTATCCATTCAAATACAAAAACCAACACGTACATGGAAAAAAACTGAAGAAATGAGACTTGAAAATCACAAAATGACTATTTGGGAGCTGAGAGATAGCAAGAGTGAGAGTGAGAGAGTCAGTGAGTGCGAGAGAGGTTTTTTTTTTTTTTTCTTTCTAGAACATAGCTAAGAAATAAAGATGCATGGCAGCAGACCAACAAAAAATAGCATATAGCAGAACTCCAATCATACAACAAAGCTTGAAAAGAAATATCCTAAACTCTGAAGATACCGATGCCTGAAGAGACGCCCAAACATGAACTCTACCCCATAGAAGATCCACCTCTTGTCCCTTGCACCCTCAAAATTCTTCTATTCCTCTCCATCCACACCACCCAAAAGATTACGATGATAGCACATCTCCCTAACACCAAGCCCACATTTTTCCACCCAAAAAACTTACACCTCTCACATAATAATGCAAAACAAGAGGCTGGAGCTGCCTATCTCAAATTGGTCTCCTTAACCAGTCTTCTCCACAAGGTCATAGTAATGGGACAACAGGTGATCTGAAGTCTGAGAAGCATTACTACACATCACACATCACACCAGTGGGGAGAGAGCTACCAATAAGACTGTCTCCACTGAACCACATCACAAGTGTTCACATTCCCATGAGCTATAATCCAAACTAACACCTGTAACTTTGGAGGTACTTTGTCCTTCCAAATTGTACGAAGCCACAAAAATAAAAAGAAAAAGAAAGAAAGAGAAGAGTTATATATTAATTTTTCTGCATAAGATTTACAAAACACACTCCTAAAGACTCCAACTTCCATATTCTTGTATCTGGCCGAGATTGCACCAATAAAACAATCTCTAAGACAGCAATAGCTCTGCTAACTGCCCACCTCATGATCATTCAAGTGTATACGAAAACTGAAGTCCCAACTCAGAGGAAAAGAAGAAAAGTCTGCACAAATGCAATTGGACTACCATGCGCCCCCCACCCCCCCTTCTCCCTCTTTTCCTTTACCTGCAACATTTATTCCCAATTAACCAAATGATCTTTCTTCCTTCCAAAATTCCTTCCCACAAAAACTTCCTCATCACACTTTCAATTCTGTTTGGCACACGAACAGGAATACAAAAAGTGAAGAGTAATAATAGATAGACACACTGCAAACCGATTGCAGATGGGAAATCTCCACTTCTTCTCTTCCAACTACCAAACCCCTTATCGTATTCAACTCCCTAGCTCTTTCCACCAACCTACTCAACCCATCTACCACAACAGTAAATAAGAAAGGAGACAGAGGATCTCCCTGTCTAAGCCTCTATATGCTCCAAATTTACCCTTCATCTCCCATTAATTAAGACTGAAAAATTAGCTACTCAAGCACCCCCATATCCACTTCCTCCAAACAGTTTTGAAAGCATTATATCATTATAAATATTTATTTTTCTCATAGCTGCATTATAAGTACTTTAATTATAAAAAACTTTGTCGTTTAAAAAAAGAAAGTTGAGAGAAATTTTTTTTACCTGAGATAAATCAACTTTCATGTTGTTCACCAATAATCTCGACAAGAGCACAAGCCATCTTTGAAATGGTGGAATCTCTTAGCATCTCTCATGATGAGTTCTCTGCCTACAATTTTTGAGATGATCTTCAATGCATTATGGCAATCACCACAAACACGAAGATTCTTGATTACCCTAACAGGTGAACGAGCTGGGCTGCTGAGGAGGGCATAAGCAACAGCAAGTCTCTCACTATGGGCAAGCAGAGCATCTTCCTTGCCTTCCTGATCTATGTCATGTAACACGAATCTAGTCTCTGGAATGTAACCAGCCTCCTTCATTTGTTCCCTTAAACCCCTAAGTTGAGCATAAATCTTATCATTCTCAGGATGAGATGTATCTCCTGCTCGATATTCATGGACTCGGCTCCTGACTTCTAAAAGATTTTGCGATGCTAATTTTTTCTTCTCTTTCTCCTTTACAAGGTCTGAATCTTTTACAGGAACAAGGCCAGCCTTTGATTGCTCATTTAAGCTGGAGGCATCTAGCTGCTCAACAAGCTCAGCACACCGATCCCCGAGCTCCAACTGCCCATGAACTCTGCAGAGATTCATCAAGGTCTTCCAAACATCGACATTAGGTTCCAATGGCATCTTTTCAATGAACTCCAAAGCTTCTTCCAGATAGCCTGTACTTCCTAGCATATCTACTACACTCACATAATGATCCATACTCGGGACAATGCCATAATCTTTGCTCATTGATTCAAAATGCAGCAGTCCTTCTGTAGCATCTCCCAATACACTACAGGCATAGAAAACACCAATAAACATTTGGCCATCAGGTTTCAGACCTGCTTTCTTGAACTCAGTAAATAAATCAATGGCATCTTCCCCAAGGCCATTCTTAGCAAGCCATGTTATCATAATGTCCCAAGATGTCAAATTGCGGTTTGGCATCTTGTTGAAAACCATAAATGCGCTGTCCATAGAACCACACTTGGAATACATCTCCAAAATTCTGTTGTATGTACTCACGTTTAAGGGAGACAGTAATCTTGTAATGTTTTCGTGAACAAATTTTGCTTCTTCTAGAGCTTTAGCCTCCCCGCATGCCTGCATTAACTGAAAATATAGATGCAAATCCACCTGAACCTGTTGCTTCTCTAGCATACCCAAGATCTCCACAGCCTCCTTCACTTTGCCCTCCTTGCAAACCTTATCCAACTCTTCAAGAGTACCACTATATGGGCTACTTTCAGAAGCCTCAATAAGCTTTCTTTCAGATTTAGACTCACTTGCTACTTGAGAATCCACTATTGTATTTTGAAAAGGATCCGGATTTGTTTGATATTGTCCAACATGTTGGCTTAGCTGCCCATAACTTGTAGGGCCTTGCTGATATTGTCCACAACTAGGGGCTTGATGATATTTTCCATAACTAGGATTCGGCTGATTTTGTCCATAAATAGGGTTCTGTTGATATTGTCCACAACTAGGGTTCTGCTGATACTGTCCATAACTAGAGTTCTGATGATGCATCACGTCATTCCTTGTGTAGTAACCATTTAAATTTTGCTGATTTTGTGCAAAATGTTGGATATAATTCTGATTTAGGTTTCCCTGAGACCCTAAATTGCCTTGTAAACCAAAAGCATTTGAGTTCTGTCTGACTTCTATGGATCCCTCCTGCCGAGATGCATACGGATTCTCTATACTACCATTTCCTAAATTTCTTCCATCCAGTTTAGGGGTCTGCAGCAGCCCTCCATTTTCTTGCCGATAATGCCCACTAAAATTTCCATCTTGTTGAACTACATTATTCATGTTGCCTGTGTTTCTCCAGAAAACCCCATTGTAACTCTGATTATACTGATTTGAGCTCTGCTGGGGATCCCTTGAACCATCTGCACGAGCCCCATTTAGTTTCTGTTGCAACTGCACATTATTTTGACAATAAGTTCCACTCGGTTCAGATGTACTCTTCCTCCGTGTATAAACATACAAGAAACAAAATCATTAAGTAGCCCACAACTAAGCAAACTTCATTATCTTAAAGCTTACTGTAAAATTGCAACAAAAAATATAAAGAAGATGTAGTTAAGTTGTCAACCTCATTCTCAGCCTCAATGTCATCGTGCTCGTGACCTGTAGCAAAGGCAGATGCACTGGAAGAGGAAGTGAAGGTGGCGCGGGATGAGGAGAGAGCAGCGCATCTCTGACATGGCATCATTGAAGAGGAAGATGAAGAGATGAGGGGTTGAAAGCTGAGTTTGAGGCATGAGGATCTCCATGAGGCTGATGATGAGGCAAGGGTTTGCAGCTGAGCTGATGGCAGAAATACCATTCGCCTCCACATTTTGCTCAGTTAGCCTGCTGTTTTTCACTCTCTGCAAATGCACAAATTACCCATTTATGCCAGTGTCACTGAGACTGGGACCAAAACTATCTCATCTCAATCATTAAAAGAATCAAATAAAACTATAAGAAATTATATAATAAAATAAAATAAACATAACCATGGGATGAAATTATTATTACAGACTCGATCAAAAATTTGGCAGATGTAAAATTTCTGATTCATGGTTGCTTCAACCAAGGATTCATGGGTGACCTATACTGGAGCTTTTTATCCTAGATAAAGATTGTATTTTCAGTATTTATTCACACTAGAGCTCCTTATACTACATCTTTCAGGTGAATAGATTTCTCATAAGTATTCCTCAAACACAGAATACTTCAAGCGTTATGCCTAAAAGGATTACAAGTTTCTGTAGAAACTCTCTGGTCTCCTTTTTGGTTAAAGCTAGAGACTCCACAGCCTCATAAACCTTGCTGATCGTCTCAGCTGGACAAATGGCTCTTCGGACAATTAATAATTCATTCACAAACAAAATATAATTAAATTGACAAAACATAATGCATTCAGAATATCAAAACACAAACGCAGTACTTATTCCACCCAGACGAAGAAATATTTTATACAGATTTTCAAAACCCATCAATCATTCAATTCGGGATTAACAACCCATCATATGTAACATTGAAAAGCCAAAAAATTCAACAAATACATGAAAAAGGTGTTCCAATATGAAACCTTTCGACTTGTGCGAATATTTTCAGCAAGCTCTTCTCCTCTTTCTCCGATACTTTGCAAAGAACTTTGCAGAAACTCAGCGCCCTCTCTTGCACTGAGTGGAGCTCCGAGAAGGCAGACCAAAGAGAGAACGAGAGGGACGGGTTTTCAGAACCTTTGTGATGGCCTGAGAAGACAAAGTTTGAGAGACAGGAAATGAGAGGAAGAGAGGGGCTGCACTGTAGAAGACAGAGTGCCCGCGAGTGAGAGGAAAAAGAGGCAGTTTTGGAAGAAACTGTTAAACCCCATTTATGCAGAATGGGCTTGCGCTGGGAATGAGCATGCTGACTAACTAATGGTTGTGTTGTGATTGATTGATTTTTATTTTTATTTTTATTTTTTGAGAAAAAGGAGATGGATGCATCCATTATACAGGCCAAAAAGTCGTCAGTTAAAAGGGGTTAGTCTAAAGCCAATTCGGGTTTAGGAAAGGGTTTTGATTTGCATATCAATGATCTCAAGTTTGAATATCCACGGAATCATATTTGTGTGTGTATGTGTGAGAAATCTCCATGTAGTTTAGATTATAAAAAAAAAGTTAATCTAAATACGAAGGAGTAGTTTTAAAACACCCAAAATAGATTATAAAAAAAAACTCAAGCACTATTTAAACATATAAACACACCCAAAACCCATCATTACACACACTTAAAACCCATTTATAAACACACCCAAAAAGTTGACTTTGGGGTTGATTTTGGGTGTATTTCTATGTTTAAAAGTGCTTGGGTTTTTTAATCTAAATACGAAGGAGTTTATTTATACAAATATAAATAATCCATATGATTAATATAAATGATAACCATAAGGGGAGTTTCACTAAAACACCCAAAATGAGGGTTGAAATTATATCCAAACACTATTTAAACATAGATAAACACACCCAAAAAGTTGACTTTGGGGATATGTAAATACCATGCCTAGGAGGGTATTAATCTAAATACGGAGAAGTACATCAACAACAACAATTGCACAAGGTGTACCTCCACTCATATCTACTCTAGGCTAAGAAATTTCTGAAAAAAAGCTCCAAGCTTGCAAAAACTAGACATATACCTTGGCACACCAAACTACAACCTTTTAACTCTAACAAGTAGAAAATATAAGTAGAGTACTACATGGTTCTGAATAATTTTAGGCCCTTTGATTCAAGGAAAATAATTGATGGCACCATGCCTTTTTTCATAGAATAAGAAATGGAAGATTAATCTCTTATGTTTGGTAATGCGGCAAAAATCTTATAAAATATTATTTTATTTTATTTTTGGTGTGTAGTTTGTCTATGAATTGAATTAAAATTTTGTTTAATTTTTCAATTATACCTCAAAAATTGAACAAACTAGAACCATTTTTTACAAAAATTTATTGTGACAAGTACCCTTTTTACTCATGGTTATTAAAAATTTCTCTCAATCAAAGGAAAAGATACAAAAAGAAGCTCCGAGCAATATCGAATTGTAGAAAAATACCGCCCCGATGGCAAATTTAAGATTAAGCAAATGGCAAGTTGGGTCTCTAAATTGCAGAAGATAGTTGCTTTGTCTACCCACATAGGCGGAGTATGTCGCAGTCGCCGGAGCCAAGGAGGAGATGATATGGCCGAAGGGCTTTTCTTGGACGAATTAAGAAAGAATGGGAGCAAATAATATTTATCTAGAGCTGTCAATAGGGTTAAGCTGTCACAATTGCATCCCAAAATAATCTGAATGTGAGGAGAATTTCAGGGGCTGAGGTCGCGTGAAATGAAATAGGAAAATATATTATATATCAGTATTTGTAAACAATAGCTTTCATTTATATTGTCATCAAATATTGAAAGATGGCAAAATCTCTTGTATTCTTGGTTAATATATAGCAACAATAATCTCTTTTCTAAAGTACATCCAGGGCCAAAAATAGTACATCTAGGGCTACTAGCTAATAAGCCTGAACGAGTCTCAGCAGCTAATCAAAAATAGAAAATGAAAATGAAAATGAAAAGCCTGCAAAGCCTCTCTTTTCAGGTATCACATGGTCTTCTTGCTGGCCAAAATCTCTTGTTTAGCATACAACAATTTCACCGTATGGAAGGCTCTGTCACCTTGAGGTCAAATTATGCAAAGTGTACTGGCTACCCAAGATCTTTTGCATAATTGCTCTACTTATACCAAACCATAGTGTATTTTATATTATATTCACAACTCTGCCCTAGATTCAAGGTCCTCTGCTGGACTGCCAATCACTGATTTCTCCGATTGATTAGGCAGTGGTGTGGACTCTTGGACGTCCAGTTCGTCACCTAAGATTTTTGCAGTGAATTGCCTCGCCTCCAAATCAAGATCTGGCCATTCAGAAACTATTCTTCTAGCTCCCTGCAAGATTCAATAAAATTCAGGAAAAGTAATTGCACATCAGAACACTGAAAAAAAAAAGTATAATGATAACTTGGCCAAGGTGTGTGTACTCAGTAGGGAAAAAAACAAACCAAAGGAACAAACATCTACCTGAAGCTTGGGTTCCTTAGTCATGGGATTGTTACAAAGATCAATGGTTTTTGCTTTGGACTTTGTGGCATTACCACACCATGATTCACACCACAGCCATTCTTGCGGTAACGAAAATATCGGTACTGTATGTTGAGCATAGTTTGGAAGATCCTGTAACATTAATAGTGGCATTTAGAATGGTTAATGAAAAATATAATGGAAATGTAGGTCTGGAAAGAGCCTCCAAATTATGTGTTCCCAATGTAAAATTGTTGGGTTCTTATTTGTTTTCTCCTCCATACAGAGATAGGAGCTTGCTGATAGTGCAATGGGTATGTTTGCCCGATGATTAGGGTCGTTAGTTTGTAAATGCATTTGGGTGTTTTATGCACTGCTATGTTGGAACGGCAGCAAGCACACATCCATTTTCTTTGTTTGCACGTATACAAAGATAAAGTTAATGTAAAATTCGTAATATCATTTTCATTGCCTAATTAATCAATCATTATACATGTTGGGCCCTACTTGAGGAGTCTGGGCCCACATGTGACAGTACTGTTAAAATATAAACATTCAGTACCCAAGTGGGGTCCGTATGTCTCTGTCTCATCTTCGAAAATCAATTTATTATGCCTTAAAATGAAAAGACAAATAGACTATCAGACAGACAAAGACATGCACAAGCACATTAATTCTCGTCACATACATCATAACTGGAAGCGTAAATACGTGATCATGCAACCAAAAGAACTGTGAATTATGAGCTTAACCACTTGCCTGATCCAGATTAGATAGACTGTTTGGGTCCTTGCTAAGAGTCTCATAGAAAACTCTCAGATTATCTCCTGCTGCAGTCTCTCGAAATTTCTTCAAATCAACAACATACAAAGCACTGCACAAAATCAACACATCAGCTCCGCAAGTTTTTCCCTCTTGTTAGAATAATAATTTTTGGCTCAGATCCTAATAGTTTTAAGCTTTTGAAAACCATGATTAGCTAAAAATAGTTTATTAAGTATTCAGAACAAAAGATTGTAAGTTCAAATCCTTATACTTGCAAATTCTCAACATAAGTTGAATTCCCCATGTTGAGCCCTCTAGTGGTAGGGAGAAGTCCACATGTGAGAGGTAGTTCTAGAACATCAAATAAATGCTGGCCCACATCCTCACAGGCTAAACTTTTGAAAACAATAGTTAACTACTACAAATATATTATTACTTAACATGTCCAACTTATGATCAATTTCAACATAAACTGACCTTATGTGATAGGATTTTCCCCGTAAATGTTCTTTCCAGAAACCCTGTTCCCAAAAAAAAAAAAAAGAGAAGAAGCAAGTAACCAATGATGAATTAACAAACTACTCCATAACACTCTTTCTAACAGACATGGATCCATGAAATTGGTGACAAACTTCATTCATGAATGCATAAAAAATATAGAAACTGAAGAAAAGAAAAAAGATAAGGGCATTATTGATAACTACTTGTCTCCAAAACCGATATCCATCCATATCCTTGTTGTTATCACAAAATGGAGTATATGCAAGAGGTCTTCCTTTTATATCCATGTCATAGAGTTCTCCCATGTCTGCCCTAACAACTTGATCTGCATCAACAAAAATGACCTGCAGATATTGGCAAATATTGAAGATGTCAAATATATACATATATACATATGAAAAAGCACTAAGACAGCAAGTTGTCTTACGAAATATTAAATGGCAATACCTTTTCCAAAGAAAGGGGGAAGATAACATCAAGGAACAAGATTTTATAGGCCCAAATAATCCTTTGCTTTTCTTTCTGCTTGTGCAACCATGTAGGCCACTTGTAGGTGACTAGTTCATACTCAAACCCATATTCTTGAGCCATAAGTGGAATGACATCCTGCGTATAATAATAATGAACAAGTATCCAAGTAAGCAGTCTCATTTTTTTCTCTGCAAATGAGCCTTGACAAATGTACAACTTAAACATTTATAACCTTGAACTGAGGAGACAAATAGTTCTTTATGAACCAGAATTTGACTGGACGACGGGTGTTCTTCAAGACACTTAAAATCATGATCTTTAGAAAACGTTCATATCTGCCAAGTTATATCACAAGAAAGTCATTAAAAGATTTCACGCTTAATGGAAAAATTAAAATAAGCCAATCTCATAGAATAATGATGACAATTTTTCTTGTAATTACTATCATGATAGTTGTAATAACCATTCTCATTTTTATTTCTATTACTATTATCTAATTGCAAAAGTTGTAAAATGAAAAATTATTTCGGTATGCAACTAAGAGGGCGGGAGCATTTATCTGAGATCTGTCCAAAAACCAATTTTTCAATTCAACGTGTATAGGCATATAAAGAACCAATTTCAACACTTTAATTGTATCGTATGGCACAACATCTGTGGGTCAATTTCAGAACCCCTGAGGTTTGATTTAATTGTACTCACACCCCACTGGGGTCCCAATGAAATTGACCACACCACCATCTGCCAAATATTTATGAACTCCAGGCTCGTGTACTTTTGAGACAACGGCTTATGGAAGTTCACAAATGTTATTTTGGATCATCATTTGTGGCTTTCACCTCCAGGCTGGAAGACATTAAAAACTAATTCCTAAATACAACATGTATACTCAATCTTTGATTTTTCATAAAAACCAATGTTTATTAGAAATAACAGGAGTACAAGGAGGATGAACAAGATGTCCATTAACAATAATCCAAACAATGATCATGAATTAAGGAAATTTCAAAGTTACTGAGTTCCCAAAATAGTAAGATTCCATCTATCCTCTAGGAAAATGAGGACCATATCAAGCATGGTGGGCCAACCAATTTATAAGTTGCATAACTGTCAAGCCACAAGATATTTCAAATCTTGCTTAAATATTATAGAAATGCACATACAATCAAACATATAAGACATATTAAAAGAGAGAATATCACAATCTGAACAAGAATGAAGTTTTGTGAGAACGAGTTAAGTACTTTATTTTTTTTTTTTTTTAAGGAAGTACTTGATATTTAGTAGTATCCTACTACATCATGACTCTTTATGACATTTTGATCATCTTCAAGTAAATATTGTACTTTCCATTTATAATACAAGGCAGAAATTAAAAAAATTAAAAAATGTTGATAAACAAAATAATGATGCAGAAGCAATCATGGACTCAATTATGTTCACCAAAGAAAGACTGTAAAAGAAAGCATAAAGAAGATCAAAATCAAGAGAGAAGAAACACTCACAGGTGTCCAGAAGCAATAGAAAAAATATTAATCGTTTTTCCATGCCGTACATCCTTTCCTTGCTCCTAAGAAGGAATAGTTGCAAGACTATCATTACCCAAAACCATAATAGAGAGTACTATCAAACATAACCAGAGTCTAACTGGAATGATATAATGTTTAATTAACGTAAGGTTTTACACATTATGCAAACTGTAATCAATAATAGCATATCTAAAATTAGTCAGAAGCAGTATTTGAGAAAATCGAAAAATACACACAAAAAAAAAAAAAAAAAGCAGTAAGAAGTTGCATAAAGACCAAGACATTTGCTAAACCTAATGCAATCCATTTGGATGAACTGGACTTAATCAACTTCTGATTGCTTTTAATTAAAAGTAAATAAGGGGAATGTAGACTAATAAGTTTAGTGATGAGCCTGTATGAGGTTTTCGCTTTGTGCCAAAGGGAGGTTTTCTATGTGTCACCATTTCAGATGTTCAAGTGGCATTTGTGAAAGTAAGACAGATCTTGGATATGCAGTTTTGGTGGCAAACAAATTAGTAGGTGAGAAATAAACAAAAATGTGGTAATATTTTTCAAAATGGACTTCGGAAAAGCTTAAAAGCAGGTTAAGCGGAACTTCTTGGAAAGGGTTGAAGAGCTGGTCGAGTTATCTTCATTACTGGGATTGTTGGAGTACTAGAATTGTTAAAGCTAAACCTGATTTGAGAAAATGGAGGTTGGATTTATCAGGAGAATTTTCTTGCTAACCTTTCTTTAGTTTCCTAAATACAAATGATGCAGCTCCGGCTTTTTTTTTTCCCCAGTGCAGACAACTTGGAAAGACTAAAGTCAAGATTTTGGTTTGGCTTGGGGCTCACCAGAGGGGAAATACTTGTTATTTTCTTCAGGGTAGAGAAGCTGCTATTACTCCTCAGCGGCGCATTATGAGTAAGATACAGAGGGAATGCACTGATCATATCTTCGTGTATTCTCAAGTAGCCTCAGGATTATTGCATAACTTTGTGTAAGGACGCTGGAGTGAGTTGGGTGACTGCAACAGGGAGTTAATCTTGGCTAAGTTATAAACATGCTGCACTTCGCGGAGGGACAAAGACTATACTTCAATGGTAGTGGTAATGTCTTGGCTGTACTATGGATAATTTGTGTGGAATCAGAGGATCTTTGGAGATTATGGAGTGGCAAGGGCAGATGATCTTTGTGAGAGTTAAGGTTTTGGTCTTCACTAGGCCATTCATTTCAACAGACTTTAAAGATTATCTTTTTCTTCTGTAATGTTGGATTGGGGAGCAACTGTAGTATTTCTTTTAAACTGAGGGTAATTTTAAGTTATTTCTGAAAATCTAACCTTCATGGTCCTTTTGCTTTATATATACAGACTAAAATCCAAAACACCAAACTGATACATTCCAATTATTATATAATTAGCTTTTTCTTGGTATGTATATAATTCATTAAGTTTAACAGGTTACTTGTATCCACCAGTAGAGACAAATATTAACCTGACTCGGACCAATACTAAATTATATACTTCTATTATGTTTATGTATAACTACAACTTGTTATTGATTTCCATTAACTAAGTACCAATCTATAGTTTCTTATGGCTGCCCATTGCAATGATTGAAGAAATGACACGTGGTACATTGTAATTTTACCAAAAACAGAACAACAGCAGTTCAAGCAATGTTAATACAATCCCGTGAAGAAAAGAAAGGAATTACTAAGATTCCTTACCACTGAAGTACTTCCACTCTTTTTTGATTGTTCAGCAGCACCAATAAAACCAGAAGCCCATTTCAAGAAGTTGGTGTTCCAGCTACTTCCCTACAACAATGGAAGGAAAAAAAAAAAAAACATTTCTAAGACTACACACTAAGACAATATTTGGTCACAACAGTAGTAGGAATTAGGACAATATTTCAAAAGTAATAACAAGAAGCACTCACCTCCTTATTATCCTGTGTGTTGTCTTCAACATCAGACACTAGCAATTTTTCATGCTCCTTTCCCTTTTTCTTCGCTACTTCCAGGTGAACTACTTTACCCCGCAAATCATTTATGGTGATGCGTTTGGAAAATGTTTTGCTTCCACTTCCGTCACCATTATCTTTCAGAACATAAAGTTCCGAACTTCTACCAGGAGCAAGCTGCAAGTACCAAACCCCAGGAGACACTTTCATTTGCCAATATCCCAGATTGGCCATCACAAGAGTATCAACCAGGTGAGGTGTACTCTTAGTACCAATAATCAACTGAAGGCCACGGGGAGGATCATGATCTTTCTCAGAACAATGACCTGGTTAAGACGACTTGTCAGTACATATGACAACATAGTAGTAACCCTCACCTCACCCTTAACTTGCAGTAAAATTGTAAGGTAATGCCGAGTTACAATTCATCTCAAGAGAACAAAATCATACCCGTAAGGACGAGAGCTTCAAGCTCAAACACAGCTTGTAATGTCCGTGTCTCACCAAGATTCTCAAGCAAAATATTATCCAAGTCATGGCTGTGTATAATTAGAAATAAATTTAGTAAAGGGCAAAGCATAAAAAGTGCTAGTCATAACGTAAATTCTTCTACATTTTGTTTGAATCAGAGTCAATGACAGTATGACAGAAACTACAAACTTGTGTTAATGGAGAAACTCACACTGCAATAACAGGCTCAACTAGCCACGGGTCAGGAACATCAAGATTCATTGTGAGAGTTTTGGACAGTGGCATGTTTGCAAAAAAGGCTTTTGGCCCATTTATTGTGTAGTCGGTGCTGCTGAAGTCATCCTGCAAATATGATGACAAAGAGTCTGATACAGGAGTCTACATTCCAATGGAAACAAAAGTATTGGGCTTATAGAAAACTAGTCATCTAGCATACCACTGTTGGTACCACGTATCTGTAATAATTCTTCAGAGGAAGATCGACAAGAGAACTCTGAAAAGAACTCAATTGTTAGAATGTGGAGAATATTAACAGTACTGCATTAACAAAAGCAGTGAGAGAAACATATACACCTAGCCATGAATTTACAAAAATACCAAAACCAAACAAAAGACCATCTTTGGTTTATCGATGGCAATAGTCATAAACAGTACTGTATCAACACATGGATACACTGAAAAGGCAAAGGATAGGCTTTCTATTATTTGTAAATCAAAACTCATAAACTGCTTGAATATCAAACCAAACAGGTAACAACACACCGTGACCTATGGAAAAAGGTCAAACCTCAAAAAGATAAAGCCACAATAAAAAGGCTATACCAATCATGAGTCAATTATTCATTCATGAAAATTTGTTTCTCATTCCATTTAAAAATAAAAATAAAAAGGCTATACCAATCAAGAGTGAATTATTCATTTGGTAGATCAACTTGAATGTGACTTTTTAATTCTGTTGGCAGGTCAACTGGATGGTAAACCAAACACTCTGGCAAGGAAATCTAAACATTTATAACATTTGATCAGATTTATTTCCATTTGTGGGTGGTGACAAAAATTGCCATCCCCAAACTTTGGGATAGCAGAAATCAAGAGAATACCATACTTGGTAAATACAAGATCATCTAAGTTTACAATTCAAACAAACTGAACAAAAAGGAAAGATGAATATGACCCGAGGAGAAAATAGAATGCAGCAGAACAAGTTTTGTTGAGTCCTTTTGCATGCTATGAGAGACCAGGGATAGACAAAATGTAGAAAAAAGTGTTGTCTTTCTTGGGTCCTCTATCAAAACAAAAAGCTCTGAGGCAATGATTACCAGATAAACAGACGGCCATAGTGAAATCAATAACAATATTGAACAGTTTATGATAATAATCAAATAGCTAATTGAAAATTGTTGACGTGATATATTAGGTTTAGGGTTTAATATTTAATATAGTTGACTTTGTATCCTTTTTGTATACTTTGTACATCTTATAAATACTTCAGAATGAGAAGAATAAAATCATTCGATTCATTCAGATTTCTAGAAAAATGAATGGTTTGGATCATGAAATCCGATTGTGAGGTGCACTCCTAAAGGGCGTTTTGTTCCGTATTAAGTTGCATGCTAGTTTGTGTTTGAAAATTTAACTCTATATATATGAGTTTCTGTACCAAAGACTGTAGAATGGAAAGAACACATAATAGGTAAAGGCATTCATGTATCACATTTATGAAGTTTAAGCAACTGAGAAAGTATTATCTCACCATTGGATTTAGTACAATCCTCATGCTGGGCCGAATGTATTTCCAAAGAACGCGAAGAATTGATGATAGCTTCTGGCCATATGGACTTAAAGGATCAACAACTGCATCGATATGAATACTAGAATTTTCATTGTTCAAAACAATGGCACTGTAAGGATAAAGAAAAAGAGGAGTGTAAGATATAATGGAACAACAAAATACATAATCTAACTTTTTACAGACCCCAACATATCCATGAGAATCACCACTACAAACTATACCAAGGTGCTTCTCTCTTAACCATTGTTCATATATTTCAAAAGCTATACTTTTGTACACAACAGAAACTCAGACTATAATCAGATACAAATATGGGAAAGTTACAAAAGATGCCCCCTTTTATTTCCGTTTTCACTAAACATTAGAAACTACAATCAATTGCTTAAGTTTTTATTTTAATACAAGCGATAATCTAAACTACAAGGGGAAGGGGGGTGTCTCTCACACACACACACACACTACCAAGGTGCCATGGGGGTTTGAACCTAAGACCACAAGGCTGCAAATCAAGGTCCTCCTACAAATCTAAACTGCAAATCTAACAGCAATTGGAGGCCTAGTTTGGGGCTGTAAAAAAAGTCTCTGTCTCACATGTTTGGTAAACACTATTTTTAAAGTGCTGTTAGTACAAAAAGCAGTGTTAAAACACTGTGAATAATGACTAAAATAGACATGATGTTAAAAGGTGCCGAAGTTGATGGTTGTGGTGGGGGTTAGTGAACCTGGAAGACCACAAAAAGGCTGCTATTTAAAAATAAACACACCCAAGCACTATTTAAACATATAAACACACCCAAAGTCCATCATTCCTCCTAGGATTGGGTTTATTTATAAATTTGTATTACAAATCTAAACTGCAAATCTAACAGCAATTGTGTACTTTTAAGTTTTAAGGAAGTTGGGCTGCAAATCTAATATCAATTGTGTACTTCTAAGTTTTAAGGAGTTGGGCTCGTTGTTCACAATAAGGGCTCGTTTGGGAGTGATTCTGGCCCAAAATCACTTATGAGGAGAAGCACCTCCCACGTTCTTCTTTACATAATCACTTAAAACCACTTAAAGTGACTATATGGAGAGGCGATTCTAGAGGTGATTATTGGCCTATTCAGAACCACTCCCAAACAAGCCCTTAAAATTTGCACCCAACATCAAATATCCAGGTGAACTGCCACTAAAGACCACACTCACTCATGCTTTTTCTTAAATATTAGATATCTAAAGACAATATTAAAGTTGTTTACATGGTATTATGAAACTAAATTACAATGAGACATCTAGTTGTCATTGCCCCATACTATATATACACTCAAAGAACCAGTTATCTGTTTACCTATATTCTGCATTCAAAATGTCAAAGCGTGCACTTTCAGAACTTCGATCCCGCATAGCCATTGAAGATGACACACACATGATAGTATCACTAATGAATTTGCTGCAAGTACCATTTGAAAAATCACAATTAGTCATTACCCAAATAAAAGATAAGATGGTGAACGAAAAAGATTGATGTCAGTTACAAATGGCCAAAATTTATCAGTGATCCCTACTGAGAGTCATTATCGACATTATCAGTCATCCCCAGTCACCCCAATTATATGGATCCCTTATATCAAATTATTTGCACTGGATCATCCAAATTATGGAAAGTCCAACAAAACTCCAAGGTCAGGACTTGTACCAATACCCAAAACTCAAAACTGAATACATGTAATCACAATTAGTCATTACCCAAATAAAAGATAAGATGGTGAACGAAAAAGATTGATGTGTCAGTTACAAATGGCCAAAATTTATCAGTGATCCCTACTGAGAGTCATTATCGACATTATCAGTCATCCCCAGTCACCCCAATTATATGGACGGCTCCCTTATATCAAATTCATTTGCACTGGATCATCCAAATATATGGAAAGTCCAACAAAACAGGGAAATCCAAGGTCAGGACTTGTACCAATACCCAAAACTCAAAACTGAATACATGTAATACAATCCTCAAGGAGACCTGGGTCATGGACCAAAACAGTGAATATGGCATGCAATAACTGAGATTCAAAAACAATAAATAAATAAATTTTAAAAAGAAAGATGAAATCTGTAAAATTGTTTGCCACCTTGGAGAGCATGTCATATAAACTATGTCTTAGAATATAAAGTAATTGTTGGCCCACGTCCTAACAGCTTAAGCTTTGGGCAGCAAAGGTAAACCAACAAACTTCCTCACTAGGTATCCTATGCAAGAAGGCAGAAGCAGAAAGCCAATATCTCTCTTTCAGAATGAATTTCTAGTTTATGTTCATATAGAAATAATTAAAATTTATTGACTTACAAGAAAACTACTGGAACATGCTTAGGCATCTTAAATTCAAATACACAGGATCAAGCCAAAAAAAAGATGCATAATTATCTTTGGTCTCCACAATGGTTGGGTTAAAAACTTGCAGCTGATTTAGGATGTAAGCAGAACGCATTGCACAGTTAAAGAAAAGAAGCTTGACTAAAAAACCTTGTTAGGGTGTCAGGATCCACATCCTGCCACTTCACTTCTTCAATAATTTCCACTATGTGCTTTATTCTCTGTGCAAACTCCAGAGACTCTAGAAGACGTAAATCATGGCTCAAGAAGGTGCTCTCGTCATTTAAAAGTGTCACCTATATCATCACACAAAATGATTTCATTAATATAGGGATGGTTGCCTAGACATGGAAACTAATTGTAAAGACAATTATTTTTAAAAAAATATTGAAACTTTATACTATGTTTAAGTAAAAGAGCTGAAATAACATTTAATATGACTTCCAACTAAGTAGAATGTCAACATAGAAGACTCACCCTTCCATTAGTAATGACTGCATTAACACCAGATTCAAGGCGAAGCTCCCTATATAAAAATTGTGCTACCTGAAAACCATCATGCACAGCTATCACAAGAACATTCTCACAGTAGATTACCAATGTCTGAACAGATAAAGACAAAATGATTTCTTAATAACACGCAAGGCCAAAAAAGGAAAAAAGGACGAAAAAAGGGCAAAAGCATCAAAAGAACCCTATACACAGAACTATTTGCGAGGAACTACAGCAGGCCAATGTGTACCAGAAGTCAGTAGGCATCTGATGAAAGCAGTGAACTTATACACACTAGAATTTAAAGATAAAAAGCCAAACCACACAGATAATTGTATACCTTATTCATATATTTTCCCAATTTGTCAGCAGAAAATTCAGAAAGAGCAGATCTATAGGGCTTTGATGATAACCCATTAGCCTCAGCCAACTCACAGACTTTATCTATAAATGCTTGAGTGCTCTCAGCAGCTTCAGATGGTGCAAGCAAGTAATTATGCTCATATAATGTGCACATCTGACTCAGAAAGTTTAACACCTTTTTCTTATGGCTGCACAACAAGCATGAAAAATTAACATCAGTTATGTATTCATTGCCCATAGCTTTGATAAACATTCCCATTATGCTTTGATAAACGTACAAACCTATATGAGGATGCGGTGATTTCAAACGCCTTCACGAAAAGAAGACTAGAAACATCAGCATGCTGATTGACACTGAAAAGCACACCTACTCGAGCAGCATTAGACCCATCCATCTGAATTACAATGAAATAAATAAATACAAAACAGAAAACAACATCTATAATTATGATGATGGTGATGAACATGTTTAGGGTGAAATTATGACAGCAAAGATATAATATTAATTTAAAGAATGCAAGTGTTCAAAACTTAACCAGATAGTATAAGCCTTCATGAAGCAGCTTCATCCCTTTCTTTGATGCAACATTAACAGCTAGAAGATGAGTCACAGGCTTCAAATCATCCATAGCTGGGTGGAATCAAATGATCCACCAGTTAGAATTAACTGAGCAAAATTGTATGCACGAACTAAAGGTTTATACTTAGAAACAGCTTACTTTCAGGAGAATGCAAATAGGTAATATCATTTAAGACACCTTCTCCTCCAA
Organism: Prunus mume; assembly: GCF_029339155.1. Lineage (NCBI taxonomy): Eukaryota > Viridiplantae > Streptophyta > Magnoliopsida > Rosales > Rosaceae > Prunus > Prunus mume. The sequence goes on along the minus strand of NC_142699.1, from coordinate 1,506,462 downwards.
GAACATATGTAGACAGAGAAACGAACCTTGGTTTTCCACCAGCAATAATCTACATAAAACAAAAACAAAAAATAAAAGAAAAGAAAAAAATACACTACATGTTAAATCGTTGCAATACATAGACAATCATGACTCTAATTAAAGCATTCTAAATTTTGAATACAATTATTCTAAAATGCTCACCTGTGGATTATAGCGAGTAGTACCACTTTCTGATAAAAATTTATCAAGAACATCTGTTCGAGAATTTATATGCCCATAGTAAACTTGCTCCTGTATTCTGGGTAGCTCATCATTCATGGAATTTATAAGGGCCTCCTGATCAATGTAAACCAAAAAGACTTATGGTTTATACCATCTAGGAACAGTGGACATATTCAAGAACTAGAAGAGGCTACACATGCTATGGATGTTTCAAAAGAAGTTATTGTAGATAGAAGTAGGACAGAGAAGGTTAGGGAGCTAGTGAAAATAGAGTTTAATTACTATGTTGCCCTCAATTTCTAAGTGCATTATTCAGCTTATCTAACATCAAAAGGGTATAAATGATATTGTATTAGTTGACAAACGCTGTTTTTTTCTAAACAATACCTCATTAGAATCCACCACAAGCCCATTCATCAACAGGCCACACTGCAGCTTAGCCAAACCCAGCTTAAAGACAAACATGGAGCTTTCTTGAGAAAGTTCCTTGTAAGTTTGCTCCTTCTCCAGCTTCAGTAATAAATCTTGAGGTGGAGATTTTGCCTTGGATCTACAAAAGGAGAATAAGAGCAGATTTCAGCTCACCCAGAAATAAAATAAGGAATACATATATTTTTAACAGGAAATCATGATTATTATACAAGTATTGGAATTCAAATCAGCCGTAAAATATGTATAAACACTTACAATACAGTTTCTACAAATGCTCCTTCGACATGGTGCATTTCAAGAGCATCATCGTCAGAACCATCAGAATCAATCCGCAATTTATTTATCTGACATGCAGAATAAACAAAACAGTCTTGTTTAGGCATAAAATTAAGGAGTATTGCTTCACACGGCATTATCTTACAAGTCAAAAATAGTGTGCGAAGATGTTAGTGCACATCAAGAAGCAACATTAATGCAAAGATGCCCAGAGAATACAGGGACCATCTAAAATCATTCAAGTTACAAGAGAAGTTCTTTATGGCACTTTTCTATATCTAATTTCTCCCTCCGAATTAGTCCAACATGAGGCCTACTTATACAAACATATTAAGATGTAAAATCTTATTTAGTGGTAAAAAGAATATGTCACTGTGTCCAGGTACAGGATACAATGTGCCTCTTTTTCTAAGAATGAAGTAACTCCACCATATGCAACAATGTATAAAGTAAGCCTATTTCTAATAACCAATCCAGAATACAAAGAAGTAAGGAGTAGAGATAAAATTAAAAAATTGAAAATAACACATCAAGACAGGGATCAGGTGCTTTAGTCAATTAAGCAGTAGGAACATTTGAGCAGACTTAGCACACAGCACAACACAAGAAAACAAACAATGCAATGAACACGTGAAACAAAAGGATGCAATAAAAGATGACAACAGTTGAAATACTGTGACATTATGACAGCAAAAAAAGCTACAGAAAAGCAATATATGAAAAGCAATTATTATATCTCAATTGAAATATCTTTTTAGTGCAATTATTATTAACTAATATGGAGACAAATTTGACAGAAGCATAACAGCAGACACTTACATTGCTCAAAAACTGGAAAGCTGTTTGAATTCCATGATTCTCCTTGATATAAATGAAGAGACGTATAATCTGCACAGACAAAAAAGTGTTTCTTTATAATCCAGGAGCCTCTGCAAGGAAAACCATTTTCAAGAATCGCTACTGTAAGACATGAAAAATAGTTTGTATGATAGGGGCATACGGAAGGTTGCTAATATTAGAATGTGAGCATCCAACCAAAACCAATTGGCAATGTGTGGAGACACCGGAGATCATTTAAACCACTAAGGCAAGGCTTCTATTTCTGATGTGGAATAATACTCTCAACACACACCTTCACATGTAGCATCTCTTAAGACTAACAAGTGGACAACACATGTTATTTGGTGACGTGAGCACATGTGGGTGTTAGCCCATACCATGCTAGAATGTGTGCATCCAACCCCAAACCAATTGTCAATGGGTTGAAGGGAACAAGATCTTTTAAGGTATTATGCAAGTCTTTAATTCCACGATTTGGGATAATACTCTCAACAGCTAAAGCATAGGAGGAAATTAAATACACAACAGAGTGACAAAATAAGAAATGTACAGAAGAAATTACCAAGCTGGATATATCCTCCCCAATTTTACTGTCATCTTCACCGCCACTAGTTTCAATCTGCTTAATGAACTTCGAAGAATACAGTACAACCCCAAATCTCATAGGGAAGTTATTCTCGTACAAAGACGTAATCATGTCAATGGACTGCAAGATTTGAACAAAAAAAGATCATCCAATAAGTATAACCCAGCAAGATAATATGAAACCAGAATATCACTTATCACGTGGCAGAGAATAAAACTTACCTCAAGACCACAAACAGTTGCTGGATCAATAACAGAAATTGCATAGAAAAGGTTTTTACGGATATAACGTAGCTGTCCAGGGAACACTGGCATCAAAATCTACACCCAAATATATTGTAGAGATCATATTTCTAGAAAAAACATAGGCATATGATGTCATCCAAAGTTGAGAGAGAGGGGCTGAAAGAAGCAATATATCCACCTCATTTAGATTATTCCTCCATCGTTTATACATAGCATCTTCTTCCAAGTTATTTAGATAATGAACATGATTTGAACGAAAATCTACACGGAGCATATTAGATTCTGGAGGAGGCACAGTCGACAGGAGTTTCCTTGCAGTGCTATGAGGAATCTGTGATAATTGATAGTAACAATATATCAAGCTAACTTCAAATCTATGGTATAATTCATTGAACAACACTGCTCAACACTACTATATATCAAATTTGAAAGAAGGCCTACAGGACTACACCAGGAGCTTAGTCAGCTCAAAGTCAGATATACAAAGACATTAGACAAAGCCCAACCCAGCCCAAAATTCAATATCTGTGCTGGAATTAACCCATGAATTGGATGTGCATCTGCCCATCTCAGCCTCAACCACGTTAAATATTTTAGGCATCCAGAAGTAGGAACAAATAGTACAAATGAGTGTCATACCAACCCAAGGATCCCCAGCAATGTACTCTATTCAAAAGTAGCTAACTGACTGAAAAAGAAGATTGATGAAAGTGAAGGTGATATCCCTAACTCAGATCACCTTTAAATAACATTTTAATCTAGAAGTGCCAGACCATTATTTTAATCACATTTCACAAAGATATTAAAATATAAAAATATAAAAACAAAAATTGCTTCTGTAAGACAAATAGTTTGTAAAAAAGGGAGGGAGGGAAAGGGGGCCAATAACACAAATTTATACCCCCTTAAAAAATTTATTTATTTTTTTAAAAAATAATAATAATAAAATTAATTATAAATTTAAAAAAAAAAAAAAAAAAAGATGCTCCCATTTAAGACATAAAAACTGACATTGAGTGAATCCTAAAATTGAAAGTTTAGCATTTCATTTTATGGGAGTGAACAGGTCAATTGCATGAATTAACCACATATGAACCAATGATGTGCACTCTTCCAGCTAATCATAGCTAAGATTGAACTCCATTCACCTTCAATTTTGAAAACTGATCCGCCAATGATAAATCCTGATGTACCAAGTCAACCAACCTACGAAATATTAAGGAAATGCAATGTCAGTGGTTGAACAGACTAAGTTGAGCATTAAACTTGTAAACAGTCGAATGAGTGTCAAACGAACAACAGAAAAGTATAAAGGTGACAGGAATAGAGCTGGACATATAGATACCAACTCAAGCACCTCTTACTGTAATAACAATTGATACCATTTTCAATCAAACGTTCTCCACTAAAATCGATAAATGACATTCAAATTTACAACAATGCATGGTTTTCTCAAGATTTTGGACAATCTATTGGCAAATAAAAAGGTAAATTCAATCAATACAAGTAGTCTGCTTTAACAGAAAATACTCAGGCAAGGTTAAGAGAGCAATTTCAAGAGTGTATTAAAAACAACAACAATATGAGCAACAAGCAAATCAATTACAGTGAAGTACTACACAATCTACCCACCTATACTGCATCTAAAATTTGCCTATCTTTCACCAAATGCGCCTTAGGCAAGACCATAACCCCCAAAAACTTCTCTTAATCTAAAAGGAAAAACATGTCATACACCTGAATTTCATTACTAATAAATTGTGACATTTCCATGAGTTGATGTTTCCAAGTTTTGCATCATTTCACTGACATTACAAAACATTTCTGCATCCAAACAGATTAAAATGGTACATGCAACACAAAATATACCCACGGAGGATCGTAAAGATCAGCACAAGCGTGAAAGACAGACTCGAATAGGACAACATCCCAAGACTCTTAGAAGGGTTGATGAATACAATTTTGAACAAGCTAATGGTGAATGATGTGAAATTTTAATGTGGCGAGATTTCTTATGTAAGGTAATCTATAATTGGATACATGGTTAGTAGAACATATTAAGATGTATTCATACTGGTAATGAGATGCAACAGCAGATTAACCTGGGACTGTTTTTATATGGGAGAATTTTTAGTCTCTAAATTATCCTACATGCTTTTCTTGATTTCGCTTTAGAAAATCCAGGCTCCAACGGTGATTGGAGTAACATTTAATTATCTTGCAGCTGCAACAAGGGTTATATTTATATCTATTTTTTGGGGTTATTTTTCTTATTGGGTCTGTGTACATGAGGTGGAATCAGGGGCCATTTCAGATCTGTGCTTGTTGTGGGTCTATGGCTGGAAAGGAAATAATCCAGAGTGGAATCATGAGAACTCAGAGACGAATCAAGGAATTGTAGGCAATATGGTTAAGAGAAGATTTGGAAAATTTTCTGCAGCAGCAGAAGTAGATAGAAGAGCAATTTAACCTGGACACTATTTTTAAAGGCGAGAGTTTTCAGTTTCTAAACTTTTCTACAGACTTTACTTGATTTGCCTTTAGAAAATCTAGGCTCCAGGCTCCAGCAGTGATTGGAGTAGCAGTTACTCATCCTACAGCTGCAAGAAGGGCTCTACATATCTATTTTCTAGGGTTCTTATAGGGCCTTTTTACATCATAATGATGGGAGTATGGGTTATGTTTATCCATTGAGTCATAATATAAAAGTTTTTTAACTAAATTAGACACCTAATGGTAATTGAAATCTGCAAGAAGTTTTTTTTTCACAAAAAAAGAAAAGAAAGAAAGATTACAAAATAATATTAAACCATATCATGTACGATTGAAAAATTATCCTGTCACCCTCCTCAAGCTCATAATACAATTAAAGCAACTTAAATTCTCTCTAGATCACACAAACATTTGTCAAGCCAAAAGAAATCCTACACGTCTAAATTGGTTAAAATAGACAACCACATGCATCACCATCAGTGTGATAACACAAACTGTGAGAATTATGCAAGTTTTTCAGTGTGAAATGATAAAAAGAAAATCAGTAAGAGAAAAAGCATTACAGATAAAGGTCAATATCTTCAATATTGAGTAAAGCACCATTCAGAGCCATTAAGGACTTGCCAGGTGGGATCATTCTCTGGTTTGCACTTATTTCATCCTTAACTGAAGCATTGAGCTGTAAAGCAAAAAGCTTGGTGAATTGATGACAACAGCAAAAACAAAATATCTATTCTGGAAATATTTTCACCATGAGGAAGAAGAAATTATTTAAGATTCATGTCAAATTCAAACCGTACAAAAATGCTTTACCTTCATGCGAGATAAGGAAGAGACAATGCTTGGAAAATTTTGATTAATTTCCTGCATTGCTTGCAAGGGATCAGAAGCATGAACTATCCTCTGTGCAGTTTGATGTCCTAAATCTGTTCAAAAGAGTAACATTTAGCACACTGCACTTCATCAGAAAAAAAGACTAAAGCCTTAATTTGCAGATACCTTTTAGTTCCCAAACATCAAGTGTATCAGATACTGTTGATGACAACAGATAATCCCTGAATGCCATTACCTCTGATGTGAGTTCAGGTCTGCGTTCCTGCAAGTAGATGGAGCAAAATAATGTCATCCTTTATGGTGATTGGGTGGAAGTTCTGAACATCAAATTATCCATTCCCCACACTACAATAATTCCATACGAAGTTATAGAATTCCATTTTTTGATAAAATTGAATTGTTAAATATAGCATCAGTTAATGGCAAGTCAGCACAAACTCACTCAGAAGCAGCAAGTCAAAGTTACCTTCCATTACCTCTCCAAATTTGTACAATAATCTTCATATGAAAATTGAACCATCTTTGAGAACCTTTGCTTGTTGTTAATGGTATCTACCTTAACTTCTGATTTTAATCACTACTCCAGCTTTAGTCACAGAATCAATCATCTTTCCTAAAGTCTGCCAATAAAATGATTTTTCTACATAATTAAAAGCATGTGAGGTCCCCTTCTCTCAAATTATCAATCAAACCTTTTGAAGAGGGCTTTGCAATTGATCTTCTTGGAACAAAATTAGGTCAATTTCTTTTTTCACATGTTTAGTGATCTGTTGGTCATACCCTGATGTTGCCCGCATGGGTTAAAACACAAAAACGTATGCTTTATTTCAGAATATACAACATCATAAAACTCACAAGCTTAATAAAGAGCAGTTGGTGCAGCCTTTGGTTATGCTTATATCTGTCTATAAGTATCATGATGCTGGGTTTTACTAATCCTCTAGAGCTTGCTAAACATATCAACCAACCCTATTAATTCATAAGTCATAAAGACCATCTAATAAATTTCTCGATCCCAGATTAATTTTCTGTGTCCACTAGTTTCTTTTCTCAAATTTTAGTTGAGTCCAGTAGCCTTTACTACTCATCTTTCTCATAACTTCTTTAAACTTAGTTAATAACACATGGTATATCTGTGGATCATGAAAATCCAAGCATAATATTCACAATATGTGTGTAAAACATTTAAAACCACGATCGTATCTAATGACAAATATACATACTTTTTCTTTCTTTTTTTAATAGAAACGATTGTATTGATAATCAAGAGGACAAGCTGTCCTCGACTAAACAACAAAAGCAAACACTACTTAATCAAAAGCAGGAAACTAGAAACAAGAAGAAAACCACTGAACCTACACCACCCTAAAAAAGGCTAGAAAAAGCATCTAAGTAAACATATCTTAAGACAGCTCTCATATCTCTCAAGATAATAGGATAATGGTAATCCTTAAAATGTTCGGTGACAGATGCCCGAAGAGAGGCCCAAAATTTTACTCTATTCCAGAGTTCTTCATAAGTCACTCCATCATACCTATTCATATATACACATTCCACTTTTACTAATAAAAAATGTACATGTGCATATATATATATCACTTATCCCTAATCTGAATTGCAACTTAATTTCATTCTCAATTTCAAAATTCACCGAAAGCAAGGGCGTAGCAAATCAGATAAATCCAAACATTATTTTATTCCTTTTCTATTTATTCCATCTTTTTCTGCCTTCTATAAAAGGGACAAAAAAGGAAAATTTTCAATTTTTTGTTCCAGTATAAGACTGAACATTCTTATGCTCCATTTTTCTTATTCGTGGAATGGTGACCCCTATCAGCCTTTTCCACTTGACACGCTACACTAAACTCAATGGTGGCTCCATACCCTTATAGGTTGGGAATTGTCTAGAAATCAGTCTTTCAGTGGAAAAATTACAAGGGCTTCCATGTGAAACTATTTGCTTTTAATAACTTTGCAGTGTTTCCCATCCACAACGATCAATATTTACAAAAAGATGGCAAGGAAGCACACCAACCATTTGCTTTTAATAAACACTTTGCACTGTAACTTGTGCTATTATATAAAGGATAACAAACCAGAATTTTAGAGAATATAAACCCTCTGACTTCTTGGCTTAGATCTTCAGTCCTCGGATCTTCTAAAGTGACCCCTGCAGCATAAACCTCAAACTCATGAGGTTCTTAACCACAGAAGAAATTAAAAAGACTCCAACACCTAAAACACATGAGTAAAAGCACAAAAAAGATTTTACTTACTACAATAACAAAACAGAATAATATAAAGATGTGAGGAAAAAAAAAAGAGAAAAATAAACTATACAAAATAGTGTACAATTCATATTACTGAAACTTTGCAATTTTCTATCCTAAACCTAAGTCTTTGTAAATAGAGTCAAGGCTATCCAAGCCGAGTTGAGCGATTAGTGTGCAAGCTACTACTTAAGACAGCCTTCAAGCTACATCATGAATCAAGCTTACATCCTGTGTGTGGATGTGGAGGTAACTAACGTCGAATCTCAAGTCTTAAGTGGGTCAGTATGACTTTGGTACACATTCGTGCATGTAAATAAAGGTGTGTACCTTTTAAATAAGTGATGATTTATCTTGAAAACCAAACAAAGAAATGGTTTTCTGCGATTCGTTCAGGCAGAATTAATGGTTTTCTGTAGTTCACTCAAGCAGAATCAAATTCCACTCCAGCAGCTTCTGGAAGAGTGTAGCAATTGGTTTAGAAAGAGTAAAACTGTATCAGTTGTTTTGAAACTGCTCGAGGGGATCATGTGATTCTGTTCCCCAAAAAATTATATATTATTTTTATTCATGCATTCCAATGTCTCTCTTTATTTTTTATAAGACTACTACATGTCTGAGTTTCTTAGAGCTTACTAAGTCTTTAGAAACCTTTTTGCACTGACTCACTTTTGACTCACTTTTGTAATTGACTTTGTGAGAATTAAGCTATTCATAGTCGTATTATTTTTCTAATAAACATATCACATTGATTTGGTTTTGTATCTGTAAGAGTTTTACTGATACTGTAACAAACCCACCAAAGATAATAGATACAAAACAATACAAAGAAACAATCCCCTTCAACAGATCAGTACTAACAATTCTACATATGAAACTCAATAACACTTCCTATCAACAAAGCACATATTGATAAATAAAAAAGCAACTGCTTTCCAACCATATTAAATATCTTAGAAGGAAACATCCCGAAAATCAAATGATACTGCCCTCAAACTCTCTCCAACAGCTCCACACCAAATCATGAATAATCCTATAATATAAATATATAAAAAAGCACACCACCTTTTCCACATATCAAATTCAATTCGGTTTCAGTTATTGATGTTCTGGTGAATTTGTTTCTGCAAATATAACTTTGGATATGTTGGATGTGGCAGTTCTTTGTTAATCAGCAGATTAGGTTTTGTTCTGGCAAATGGATGTGGTAGGTCATTGTAGTGGACATCTTGCCCCCATTCATATACTCTTTTAGTGTGATTAACAAAATGTATCTTTCTATGAAAATGGAAATTTAGATTTTTTAGTATAGAAATTCGAATAGAATTCTTTAGTGATCTAAATAGTATTTTGTTTTTTTTAAAAAGAGTTCCAACAACCTTGAACATTTAATTTAATTTGAATTTTTTTATCACATATCCACAACTATAACAACAAAGACCCTATACACGCACAGAACACGCTCATGTATTAGCCTAGTTTTTTTCTATGTTATATACTTAAGTGCAAAAGTTTTCTTCTCAAAGTCATGCAACACAACTCACTTGCTATCTAACTTTCTAGAAAAGAAAAAAAGATAACATATTCTAAGGTTTGCCTATAAGCAAAAGCTATTCTAAATTAAAGAGCCACATGAAAAGTGGAGAATAAATGAATGAAAGATGTCCAACTCATGTACCACTGGATAGTGGGAAGAGGACCGAAATGGAAGAAATTAGAAATCCCCCACCTTGAGAATTGACTCCAACTGAACTCAACATCATGAAACCAAAATTATGCGTAAAGCATGTACAAACCCAATTGAAAGAACTGGAACTATTTCTACAACCCATGAAAAAGTCAGTAAATAAAATCAAGTGAAAGAGAAACTGTAATTCGGCACACAGAAATTAAGGAAATAATTATAAAAATAACTTCTGAGATTAAGACGCTTAAAAATATTGAAGTGTATACTCGTGCAGTAAAATAACTATCCCAAAAGGCAGTAGACTAATACACAAATTAAGTTAGTAAAAGATTGAACAGAGAAACCCTTCACCAGCACCAGCTTCCCAGAGAGAAAACAAACTTTTAACTTCTAAAGATTAAGCACAGCAGGGGTGCTCAAGGGCAACAGCTAGAATCAATTATTCTAACCTTTCTTTATAGTACTATCATCCATAGCCTTATACTCCATATTCTTCAAAGCAAGTTCTACTCCATAACCACCCAAGTTTACTGAATCTCTTGTACCAACAGCACCACAATGGTCAATCTCCGCATCACAGCCAGAAGGCAATACTTGTCTAGCAACATACTTAACTTTTCCCTGGAAGTTAGCCAATGTATGAGCAAATATAGCATAAAATCACACATAAAAATTAGCAAACAATCAAAGGTACGTATGATGCGCATAAAATAATGCATGCAACACTCACCTAATATATATACCACTACATATAAATGTACGCATATAACAGAGCTATTACACAGCTGGTAAACATGACAGCATCATGATAATTTGGTAATATTAGTGGCACATTACACTTCGACAAGTTAATAAAGGAAAAAGTAGAAAATGAACAAAAAGAATACAAAGCTGACACGTTAAATCAATTATTTCCCCCATGTTCACTACCGTACATCCAGGCATTATGTGTTTCAAAGAGTATCCCTACAATTAACAGACAAATTGGTATTTGCCAATGCTATTACATTAGTTCTATGCTTGTAGCAAGATCAGAAACAAAATACACTACATCTTATGTTGCAAAAAGTGTTTCTGTTGGTGAGAAGTGTAGATTCAGTCACTGCTTCAAATGTCTAACGCCTACCGCCTCTATTAGAAACATTTTTAAATCTGCCCTATGGTTTATAAGCTAAAATGAAATGCAGGTCAAAAAACAAAAGAAAGCTACATGGTAATATAAGCCTCTAATTTCTATAACCAGTTGGTATGTAAGCAATTTATGTTGCTCAAGTGAACAAAAAAAATTCTAAGAATCCAAAATTACTTTTACTTTGCTACACCTAAATATATTGGGCTATATTCACCTTCCCTGATGTATTATAATATGATTGATAGCCATTTCTAGATTTCTAATACAATTTTTTTTTTCTTTGAATACCAGCGATAGTCTAAATTACTCTAAATTAATCTAACATACAGGGAGGGGAATTCGAACTTGGGTGCAAGGGGTGGGCTCACTGCCCTGGCCAACTGGCCTAACCCACGTTTGGACTTCTAATACAATTATTCCAAATTGAAAACAAAGAAAAATCTAACGTAGTATGAGTAATCACTCTAATGTCCAAGAGGATATTAAAGTGAATAACACAAGTTGCGAACCTCTTTTGCAGCTTCAACTAGGGTGAGGTGGAACTCCCTAAAGCAATCAGTTCCAAGAGCTCCATAAAGAACAGCAACCGGACTTCCAACACTTGAATCAAAATGGATGTGATCAAATTCGAAAATTTCAGGCTGTTGAAATGAATCTCCAGAGCTGAAAACCAAGAAATATAAAGTGAGGAATTGCGCCCAATATGGCTTCTTTTTTTAGAGTGATAGGCAGAGATAGATAACAAAGCAAAATGAAAGAGCAGTTCTTACGACTCTCTGGGACTGTGAAGCCAAATTTTCAAATCTGCAGCATCAAAGAACAGTGCACCTCCAGTATCCACCCAACAACATTTCCCATTAGGGCTTTTTGGGTTTAGACCAACATTCAAGGGATCTGACCTTTTACCTTCTACATGCTCGCTCGAATTGCTTTCATCAACCAGAGGAAAAGAAGATAGAGACTCCTCAGCTAGTTGTCGATAAAGCACCAATGTTGGAGATGCAGATCTCAGCATAAGAGAGAATTCAAACAGAGATGCCAGTGGTTCACTTAAAATAGAGAGGCCATGTTTTACAATTTTTCTTAAGCAATCTTTAGCGTTATGAGAATTAACATCATCCTTCTCACTCTGATGCCAGACCTCAACAAAGTCCCAAAAAAGGTCTTTCTGTTCTTTTGATAGTAATTCACTGCATATAACAAAAGACGGAAGATAATAATAGCTTAAGAAAGGCACAACATAGGAAAATAAACTGTATTTACAAAAATCAGGGAAATTTAATTTACTGATTTCAATTACATTTCAACACCAAATTTTAACTTATCTAACAAATAATCATCTAAAAGATATGATTCTGTTATAACCATCATATGAGCACAATATTATGATGTATCCTACTGGAACATGCATGCATTTCCAAGTTCCAAGACAAAATTATCCAAAACTCAAAACCACCTCAAAACTCTCATCCCTTTTAGATTTCCAGAGGGAGCAAAGGGCTTGTGTTTATGACACGTTTATTCTGACCTAAACTTACATTCAAGACCATGATCCCCTTTAAGATTCAGTGACTCCTTCTGTTTGGAAAGATTGTGGAAAACTCATGGGACAAATTTCACAGCCCCAATGCTAGTTTCTCCATGAAAGGACTCATACTTTTGGTCATCTATAGGGAAAAAAATTGATTTTTGAATAATGTCACAACAATTGCCGTCTAAACTACATAAAATTAATGAATTCTTTAAATTTCTACATATACTAGAAAGAATAAAGGAAAGTGTCCAAATCAGTTTAAGATTGACTATCTCCATACAAAAAAAACTGTTAGATATCATTTACTTTTCTTCTTTCTAACATTTCGACGCCTAACTCTCGCCATTTTAACTTCATTTTACCATGTTGGAATTATATTTGTTGAGGCATTGCTCATTCCATGGTTGCCAAAACGCACTCCTATTCAACCATCATTTTCCATTTCTTTTGAATAAGGGCAAGCAAATTCCTATTCGTCAAAGCATGCGCTTTGCATTAAATCATGGAAAGAAAAACTTACGCAAAATTTAACAGACTTAATGAGAATAATAAGCAAGCATTCACATTCATAAATGCATATGCAACCTACCCAGCTTCTAGGAGCAATGGAGTACCGGACCACTTGGCCCGAACCGCAGCCTGAACATTCTTAGGTCTTCGATTCTGAGCAGAAACCGAACCAATTCCAAACACTCCCAAACAAATCACGATGGTCACAGCACAAAACACGAATTTAAAACGGGTCCCCATTTGCAGTTACCAAATGAAACAGAAAGAGTTGTGATCCTTCAAAGGCATGCGAGTCCAAACAGATCCGCCATTGATGAATCAGAGAACGAACGTCATGTGGGATTTTCCTTTTGTTAGTTTTAGGTTTTTCGGCTGAGAGCGAAGACTGACGAAGAAGACGACTCAGTGAATGAGAGTGAGGAGACTGTTTTAACGGTTCTATTGGTCTTTGTATGAAATACCCAAGGGCTTTTCTGGTAATTGAGTGTTGATCGCCACGTCATAGTATGACATGGTGTTCTGTGATTGCATGGCGTTCTGAGTACACGTGGCCATTCGTTATGGGCTCGCTACTCGTCAGGCTTCGGCGCTGACTTTGGCCCAAGTTCGACTCTCGGATCGGGCTGCAACAGAGCAACTGTTTTTTTTTTTTTTTTGAGAACATAGGCTCCTTATTAGATTTAGTACAACATAAGAACACTTCCACCCACAAGGACTAAGAGCAACTCCACCCATTTGCCCTTAAACCAAGTCCATCCATGAGCCCACCCGAGGCTAGGAAAAAAATTTATGTGAATAGTGGGACCCACCAATAGGTGTTTCCACCAGTCCAAAACGCGGGAGACGCATTATTTTTTTGTTTTATTCACAATTTTTTTTACCTCAATAATTATTTTGGATAATATTTTCGGATAAGATTTTTGATTCCATAGCTTCATGTCAAGACTATTTTCATAATCGGATAAAATTTCTGAATAAATTTTTGGGTTCAAATTTTTATAATTTCAAAATACTAAAAAATTCTGAATTTTTGGGTTCTATAATTTCGGATATTTCTCAGATAAGATTTTCATCCAATCTCAAGTACATTTGTGGCATTCTACTTCTACAATTACTCAAATTTTTTATAAAACCAGACTCTTCACTCAACATTTTCTTCACTCTTCACTCAACACATCTCTTTCTTATAATTTTATTTCTTAGTTTTTCATGGCATTCATTCTCAATCGGATGGAGCAATGGAAGAATGTGTGAGATGCATTGTCCCATGAAAGGCATGAGATGAAATTTTTCCATAGAAAGAAAGAATTTTGAGAAACCGTAGAGATGAAATGACATTATCGAGTGCAGAGACAAGTCGATGAACAAGTTCTCAACAGATGGCAAAATGGAAGAGGAGATGAGCAAAAGCGATGAACTTGTATAGAAGTGGGGAAAATCATATATTCTAACGAGGTAAGTATTTTGTAATTTTCGTTTTATTACCACCTCCCAATATTCATATGTGTTAATATTTATTGCATTTTCAATATTTTGTTAATATTTCGGTTGCATTTCAAATATTTTGTTAATATTTCTTGCATTTTCAATATGTTGCTTAATATTTCTTGCTATTTAATTGTTTCTTCATATTTCTTGCAAAATGTTGTTAAAATGCAAGAATTGTTTCTTTATATTTCTTGCAAAATTTATTAAGGATTGCATTTCCAGTATTTTGTTACTTGCATAAATATAAAATAATTGCAATTAAATAGCTCATTCAAATAATGTGGTTGGTACAAAGTGGCAAGAGTTTCAATCATGAAGAAAAATTGAAAACAATAATTATTAACAACATATGTGTTAAAAAATGCAACGACAGAACCTCTCGATATGACTAAAGAGGAACCGAGGCCCATTGGCCGAAATGCGAAGGCAAAGAAATATTAACAACATAGTTTTTGGAGGAAATGCAAGGCATCTTTCCTGTATCCTTCTTGATAAGTAGCAAATAATTTTTGCTTATGGGAATTCGGAATGGATTTAAAATGTCCAAGAAATATTAACAAAATACCCCGTTTAACTGTATTGTTGATTTGCAATAGGTAATATTGGGGCCTTTCAAAACATCGTTGAAGACCGGAGATTATTGATGTCATTAAACTTAATAACTCCAAGAAAGCATGTCAAAATACTTTCAGGATGATACTTTTGTGCCTTTTCTATTTCCGTAATTACCTTGCCAGGCCGTTGGGCAATTCTTCCATTACCAATGCATGCTCGATGCTACCAATCACAAGTCCTCGAGCTTCGCTTTTTTAGAAGCCGTTGTCCCAGTAGGGCAGTCCCTGTCAGATTTTGCATCACAAAATCTTTCCAACGTAGTGGACTTCCACCTTCAAGCAACCTCATCTACCGATCCGCAGATGCTCCATACGATTCTCGAAGCTTTTTTAATAAGGCCCAAAAAGTAGCATCACACTTTTGAACAAAGTATGAATCATAATTGCAAATATCATGCATGACTTTATTGAACAAATTTGCATTCTAAATCGCCTTCGAAAATCAACATCAAAGTACAAAGCAGTTGGGATAAAATAATCTTCCAAAAGATTCTTACCCCGAGAATGCCTATGTCTATTCACAACGGCCGACTTGTGAACCACGGCGGCGACCTTGGTTCTCTTCCTTCCATTGCCACTGCTATGAGAACTTGTTCATCGACTTGCCTCTGCAACTCATTGATTTCATCGGCTCTACGGTTTCTCTCCTTTCTTTCTCGCTCTTTTCTCCAAGCATCTCCTATATTCTTCCATTGAGAATGAATGGAGTATGAATTCTAAACTCTAAGAAATGAAAATATGTAAAAAGATGTAGTGTGAGAGTATGAAGGTGAGTCTCTGGTTTTATAGAAAAATTTGGCAAGATAGAGAAGCTTATTTGATTGGATGAAAATCTGTATCTGAAATTTGAAATTCATTTGAAATTTGAACCCAAATTTATCTAAAATTATAGGGAATTTTGAAATTCAGAAATTTGTATTTTGAAATTAGTATTCGAAATTTGAACCCAAAAATTTATCTGAAATTTGAATTTTGAAATTCATCCGAAATTTGAACCCAAAAATCTTATCCCGAAATTTTATCCGATTATGAATAGTCTTGACACGTATGAACCCGTAAATCTTATCCGAAAATATTATCCAAATTAATTATTGAGGTAAACAAAGTAGTGAATAAAACAAAAAAATAAATAGGCCCTTAGCAAGGGCAACGAGTGGAAACACAAAATTGATTTGCAAGGGCAACTACTATTCACGTGAATAGTAGTTGCCCTAGCTCCCACCTTGCCATGGCTAAGGGCAAATAGGTAGAGTTGCTCTAAGTCTAAGAGCATCTCCACCCACAAGGGCAAGGGCAAGCAAGGGCTGTTGCCACTATTCACGTGAATAGTGTCAGCCTTTGCATTTGTGGTTCCATCACATGAGGGCAAAGTCTAGGGCAAGTCTAAGGCAATTACTATTCATTGTACTTTATTTCCTCAATTTTTTTATAGTTTAAACCATTAATTTTGATAATCTTTTGTAATTAAATTTTCGGATAAGATTTTCACCCTCTAAAATTGTGCCACGTCTGATGTAGAACAAATGTCAGATTTTATCGCTGCAGATTTGTCGTCCGAGCTCCGATTAGGACGCAAAATACCATTCGGAAAGGAACGACGCCACGAGTCAAACTCACAGCTTTGCTGTGATGTATGATGGATTTTGGCATTTTGAGGTCGTTTGGCCTTCCAAAACGGCATTTAAAGTTTCGTAGTTAATTTTCAGTATTTTAGATTTTAATAAAAATTATTCAAAGAAAATTCCTTTTAAAATTGTGCCATGTGTCAAATGTTAGATAACATTTTCAGATATTTTTAAAAAATTTTAATCTCAGATTTTAGATAAGATTTTCACCCTCTACAATTGTGCCACGTGTCAAATGTCAGATAACATTTTCAAGATATTTTTAAAAAATTTAATCTCAGATTTTTGATAAGATTTTCACCCTCTACAAATGTGCCACGTGTCAAATGTCAGATAACATTTTCAGATATTTTTAAAAATTTAATCTCAGATTTTTGATAAGATTTTCATCCTCTCAAATTGTGCCACGTGTCATCTCAATCTTCTAAATCTCTCTATAAACTATTACCTGATTTTCAAACCCTCACACCATCTCTTATCTATTCCTTCATTTCTCAGATTTTAGAAAACACATTCTACTCTCAATGTTCAAACTTGTTGAGGGTGTTGGAGAGGCAACAGAAACAAAGGGAAGAAACAAGGCGTAGACGTGTTCAAGAAGATCGGGACGCCGATGAAGAAGAGGAACAAATACGCTTGCAGCAGCGGTGTGTATGATGGATCAATCAAGGCAAACTGTCGTCCGTCGTGCCCCGAATGTGGACAGACATAGGAGTCTCGGGGTAAGAATCTCATGGAGGATTATTTTATCCCAAATCCGTTATATCCTGCTTCTAAGTTTCGAGAAAGATATAGAATGCAACCACATTTGTTCCAAAAAATCATGCATGATATTTGTAATTACGACACATACTTCATTCAAAAGCATGATGTTGTTGGAGCTTTGGGTCTTATCCCGGAGCAAAAACTTACCGCTTTGCGGATACTTGCTTATAGGCATCTGCAGAGCAGGTGGATGAGATTGCAAGGATGGGAAAATCTACTGTCCTAGAGTGCTTGGTGAGATTTTGTGATGCAGTGGAAAATTTGTACACGAGGTGAGTACCTTCGCAAACCAACGCCAAGAGACCTGCAACGGCTTCTACAAAAAGCGAGGCGAGGTTTCCCAGGAATGATTGGAAGCATCGATTGTATGCAGCGGTGGAAAAATTTGTCCCTGCTTGGCAAGGAGTACGGGAATCGGAAGGGCCAAAAAGTATAATTTTGGAGCTCATAGCTTTCATTCGATTGTTGGGTTTGGCATGCCTTCTTCGGGGTTGCCGGATCTCAGAATGACCTCAATGTCCTTGGTCAATCCCCGGTGTTCGATGAGGTATTGCGAGGTCATTCCCCCCGTGTCACGTACCAAATCAACAATACCGTTACTCTGGTGCGTACTACCTTGCCGATGGAATTTATCCTAGGTAGACGACATTCGTGAAAACAATTCCGAATCCCCAATCCGAGAAGGAAAGAAACTTTGCTTCCTTTCAAGAAGGTTACAGGAAAGACGTGGAGAGGTGTTTCGTATCTTGCAAGCTCGTTGGGCAATTATTAGAGGTGCTGCTCGGATGCTAGATGAAGGAGGTGCTGCGGAGTATTATGATGACTTGCATCATCCTTCACAACATGATTGTGGAGGATGAGTATGACTATGATGCTCCAAGAGGTGTTTGAACCCGATCCCAATGAACACATCGTTGACAAGAATATATGAAAAGCCGATTGGACCAAATGGACTACCTCTGGAGCCCGAACCGTTACTTCGGGATGGTCAATTCAACAACCCCATGATTGATCGGTATCAAGAAATGCAATCTTCATATGTTCACGAGATACGTCAAATTGACTTGATCGAGCACTTGTGAGAGATGAAAGGCAATCACAATGGATGAAGTCAAGATTAGTGCTTTGTTTGGAATTATGCTTTGTTTTTAATTATGCTTCATTTTGTGTGTGGTTTTTTTTTGAATTAGGCTTTTTTTATTATTATGCTTTTATGTATGGTTTGTTTTGTGTGTTGTTTGCAATCAATGAAGGTTTGTTTTTGAATTAATATTTGTTTTGATGCTCAAATGTTTTTAATAAATAGTCATTTAATTTAATGCTTTTTTTGATTGAATAAAAAGGAACAATACAACAAATTAAAGGATAATAGGGAACAATACAACAAATGAAAGGAAAATACAACAATACAACAACTTAAAGGATAATACAACAATACAACAACTTAAAGGATAATACAACAATACAACAATTTAAAGGATAATACAACAATACAACAATACAACATATGGCAAAGGTGTTTCAATTGCTTCCTAATGGTTTTCATCATTTAACCAATCCGTATTGCTAGGTCCGTCGTCATGGAAAAGTTTTTTCCTCATGACATCTCTTCTTCGTTAGCTTCCAATAAGCCTTTGTTTCGGGAGACATATGGCTCGTATCCATAGCCATGATTTTAATCTCTCTATCATCTATGTCTTTTTCTTGTGCCATTTGTTGTTGGAGAACAAATGCTTCCTCTCGTGCCTTGTCCATTTCATCTCTTTTCAAGTCTCTCTCCATTCTTAGTGAGGCGCTCTTAGCTATATGCTCCAATAATTGTACACATTCATTGGTCGAAGTGGCCCCTCTCTTGGCCTTTGCCGCCTTTCTCCCAATAGGTCTTGGCGGACGTGGCACAAATGGTGACTCCGTTTCCATTGGGGAGTCCAATGGAGAATCGGTTGATGTTGAATCGTGGAGTGGCGTCTCATTCATCACAACCGGCGGACCGGTGGGAATAATTTTGAATCTCGAACAATCCTTCACAATTTCCCAACATTGGAAATGCACGAAACTTTTTTTGCCTTGCCCCATGGCACAGAACCACATTTGTGCTTGTACCATCTATTAAAAATAAATAATTGGAAGTGCAAGAAACACAAATTATTATGCAAGAAAATATAAACTATTTTGAAATGCAAAAATAAAATTGATTATGCAAGAAAATATAGACAAATTAAAGGTGCACCAAGAAAAAAGAAATTATGCAAGAAAAACAAATAGAATATGCAATAAAAAAAAAGTGACATTGAATTGATTAAAATGGCAATTATAAATATTTTACCTCATCGGTTAAATTTTGACCGCTTTGAATGTTCGCCTTTGCTTTTGTCAAGGCATTTCTCCATTTCCCTAACTCTTTATTAAGAAGTTTCCATCTACTAGACAACGCCATTTCGGTCCGAATAGAACCCGATCTTTGACAAAATTCTCCATGAATTTTGCTCCACATGTGATGAAACTTCATCTCATTACCCGTGATAGGGTCATGACTAATGTTCACCCAAGATTGACACAACGCAATATCTTCATTCGTTGACCACGAGCCTCCGACTTCAATAGAAGATGCCATTTGTTTTTTTATACAAATGGAAAGTAGTAGAAAGAGAGTAAAAAATATTTGAAGGAGAAGAGTTTGTATGGAGAATTGGTGTGGAAGTGAAAAATGTGAGTGGAGATGAACTTGACAAGAGATGCTCTAAGGCAAAGGCAAGCAAGAGCTGCCACTATTCAAGTGAATAGTGTCAACCTTTGCATTTGTGGTTTTATCCATGAAGGCAAAGTCTAGGGCAAGTCTAAGGCAATTACTATTCATTGTACTTTATTTCCTATTTTTTTATACTTTAAACTATTAATTTTAATAATATTTTGTAATTAAATTTTCGGATAAGATTTTCACCCTCTAAAATTGTGCCACGTGCACCATGCCAAATACAATTTTCAGATATTTAAAAAAAATTATAATCTCAGATTTCATATAAAATTTTCACCCTCTAAAATTGTGTCACGTGTCCCATGTCAGATCAGATTTTCAGATATTTTAAAAAAATTATAATCTCAGATTTCATATAAGATTTTCATCCTCTAAAATTGTGTCACGTGTCATCTCTATCTTCTAAATCCCTCTATAAAATTACACCATCAACTCATACCTCTCACATCATTTCTTATCTATTCCTTCATTTCTCATATTTTAGAAAACATATTCTACTCTCAATGTCAAACTTGTCAAGGGTATTGGAAAGGCAAGAGAAACAAAGGAAAGAAATCCGGCGTAGACGTGCTCAAGAAGATCGGGACGCCGATGAAGAAGAGGAACAAACGCTTGCAGCAGCGGTGTGTATGATGGATCAATTAAGGCAACACCGTCGTCGTCGTGTCCCCGAATGTGGATAGACATAGAGAGTCTCGGGGTAAGAATCTCCTGGAGGATTATTTTATCCTAAATTCGTTATATCCTGCTTCTAAGTTTCGAGAGAGATATAGAATGCAGCCACATTTGTTCCAAAAAATCATGCATGATATTTGTAATTACGACACATACTTCATTCAAAAGCATGATGCTGTTGAAGTTTTGGGTTTTAGATACTTGCTTATGGAGCATCTGCAGAGCAGGTGGATGAGATTGTAAGGATGAGAAAATCTACTATCCTAGAGTGCTTGGTGAGATTATGTGATGCAGCGGAATTTATCCTAGGTGGACGACATTCGTGAAAACAATTCCGAATCCCCAATCCGAGAAGGAAAGAAGCTTTGCTTCCTTTCAAGAAGGTTACAGGAAAGACGCTGAGAGGTGTTTCGGTATCTTGCAAGCTCGTTGGTCAATTATTAGGGGTGTTGCTCGGTTGCTAGATGAGGAGGTGTTGCGGAGTATTATGATGACTTGCATCATCCTCCACAACATGATTGTGGAGGATGAGTATGACTACGATGCTCCAGAGGTGTTTGAACCCGATCGCATGAACACGGAGTTGACAAGAATATATGAAAGGCCGATTGGACCAAATGAACTACCCCTAGAGCCCGAACAGTTACTTCGGGATGGTCAATTCAATAACCCCATGATTGATCGGTATGAAGAAATGCAATCTTCATATGTTCACGAGATACGTCAAGTTGACTTGGTCGAACACTTGTGGGAGATGAAAGGCAATCACAATGGATGAAGTCAAGATTAGTGCTTTGTTTGGAATTATGCTTTGTTTTTAATTATACTTTATTTTGTGTGTGGTGTTTTTTTGAATTATGCTTTTTATTATTATTATGCTTTTATGTATGGTCTGTTTTGTGTGTTGTTTGCAATAAATGAAGGTTTGTTTTTAATTAATATTTGTTTTGATGCTCAAATGCTTTTAATAAATAGTCATATTATTTAATGCTTTTTTTATTGAATAAAAAGGAAACAATACAACAAATTAAAAGATAATAGAATAATACAACAAATTAAAGGATAATACAACAATACAACAATTTAAAGGATAATACAACAATACAACAATTTAAAGGATAATACAACAATACAACAATACAACATATGGCAAAAGTGTTTCAATACAACCTAATGGTTTTCATCATTTAACCAATCCGTATTGCTAGGTCCGTCGTCATGGAAAAGTTTTCTTCTCATCACATCTCTTCGTCGTAGCTTCCAATAGGCCTTTATTTCGAGAGACATATGGCTCGTATCCATGGCCATGATTTTCATCTTTCTATCATCTATGTCTTTTTCTTGTGCCTTCTGTTGTTGAATAACAAATGATTCCTCTCGTGCCACGTCCATTTCATCTCTTTTCAAGTCTCTCTCCATTCTTAGTGAGGTGATCCTAGCTATTTGCTCCAATAATTGTACGCATTCATTGGTCGAAGTGCCCCCTCTCTTGGCCTTTGCCGCCTTTCTCCCAATAGGTCTCAGCGGACGTGGCATAAATGGTGACTCCGTTTTTGCACTGGGGAGTCCAATGGCGAATCGGTTGATGTCGAATCGTGGAATGGCGTCTCATTCATCACAACCGGCGGACCGGTGGGAATAATTTTGAATCTCGAACAATCCTTCACAATTTCCCAACAATGGAAATGCACGAAACTTTTTTTGCCTTACCCCATGGCACCGAACCACATTTGTGCTTGTATGATCTATTAAAAATAAATAATTGGAAGTGCAAGAAACACAAATTATTATGCAAGAAAATATAAACTATTTTGAAATGCAAAAATAAAATTGATTATGCAAGAAAATATAGACAAATTAAAGGAGCACCAAGAAAAAAAAAATTATGCAAGAAAAACAAATAGAATATGCAATAATAAAAAAAGTGACATTAAATTGATTAAAATTGCAATTATAAATATTTTACCTCATCGGTCAAATTTTGACCGCTTCGAATGTTCGCCTTTGCTTTTGTCAAGGCATTTCTCCATTTTCCTAACTCTTTATTCAAAAGTTTCCATCTACTAGACAATGTCATTTCAGTCCAAGTAGAACCCGATCTTTGACAAAATTCTCCATGAATTTTGCTCCACATGTGATGAAACTTCATCTCATTGCCCGTGATAGGGTCATGACTAATGTTCACCCAAGATTGACACAACGCAATATCTTCATTCGTTGACCACGAGCCTCCGACTTCGACAGAATATGGCATTCATTTTTTTATACAAATGAAAAGCAGTAAAAAAATGTAAGTGGAGAGTAAAAAATATTGGAAGGAGAAGAGTTTGTATGAAGAATTGGTATGGAAGTGAAAAATGTGAGTGGAGATAAAAAATATTGGAAAGAGAAAAGTTTGTATGGAGAATTGGTATGGAAAGTGAATAATGTGAGTGGAGAGTAAAAAATATTGGATGGAGAAGAAATTGTATGAAGATTTAGTGTGAAAAGTAAATAAAATGGTTAGATATTTATAGAGAAAAAATACAGAATTTTTTATTTTTTTAGCCAAAAACTAGAGATGCTCTAAGAGTAAACAATGGAGAGGATGAAAACATCCAAAACCTAACGGAAAACCAAAACAAGGACGTGATCTTAAAAAGATTCGCATAAAGTAATGCGAGGAAACAAAGAAAACGAAAAAAAGAACACTACTACCCAATATATATATATAAAATATATATATATATGAGTGACTAGATCCAATGATGGAGCAATTGTCGCCTCATTAAAATATTGCCTAAAAAAACTTCCCAAATTAAGGAAAATTCGGTCAAGAAAAAAGAGTACCACAGTAAAACTTGCTCATCAGCAACAACAAACAGGCAAATTTAGGCCAATAGATAATGAACAAATGTTGCACAAAGCGGCCCAACAAAGCCCAATCCACGAACAAAGGTAATTGCTCCAATGCAAATATGTCTTGGAACTCCCACAGTGCAAAACTGTCTTGTAATTTGATCTAATTGATTAAAGTCTATAAGTACGGGTTTGGTTGGAAACTTGGATTAGTTATTGGAAAGAGGAAGAAGTTGCACTAACTCCTAGTGGTCTTGGGTTCGAAGGTTGGTACCACATTCTCTACAGTTCCCTAAACTTTTATCTAATAGAATTTTGGTTTTTTCTGGGAATGGGTCTGTTTAAGTAGTGTTTTGTTTAAGGGAAATTTGCATAAATATTACCTGAATTTTTAGACTTGTGTGCAATTCCACTTGAACTTTTAATTTCTACTATTAACCACTTGAACTTTATATAGCATTGCAATGTACCACCTACATCTAATTCCATTAAACCTTCTGTTAAGTTTAATGGTATTTCGGTCAATTCCCTATAACAATAAAATTTAAATTTGTTAAAACGAACATAATCATGTTATTAAACAAATAATTAAAAAAATAACATAACCTCACTAGCCCCTTCCAACTCCAATTATGCTACACTGCCATGCCCCCGTCCCCCACCCTTTACAATGTCTTCAACTTCCATCTCTCCCCCTTCTCTCTCTCTCTCTTTCTCCCAGTCTCTTTCTCCACCGAAGAAGAATATTATTCTTCTATAGCCATATTGCAATTACTCTCAATACTTTTTGAAGGTTCAAATGTCAAACAACATATCTATCTTTTGATCACTCAATTCTTCAACAATCTATATCAAATTTTGTTGGATTTGGAGGAAGGAAACAGTAGGAAAGGGAGAGAGAGGTATAAAGTAGGGTTACGCAGAGGGTGGGATAGGGAGGTAGTGGGTAGCGGTGGAGAATTGGTGTTGGAAGATCCAAGAATAAAAAATATATATTTATAATTCTCCCCATCCGCCAATACTATTCCATTGTGTCGGACTTGAGAACTAGAAATTTTAAATTTTTTTTTAGTTATAAAAGTT
Source organism: Prunus mume (assembly GCF_029339155.1). Lineage (NCBI taxonomy): Eukaryota > Viridiplantae > Streptophyta > Magnoliopsida > Rosales > Rosaceae > Prunus > Prunus mume. The sequence continues at coordinate 1,481,576 of NC_142699.1, read as the reverse complement.
GACCGAATTTTTATTTGCCATTATATAAATTAACAGAAACTTTAACAGAGTTAGACGTAAGCTTGCCCTTACCTTAGTAGCCCTTGTGGGTGGAAGTGCTTACAACACCAAATAAAGTGCAAGGTGGTTAATAATAGAAATTAAAAATTCATGTGCTAATTTCGCACATGCCTAAAAGTTCATGTGGTATTTATACAAATTTCCCTATATTTAATAAGCTTAGCCCACTAAGGCTAAAGGACAATTTTGGTCTTTCTAGTTGTGATGAAGTGACTTAAGACCCTCCATCATGAAGGCACATATGCATATCACAATAGTTTTTCACTAAATTACATTTTAGGTAATGTATTTACTCATTTACTATTTTGGTAATTTTTTTAAATAAAAAGGCGAAATACTTATTATTTTAATTTAGAGAAATTTTCATGTAGTTTTGTTTCGGTTTGGCATTTAATTCTAATATGTAAATTTTGTCGAATTAATATATGAAGTTTTTTTTAAAAAAAAAATTAAAGATAAACTTCAATAATACAATCAAAGACATTAACATGATATCTAAAGCAACAATCCCTAGAGGACAACAAACTTAAAAAAACAAAATTAGAGTAGACAAAAGCCACAATAAAACTATTAGCCTACATCACAACAATTAAGCATAGTCTCAAACAAAGCCCATAAACCAAATATAGCCAAAACCCTAAAGCAACCTACCAACCTAAATGAACCCTATGAAGGAAAGATTGTGTTTTTCTCAAAAACTTAGGTTCATTTTGGTATCTAGATAACAAAATTCATATATTATGCAATAGAAGACATTAAAGAAAATCCTATAGCCTAAAAACAAAACATTTCGAAGGATCTTAAGGTTCAAGTGGTTGATGTGCATAAGAAAACAATTTTACAAGAAAGCAAAGAGAGAATGATGAAGAGGAACCCACAAGCCCAACTTGAGTCTTACTCAAGTCTTCCACCAAGGTTTGGTGGTTGGATTCACTTTGTCCTTCTAGTTGCAAAGAAGTAACCTCCAATGTCTCCACATCAAGCTTGATTTGGAAAGGAAGATGAGACACAAGGGGAGCTAGTAATGCTAGCAACTCTCCCCTTGGTGGCCGGTTTTAGCTTGCCAGGGAGAGGAGAGATTTTGTTGATTTCTCTTTCTTCCTCCTTAAACTTCCACAACTAAAAACCCTAGAGAAAAATGAGAGAAGGAGATGCTTTTATAAAATCATAAGAGAGAATCCTTTAGCAAAAGAATGAACAATTAAACCAAAACAATAACCCTGACAAATATCAATTGAGTGATTTGCACCAAACTCCATCAAATACGATGGAGAACCAAATTTAGGAAATATCAGCAGTTTTAGGAGAATGATTTGATTGAGAACATAGCCCGAAAGAGCTGATGGGGAACTTCAATCTAAGCATTGCTCAGAAGAAATCATCACAATGGACTTTTTATTCAACACACCCTAGTGGACTTAATTCACTAACCCAAAAGAAAGTGTAAATAAGATAGGATGGGGAAGAGGGACAATAACACTTCTTCCTTATCCCCCATATATTGAGTTTGGAGTTTTTCCTTGGGACTTACAAAGGAGAGTGTGAAGGAAATGTGCTATATTTTGAAAAATTCATTTAAGCCACAACCTAGATTAACTATTTATTTAAGCAACGAAAGCTATTTAAGAAAGATTGAGCTTAAAATCAAAACTTTTCATCATTAGACTATGTGTTAAGTGTTCCATAACTTTCTCTACCTCTGCACTTTAATGAGAGATGAGAACTTTTACCTTTGAAGCACCACTTGAGGAATCTTAACATCTATCACCCAAGGGAGGGCCTTCTTCTTTGGTTCTCAAGAAATAGCGTAAAAAATGTGAGACCTCTAAGTTCACCATACCAAAGAAATGATGAAAAAGATGAGTGAAAACTTGAGATGAATTAATGCTATTGAACTCTCTTAAGGGATGGCCGGTTTTAACTATGGAAGAGGAGAGCTTGATGGTTCTCTTCCTCTTCACACAAATAGCACAAAACCCCTAACTATCCAAAGAGGCAAAATATGGCCCCACATGAAGGAGAGATAAGTCTCCCTCTAGGTAAAACCAGTCATGGGTCTTTATTGGGCCTCTTGGGCTCATGCGGTCATCCTACTATGCCCACATGTTCATAACTAGCCCAATGAGTCCAAGTCCAATGGGCCTTGAACCTCGGTTTTGTACTTTAGGCTCAAATTAACCTTTTTTCACATTCTCTTAATTAATTTAATCTCTAGATTAAATTAATAAGTCAATGCTCATCATTATTTTTCCTTCAATCCAACCTTATCGGTGTGTGATCCATTAGATTCTAATTCGGCAAGGTAGTGGGCGATCCAAAACTCTTTATTGATCGATTGTGAATTAAAACCCAATTTTAATTCTCTCTTTATGAGGACTTGATTGTGGTGTGTGCTTAGGGCTATCACAAACCGTGAGTGACATCTAGCAGCATATCACGGTTATCCAAGCCAAGATAGAATGAGGTTGAGAGCCTATTTCAGTTTGAAATTACAATGTAATATAGTCTTTCTCTATCTCAATACTCTTGATCACACTTATTAGGGCACCGAATTTATGTCAAGCCCCCTAATGTGAATGAGCTTATATGACTCATAAGAGCACGATTAGAATCATCATTCTCAATTCGGCTCAATGTTTTAACCAAAGCCTTCCAAGTCATATTGTCATAGCATTCTCCCTCTTTACTGAAGGTTGAGATCCTTTGTTGTTACACTCACCTACCTCTATGGATTGATCATGAACCTCAACCATACCATAAAGTCATGCCCTCGAGAGAACCCAGCTATTTAGTATAACCTCCCAGCCACTTTCCCCACCCACACCTCAATGCCCCCAATTCCCCAAGCCACCTCCCAGCCAATTTTGTAATAGGTCGTTTAAACCCTTGCTTAGTTTCTCAGAAAGTTGAGGGAAGCCAAAATAATGAAATTTCTTAAATTTTTAGAATGTTTTCTTATCTGGGTTTTCGAAGATATTGTCTTTTTAACTCAATTATGAATGGTACTTACTTGTATTAGGCTCAGTTGGGGAAATGCTAATTTAGTTTTTCAGATGTCCTATCCATCAAATGATGTTAATTGGGAATGTTTAAGTTAATTCAAATTTTTATTGATTTTAACAAGGTTTAAAGGTTTTTAAAAGACAAAAAAGTGGATAATGTTTATTGAACAGAAAATTTAACGGATTGGATTATATTTGCTAATTATTCTAAACACATAAACTAAATTGGCCAACACAATAAAACACAGGGATCATTTTGATATTTAAGCCTAACAATATGTAGGACCATTTATGTTACATCAACCTAATTCTGCATTATATAATTCATCCAACCACATTGTTGGCATTATATGTGAGAGAGAGAGAGAGAGAGAGAGAGAGAAGAGAAGGTTTGTGGTCAAGCAAACACAAGGCCAAAATTTGCAGAGTACGTACCCCACTTTCATTCGCATGTAGACTCAATCTCTCTCTCTCTCTCTCTCTCTCTCTCTCTCTCTCATAATCAGATTGCAGAACACTACTAGTACTACCAGTTTGATTGGTAGGACCACCACCACCTACACTCCAATCTCCCACATCCACAATAATTTCATCATAATCAGATGCCAATACTTGCCTCCACTACTTCTTCCATCAATGTCATGCCTTCAGAAATAACTTCAGCCCCATCCCCCTACTTCCCTTTTGGTCTTCAAATGAACTCATATTGGAGTTCAATTAAGATTTTCAAGAATATTTTTAATGGAATATTAATTCAAGATTGGTCCATACAATAATATTCTTGATCAATATCACCCACTAGCTTCAGAAGCTGCCTCCAACAAGATGAACAAGGTTTGCAGCTGCAAAACCCAAAATGGCCACTCCCATGCTCATACCCAGAAGCAGCAGCAACGTCATGATGATCAAGATCATCGTCAAGATGAAAACTTGTACTCCTCTTCGTCGTCGGATCTCAATTTAAGGAACATTTCAAAGCTTATCCTTCCTCCTTTGGGTGCTTCAAGCTACAACCAAACTCCAATTCACTCAAATGGCTGGATAATCTCCCCCATGGATTCAAGATACAGGTACAATAGTACTACACAACCACAATATCTTACCTTTTTTTTTCTTTTCTTTTTTTAATACATATAATTAATTAACCATGGAAAAAATTGGTGATTTCTTCTTCATATCCTTCTTTTTCTTTTTCTCCCTTTATATATATATATATATATATATATTTTTTTTTCTGGCTGAAGATGTAATACTTGACCCTTGAACTTAAATCTTTTTTTATACAAAATACAAAATTACACACACATATATATATATATATATATGTCGCGGTACGTAATATCATATGCATGTATCAGTAACCCTAGGAGCACATGAACAGGTATGAGACCTAATAATTAAGTGTTTTGCCCAACTCATAAGCTAGCAATTAGGGGTTAATCACCAATTTTAGGCAGCTAACTATAATCCACTAAATTCCTTATCTCACCTCTTAATTAATTAATTAATATACAATATTATGTAATTAACCATAGCTTCTTTTTATTTTCTTATTTTCCCAACTTACGTGCCTACACTATAAAGAAATTTTGAGATATCTTCCAATGTTGGGAAGAGAAATAGAATTAAGCTAACAACTAGTTTGTGTATAACAAGATAATCGGGCTTTTCGACAATAATCGTCTATTTCAATATGTGATATTTCATTTTCTTACGTTTAAGTAAAACAATTGTTTTTAATTTTTTGGCTATGTATTAAGGTGTTGGGAGACATTTATGGTACTTTTGGTGGCATACTCGGCGTGGGTTTACCCCTTTGAGGAGGCATTTCTCAACTCCTCTTCTTACAACCCACTGTACCTAGCAGACAACGTGGTGGATCTATTTTTTGCCATCGATATCATCTTGACATTCTTCGTTGCATATATTGATCCAAGATCTCAGTTACTTGTTCATGACTCCAAAAAGATCGCTATGAGGTTAGTTCTTAGGCTTCTACTTCAATTTCAATTACATATATTAAATTTGCAAATGATTTTAAAAACAGTATTACAAAACGTCCGTGAGGTGTACGAAAATATTTATGAAATAGGATTTTAATTAAAGAGACGGCCACCGACATACAAATATTAATCTAGCCATATATCTCTTGTGCTAAAAACTTTAACACAAAACGCACATTTAGCTGAAATAAAAAGCTCTACTATGCTTCATATTAAAGCACTTGCAAATAGGATATCAAATTTGATTGAAACTTTGCCCCACTACAAGATTCTTATCTCAAAAAAAGTGAAAGCTTGAAAGACCCAAAAGAAAAAGGGGAAACACAAAATAGAAAAAAAGGCCTACTTTTTTACTCTCAGGTTGTTTTATTATGATCGGAATATTTGTCACAACAACAATTGCGATGACATCCTCACTTTATTTGTGGGAAACAAGAAAGTTCGATAAGAGTATCTCATGACTCATTTTGATGAGAGGATGACTTTTGAGTGATATTTGTTTATTTTATTGTTAATGTTAATTACATGTTCACATTGATGTGTGGTTTGTCACTCAAACCACATCTTTTTAGAGAAGAGTAATTTTTTGCTCTTGAAACTCCTACGTGCCAATTAGCAATATACACTTGTTCAAACATTAAAACACCCCCGGCGCGCGGCGGGACCCGAGTTCTAAATTTTTAATTTTTAATTTTTCAATTTGTTGGAACCTATTCATGATTGGGCTATGTGTTGATTGTCTAGCCTCTTCTTTTAGGAGCTAAGCATTTTGATGAAGTTCAATCATACTCCTTGAGATTTGGTCTAATAATAGTCAGATTCTACAAATTTCATTTATTTCGGGCCCGTTTGATAACAATTTCAATTTTAGATTTTAGTTTTTATTTTTGATGCTAGAGTATATAGGAAAATGAGAGTCAGAAATGAGAGTGAGGATGAGATTGAGAGATGATCAAGGGAAATGATGAGAAGGAGGAGTAATAAAAGTGAAAACATATAAAAACACTTTGTTGAAATTAAAGTAATTTAAATTTAAATTTAATCATATGTGAACTGCCACCAATAGCCAAAGGGCATTACTGTCATTTAAATATTAAAAAAACACTTTTTATTCAGCCAATAAAATTTTAAAAATGGGAAACAAATCATTTGTCATCACTGTTGGAACGTTCGGTTTGGGGCTTGGGGAATGGTGGGTGTGGTGGTGGGATCGTCGTGAGGGGATTTTGGGTGAATGGGATAAGGATTCGTTGGCTAAGATGGGTCCCTTTGTTTTTTTTTTGGGTTTTTTTGTAGTTTTAATATATTTTTTTAATTTTCAAATGTTTATCAGTATTTTTAGCTCACTTCAAATATATAAAGAAAAAAAAATTAGGGACCTTAAATGTTTATTTATTTATAATCTTAAATGAGTTTAACATGTTTAATTTAATTTTGATTTAGGGGAAGGGGCGTATAATTCGTCATGTTTTCTCAAGTTTGGTTTTCAAATTTATTTTTAATTAAGTGTTTCTTTTTTAAAAATTTAAATGTTTATGATTTAATTTAATACTTTCAAATAGGATCTAACAAACATAGTCAACTCATGTGATTTGTGTTAAAATTATGAACATCAGAGGGTGTAAGTGAAATAAATGAAACATGTGGAGTTTGATTGTAATTAGACTAAAACTCATGGGGCATAACTAAACTTCTCTCCTAAATTGGCAAAAATCACCCTTAAAGTTCCTTGTTACACTATTAATTCATTCATTTTCTGCTTAATATTCATGTTGAATTCGAGCTGTGTTATCGTGTCATTTCAAACATCGGCACCCCTATGTAAATCTCATGGCTCTATGTCTCTATGTCTCCATGTACTTAATTCAGTTTAGAAAAATTAAGCATGTACTCAAGAAGGGAATTTAACTTTGAAATCATCATACCCTCCGCCTAATAACACCTAATTACAGGTAAGAGGTGTCACTGTAACTTCGTTGGTGGTAGGCTTATTAGCAAACTTGACAAGCCCACGCTGAATAGGAAAATGAGGCAATGAAGACTGAATCTTATTGTTGGCTTAGGAAGTATACATATTGGGATTACTTATCTTTTTCTTCTAATTCCCACCCCAAAAACTTACGTTCTCCGCTATCATATTCATATTTTACTGAAATTGAATTATTTCATCTTTTTTATTTATTTATTTATATACAAACGATATTATCATATTAAAGAGGGAGAATCAGACCTAGGACCTCGGATGCATGAATAAATACTCCTCTTGCATTATTACTTCATCCTTAAGGCACTGACACGACTGTTCCTTTTTCTTTTTTCTATTTATTTAGTGTTGATTGGTTGTTACATTTTAATTAAGAGGTAAATGATGGATTTGGCATAAATATGAGTAATTGTTGTTAAATTAATAGGTACCTTTCAACTTGGTTTGTGATGGATGTGGCATCAACATTGCCATTTGAGGCACTTGGCAAAAACAAGTTGGGTGTTTCTTACTCTCTCTTAGGGTTGCTCAGATTTTGGCGAATAAGACGAGCAAAGCAACTCTTCACGAGGTTGGTATATTATACCTTGTGCATTTGTCTCCAATTCCATTATATGTTTTGTGACTCAAATTGCATGCATTATATCATCTTCCTTGGCAGACTTGAGAAGGACATCAGGTTTAGCTATTTTTGGGTCAGATGCGCCAGACTTTTGTCAGTAAGTAAAATTTTGCACCTAGTCCTTTTTATAGCATATACTTTTTTACGCTCGAGTATGTTTACCTACTCGTTGTAATGGGGATGTCATGAATTGGGAAAGTCGGGGATACGAGAGAGAATGAACAGGTAGGATTAGGTCAGCTACCTACTCCCCCAATAATCTAATTCATGATTTTTCAAGCATTAAATTAGGAATTTTAGTGTGTAATTTACATAATTTTTTTATTCCTCATGTGTTAGTAAAATACACGAGAAGTCATTGTCACCTTATAATTCATTTGATGAAAATCGAATGGCTTCAAACATCCTCGAGTAATACTTCTAGAAGATTCCTTTTTATGAATAGAGGAGGAGGAATTTGAATTTAAGAAACTCTAAAATATTACTCCACAAGAATGTTTAAGGCCCTCAAATGATATATAGGTGCTTGATAAGAAGTTACCTCAATTTAAAAAAATTCCGGTTGAAAGTCTAAATTTTTTTTTATTGTAAAGGAAGTGCCGGAAACAGGATGCATTTTAATTTAAGAGATTGATCAATTTTGCTTCCTATATACAGGTGACACTGTTTTCAGTACACTGTGCTGGATGCCTCTACTACCTGCTAGCAGACCGATATCCACACCAAGGGAAGACATGGATTGGAGCTGTCATTCCAAATTTCAGAGAGACAAGCCTTCGGATCCGATACATTTCTGCTATGTACTGGTCCATAACCACCATGACCACTGTTGGTTATGGCGATATGCATGCAGTTAACACCATGGAAATGATCTTCATTATTTTCTACATGCTCTTTAACCTTGGCCTCACTGCTTACTTGATTGGCAACATGACAAACTTAGTAGTCGAAGGCACTCGTCGTACCATGGAATTTGTAAGTATTCTTCAAATTACCTACGCACTACATGTTATTGACCGACACTCTAAAAAAATTATCTTGTCCTCCTTTTCTTATTATCAAAGGAAACTGCACTCTGAGCTGTGCATGATGACTTTTTCGACGTACCAATAACAACTGTCTAAAATTGTATATCGATGATTTAATGTACAGAGAAATAGCATTGAAGCAGCATCAAATTTTGTGTGCCGCAATCGCTTGCCTCCACGGTTGAAGAACCAAATATTGGCTTATATTTGCTTGAGATTTAAGGCTGAGAGCTTGAACCAGCAGCATATAATTGAACAACTACCCAAATCGATCACCAAAGGCATCTGCCAGCATTTGTTTTTGCCAACTGTGGAGAAAGTTTATCTTTTCAAGGATATCTCAAGGGAAACACTTCTACTTCTGGTAGGGTAACATACACGCTCTCTTCTTTTTCTTCTGTTTTATTTCTTTTTGTTCAAGGGAAACACACACACACTCTGATTCCAGTTCCAGAATCAAGATCATCATTACATAGCTATATAAAGAAGAAGAAGAAGAAGAAGAAGAAGAAGAAGAAGAAGAAAAAGACCAATTACTTATTGGGAAAAACATTTTTGCAAAGAAACTACTAACTGCTTAGACTTAATTTTCTTGCATCTCTTTCAAACAAGGGATTTATTGGTAATGTAGTTTTGGATGTGGATGTACAATTTCCTGCTAAAATAGTTGGACTGCAAATTAATGCATACTATAAAACTGTGAATAGAGTGTGAATTTGTACAAATTTTAAAACCTTGATGATGTCTTTTAACAATAAAACCACATTGATGATCAGGTTGCAAAGATGAGGGCAGAGTACATACCACCTAGAGAAGATGTTGTGCTACAAAACGAAGTGCCGGATGATGTTTATATCATTGTTTCTGGAGAAGTGGAAATAATTGGTTGTGAGATGGAGAAAGAACTAGTTGCTGGGACTTTGAAATCTGGAGACATGTTTGGAGAAGTTGGTGCACTTTGTTGTAGAGAAGTTGGTGCCCTCTGTTGTAGGCCTCAAAGCTTCACATACCGAACCAAAACACTGTCACAACTCTTGAGACTAAAAACCACTGCTCTGATTGAAGCAATGCAGACGAAACCAGAAGACAAACTACAAATGCTTAAAAACTTCAAACAGGTTGGTGAACAGGGTACTCAAGTTAAATCTTCTTTGTAATAATTCCATTATTATTTCTTTTTAAGAAAAGGAAAAGAAAGAAATGACTTACAATCTGCAATATGTTCCATTGAAGCATCACAAAAAGCTGAGGGATCTGAAAATTGGAGAAATATTGGCTGAGAGTGGAGATGAAGAAGGTGATGCAAACGTGGCATTCAACTTACTGACTGTTGCTAGCAAAGGCAATGCTGCTCTTCTTGATGAGCTCCTCAGGGCAAAGTTGGATCCTGACATCGGAGACTCCAAAGGAAGAACTCCTTTGGTATGCCTTTCTAGCCACAAGTATTTAGTTTGTTTGTCAATGCCAGACGAAAACAAATATAAAAAAAAAAAAAAACAGAACAAGAAGAACAATATGGAGAAGATAATTCCCTTTTTACTTTAGAAAGTGAGCTAGTACTTCATCATTTTTATTAATTTGAAAAGACTAATTGTTTCTTTTGAATGCATCAGCATGTAGCAGCATCAAATGGGCACGAAGAATGTGTCTTGGTACTCCTCAAGTATGGTTGTAACATACATGTAAGAGGTAATTAAAAATAATAAACACAATCTCCTTGGTACTGTTCTGTTCTTAAACCCATCATCTTATAATCTGTACATTGGCAGACATAAATGGCAACACAGCTTTATGGGATGCTATTGCATCAAAGCACCATTCCATATTCCGGATTCTCTATTACTGCGCTGCCATATCCAATCCATACACGGATGGTGATCTTCTATGCACGGCTGCCAAGAGAAATGATATGACTTTGATGGAGGAACTCCTGAAGCATGAGTTAAATGTTGACGCAAAGAATCATCTTGGGAAAACAGCAGTACAAATAGCCATGGAAGAAAACAATGCAGACATGGTCAATTTGCTAGTGATGAATGGAGCAGATGTAGCCAATACACACAACTTCTCATTTCCTTCAGAAACCTTGACTGAAATGCTACAAAAACGAGAGGTTGGACACCGGATTACAGTTCCAGACACTACACTAAATGAAGTGCCTTTGATAAGGTATGATGATGAGCAAAATCCTGACTGGAGAAAATCCAATCGAGTGAACTTTCCAAGAGTGTGCATATATAGAGGCCATCCTATAGTGAGGAGAAACACATGTTGCATGGAAGCTGGTAGGCTAATTAGATTACCTAATTCGATAGAGGAGCTCAAAAACATTGCAGGTACTTTTCTTAACACTATGCCTTTATCAATTGCTAAAAGATTGTGGCTTCTCTCAAAGCCAAGATACCTAGCAGAACATGGTAACATACTGCATGATTTATTCACAAATTAGTGCTTATATATGCAGTGCGGATAGTACACAAACCCTTACAGTTTTAGTAGCACAAATTTTAGTCTATAGCATGTTTCTTGTTTCAAAATATTGCATCTTTTACCACATTTTTCTTATCAAAGCGATTAAGGCAGTTTTGAAATTTTATCCTGTGTATATTTGATTTTGTGGTAGCTATGGATGCTTAGAATTCTATACACAAATTGGAATTCATATATATTTGAAGAACGTTGTAAGAATTCCTAATATCTTTCATCGTCTTAAACAGGTGAAAAGTTTGGATTTGATTCAAGAAATGTATTGGTAACTGATGAAGGAGGAGCAGAAATTGACTCCATTGAAGTGATCAGAGATAATGACAAGCTTTTCGTATTTGAAGACTCAAAGTCTATCAAAAGCTGAAAAATCCTCAATCTCCTGAAGCATTATACTTAACCTTGAGGAAGGAAAGAAAGAATCGCACTTTTCTTCATGCAAATCTCTTGTAAAGATTCCTCTTAGAATGTACACTTAAATCTTGCATAATCAAAGTGTGAGACTAGGAGTCTCAGTTTAATTTTTATGCACAATGTAATACATAAGGCTAGGGCGGGCTCTAGCCTAGTGCAAAGTTTGGGAAAAAGAACTCTAGTATTAATTTTTAGGCATTACAACCCATTTCACAGAAAATTAGTCTATCTCGTAATCAGTTGAAGCTTCAGAGTGTTGAGATACATGACTTCTTGCTTGGCAGTTTTCTTGGGATCAAATCTCTTTGGTGCAGATATCTTCTCACCACGATTCTGAGAAGCATTCACAATATGGAGCTCAATCTAGCATAGCAGTAAGCTATAGTCTCAGATTCATCCATCCTAAGACTTTCAAACTGTTCTGTATAAAGTTGAACTGTTCATTGGATACAATTATGAACAAGGCATTTCCGTCTTTTCTATTGGCAATGCTGTGAGTGGCATACTCCAGTATCCATTCCAAATAAGGCGGAGGTACATTCTTCTCATGTCAGAAACTTGACAAAATAAAAAATAATATATAATGAGTGGTCCCACTATTAATAACATCGAGGCATTTTCCTTATCAATGACCATGATACTAATTTAGAGCACAAAATCTCTCTAGATACCGTAGGAGCTTGGCTCTGATACTAGTTGTAAGTGATGGATGGATCAATACCCCTTGAGCCTATGAGGGGGATGAATAGGCTCTTACACAAAAAACAGTTTTAAACTAGTTAGCAGGTGTTCAAACAAAGGGGCATTTTGACAAATGTTGGAACAAATAGCTCTACTATAACAGGATATCTTTCTGAACCAAGATTCACACAAATCTAAACAAGTGGATATAACTGTGAATGGATCGATATGAAGTTCATCATCACGATCAATGGTAAATCGAGAAATAGAGAACATAACTACTGTACACAAGAAGATCTGGTCACTCATAATACTTGGTTTTGAACCCTAGCTACTCCTTTTTTTAGAGGAAAATGGATTTCATTCATAATCTAATAGTTTCATACAAAAGATCAGCATGAACAGTGGTCACGTTAAAACCTTCCTAGGAAAATCACGTGGGAAAAACCTCAGGGTATGAAAGAGTACTACACATGCTACGGACTAACAGAAGAGTCCAAAACAGAACCAAACAAAGACCACCAATATAAACAGAACCAACTACCACACTACTAAAAAACCAACATAAGAGACCCCGCAGAAGAGCACACCAACGCATCCCAAACTGTCAAAGAATGCCTTCTATGAGAACAATCATAGTCCTTTATACATTGCAAGAGTTATTCAGCAAGCCAAGGGTCAGAGACACAAAAACACACAAAGAAGAGAACGCAGAGGAGGCAACAAAAAAGGACCCCACAAAAGCACACTAACTCATCCTAGAACCTGTCAAAGAAAACCTCCTATGATAACAATCATAGTCCTTCGTACAGCGTAGGAATTAATCAGCATGCAAAGAGTCAACAACAGGAGAAGAATCACAATGAGCAAAACAAAGAAGACAAATGAAGAGAAACTCTCAAGGAGCACACCAACGCTTCCCAAAACTGTCAAAGAAAACCTCCTATGAGAACAATCATAGTCCTTGAACCCTAGCTACAACTTAAAAGGCTATACCTGCTAGGCTTTTGCTCCTTTTGGGCATGGTCTATCCTAGGAACGACCTATCACTTTAGAATCATTTGAGACATGTGCAAGCTTTATAATATTCCGTTCCATAATCAATTTAGAATGGTGGGTACCAGAAGAGAAACAAATCTGTGTTTTGAACATAAAACTAGTCTCGATACACAAAATCCATTCATCCATTTCCTTTTCAAAAGTACCAAACAAAAATAAAATACAGCTTAAGTAGGAAAAGAAAACAAAAAAGGTGCCATGTTGGGAGGTGTAGAAAAATGGGGAAGAGAAGAGGTAAAGAAGCCAAGAGCACTCAATCCAAAAGAGAACCAAATCAAAATGGAAGAATGTGAAGAAGAATCTCATTTAAAGTGGTCAAACTTTACAGCGTAGGAAGCACAATCCAACATCTTGTGTGATAAAGAGTTTGAACATTTTGGCTTGCTTTTTTTTTTTTTTTTTTTTGGGTTATCTTTTCATATCCTGCCTATGACATTATGGCCGGACCAAAACATAAAGCCTTACGAAGGTTACAAGAAAAGAAGGAAAACCTACAACATAACCTTTCTTGTTAATTTGAAAGAAGATGAGGGTGAGAAAGTTAGGAAAGTTGATAAAAACAGATTAAATCTAGAATGAAATCAAGTAAGAAAAAGTAAAATGAAGAGAAGTTGACAAACATACTCCTAAGTTTTCTCTTTCTTTCTCTCTCTACATATTTCATTATATTATATGCCCACTTAACCATGAGGCAGAAGATATTCCCAATCATCCCCTCCACTCCTCCCTGTAGGAAACACCCATAATTTCACCAAACAACATTATTAACCTATAGAAACTTGAGCTCTTGAAGCAACCCACTTCTTTCATTGCTTATAATTTTCTTCTTCTTAAAATATATACCTATAAATGTACATCTTACTCTCACCACCATACCAATATCCTTTCTTTTTCTTTATCATCTTTATTCCATGATGGATCCTTCATGCACCTCAACTTCTGTCAGTGGCTTCTACAACTTTCTCACTCATGAACTCAACAATCTTGATCAATCTTTCCTCTCCCATAGTTTCATGTCAATCCAATTCCTTCAGAAGGTACTCTCATCTCTCAAGTCCTTCCATTCTCAGTTGACCACTTTGGTTCAAAAGCTTCACTTACCCATAGGAGAGAAGTGGCTCGATGAGTACATGGATGAAAGCTCCAGGCTCTGGGAAGCCTGCAATGTTCTTAAATTAGGAGTCTCTTGCATGGAAAATGTTTTCGCAGCTGGAGCCAATGTCCTGTCCTCCACAGATGAGTTCCACTACCACTTGAATGAACAAACTTCTAACCAGGTTAGTACAATGTAGTCAATTTAAATTTTATAAAAAAATAAAAAAATTATTCCACTACATATACATATAGGAAACATATGCATGGGTAGTGCTGTCTTACATATTCATGTGGCCAGACATGCTTATGTTGTTAAAATGTGAATCTGAACGATGTATATGAATCAACCTAATGCTCACTTTTTTGCCTAGGTTATCCGGGCAGTAAGTACATACCAAATGGAAATTATTGGTTTGGAACATGATAATAAGGCCTTGATGGAAACAAGAATTGAGCAGCTATCACTACGCATCAATGAAAACATTATCTCAATGGGGTCCAAGTTCAATGGGTTCAGTGGCTTTCGTGGCGTCATGTATGCAATGAGGAACGTCAGCTCATTGCTTTTGATGATCCTGCTAAGCGGGATTGTATATTATTTGCCAGGATCAAGTTTTCAAAAGGAAGGAGGGCTGGAAGGCAGTGTGATATTTGGCTCAAATTTCATGGTTTCGGTAGCAAGATTGCAGCGAAGAGTGGCTAATGTGTTCGAGCAGATCCCTGGGCCGCCTCATGGATTGCTTCTTCATGAGTTCCAGGAAACGAAATCTGCGATGGAGGAGGTGAGAGGTGAGTTGGAGAGAATGGTGGAGCATGAAGCAGAGATTCATGATATCCAAGATAGGGTCGACAAGTTGAAAAGTTGCTTTGGGTTGTTGAGAAGTGGGGTTGAGGCTATAATTGAGCAGCTTGATGACTTCTTTGATGAAATAGTGGAGGGAAGGAAGAAGCTTTTGGACATGTGCACTCATAGGTAGACAAAGAGTACGTTGGACGTGATCAGCCTAAGCTAGGTGGGGAACATATGGAAACAAAAGAAAAATGAAATGATAAAGAGACAGAAGGGTAATCAGTATTGAAAAAACATATTTTGTTAAACTTGGATATGAGCTCCTTGATTGTAATCGATTGATTTCCAAGTAGTCTATATAAGGGGAGATTTAAACTTAAATAGTTGTTAGAATGTGGTCCAATATGATTTAAACTACTCATGCACCTATTTCGTTTCCCATGTACGTAAATAGTATGAGCACGCCTCCGCACATGTGAATCAAGCTAAACACGTAGAGGACACATATTATGGTTTCAATACTCAAAACCAAAATTAATTGGCAATAAGTGAAGATACTCAAAATCATTTAAACTACTACTAGTGCACGGGTTTCATTTACTCTTAACAATAGTTAAACACAAAAGTTCATATTATTATTACTACTTATACTTTGATTTTCAATGCACGAGTTAGATTAAAGACCAATTGAAAGGATTTAGATACTATAAGTTGTCACCAATTTCTTTTGTTGTTTTCTTTTCCCTTCTTCTTTATGCTTTTTATGCTTTCTTTTCCTTTATGTACGGAGGCGTAGCAATAAATATTAATGAAGCACTGAGAGAGCATTTTCTCAAGAAACCCCAAAGGGGAAAATTCTTACACGAAAACAGCATGTGATTCTTGCTTTGAAGATAAGCAATATACTATGGAAAGATAAAAACACGAGGAATGTTTAGGTCACATCAGCCTAATGAAAAAAAAGCAAGATTTTCCCATCCTAAAGGCATATTCTTCTCCTATAGCGACCAAAAAGATAATACATGATAAAATGATAATGATGCTTCTTGTTTCCCACAAGACCAAGAAGCTATGCAGAAATTTCAAGTACTGTTTGTTTAGCATTTATATACATGCTTGAAGTTGATGAGAAATTGAGAATCTTTGTTAGGAAATCACACCATTAATCTACTAGATTGAACAAGTGCAAAATAATATAAGCACTATCAACAAACACAAAAGTACAGAAATCACAACCACATCAGGTTGTGGTTTGTTTTAACTCGTTCGATCTTGGCTCGTAAAAGAAACTAGCCAAATTAAGCCATAGCTCCATGAACAAACTTGAGCTCAGCTTGGCTCAGTTCATTTACACCACTAACTGGGGTGACCAGGTGGGGAGGTGGGGAAGGAGAACCTGGGGAGTATTTTTTATCTTATTTCTTGAATGTTCTTAGTTTTATACCTAAATTCAATCTTTTTAAGCAGCAATTTTTTATTATTTTTTTCTTTTGCACATGTGGCGTCCATGTGTCATACATATAAGGAACAAAATGAGTCTCTTGCGTGCCAAGTCAGCATCTTGAACAGAAATTCTAACGAACTTGAGTGAAGCAGGACAGCAAAATTTGATTTAGGAGTAAGTAGGATCAATATCACTTCTAGGGAATAAAATGAGATTCATGACATCTTTCTGAGTACTGGAGTAATTGCCTTTGGAAAGATGAGATGGTTGAGTTGAACGTTACTCAAAAATATTGTAACTAGGCATATCTAGGATCCAAAATTGCCTTAACAAATACAATTAAGAACTAAGGAAATTATTAGACCTCATGCACATGATCTTGCATACTGGAAACGCCCGCCGGACCAAAAACGAACCAACTCTTTCAACTGCATGTGTAAAATCCATGGTGCAGAATACAAAAAAGCACAAACTTACTTCCCTGCAAGAACAAAAGGCATATTGCTTAATAGAAGAAAAACATCAAAAAGATTGTGCACATAAAAAGTCTGTTCCAATTGGTCTAGATACATGAAGTCATATGCGAAAAATAGGCCTCTTTGCGGCTTAGTGAGTATGCAACAGAACAAGGAAAACTGACATACGTATTTCCTTTTCTAAGGGCAGTGAAAATCAGGATAATGTAGATTATAAATTTGCAACCTACCTCTAGCATATAGAGCTAAAACTAGAGAACTTTCAGACAGGAATTAGAAAGTCACCCCCCAGGATTTGCTCAAAACAAAGACAAGGCTAATCAAAATTGATGTCATATGTCTGAGGTACCTCCAAATATCTCAGCGCCTTTGGGTTTTTCCAATTGATCGTTTTCCAGAGAACAAGTGCTTTGGTTTTAAAGTGGGAATCACTCTATCTGCCTCTCCACGGCGAGCATCCTTGTTTCTCTTCTTAACAGATTTTTTGGCCTTTCTTAGCGCCTGGGACTTTTGAGAAGAGTCCTTGAAGCCCTCACCAGGGACAACTTCACTTGGAGGCCTTGATCTTGACCTCGAACGGGATCTAGAAATCATTCGCAGCTTCTTGTTGGGTGTATCCACATCCATATCCATGGCATCCCCAAAGCCAGGATCACCCCTGTCAACTGATCTCTCCCTCTTCCGGCCCCTCCTAGGGACAGATCTGCTGCGGGCTCGGTTAATTGCCATTCTAGGATCAAGCCCCAAATCTGATAGCTGCCTCCCCATTCTCTTTGACGTGAACTTCCTGTCCTTGTCAAATTTCCTTGGTACAGTTGGTCGACTCTCAGCTGTACTTTTCTTCATCCTATGTTGCTGAATGAGCAAGCTTTTCTTTTTCCTTATCTCGACCAATGTCTTTTGCTCTTCTGGAGTCAATTCCATGTCATCCATCTCAAACTCATCATCGCCCTCCTCTGCCTCTCGTTTCAACTCCTCAAGCCTATGCACAATGTCAGGATCAACAAAGTCATACACATTGTGCCCATCAAGAATTTCTGGCATGACATCCTCTTTCCATTCATCATTAGCTAAGATATAATTCTTCTTCAAATTAGCAGAGTAACACCTGCACCACCATTCTCATTCTCCAAATCCTTTTCCGTGTTTCTCTTTTCCTTGTCCCCTGCTTGCTTGGCCTTAGCTTCTGAAACTGACTGAGGTATACATGGAGGCCTTTCCTTCTGGTCACGTGGCTGTGGCATTGCAACATGAAAACGATTTACGAAGTCATTTATCTTTTGGGATTTCATCTTCAAATCCACTCTCTGATTCAATAACCTCTCACAAGCTGCATTCTTTACAGAAATCACCCCATCCTCGGTCAAAGTGCTCATGGTTAAGAGTACCCCCTCATCATTTGTAGCCTCACCTCCTAGACCAATCACTGTCTTCATTGCTTCAGATTTCATCTCCATAACCAACTTCATGTCTTCCTCAGATATACCCTCCAATGGCTGCAAATCAGTCTTGTTGCAGACTATTATCAATGGTTTGTTCATAAATAGAGACTTAATGCTGTGAAACAGAGCTGCCTGCTGGGCAATGCTGTACCCACAGGACCCCGAGATGTCCAAGAAGAACAACACAGCAGCAGCTCTCAAATGCGCCAACGCTGTGATGCTGCACATCTCAATAATGTTACGATCTTCAAATGGTCGGTCCAAAATCCCTGGTGTATCAATTACCTGGTACCTCAAGAATTTGTAATCTGTATGTCCCACAAAGAGTGACTTTGTGGTAAAAGCATAAGGCTGGACATCCACATCAGCCCTAGTGATCTTGTTAATGAATGAGCTCTTTCCAACATTCGGATAGCCACAAATCAGTATAGTACGGATATTTGGGTCAATTGAAGGTAGTCTTGATATGTGTTGCCTAATCTATTCTAGGTAAGCTAAACTAGGGCCAATCCTCTTTACAACCGTGCACATGCGGCCAAGAGCAGCAACCTTGAGACACTTACAGCGGTAAAGTGAATCACCATACTTCAACAATTTCACATAATCATTAGAAATCTTTCCAATAAGTTTCCTTGCAGTATTGACTTGACCAAGTGCAAGCTTGTAGTGGTCTTTGTTGTAGAGAACATGAAGGAGGTCACCATATAATGGGTGCACATCATCCAACCTGGGAAACTCATCAATGATTGTAGAGAGCTTCTCACGAAAATTCTGTTCGGAACATTTAACTTTTCGCATATAGAACTCCGGAGGCTGGAAATGGCAGAACCCTTGTGGACTACGGTTGGGGTCTGTCGCTGGGTGCGAGATAGGATAATGTCAATGAAGTCCTTCCTATTTGGTACCACAGGCATCTTCTTGAAATTATATTGCACCATGTTTACTTATATTAGTCTGTCTGTCTACACAACAAAACAGAATCAAGTTAACATCTACCATTTATCTTTGGATTGAAACATGAAGGTACCATAAAATACACTAAAAGTACCAAACCCAAGTACCCAAACGAAATCAAACATAATTCAACATTAAAACATCTAGTATCTTCATTCACTACTTTAAAAAACACAATTCACTTGTCAACCAAAACTTGTATTAGCTGCACCAACTGTAACACCACAGACAAAAATGCATAAATCATCAAGACTACAGTCTGTCTGCTTTAAAAATATTTGAGGACAGGATATAGGAGCCTCAAAGAGGGTTTGAAGAAGACCTTACAAGTACAACTTTGGAGAGGGCTTCGGAATAGAGTGCATGAAAATTCAGAGACTCAAAGAGGAGCGGCAGCTCTAAGGCGCATGTAAAAGGTTTTCGAGGTGACAATCATACGTAACGTGGTGTAATATGTATATTTATTTATTAGGGCTCAATGGGTGAGGCTGGGCTGGCATTTTCAGACTTGAGGAAATAAACAGCGGGGTCGAGCCGGCCCATGGGCTGGGCTTTCACGGGCCTAAATGGGCTAACGGAAAAGGAAATAAATCATTCACAAAAAATATATGATTTTCATCCAAAGTCTGAAACATACATCTAAAATCCAAGTCTCATACAGAATCATAACCTTCCAACTAAAATCCAAGTCTCATACAGAATATCATAGCCTTCCAAAATCAAAGTTTAATACAAAATTAAAATTAAAATTAAAATCTTCCAAACAAAACGTGTTCAATTACATATCATTTCAACTATAACTTGTCAAATTTTCATTAGATTCTCTCTCAACATTTTCACTGATTGTCATCCAATTTGGTCTTGATGTTCTAATGTTCATTAATTCTTCAGCGCCTTGCTCATCTTGTGTTGCATCTTGCATGCTTGAATTGGCTAAGACCCAATATTTCAAGCAAATTAATGATTCTATTGTATTTGGACTCAAATTGGACCTCTTCTCGAATATAATTCTACCACCTCACTAAAACATGATTCTAATGCTACAATGGAAGCTGGAATAGTTAGCAAATCACCGACCCAAAACACTAAATTTATTATCAGCATCAACCTCTATTGTTGATAAATTAAGGTAAAATTGTAACTCATAAGTAGCAGTGGAAGAAGAAGATAGATTTGCCTTTTTCAAGCCTTCCATAGAGAAATTTCTCATAATAGGGACAACTATAGAACCAGGAGCTTGGCTCAAGGTACTCGAAGTTACAATTGAATTTTGCGCATTTTAACCCACATCAGACATTACACTCTTCTATAGATATCAAATAACATAAACAATAAAGTTTTTAAAGTTAAAAGTTTTGAGTCAATGGTTAATTAATCAATGCCCATCATCTTTAACCATTCACAAATTGCAAATAATTTAAACTAGAGTTCATAATAGTAGCAAAGCAACTGGACTTTACCAAGCGTGTTTCTATGCCTGATAGGTCAAGTGAGAGCTGCTAGGTCTTAGAGATTAAGTGAGACCGGCTAGGTTATATGAGCGTGTTTCTATGCCTAATGGCAAATGCCTTTTTTATTTTATATATATATATTTTTTATCGAGGTATTAGGCTTGGAACGGGACTTTACTAAACCAAAAGCTCTAAAAAGAGTTGTTACTAGACTTATTCCCAATCCCAGTTAGTTATATATATATATATATATATATAGAGAGCTTCCATTGAGGACACCCCTTGTAGGCCCCACTATGGATTGTATTTCACTAATCCAAACCGTCTATTTTGTAGATACTCATTCAAAGATCATCTCTACAGAAAATCACTTGAATCCGATATCATT
Organism: Prunus mume; assembly: GCF_029339155.1. Lineage (NCBI taxonomy): Eukaryota > Viridiplantae > Streptophyta > Magnoliopsida > Rosales > Rosaceae > Prunus > Prunus mume. Next base: position 1,460,199 of record NC_142699.1, on the reverse strand, counting down.
TGACCACTCAATTGAGTTATTGAAATTTTAGTACTTTCTTGAAGCAGTGTTCATTGATTTTGTAAGACATAATTGGATGTCGAAACGATTTCCGATTTGTCTAATTTTTTGTAAGGATGATCTATGAATGAAAACCTAAAAATATATGATTTGGATCATTGGAAAAAATTGTAGGGTACCTAAAAGCGTCCTCAAATAAAATTATTTGAGGATCCTCAATGTATATATATATATATATATATATATATATGGACTTGTTGGCTGGGCTTTCATGTGGGCTTTCAAGCTCACTAAACAACAAGACGGACGACCCATGACCTATAATGGGCTGCCAAGCTTTTACTCAATGGACTAGACGGGTCCACATCGGCCCATGGACTTGTGGGCCAAATGGCGACCCCTACTTGCACTTATGTCGAGTTTCGTTTTGGTCATCGACTCTTTTTTTCACGCCAATTATCCTCCAATTTCCTATTTTGTGTCAAATTCATCCTACCGTCATATTACATCAATTTAAATACTAAAATTGTAAATTTGAACTAAAATATTCAAAAAGTAATTAAAGATTAAAATAAAATGTTATTAAAAACTGAAAAAATTAAAAGAAAAAAATTTGAAGCCTAAACCCTAAGCCCTCTCGAGAAGCACAACTAAAATTATACAAAAAATATAAAAGTGCTCTACATATATAGCCAAATTCATGATGTCCATTGACGCGAGATTCTAGTACGGTGAATGCTAAGACTTTGGATGTCAAAGTCTAGAGCCACGATGGATGTGCTCTAGGGAGCAGTGGTAAGGGTGAAACATGTCACCTAAGTGTCGTTGGTATGACACATGCATACCCACAATACTCTGGTGCCTGAGTTAGAAGAGAGTTTTGAGTGTATTTGGGCAAAGTGATGAGACATTTGTTTTTGCCCAAGTAGCGGATTAGACGTCTCCAATATGTCCAAATTGGCCGATCAAATTCAATTCAATCCAATTTTATTTGGTTTTTATGATTTGACGATCGCTTTACTAATTTTTAAAACCGACATGACTGGATTGGATGATGGATTTGCTTGTGAGAATCCAATCAAATCAAATCAAATCCAATGTAGTTAGTTTCATTCTTGTTTTGCTTGTGTAAGTATTTATAAAAGGAAAAGACGAGGGGCCTTTTATTCAAAATGCCCTAGTAGACTTATTCACTAACCGAAAAAGAAAAGACGAGAAAATATGAGGGGATGAGGGGCAATGATGCTTCTTTCTCCTCTTCCCTCTATGGAGTTTTCCTTTAAGACTTATAGAGGAAGAAAATGGCTAGGATTTTTTTTTTTCCAAGGTAATCCAATCTCTTAGCCAAGAATTTGTAATTTTTATCTAAAGGCCCTCCCATTTGAGAGGAAAAAAAAAAGGGGTTTCTAGGTTGAATGGTCCCTAAACTTTGACTCACTTTGCATTTTGGTCCTCAATTTTCAAAATCGTTCTCGTAGTCCTTTAACTTCAATTTCGTTAGGACAAATGGTCACACCGTTAGTTCTGTCAATTTTTTCGTTACATTTAGGGGTAAATGGGTCATTTCATGTTGGTTTTATTTCTCTTCCATTGCGAAACTCGCATTTGCTCTTAAATTTGTTCAAAAGATATTTATGATATGTCTTGTAATGAACAAGGTTATATTGAGACTGAAGCTCAAGGGCTATGAGAGATTTCTGATGATGGGGCATGTTCTGATGCTTTCTATTATGATGGGACCACCTCAAATGATGAGAATAACAATTGCTATGTGACAAAAAAACAGAGGATTCGCCTACCAACGTTCAAGAAATATAGGAGAGCTACTGACCCTAAAAATCCAGAGTTTCATTTGGGGATGCAATTTGCAAATTGAGATCACTTGAGGTCAATGAGTCAAGAATAGAAATAACCAAAATTTTCAAATTCCATAAGCCATTTTCATAACTAATAACATTTCAAGATTGCATAACTAATTATAGAATGACATTAGCTTCAAAGTTTTTACTGCCCTTGCTCCCATACATTTTCCAAACATGTTCGATGCCATTATCATCATCAACATCACAATAACCATAAATAAAACACAAATGCCCACACTCATCCTACATTCTCTTTGTGGATACCTCATTATATTGTCTTCCAATAAAAGTCTTGGCAAAAGGTTGCAACTGATTTTAACGGGAAGGCAAGTTTCATAATGGGGAGAAATAAAACTAACCTGAAAATACCCTTTTACCCATAAATTTAATGAAAAAATTGACAGAACTAAATTGTGAGACCATTTGTTATGACGAAACTAAAGTTAAAAGACTAAGGGAACAATTTTGAAAATTGAGGGACAAAAATGAGAACCGGGTCAAAGTTCAGTACCATTCAACCTAAAAACCCAAAAATAAAAGAGGAATGCTAGTAACATTTTCTCTAACCTTCTCCTTTGGACCTTCTCCATTTTTTGCTTGACATGTGTTATTCTCCTTACACTTAAAACAATGTCATTAATATATTATACAAACTAACTTTTGTTTTCCAAGTTTACCCTTATTAAATGTATTCAATTTATTCAAACAAATTTCACAACTTTCTTACCATCTTATTAAATTTTTTTTAAACATCAATTATTTTTTTTAAAGAAAATTTTTGCTTTTAAAAAAAAGAGGAAATGTCCTTTAAAAAAAAAAAAAAAATCTAAACTTGACGTTAAAAAAGAAGAAGGGACATTTCATCTTTTTTTTTAAAAGTAGACATTTTCTTAAATAAAAAAAATTATCATTAAAAAAAAATAATATGGTAAGAAAGTTGTGAATTTTTTTGGGATAAATTGAATACAATTAATAAGGGTAAACTTGAAAAGCAAAAGTTAGCTTGTATAATATATTAATGACATTGTTTTAAGTGCAAGAAGAATATATATCTAAAAAGGAGAATGTTCAAAAGAGAATGTCAGGAAGAAGGTTGTTAGCATTGTCCAAAATAAAATAGCGGGTTAATTGCATAACCCTAACTCCCGCCATTCTCTCTCCTATGCCTCTCTTCTCTCTCTTCTTAAAGCCCCCACCCGGCAGGCGACATATTTCTTCTCTTCCTCGACGCCGCCGCACATCTGGCTCTCCATCTCTGCCGCCGTCGAACCATTCCAATTAGGTGCTTTTAAGTAAAAGGTGTTGATTTTCTACTTGCCCTCTTTTGGGTTTTCTGTTATGAATACCTGAAGTGATTTTTATGTGAAAGTCTCTTCTTTTGTCTTTAGAAGCTGATAGGGTTCCTAACCTGTCACTGCACCTGAAACTAGTTTATTTGTAAAACCCCTGCTATTTTGTGTTAATCTCTGGACTGGGAACTTAATGATGATGCTTTGTTTTCGAAAGTCACTATCCCCAAGCATGTAATGATTAATGAAGCTTTTTTTTTGTTTGACAATGAAAAAATCAGAGCGATTATTTGCTCTTATTATTGCCCAGAATAAAATTTGTATTTGATGTTGGGTTTTACCTGCTGTTCTAGTTTTTCTTTTTTCATTTTTGTTCTGTTTAATGTGCAGGAAATGGCTTCGTCTGATGATGATCGGGCCCCAGTGAAGGCTGTGGCGAAAGGGGCGGATATAGAGAAGAAGAAGAAGAAGAAAAAGCATAGAGATAAAGACAATGATTTGGACAAAGACTTCATGATTAAGCCCCAGAGCTCGACTCCCTCCATGGACACCTCTCAGTGGCCTATCCTTCTCAAAAACTATGACCGCCTCAATGTTCGAACTGGACACTACACCCCTCTTCCCTCCGGGTATTCGCCCCTTAAGCGCCCTCTTGCCGAGTACATCCGATATGGTGTTATCAATCTTGACAAGCCCGCCAACCCCTCTTCGCACGAGGTTGTCGCTTGGATTAAACGCATCCTTCGCGTAGAGAAAACCGGCCACAGTGGTACTCTGGATCCTAAGGTTACAGGTAATCTCATTGTCTGCATTGACCGAGCCACGCGACTTGTCAAGTCCCAGCAGGGTGCTGGGAAAGAGTATGTCTGTGTTGCACGCTTGCATTCAGCCGTGCCTGATGTTGCCAAGGTGGCTCGGGCCCTCGAAGCCCTCACTGGGGCTGTCTTTCAGAAGCCGCCTTTGATATCAGCAGTCAAGAGGCAGCTTAGGATTAGGACTATATATGAAAGCAAGCTTCTTGAGTTTGATGCAGATAAGCATTTGGTCGTTTTCTGGATTTCTTGCGAGGCAGGAACCTATGTGCGTACACTCTGTGTCCATTTGGGTTTGCTTCTTGGTGTGGGGGGGCATATGCAGGAGCTAAGGAGGGTCAGGTCTGGTATTATGGGCGAGAAAGACAACATGGTTACCATGCACGATGTCATGGATGCTCAATGGGTGTACGATAATTACAGGGATGAGAGTTATTTGAGGAGGGTCATTATGCCTCTTGAGGTGCTCTTGACCAGTTATAAGAGATTGGTTGTCAAGGACTCAGCAGTGAATGCCATCTGCTATGGTGCCAAGTTAATGATTCCAGGGCTGCTCAGGTTTGAGAATGATATTGAGGTTGGGGAGGAAGTTGTGCTTATGAGTACCAAAGGAGAAGCAATTGCATTGGGAATTGCCGAGATGACCACTGCTGTGATGGCAACTTGTGATCATGGTGTGGTGGCAAAGATTAAGAGGGTGGTGATGGATCGGGATACTTACCCAAGGAAGTGGGGATTGGGACCAAGGGCATCCATGAAGAAGAAGTTAATTGCAGAAGGGAAATTGGATAGGCATGGGAAGCCTACTGAGAGTACCCCGCAAGAATGGATGAGGAATGTGGTTTTACCTACAGGTGGGGATTTTATTGTTGCAGGCACTGCTGCTGCGCTCTCCACTGAACCTGCCGTGGCAGAGAAGGAGAAGGAGAAGAAAAAGGACAACAACAACGATGAAGAGGAAGCTAAGGAGGTGTGTAAACGCAAACTAGAGGAAAGGGCAGAGAGCCCTGTTCCTGTTCCTGCTAAGAAAAGCAAAAGTGAAGAAGTTGAGCTTGAAGTTGAGAAGTCAGAAAAGAAAAAGAAGAAGAAAAAGGACAAAGAGAATGGTGTTTTGGAAGCTTCCTATGTGGAGAAGTCAGAGAAGAAGGTGAAGAAGGAAAACAAAGATAAAGTTGAAGTTGGTTCACCTGAAACAGAAAAGTCTGAGAAGAAAAAGAAGAAGAAAAACAAAGAGGCCGAGAACAATGGTGCTGCGACTCCCACCGCCGCTGATGACGAGGCTGATAAGAGTGAGAAAAAAAAGAAGAAGAAGAAAAAAAAGGATAAGGCAGATGCAGAAGAGGATTAGGAAGGATTTAGGATTTGGATCTTTAAATGGCAGAACTAGTTTTGAATGTATGCCTTCTTTTAATTCCATCTACAGTGAGAATTTTTGTATGACTTTAAATTTTCTTATCTTATATAAGTAAGTTTAATGGACTTGTTTCAGGGCAGAACTAGTTTTTTTTTGTAGTTTAGCCCTGTATTGCAGGCTGTTTTCTTCTTGATCGTCTGAGTAATTTCAATTCACCATTTTCCTTTTCTTTGTGTTTGTTTTCTTCCCTCAAACGTATGAATGAAAATGCACTTCACTTGCTGTACGGTTTCCTTAAGTCTCAACAATTCAGTGATGCTGTTGAGTTCAACCTTCTGGTTTGTATCTCTGTCTCTCTGTATATAAATTATTTCTACGAGTTTAGAATTCATCATCGATGCAAATCGGTGGACATAATATTTTGGGCTCATGGTTGTTTCAAAGATGGACTTGTTTTTTTTTTTTTTTTTGGCCTTTGGGCTGAAACCTTTACAAAGAAACTATTGTTTGCATACCCCTAATAACTACTGTTTTGGTTCCTCTTAAAAACAGAAGGAAGATTTGTGGAGGAAAGGGAGAAAAAGGGTTGTCTCTGTGATCTTAAAATGCACGGACGACCCCTCAAAGCCCCGACAAGAGAAGATGAAGCAGGTTCAGCAGGCAAGGGCAAAAAGCTTGGGTTCCTCCAGTCTCAATACAACCACCACAAGAAGATTTATAACGAGGAAGCTCTCGACCTCAGTGCCAAAACCCTCCAGACAAACCCCGACTTGTACACCGCTTTGAACTACAGAAAGCTCGCTGTCCAGCACAAACTCGCTGCTTCCCACCCAGACTTCAACTCCATTTTCGACCCAGAACTTAGACTGGTTTGTTTGATTTTGATTTGATTTGTTTTATGGATTGAGAGACTTGAAATTGATGTCTCTTATTGATTGTTCCTATTCCTAAAGGTTGAGATTGCGTTGGGAACGAATCCTAAAGCCTACGGAGCATGGTATCATCGTGAATGGGTGCTAAGAAGGCTAAGCAAGGCCCATTCTTCTTCTTCTTCTTATTTGAATGATTATTTAGACCACGAATAATAACGGGCGTGATTCCCGTAATTTCCATGCTTGGAAACACCGCAGGTCAAACTTCAGCTACCAATTTCCATTTTGTGCTGACACCTCAACTTATTTAATTTAGTTGGTTCCCTTTTCTTTTCTTATTTTCATTTTTCAGATTTTTAGCTACATTGTTCAATACATCAGACCATGAGGAATTGAAGTTTACCAACAAAATGATACAAGATAACCAGGACAATTTGAGCAATTACTCAATGTGGCAACATCATAGGTAGCACTTGGATTTTCTTTTACCAATTTAAGTTTAATAATTGGAATTGGAAACCATTTCAAGTTGATTGTTTGATCTGAATATGTTGTCACCAAACAGCTGCCTACCTCAGTGGTTGAGGTGTTCCCTCTCCCCCTCAGCAGCACCTTGAAAAACCCAAGTAATATTTCCCCACCTCCCAGCGTTGACCAAACAAAAAAACCCATACGGAAGGCTCAATTATGTGATTCCATCTTCTGCGTTATGATGCACCCATGCTTAAACATGTTTATTACTAGTGGAATCTAATTGAGGAACTTGCAGAGTACTTCTGTCTGGTTTGCTGAAGAAAAAGGCTCAAGGATTCTCCTCAAAAGAGAAGGTTTTGCATGATGAGTATGAGCTTGTGGACGGTGCTCATAGCCATGGCCGCTTTGAATTTAGAAGTTGCCCTTTTGTTACATTTCCTTATTTTTCTAAGTCATCCAACTTGTCTTTTTTTTTTTTGGCAGTAAAATTGGAATTCTGACGCTTGCGAGATTGTTGACAGCTATAAATGTTCTTTTGTCCCGATTTACAAACAAAACAGTCGATTATATAGAAGTTCTTGAACTTTATAAAGACTTAATGAAGTTGGATCCGTTGCATTCTCCGTATTACAAAGATCAGCACAGCTTAGTTTTCCTGCAGGAGGTAATGCTCTCTTCTCCTCATGTAGTCAAGCATAATCCTCAATCCTTTATGGATGTAACCTTACTTGTCAATGGTGCTGCTACATGTGCGCCTCAGGTCAATACCTTTTTGTCTGGACTACACTGACCTCAATGCTTTAAAATCAAATAATCTAATTTAGGGATGAAAGTGATGAATGAAAACACTCATTTTGATGATGATGCTGGATGCATCTGTGTTTCAACCATTGTTTCCAACTTAGTACCAGGGAATTGGATAGTATTGATACCTTGATTATAGGATGCTTATGACACTTGAATCGGATAATATAATTTCTGAAGTGATAAAGCATTTGTTGCCCTAGCACATTATCCGCTGTTCTGGGTGTTGCAATTTTGCTTCTTGCTAAGACTGGTCCAAAATGATGCCAGTAGCTATGCGTTTCAACTTCACTTGAAGTGATTGGATAGGCTATTTTATTGGATTTCTAAATACTGGATTCTATAATTTTTTTTATCACATTTTGTGGGTATTGCAGGTAACTTCCAACAGGGAGTCTCTGCAGTGACACTGCTGTAGTTATAAAAATTTGGCTTCTGCAAGCATTGGTAATTATGTGTGTATGACTAAATAATATATCCTTATCACGAATAGGGTCTATTGAGAAATTATTGTGGGTTAGCATGCTAGACCTCAGCCACAATGAACTTTGTTCTATTGAAGGTATGCTTACTTTTGTTCATGTTGTGAATCATGTATGTCTATCTCGTAGCCCTGCCTTCTTTTTATCCAGATTGTGTGTAATTTCCTGCAATTTACTTGGGAAGTTGTGCTTATTGCATATAGGTATAGTTTAATTTATTTAATTTATGACCAAAAATATTAATTTATTTGTTTCTTACTTCCCATCTTCCCGTGGAACTCATATAGTTGGGAAACAATTTTATATATACACACATAGTTTGGTCAATCTGGGAATATATTGGTAGCCTGTTAGAGGACATCTCATGATTTAGAAATTGGATTCTGGAAAGCTTTTGTTTTCTTACACTAGCTGCAATGCTAAAACTTCTAAATTATACAGTGGCAAATCATCTTTTTGAATTGGGTCTTTGGACAGGATTATGATTGCTTAAATCTGAGTGGCAAATCATCTTTTTGACTTGGGTCTTTGGACAGGATTGGAGGCAATGCAGCTTCTGTCTTGCTTAAATCTGAGTGTCAACAAATTCAGTAGTTTTTCTGCCCTGGGACCTTTGAGGTTGCTGAAGTCACTAAAAGTTCTGAATATCTCTTACAATGAGATGTTTACACACTATTGACACGACAAGATATCTCTGTTCATCTCCTCTTGCACACACGGAAGAAACTAGTTGGAACTGTGACGAAATTATGCCTGGGGGTGTCAGTGTGACGAATTATTGGGAAGCTTTTCTGATTTTTAAAAGCTTCTTTTTTTTTTGGTCTGAGATTTTTAAAAGCTTGAGGTTGATGCAATTAGACATTGTGGGGAATGCAATTTCTGGTGAAAATTTAAAGTCATTTTTGGTCAAGGTAGTTCCCTCACTTCAGTGGCTGGATAGTGATAAATTGCATTAACCTTTTTCGTTGTCTAGTTCTATTTGTGTGGGTTTTCCCTTTTCATTTATCCGGTTCATTTATCCAATATACTAGCCCCACACATGATTACACATTCACTACTCGGTTAATGTTGGTAACTTATCAGTAGGTAGCAGTTTGACTGCAGAATCAAAACAGTTCAAGTTTTTATGCCAGCTTCCTTCTAGCTATTTATGTATTTTTTTCATTTTTTGTTCCAGTGAAAATGGGATTTTGTGTTTTCATGATATGTCGTGCATCTGAATATGAGAAGGCCTCTCACTATTAGGGCATCAGGATGCTGTATTTTAAGCAAAGATTATTGCATGTAACCAGAATATACAACCCTTTCTCACATGTAGGGTAATCAAGGAATTGGAATTTATATATTTTGTATTTTTTTAATAAATAGTATAGCCGACTGGCTATACGCGGTTTTTTATATTTTGTTTAAAGAACAGTTAGCATGGCCGTATACACGATGTTGCTAATTTTTTAAAAGAAATAGTTGCTATACCTGGTTTTGCTACTTTTTTAACAAACAAATAGTATCGCCGTGCGCCTATACTCGCGTTTTTAATTTTTTATTTATTTAAGAAATGGCGTCGTTCTCCTCGCCTCCAAGACTTCTCAGGAGGCTTAGACAACGGCTGAGTCTTGTCGACTGTAACAAGACTCCTAACACCGCTTAGCAAATCGAAACCAAGCTCCGGTTCGCTAATCTTCGCAGACTGGTCTTTCTTTATCTCTCTTCTATTTTCAATTTTTTTTTTACCCTCATGAAAAGTTGTCTCCTTGATTTTGTTCTCTCTTTTTTTTCTTGAATGTGTGATTTTCTGTTTGCTCACTGAGAAAATTTGATGATAGTTCGGTTGATCGAACGACTGAACTGATTGAAATAGTTTAGTCAATAACTGTTTTTTCTTTGAACTTGGATTTTCTAAATAGTATATTCTGCCGGCTATACTTGGTTCTATTTTTTTTAAATAAATAGTATAGCCGCGCGGCTATACATTTTTTAAGAAGTATAGCCCAACGGCTATAGGGGTTATTCCGAGTTTTTAAAAGAAATAGTATAGCCGGGCGGCTATACACGGTTGTTCCCTAATTTTTTTCCTTTATATATACCGGGTTTCGCTAATTTTTTTTAAAAAAGAAATCGTATAGCCGCATGGATATAATCCATTTTTTTTAAAAAGTAATAATATGGCCGCACGGCTATACTCGAAATAGTATATTAACCCCTTTAAAAAAACGAAAAGAAATAGTTGGGTTTTTCCCTAATTTTTTTTTACCTCATAAACAAAACTGAGCATGATTGCTTCATGACAAAACCGAGCATAAACAAAAATCTATGTATTGAACCTGTAAACAAAAATCTATGTACTCTGAAGCATGATCACCACCATTACAAAAGCAGCAATATGCAGGAAAGCTTTACATTGCTCCTAATAAAACACGCTACCCTCAAAGGAAATCGGTTAGGGTCTCCCAACCACAAAGGTTGGGTAGCAACTAAACCAGAAATATAATGAGAATTTGACTTGGGGTTACTTTGACCCCACAGACCGAGATTCCGCTTGCCTCAGTGTGCTGCCTGGGAATAGAACCTCATCACACAATCACTTTTTGCAGAGGTGTTGCGGAGCGGAGAAGATGATGAAACCTAACTTTATTTCTCTCAAAACTTGATCCCGTACAGTGGTTGTGTTTTAAGAGTCGAGCAAACGCAACGTTTCATCATCTGTGGTTAAAAAAAAATGATTAAATTAATTAGTCTCCGTGCCTTTTATTTTTTGCTATTTCTTGTTGATAAATGTAGGGTAATCAAGGAATTGGAATCCTAACTAATACCCTAGTTGATTACAGACACATAATTGTATATTTAAATCTATGAAACACATTATATACATTGTGTATATCGTGCCTATTTTCGACACTCTAACCCAGTTTTATAGCTGTAATTTGTAAAGAAGAATAGACAGAATGTTTTGATCAATAAGATTCATTAAAGAATTTCATCCCATGAGAAGGAGATAGTAGTTCAATATGAGCCACACAGAGTAATCGCATGCTTGTCTGATTGCAAAGGACATGGCTGTGATATAAACTAATTTGTGCAAGAATGGATTGCTGCTTACTAACACAACATGGATCAATTCAATACCAGAAAGAGCGATTGTTCCAGAGGATATCTGTATAGTGAAACGGATTGATACGATGTACAAATGAGAAGTTGTAACAAAACAAAATTAATGTTTGTATCAATCCCGAGACAAAATTGTGAATGTGGAATACGTGTAAGATGATGTATTAATCCAAGTGAATTACACTTCGGTATGTTTGGTTCGTGGAAAAGATTTGATGGGAAATAATTTCTCATGTTTTTCCCAAGAAATGGAAAATGGAAAATTTATTTCTAATTGTTTGGTAATCATGAGAGAGAGAGTAATAAGGAAATACCACTTTGGTAATCCTGTGTGTGTATATATATATATTAATAAAGATGTACATGTATAATATATATTAAACCCGAAACCCTAAACCCTAAACCCTAAACCCTATATATATAATATATATTTCAACAATATAGCTGTTCAGCTATACAGCGGTTTTTTATCTTAAATTAATAGTATAGCCGCGCGGCTATACTATTTAATAATAATAATAATAAAAATAATCGGCAGCCTATGGGCTGACAGGATTTTTTTTTTAAATTAATAGTATAGCCGACCGGCTATACTAAAAATAAATTAAAAAATAATTGGCCGCCTAGGCGCTAGGCTGGGCTGGTTTTAAAAAATAAAAATAAAAAACTAGTAGAGCCGCGCGGCTAATACGCTTTTAATATAATATAATTAACAGAGTATAGCCGAACGGCTATATGGGTCCTTTTAAAATTAAAATAGTCGGTTGGCTAATTGTTGATAAAATGATCTCCCAGTGTAAAACTTGGTTAAACAATCCCTATAAATATATCTTATTGCCGCGTATCACCTTTTTCTCATTTTTTGTTTTCCTCTTCTAAAATCGCTGTCTGCCGTCTCTGGTTTGCTCTCACTCAGCCTGCATATATGTATATGTGTGTGTGTATATATATATTCTGTTGTAATGCATGTCTGAAAAAACTGTCATGCAGGCTTTGGAAACGCCAGTTATTGCTGTGCTTATGGATAAGGTATGGGAGTGAGTGTAGTTCTATTGATTTTAATATAAGATACTTATATTAATAAAGTAACTTGGTACCTGAGAGTTACATACAAAATCATATTCGTAATGGCTTGAGAATATCGCAGGATAGTGGACAATATAAGGGTGTTAGATTAGCATCAGGGCAAGATTTGTTTAGCTATCAACTTGTTTTGGATCCAACCTTCACGGTTACATTGGCACCAACTTCATCTCCACCAAACCTTCTAAGAGAAGATCTTCAAGTTTTAAGTCTGAAAGATGATAAAGGAAAGGTGGCTAGGGGAATATGTATTACATCCAGTTCCTTGAAGCCAGATATATCAAATTGTGTGCTTGTATGTCCTCCTAGATGTAAGACTTTATTTAGGTTCTTTTTTTTGTGCTTTGCGTGAATGAGTAATAAAAAGATAATAATAATCATTTTCTTTCCTTTTTCCCTCCCAGCTTTGTGCCCTGAACAGGATACCTCAATCCGGATTATCCAGATATGTGGCAGTTTGGAAACGAGTGTTTGTCCAAAGGGCGTGTATGTTTATGCTATTTGAAAACAAGCGCTCTCTCTCTCTCTCTCTCTCTCTCTCTCACACACACACACAGGGAGATATACACATTTATTATTTACATACGAGTTTACATTTTTTTATACATACGCATCTTTGGGAAGATATCACATGTTCAAAATAAAAACATTATGCTAGATATAGAGATCCTCCAATGCTATAGCGATGATAACTTTGTGAACAGGTATAGAGGAATTACCACTTAACTGTTTTTTTTTTTTTTTCCAATCTTAAATTGTCATAGCTCAAGTTGGTTGAATTTTTATGCGCTGAAAATGAATGTGTAAGCCTTTTGGTTTTCTAGTCATGAGATGGAACTGCTAAGTAGATGGTCCTTATTCCTAGAAATGAGTGAAGTTAGGCAGAAACTAATTATTAATGGTTTTTGACCCTTTTATAGTCGGTTATTACTGATACAATCTTTCAGGATTGTTTACATCAACAGACTTTGACTTGTATACAGCAGATCATGACCATTGTCTATTTTGATACTTTCATATGGATTAGATATACTTATAACAAAATTGTAAGCTGCCTGCACTTCTTTTGAGGTGTCTGTTGAATTTTTACATTACCTTCTCGTCTTTAGGTTTCTGCTGTACTTTTCTGCTTTATGCGATAATGCTGAGCAAGGAAAAATGTTGCTACATGCAGTCCAGAATGCTCTTATCACACTTCCTATATATGTCTGGAAATCCTGAAAGATCTTCCACAGTTCAAAGTGAAAAAGCAGAAGTAAAACCCACCTTACTTTGGAGCACGTTGTATATTCAGGAGCTGACTCTGGTATCTTGACTTTTATTTGTTTGCACTAAATTTGTTTCTCACTAGTTCTACGTATTACGTACACGCATTGATTATGCAGCCTTATTCTTCTCTTTCTTTTGAAGTCAAATCATGGTGACGAGTATGCTGATTTGTTGTCATAGATGTTTTGGTTAGCTGATGCCCAGTTGATGATTTGTTCTGAACTATGATTTTTTTTATTGATTTCTAAACACAACAGTTAGGAACTGCTTCATTTTGTGTGCTGCAGAAAGCTATCTGAAATGTGCGTTGAGCACTTGGAAGGCCATAACTTGGAGCTCAATTAACCATTTTGCGAATGCGAGTACTCATTTTGACAAGTTTTTTCGTGATCTATACATTGGGAAGGAGAAGAATTATTTTTGAGGACATGTTGGTAGATGAACTGGCTCCCTAAAGTTGCTGTTAAAATGGGTTCAAACTTTGAAAGGTCATAACTTTGCGCTCGGGTGTCCGTTTGGGGCAAATTTTTTTTTGATTTCATGTAACTTTTCGAGATCTAGAACGTCCCAAGTCGCTGGAAGCGGCTTGAGTTCTCCAGACCCCCAAAAAACGCTGTTTTCTGCTGTAAAACTGGATTACATCTTCCCAATGTAACAGCAGAGACATTTTTTCCTTACATTTTCTTAATGTCATGCAATCAAAACTTCAATTTTGAACATAGGAGACAGTAAGTGATGGGCAGACATATTGTTCAAGTACATAGGAGACAGTAGCAATATAGAATGGAGAGTGTTGTTCAAGTACATATAACGAGCAACAATATTGAAATGTTTCATATTAGATGGGCTAATTTTCGTTTTAATTATTAACTTCAGGGTCTAGGGTTCAAGTCACTAAAAGGGCACACTTGGGTTTCTTTTAATTTTAATTTTAATTTTTAAGTGTTTTCGCTTGTTAATTTTACTTTGATGCTTTTGTCACGGCACATGTGCGCACCCTGTTCGACAAGCCTCCCATAGGCATGTTGATGAAAAAACCTATGCCGACGAAATTTCATCGGGAGAGGTCTACGTGACCTATGCCGACGAAATTTCGTTAGGAGGGGTCTTTTAAAAAATATATATATATATATATATATAAATTCAGGATTTTTAGGTTAATTAATTTTTTAAAATTTTATTGTTAGTAATTAAATAACATATTTGCCTTATTTAATAAGTGAAATTAGCAATGATATTTTAAATATTATTTATTTAGTGAATAATTAGTATTAAATTTATTAATTAACTTCTTGAATTATATTACTTAATAAATAGTAATTCAATTTTCCCCTTTTTATTTTTCCATTTAATATTCACTAAGTAAAACATAAATACTAATCAAAGTAATTAAATGGAGAGCTACTTGAAGGGTATAGCCGTGCGGCTGGACTTTTAAAATATTCTATTATTCGGAGTACAGCCACGCGGCTATTCTTTTGAGGTGCCCTTTGTGAACACCCCACATTGAAAATCCACAATCCTATAACGGTCTTTATAAACAAAGCACTACGGTGGTTTGGTAAGTGTGGTTAACATTAAAGAATTTGGGTAATGGGCTTGGCTACAGGCTCGGCTTCGGATTTGGCGCTGATTAATAATAATTATATTATATTAATCAAAGACTTGGGCCTTGGGGCTCTTGGGCTTTGGAGAGATTTAATTAAGACACCCAAACGAGAATAAGCAATTTATTTATTTTTCGTTTTGACATATCCTTTCAATTTAAATTTGAATGAAATTAGGTTTGAAAATTGCACAAAATAATTCAAAATAATTAATTACTATTCATTGAGCAATTTATGAAATAAGTAACATATTCAAATAGTCACTAAAGAAATAATAATTAAAATATAATTACTAATTAAAGTAATTCAAAAAGGATATGATATTACTTAATCACATATATATATATATATTAAATAAAGGAAGTTGGCCAGAAGAAAAAGTAAAGAAACTAATTTTAAAAATTAAAAATTAAAAAAAAAAACACTTCCCCTCGTCGGCATAGGTCGATGCCGACAAAATTTGCGGATTAGGTTTTCCCCGAAGAAAAAACCTATGCCAACAAAATTTCGTCGGGAGAGGTCTTTAAAAAATATATATATATATATATATATATAAACTCAGGATTTTTAGGTTAATTAATTTTTTAAAATTTTATTGTTAGTAATTAAATAACATATTTGCCTTATTTAATAAGTGAAATTAGCAATGATATTTTAATTATTATTTATTTAGTGAATAATTAGTAATTTATGGGTCCTATTAGTAAAGAAAGAAATTTACGAAGTTGATCACCTGTCAGCTTTCCTGCTGAAGGCAATTTATGGGTCCTATTAGTAAAGAAAGAAAGCTAGTCTCATGCCAGGGATATGTTTCTATTTCTAGGCATCTTAAGAAATATTAAATATAATTGAAGCAAATCAGGGAGCATTTTTACAGAAGTAGAAACTATAAAATAATGAAAGCAGAAGTCAAAAGAGTCAGGTCCTTGTGTCAAAGGAAGAAGTTGCCAACTGAGTTGAATTTGGTCTAAATCGAACATCAGTAATTATCAAGGAGTGCCCCTCTGGTGTGCTTTCAGTTTGCAGTGCTTCCATATCCCAGACAACAACCTACTGACATGAAAAAACGAAAGAAAATCATTCACATAATTCCTTTTCTCATTAATCAATTGAAGTCACTAATTTGTTATCAGATAACAAGTACCTAAACCCAATCCGTAAATCAATTACTTAGCTTACAACAAGACTTGAACCTGGGCTCTTCGGTTCGGTTTCAATTCGAAAGGAAAGTGAGGAGAAATCTAATAGGAAAGAATTATAAAGCATGTCATTCTTTACCACTCCACTGGAATTAAGATCCTGTGGCCATTTCCGGAGAAAATGAATGCCATTTGATGCTAACACCAAAATGGCATCACCTCCATTTGTGTATAACAGCCTTGATGTTGATATAATGAGAAGCTACCAAAACATTTTAATGGCGAAATCTGAAACTTAAATATTAGATATTCCCATGCTTATATGCTCCCAGTGCATAGGCAGAGAAAAACTATAAATCAGTCTCAGAATTGAGAGACCTCATATTGAATTATTTATTTTTCTTTTTCTGAAAGATAGAGTACCTTCAGACAGAATTGCAATTATGAAACTTAAATATAGTATAGCCGAGCGGCTATACTATTTATTTATTTATAACAGATAAATAAAAAATTAATTAAATTATTATTTTTTTAAATGGAACCGCCTAGCCCGCCTAGGCGGCTGATTTTTCGAAAACTTGAATGGCATTCTTTTTTTTAAGATTTATTTTTTCCTGGCCGGTCTATTGCAATTATGAAACTTAAATATAGTATAGCCGCGCGGCTATACTATTTATTTATTGAAGAACCGCCTAGCCCGCCTAGGCGGCCGATTTGTCAAAAACTTGAATGGAGTTTTTTTTTTCAGATTTCTTTTTTCCTGGAGGGTCTAGCATCTCTGCAAGTACATTTTGTCAATTATCAGTACCATAAGATGGGCAAAAAGAGTAAATCAAAAACTCCCACAGAGATGCAAGATAATATAGCTGTTGGTATCGGTGGCAGCTTCTTAGGTCCTCTTCGAACACGTTTAGAAGATTCTTTCCATGCATATATTTTGCAGTCTTGTTTACTATGTAGTGTGAGTTTCCTTGTGAAAATGATTAAGCTTTCTTTGGAATAAACTTCGGGTAGTGTTCACTGGTTTGATTACATTTTGCAGATCCAGAGGCTATCGAAACAGCAAGGGGAAGGCAACTGCATTTGTAAGTACTCACGTATCAATTTTTAAGTGCTTATGCTTTCAAATTTTCTGAAAGCAATTATGTTGGAGTTGTGGTGTTTAACATAGCCCATATTCAGGGACTATGTTAGATGCATTCTGTGTGTAAATATTTGGTTCTAGTCTTGGTAGTTGGGTTAAAGGATTATATGCGTATTTTTATCAGAGGATGGATGATTCTGGGTGGGGTTGCCTGTTCTGCAGCGAGGGCATTGTCGAAGTCGGTTCCAGGTTTTGGCTCTATAAGGTTTCCCATTTGCACATGGCGGAACTAGTATATGCCGTCGACGAAGTACGTAGTGGTTGTTGCAAAGTGTAACTGAGCGACTATACTCTTTAAATATATTATTTAACCAATCAGCTATACGTTTATATATATATATATATATATATCTCTGTCTCTCTCTCTGTTACCTTTTCTTGATAGACATTAGGATTTCTTTGGTGAAACCATGTTGCTGTGGTTTTTGTATACGGGCATGGATTGTGATGTAGATATGAGCTGTGATATCTTTTCAGATTTACATTAATTTCAGGATCAACGTGATTATCTTATTTCAACTCCCATGCCAGATGGAAATCTTTGCTACAATGATCTGTTAGATGCAACTGTGCTGGTATTATTATCTCTTTACTGACATCTTGTGTTGTTTCATCAAGCTTAACTTCTTGTTATTATATATATATATATATATATATATATATCCCTTGATGTTAACCCTTATGAAATTTGGTGTCAATGTTTGCACTTGACAGCTTTTCCAGAAGTCGTATCCAAATGAAGAATTCTTTTCCGAGACACCCTCACCTCAGAATTTGGAGGATGACGTTCCGATTAATCTAGAGGACTAATAGTATAAGGCCATTACCCGAGTCTCTATTGTCCCCCTTTGATATTCAATAATGCATCCGTGTTTTGTACACGTCTTAAAGATTTGGTAAAGTTCACTTTTTTTAAAAGGCAAACATGCAATATGCGTATTATACATGTACGTAAATATTTTTCATGTTTAATACATGTATTTTTTATATAAAATTTTCAATAATACACACAGCTTCACGTATTATACATATAATTCTCACATATTATTGAATAAACATAATATATATTAAACAATTTACATTAATTATATATATTTTAATTAAATAATATAGCCGCGAGTCTATACCTTCTAAATACGTATTTAAAGAGTATCGCCGTGCGGCTATGCTTGTTTTTGACATGTGGGCGCCTAGCCATTAGACGGGTCCTCTTTTTTCATATTTTTTACTTTATTAATAGTATTTCCACGCGGCTATATATGGTTTTATAATTTTTTTTAAAACAGTGAAGTATAGCCGCACGGCTATACATGGTTCTTAAATTTTTTTTTGATTTCATGTAACTTTTCGAGATCTAGAACGTCCCAAGTCACTGGAAGCGGCTTGAGTTCTCAGACCCCCAAAAAACGCTGTTTTCTGCTGTAAAACTGGATTACATCTTCCCAATGTAACAGCAGAGACATTTTTTCCTTACATTTTCTTAATGTCATGCAATCAAAACTTCAATTTTGAACATAGGAGACAGTAAGTGATGGGCAGACATATTGTTCAAGTACATAGGAGACAGTAGCAACATAGAATGGAGAGTGTTGTTCAAGTACATATAACGAGCAACAATATTGAAATGTTTCATATTAGATGGGCTAATTTTCGTTTTAATTATTAACTTCAGGTCTAGGGTTCAAGTCACTAAAAGGGCACACTTGGGTTTCTTTTAATTTTAATTTTAATTTTTAAGTGTTTTCGCTTGTTAATTTTACTTTGATGCTTTTGTCACGGCACATGTGCGCACCCTGTTCGACAAGCCTCCCATAGGCATGTTGATGAAAAAACCTATGCCGATTTAAATTTCATCGGGAGAGGTCTACGTGACCTATGCCGACGAAATTTCGTTAGGAGGGGTCTTTTAAAAAATATATATATATATATATATATAAATTCAGGATTTTTAGGTTAATTAATTTTTTAAAATTTTATTGTTAGTAATTAAATAACATATTTGCCTTATTTAATAAGTGAAATTAGCAATGATATTTTAAATATTATTTATTTAGTGAATAATTAGTATTAAATTTATTAATTAACTTCTTGAATTATATTACTTAATAAATAGTAATTCAATTTTCCCCTTTTTATTTTTCCATTTAATATTCACTAAGTAAAACATAAATACTAATCAAAGTAATTAAATGGAGAGCTACTTGAAGGGTATAGCCGAGCGGCTGGACTTTTAAAATATTCTATTATTCGGAGTACAGCCACGCGGCTATTCTTTTGAGGTGCCCTTTGTGAACACCCCACATTGAAAATCCACAATCCTATAACGGTCTTTATAAACAAAGCACTACGGTGGTTTGGTAAGTGTGGTTAACATTAAAGAATTTGGGTAATGGGCTTGGCTACAGGCTCGGCTTCGGATTTGGCGCTGATTAATAATAATTATATTATATTAATCAAAGACTTGGGCCTTGGGGCTCTTGGGCTTTGGAGAGATTTAATTAAGACACCCAAACGAGAATAAGCAATTTATTTATTTTTCGTTTTGACATATCCTTTCAATTTAAATTTGAATGAAATTAGGTTTGAAAATTGCACAAAATAATTCAAAATAATTAATTACTATTCATTGAGCAATTTATGAAATAAGTAACATATTCAAATAGTCACTAAAGAAATAATAATTAAAATATAATTACTAATTAAAGTAATTCAAAAAGGATATGATATTACTTAATCACATATATATATATATATTAAATAAAGGAAGTTGGCCAGAAGAAAAAGTAAAGAAACTAATTTTAAAAATTAAAAATTAAAAAAAAAAACACTTCCCTCGGCATAGGTCGATGCCGACAAAATTTGCCGGATTAGGTTTTCCCCGAAGAAAAAACCTATGCCAACAAAATTTCGTCGGGAGAGGTCTTTAAAATATATATATATATATATATATATATAAACTCAGGATTTTTAGGTTAATTAATTTTTTAAAATTTTATTGTTAGTAATTAAATAACATATTTGCCTTATTTAATAAGTGAAATTAGCAATGATATTTTAATTATTATTTATTTAGTGAATAATTAGTAATTTATGGGTCCTATTAGTAAAGAAAGAAATTTACGTTTTTAAGTTGATCACCTGTCAGCTTTCCTGCTGAAGGCAATTTATGGGTCCTATTAGTAAAGAAAGAAAGCTAGTCTCATGCCAGGGATATGTTTCTATTTCTAGGCATCTTAAGAAATATTAAATATAATTGAAGCAAATCAGGGAGCATTTTTACAGAAGTAGAAACTATAAAATAATGAAAGCAGAAGTCAAAAGAGTCAGGTCCTTGTGTCAAAGGAAGAAGTTGCCAACTGAGTTGAATTTGGTCTAAATCGAACATCAGTAATTATCAAGGAGTGCCCCTCTGGTGTGCTTTCAGTTTGCAGTGCTTCCATATCCCAGACAACAACCTACTGACATGAAAAAACGAAAGAAAATCATTCACATAATTCCTTTTCTCATTAATCAATTGAAGTCACTAATTTGTTATCAGATAACAAGTACCTAAACCCAATCCGTAAATCAATTACTTAGCTTACAACAAGACTTGAACCTGGGCTCTTCGGTTCGGTTTCAATTCGAAAGGAAAGTGAGGAGAAATCTAATAGGAAAGAATTATAAAGCATGTCATTCTTTACCACTCCACTGGAATTAAGATCCTGTGGCCATTTCCGGAGAAAATGAATGCCATTTGATGCTAACACCAAAATGGCATCACCTCCATTTGTGTATAACAGCCTTGATGTTGATATAATGAGAAGCTACCAAAACATTTTAATGGCGAAATCTGAAACTTAAATATTAGATATTCCCATGCTTATATGCTCCCAGTGCATAGGCAGAGAAAAACTATAAATCAGTCTCAGAATTGAGAGACCTCATATTGAATTATTTATTTTTCTTTTTCTGAAAGATAGAGTACCTTCAGACAGAATTGCAATTATGAAACTTAAATATAGTATAGCCGAGCGGCTATACTATTTATTTTATTTATAACAGATAAATAAAAAATTAATTAAATTATTATTTTTTTAAATGGAACCGCCTAGCCCGCCTAGGCGGCTGATTTTTCGAAAACTTGAATGGCATTCTTTTTTTTAAGATTTATTTTTTCCTGGCCGGTCTATTGCAATTATGAAACTTAAATATAGTATAGCCGCGCGGCTATACTATTTATTTATTGAAGAACCGCCTAGCCCGCCTAGGCGGCCGATTTGTCAAAAACTTGAATGGAGTTTTTTTTTTCAGATTTCTTCTTTCCTGGAGGGTCTAGCATCTCTGCAAGTACATTTTGTCAATTATCAGTACCATAAGATGGGCAAAAAGAGTAAATCAAAAACTCCCACAGAGATGCAAGATAATATAGCTGTTGGTATCGGTGGCAGCTTCTTAGGTCCTCTTCGAACAGGTTTAGAAGATTCTTTCCATGCATATATTTTGCAGTCTTGTTTACTATGTAGTGTGAGTTTCCTTGTGAAAATGATTAAGCTTTCTTTGGAATAAACTTCGGGTAGTGTTCACTGGTTTGATTACATTTTGCAGATCCAGAGGCTATCGAAACAGCAAGGGGAAGGCAACTGCATTTATAAGTACTCACGTATCAATTTTTAAGTGCTTATGCTTTCAAATTTTCTTTATGTTGGAGTTGTGGTGTTTAACATAGCCCATATTCAGGGACTATGTTAGATGCATTCTGTGTGTAAATATTTGGTTCTAGTCTTGGTAGTTGGGTTAAAGGATTATATGCGTATTTTTATCAGAGGATGGATGATTCTGGGTGGGGTTGCCTGTTCTGCAGCGAGGGCATTGTCGAAGTCGGTTCCAGGTTTTGGCTCTATAAGGTTTCCCATTTGCACATGGCGGAACTAGTATATGCCGTCGACGAAGTGCGATAGTGGTTGTTGCAAAGTGTAACTGAGCGACTATACTCTTTAAATATATTATTTAACCAATCAGCTATACGTTTATATATATATATATATATATATATATCTCTCTCTCTCTCTGTTACCTTTTCTTGATAGACATTAGGATTTCTTTGGTGAAACCATGTTGCTGTGGTTTTTGTATACGGGGCATGGATTGTGATGTAGATATGAGCTGTGATATCTTTTCAGATTTACATTAATTTCAGGATCAACGTGATTATCTTATTTCAACTCCCATGCCAGATGGAAATCTTTGCTACAATGATCTGTTAGATGCAACTGTGCTGGTATTATTATCTCTTTACTGACATCTTGTGTTGTTTCATCAAGCTTAACTTCTTGTTATTATATATATATATATATATATATATCCCTTGATGTTAACCCTTATGAAATTTGGTGTCAATGTTTGCACTTGACAGCTTTTCCAGAAGTCGTATCCAAATGAAGAATTCTTTTCCGAGACACCCTCACCTCAGAATTTGGAGGATGACGTTCCGATTAATCTAGAGGACTAATAGTATAAGGCCATTACCCGAGTCTCTATTGTCCCCCTTTGATATTCAATAATACATCCGTGTTTTGTACACGTCTTAAAGATTTGGTAAAGTTCACTTTTTTTAAAAGGCAAACATGCAATATGCGTATTATACATGTACGTAAATATTTTTCATGTTTAATACATGTATTTTTTTATAAAATTTTCAATAATACACACAGCTTCACGTATTATACATATAATTCTCACATATTATTGAATAAACATAATATATATTAAACAATTTACATTAATTATATATATTTTAATTAAATAATATAGCCGCGAGTCTATACCTTCTAAATACGTATTTAAAGAGTATCGCCGTGCGGCTATGCTATGTTTTTGACATGTGGGCGCCTAGCCATTAGACGGGTCCTCTTTTTTCATATTTTTACTTTATTAATAGTATTTCCATGCGGCTATATATGGTTTTATAATTATTTTTTAAAACAGTGAAGTATAGCCGCACGGCTATACATGGTTTTAAATTTTTTTTTGATTTCATGTAACTTTTCGAGATCTAGAACGTCCCAAGTCACTGGAAGCGGCTTGAGTTCTCAGACCCCCAAAAAACGCTGTTTTCTGCTGTAAAACTGGATTACATCTTCCCAATGTAACAGCAGAGACATTTTTTCCTTACATTTTCTTAATGTCATGCAATCAAAACTTCAATTTTGAACATAGGAGACAGTAAGTGATGGGCAGACATATTGTTCAAGTACATAGGAGACAGTAGCAACATAGAATGGAGAGTGTTGTTCAAGTACATATAACGAGCAACAATATTGAAATGTTTCATATTAGATGGGCTAATTTTCGTTTTAATTATTAACTTCAGGGTCTAGGGTTCAAGTCACTAAAAGGGCACACTTGGGTTTCTTTTAATTTTAATTTTAATTTTTAAGTGTTTTCGCTTGTTAATTTTACTTTGATGCTTTTGTCACGGCACATGTGCGCACTGTTCGACAAGCCTCCCATAGGCATGTTGATGAAAAACCTATGCCGACGAAATTTCATCGGAGAGGTCTACGTGACCTATGCCGACTAAATTTCGTTAGGAGGGGTCTTTTAAAAAATATATATATATATATATATATAAATTCAGGATTTTTAGGTTAATTAATTTTTTAAAATTTTATTGTTAGTAATTAAATAACATATTTGCCTTATTTAATAAGTGAAATTAGCAATGATATTTTAAATATTATTTATTTAGTGAATAATTAGTATTAAATTTATTAATTAACTTCTTGAATTATATTACTTAATAAATAGTAATTCAATTTTCCCCTTTTTATTTTTCCATTTAATATTCACTAAGTAAAACATAAATACTAATCAAAGTAATTAAATGGAGAGCTACTTGAAGGGTATAGCCGTGCGGCTGGACTTTTAAAATATTCTATTATTCGGAGTACAGCCACGCGGCTATTCTTTTGAGGTGCCCTTTGTGAACACCCCACATTGAAAATCCACAATCCTATAACGGTCTTTATAAACAAAGCACTACGGTGGTTTGGTAAGTGTGGTTAACATTAAAGAATTTGGGTAATGGGCTTGGCTACAGGCTCGGCTTCGGATTTGGCGCTGATTAATAATAATTATATTATATTAATCAAAGACTTGGGCCTTGGGGCTCTTGGGCTTTGGAGAGATTTAATTAAGACACCCAAACGAGAATAAGCAATTTATTTATTTTTCGTTGTTGACATATCCTTTCAATTTAAATTTGAATGAAATTAGGTTTGAAAATTGCACAAAATAATTCAAAATAATTAATTACTATTCATTGAGCAATTTATGAAATAAGTAACATATTCAAATAGTCACTAAAGAAATAATAATTAAAATATAATTACTAATTAAAGTAATTCAAAAAGGATATGATATTACTTAATCACATATATATATATATATTAAATAAAGGAAGTTGGCCAGAAGAAAAAGTAAAGAAACTAATTTTAAAAATTAAAAATTAAAAAACACTTCCCCTCGTCGGCATAGTCGATGCCGACAAAATTTGCCGGATTAGGTTTTCCCCGAAGAAAAAACCTATGCCAACAAAATTTCGTCGGGAGAGGTCTTTAAAAATATATATATATATATATATATATAAACTCAGGATTTTTAGGTTAATTAATTTTTTAAAATTTTATTGTTAGTAATTAAATAACATATTTGCCTTATTTAATAAGTGAAATTAGCAATGATATTTTAATTATTATTTATTTAGTGAATAATTAGTAATTTATGGGTCCTATTAGTAAAGAAAGAAATTTGAAGTTGATCATGTCAGCTTTCCTGCTAATTTATGGGTCCTATTAGTAAAGAAAGAAAGCTAGTCTCATGCCAGGGATATGTTTCTATTTCTAGGCATCTTAAGAAATATTAAATATAATTGAAGCAAATCAGGGAGCATTTTTACAGAAGTAGAAACTATAAAATAATGAAAGCAGAAGTCAAAAGAGTCAGGTCCTTGTGTCAAAGGAAGAAGTTGCCAACTGAGTTGAATTTGGTCTAAATCGAACATCAGTAATTATCAAGGAGTGCCCCTCTGGTGTGCTTTCAGTTTGCAGTGCTTCCATATCCCAGACAACAACCTACTGACATGAAAAAACGAAAGAAAATCATTCACATAATTCCTTTTCTCATTAATCAATTGAAGTCACTAATTTGTTATCAGATAACAAGTACCTAAACCCAATCCGTAAATCAATTACTTAGCTTACAACAAGACTTGAACCTGGGCTCTTCGGTTCGGTTTCAATTCGAAAGGAAAGTGAGGAGAAATCTAATAGGAAAGAATTATAAAGCATGTCATTCTTTACCACTCCACTGGAATTACGATCCTGTGGCCATTTCCGGAGAAAATGAATGCCATTTGATGCTAACACCAAAATGGCATCACCTCCATTTGTGTATAACAGCCTTGATATAATGAGAAGCTACCAAAACATTTTAATGGCGAAATCTGAAACTTAAATATTAGATATTCCCATGCTTATATGCTCCCAGTGCATAGGCAGAGAAAAACTATAAATCAGTCTCAGAATTGAGAGACCTCATATTGAATTATTTATTTTTCTTTTTCTGAAAGATAGAGTACCTTCAGACAGAATTGCAATTATGAAACTTAAATATAGTATAGCCGAGCGGCTATACTATTTATTTATTTATAACAGATAAATAAAAAATTAATTAATTATTATTTTTTTAAATGGAACCGCCTAGCCCGCCTAGGCGGCTGATTTTTCGAAAACTTGAATGGCATTCTTTTTTTTAAGATTTATTTTTTCCTGGCCGGTCTATTGCAATTATGAAACTTAAATATAGTATAGCCGCGCGGCTATACCTATTTATTTATTGAAGAACCGCCTAGCCCGCCTAGGCGGCCGATTTGTCAAAAACTTGAATGGAGTTTTTTTTTTCAGATTTCTTTTTCCTGGAGGGTCTAGCATCTCTGCAAGTACATTTTGTCAATTATCAGTACCATAAGATGGGCAAAAAGAGTAAATCAAAAACTCCCACAGAGATGCAAGATAATATAGCTGTTGGTATCGGTGGCAGCTTCTTAGGTCCTCTTCGAACAGGTTTAGAAGATTCTTTCCATGCATATATTTTGCAGTCTTGTTTACTATGTAGTGTGAGTTTCCTTGTGAAAATGATTAAGCTTTCTTTGGAATAAACTTCGGGTAGTGTTCACTGGTTTGATTACATTTTGCAGATCCAGAGGCTATCGAAACAGCAAGGGAAGGCAACTGCATTTATAAGTACTCACGTATCAATTTTTAAGTGCTTATGCTTTCAAAATGTTTATTTTCTTTATGTTGGAGTTGTGGTGTTTAACATAGCCCATATTCAGGGACTATGTTAGATGCATTCTGTGTGTAAATATTTGGTTCTAGTCTTGGTAGTTGGGTTAAAGGATTATATGCGTATTTTTATCAGAGGATGGATGATTCTGGGTGGGTTGCCTGTTCTGCAGCGAGGGCATTGTCGAAGTCGGTTCCAGGTTTTGGCTCTATAAGGTTTCCCATTTGCACATGGCGGAACTAGTATATGCCGTCGACGACGTGCGATAGTGGTTGTTGCAAAGTGTAACTGAGCGACTATACTCTTTAAATATATTATTTAACCAATCAGCTATACGTTTATATATATATATATATATATATATATATCTCTCTCTCTCTCTCTGTTACCTTTTCTTGATAGACATTAGGATTTCTTTGGTGAAACCATGTTGCTGTGGTTTTTGTATACGGGCATGGATTGTGATGTAGATATGAGCTGTGATATCTTTTCAGATTTACATTAATTTCAGGATCAACGTGATTATCTTATTTCAACTCCCATGCCAGATGGAAATCTTTGCTACAATGATCTGTTAGATGCAACTGTGCTGGTATTATTATCTCTTTACTGACATCTTGTGTTGTTTCATCAAGCTTAACTTCTTGTTATATATATATATATATATATATATATATCCCTTGATGTTAACCCTTATGAAATTTGGTGTCAATGTTTGCACTTGACAGCTTTTCCAGAAGTCGTATCCAAATGAAGAATTCTTTTCCGAGACACCCTCACCTCAGAATTTGGAGGATGACGTTCCGATTAATCTAGAGGACTAATAGTATAAGGCCATTACCCGAGTCTCTATTGTCCCCCTTTGATATTCAATAATACATCCGTGTTTTGTACACGTCTTAAAGATTTGGTAAAGTTCACTTTTTTTAAAAGGCAAACATGCAATATGCGTATTATACATGTACGTAAATATTTTTCATGTTTAATACATGTATTTTTTTATAAAATTTTCAATAATACACACAGCTTCACGTATTATACATATAATTCTCACATATTATTGAATAAACATAATATATATTAAACAATTTACATTAATTATATATATTTTAATTAAATAATATAGCCGCGAGTCTATACCTTCTAAATACGTATTTAAAGAGTATCGCCGTGCGGCTATGCTATGTTTTTGACATGTGGGCGCCTAGCCATTAGACGGGTCCTCTTTTTTCATATTTTTTACTTTATTAATAGTATTTCCATGCGGCTATATATGGTTTTATAATTATTTTTTAAAACAGTGAAGTATAGCCGCACGGCTATACATGGTTTTAAATTTTTTTTTATTTCATGTAACTTTTCGAGATCTAGAACGTCCCAAGTCACTGGAAGCGGCTTGAGTTCTCAGACCCCCAAAACGCTGTTTTCTGCTGTAAAACTGGATTACATCTTCCCAATGTAACAGCAGAGACATTTTTTCCTTACATTTTCTTAATGTCATGCAATCAAAACTTCAATTTTGAACATAGGAGACAGTAAGTGATGGGCAGACATATTGTTCAAGTACATAGGAGACAGTAGCAACATAGAATGGAGAGTGTTGTTCAAGTACATATAACGAGCAACAATATTGAAATGTTTCATATTAGATGGGCTAATTTTCGTTTTAATTATTAACTTCAGGGTCTAGGGTTCAAGTCACTAAAAGGGCACACTTGGGTTTCTTTTAATTTTAATTTTAATTTTTAAGTGTTTTCGCTTGTTAATTTTACTTTGATGCTTTTGTCACGGCACATGTGCGCACCCTGTTCGACAAGCCTCCCATAGGCATGTTGATGAAAAAACCTATGCCGACGAAATTTCATCGGGAGAGGTCTACGTGACCTATGCCGACGAAATTTCGTTAGGAGGGGTCTTTTAAAAAATATATATATATATATATATAAATTCAGGATTTTTAGGTTAATTAATTTTTTAAAATTTTATTGTTAGTAATTAAATAACATATTTGCCTTATTTAATAAGTGAAATTAGCAATGATATTTTAAATATTATTTATTTAGTGAATAATTAGTATTAAATTTATTAATTAACTTCTTGAATTATATTACTTAATAAATAGTAATTCAATTTTCCCCTTTTTATTTTTCCATTTAATATTCACTAAGTAAAACATAAATACTAATCAAAGTAATTAAATGGAGAGCTACTTGAAGGGTATAGCCGAGCGGCTGGACTTTTAAAATATTCTATTATTCGGAGTACAGCCACGCGGCTATTCTTTTGAGGTGCCCTTTGTGAACACCCCACATTGAAAATCCACAATCCTATAACGGTCTTTATAAACAAAGCACTACGGTGGTTTGGTAAGTGTGGTTAACATTAAAGAGTTTGGGTAATGGGCTTGGCTACAGGCTCGGCTTCGGATTTGGCGCTGATTAATAATAATTATATTATATTAATCAAAGACTTGGGCCTTGGGGCTCTTGGGCTTTGGAGAGATTTAATTAAGACACCCAAACGAGAATAAGCAATTTATTTATTTTTCGTTTTGACATATCCTTTCAATTTAAATTTGAATGAAATTAGGTTTGAAAATTGCACAAAATAATTCAAAATAATTAATTACTATTCATTGAGCAATTTATGAAATAAGTAACATATTCAAATAGTCACTAAAGAAATAATAATTAAAATATAATTACTAATTAAAGTAATTCAAAAAGGATATGATATTACTTAATCACATATATATATATATATTAAATAAAGGAAGTTGGCCAGAAGAAAAAGTAAAGAAACTAATTTTAAAAATTAAAAATTAAAAAAATTAATTGAACACTTCCTAAATTTCGGCATAGGTCGATGCCGACAAAATTTGCCGGATTAGGTTTTCCCGAAGAAAAAACCTATGCCAACAAAATTTCGTCGGGAGAGGTCTTTAAAAAATATATATATATATATATATATATATAAACTCAGGATTTTTAGGTTAATTAATTTTTTAAAATTTTATTGTTAGTAATTAAATAACATATTTGCCTTATTTAATAAGTGAAATTAGCAATGATATTTTAATTATTATTTATTTAGTGAATAATTAGTAATTTATGGGTCCTATTAGTAAAGAAAGAAATTTACGTTTTTAAGTTGATCACCTGTCAGCTTTCCTGCTGAAGGCAATTTATGGGTCCTATTAGTAAAGAAAGAAAGCTAGTCTCATGCCAGGGATATGTTTCTATTTCTAGGCATCTTAAGAAATATTAAATATAATTGAAGCAAATCAGGGAGCATTTTTACAGAAGTAGAAACTATAAAATAATGAAAGCAGAAGTCAAAAGAGTCAGGTCCTTGTGTCAAAGGAAGAAGTTGCCAACTGAGTTGAATTTGGTCTAAATCGAACATCAGTAATTATCAAGGAGTGCCCCTCTGGTGTGCTTTCAGTTTGCAGTGCTTCCATATCCCAGACAACAACCTACTGACATGAAAAAACGAAAGAAAATCATTCACATAATTCCTTTTCTCATTAATCAATTGAAGTCACTAATTTGTTATCAGATAACAAGTACCTAAACCCAATCCGTAAATCAATTACTTAGCTTACAACAAGACTTGAACCTGGGCTCTTCGGTTCGGTTTCAATTCGAAAGGAAAGTGAGGAGAAATCTAATAGGAAAGAATTATAAAGCATGTCATTCTTTACCACTCCACTGGAATTACGATCCTGTGGCCATTTCCGGAGAAAATGAATGCCATTTGATGCTAACACCAAAATGGCATCACCTCCATTTGTGTATAACAGCCTTGATATAATGAGAAGCTACCAAAACATTTTAATGGCGAAATCTGAAACTTAAATATTAGATATTCCCATGCTTATATGCTCCCAGTGCATAGGCAGAGAAAAACTATAAATCAGTCTCAGAATTGAGAGACCTCATATTGAATTATTTATTTTTCTTTTTCTGAAAGATAGAGTACCTTCAGACAGAATTGCAATTATGAAACTTAAATATAGTATAGCCGAGCGGCTATACTATTTATTTTATTATATAAATAAAAAATTAATTAAATTAATTTTTTTAAATGGAACCGCCTAGCCCGCCTAGGCGGCTGATTTTTCGAAAACTTGAATGGCATTCTTTTTTTTAAGATTTATTTTTTCCTGGCCGGTCTATTGCAATTAGGAAACTTAAATATAGTATAGCCGCGCGGCTATACTATTTATTTATTGAAGAACCGCCTAGCCCGCCTAGGCGGCCGATTTGTCAAAAACTTGAATGGAGTTTTTTTTTTCAGATTTCTTCTTTCCTGGAGGGTCTAGCATCTCTGCAAGTAAATTTTGTCAATTATCAGTACCATAAGATGGGCAAAAAGAGTAAATCAAAAACTCCCACAGAGATGCAAGATAATATAGCTGTTGGTATCGGTGGCAGCTTCTTAGGTCCTCTTCGAACAGGTTTAGAAGATTCTTTCCATGCATATATTTTGCAGTCTTGTTTACTATGTAGTGTGAGTTTCCTTGTGAAAATGATTAAGCTTTCTTTGGAATAAACTTCGGGTAGTGTTCACTGGTTTGATTACATTTTGCAGATCCAGAGGCTATCGAAACAGCAAGGGGAAGGCAACTGCATTTATAAGTACTTACGTATCAATTTTTAAGTGCTTATGCTTTCAAATTTTCTTTATGTTTATTTTTGAAAGCAATCCGTATTCTGTGTGTTGGTTGGAGTTGTGGTGTTTAACATAGCCCATATTCAGGGACTATGTTAGATGCATTCTGTGTGTAAATATTTGGTTCTAGTCTTGGTAGTTGGGTTAAAGGATTATATGCGTATTTTTATCAGAGGATGGATGATTCTGGGTGCGGGTTGCCTGTTCTGCAGCGAGGGCATTGTCGAAGTCGGTTCCAGGTTTTGGCTCTATAAGGTTTCCCATTTGCACATGGCGGAACTGGTATATGCCGTCGACGACGTGGATAGTGGTTGTTGCAAAGTGTAACTGAGCGACTATACTCTTTAAATATATTATTTAACCAATCAGCTATACGTTTATATATATATATATATATATATATATCTGTCTCTCTCTCTCTGTTACCTTTTCTTGATAGACATTAGGATTTCTTTGGTGAAACCATGTTGCTGTGGTTTTTGTATACGGGCATGGATTGTGATGTAGATATGAGCTGTGATATCTTTTCAGATTTACATTAATTTCAGGATCAACGTGATTATCTTATTTCAACTCCCATGCCAGATGGAAATCTTTGCTACAATGATCTGTTAGATGCAACTGTGCTGGTATTATTATCTCTTTACTGACATCTTGTGTTGTTTCATCAAGCTTAACTTCTTGTTATTATATATATATATATATATATATATATCCCTTGATGTTAACCCTTATGAAATTTGGTGTCAATGTTTGCACTTGACAGCTTTTCCAGAAGTCGTATCCAAATGAAGAATTCTTTTCCGAGACACCCTCACCTCAGAATTTGGAGGATGACGTTCCGATTAATCTAGAGGACTAATAGTATAAGGCCATTACCCGAGTCTCTATTGTCCCCCTTTGATATTCAATAATACATCCGTGTTTTGTACACGTCTTAAAGATTTGGTAAAGTTCACTTTTTTTAAAAGGCAAACATGCAATATGCGTATTATACATGTACGTAAATATTTTTCATGTTTAATACATGTATTTTTTATATAAAATTTTCAATAATACACACAGCTTCACGTATTATACATATAATTCTCACATATTATTGAATAAACATAATATATATTAAACAATTTACATTAATTATATATATTTTAATTAAATAATATAGCCGCGAGTCTATACCTTCTAAATACGTATTTAAAGAGTATCGCCGTGCGGCTATGCTATGTTTTTGACATGTGGGCGCCTAGCCATTAGACGGGTCCTCTTTTTTCATATTTTTTACTTTATTAATAGTATTTCAACATGCGGCTATATATGGTTTTATAATTATTTTTTAAAACAGTGAAGTATAGCCGCACGGCTATACATGGTTTTTAAATTTTTTTTTGATTTCATGTAACTTTTCGAGATCTAGAACGTCCCAAGTCACTGGAAGCGGCTTGAGTTCTCCAGACCCCCAAAACGCTGTTTTCTGCTGTAAAACTGGATTACATCTTCCCAATGTAACAGCAGAGACATTTTTTCCTTACATTTTCTTAATGTCATGCAATCAAAACTTCAATTTTGAACATAGGAGACAGTAAGTGATGGGCAGACATATTGTTCAAGTACATAGGAGACAGTAGCAACATAGAATGGAGAGTGTTGTTCAAGTACATATAACGAGCAACAATATTGAAATGTTTCATATTAGATGGGCTAATTTTCGTTTTAATTATTAACTTCAGGGTCTAGGGTTCAAGTCACTAAAAGGGCACACTTGGGTTTCTTTTAATTTTAATTTTAATTTTTAAGTGTTTTCGCTTGTTAATTTTACTTTGATGCTTTTGTCACGGCACATGTGCGCACCCTGTTCGACAAGCCTCCCATAGGCATGTTGATGAAAAAACCTATGCCGACGAAATTTCATCGGGAGAGGTCTACGTGACCTATGCCGACGAAATTTCGTTAGGAGGGGTCTTTTAAAAAAATATATATATATATATATATAAATTCAGGATTTTTAGGTTAATTAATTTTTTAAAATTTTATTGTTAGTAATTAAATAACATATTTGCCTTATTTAATAAGTGAAATTAGCAATGATATTTTAAATATTATTTATTTAGTGAATAATTAGTATTAAATTTATTAATTAACTTCTTGAATTATATTACTTAATAAATAGTAATTCAATTTTCCCCTTTTTATTTTTCCATTTAATATTCACTAAGTAAAACATAAATACTAATCAAAGTAATTAAATGGAGAGCTACTTGAAGGGTATAGCCGAGCGGCTGGACTTTTAAAATATTCTATTATTCGGAGTACAGCCACGCGGCTATTCTTTTGAGGTGCCCTTTGTGAACACCCCACATTGAAAATCCACAATCCTATAACGGTCTTTATAAACAAAGCACTACGGTGGTTTGGTAAGTGTGGTTAACATTAAAGAGTTTGGGTAATGGGCTTGGCTACAGGCTCGGCTTCGGATTTGGCGCTGATTAATAATAATTATATTATATTAATCAAAGACTTGGGCCTTGGGGCTCTTGGGCTTTGGAGAGATTTAATTAAGACACCCAAACGAGAATAAGCAATTTATTTATTTTTCGTTGTTGACATATCCTTTCAATTTAAATTTGAATGAAATTAGGTTTGAAAATTGCACAAAATAATTCAAAATAATTAATTACTATTCATTGAGCAATTTATGAAATAAGTAACATATTCAAATAGTCACTAAAGAAATAATAATTAAAATATAATTACTAATTAAAGTAATTCAAAAAGGATATGATATTACTTAATCACATATATATATTAAATAAAGGAAGTTGGCCAGAAGAAAAAGTAAAGAAACTAATTTTAAAAATTAAAAATTAAAAAAAAAATTAATTGAACACTTCCCCTCGGCATAGGTCGATGCCGACAAAATTTGCCGGATTAGGTTTTCCCCGAAGAAAAAACCTATGCCAACAAAATTTCGTCGGGAGAGGTCTTTAAAAATATATATATATATATATATATATATATAAACTCAGGATTTTTAGGTTAATTAATTTTTTAAAATTTTATTGTTAGTAATTAAATAACATATTTGCCTTATTTAATAAGTGAAATTAGCAATGATATTTTAATTATTATTTATTTAGTGAATAATTAGTAATTTATGGGTCCTATTAGTAAAGAAAGTGTTTTTAAGTTGATCACCTGTCAGTGAAGGCAATTTATGGGTCCTATTAGTAAAGAAAGAAAGCTAGTCTCATGCCAGGGATATGTTTCTATTTCTAGGCATCTTAAGAAATATTAAATATAATTGAAGCAAATCAGGGAGCATTTTTACAGAAGTAGAAACTATAAAATAATGAAAGCAGAAGTCAAAAGAGTCAGGTCCTTGTGTCAAAGGAAGAAGTTGCCAACTGAGTTGAATTTGGTCTAAATCGAACATCAGTAATTATCAAGGAGTGCCCCTCTGGTGTGCTTTCAGTTTGCAGTGCTTCCATATCCCAGACAACAACCTACTGACATGAAAAACGAAAGAAAATCATTCACATAATTCCTTTTCTCATTAATCAATTGAAGTCACTAATTTGTTATCAGATAACAAGTACCTAAACCCAATCCGTAAATCAATTACTTAGCTTACAACAAGACTTGAACCTGGGCTCTTCGGTTCGGTTTCAATTCGAAAGGAAAGTGAGGAGAAATCTAATAGGAAAGAATTATAAAGCATGTCATTCTTTACCACTCCACTGGAATTAAGATCCTGTGGCCATTTCCGGAGAAAATGAATGCCATTTGATGCTAACACCAAAATGGCATCACCTCCATTTGTGTATAACAGCCTTGATATAATGAGAAGCTACCAAAACATTTTAATGGCGAAATCTGAAACTTAAATATTAGATATTCCCATGCTTATATGCTCCCAGTGCATAGGCAGAGAAAAACTATAAATCAGTCTCAGAATTGAGAGACCTCATATTGAATTATTTATTTTTCTTTTTCTGAAAGATAGAGTACCTTCAGACAGAATTGCAATTATGAAACTTAAATATAGTATAGCCGAGCGGCTATACTATTTATTTTATTATATAAATAAAAAATTAATTAATTATTATTTTTTTAAATGGAACCGCCTAGCCCGCCTAGGCGGCTGATTTTTCGAAAACTTGAATGGCATTCTTTTTTTTAAGATTTATTTTTTCCTGGCCGGTCTATTGCAATTATGAAACTTAAATATAGTATAGCCGCGCGGCTATACCATTTATTTATTGAAGAACCGCCTAGCCCGCCTAGGCGGCCGATTTGTCAAAAACTTGAATGGAGTTTTTTTCAGATTTCTTTTTTCCTGGAGGGTCTAGCATCTCTGCAAGTAACATTTTGTCAATTATCAGTACCATAAGATGGGCAAAAAGAGTAAATCAAAAACTCCCACAGAGATGCAAGATAATATAGCTGTTGGTATCGGTGGCAGCTTCTTAGGTCCTCTTCGAACAGGTTTAGAAGATTCTTTCCATGCATATATTTTGCAGTCTTGTTTACTATGTAGTGTGAGTTTCCTTGTGAAAATGATTAAGCTTTCTTTGGAATAAACTTCGGGTAGTGTTCACTGGTTTGATTACATTTTGCAGATCCAGAGGCTATCGAAACAGCAAGGGGAAGGCAACTGCATTTATAAGTACTCACGTATCAATTTTTAAGTGCTTATGCTTTCAAATTTTCTTTATGTTTATTTTTTTATGTTGGAGTTGTGGTGTTTAACATAGCCCATATTCAGGGACTATGTTAGATGCATTCTGTGTGTAAATATTTGGTTCTAGTCTTGGTAGTTGGGTTAAAGGATTATATGCGTATTTTTATCAGAGGATGGATGATTCTGGGTGGGGTTGCCTGTTCTGCAGCGAGGGCATTGTCGAAGTCGGTTCCAGGTTTTGGCTCTATAAGGTTTCCCATTTGCACATGGCGGAACTAGTATATGCCGTCGACGAAGTGCGATAGTGGTTGTTGCAAAGTGTAACTGAGCGACTATACTCTTTAAATATATTATTTAACCAATCAGCTATACGTTTATATATATATATATATATATATATATATCTCTCTCTCTCTCTCTGTTACCTTTTCTTGATAGACATTAGGATTTCTTTGGTGAAACCATGTTGCTGTGGTTTTTGTATACGGGGCATGGATTGTGATGTAGATATGAGCTGTGATATCTTTTCAGATTTACATTAATTTCAGGATCAACGTGATTATCTTATTTCAACTCCCATGCCAGATGGAAATCTTTGCTACAATGATCTGTTAGATGCAACTGTGCTGGTATTATTATCTCTTTACTGACATCTTGTGTTGTTTCATCAAGCTTAACTTCTTGTTATTATATATATATTGTATATTATATATCCCTTGATGTTAACCCTTATGAAATTTGGTGTCAATGTTTGCACTTGACAGCTTTTCCAGAAGTCGTATCCAAATGAAGAATTCTTTTCCGAGACACCCTCACCTCAGAATTTGGAGGATGACGTTCCGATTAATCTAGAGGACTAATAGTATAAGGCCATTACCCGAGTCTCTATTGTCCCCCTTTGATATTCAATAATACATCCGTGTTTTGTACACGTCTTAAAGATTTGGTAAAGTTCACTTTTTTTAAAAGGCAAACATGCAATATGCGTATTATACATGTACGTAAATATTTTTCATGTTTAATACATGTATTTTTTTATAAAATTTTCAATAATACACACAGCTTCACGTATTATACATATAATTCTCACATATTATTGAATAAACATAATATATATTAAACAATTTACATTAATTATATATATTTTAATTAAATAATATAGCCGCGAGTCTATACCTTCTAAATACGTATTTAAAGAGTATCGCCGTGCGGCTATGCTTTTGTTTTTGACATGTGGGCGCCTAGCCATTAGACGGGTCCTCTTTTTTCATATTTTTTTACTTTATTAATAGTATTTCCACGCGGCTATATATGGTTTTATAATTTTTTTTAAAACAGTGAAGTATAGCCGCACGGCTATACATGGTTTTAAATTTTTTTTTGATTTCATGTAACTTTTCGAGATCTAGAACGTCCCAAGTCACTGGAAGCGGCTTGAGTTCTCCAGACCCCCAAAAAACGCTGTTTTCTGCTGTAAAACTGGATTACATCTTCCCAATGTAACAGCAGAGACATTTTTTCCTTACATTTTCTTAATGTCATGCAATCAAAACTTCAATTTTGAACATAGGAGACAGTAAGTGATGGGCAGACATATTGTTCAAGTACATAGGAGACAGTAGCAACATAGAATGGAGAGTGTTGTTCAAGTACATATAACGAGCAACAATATTGAAATGTTTCATATTAGATGGGCTAATTTTCGTTTTAATTATTAACTTCAGGGTCTAGGGTTCAAGTCACTAAAAGGGCACACTTGGGTTTCTTTTAATTTTAATTTTAATTTTTAAGTGTTTTCGCTTGTTAATTTTACTTTGATGCTTTTGTCACGGCACATGTGCGCACCCTGTTCGACAAGCCTCCCATAGGCATGTTGATGAAAAAACCTATGCCGACGAAATTTCATCGGGAGAGGTCTACGTGACCTATGCCGACGAAATTTCGTTAGGAGGGGTCTTTTAAAAAAAAATATATATATATATATATATAAATTCAGGATTTTTAGGTTAATTAATTTTTTAAAATTTTATTGTTAGTAATTAAATAACATATTTGCCTTATTTAATAAGTGAAATTAGCAATGATATTTTAAATATTATTTATTTAGTGAATAATTAGTATTAAATTTATTAATTAACTTCTTGAATTATATTACTTAATAAATAGTAATTCAATTTTCCCCTTTTTATTTTTCCATTTAATATTCACTAAGCAAAACATAAATACTAATCAAAGTAATTAAATGGAGAGCTACTTGAAGGGTATAGCCGTGCGGCTGGACTTTTAAAATATTCTATTATTCGGAGTACAGCCACGCGGCTATTCTTTTGAGGTGCCCTTTGTGAACACCCCACATTGAAAATCCACAATCCTATAACGGTCTTTATAAACAAAGCACTACGGTGGTTTGGTAAGTGTGGTTAACATTAAAGAATTTGGGTAATGGGCTTGGCTACAGGCTCGGCTTCGGATTTGCTGATTAATAATAATTATATTATATTAATCAAAGACTTGGGCCTTGGGGCTCTTGGGCTTTGGAGAGATTTAATTAAGACACCCAAACGAGAATAAGCAATTTATTTATTTTTCGTTTTTGACATATCCTTTCAATTTAAATTTGAATGAAATTAGGTTTGAAAATTGCACAAAATAATTCAAAATAATTAATTACTATTCATTGAGCAATTTATGAAATAAGTAACATATTCAAATAGTCACTAAAGAAATAATAATTAAAATATAATTACTAATTAAAGTAATTCAAAAAGGATATGATATTACTTAATCACATATATATATTAAATAAAGGAAGTTGGCCAGAAGAAAAAGTAAAGAAACTAATTTTAAAAATTAAAAATTAAAAAAATTAATTGAACACTTCCCGTCGGCATAGTCGATGCCGACAAAATTTGCCGGATTAGGTTTTCCCGAAGAAAAAACCTATGCCAACAAAATTTCGTCGGGAGAGGTCTTTAAAAAAATATATATATATATATATATATATAAACTCAGGATTTTTAGGTTAATTAATTTTTTAAAATTTTATTGTTAGTAATTAAATAACATATTTGCCTTATTTAATAAGTGAAATTAGCAATGATATTTTAATTATTATTTATTTAGTGAATAATTAGTAATTTATGGGTCCTATTAGTAAAGAAAGAAATTTACGTTTTTAAGTTGATCACCTGTCAGCTTTCCTGCTGAAGGCAATTTATGGGTCCTATTAGTAAAGAAAGAAAGCTAGTCTCATGCCAGGGATATGTTTCTATTTCTAGGCATCTTAAGAAATATTAAATATAATTGAAGCAAATCAGGGAGCATTTTTACAGAAGTAGAAACTATAAAATAATGAAAGCAGAAGTCAAAAGAGTCAGGTCCTTGTGTCAAAGGAAGAAGTTGCCAACTGAGTTGAATTTGGTCTAAATCGAACATCAGTAATTATCAAGGAGTGCCCCTCTGGTGTGCTTTCAGTTTGCAGTGCTTCCATATCCCAGACAACAACCTACTGACATGAAAAAACGAAAGAAAATCATTCACATAATTCCTTTTCTCATTAATCAATTGAAGTCACTAATTTGTTATCAGATAACAAGTACCTAAACCCAATCCGTAAATCAATTACTTAGCTTACAACAAGACTTGAACCTGGGCTCTTCGGTTCGGTTTCAATTCGAAAGGAAAGTGAGGAGAAATCTAATAGGAAAGAATTATAAAGCATGTCATTCTTTACCACTCCACTGGAATTAAGATCCTGTGGCCATTTCCGGAGAAAATGAATGCCATTTGATGCTAACACCAAAATGGCATCACCTCCATTTGTGTATAACAGCCTTGATGTTGATATAATGAGAAGCTACCAAAACATTTTAATGGCGAAATCTGAAACTTAAATATTAGATATTCCCATGCTTATATGCTCCCAGTGCATAGGCAGAGAAAAACTATAAATCAGTCTCAGAATTGAGAGACCTCATATTGAATTATTTATTTTTCTTTTTCTGAAAGATAGAGTACCTTCAGACAGAATTGCAATTATGAAACTTAAATATAGTATAGCCGAGCGGCTATACTATTTATTTTATTTATAACAGATAAATAAAAAATTAATTAATTATTATTTTTTTAAATGGAACCGCCTAGCCCGCCTAGGCGGCTGATTTTTCGAAAACTTGAATGGCATTCTTTTTTTTAAGATTTATTTTTTCCTGGCCGGTCTATTGCAATTAGGAAACTTAAATATAGTATAGCCGCGCGGCTATACATTTATTTATTGAAGAACCGCCTAGCCCGCCTAGGCGGCCGATTTGTCAAAAACTTGAATGGAGTTTTTTTCAGATTTCTTCTTTCCTGGAGGGTCTAGCATCTCTGCAAGTAACATTTTGTCAATTATCAGTACCATAAGATGGGCAAAAAGAGTAAATCAAAAACTCCCACAGAGATGCAAGATAATATAGCTGTTGGTATCGGTGGCAGCTTCTTAGGTCCTCTTCGAACAGGTTTAGAAGATTCTTTCCATGCATATATTTTGCAGTCTTGTTTACTATGTAGTGTGAGTTTCCTTGTGAAAATGATTAAGCTTTCTTTGGAATAAACTTCGGGTAGTGTTCACTGGTTTGATTACATTTTGCAGATCCAGAGGCTATCGAAACAGCAAGGGGAAGGCAACTGCATTTATAAGTACTCACGTATCAATTTTTAAGTGCTTATGCTTTCAAATTTTCTTT
The DNA here is from genome assembly GCF_029339155.1 of Prunus mume. NCBI lineage: Eukaryota > Viridiplantae > Streptophyta > Magnoliopsida > Rosales > Rosaceae > Prunus > Prunus mume. Next base: position 1,419,497 of record NC_142699.1, on the reverse strand, counting down.
ATGTTTATTTTTTTATTCTGTGTGTTGTTGGAGTTGTGGTGTTTAACATAGCCCATATTCAGGGACTATGTTAGATGCATTCTGTGTGTAAATATTTGGTTCTAGTCTTGGTAGTTGGGTTAAAGGATTATATGCGTATTTTTATCAGAGGATGGATGATTCTGGGTGGGGGTTGCCTGTTCTGCAGCGAGGGCATTGTCGAAGTCGGTTCCAGGTTTTGGCTCTATAAGGTTTCCCATTTGCACATGGCGGAACTAGTATATGCCGTCGACGACGAAGTGCGATAGTGGTTGTTGCAAAGTGTAACTGAGCGACTATACTCTTTAAATATATTATTTAACCAATCAGCTATACGTTTATATATATATATATATATATATCTCTCTGTCTCTCTCTCTGTTACCTTTTCTTGATAGACATTAGGATTTCTTTGGTGAAACCATGTTGCTGTGGTTTTTGTATACGGGGCATGGATTGTGATGTAGATATGAGCTGTGATATCTTTTCAGATTTACATTAATTTCAGGATCAACGTGATTATCTTATTTCAACTCCCATGCCAGATGGAAATCTTTGCTACAATGATCTGTTAGATGCAACTGTGCTGGTATTATTATCTCTTTACTGACATCTTGTGTTGTTTCATCAAGCTTAACTTCTTGTTATTATATATATATATATATATATATATATCCCTTGATGTTAACCCTTATGAAATTTGGTGTCAATGTTTGCACTTGACAGCTTTTCCAGAAGTCGTATCCAAATGAAGAATTCTTTTCCGAGACACCCTCACCTCAGAATTTGGAGGATGACGTTCCGATTAATCTAGAGGACTAATAGTATAAGGCCATTACCCGAGTCTCTATTGTCCCCCTTTGATATTCAATAATACATCCGTGTTTTGTACACGTCTTAAAGATTTGGTAAAGTTCACTTTTTTTAAAAGGCAAACATGCAATATGCGTATTATACATGTACGTAAATATTTTTCATGTTTAATACATGTATTTTTTTATAAAATTTTCAATAATACACACAGCTTCACGTATTATACATATAATTCTCACATATTATTGAATAAACATAATATATATTAAACAATTTACATTAATTATATATATTTTAATTAAATAATATAGCCGCGAGTCTATACCTTCTAAATACGTATTTAAAGAGTATCGCCGTGCGGCTATGCTATGTTTTTGACATGTGGGCGCCTAGCCATTAGACGGGTCCTCTTTTTTCATATTTTTTTACTTTATTAATAGTATTTCCAATGCGGCTATATATGGTTTTATAATTATTTTTTAAAACAGTGAAGTATAGCCGCACGGCTATACATGGTTCTTAAATTTTTTTTTGATTTCATGTAACTTTTCGAGATCTAGAACGTCCCAAGTCACTGGAAGCGGCTTGAGTTCTCCAGACCCCCAAAAAACGCTGTTTTCTGCTGTAAAACTGGATTACATCTTCCCAATGTAACAGCAGAGACATTTTTTCCTTACATTTTCTTAATGTCATGCAATCAAAACTTCAATTTTGAACATAGGAGACAGTAAGTGATGGGCAGACATATTGTTCAAGTACATAGGAGACAGTAGCAACATAGAATGGAGAGTGTTGTTCAAGTACATATAACGAGCAACAATATTGAAATGTTTCATATTAGATGGGCTAATTTTCGTTTTAATTATTAACTTCAGGGTCTAGGGTTCAAGTCACTAAAAGGGCACACTTGGGTTTCTTTTAATTTTAATTTTAATTTTTAAGTGTTTTCGCTTGTTAATTTTACTTTGATGCTTTTGTCACGGCACATGTGCGCACCCTGTTCGACAAGCCTCCCATAGGCATGTTGATGAAAAAACCTATGCCGACGAAATTTCATCGGGAGAGGTCTACGTGACCTATGCCGACGAAATTTCGTTAGGAGGGGTCTTTTAAAAAATATATATATATATATATATATAAATTCAGGATTTTTAGGTTAATTAATTTTTTAAAATTTTATTGTTAGTAATTAAATAACATATTTGCCTTATTTAATAAGTGAAATTAGCAATGATATTTTAAATATTATTTATTTAGTGAATAATTAGTATTAAATTTATTAATTAACTTCTTGAATTATATTACTTAATAAATAGTAATTCAATTTTCCCCTTTTTATTTTTCCATTTAATATTCACTAAGTAAAACATAAATACTAATCAAAGTAATTAAATGGAGAGCTACTTGAAGGGTATAGCCGTGCGGCTGGACTTTTAAAATATTCTATTATTCGAGTACAGCCACGCGGCTATTCTTTTGAGGTGCCCTTTGTGAACACCCCACATTGAAAATCCACAATCCTATAACGGTCTTTATAAACAAAGCACTACGGTGGTTTGGTAAGTGTGGTTAACATTAAAGAGTTTGGGTAATGGGCTTGGCTACAGGCTCGGCTTCGGATTTGGCGCTGATTAATAATAATTATATTATATTAATCAAAGACTTGGGCCTTGGGGCTCTTGGGCTTTGGAGAGATTTAATTAAGACACCCAAACGAGAATAAGCAATTTATTTATTTTTCGTTTTGACATATCCTTTCAATTTAAATTTGAATGAAATTAGGTTTGAAAATTGCACAAAATAATTCAAAATAATTAATTACTATTCATTGAGCAATTTATGAAATAAGTAACATATTCAAATAGTCACTAAAGAAATAATAATTAAAATATAATTACTAATTAAAGTAATTCAAAAAGGATATGATATTACTTAATCACATATATATATTAAATAAAGGAAGTTGGCCAGAAGAAAAAGTAAAGAAACTAATTTTAAAAATTAAAAATTAAAAAACACTTCCCCTCGTCGGCATAGGTCGATGCCGACAAAATTTGCCGGATTAGGTTTTCCCCGAAGAAAAAACCTATGCCAACAAAATTTCGTCGGGAGAGGTCTTTAAAAATATATATATATATATATATATATATATAAACTCAGGATTTTTAGGTTAATTAATTTTTTAAAATTTTATTGTTAGTAATTAAATAACATATTTGCCTTATTTAATAAGTGAAATTAGCAATGATATTTTAATTATTATTTATTTAGTGAATAATTAGTAATTTATGGGTCCTATTAGTAAAGAAAGAAATTTACGTTTTTAAGTTGATCACCTGTCAGCTTTCCTGCTGAAGGCAATTTATGGGTCCTATTAGTAAAGAAAGAAAGCTAGTCTCATGCCAGGGATATGTTTCTATTTCTAGGCATCTTAAGAAATATTAAATATAATTGAAGCAAATCAGGGAGCATTTTTACAGAAGTAGAAACTATAAAATAATGAAAGCAGAAGTCAAAAGAGTCAGGTCCTTGTGTCAAAGGAAGAAGTTGCCAACTGAGTTGAATTTGGTCTAAATCGAACATCAGTAATTATCAAGGAGTGCCCCTCTGGTGTGCTTTCAGTTTGCAGTGCTTCCATATCCCAGACAACAACCTACTGACATGAAAAAACGAAAGAAAATCATTCACATAATTCCTTTTCTCATTAATCAATTGAAGTCACTAATTTGTTATCAGATAACAAGTACCTAAACCCAATCCGTAAATCAATTACTTAGCTTACAACAAGACTTGAACCTGGGCTCTTCGGTTCGGTTTCAATTCGAAAGGAAAGTGAGGAGAAATCTAATAGGAAAGAATTATAAAGCATGTCATTCTTTACCACTCCACTGGAATTAAGATCCTGTGGCCATTTCCGGAGAAAATGAATGCCATTTGATGCTAACACCAAAATGGCATCACCTCCATTTGTGTATAACAGCCTTGATGTTGATATAATGAGAAGCTACCAAAACATTTTAATGGCGAAATCTGAAACTTAAATATTAGATATTCCCATGCTTATATGCTCCCAGTGCATAGGCAGAGAAAAACTATAAATCAGTCTCAGAATTGAGAGACCTCATATTGAATTATTTATTTTTCTTTTTCTGAAAGATAGAGTACCTTCAGACAGAATTGCAATTATGAAACTTAAATATAGTATAGCCGAGCGGCTATACTATTTATTTTATTTATAACAGATAAATAAAAAATTAATTAAATTATTATTTTTTTAAATGGAACCGCCTAGCCCGCCTAGGCGGCTGATTTTTCAAAACTTGAATGGCATTCTTTTTTAAGATTTATTTTTTCCTGGCCGGTCTATTGCAATTATGAAACTTAAATATAGTATAGCCGCGCGGCTATACCATTTATTTATTGAAGAACCGCCTAGCCCGCCTAGGCGGCCGATTTGTCAAAAACTTGAATGGAGTTTTTTTTTTTCAGATTTCTTTTTCCTGGAGGGTCTAGCATCTCTGCAAGTACATTTTGTCAATTCTCAGTACCATAAGATGGGCAAAAAGAGTAAATCAAAAACTCCCACAGAGATGCAAGATAATATAGCTGTTGGTATCGGTGGCAGCTTCTTAGGTCCTCTTCGAACACGTTTAGAAGATTCTTTCCATGCATATATTTTGCAGTCTTGTTTACTATGTAGTGTGAGTTTCCTTGTGAAAATGATTAAGCTTTCTTTGGAATAAACTTCGGGTAGTGTTCACTGGTTTGATTACATTTTGCAGATCCAGAGGCTATCGAAACAGCAAGGGGAAGGCAACTGCATTTATAAGTACTCACGTATCAATTTTTAAGTGCTTATGCTTTCAAATTTTCTTTATGTTGGAGTTGTGGTGTTTAACATAGCCCATATTCAGGGACTATGTTAGATGCATTCTGTGTGTAAATATTTGGTTCTAGTCTTGGTAGTTGGGTTAAAGGATTATATGCGTATTTTTATCAGAGGATGGATGATTCTGGGTGGGGTTGCCTGTTCTGCAGCGAGGGCATTGTCGAAGTCGGTTCCAGGTTTTGGCTCTATAAGGTTTCCCATTTGCACATGGCGGAACTAGTATATGCCGTCGACGAGTACGATAGTGGTTGTTGCAAAGTGTAACTGAGCGACTATACTCTTTAAATATATTATTTAACCAATCAGCTATACGTTTATATATATATATATATATATATATCTCTCTCTCTCTCTGTTACCTTTTCTTGATAGACATTAGGATTTCTTTGGTGAAACCATGTTGCTGTGGTTTTTGTATACGGGCATGGATTGTGATGTAGATATGAGCTGTGATATCTTTTCAGATTTACATTAATTTCAGGATCAACGTGATTATCTTATTTCAACTCCCATGCCAGATGGAAATCTTTGCTACAATGATCTGTTAGATGCAACTGTGCTGGTATTATTATCTCTTTACTGACATCTTGTGTTGTTTCATCAAGCTTAACTTCTTGTTATTATATATCCCTTGATGTTAACCCTTATGAAATTTGGTGTCAATGTTTGCACTTGACAGCTTTTCCAGAAGTCGTATCCAAATGAAGAATTCTTTTCCGAGACACCCTCACCTCAGAATTTGGAGGATGACGTTCCGATTAATCTAGAGGACTAATAGTATAAGGCCATTACCCGAGTCTCTATTGTCCCCCTTTGATATTCAATAATGCATCCGTGTTTTGTACACGTCTTAAAGATTTGGTAAAGTTCACTTTTTTTAAAAGGCAAACATGCAATATGCGTATTATACATGTACGTAAATATTTTTCATGTTTAATACATGTATTTTTTTATAAAATTTTCAATAATACACACAGCTTCACGTATTATACATATAATTCTCACATATTATTGAATAAACATAATATATATTAAACAATTTACATTAATTATATATATTTTAATTAAATAATATAGCCGCGAGTCTATACCTTCTAAATACGTATTTAAAGAGTATCGCCGTGCGGCTATGCTTTGTTTTTGACATGTGGGCGCCTAGCCATTAGACGGGTCCTCTTTTTTCATATTTTTTACTTTATTAATAGTATTTCATGCGGCTATATATGGTTTTATAATTTTTTTTAAAACAGTGAAGTATAGCCGCACGGCTATACATGGTTCTTAAATTTTTTTTTGATTTCATGTAACTTTTCGAGATCTAGAACGTCCCAAGTCACTGGAAGCGGCTTGAGTTCTCAGACCCCCAAAAAACGCTGTTTTCTGCTGTAAAACTGGATTACATCTTCCCAATGTAACAGCAGAGACATTTTTTCCTTACATTTTCTTAATGTCATGCAATCAAAACTTCAATTTTGAACATAGGAGACAGTAAGTGATGGGCAGACATATTGTTCAAGTACATAGGAGACAGTAGCAACATAGAATGGAGAGTGTTGTTCAAGTACATATAACGAGCAACAATATTGAAATGTTTCATATTAGATGGGCTAATTTTCGTTTTAATTATTAACTTCAGGGTCTAGGGTTCAAGTCACTAAAAGGGCACACTTGGGTTTCTTTTAATTTTAATTTTAATTTTTAAGTGTTTTCGCTTGTTAATTTTACTTTGATGCTTTTGTCACGGCACATGTGCGCACCCTGTTCGACAAGCCTCCCATAGGCATGTTGATGAAAAAACCTATGCCGACGAAATTTCATCGGGAGAGGTCTACGTGACCTATGCCGACGAAATTTCGTTAGGAGGGGTCTTTTAAAAAATATATATATATATATATATATAAATTCAGGATTTTTAGGTTAATTAATTTTTTAAAATTTTATTGTTAGTAATTAAATAACATATTTGCCTTATTTAATAAGTGAAATTAGCAATGATATTTTAAATATTATTTATTTAGTGAATAATTAGTATTAAATTTATTAATTAACTTCTTGAATTATATTACTTAATAAATAGTAATTCAATTTTCCCCTTTTTATTTTTCCATTTAATATTCACTAAGTAAAACATAAATACTAATCAAAGTAATTAAATGGAGAGCTACTTGAAGGGTATAGCCGTGCGGCTGGACTTTTAAAATATTCTATTATTCGGAGTACAGCCACGCGGCTATTCTTTTGAGGTGCCCTTTGTGAACACCCCACATTGAAAATCCACAATCCTATAACGGTCTTTATAAACAAAGCACTACGGTGGTTTGGTAAGTGTGGTTAACATTAAAGAAGTTTGGGTAATGGGCAGCTACAGGCTCGGCTTCGGATTTGGCGCTGATTAATAATAATTATATTATATTAATCAAAGACTTGGGCCTTGGGGCTCTTGGGCTTTGGAGAGATTTAATTAAGACACCCAAACGAGAATAAGCAATTTATTTATTTTTCGTTGTTGACATATCCTTTCAATTTAAATTTGAATGAAATTAGGTTTGAAAATTGCACAAAATAATTCAAAATAATTAATTACTATTCATTGAGCAATTTATGAAATAAGTAACATATTCAAATAGTCACTAAAGAAATAATAATTAAAATATAATTACTAATTAAAGTAATTCAAAAAGGATATGATATTACTTAATCACATATATATATATATATTAAATAAAGGAAGTTGGCCAGAAGAAAAAGTAAAGAAACTAATTTTAAAAATTAAAAATTAAAATTGAACACTTCCCCTCGTCGGCATAGGTCGATGCCGACAAAATTTGCCGGATTAGGTTTTCCCCGAAGAAAAAACCTATGCCAACAAAATTTCGTCGGGAGAGGTCTTTAAAAATATATATATATATATATATATATATAAACTCAGGATTTTTAGGTTAATTAATTTTTTAAAATTTTATTGTTAGTAATTAAATAACATATTTGCCTTATTTAATAAGTGAAATTAGCAATGATATTTTAATTATTATTTATTTAGTGAATAATTAGTAATTTATGGGTCCTATTAGTAAAGAAAGTGTTTTTAAGTTGATCACCTGTCAGCTTTCCTGCTGAAGGCAATTTATGGGTCCTATTAGTAAAGAAAGAAAGCTAGTCTCATGCCAGGGATATGTTTCTATTTCTAGGCATCTTAAGAAATATTAAATATAATTGAAGCAAATCAGGGAGCATTTTTACAGAAGTAGAAACTATAAAATAATGAAAGCAGAAGTCAAAAGAGTCAGGTCCTTGTGTCAAAGGAAGAAGTTGCCAACTGAGTTGAATTTGGTCTAAATCGAACATCAGTAATTATCAAGGAGTGCCCCTCTGGTGTGCTTTCAGTTTGCAGTGCTTCCATATCCCAGACAACAACCTACTGACATGAAAAAACGAAAGAAAATCATTCACATAATTCCTTTTCTCATTAATCAATTGAAGTCACTAATTTGTTATCAGATAACAAGTACCTAAACCCAATCCGTAAATCAATTACTTAGCTTACAACAAGACTTGAACCTGGGCTCTTCGGTTCGGTTTCAATTCGAAAGGAAAGTGAGGAGAAATCTAATAGGAAAGAATTATAAAGCATGTCATTCTTTACCACTCCACTGGAATTAAGATCCTGTGGCCATTTCCGGAGAAAATGAATGCCATTTGATGCTAACACCAAAATGGCATCACCTCCATTTGTGTATAACAGCCTTGATGTTGATATAATGAGAAGCTACCAAAACATTTTAATGGCGAAATCTGAAACTTAAATATTAGATATTCCCATGCTTATATGCTCCCAGTGCATAGGCAGAGAAAAACTATAAATCAGTCTCAGAATTGAGAGACCTCATATTGAATTATTTATTTTTCTTTTTCTGAAAGATAGAGTACCTTCAGACAGAATTGCAATTATGAAACTTAAATATAGTATAGCCGAGCGGCTATACTATTTATTTTATTTATAACAGATAAATAAAAAATTAATTAAATTATTATTTTTTTAAATGGAACCGCCTAGCCCGCCTAGGCGGCTGATTTTTCGAAAACTTGAATGGCATTCTTTTTTTTAAGATTTATTTTTTCCTGGCCGGTCTATTGCAATTATGAAACTTAAATATAGTATAGCCGCGCGGCTATACCATTTATTTATTTATTGAAGAACCGCCTAGCCCGCCTAGGCGGCCGATTTGTCAAAAACTTGAATGGAGTTTTTTTTTTCAGATTTCTTTTTCCTGGAGGGTCTAGCATCTCTGCAAGTACATTTTGTCAATTATCAGTACCATAAGATGGGCAAAAAGAGTAAATCAAAAACTCCCACAGAGATGCAAGATAATATAGCTGTTGGTATCGGTGGCAGCTTCTTAGGTCCTCTTCGAACACGTTTAGAAGATTCTTTCCATGCATATATTTTGCAGTCTTGTTTACTATGTAGTGTGAGTTTCCTTGTGAAAATGATTAAGCTTTCTTTGGAATAAACTTCGGGTAGTGTTCACTGGTTTGATTACATTTTGCAGATCCAGAGGCTATCGAAACAGCAAGGGGAAGGCAACTGCATTTGTAAGTACTCACGTATCAATTTTTAAGTGCTTATGCTTTCAAATTTTCTGAAAGCAATCCGTATGTTGGAGTTGTGGTGTTTAACATAGCCCATATTCAGGGACTATGTTAGATGCATTCTGTGTGTAAATATTTGGTTCTAGTCTTGGTAGTTGGGTTAAAGGATTATATGCGTATTTTTATCAGAGGATGGATGATTCTGGGTGGGGTTGCCTGTTCTGCAGCGAGGGCATTGTCGAAGTCGGTTCCAGGTTTTGGCTCTATAAGGTTTCCCATTTGCACATGGCGGAACTAGTATATGCCGTCGACGAAGTGCGATAGTGGTTGTTGCAAAGTGTAACTGAGCGACTATACTCTTTAAATATATTATTTAACCAATCAGCTATACGTTTATATATATATATATATATATATATCTCTCTCTCTCTCTGTTACCTTTTCTTGATAGACATTAGGATTTCTTTGGTGAAACCATGTTGCTGTGGTTTTTGTATACGGGGCATGGATTGTGATGTAGATATGAGCTGTGATATCTTTTCAGATTTACATTAATTTCAGGATCAACGTGATTATCTTATTTCAACTCCCATGCCAGATGGAAATCTTTGCTACAATGATCTGTTAGATGCAACTGTGCTGGTATTATTATCTCTTTACTGACATCTTGTGTTGTTTCATCAAGCTTAACTTCTTGTTATTATATATCCCTTGATGTTAACCCTTATGAAATTTGGTGTCAATGTTTGCACTTGACAGCTTTTCCAGAAGTCGTATCCAAATGAAGAATTCTTTTCCGAGACACCCTCACCTCAGAATTTGGAGGATGACGTTCCGATTAATCTAGAGGACTAATAGTATAAGGCCATTACCCGAGTCTCTATTGTCCCCCTTTGATATTCAATAATACATCCGTGTTTTGTACACGTCTTAAAGATTTGGTAAAGTTCACTTTTTTTAAAAGGCAAACATGCAATATGCGTATTATACATGTACGTAAATATTTTTCATGTTTAATACATGTATTTTTTTTATAAAATTTTCAATAATACACACAGCTTCACGTATTATACATATAATTCTCACATATTATTGAATAAACATAATATATATTAAACAATTTACATTAATTATATATATTTTAATTAAATAATATAGCCGCGAGTCTATACCTTCTAAATACGTATTTAAAGAGTATCGCCGTGCGGCTATGCTTTGTTTTTGACATGTGGGCGCCTAGCCATTAGACGGGTCCTCTTTTTTCATATTTTTTTACTTTATTAATAGTATTTCAACATGCGGCTATATATGGTTTTATAATTATTTTTTAAAACAGTGAAGTATAGCCGCACGGCTATACATGGTTTTAAATTTTTTTTTGATTTCATGTAACTTTTCGAGATCTAGAACGTCCCAAGTCACTGGAAGCGGCTTGAGTTCTCCAGACCCCCAAAAAACGCTGTTTTCTGCTGTAAAACTGGATTACATCTTCCCAATGTAACAGCAGAGACATTTTTTCCTTACATTTTCTTAATGTCATGCAATCAAAACTTCAATTTTGAACATAGGAGACAGTAAGTGATGGGCAGACATATTGTTCAAGTACATAGGAGACAGTAGCAATATAGAATGGAGAGTGTTGTTCAAGTACATATAACGAGCAACAATATTGAAATGTTTCATATTAGATGGGCTAATTTTCGTTTTAATTATTAACTTCAGGGTCTAGGGTTCAAGTCACTAAAAGGGCACACTTGGGTTTCTTTTAATTTTAATTTTAATTTTTAAGTGTTTTCGCTTGTTAATTTTACTTTGATGCTTTTGTCACGGCACATGTGCGCACCCTGTTCGACAAGCCTCCCATAGGCATGTTGATGAAAAAACCTATGCCGACGAAATTTCATCGGGAGAGGTCTACGTGACCTATGCCGACGAAATTTCGTTAGGAGGGGTCTTTTAAAAAATATATATATATATATATATATAAATTCAGGATTTTTAGGTTAATTAATTTTTTAAAATTTTATTGTTAGTAATTAAATAACATATTTGCCTTATTTAATAAGTGAAATTAGCAATGATATTTTAAATATTATTTATTTAGTGAATAATTAGTATTAAATTTATTAATTAACTTCTTGAATTATATTACTTAATAAATAGTAATTCAATTTTCCCCTTTTTATTTTTCCATTTAATATTCACTAAGTAAAACATAAATACTAATCAAAGTAATTAAATGGAGAGCTACTTGAAGGGTATAGCCGTGCGGCTGGACTTTTAAAATATTCTATTATTCGGAGTACAGCCACGCGGCTATTCTTTTGAGGTGCCCTTTGTGAACACCCCACATTGAAAATCCACAATCCTATAACGGTCTTTATAAACAAAGCACTACGGTGGTTTGGTAAGTGTGGTTAACATTAAAGAATTTGGGTAATGGGCTTGGCTACAGGCTCGGCTTCGGATTTGGCGCTGATTAATAATAATTATATTATATTAATCAAAGACTTGGGCCTTGGGGCTCTTGGGCTTTGGAGAGATTTAATTAAGACACCCAAACGAGAATAAGCAATTTATTTATTTTTCGTTTTGACATATCCTTTCAATTTAAATTTGAATGAAATTAGGTTTGAAAATTGCACAAAATAATTCAAAATAATTAATTACTATTCATTGAGCAATTTATGAAATAAGTAACATATTCAAATAGTCACTAAAGAAATAATAATTAAAATATAATTACTAATTAAAGTAATTCAAAAAGGATATGATATTACTTAATCACATATATATATTAAATAAAGGAAGTTGGCCAGAAGAAAAAGTAAAGAAACTAATTTTAAAAATTAAAAATTAAAAAACACTTTCGTCGGCATAGGTCGATGCCGACAAAATTTGCCGGATTAGGTTTTCCCCGAAGAAAAAACCTATGCCAACAAAATTTCGTCGGGAGAGGTCTTTAAAAAAAATATATATATATATATATATATATAAACTCAGGATTTTTAGGTTAATTAATTTTTTAAAATTTTATTGTTAGTAATTAAATAACATATTTGCCTTATTTAATAAGTGAAATTAGCAATGATATTTTAATTATTATTTATTTAGTGAATAATTAGTAATTTATGGGTCCTATTAGTAAAGAAAGAAATTTACGTTTTTAAGTTGATCACCTGTCAGCTGAAGGCAATTTATGGGTCCTATTAGTAAAGAAAGAAAGCTAGTCTCATGCCAGGGATATGTTTCTATTTCTAGGCATCTTAAGAAATATTAAATATAATTGAAGCAAATCAGGGAGCATTTTTACAGAAGTAGAAACTATAAAATAATGAAAGCAGAAGTCAAAAGAGTCAGGTCCTTGTGTCAAAGGAAGAAGTTGCCAACTGAGTTGAATTTGGTCTAAATCGAACATCAGTAATTATCAAGGAGTGCCCCTCTGGTGTGCTTTCAGTTTGCAGTGCTTCCATATCCCAGACAACAACCTACTGACATGAAAAAACGAAAGAAAATCATTCACATAATTCCTTTTCTCATTAATCAATTGAAGTCACTAATTTGTTATCAGATAACAAGTACCTAAACCCAATCCGTAAATCAATTACTTAGCTTACAACAAGACTTGAACCTGGGCTCTTCGGTTCGGTTTCAATTCGAAAGGAAAGTGAGGAGAAATCTAATAGGAAAGAATTATAAAGCATGTCATTCTTTACCACTCCACTGGAATTAACGATCCTGTGGCCATTTCCGGAGAAAATGAATGCCATTTGATGCTAACACCAAAATGGCATCACCTCCATTTGTGTATAACAGCCTTGATGTTGATATAATGAGAAGCTACCAAAACATTTTAATGGCGAAATCTGAAACTTAAATATTAGATATTCCCATGCTTATATGCTCCCAGTGCATAGGCAGAGAAAAACTATAAATCAGTCTCAGAATTGAGAGACCTCATATTGAATTATTTATTTTTCTTTTTCTGAAAGATAGAGTACCTTCAGACAGAATTGCAATTATGAAACTTAAATATAGTATAGCCGAGCGGCTATACTATTTATTTTATTTATATATAAAAAATTAATTAAATTAATTATTTTTTTAAATGGAACCGCCTAGCCCGCCTAGGCGGCTGATTTTTCGAAAACTTGAATGGCATTCTTTTTTTTAAGATTTATTTTTTCCTGGCCGGTCTATTGCAATTATGAAACTTAAATATAGTATAGCCGCGCGGCTATACCTATTTATTTATTGAAGAACCGCCTAGCCCGCCTAGGCGGCCGATTTGTCAAAAACTTGAATGGAGTTTTTTTCAGATTTCTTTTTCCTGGAGGGTCTAGCATCTCTGCAAGTAATTTTGTCAATTATCAGTACCATAAGATGGGCAAAAAGAGTAAATCAAAAACTCCCACAGAGATGCAAGATAATATAGCTGTTGGTATCGGTGGCAGCTTCTTAGGTCCTCTTCGAACAGGTTTAGAAGATTCTTTCCATGCATATATTTTGCAGTCTTGTTTACTATGTAGTGTGAGTTTCCTTGTGAAAATGATTAAGCTTTCTTTGGAATAAACTTCGGGTAGTGTTCACTGGTTTGATTACATTTTGCAGATCCAGAGGCTATCGAAACAGCAAGGGGAAGGCAACTGCATTTGTAAGTACTTACGTATCAATTTTTAAGTGCTTATGCTTTCAAATTTTCTTTATGGTTGGAGTTGTGGTGTTTAACATAGCCCATATTCAGGGACTATGTTAGATGCATTCTGTGTGTAAATATTTGGTTCTAGTCTTGGTAGTTGGGTTAAAGGATTATATGCGTATTTTTATCAGAGGATGGATGATTCTGGGTGCGGGTTGCCTGTTCTGCAGCGAGGGCATTGTCGAAGTCGGTTCCAGGTTTTGGCTCTATAAGGTTTCCCATTTGCACATGGCGGAACTGGTATATGCCGTCGACGACGTGCGGTAGTGGTTGTTGCAAAGTGTAACTGAGCGACTATACTCTTTAAATATATTATTTAACCAATCAGCTATACGTATATATATATATATATATATATATATATCTGTCTCTCTCTCTGTTACCTTTTCTTGATAGACATTAGGATTTCTTTGGTGAAACCATGTTGCTGTGGTTTTTGTATACGGGCATGGATTGTGATGTAGATATGAGCTGTGATATCTTTTCAGATTTACATTAATTTCAGGATCAACGTGATTATCTTATTTCAACTCCCATGCCAGATGGAAATCTTTGCTACAATGATCTGTTAGATGCAACTGTGCTGGTATTATTATCTCTTTACTGACATCTTGTGTTGTTTCATCAAGCTTAACTTCTTGTATATATATATATATCCCTTGATGTTAACCCTTATGAAATTTGGTGTCAATGTTTGCACTTGACAGCTTTTCCAGAAGTCGTATCCAAATGAAGAATTCTTTTCCGAGACACCCTCACCTCAGAATTTGGAGGATGACGTTCCGATTAATCTAGAGGACTAATAGTATAAGGCCATTACCCGAGTCTCTATTGTCCCCCTTTGATATTCAATAATACATCCGTGTTTTGTACATGTCTTAAAGATTTGGTAAAGTTCACTTTTTTAAAAGGCAAACATGCAATATGCGTATTATAGATGTACGTACATATTTTTCATGTTTAATACATGTATTTTTTTTATAAAATTTTCAATAATACACACAGCTTCACGTATTATACATATAATTCTCACATATTATTGAATAAACATAATATATATTAAACAATTTACATTAATTATATATTTTTTTAAATTGACTAATATAGCCGCGGGTCTATACCTTCTAAATACATATTTAAAGAGTATCGTCATGTGGCTATACTATGGTTTTTGACACGTGGGTGCCTAGCCATTAGACGGGTCCTCTTTTTTCATATTTTTTTACTTTATTAATAATATTGCCACACGGCTATATACGGTTTTATATTTTTTAAACAGTGCAGTATAGCCGCACGGCTATACACGGTTTTTAAATTTTTGTATAGAAATAGTATAGCCGACCCGGTTTTGCTAATTTTTTAAAAAATAAATAGTATAGCCTTGGCTTGCTAATTTTTTAAAAATAAGTTAGTATAGCCGAACGGCTAGACTCGGTTTTTATTTTTTTAAATCGGACAGCCGTCCGGCTATAATTTAAGAAAGTATAGCCGCGATACTCTTTTTTCCCGGTTTTTTTTTTTTTTTTTTTACTTTGTAAATCATATCAAATCCTAATTAATAAATATTTTCTTGATTTAAACCTAATGATGAGACATTTATTAAATGATTGCTTCATGACAAAACTGAGCATAAACGAAAATCTATATACTCTGAACCATTTAAACTAAGATTCATGCAAACCTACGGTCATTCACAACTAAAGAAGTCGTGGGAGCTATGCTATGTTGTGTAATCACCACCATTACAAAAGCGGCAATATGCAGGAAAGCTTTACATTGCTCCTAATAAAACATACTACCCTCAAAGGAAATACTTGTGCAATCTTTGTTGAAGAAGCATAAAACAGAAAACTATAGCTTAACCATTTGTGTTTTACAGGGCAGCACAAAACTGCAAGATTCATGTGCTAACTCCTAATTTACCTTCAGTCGTTTACCAAACTTAAGCCAAATACTTAAGCACATGATTTGTTTTGTACAAGCTAAGTAACAACTTATAGCTTGTGTATATATTTCCGACTATAAAATAAGTACAGGCCCCGCCCATTCTCTTTATACCTTTGTTTTGTGTGGTTTTGTAAAATTTATTAATTTTCATTACAGAAACCCATCATCAGAACTTACATTGCATACATTCAAAATCAACGTAAAGGGACATTGTTGCTACTTACTTTGGATGGTGGCTATGGCGGCTGCTGGTAGCGATGACGATGGCTGTTGTCCTAGGGCTAGGAACCTAAAACGATGAAATAGAGAGGGAAAGCAAGAAGGAGCGGTTATGAGATAGAGTTATTGACAAATTTTTTAAACAGAGTTTGGAGCAGATTTCTAGTTTTCTGATGATACAGAGTCCCACATTGGTCAAACAAGTGACCATACAAATGTTTATAAGGACTTACATATCACTTCACATTGCCGAGCCTAGTAGCATGGGTTTGTAACTAAGCAGGGCATTAAAGTAATTGGTTGCTATGGAAACCTTCCTAGGTGAGGCGTAGTGGTCTTGGGCTGTTCACCTTGACATTGGTGGGTGAAGTCGCACAAAGCACACCCCTTACCCTCGGGGGTTAGTAGGGTCTCCCAACCACAAAGGTTGGGTAGCAACCAAACCAGAAATATATGAGAATTTGATTGGGGGTTACTTCCCCACAGACCAAGATTCCGCTTGCCTCAGTGTGTTACCCGGGAATAGGACCTCATCACACAATCACTTTTTGCAGAGGCGTTGCGGAGCGGAGAAGACAGCGTTTCATCTTGTTAATTTTAAGAACAACATAACATTCAAACGATCCCTAAATTGATTCAGCCATCCAACCGCCCACCCATTTCTAACGGGAGCCTCTCTTTCAATCTATTTAAACTTGAATTCATATCCAATCTAAATCAATTTAGGGCCTAAACAGAGGCTTGAATTGTTTCAATTTATGAATCAATAACCTCACGATATTTATAGATCATATGTTCTACATATTATTAATATACTAATATGTATTTATTTGTAATAATTGACGAGATATAAACTACTTTGTTTCAATGCCTCGTTTTTCAAAATATTGATATGAGTATTGGGGTAAGGAATTGAGAAGAAGATATGTGACTCTACATATCATAATTAATACGTATTTTTTGTTAAAAGTGTTTTTATTGATTTTACTTATAATAAGAAATGACTTTGTCATTAAACCAACGTCTCGTTTTTGAAAATATTGATATGAGTACTTTTTTCTTTTTTTAAGGAATTGAGGAAGAAGATATGTGACTCAAAGGACATATCATATTTTTGTTGAATAATTAACGGCCATCATCCCTTCGCATTAACCCCAAAGCCTCTTGGTTTTTTTTTCCCTCAATATAACGATAGTGTAACTACAACAAAAAAAATTGGGTCAATTACACACAATATCAAAGTGCTATAGAAATTTAAACCGAAAATCGTTGATTTGCATGTTAAAATTATTTTTCACTGGTTTGACCCATTGGCAAGCCTCGCATTCTTTATCAAAACTAAACTGGGTCCACGGGTGGGTTCCCAGCGGCCTAAATAGTTTATTTATAGTATGATTGCACGTGATTTGGATTGGCACAATTGCAATTGCAGCTTTGAAACGTGGTCAAATAACACATCAGTTTCGTAGCATCGCCGTTCAGCCACCACCTGTCTTCTGAGTTCGCGTTTTGTTTTGGGCCACCACCATTTACTCGACTGCGGACCACTGGTCCAAAAGCTCAATTCCTTCTTGTATAGTTCGGGCATGTTTTTTCAACCAAACTCTTCCAATTTATTATTATTATTTTCTTAAGTGTTTGTAGTTGAATTCCTTTGATAGCAAATAAGAATAAAATAAAAAATCAATCAATTTGGGAGAAAAAAAATTTATATCTTTGACCTTAAATGAATTTATTACGGGGTCTTTAATCTCCTATCTTCAATAATATTTGTGTACATATTTATAATTTATAAAGTTTTTTTCAATACAAGTAATAGTCTTAAACTATTCTAAATTAATCTAAATTACGAGGAATATAACTCGACTTGAATTGCAAGGCGAGGAGCTCATTGTGCTGCACAACTAGCCTATAAAGACATTTTTTTCAAAACAAAGAAAAGGACACCTCTCCATTTTCCTAATAAGTGGAGGGGGTTTGGCTATTAAATTTCTACTAATGGGGCTTACAAGCAATATGAAAATGCAAAAATCAGCATCACACGTGGTGATCAGCAGACATGCCGCATTAACATACTGAAACCCAGATTCTAAAAGCGTAAGAATCTTACATGCCAAATACCAACTCTCTCTAACCAGTATTTATGTATTTTAAAAATTATAAATTAAATTCTAACCCGCTTACTTATCAGTTTTGGTAATGAATGAGACTGATAGGGCAGGTGAGAGTGCTGGAGAAAGCGAGTACGATGCCAATATGGCTACTCGCGAGACTTGGTATTAGACCAGTACTAAAGAGATTGCTTGTCTACGGCCCACTTGGAAAACAAGGGAAAGAGACCTCTCAATTGAGTCATTGATGCCGTGGGCAACGCCAAAGCACGTGTAAACTTCACCGCCAAGTGTCTTTAAAACTTACTTTTACTCGAGAATGAAATTGGAGGGTGTAGCGTTAGTGGTGCAATGAGGATTTTTTAATCTTCGTCTCAAATGCGATGCGATTCTCTCTAAATCATTTCAGCTCTTTGAAGCATAATGTTGGACATGCATTATATAGTTGAGTTGAGTATAAAGGATGCAAGATTGTTTTGAAAAGTTTATAAAGAGTTGGGCTATTCTTCTATTATCAATCGATTTTGAGGTGAAACCTCAACTTACGCCAATTTGTACTTGGGTGGTTGTGTGAGGAACCAACCCATTCACCTCAGATGCATCACATACAAACAAAAAAGTATTAAAATTTCTTATATGAGATAACAAAACTAAGCAATGAAGAAAACAGCCAAACTATAAAGCATTAAGAAATGTAATTATTCCCTCTATATTTTACGCTATATATATTATATGTTTTATAATTTAACAATCTCATGACTTTCACTTTATATATTCCTAAAAAGAATTACTTGGAATCGAAGTTTTGGGAATCTTGTCCCTACTAAGTTTTGAGCTCAAATTTAATTGATTAATCAAGCAAAGGCTATGCATTCATGTGCTATGCACGTCTATCAAAGAAAAATGCCGGTTGGTTCAAGCATGCATTTACAAGAAAAGAAAAGGGATCAATTTAGGTTTAAGGAACGACTTTTCGCCTTTTTTTTAATGGAAAAAAATTTATGGGAAGATTGACTACTCTCATTACCAATATCAGGGCAAGTCTTATTTTCATTATATTTTACTTGATTAATTCATTATTATAAAAATAACCACAATATTCCAACTATTCAAGATTGACCACAGAGCTTCCTTTTAGTATTTTAATTCCTATATAATATATATGCATGAAAAGAATATGGAGCAAAAGCAAGCAATTATTAGTTATCAACTCTATCTTATCATGACGTTCGTAAAATGTGGTAGCATATGATATGCACCACATTGATCTCCCATGTGTGTGACAGGTAGCCATTTTCTTTAGTATCATTGCGTTTGAAGGTGCCATTTATTAATTACTTTATCAAAGACGTGCCTAATAATGTGCTTTGATGTGCAATTCCTTTAGTACCAATTATTGTTTTGGTTGAGAATGTTTTGTAGCTTAAATGGTTAAGAAATATTTTTATTTTTGTACTCTTGAGATGTTGTGTTCGATTGTCTTAACCCTAGCTCATTGCCTGGCAAGGGTTACTCTACATATTGGAGAGAATAAAACGTGGTTTGAGGAATCTCCAAATTTTATTACTGATATTCTTTATGAGGATCGTAACTCTTAATTTTTGTGAGACCAAGGAATAAAGGGGATGTGGGAGTGCTGTATCAAGGTGAGGGTCCTTCTAATCACTTTGTGCAAGGAATGTAAGTTACTTGGTAAGACCGATGTTTGAAATGTTATATGTACTAATTATTTTTCCTCATAAATATATTTTCGCTTTTTACTCAAAAATATATATTATTCGTACATCCGTGTACTCGATTTTTCATTTCATGGTATTTCATATCAGGTATTGATTAGTATTCATAATTTTTAAATACTTGTTGATGCTCTAATACGTGATATGTTTTAATTTTAGAAGAGTTATGCTTTAAATGTTAGACCCCCAATAAATTCAAAATCAAAGAAGAATTTCAAGCCCTTAATATACAAGTTTGGATCTTACCTAATGTTATGACTAATTAATTTCAAGTGAATGAAAATCTCCAATGAACGTGAGAGATTGCGTATCAAAATCTTATCATTAGTCCGTTGCCACTCAAAACGATCTAATGGCTATATTCATTTCACATCAAGCGCCATATGTCAATCTCATTTGCAACTTGCAAGTTATGGCATGACAGAAAGTCCCTCCTATTGAATTATTTGTACACCTTTTTTCCTTTTTTCGTCTTTAGCTGACCAAGTTTTCTTCTTCCACACTTTCTTTTTTCTTAAGTTACATGCCCCTTGCGATTAGTACCTCTCGGGTTGAGTAATTTAAAAACGGGAAAAAGAATCATAGATAGCGCATACTAATTTTGAATGGGTGGTGCATACTAGGAATGTGATGTGAATGACTATCACCCTCTTTCAGTGACTAGGTTCCATGAATCAATACAAATGTCTGGATTCAATAAACATTTTACTTTTAACAAGAACACTTCATTTATTTGTTTAAGTTTTTCTTATGGAACACTTCAATAAATTTGTTTTTTAAATAAAAAATTAAAAAAATGGAAAAGAAAGTCCCAAACAAATCGGAAGATTCCGAGCAATATTATTTGCAGTTAAAGCAAACGGAAAAGAAGGTGATCTATTTTGTAGCATGTCAAGCATTCATTTGCCCTAAATCAATGAGTTTGACCCGCAAATTAATATGAATATGCAATTAAGTATGTTTTTTTACACATATATTTATATATGCATGTCAAAGTCACGATTCAACAAATTTGAAGTGCGTTCTAGTTTGTGGGAAAGAAATGAGTTTTTCTATTTAAACCCCGCACTTCTTTTTGTTTACCTTATATTCTAAGTTTACTCCAACTTCTAATTCAAATTTTCATATTTCTAAGAAAACCCCACTATCTTTCTAAAATATATAATACTATATATTAAAAAAATAATTTTACATTTTAATATAAGTTCACCGCATATTCTAAAGTCACCGCAATTCTCTTTAGAATATAGTATCATACATTTTGGTTTTTTGCTATTTCTTGTTGATAAATGAAAAGGAGAAGTACCCAATTTTGATTTGTCTATTTCTTCTTGGATGAGTTATAACTTAACACGATTTAGTTAGGGGCCCCAAATTAGGTTTATTATATGCCTCCACCAAATCCAAGTGAATGTGTTTTAAAAGGATCCTAAATTGTCAAACAAATCAAAACATGTGGGGACAATGATATAAAGAAAAGGCAGCGCAAGTCCACAAAACTATAAAAATTCTTTCCCCCACTTGTCAAATTGTAAACTATAATTATACGAGTACAAATGTATTTTTAAAAATTACTTCTGTCTTCCATACACTTCTCAAAGATACGGAAAAAATATGCATTGTTTGAATGCAAATGTATCGTTCACGTATTATTTGCGTACATATATAGTTTTTACTACTTTGCTAATAAGTTAACTGGAAATGCAAATTCTGTAGCAAAACTATTATGTTTGTTTTTATGTAATCAAAATTTTATTATAGGTAGTAACAAAAAATAAACTCGGTTAAAAATTTTCAATAAAAAATAGGATCGATTACAAATCATAATAAGATTTAGAAATCTATCCACGTGCATTTACTAAAATATCATCCATATTACGTAGATCTTATTTTACCCACCAGAACCCCTTTATAGTGTTTTTGCTCGAGAGCATTGTAAGTTACTATAAAATGATAATTTTTTATTTTGCTAAGATTTATGCTTTCACAAAAAAAAAAAAAAATTGAATATCGATCATATCAAATTGAAGGTTCGGTTTACTATTGTAGTCGTTTATGTGAGGGGTATTTTAAAAATACAACGTAACCAAAGTTTATTTTGGATTAAGCTTTGTAAGCGATACTATTTTATTTTCCTGGTGCATTTTCCCTTGTTTTGAAGCATGTATTTTAAAGAGCTACTGCATTTACGTGGTCCGTTTTGTTTTGTTTTGTGGTCCGACTTACGTGGTTCGTATGTTTCGATTACGCAATAAAAAGCCAAAAGAAAATATTAAAATAATACCGTTGGGGCCAGAGATGACGTGTCAAAGACCCGGATAGTTCGGGATAAGTGAATGTACATTACACAACAACACACACATTCTACACACACCTTCTTTCTTGTTCATTTTTTTTCATTTCTCGCAAAAACATAATATAAAATCCGAACCCAGACCCAAAAACCAAACCAAATACCAAACTCTCTCTCTCTCTCTCTCTCTCTCTCTATCGCTCGCTCGCTCGCTCGCTCTCTTTATCTGTGACCAACAACAACATAAAACACGAACCCAAAAGCTTCGAATTTCAAATTGAAAAAGCTGAGTGGTCGCGACCTTTCTCTCTCCGCGTTTTCCATTTTCTTCTTATTCGTTCAAATTGTTGATTCGTACATAAACATACTCGCAATTCACACTCTACGACGTCGTGTTGATCATCAACTCGGCGAGAGAGATGGTGGGGGGTATAGCCATGGATTTCCCGGCCGACGAAACGGCGTCGTTCTCCTCGCCTCCAAGACTTCCCAGGAGGCTCAGACGGCGGCTGAGCCTTGTCGACTGTAACAAGACTCCTAACACCGCCGAACAAATCGAAACCAAGCTCCGGCTCGCCGATCTTCGCCGACAGGTCTTTCTTTCTATCTCTCTTCTATTTTCATTCTTTATTTTTCATTTCTTAATTTTCCTTTTTTTTTTTTTGTCTTTTAACCCTCATGAAAAGGTGTCTCCTTGATTTTGTTCTCTCTCTCCTTTTTCTTGAATTTGTGATTTTCTGTTTGCTCACTGAGAAAATTTGATCATAGTTTGGTTGATCGAACGACTGAACTGACCCAAATAGTTCAGTCAAGAACTGTTTTTTCTTTGAACTCTTGTACGTGTTGCTGTGAGTTATGTAGTTCAATGTTAAGGATCCATGACTTCTCATCAAAATTTTCGTACTTTTTTTTTTCCTTGACTTCTGGCTCTGAATTTTGAGATAATATTCAAGTAGTTTTTTTGTCCCTATTGTTATCTTTTACAATCTATTTGATCGGAATTGAACTGAGAAAGCACCAAATTCTAAAATTTTATGGGTGAATTTGTCCGACTTTTTTTCCCCTCTAGACTTAAGTAGATCAAAAACACCTTGGGCTGCAGTTTTTGTTTTAATTTTATATTTCATAAATTGTTTGAGTGTTTATACCTTTATTTTAAAGTGTGTTTGCTTTTGCTTGTGTTAGGTGAGGTTGTTTGAAAACCCGGGTTTTCTTCCTTTTCACATGGGTGTCTCTGTTTTCAAGTGTTGGACGAATAACATTTTTTTTTTGGTCTGAAAAATGCTCTGTATTTTTTTTCTCTTGGCGAAGGATTAATAATGATGCTTTCATCTCTGGTTTACTGATAATTTTCACTTTCTTCGCAAACAACGAGTTTTGTGGCCTAACTCTTTGTTGTGTCACTTGTATGTAGCTTTTAGCCTAAATTCTGACATTGCCAACTTTCATGAATTCGTTTGAGTACAGGAATACTATGAAAAATTGTCAAGCAAGGCACGAGCAAAGCCAAGAAGTCCCTCTCGATGTTCATCTCAAGAGGAAGACCTTGGTCAACGCCTAGAAGCCAAGCTCCAAGCTGCTGAAAAGAAAAGGTAAAACTTGAATTTACATAGCTTAAGAATTTTATCCCCGCTATATTATGACTTGGACAAGATTAGACTATCCGTCAATTGACCATGCATTCTCCAGTCTACTGGTCTTGATCAATTTTGTGTAATCTCTAATATTCTGTTGCTTACCAACAGGTTGAGCATTCTGGAAAGCGCTCAAATGCGCTTAGCTAAGTTAGATGAGTTGCGGCAAGCAGCTAAAAGTGGGGTGGAAATGCGTTTTGAGAAGGAACGTCAAAAGCTTGGCTCCAAAGTGGAATCACGTTGTCAGCAGGCAGAGGCAAATAGAATGCTTATGCTCAAGGCTTATAGACAAAGAAGGGCCACACTGAAGGAGAGGTCATCTCAGTCATTATTGCGAAAGACAGCGAGGGAGAAGAAGTATAAAGAGCGTGTATGTGCTGCAATTAACCAAAAACGTGCAGCTGCTGAAAAAAAACGATTGGGACTTCTGGAAGCAGAGAAGAAGAGGGCCTGTGCAAGGATGTTGCAAGTGCAAAGTGTGGCTAAGTCTGTTTCTCACCAGCGTGAGATTGAAAGGAGGGCAAAGAGAGATCAGTTAGAAGACCGGTTGCAAAGGGTATGCCTTTTATTTGAGATTACATAATCACCACTTATTTGTCAGATATCTGGTTGCCTTTACTGGTTGTTCCAATGTTCCCTGATAATGTTTTTTATATTTAGGCAAAGAGACAAAGAGCAGAATATCTAAGGCAAAGAGGAAGGCTACAGAGTTCTTTTCAATTGAGTTGGAATAGGATGCACAAGCAGGCTGATCTCCTTTCCAGAAAGTTAGCTAGGTATGTATCCTTTGAAATATTGAGTTCAAAGATTTGTCTCTGCTTTCTGAAAGCGTCATTGGGTCCAAGTCAGTAGCCTTGTGGTTAATTTTCCCAGTAGATGTCTCATGACCCTGGCAATGGTTTGTCGTTGTTGTGGTTGGCAAATGTTTTTTTTCGTAAAATATACCAGAGATTAGCGTGCTATATTTGGTGTAGATTAAATATCACATGTTTATATTCTGTTGAAAATTTTGTAGTTTGTGAATGCAGATAGAAGTGCTTTTATTCTTTTCTTGACCCTTGATTAATCTACAACTTTCAGTCTAAAACACTGTTGATTTTTAACAGGTGTTGGAGACGTTTCCTTAGGCTGAGGAGAACTACTTTTGCTTTGGCAAAAGATTATGATGCTTTGAAAATTAATGTAAAGAGTGTCAAGTCAATGCCATTTGAGCAGCTTGCAATTCTGATTGAATCAATTGATACCCTTCAGACGGTGAAAGGTCTACTTGACCGACTGGAGAGCCGGTTAAAAGTTTCCAGGGCTGTTGCCTCTATAAATTATCCATCCAGTTTTGATAACATAGATCACCTACTCAAACGAGTTGCTTCCCCAAAGAGGAGGACTACACCACGGACATCTTTAAGAAGTAGAGAAGCGAAGAAAGTAGGTTCCATCAGGGACAAAGCTAGAACTTCTGTTAAATTATCAAGGTATCCGGTGAGAGTGGTTCTTTGTGCTTACATGATTCTGGGTCATCCAGATGCAGTTTTCAGTGGTAGAGGAGAGAGTGAAATTTCTCTGGCCAAATCTGCAGAAGAATTTGTTAGAGAGTTTGAGTTGTTACTGAAGGTTATATTGGAGGGTCCAATACACAGTTCTGATGATGAGGCTGACTCCGCATTGCCCAAACATTTGACCTTCAGATCTCAGCTTGGAGCTTTTGATAAAGCATGGTGCTCCTACTTGAATTGCTTTGTGGTGTGGAAGGTTAAGGATGCTCAGTTGTTGGTGGAGGATTTGGTGAGAGCAGCGTGCCATTTAGAGCTCTCTATGATTCAAACTTGCAAGATGACCCCGGAAGGAGAGACTGGTAATCTTACTCATGATATGAAGGCTATTCAGAAACAGGTACTATGCTAACTCTATATTTTGGTACAGTACTTTTGTCCTATGTCGATTTTTTTCTCTTTCTTTTCTTTAAAAAAAAAATTTACATTTATTGAAGACTAGGTTTGGTCCACCATTAGTAAAGATTTCTTTACTACTGTTTGCTTTATGCATGGGGGGAATTGTTCAACTTTTTTTCCTTCTGAAAATTTAGCAGTGTTTTCATTTTACTTATTGGCTGACATTTTGAATCTTCTCTTGCCATAGGTTACAGAAGACCAAAAGCTACTGAGGGAAAAAGTGCACCACCTAAGTGGTGATGCTGGGCTTGAGCGCATGAATTCTGCTTTATCTGAAACAAGGGTACATTACTTTCAAGCAAAGGAAACTGGAAGCCCGTCAGTGTTGAAGACCACACACATTATTTCTCCGAGCTCACCTAGTCAAACACTTGGTCTTTCTGCTGCTAGCTCAGATAAGAAGCCAAGTCGTGTAGTTCGTTCCTTATTTAGGGAAGCTGATACCACTCATCATGAGGGAGCTCTGTCCTCTGTTCCAAAACCCAATTTGGGTCTGCAGCTTGGATCTTCTTCCCAAAATTTGTTGACAGAGAATGAATTGATCGTGAATGAGTTTCTCCATGAGCAGAAGCAGGCTTTTCTGATATCTTCAATGTTACTGGCAAAGATAAAAACGATGTCCAGGTCAGTGCATTTTCATATTAGTAAATAGTATTGGTGGCTTTGTGATAGACGTAGATCTTATTGCTTTGGATGTTGACAAATTGATGAGTAATGCTTTTTTCATCTATTTATGCTATTGATGCACAAATATGAGTTCTTGACCAAACTAGAGATTTTGAAAAGAAAATTTAGTTTGTTGCTTTACACCTACTTGCTTATGATGAATTAGAAATTTAACCACTTGTCTCTTTTGTTTATTTTATATTTTCCAGTCAAAAATAAGACAGACAATGGAGAAGGCTTTTTGGGATGGCATAATTGAATCTGTAAAACAGGAGGAGCCCAACTATGACAGGATTATTCAACTCATGAGGGAGGTGAGGGATGAAATCTGCGAGATGGCTCCACAGAGCTGGAAACAAGAGATTATTGAAGCTATTGATGTGGATATTCTGTCAGAGGTAGCAGCACCATCGATTGTCTTTGCCAACAGCAACTTAGCAAGCATGTCTGGAGTACTAACTTTCATTTCTTTTTTCTTAGGTGCTAAAATCTGGTAACCTGGACATTGATTACCTGGGAAAGATCCTGGAGTTTTCATTGGTCACTTTGCGAAGGCTCTCTGCTCCAGCAAATGATGATGAAATGATGGCCATACACCAGAGTTTAAGGAAAGAGCTGGATGAGATATGTCAAACCAGGGATGAGTCCAACTTCTCAAGTGTCACGGCAATGATCAAGGGTCTGCGTTTTATCCTAGAGCAGATTCAGGTGTGTTTTCATGCCTTCTCTCTTTTCTAGTTTTTGTTGTACATCTGAAATTACTTATGTTTTTGTTCGTTTTCTGATAGAAACAAACCTACTGAAACCGACGACGAGTTTTAGGAGGGTTAGTCGCAATGCCTTCTGGCATGATGATTCACATATTTTATTTAATCAAATTATTGGTATTGTTTGTTTGTAATAGTAATTGTGGATTATTGCATGAGAATTGAAAATAGATTAGATAATTCAATTCTACAGTAAACATTTTGGTGGTTCATCTTTCAAATTACAAAATATATTATTTTAAATATTTCCCATTATATTTCTATAGACAACATGGTTCAGTGGATTTGATTTCCATACATAATGTAATTTGAAGTACCAAAGTTCCACCAAATATCATGTAATGTTGGATTTTTGTGACAGGTGCTTAAACAGGAGATTAGCAAAGCACGTATAAGAATTATGGAACCTTTGTTAAAGGGGCCTACTGGTGTGCAATACCTTAGAAATGCTTTTGCCAATCACCATGGGTCTCCCTCTGATGCCAATAATTCTCTACCGCTGACGGTGCAGTGGCTTTCATCTGTGTGGAATTGCAAAGATCAGGAGTGGCAAGAACATACAATCTTGTGCTCAACTTTGATGAGCAGTGGTGGCCCATCTCAGGGGTTTGTTCCTTCCACCGCCCTGAGAAGTGGTGGAAGCTTTCTGGTGAAACCAAATCAGGATTCTATTTCTACATCTGCTACAGATATCACAGGTTCGAGTGCTGGAATTTCTTAGTAATTATTTCTTTCAAGAAGTTTGTAATTGCAATTTACAAATAATTTATTTTAACATGTGTTTTGCTCGTATCAGGTAATCAACAACCGGAATGTAAGGGAGAGAGAGTTGATTTGTTGGTGAGGCTTGGTTTATTGAAGTTGGTAAGTGGTGTGTCTGGTCTGACAGAAGAGGCTTTGCCTGAGACTTTCAACCTTAACCTGTCTAGGCTGAGGGCTGTTCAGGCTCAAATTCAGAAAATTATTGTTACTTCTGTAAGGTGAGTAACTTAAGAGTTCTCTCTCTCTCTCTCTCTCTCTCATGAAAATCTTGGAATTCCCTGTTGGGCAAAGTAGAAAATAATATAGAATAATTTTCAGAAAAACTGTTCTGCCAAGGTATCTGATGGTATCTTTCATGTTACTGAGAAATAGTGGATGAAAGTATCACTACTGGAGTGACATTATATTCAGTGGTAACTCTTCTGCCAATGATAACTGATGGTATCCTTGGATTTAGTGGAGTGCATAAAAGTAATGTTTCTAAATGATTCAAATTAATTGTCCTTTTTTTTCCCAAACATTGGTTGGCTTGACTATGTCACAGCTTTCTAATTCTTAGTAAATCATTCAAAATGCAGCATTCTTATTTGCCGGCAAACCCTGTTAAGTGAGAGGGTTATAACCAGCCCTTCAGACATCGAGAGCATAGTATCAAAATGCATTGAGCGACTTTTGGGGGTCTTGGACAGTGTTGAAGATGCAGGTATGGAAGAAATTGTTGAATCAATTAGTGATTTTGCGAATGACAGCAAGGAAGTTGTGGACACTGAGAAGCTTCGGTCAAGGAAGGCAGTTATTGGCAGGATGTTAGCTAAGAGCTTGCAAGCAGGAGATCCTGTGTTTGAAAGGGTTTCCCGTGCTGTTTATATGGGTGCAAGAGGAGTGGTTCTTGGGGGTAGTGGACCAGTTGGAAGAAAATTAGCAGAAACAGCACTCCGGCAAGTTGGAGCTGCTGCACTGACTGACAGCGTAGTGGAAGCTGCTGAAGTTTTAGTGGTGGCAGCCACCATATCAGTTAGTGTTCATGGTCCCTGGTATATACATCTGACTGATAACATGTGATGAAGTGGGTTTGTTAAAAATCACTTGGTCGTACAGAAAAAATAAAATACACATGTATATAGTAGTGTGTGTCGTGTGGAAAGGCAGTGTTAAAAGCTAGTTGTAGATGTATGTAGATGTGCAGATGTAAGGTATGGATATTGATTCTTTTATGTAATAAAACGAGATGTGAATATGTTCTAGACTGAATTTAAGGTGCTCTGTTTATTCTGATTCAGCATTTCTTTTATAGTATTTGGAAAGGGTTGTGTGATGATTGAATGAGTTGGACCATAAAAAAAAGAGTAAAATATCAAAAACCCGGGTAGGATTAAGTAAATATCTTGACTTCATAGTTTTCAGTAAAGACGTCTCGGTAACTTTGGAGGCAATTTTGACTATACCAACCAAAATCTCACATATCTTCTATTGCTTCAATCTTGCATGTGATTTAGTTGCAATTAAAAAAGGAACCATTGCGTGATGCTCTCTGCTTCTTTGCAACAAAAGTTGCATCTATTGATACCTCTCGTTACCAGATAGGGCTCCTGATTTCTTCCTTGACAAGTTGACATGCGTAGTGGAAGGTCTTGGGAACGAAGAAACTCCCAGATTTTTTTTCTGGTCATTTCACTACCCTTTCTTTCCTACCGTCCAACATACTCAACCAAAACCTTGATAAAACGCCAATGCACAGGGAATTTTTCCTTTGAAGTTTTAATTGCAAGGATCGGTTTTTGTCGTTGCAAACATATTAATGGCTCATTTGGGAGTGATTCTAGATATGCCAAAAATCACTTTTATAGAGAATCACTTCTCCATATAATCACTTTAGGTGGTTTTAAGTGATTTTATGAAAAAAGAAGACGAGAGGTGCTTCTCCCTATAATCACTTAAAATCACTTAAAAGTGATTATACGGAGAAGCACGTGGAAAATGCTTCTCCCCAAAAGTGATTCAGGCCTATCTAGAATCAGTCACAAACGAGCCCAAAAGCTCACAACAGGGGCCTTTTCCACTAGGCTGCCAGCTGGATCTAACCTTTTGAAAAAGAGCCAATTTGAATTCTCACAACACTTTAGTTGGTACGTGTGTGAGAAACCCCCTCGCTTGTATTAAAAAAAGAATAGCAAGATTCAAGCACACAAGGTCTTTAATTCTTTGAAGCCAAGAGACTCCAACCCCCAGCAACTAGCGTATTTCAATTCTCATATGCTTTGTCAGCACGGTGAGCACACCAACCTGAGAAGTGGAGGCACTTCAATCTAAAGCACCTCTACGTTTGTAAGTTTTTCCTTTTCTTTTATTCTTGTTAAAGTTCAGATAGTGAGAGAAGATCTGATGATGCACGTTAATTTTTAAGGTCAAAATGACCATTAAAATAATAAACTCAAGGGATAAGTTACTGATTCTTGTCGGGTTGTAAACACATTATTCAAGTGCTGAGTTTAGAATAAAACTAAAAATATGGTGACCATCAATTCTTTACTGCCCTCAAGTCAATTTCTCGTGAGACCAATCAGACCGTCTAAGTACCATACATCCATATCCTCATCAGACTAATTTAGATTTAGGAAAGACAAGATCTCCGCTGCTAACTGATTTATCTCTGCCATAGCTTAGCCGGGGAAAAAAAATCCCCATCTCTATGCCTAGGGAAGCCGGCAGAGCAGTAAAGCCCAACAATATACAGGAGGGTTACAATAGCTAGGGATCTGTCGTCAAATCAAATCAATGACCAAACGAAAACTTATCAATATAACCGAGGGAAACATTTGCATTTAAGCCTCAAACCTGAAGCACTAGCTTTCAAGAATCACTATGAAAAATGGCATCTTTAAAGAGAATGCTTTTAAGGTCCAAATTCTCAAACTCTAACTTCCACCAGATTCACATCATAAAAAGCTAGTTACCTACTGGAATACAGTCCGCTTGGAAGAGTGCACAGATCACACCTAATATCGGCTGCATTTCAAAGACATAAGAGTCATCATCAGTATATGTTTAGTATTCTAAACAAGGTCATACAGAACAACATACAAAGGAAATTGAAAATGTAATAGCATGAGACTAGCTCGCATCATGCTATATGGCAATACAGCAAGTCAGAATGAAGAGGTGACTGCAAAAAGGGTGTATAGGATAGGAGACACCGACAAATTTGACCAAGAAAAATCTTCACATATTTTCCAACTTTTTCTTATGCAGAAAAGTTAACCATAGTTTGGTCACACAATACAACGTGAAGGCAATATCAGTGGAACTAATCAAACGGACTTGTTAGGCTCACTTAAATGTGATGACAAAAACAATCCCAAGTTGCTCAACACTGTTGTCACTTGATGTAAATAACAACTTACACCAAGGCAGAGTTCCTAATATAACAAATACACTGACTTCGAAATGTTATTCCTCAGCCCCAACATTCATATTAACATCGATATTGCACTAAAACCTATTGTCAATAATTTACAGTCAACATAAACACGGGTTGTCCAAACCAAAATGATTCAACATCACACTATACCAACAATGATAACCCAAAAGGTAATGCCAAATTAATCACTGAAGGAATGCAAGTACAGAGGTAAAGGAATCTGATTTTTTTTTCCCCAATATTTTGTTCTATGGTCCCACTAAAAAGCATGAGAGAGAGAGAGAGAGAGAGCGCGAAGTAAGTTATAGACAGTTATTAGAAAACAACTTGTTTTCAAAAATGCATTATGAGCTTGAAAGCAACTTCCCAGCAACATGGTGAAAGCGTTAAGATGGTCATTCAAGTAACAAATGAATGACAAATGCTTCAAATATGAACAATAACAGTACAAAAAATTTAACTTGGAACAGATTATTTCAAAAACAAAATTGAAATGAAAATTCAGTGGAAAAAGATTAGTCTAAAAGATCATTAGGTTATGGACCCAATTTGAAAGTTAATGACTTTTTTATTTTTGAAACAGCAGAAAAACGTTAAGAAGTTGAATCACTAGTCACAGCAAGAACAAAATAGCATAATAGAAGAGAAAACGCTTGG
Organism: Prunus mume; assembly: GCF_029339155.1. Classification (NCBI taxonomy): domain Eukaryota; kingdom Viridiplantae; phylum Streptophyta; class Magnoliopsida; order Rosales; family Rosaceae; genus Prunus; species Prunus mume. Next base: position 1,387,329 of record NC_142699.1, on the reverse strand, counting down.
CACCAACATCTAATATACAAACTTAGTAACTTCGATACCTCAATTGGTGGTTATCCAGGGACAAGGTAAAACAAGTATATCAAGACCAAGAAGACAGCCACCACTACCCTTCAAACATAGATAGGGAAACCCATAAAACATAGAAGGCCCCAGAAATTAACTAACTACACGTATCTATTCTAACTGCTACACTTGTGAAAAAAGAGGTAAAAGGAAAAAAGCCCTGATAATACTTTATGCATGAGCAGTTTTAAACACTACTCCAACTCCAAATTTCTATTTATATTTAGAATAGATTGGGTTCCAAAAGTTATGCAATTCATCAACTACAGTACAGTAAATCAAATCTATAAGCTTAAAACATAGGCAAGTCAATGCTAAGGTAACTACGTGATATCAGGTGGTTCTCAATGGCACAATAAAAATGTTGAACATTTGTATCTGTGAAGATATTAGCTGTAGAAAGTTAAAACATCTACGAGACATGAGACATACCATCATCAGCCAGGCACCTCAGGTGTTGTTTAATATCTGTACAAGAACCTTGTTTTTCTTGCCCGCGGATAAAAGGAGAAGTTTCCCATCCACAATGTCTTGAGGTTCAACTCTCTTATTTTCATTATCAACTCTTGAGTTGTTCAAGTAAAGCCCCCCTTGCTTCAACAGACGCCGGGCAGCAGATTTGCTGTCAAGCAAACCAGACGACACTGAAAGATCAACAAGAGAGAGATCCAGGACCTGATTATAAGGGAAAGAACAGGATGGCACATCCTCAGAAATAGCTTGAATGGTTTTCCAGTCCAATTTAGTGTCCGCACCAGGCCTTAATGCCTCAGTTGCTTTGAGGGCCTCATCAAGACCATCTTGACCATGTACAAAACGGGTGACCTCCTCAGCAAGCCTGCGCTGAGCTGTGTTGGGCAAGTATCCAGGCCCCTTCATCTCATTCTCCAACTGTTTGATCTCATCCATGTCCATGAAAGTGAGAATCTTGAGGAACCTGACCACATCAGCATCTGGAACAGAGAACAAATACTGATAGAATTTGTAAGGAGACAACATGGATGGAGAAAGCCAAACGGCACCATCTTCGGACTTGCCAAATTTGGTTCCATCACTCTTTAACAGAAGAGGGAATGTCAAGCCATAAGCAGCAGCATCAGCATGAAGAATCTTGCGTATGAGTTCAGTCCCTGCTGTTATATTTCCCCATTGATCGCTACCCCCAATCTGAACATTAATGCCTTCGTTCTGGAAAAGGTAGAGAAAATCATAGCCCTGCAACAACTGATACGTGAACTCAGTGTAGCTCATTCCTTGTTCTGATTCCAACCTCTTTTTCACACTCTCCTTCGCGATCATGCTTCCCACTCTTGCATATCGACCCACATCTTTCAGAAATTCTAACAACCGAACCTCTTTCCACCACTCATAATTGTTCACGATGGAAATCCCACCCAAAATTCTTGTAATGTTATTAGAAACTCCTGAAGTGTTTAGAGACAGAGTGTCCAGGTCAAGCTCAGGCCTCTCCAAGCTCTTTCCGGAAGGGTCTCCGATACGGGCTGTGGCACCACCGATCAAAGCGACGGGATGATGGCCACATCTTTGGAACCATGAGAGAACAATAATTCCAAGAAGGTTACCTAAGTGCAAGGATTCAGCAGTTGGGTCAAACCCACAATAGACTTTGAGAGGAGGGAGACTGGGGTCTGAGCAGGCTTGCCTTAGATGCTCACTGGTTAGAGATTCAAGCAGCCCCCTCTCTTCAAGAATTTCAACCACATTTTGACGCCCAGATGAGGACTGCAAACACTTGACGGTAGAGAGAAGGATTGGGTTCCTCAAGTTATTACGGTGAAGGGTGGGTAACCTAGATGCAGTAAGGAAAGAAGGAAAGAAGAATGGGAGGCTATGGTAGTGATGGGAGAAGAGAAAAGCCCTTGAAGTGGCCGCAGCTGCCATTCTCATATTCTTAGGCTAGTAATGAACAAAATTTCCTGCAAGAAAAAGAGAAATTTTCAGCACCAATAACATTTCTTTAATTTGTTTTGGTCAATCAGTAAGACTAAGATAAGGGAATAAATACAAACTAATAACCAGACCCAAAAACAAAATACATGATGATGCCAAAAAGTTAATCTTCCTCCTCTGCATAGGATTTCTAGGGCTGAGGGAGACTTTAAAGATCAAAATGATATAATTTATACTATGTATCTCATCCCACTTGGGGAAGGGGGCAATATGTGTGTGAAGAAAAGATAAGAAACCAGATACAAAATGAGGGATTTTGGGTTTTTTTGTTGTGGGGCTGATTCTGTGGAGGAAGGACCACATTATAGGTACTCATTGACTCATTGAGAAATAGTCTTGGACATTGCGCTTTAGCATTCTTACATGCCCTATTTCACAAATAACAGCATTAACTGCGGCCAAAGACAAATATTCAAAACATTATCAAAGCTCCAATGCACTCAAAGCAGAAGTCAGATAATCCGATTATTAATTTCCACCGTATTGAAATGAGATCCACAGATAAGAAAACAATTGAATCATTCGACAGTAACACTCAGAAACTAAACGAAAAATAAAGTTATCAAGATTTGGAGTGTTCTTAATTTGGATATTTTTCGTGATTATTTTCATTGTGGGCTTTCATAGAAACTGTGCTTTGGGTTTGTAGCAATTCAGTTTTCACTATAGTGCCAATCTAAAGAAAGATAATTACTCTAATTCTACAATGACTTGTATACCAGAAACATTGTACAATTTAGCCCTTCTAGTAATCTAAGTTACATTCAAACTTGAAGCAAAATCATAATTTCTGTGATATAAGGACAAACACAATTAGGCCACTGATTGGCCCAACAAAATTAATAAAGTATTGGGTGTGACATATGAAACCCAAGAGAATGAAATGCCAGATAACCGTGCAGTCCATACTTAATAGTCGTATAGCAGAAGATCTTGCCAATTAAAAACTTCTAACAAAATCTGGCATAGAACATCACTTACTTGCGATAATAATAAGCTCTTTCAATTACCAAAGGTGAAGAAACGTTTTAGTCATTGCTATATCTCTGTGCTTTTCCAATTATCAGTTAGCGCTACTTCAAATCTTCCAAAGCACTGTTATTGAAAGGATTCAAAGACATTACAACTAAAAGGAAGCCCATTTATTCTTGAAATTGTACTGCATGAGATATCTATGAGATTTGTAAGTTGTAAAGGGATTAACATTTACAGTAACGTTAAAATGAGTAGCCAATTGAACAAATTCCACCCAAAACTCATATGAACCAAAGCCCAGAAGTACAGATTACAAGAAAATTAAGAACCAAAGCCTTTACATGGTACTTTTAAAGTAAAATAAGCAAAAAAATATTCAGAGAATCAAAATTACTGACATCTTAAAAAATGAAGAACTGAAAAGTTGTTAACTTTCTGTTGATTTTGCAGAAAAAGTGGGGAAAAAAAAAAGAACAAAAATGCAAAAGCAAAAACCGGAGAACCCTAAAACACCCTTTCTTATGTTTTGTAGGATGAAACCCAAACAGGAACGCTTGGAAACAACGAACAAAATTGAGAGGAGCATTCCATAAAAAACATTACACCATTCAACATACATTTTCAAACACAATCTGCTTAATTGCTTGCCATTATATTTGTTGTGTTTCATTGAATAGATAGAGGAATTGGGTGTTCTTACTATCAGGAAAAATGAGCAGAGAGACGAAATTTATTCTTGAGCTTGTAAAGAAAGGAACAGAGGGCTCAGTGGGACTGTAGAAAATCCCCAATGTAAGAGTTCTTCCACTCAAATCATCTCCGCATTCCCATTCAGAGACAAGAAAACAAAGCATGGGACTTATTCAATTACAATGGAAAACAAAATATGGTTGATTGGGAAAAGAAAGTATTGTGTAGGTAAAATAGAAAGAAGTGAACTTACCCCTTGAAGTTTATATGGGTATGAATGACTGGCAGTCATCAACCCAGTTATGCGAGGCAATTTGAAGATGGAAATGATTGTAAGATTTCATCTTTCTTCGCGGCCTTTTCTTTTGGCTAAGACAACTACTTCTGAAAAAACGATTATATATGAAGGTAAGGTTCGGGGCTTATTTGCGGGGGTTTGCTTTAATAGCCTTTGGATTGGATCCATGATAATTTGGTTAGAATAGAAGGAATGGGAGAAAAAAAAAAGATGTTAAATAGTTTCGGGATTCAAATTACAAAAGAAACAAATATGGGGTATTAGTGAAGCGAAGCCATTTTTCCTTTCGTATTAATTCGTTTTTGTAAAAATAGTTGGCCAAGTAAAAAGTTTAATATTCTCTTTACACCTTCCAAGTTTCTTTCTTGGCAAAAAATCATGACTCACTTATAGTTTCTATGGTTTCCAACTTTTATCATTGAGATCCATGTGGTTTTAATTTCGTTACTTTTATCACTGTGTGATATTCAATTTCAAACAATTCAAAGACACTTCTTAATTTCTATTAAATTCTCCTCACTTCCGTTAGGGCTTGATCTTGCCAAGATATTTAAGGTTCGTAAATTTTTTTGATTTCCTCGTGATTTCGTCTTCTAAGGTTTTGTGACTTGATCTAATCGCAGGCCCAATTCTCTTCTTAGTCCAAACATTTGGCCCAAAGCTCTACCAATAACATATATAGTCTATGCTAAGGGCTGCTTTTTTAAGATCTTACGCTCATAAAGACGTCTAACAAAAGTGCTTTTATTATAAAAATCTTGAATTTTCATAAAAATCAAAGTGCTTCGTGGAAAAACACTTGGGAGTGCTTCTGAAGAAGCACACAGCAAGTGCTTCTCCAAGCGCTTTTATGACCCGTAAGACTTCTAAACTTTTTCGTTAAAGCGCTTTTAATTATCGAAAACGCTGACCTTTCCAGAAGCACTCCCAAACAAGCCCTAAAGCACTTTTGGCATTCTAATTGCTGTTTTGCTTCCATGTAGCATAATGAAAATCTCTGCATTGGATTCAAACCAGAGTGCACACCTGGAACGTTTCCTTTCTGTCATTTGATATGTCCGATGAAGTATTCGGCAAGATAGCCATACCACCAGAAGCTTCAGCACAAACAATTTCCCATCTTGCTCAAGGACATTTCATGGTTTCAAGGTACAGAGAGTCCCTTGCATATTATGAAAGCTCTCGGGAGTGGAGAGAGAGTGTTGGTTGTGGTTGCCTTGTTCACGTTCACATGTGGGTGATGGAAGAGTATGGTGTGGCCAAATCATGGGCTAACCTATTTGCAATATGCCTGGAACTGGATCTAGGCGTTTCTACACTGATTGGTTGTAGAAAAAGTGGTGAAGAAGTTGCGCTCAGAATCAGAATGATGGCTGACAACGGTGAATATCGGTCTGTGAACCCTAAGAAACTTGGAATTGAAGGACAATACGGGTGTTATGCGGTCATGGATGATTTAACACAGAACGTTGTCTTGCTTGACCAGCCTAATGTATTTACATACTAAAAGCAACAACATGTTGAATAATTTGATTTGGGTTAGAACTTAATTTTCACTCATTATGTGTTCTAATTTCAAAAGTTAAGGTTTTCTTTTTATGGGGGCAGGAACATCAAAACTCAAATCAAACAGCTGATGATGGAGGAGCTGTCCTTGAGACCATGAATCCAGGTTTGAGCATTGCCTGATTGTTGCATTCTTCGTTATATACATAAGCCAATCCACCATGACTGGTCACATCCATTCCTGCCATCTCCTCCTCTGATGAAATCCTCAAGAGCTTCAACTTGTGCAGCAAGAAAAACAATGTTCCCATTGTCAAGCTCACAAACCCTACAATCACCACAATCTGAACCAAATGTGCAGCCAAGAGCTTTCCACCTCCTCCCATCAAAAGCCCATATGGCCTGTTTGGTTGCCCTGAATAGACTTCATCCACATAAGACTTTTTGGCGAACAATGCAGTGAATATAATTCCCCATGAGCCACACCCTCCATGAAGCTGTGCTGCTTCTAATGGATCATCATACTTCAACTTCTCAGCAAGCTTGTTGCATCCCATCAAAACCCAAGCTGCCACAAACCCACAAATGATTGCAGCCCAAGGATCAACAACTGAGCAACCAGAGGTGATTGCTGCAAACCCGCCAAGCAGGCCATTGCACACGTCGGTGAGGTTCCAATGACCGGAGAGCAAGCGCTTCCCAAAGAGAGTAGTCAGTGCTGCTGAGCATCCAGCCATTGTGGTTGTCACTGCAGTTCTTCCTATTGCACTCCATTGTCCATAATAGGATCCACTCTCTCCATAGGCCTTGAGAATGTTGAGGAATGAGCCTGCATTGAAGCCATACCAACCAAACCAAAGCAGAAATGTGCCCAAAACAACCAATGTGCCGCTATGTCCACGCAGACCCACAGACCTACCTTCATGATCGAACCGGCCTATGCGGGGGCCTTCAATAAGAGCACCCCACAAGCCTGCTATGCCTCCAACCAGGTGAACAACACCAGAGCCTGCAAAATCAATGACCCCAGAACCAAATAAAAGATTGTCAGCACGAGCAGGGCTTGCCCATCCATCAGCAGACCAAAACCAATGAGAAACAATGGGGTAGACGAAGCCAGTCAAGAAAGATGAATAGATCAAGTATGCAACGAATTGGGTTCGTTCAGCAATGGAACCACTTGTGATTCCGGCAGCTGCAATGGCAAAAGCCCATTGATAAAGAAAGTAACTGTAATCGAAAGACTGAGAAGGAAACTTGTTAAGGCCAAAGAAGTGTTGGCCTATGAAGCCATTGGAGGGGGTGCCAAAGGCCAAGGCAAAACCAAAAAGGTAGTAGAAGAGGCCGCCTGTGGCAGCGTCAAGGACATTGGTGAGCATTATGTTCATGGTGTTCTTGGCACGAACAGAGCCGGCACAGAGCATGGCAAAGCCAAGCTGCATCGCGAAAACAAGGTAGGCAGAGAAGAGAAGGTAGGTGTTGTCAACAGCATAGGCTATGTCAACAAACTTGTTCGAAACAGCATCAAAGCGGCCGCAGATGTATTGGGCGGCTGCGGTGGCATTGGCAGCTGCACCCAAAAGGGGTTGGAGGTCAGAGGCTGAGCAAGAGATAGCAGCCATGGGAGAGACTAGAGGAAGATGGGAATGTGGAGAGGTGGAGAATCTGAAGGCTATTTATTGTGACAAAAAGATCCCAAGAAATTCCAGAGGTGGATGGCCAAGAATTAGGAGAATCTAATAGATTCCATGGTGAAATAGAAGACCAGTGGAGACCAAATACGCTTAGGTCCGTAATTCCGTAACTGATTTTCCTCCTCTTTTGGAGATTAGAAACTGTAAAGCTGTTACATTGTGTACTATATATCACCACGTGAGAAATTTAACCAAGCTAAATGAACGTTTCAAATTTTAATAAATGGCCAAAGAAAATAAAAAGGACATTTTAATGCGCCTGCTGTAAAATTCTTTCCTTTTGTGCATGAATAATTATGCAATGTATCATTACCTGGCTCCAATCTGTGAATATTCCATGCCTGATTGGTCAATTGCATTAAAGTGTAAAATAAAAGACAAGGAAAAGTCTCAACCATAAGATGATAAAACAATCAGGAAACATACTTGATTTTTTAAAAATTTGTCTATATTTGGGTCTTCATGTTTTTGGTACATGCACTAGCTCAACTAATAATAATACAAACATTTGGAAAGCTATCTCAATTGTACAACCTTGTGACATCCCAGGGTTTTGCCTTCACCACAGGCATTCTTGTGGAACGAAAACTACGACGCCTAGTCATATACCCAGGTATCACTAGCTTTGACTTGTATCGTAATAGACATCGCTTATCTTCAAGAGACAACCAACCAGTAACTCAAGGTGGAGGAGCCCATTTCCCAGCTTTGAACTCTTTATAGAAGCTGGAACGTTTAGAAACAACAAAAAACACTGTCCAGGAAAAACCAAACAATTGTCATAAGAAAAAATGAAAGGAATGAAACTGATACAATAGTAACTGTGTGCTAAAGACAGACCTGGGATCCCTGGAATAACAAAGTTAGGTTCTTTCAGAACATCATGAAGTGTTCTTTTCTCATTTACTTTCATCCATTTACAGGAACCTTTGCCTGACAAACATCAGATAAAGAAAGTTCAGATAAACTTGTCAAGAAAATGAAATCCTAGGAAAATGGGACTCAAATAATGTTTCTTTGCAATTAATGAGTAGAATAGTTTTTAAAAAAAAATGGAACAATTTTTCACCCTACCTGCTGAGCTGCCACCATTAGAATTCTCATTTGCATCATTTTCCTCAACACCGATGTTTTCCACATGAGAAGCTTCAGTGCCCTCTAAGAGATAACGAAGAATCTTTGTTGTTGATAGAGAAACTCCTGAACCTGCCTAATAAATCAAGGACATAGAAATTAGAAAATGCACAATTAATTTCATCTTTAAAGATACAGAAAATTATTCCTTGTGACATACCCACGAAGATATGGAGATAACTAGATTTATACAAGTTCATTCATACACCTCTTTTCCTACTCTTTGATGCACGGGCATTCACAGGAATCCCCAGTAGGTTCTATTAGTTACACTTTCACCTCAATTAACTACATTGCAATACAAAGGAAAAGTTTGGCATTTCAACAAGCCAGTGGTGATCTCATGTCCTAACAATTGGAAACTAAGTGAACCAAATATCTAATCACAATCCTGCAGCATGCAAACTAAAGTCCAAGAAACATAACCTCAAAAGAGTGGATAGCAGCACCCTAGAATTGGATAATATGTTTATGTCAACCCAACAGTTATGGCTCATGCCACAACATCCAGTTCTACAGATTCAATAATTATCATCGCTTCATGTAGCTGATCTGGTCAAACTCCTGAGACTTAGCCAATTACTCTCAGAAGTCAAATATGATGCAAGCAATCCAAAATATAGATGAACTTGCTCATTTTCCTTTGCTAGAGAAGTTCAATACTACAGAATGTTAAGAAGATTCTTCAGAAAGCAACTTCCTTTTAATATTGAGTATATGTAAACCAAATTACAACAAAATAAAACGACTTACTTCATAGTATAATTCAACAGCTTCACGAGTGTAATTGTGTTCCTGATCCCATGACAAAGGCTTGCAGCTTTCTGAAAACATGTTTGAAAGTTCAGGAAACCACAAAATGCACATATATCCAAAAGCATTGGATGCTACATAGAAAACTCATAGGCAATTCAACTTTAAAATATAACATAACACTTTAAAAGAAGGATATCATGTCCAGATGCGCTGACAACATTTCAGTCTCACAGAAATCCTCAATGAAGTCACTGGACATAACCTCTGCATACAGCAGAAGAACTGGCCAATGTAGAATATTATTCTTATCTAATACAGGCTTTCTTAATCCTGTAAGTTCTTGATACATTGCCTTCCCAATTTTCAGTCCTCTACTTTCGATCGTGGAAACAAGGTCCTGCATAGTTTCAACAAAGAAATAAACATGAGCCTGAGAACAATCACAAACAGTTCATTCATAATTGTATCATTCCATTAGTAATATAATCAAACCTTAGCCCCTGATATAGCCGTGGAAACTTGAGCCTCACGCTGTTGGTTTTCCATCTTCTTTGACTCAATCTGCCTTAACAGCTTCTTTAGCTCTTCGTTACTTGGGTCATGCTTAATCCCATTTTGGCAATGCAAAGTTGATTCAGGCAACAAGTTCAATGCAAAAGACGCTTTGGCAGCTCGGTACAAAGCCTATTATCAAAACCCATATTGCTAAAATCACAAAAAAAAACTAAGTATTCAAACAAAGCCCATCTGAGAACAATAACATGGTAAAAAAATTGTGCACCTTGACATTAGTGGAACAGAGCTTAATTGCGTCCTCAGCATCAGTAAGAGCACGTCTGTAGTTACCAAGTAAAAGATTGACATGGGCCCTATTTGAAAAGAGAATAGAGGTGTCAGAGTCACTCAAAGCTTGCTGATTTATTGCTCTCGTGTAGCAATCTATGGCATCAGCGAAGTGCTTTTTGCCCATCTTCACATACTCGTTACCCTTGTCCTGCCAAACCCAACAAAAAAATATATATGAAAAAACAAAGACAATATAATCCTATCAAGTGCTTTTATTGTGTGAGAGAGAAAGAAAACCTTGAGTTCAATAGCAGTATTTTCTTTGAGAGCGGCTATGGCATCAAGGTCAGCTCTTTCACTTTCGGTTTGGGGTTCAGACCCCTTTTCCATCAATAGTGCCATTGCTTCTTCGAATTCGCTTCTTTTCTATTTTGCTTTTCTTGTTCTGCTGCTGGCAACTGGCGACTGCGAGAGAGGCAGAGTATTGCTAAAACCTTGAGCAGAAGCTGGGACTTGCAGACTTTGCTGGGCTGAGTTTATGTTTTCCTATAGGCCTTTCATGTCATTTGGATTCTCAAGTTATATTTTGAGTGAGTCTCTCTCGAGGAACCTTAATTGAGGACAGATCTTAGCCGTTGGATCAAATTGGACGGCTGGATTAAAACACGGCTTTTAATAAAGGTTTCGCGTAGAATCGGGTAAAACAAAACCCATACATCCATGCCCATCCCAAACAAAACAGAGACCCATCCTCGCACAAGTCATAACATCTTCTTCCTCTTCCTCTTTCTGCACCTTCTTCTCTTCTCTTCTCTCTCTCTCTCTCTCTCTCTCTCTCTCTCTCTCTCCACATGTGAGTCTGTCTATGCCACCATCTGCAGATCAGCCTGGAACAAAAATAAAAAATATAATGAACTTTTCAAGCTTCACTCTCCCTCATCCATAACCCAGCGATTCTTTCTGCTTCACAAGTAAACATTTTTTCAATCCACAAACGCCCAAAAACCAGCAATTGCCAAAAGAACACCAGATTGACCTTAAAAAAAACAAACAAGACCGTAAAGTTAAGAAAGACGTATACCATAACTTATGGTTTTTTTTCCCCTTTTTCAAACAAGCCGATTCAAGACAAACAGAGAGAAGATAAGATTGAGAGTAGATCGGAGGTTTTATAGCCGTGCGGCTATACAAGGTAAAAATCGTAGCGGCTATACTATAAAATCGTATAGCCGGGCGGCTACACCTATTCGACCTGTGGGCACCAAATAGCTGGCCGCATAGTATAGCCGCGCGGCTATAACAGATTTTTTTGAAAAAATGAATAGCCGAAGCTTTACTGTGGTTTTGTTTTAATTCTTTTTAAATAAATAGTATAGCCGCGCGGCTATAACCTTTTTAATTTTTATTTTAAAAATTGTATAGCCAGATGGCTATATTCGGTTTTAACAACGTTTCATAAAAATCGTATAGCCGGCCGGCTATACTTATTTTCACACGTGGGCGCTCATTGCTGTTGCGTCCTCGTTTGTTTAAAAAAAAAATAGTATAGCCGTCCGGCCTTACTAGGATTTTATGTTTTAATTTTTTAAAATAAATCTTATAGCCGAGCGGCTAGACTGGTTTACACGTGGCGCAATAGCGCTAGGCTATTTTTTTAAAAACACATATAAATAGTAAAGCCGACCGGCTATACCCTTTTTACACATAGGACCTAATTTTGTTTAATCATATAGCCGCGCGGCCATACCTGGTTTTCAGCCGGTCGGCAATACTCGGTTAAAAAGGATAGCCGCGCGGCTATACGTATTTTTGACCTAAAATAGTATACCGGCTATACCGGATTTTTTTAATTTTAAAAATTAGTATTTTGTTTTAATTGTTTTTTAATTAAGCCACCCGGCTTACGATTTCCGAGGCTTGTCTAAACATACGTAGAGAACCTAATTCATTCACAAAATCATAATTTTATGGCATACGAGGCTCAATGTCTCTCCACCTCTCTCTCCTTCCATTCCTTGTACAAGGTAAGCTCTCACCGCCGCACTTTTCTATTTTACTGTTTGATTGCCGAGAAAAGAAAACCAGTGATATTCAAAATGTAATCAGAAGAAATCAATGTCAAAATCCTTCTCCCCATCAAAAACCCAAATGCTGCTTTTGCTAAGCTTTCCTCTTCAGCTCGTTTACTATGTTCAATACTTTTATATTCCAAAATTCTTGGCCAGAAAACGTTAGAAAGTGACCTAAAAGTCAAATGTTGACTCAAAAGTAATATATATATATATATATATTTGTTGATTTAATTTGATGTGTTTTATTAATTAATTATTTTTATTTAAACTATCCCTGGATTATTTTTTTATTGGAAGAATTTTATCCCATTAGGATTTTGAGTTGAGTCAAATCGGTCATGGCTGCTTGAGAAAATGAAGGAATATCCTGTAACCCAATTTGAAATTTTAATTATTTAAGACCTAAAATAAGTCAAGTAAAATCACTTGCAAGAAATGTGGGGCGAAGGTTTTAGTTTGAACATTGCTCTCTGTGTGGTACGAAAGCATTTCATTCACTCTCAGTTTTCTTTCATTTTCTCAGAAACCAAACAAAAGCTAATAATCTATTCACATTCTGATTCTTTTATCGCACATATACGACTATCGATGCTGCTATGGTTTCCATTCCTGAGTTGCACTCTAACTTCTTCATAATCTCTTTATCGTTAAATCATTACCAGTCTGTGCCGCAAGGATTCAGGCAATCGAAGGGTTTGAGCTTATTGTTGGTGAATTCGAGAATCAATAGAAACAAGCACACAAGAATTTTCATGGAGATGCAGGGAAATGGAAGTCCAACGACAAGTAATCAGTCTACAATTAACATTCCACATGTACTGACTGTTGCTGGCTCTGATTCGGGTGCTGGCGCTGGAATCCAAGCAGACCTTAAGGCTTGTGCTGCTCGTGGAGTGTACTGCTCTACTGTCATAACTGCTGTTACTGCACAGAACACTGTTGGGGTTCAGGTTGCTATTTGATGTTGTTTTCCATGACTTATGCTCCATTTTGGTTTCTGAAGCATAGAAGAAGATAGAAAATATAACAATTCCACTGACGTTTGTTAATTTTCCTTTGTTCTCTTTATTTGCTAGGGTGTAAACGTTGTGCCTGAGGATTTTGTTGCAGAGCAGATGAAGTCTGTGCTATCTGATATGCATGTTGATGTGGTAAGTCAAAGTTGGGGACTGCTTTAATTTCCACCTTCAACTAATTTTACAAGATGGTCTGCTTTTGTGATTCTTGTCCAAAATTCTTTGGCATCACAGAAGTACCATCTATAAGCAATTGAAAACATGAACCATTTCAACTTTTAAAATAAGAGGCCCCAGGTGTATCTTAATTTTAATTAAATGATTAATAATAATAGGTTGTAGATTAGTTATATAGTTAGTGAAAAATCTATATGTCAGAGGTAGCTAATAGAACCTTATAAACGGAACTTATTACTTCTTTGTTTTCAGAGTTGATTTGACATACATTTTGTACTTGTAACTCAATGCATATTTACTTGTCAAAAGATTCACTAAAGCATAGGGGTTTGAGCTTCCATGTCATCTTTCTCTATTCACTTGTTTTGGTATGAAAGAGAAGTGGCCTGATAACAAAGATGTATGTGGATGTGTCTGTGCTTGTTTATGTAGTATGGAGACATCCAAAATATGAAATTAGATTAAAAAGCATTTTAATTCTGGTGGGAAAAGCTAAGCTTAATTTTAATGGAAGCAAATAACTACATGTTTGATGGAAAGAAGCATATGTTGTTAATTTTGGAGTTTTGTGTTAATGAGTGCAATATATTTCATCAAATGTTGTTGATATTTTCTTTGTCGAATAACATTTGAAGGTTTGGTCATAGTCATAGCATCAATATGTTTTGGGTGAATTGATTAGAACTTTTCGTGAATGAAATTGCGGTTTCTTACATTACTTTTACTTAATGGATTGCTGATGTTGTAGGAAGACTAATTGTCTGTATTTGGCAAATTTAATTAAAATGTTCTTTTGAAAGCTCTATTAAACTTTTTTGAGCTTTCACTAGCTCTGTACTTGAGGCATGGCTCTTTTGCAAACTTGTTTATATCAAGAAATTGTATTGCTACTAAAATGGTTTTGACATGCTCCTGATATGCCATCCCTAGGTGAAAACTGGTATGTTACCTTCGATTGGTATAGTCAAGATTCTTCATCAACATCTTAGGGAGTATCCTGTTCGAGGTATGTTGTCGTATTAAAAATTGAACATGTCTTTTTCTATTGTTGCTTAATTAGCATTTTAAATGAATTGGTGTAATCATTGAAGGCAGCTTTAGTGGTTGATCCTGTTATGGTGTCTACAAGTGGAGATGTATTGGCTGGTCCTTCTGTTCTTGCTGGGTTCAGGTATGACAGTCTTTTGTGCATAACATTGTGTAAATTCATAGTCCTGTCATGTGGTTGTTCTTGCTTTATGCAAACCTCATGGGGCCTATTTGGCAGAGTACTAGGTTGTAACCATCTTTTATTTGTCAGAAAAAATAAAAGTATAGGTGGGCTGTGCAACTAATATTTTGCATAAGCTTGACAGGGCAACTTTTTCTGAAATGCAGAGAGCATGTTAAGTAGTTTGAATGGACAGTATGTTTTGTTTATTACACGTTGAGCACTTGAGCTAGCTAAGCTTTGGTGGTCCATCATCATACAGTTGGTTTCTTTCACCCATAAACCTTTTGGTCTTTTTTGTTTTTGTGGATAATTTTTTGTCTTTCTTATTTGTAAGTAACATTGATATGATCCTGTTTCTACTAAGAGATTAGGCTCATAAATATTTTATGGCTTTGCACAAGTAAGTTAAAGGATCTTTGCCATGATATAAGAACATATCAAACAACCAAGCTAATCCATATGCATACCACTAGTTTTTTCCTCTTTAAATTTTAATCAACAAAGCATTTTCTTAGTTTTACACAAATGTTAGTTTCTCATTGCTCCTAGAAACAATGTCTACATTCATTTGCTATATAAAATTTGATTGGGTTATTATTATGATTAGTTCACAAACACAATGAAAATGTAGAATCCAGATATTCAATTACTAAAAAACATGCATTTAATATATTAAATAGTAAATGCAAAAAATATTTTTTTATTTCGCTGAACTCTAACTAAATAAATAATATATCAAATGATTAGGGGAAAGATAAAATTTTACATATGGACATTTGAAAAAATAAAACTATTCTGCAATTTTGTTTTTCATATGTAGCTGCTACCCACAGCAATTTGATAGTTTGTTCAGTTATGGTCACAACAGCAGCTTTTTTATGAGACTCTGCGATAACGGCTCTATTATTAACATTAACTCATCTGAACAAGCATTCAGTATAATATCCTATTCAGTTGTCTACCAGTCTGTTGGAAATTTATTTCCTTCACCTGTGCAGTGTTAATAAGCATAAATATTTGCATAGTTCTTATGTGCTTAAACTGCTCCTTCACCGTTTTGCCATGTTTTTATTTCTTGGCCAATTTGCTGCTGTCACTGGATTCTTTTTCCTTAAACTAGAGAGAAAGTCCCTTATGGAACGGTGTACTTTTTAATAATTTTTATTTTTGGGTTCCTGCTTGCAGAGAGGACCTTCTTCCTATGGCCGACATCATAACTCCAAATTTAAAAGAGGCGTCTGCTTTACTTGATGGCGTGAAAATAAAAACAGTTTCTGACATGCGTTCTGCTGCAAAATTGTTACATGATATGGGCGTACGGTTAGTTATTGGAACATGCTTGACATCTTCAGCTCTTGCTTTTAACCCAATGATTTGTAAAGCTCTTGTTTTTTGTATCTGTTTCATTTATCATAGTCCTGTCAACGTCAGTCAATTTTTGGACATGTTTTAAGTTAAGTAAAATGTTTCATTAGTAGTAAATTTTTAATGCATTGTGAGTACTTTTGGAATTATAGAGAAGGCACTCCACTTCCTGGTAACTCTCTACAGTTGCATAGTGTATAATAAGCATTCACCAAGGTGAATGGCTCTTGTTTCTTCTCACAAACAAAATTCTTCGATTACTAAATGCTTTCCTAGTTATAAGGCAATCGTATGTCATTTCACCTAGATAATTCACTAAAACAGTAAGGGTCATGGTATAGGATTTCACTATTTCAAGTGCGTGACACTATTGTAAAAGGGAGTTTCCTTGATATTGTAGTCATACATTTGTATTTAATGATTGTGGTCCTTTGCGTTTTGTTTGGATTTCTGGGTATATATTATAGGTATGCTTCTTGGTTGGGTTAGTTCAATGGCTCTACAGTTTAGTCATCTTTAATCCCTTTGACCTCATTCTTGAATCATGTGGGGGTACTGTATTACTGTTATCTTGTTCACAATTATCTGTTTGATGGGGGATATCATAGACAATGATATTTTCAGGGTTAGAAGGGTTGCCCAGGGCATATACTGTGTTTTCTGGCTTGTGCTTTTTTAATAGTGGTGATATGAATTTAAACAAACCTAAATAATACATTAATCTAAATCAAATTGAACTCATAAGCAAATGAATCTATTGAAGCAGACATGTAAGAAGACATGTACCCACAGAGATTTATTAAAACAGCCTTATTCTAAAATCTTTTTTTATTTATAGAATTAGCAATACATTGCATTGGGGAGGGGGGGCACTTTTCCTGGGATTTGAACTGGTGACCAAGGGGTGGAAGGGGGAGGGACCTCACCACTGAGGTAAACCCTATCGGTCACCTTATTCTAAAATCTTTTCTTAACTAAATCAGTAAATTTTTATCAGAGTATTGAAATTAGTCTTTCCAGTAGGGTGGAACAAAGTGAGGAGACAGTGACTGTTAATGGGGTAGGAAGCCCAATATCATAAGCTCTCTCATTTAGGTTTAGGAAGGGTTACAGCAAGATAATATTGGCATATCTATTGCAAGTTACCATTATGGGGTTTATGAACATTTATTTTATTGTGAATTGTGTAGTTACATTGTTTTCTTTTGGCTTATTTTACTTAGTGTAGTTTCATTAGGACAGAATTAATGCAGTTTGAATGTAGGAAAAATTTGAAATAAACATTAAGTTGCTTTGTGTTGAAACAGTAGTTTGTTAAAACAAATTGCTTCTTTACTTGTCAGAAATGTTCTTGTCAAAGGTGGAGACCTGCCTGATTCATTGGATGCTGTTGATATCTTCTTTGATGGTAAGCCTCTAAACTTCAGAAATGATAATACTATTGCTTCATCTACTTGATGTATGAGTGAAAATGGGATACTCAATACTTAGAATGATCATTGCAGGTGAGCACTTATATGAGCTGCGTTCTTCACGCATAAAAACTCGTAATACACATGGTACTGGTTGCACTTTGGCTTCATGTATTGCAGCTGAGCTGGCTAAAGGTGCTTCAATGCTCGAGGCTGTTAAGGTACTACATATGTGCCTTACTTTAAGGGATGCAGGGAGAGTCTGCGACAAACTATCTTTCTTTCTTTGTAGTACATATTCCCAAAATAGTCATACTCAAGAATAACCGAAGATAATTAAGGGGTTAGCATGTTAGTACAGGCGAAAATTTGTTCCCCTTTCTGTTGGATCGAAACCCAGGTGTGGCTTTTTGAGACCCAAAAGCAGTGCCTTCCTGTTGTATGGCATTTAAAAATACATATATAGCATTGATAAAAATATTGTTGACTTTTTTCTATTTAGAGTTGCATTGCTTGAGATGAGTTTGCCTGATTCCAAGTACGAGGGGAAAATTTGTTCAAAGACGAGATAGAAGTTTGAATTCCACTTTTGCTGTGTACGGTTGTACAGAGTAGAGGATAATGACTATTGACTAATAGTAATAAGGCATGCTGTCCACTCCAATACCATAATTCACTCGACTGAAGATTATACATTGTCAGACCCTGAGGATTTTTCTTGATCGCTCAAGGTAGTCAGTTACAAATTATGAGTCCCATCTCTCTTCCCTCCTCCTTCCTCTTTCATTCCACAAGGCTTTCTTTTCGTGTTGGTCTTTAGGATATTGCCATAAGTTTTGATGCTAGTTGAGTTGCAATTTATGTTTCCCATGATCTCATATCATGTTCTTGTGTTTCTTATTAAAAAAATGCCATGTTCTTAATGCTCTCTCTCTCTCTCTCTATCACACACACACACATACAAAAACAGTTGGAACACCAGAATCTTTTATCTTTTTTATCTTAATTTTGGTAGGTAGCTAAATGCTTTGTTGAGACTGCCTTGGATTACAGCAAAGAGATTTTCATTGGAAATGGTCCCCAGGGCCCCTTCGATCACCTAATGAAGCTTAAGAGTAACGCTCACAATTCTGGTAGACAAGTCAGATTCAATCCTAGCGACCTATTCTTGTATGCTGTTACAGATTCAGGTATGAATAGAAGGTGGGGTCATTCTATCTCAGATGCTGTTAAAGCTGCTGTACAAGGAGGCGCCACCATTGTCCAACTGAGGTTGGTTACTCATCAGAATTTTTATACACTGTAGACTTTTATCTCTCTGATGACTTACATGCTAGTGATTGGTGCTTCATTTGTATGTGTTAGTACATCTATAACTAGTCCTAGAGAAAGATGATGTTGATTTTTCATGTATTTGAAGTGATCATTGCCTTTCTCTTGTGGAGTGCTAATTATGTTTTTTTATTTCAAGTTGCTTTAAGATTAAAGATAATGAATTAAACTCCCAGGGCCCTTTATATTTCTGGAAGCTGATGAACGTATTACTACCCTTGTAGTTCTTTTGTAGAGTCAGATGCTGGTTCAGCTTTTATCAAGAAATGTCTAATAAAAAAACTTGATAACTTAAAGGACTTTGTATGTATTTTTTATAAAGATATAATCTATATGCATCGTATGTTTATTGTTTCACATTGGGATTGCCTACTTGGAACTGTGATCAACTGTTATCCAGTTCCTCTCATGTCTGTTATTTTTGTATATTCTTTTCAAAATATTTTTTTCGGATTCATTCTAACTCACTTAGGTCGCCTACTCTACCTAAATTGAAACGTACCCTTCTCAATGAGCCTTTGTTTGGGTTCATGTCCAAAACTATGATTATGAGACATAAAAATTTTGTGGCTTTTAGTTTTGCATTTGGTGATTTTGACTTACTTTGCAGAGAAAAGGATATTGATACACGGGATTTTGTCGAAGCAGCCAAGTCATGTCTCCAAATTTGCCGTGCCCATGGAGTTCCATTACTAATAAATGATCGTATTGATGTTGCACTTGCTTGTGATGCTGACGGTGTGCATATTGGCCAGTCTGACATGCCAGCACATACTGCACGTGCTCTCCTTGGACCTGAAAAGATAATTGGTGTCTCTTGCAAGACACCAGAGCAAGCAGAGCAAGCATGGATTGCTGGCGCTGATTACATTGGTTGTGGCGGTGTATATCCAACTAATACAAAGGCAAACAATCTCACTGTTGGCTTGGACGGTCTGAAAACTGTTTGTTTGGCTTCTAAGTTACCTGTGGTTGCAATTGGCGGGATCAAAGTTTCAAATGCACGTCCGGTGATGGAAATTGGTGTACCAAACCTGAAAGGTGTTGCAGTTGTATCTGCTATATTTGATAGCGAATGTGTGTTGACAGAAACTAGGAAGTTGCATGCAGTGCTAACAGAGGCGACAGCAGCAGTGAAGTGAAACATACCCGGATAAGGCTTTGTCACAAATTTCTCTAAAGTTTGAGTATCATAATGGCTTTGGAGATTGCGGCACTAGCATGATTATGATGTTCACTTTTCTTGTCAGTGGTTACAGAAGGCAACCCATACTCACTATTTTTTGAGTTCTCTGCACCTAAATTTATATATGTTTTGCTTAGTCAGCATGGGCGTTTGCTTGCTCAGTATGGACATTTGCCTTTTGTAATATTTACACAAGGTCGTTCTGTAATGATGCAATGTGATATACTGCTCTTAATTAATTGATGACAGCCCGCCATGTGCTTCGCTTCTGACTTGAGTTGGTTGACAACAATTATTGTATTTTTCTTGGGTGCAGATTTGAGTAGATTTGAAGAATATAAAAAGTTCCCTTTCTTTCTTGAGCCCTCAACTGTATTTTTAAATTTAGATTAGATCTACCATAATTTCATCTTTGTTTTTACTCCATAAGTCAAACTTTATCCTGACGTGGACTCCTTTTAAGGAGGGAGAGAGCACTCAACTTCAAAACAACTTCAGCCAAGAAATTATATGGATACTATGGAAGTTTAGAACAAGTTTAGTGCTAAAAATGTTGCAGGAGAAATTCAAATCTCATTTGGGAGGAAGAAATTATATGTATACTGGAAGTTTGGAAACCTCGAATTGTTAAATTTGTTCATTCTTGTGGTTAAAATGTATATAACTAGCAAGCGACTTATTCAAGTGGTTAAGGATATTTATTGTGCACCCGAGTTCCTAAGTTTGATTCCCCCTTTCTTAATATTGCTCGTATAAAAACAAATGTATAGAACTAAGGTCTCAAGGATAAAGAGGGCCACAATCAGCCAAGACTAGAGAAGTCCACTCTCAGTTGATTGCTGGGAAGCAACGGTGCAGACAACATGACACGTGAGGGCCGTGAAAAGCTATGACAAAGACAGGTTAAGGATGTCGGTGTCTTCTTCTTCACCTTTGAGCATTATGATTTAGATTTACACCATATTTTTCGAGAAGCTAACATAGTTGCAGATTTCTTAGCAAATATATATTTTTTTTTGGGTCGAATTTCTTAGCAAATATAGAACATAATTTTTCACATCCTTGGTTATGTTAGCATGGCAGTTTGTTAAGATATACGGATAATGAAGTCTCTAGGGCATCCTCTTTGCAAGTTTTCTTTGTTCCATTAAAACAAAAAACAAAAAACAAAAAAAGCTTATGGCAAAGACAACAAAAATGTCAGCCGTTCAATTTCTCTCTCTGATTTGTTACGTCACCGGAAAGAAAGGAACAATGAAATTACAAGTTTCTCAGTCAAATATTAATAGTAGATGTCATTGACTCATCCCAAGCAAAATTATGCATGATATTAGATCAACCCAACAAGTAATAAGTCAGAGCAAGAGACTTGTAGCTCAAGTGGTTAATGACATTTACTTCCCGAGTTCCTATGTTTCATTCCCCAGCTTGTGAAAAAAAAAAATATCAATAGACTTCACAGAACAGAAGCATCTACTAAATTAAATCAAATTGGAATTGCTTATTCCATCAAGAATTAAACCTGCAGGAAGAAGAAAAATAAAAGCATTGCACTACCAGACAGACCATAAAAAGTGAAGCAAAGTAGTAATTAAGATATAGGGTAAACCCAAATATATAACAAAATGTTATTATGTTCTAACTGAACAAACCTCCATACATACCATACCCCATTAGGGGTAAAGTCTCCTTAAAGAGAATCTCTTGTTCTCTGATGAAACAATACAAACAAACCTTTTACACCTTTTCCCCTCCTTTTCCCCTCCAAACCTCCCGCCCTCCCTTAAACTGGAAAACAAAGACAAACAACTCAATTCCACAACCTTTAACTACAAATTCTAGTAGTGATACATCCAAGGTCACAGTCTCCAGACAAACTAATGCTCCTCAGCGCCACACTATAATTTACAAAAGTTTGTTTATTGAAACACCATCGCCTACGAAAAGAACTGACTGTTTATACAAGCACGACAACATTCTCAACTACGCAGATACTGAGAAACCAAACTTCTTCAGTTCTCCGATTTTGAGGAAGAAATTGGTCCTCAGCTAACACGTACTTCTCCACTTGCATGTATTTCTTTGACTGTCTTTTCATACTCGTCTTCCTCCTCCTCGCCTTCTACCTCTTCCTTTGTATCACCATCTTCTTCTCCCCACCCAAAGCCTCCAATCGATCGGGAAACAGGAGGAGGAATTTTGGCTTCTTCCACTATCTTCATGATGTCTTCGATACTTTGGAGGGAAAAGGTTGGGTTTTCTTTTCTGTAGTAGATGGTTTGAGCTGCTTCCGTAAGCTCTCTAGGCAAGTTCTTCAAAAACCATGGATGGTTCTTGATTTCTTTAATGGTGATCCTCTGAAACAAGAATTGAAGCCAGTTTAGGACACGATGAAAGAGCATTAAACAGAAAAAAGAAATGTTAACTGATAAGAACAAACTTCAAACTCATAAGACCTGAGCTAACTAACGCCCAACACTAGCATAAAATGAAGTCATGGCCTATTTAGGGTCTCTCCCGTTCCACCATGGACTTTCATCTTACACAGAAGTGATATTTCCCTACTTTTATATTCATTTCTCTTCATTTTAAGGGGACCTTCAGGAAAGCAAACCTAGACAGGAGACAAGTCCAGGATGAGCCTTTCTTGGCACATTATACGATGCATTATATGCACACCCCAATCCTTCCAAAGATCAATTATCTAAGTTAACATTATAGGCAGGTAATTATTCCAAAGCCTAGCAAGGCAAAGTTTGTAAGCAATATGTACATTTATGCCAAAGCAATCTAAGAAAATGAGACTTAAACTTTTTCTTTGCGAAAGAATCTACTTAAAACCTCAAAGTTTCCATTATACACCCAGTCTAAGCACAAATCTGTTCTTCTACAAAGTTCAGAAGCCTAAAGTTTTTCTGTTTGTTTAAGTGATAAATTTATTGCGTAAGCAGAAACATAGTATAATATATACCCTTGCTGGATTTGCAACAAAGATGCGAGAGAGCAGATGCCTACAATCTTGAGATATGTGAACATAGTCAGGGATCTTGTACTGAACGGCCATTATTCGCTGCATTATAAGAATGAAAAGGAAATACGGTTAAAAATAAGAAAAAGGTGAATTATTCAACTTTGAGAGAGGTTGAATACAAGGTAAAATTACATTAATGGTTTTCCTGAAATTCTTTGGATCTTCTTGGTCTTCAAAAGGATATGCTCCCACCAGCATAACATATAGGGTCACCCCACATGACCATACATCTGCCAGCTGGATAAACATAAACCAAAATCAGACGCTAGAAGTAAATCCTGTAAATTACTATTTGAATTCTGGGCACAAAAAACTTAATTAACAAGAGTCTAAAACATCATTTCATTTCCTGCTCTTCCCAGGCAGGAGAACGGTTTAACTGCCTAAATTCCTAAGTGTCACGTAAGTGAGCATTACTATCATGGAAGTAAATACTTGAGCACAATAAATGATTGTATGAGATATAGAATGGTCATAGAAAGAAAAAATAAACTAATACTATTTTTAAGAGAAAAAGAAGGGAGTACAAAATGAAGAACTCACATTTAAGAATATCAGAAGAATGATTTCATACAGGTAGGTTACATTGTTGCAAATTGTAAATTAAATTTCTAATGGCAGCATCAATATTGCACATCATAGATTCTTTCTATCAACCTAGTAATTAATGTGGTTCGTGGATAAAATTAGACCACAAACAAAAATATGACCTGCAGAAGAGAAAAAGGAAGATGAATAAGCACAAGGGGGCATCCTAAGTATTCACAGTGGAGATCATAGGCCAACAAGAATAAAGTCTTGAAGAGGTATGATTCAAATTGAGAAATTGATGGTGTGACAATGGTTGTAAAACAGATTAGTGCACGTACACGAGAGACTTAGAATAAGAGGATTAATATGGTACAGACATGAAAAAAGTGCATCAATATTAACTGCTTTGCTTATATAAATCCTTGAACAAGTTTGAAGGTGGTATATTGGATATCTCTTAAACTGAAGACTGGTAAATGCAAATACCTCAAGACTTCTAATTTACTCTTCCAAGTTTCAACTTATCTAAACCATCATCTTAAACCACCTCCTTGGCCCAGCAAGGAATAACATAAAGAAAGATTAAGATGCAATTGGAAATTTCCACTTATTGCAATGCAATGAACTCTAATCAACTGGCCCTTAGGACAAAATCGTTAAAAGTGTAGTACATCAATTATCACAGAAGTGAAAACGACAACAGTACAAAAATTACTTAAGCTACCTTGCCATCATACTCTCTTCGAGAAAGAACCTCAGGAGCAATATATGCTGGAGTACCCACAGTCGATTTAGGCCTTGAATGCAGCAATGATGACTACACAAATAAAGCTCATCAGAGTATAGAACTTTGACATCTACCTTGAAACATCTGACAGTATGTTCATTGTAGAATTAAACCTTAGAATAACCGAAATCACAAATTTTCAGGCGTGGAGCCGGGCTGCCATCCAGCAAGGTATTCTCCAGCTTCAAATCTCGGTGGCATATTTGCTGCAGGACCAGACAAGGGACAAATAAGAATCACAGGTAAAGGAAGCAATCAACTGGAGATCAGGAACACTCACAACTCATTTTATTTACCAGAGAATGACAGTAGCTAACTCCCGAGATAAGCTGCTGGAAAAAATATCTAGCCTGCAAAATCAACAACAACATAAGCTGACTTCGTTACTTAGAAACTTAACCAATTAGCCAGATCGGAATTCACTCAGAGTGTAGGACTTTGAAATCATAAAGATCGGTATACTAAAAGTATAAGCTATTATTGTCTTCATAATTTCCAACATCTTATCAGTATACAATCATCGCAAGAACGGTGATCAAACCTCATCCTCACTGAACCGTCCAGCATTGCAAATTCGCTCAAAAAGTTCTCCACCTGCAGCGTACTCCATCACGATAGCGAGATGTGTAGGAGTCAAAACTACCTGAAATTCAAAACATCATATCAGGCCACTGAAACTGATTAAATTTTCTTTTCTCATCCTTCACAATGAAGCAGAACATAAAATAACAAAAACACACCTCCTTGAACCGAATGATGTTTGGATGGCGAAGCGACCTGTGGTTTATGATTTCTCTTGCCACATTCTCATCAATCTGCAAGCAAACAATAAAATATAAATTTAATCATAATATACACACACACATACGTACAACCCTGTGAGAACAATAAAAATATGATTTCATACAATGAAATGGAAAGGTTCTAGCTTTCCCAAGTACCAACTCCAGAATTTAACTGGTGGGTCTTCCTATATAAGGTTTATTATTTAAAAAAATTCACCATCCATGCAAAAATCCATAAATGAATGAAAAGATGAAAAAAGAAAAAGGATGTAGGAATGAAATTAGAATGAAAATAAAATGGAAGGAAAGGTAAGGACCTTGAGACCACGGTCGATGTATTTCATGGCGACGAGCTCTTTGGTTTCTTTGTTCCTCATCAGCCTCGCCACCCCAAAATTCCCAGATCCAATATCCTTCACAAGCTCGTACTTTTCCATTTTCTATGTTTTATTTATTTTATTTTCTAATTTTGCTCTTGATGTCCTGTATAAAACTCCGATTGAGCTACACCCCTCGGAAGCTTGAAAGATTTGAGCTTTCAATTCATGGATCTCCAAGCTCAGAGAACACACAAACAGAGCAATTAAATCGAATTGGAAAAACCCAAAAGCCTAGAATCAAGATCAGAGTTCTAAAGAGGGAGGAAGGGAGGAAGGGAGAGGGAGAGAGAGAAGGATTGTAAAGGAAGGGGATTATGGGATCCCTTGCTGGATTTGATTTGAGAATTAATTAGGAGTTGGGCTGCATGTGGTGAAGATTGAAAGAAATATTTTTCTATTTGTAGAGAGAGATTTGATTTGGGGCTTGAACTCAGCTAAGTGAGGGATCCAAGATGAAGAGTTTTCAAGGGAAAGCAAAGAATCAGAAAGTTTTTAAAACAAAACACTGGTGGTGCTTTCTTTTTTCTTTTCTGTTTTTCTTAATTTATAAGAGGACAGAGAATCTTCTTAATTGTAGCTATTTTTCTTTTTCTTTTCTCTCCTTTTTTCTTTGGGAGTTTCACTAAAACACCCAAAATGTTAAAATTATAAAAAAATTCAAACACTATTTAAACATATAAACACACCCAAAATCCATCATTACACACACTCAAAACCCATTTATAAACACACCCAAAAAATTAATTTTGGGGTTGATTTTGGATGTGTTTTTATGTTTAAATAGTCTTGATTTTTTTATAAATACATGTCTAAAATTGAGTTTATTTATAAATTTGTATTTTTCTTTTCCCTTAGAAAGGGAAGTTTATGCATCTCTAAGAGGACAGTTTAGAGTCTAAGGCAATTACTATTCTGTACTTTATTTTCAATTTTTTTATAGTTTAAACCATTAATTTTGATAATCTTTTGTAATTAAATTTTCGGATAAGATTTTCACCTCTAAAATTGTGCCACGTCTGATGTAGAACAAATGTCAGATTTTTAGAAAAGGGCTTTTTCTCCGATTAGGACGCAAAATATCATTCGGAAAGGGAACGACGCCACGAGTCAAACTCACAGCTTTGCTGTGATGTATGATGGATTTTGGCATTTTGAGGTCGTTTTTCATTTAAAGTTTCTAATTTTGTATTTTAGATTTTAATAAAATTATTCAAAGAAAATTCCTTTTAAAATTGTGCCATGTGTCAAATGTTAGATAACATTTTCAGATATTTTTAAAAATTTTAATCTCAATGTCGGATTTTTGATAAGATTTACCTCTACGTGTCAAATGTCGATAACATTTTCAGATATTTTTTAAAAATTTAATCTCAGATTTTTGATAAGATTTTCATCCTCTCAAATTGTGCACGTGTCATCTCAATCTTCTAAATCCGTCTATAAACTGATTTTCAAACCTCACACCATCTCTTATCTATTCCTTCATTTCTCGATTGTAGAAAACACATTCTACTCTCAATGTCAAACTTGTTGAGGGTGTTAAAATCGATGAAGAAGAGGAACTCATGGATCAATCAAGGCAAAACGAATGTGACATAGGAGTCTCGGGTAAAACTCCTAAGTTTGAAAGATATAGAATGCAACCACATTTGTTCCAAAAAATCATGCATGATATTTGTAATTCGACACATACTTCATTCAAAAATGAAGTCTTATAATGCTTATGGGGTCCTAGAGTGCTTGGTGAGATTTTGTGATGCAGTGAAAATTTGTGTTGCAGCTTCTACAAAAAGCGAGGCAGGTTTCAGAATGATTAAGCATCGATATTTGTGCTTGTACCATCTATTAAAAATAAATAATTGGAAGTGCAAGAAACAAAAATTATTATGCAAGAAAATATAAACTATTTTGAAATGCAAAAATAAAATTGATTATGCAAGAAAATATAGACAAATTAAAGGTGCACCAAGAAAAGAAATTATGCAAGAAAAACAAATAGAATATGGAAAAAAGTGACATTGAATTGATTAAAATGGCAATTATAAATATTTTACCTCATCGGTTAAATTTTGACCGCTTTGAATGTTCCTTTGCTTTTGTCAAGGCATTTCTCCATTTCTAACTCTTTATTAAGAAGTTTCCATCTACTAGACAAGCCATTTCGGTTAGAACCCGATCTTTGACAAAATTCTCCATGAATTTTGCTATGTGATGAAACTTCATCTCATTACCCGTGATAGGGTCATGACTAATGTTCACCCAAGATTGGCCTGCCATGTTTTTTTATACAAATGGAAAGTAGTAGAAAGAGAGTAAAAAATATTTGAAGGAGAAGAGTTTGTATGGAGAATTGGTGTGGAAGTGAAAAATGTGAGTGGAGATGAACATGCCTCAGATCCAAAAACAAAAAATGCCTACATGGTACATGAGTGTTGTGGGGAATTATCTCACCGCTGGAGATGCTCTTAGTGCCTCTTTCAAAATACGGGGAATAGATGAGGACTTCTTGTCACCTCATCTCTCTATTGGATTTGGAGGCTTGTTCACATCCAAACAAAACCATTGGAAGGAAAACGAACAAAAAATTCTGTTAATTTTTCTTTCTTATTATATACGAGTTATCTGAGTACCTAACAAACTATACCACATGGTCGTATTCCAGTATCACTTTACAAAGTGATCCTCTTTCACCTTATTAATTTATTTTATTCTCTCTATGAAGCCTCTTATTCGCCACATTAGTTATTTAATGATGCATTATTATTCAAACCTTGGATTATTATCTTCCCCACATGGTCTAAGAATTTCTAACCTTATGTTTGCTGTTTAGTAAAGTTACGGCAATTGCTAACCAAACAATTCAGAGGGTAAATTTTCAACTACTCTTTTTCTGATATTTTAGATATTCCACATAAATATACTATTAAAAATATAATTAAATGGTCTTATCCGTCTAATGCTAAATATCTCCTTACTAAAGTTCATAAAAAAATTAAAAAAATTTGTTTGGATGGAAATATAATATGCATTGATAGGAATCTTCCATTTCCCATCTTTTGGGTGGGAAAGACAATCTTATCCGCGAACCAAACGGAGCCTTAAAACCTATCCAATTTTACTTAAGGGTATTTGTTGGATTGTTTGGAATGACATGAACATTAAATTTTAAAGCTTTAATTTGGTTTATCAATTTCCTCTTACTCAATTGGTACCACCCTTTACGGATCAAGATTTGGATGAAACTGTAATCAACATTTGCAATGGTGTTTGGAATTTTGATAAATTAGTAAGAGTAGTACACTTTGATGTAGCCCAAACAATTCAAAGTATCAATCTCCCCTTGCAACCTTCTAATGATCATTTTGTTTGGGGGTCTAATCCTTATTACCAATTTCTTTCTGCCTAGATCAATTCAAGTTGTGATTTTTCGGCCTAGACAGAAAGAAATTGGTGATATTCTGATCCACATTTTAAATATTAATAACATAATTGCCACTTATGCCCTTCTAAGCCCTAAACCCTTGGTAATAATAGTTTGTAATGAAGTTATTACTTGGCTTCCTTGTACTTTTTTCTTCCATACGCAATGACAATTTTTCAACATAAATTACATGGAAGTGTATTTTTTACTTCTAAACCTTAGTTTGGGATACTGAAAGCCATACACATCGTTGCAATGCATTTCCTTTCCCTAAGGGATGGCGTAAATGGTTCTCCCCAAGGGCATCTGACTCACTTTTACTCAGCTTATGGAGAAACCTCTCAATTTGATGCCTTTCTAGTTCGCCAATTTGTTAAGTGTCTAACTAATATGAAAAATTAAATGATGAGATTTAATTCATAATCAATTCATAGTAATTGAGACAATCCACCGCCTTACTAAAAGGAATCTACGGATTGCGCAACGATAAATGTAATTATAGAAACAAATGAAGAAGATAAGACGTTGAAAGTCAACAGTCAGAGTTAATGGTCAACAGCAAAGTCAACTTAGTTGACCAAAATGGTTTACCAAGTCAAATTATTCGGACTATGCTCAGAACTTAATGGTTAAGTCACAAATCATAATTAAATTGTCAATTATTAATTTAGTTTGACAGTTGGAAACAGTTGGGTTTTAAAGTCAATTTGGACTTTTAAAAGCATTTTGAACCAAAGGGCAAAATAGGTCAAGGAGCTATTGGGTCTAATAAAAAGTGTTGTATGACAACACATGTTAAATGAGCCCAAGAAACCCCTTGGACGACCATATTGGTGGGGAGATTTCCTCACCTATGTGTATGCTACATAAGCCACACTTTAAAATCGGTCTTAAGAGGAGAGGGATAGCACCTGAACTCATCTTAGTCATTTGCTTCACCTACACTACATTTGGTGTGTATGAACTAGATGGTACCTATTTTGGTATCTTTGTGAAGAATCTATGAAGCAAGCAATAAGGAACAAGCAACAAGGAAAAAGACATTTATAAAGGTGAAAACTTGGAGACCATTCAAGAGCTTTAAGGGTAAGAAAGTCTCATAATTTCCTCCCTTTTACTTTAGTGTATAAATGAGGTTAGAGCTAGAAAGATACTTGGGAAAATGGATAGTATTAGGCTCAAGATGATTTAAACTTGGAGACCATCCTAGAGGCAAATTGTTTATCGTAAATATCAAGGACTCGCTCTACACCAAGTTGACCTCGTGCATCCATTTCTTGAAATTAAAGATCCAAGATATATCAGAAATACCATATTCCAGAGAAGAAGAAAAAAACGTCATGCTTCGGACATAAAAGTTATTATATGCATCACGCTTGAGAGGGCAACAATTGAGATAATATTTTTTTACATCACTAAAGCTAAATAGCAAAAACTATATGCATTTGTGATAGGTAAGAGTGTATGTTGGTTCAAAACCAATACAATTTAGTCAATTTGCATATGATCCAACCATGTTAGATGTTTAAATTCAATCCAATCTAATCCGATCATATTGGATTGGATGATCGGTTTTGATCATGGTAATGAAATATTAAACATTTGTTCTTAGGTTTAATATAAGCAAACATAGTAATAGACGTAAATGGAAAATATAAATGAAATACTAGAGAAATTTTTTTTGCTTATATAATAGATTAAACAAAACTCCATTAAATGTCTTAAAATATTCATAATATTTTCAACTACATATACTTATTAGAGCAAAATAAGCATAAAAAAAATTAGATTGGATTGGATTTGATCGGATTCTCATGAGCAAATCCATCATCAGATCCAATCATGTTAGTTTTGAAAATTACGGATTCATGCACTGTGTGTAGCCCCACCAGTGTTCGAGTTTTGTTGCCAGCAGTCCTCGTTAGTGCACGATATGTAATTACCGACATAAATCTATAGCGGTGACATCTAACAATTGGCAGTTAGGTACCAAGTGTAAGTCCTTCCGGCTCGAGGTTGTGGATCTGCCTTAGTGCTGATGGTGAGAGTAACCAATCTTCCTCTAAATATAATGATTTCGTACAATATTTTACACTTTATATATTGCATTGTAAATTACATAAGTTAATATTTATTAAGTAATTAGTCCATAAAAATAAATAAAAGACTAAGGATGTTAAATTGAGTGTTGTATCCGAGATCACATGTTTTTAACTTAAGTACTTGAAAATATTTTTAAGATAAATAACACTAGATAATTTTTGATTCGCTTATATCGTAATATATTGACCAAATAAAGCCTCAGATTAAATGATAATACATAGATCGCGAAAAATTCGAAAACACATTTATCGTGATTATTTTGAAAATATTTCGGCCCAAAAAACAATATTTTCGGCAATATTTTGTTAAAAATATCGATATTTCATACAATGATTTTTAGCTCTCACACCACCACAAGCTTTCTTGCTAAGCTTCATTGTCATACTCTCTTGTTGCCATCCAAGACTCATCGTGTTCGCCATTTAAGGAGTAGTTAGATCATCTTTGAATCACTCTGTAGTCAGTTCGGTTTACTATAAAATTACATTTTTTTAGTGTAAAAACTGAACCAAAACATTAGAATTGGTTTGATTTGCCCCTTTTGTCTTGTTATATCTTCCCAATGATTCATAACATAAGCCCAAAATGTCCAGTCCCCAAAGAAAACAGAAAGAAACAGTAAGCCCAACGATAAAACCCAACCCAAAAGCTAAAATGAATTAAATCATTAAAAGAAAAGCAGCAATCTGCCATTCGCCCCATTTGGTGAGAGAAAAAAATAAAAAAAAATGGAGATGCGTTCCGAAGTCGCAACTCTCTCTTTCTGAAGACTTTGAGTAATTGAGTGGCCTCAGCCTCAGCCTCAGCCTCTGCCTCTGCCTCTGCCTCCGAGAGAGAGATCAGAACAGAACAGAACATCACGTCTTCTCACTGACCTTCCAGATCCCACCCTCGCCGGCGATCGCCATGTTCTCCACCGTCCGATCTCTCTCCCCACTCCTCGTCTTTGCTCTCCTTCTCCTATCCCCCGCGTTCGCCTCCGAGGCAGATCACAAGGTAAAACCAGACCCTCCAAATCTCTCTCTTTATGTCTCTTCCATTGTGTTGTCCAGGCCCGGAAATTGGCTCTCTCACTGACCCCTAGTAGATCTCTTTGTTTGTGGTTTTCATCTCTGAATTCCGATTCAGATCTGTGATTTGTACGGATTGTTTTAATATGGGATGCTTCTTTTCCTCTTTCTGTAGCATTGTACTTTCTCCTTTTGCATGTTTGTATGTTTGTAAGATGTATGTGTTATGAACTGAAGGGATGGTTTTTGTTAGGGTTAGATCTTAACTGGGTTTGGTTCATTAGTCATCTTGTTGCTGTTTCTGTCTCATGCGTGCGAACTAGAGCGCTTATAGTGGTGAATTGGGACTTCCAATGGTGAGTTGACTAGAGGGTTGTGTTATTATGATAATGGTTTCAGTGGCCTTAAGGAATCGATGATGGCATTCGTGTAGGTTCAGTTTTATGGATAGACGTACAGTACATTAGCACTCACCAAGGGTTTTTCGTAAGGCAAGGCTAGCTTCTTGTGTTGTGATGTCGTGGTTGACTTCAAATTTGTTTTTTAATGGAGCTGTATCCGATTCTAATGTGACTTTCAGGGTTATGGATATGTAGTGATATTAGAAACCTATATATTGTACTGTTAGCGTTCCAAGATCTGACCTTTGAAAAGCTTGGTGGCTTTTTTTTTATGCTAAATAGATTCAGCCACCCTAAAAGTTTCACTATTAATAGATATTTTAACCCTGTTTATACTTTGGACTCTAAGTCTCACTCCTGAATGATGGCAACACCTTCCCTTTGATGTTCAATGATACAAGTTCAAGATTCAAAGAAAGATTAAGAAGATGTTGAGAGTGCATAGCCTCATGCTGGATGGTAAATTAACCGGCTTAGTAGTACTAAGGTGGAGAGCAACCTGGTTGCCCTTGCATTGTAGATGCAAAGATACCAGGCTGAATTTTTTTTACCCCCTTCACTTGTCAACCATAATTTCACATAGAAGTTCACACTGTTTCCTACAATTCCTTGATGTTTGGTCTCCATTGACCAATACTTTATTAAATAATAAAGTATGTCTAAGAAATTGATCATTGTAATGGCTATTTAAGCTGTGCATGAGCTGCAGTGGATTGACGCATGCTTTGATTTATTTATTTTTCTTTTCCCAAATGTGTACCTTTCAGTTGTAGATTCCCTAATGCTCCCTTGTTTTCTTCTGCAGTATCAAACAGAAGAACCAGTTACTCTTTGGGTGAATAAAGTTGGGCCATATAATAATCCACAAGAAACATACAATTACTACAGTCTTCCTTTCTGTCATCCATCTGAAAATGCTGCTCACAAATGGGGTGGTCTTGGTGAAGTCTTGGGTGGAAATGAACTTATTGATAGCCAGATTGACATAAAGTTTCAAAGTATGTGGACTGGTTGTTATATTTGTATCTTAATTTATGTTGTTGGGTTTTTGATAATTAATTATAATGGACTTATTTGTTTTTTTTTTCGGTGCAGAAAATGTGGATAGGGCCACCATTTGTCAACTTGAACTTGATGATCAAAAGGTTAAACAATTCAAGGATGCAATTGAGAATAGTTACTGGTTTGAATTCTTCATGGGTATGTTTGGCATAATATCTTGGATGTGATAAGTGTAGAAAGTCATTATATTTTGGTTTAGATTAAATCAACGGATAGTGTTTCTATAAGAATATGAAATTTCTATTGAAAGCCCAGAATTTACATTCCAAATCATTGATGGTAT
This sequence comes from Prunus mume, assembly GCF_029339155.1. Lineage (NCBI taxonomy): Eukaryota > Viridiplantae > Streptophyta > Magnoliopsida > Rosales > Rosaceae > Prunus > Prunus mume. The sequence continues at coordinate 1,353,889 of NC_142699.1, read as the reverse complement.
TCCTTATAACAAAATTGGCAGTCTTATTAATAGCATGCATTCTTACCCGGTTGGGGGGAATGGTTGTGGTGGGGATTTAGGGCAGCAATTTAAAATAGTTACTGGTTCGTTTCTCATTGATATGACTTCATTGTATTTTTTAATATACAATGCTGTGGAAAAGATGAATCAGTCCAGAGGAAAAGTAGATCCTTGAGTCGATATTATGAACATTCTCCTTCATGTGTTTGGATTGCAGTATAACTCATGCAATAATTGTATTTAATTAGATTTTTCTGTAGTAATAGAAGATAATCAAGTATTGTGTGAAAAGGTTTATTTTCTCTCTGTTTTGTGGTAATTTTGTCTGTATTTGGGGCATTCACTGATCCAGTAATTTTTTTTTTAAACATGCTATCTCCCCTGGATGTTGCTGCGCTGGATATAAATTCAGATGATCTGCCTTTATGGAGTATGCATTATACTTATTCCTTCAGATTTTGAGTTTGTGTATATGATATCCTCTTAGTAAATTGATCTTCATATTTTCATGATGTTTTAGGCTTTGTTGGTGAGTTGCATCAGGACAAGAACAGTGAAAATGGCAAGCATGTCCTTTTCACGCATAAGAATATTATTGTTAAATACAATAAAGATCAGGTTTGCGGTCCTCCATATCCGATGTGGATTTTATAGTGGGCTTTGGTGTCTATCATTTTTTTTTTATGTAGTTTATAATCTTGTAGATAATTCATGTGAATCTCACTCAAGATAGTCCAAGGCCGCTGGAAGCAGGGAAAAAGTTGGACCTGACATACTCTGTCAAATGGATTCCAACCACTGTCACCTTTGCACGTCGTTTTGATGTCTATTTGGACTACCCTTTCTTTGAGCACCAAGTAAGAACTGATTATGTGTTTATTTGTTTACCTATCATTCTTTGTGATGTCAAATATCGGTTAGCCTAATTTCAGTAGAATTATGTGTGTAAGGAAATGCAATTAGTTCTATTTTTTGGGTGCTCTCTTAATGAGTTGTATATGCATCGTGCTATATGCAGATACATTGGTTCTCGATTTTCAATTCATTCATGATGGTTATATTCCTTACTGGTTTGGTGTCAATGATATTGATGCGGACTCTTAGGAATGACTATGCAAAATATGCTCGGGAAGACGATGATCTGGAGACTCTGGTATGGTGTTTTGACTTTTGTGTATATTCATTTCATTCTTTTGGATGATTTGTCAGTTTTTTCTTATTTTGCATAAATAGAAATATAATAGATACTAACTATCCTTATGTGGTGACTCTTTTTACAATGTCTTTTATAGGAAAGGGATGTCAGTGAAGAATCTGGCTGGAAACTTGTGCATGGGGATGTTTTTCGGCCTCCTCGGAGTTTGGTTATTCTTTCAGCTGTTGTTGGCACGGGAGCTCAGCTAGCTTTGCTTGTTCTCCTCGTCATCTTACTGGCAATTGTTGGAATGTTGTATGTTGGGTATGTTGACAGCTTGCTCAAAAATACTTGGGGTGCTATTTATTGCTTTCTGCCTTCATTGTTTTGTGTTATGATTTTATGATTTTTTATGTTTTAATCATGAAATTCAAGCTGTGCATATGTTTATGCTTCTGTAATTAGTGTTAGTCCAACCATGCATTGTCACACATTAATAGTTCTTGTCTTATCATCCCAATTTTTGTCATGTTAATTAGTTCATTACTATTTGTGTTCATGGGAGGAATTGATAGATTTCATAGTATGCTGTCTTACATCATTTTTTTATCTGGTTGCTCAGGAGAGGTGCAATTGTTACAACTTTCATAGTGTGTTATGCCCTTACCTCATTCATTTCTGGTTATGTAAGTGGTGGGATGTATTCAAGGAATGGGGGTACGTATTTCTTTAAAAGAATATGACTGATAAGCTAGTAATTCTGTCTAAGCTTTATAACAAATCATTCATTTTTGAGCTTATGCATAGGCACACATTTCTGAACTATTATTTATTTTTCTTGTCAGGTAAAAACTGGATAAAGTCAATGATTCTCACAGCATCACTATTTCCATTTATGTGCTTTGGAATTGGGTTCGTCTTGAACACCATTGCTATATTCTATGGGTCTCTAGCTGCTATTCCTTTTGGCACAATGGTGGTTGTTTTTGTCATTTGGGCTTTCATCTCTTTTCCTCTAGCACTTCTTGGCACAGTTGTTGGAAGAAACTGGAGTGGTGCTCCTAATAATCCCTGTCGTGTGAAAACCATTCCTCGTCCTATTCCTGAGAAGAAATGGTATTTAACCCCATCTGTTGTCTCAATGATGGGAGGACTTCTGCCCTTTGGAAGCATATTTATCGAAATGTATTTTGTCTTCACATCCTTCTGGAATTACAAGGTGAAATTTCAATAACTGTGTACTGTTAAAATTAATATAATAGACTCCCTGATAGAATAGATCTGGGCAAAAAATTAATGATTATGATATGGCAGTGCCAATCTGTAGAGCAAAGTTACAAAAGTTGGAGGAGTCATTATGGCACCCATCTTTTAAAATTGCATAAGTCATGGAAATTATGAAAATGAATGTAAGGATGTGGACATGGGTTTTGATAGCTGAATTATATATCTTGAAAGCAATGATTCATGATGTGTCTTGGGAATCATTTGTTTACCAAACACCGGGTGAAGTTCTGTAATAGCATATCTGAGAGGATTCTATATCGTTTAGAAAGCTTTTAGTCTATTGTGGTAAAAGTGGCTGATACTTTGTTACACATTATGAGCATGAATAATAACGGTTTTCTTGATTTTTGCGGCTTAACAGGTGTACTATGTCTATGGCTTTATGCTTCTTGTTTTTCTGATTCTCATCATTGTGACTGTATGCGTGACGATTGTGGGGACATACTTCTTGCTGAATGCTGAGAACTACCACTGGCAATGGACTTCATTCTTTTCTGCTGCATCAACAGCCGTCTACGTGTACTTGTATTCAATATATTACTACCATGCGAAGACTAAGATGTCAGGTTTCTTCCAGACCAGCTTCTATTTTGGGTACACTTTGATGTTTTGCCTCGGCTTAGGAATTCTCTGTGGTGAGTTTTCTCTTTTACTTTAACTTCTGGTATAATGTAAAATCCCTGTTGATTTTTATTTCCACTTCAAGGATATGGGTACTCACTTTGTGACCGAAGTATATAAATGGTGCAGCTTTTTATATTTCTGCAGTTACTTTTTGACATGTTATTTTTTTGGGCTTTGTTTGGATTTTTCTGTTTTCCTTTTTCTTGGTGCATATCTGAAAAGTTTACTGTAACTTGATGAACCTGCACTATGACAAGTTACTAAGAAGAAATTCAAGTGCCATGTTCTCCCACCTGATGATAAATATAAAAAAGATATTAGTAAAAAAAAAAATTTCACTTGTGTTTCATTTTTCTCCTTTTGAATGTGTAGGAGCTGTTGGATATCTGGGCTCTAATTTGTTTGTGAGGAGGATCTACAGAAACATCAAGTGCGACTAGTGTTTCTCAGAGAGGAAATGGTCCTGATGGAGCTTCCGTGAATACATTGGTCGTTGTTGAGGCGATAGATTCTGTTTGGAAGCTACATATGGTCAGGGATGGGGATCCAGTAACCTCTACAGATTAAAATCACAGGGTTTGAGGATAGGGATGTATTCTTTCTCTGGACTTGGGAAAGCCCTGAGATTTTTTTTGTTTTCCCCGGCTGTAAGTGAAAGCCTTAATTTTAGATTGCAGAGATTGTTTTATAATCTAAGAAAGTTAGCAGATGTTGAACTCTCCTGTTACTTTATTATTTTCTTTTTCGACCTTTTACAAATAGGTGCCCCATTACTCTTTCAATCTGTACGGCTTTGGGATGGATGAAAAGAGGGGAAAGACTTTCTGAAATGAACTTTTGCTTCTCGGTTATGTAACGACTTGTGAATTTTGATTCCATCTGTACCCTGCATATATAAGTATCAATATCTCAAACCACACATTGTGAGGTGATAATTTTGTGTTTGTTCATTTTCTTTTCTAAAATTCTTAATTCTTGGTGCCTGTAAGTCTCTGTCATGGTCAAATCTCTTACATGCTGATTTATTTCATATATTTTTTTATCTTCTGGATATGAATCACAAATTGAGGTTAATCTTAAGATGAGGCCGGTAATTTCATGTGCCCATAATCTCTAGCCATCTTCAGAAACCAAAAGAATTTCTTAACCTCTGGTATTATAGTTATCTTAGAACATCTCCAACCATGGGAGGTCAAACCTAAAATTTGAGATTTTTAGCCCAAAACCTTCTCCAACCCATGTATTTGGAGGGGGGGTAATTTGAGTGGACTGAAAAATGGGGTGGAATTTCACCTCAGATTCCAGTCCAGGCAGAATTTTTGTGGGGCCCATTTCGCAAAAGACAAGAGACACATGAGGCCACATTTGAAGCAAATGATGGGCTGTTGCCCACTACCCCAAGTTGCTGGCCACTTGTCAAAGCCTAGGCAACTTAAAAATTGGACTTCTATGGCTGCATATAAAATGGGCTCCTTTCAAATTTTTTTAAAACTTAAAGGCTAGAAATCAACGGCTGATATTAAATTTTGGCTGGATCAAAGGGAAAAAAATTAATCCAACAGCTGAAATTTAAATCCAAAGGTCAAAATAAGTAAATATATTATTATAAGTTGGATGCAACCTCAAAACATATCCTAAACTCTATAAATACCCATCAATTTGTTAATAAAATTATGTTTGTGAAATCTCAAAAAATTTATGTCAAAATGTTCAAAAAAATAAATCATGAAGTAATATGCAAAAATTAATTTTAAAAAAATTAACCACAAAAACAAAATAGGATTATATTATTCTTTAATAATTTAATAAAGTTGCAGACTCAAATTATGAGTCATGAGTTGGAGGAAAAAACAGTTTGAGTCACAAAAATACATAAATAGTTGTATTTTGGAGTGAAAATTTGAGTTTAGCCATAACATGATTGAAGATGATCTTACAACCAGTAATATTGACCACTAACCACCATTAAACCCTCAGGATAATCTCCACCTCTATTTTTTTTCATTATTTATTTATTTTGGGTATTTTGTTTCTTTGGCCTACTAGTTGAAATAAGGAGAGGAGAGTGAAAGAAGACCAAAAACCTGGTTAAGAGGATTGTGCCCACCACACGTTCGCTTACCAGTAACCACTGAACTGTTGAAACTCTCCAGAAATGGTCCTCCTGTGGTGATAATGAAAAGATAGAGCTAGCCACAAGATGCTGCCACGTGGCAGATAAGGGTTTATGCCATTTCATCCTTCTCTCATTCGTGGCCACACTGTGTCCACAAACGATTATCTACACTACTATAAGCCTTTCCCACTTTCTTCAGCTTCAAAGCACAATCTCAACCTTTGAAGTGGTAGCTAGCTAGCTTAGCTAAACCAGTAACCAAACATGGCAGCTCTCTCTGGCACCATGGTGAGCACCTCCTTCATCCGCGTCCAGCCGATGACCAGCCTACGGTTAGCCCCCAACATGGGCCAGGCTCTTTTCGGGTTGAAGGCCAACCGTGGAGGGCGTGTGACAATGGCTGCTTTCAAGGTGAAGCTGCTGACACCAGAAGGGCCCCTAGAGTTTGAGTGCCCGGATGATGTTTACATTCTTGACGCCGCGGAGGAGGCCGGTATCGACCTACCCTACTCTTGCAGGGCTGGTTCTTGCTCTTCATGTGCTGGCAAAGTTGTAGAAGGGGGTGTGGACCAGTCAGATCAGAGCTTCCTTGATGATGAACAGATTGATGGTGGATTTGTCCTTACTTGTGTGGCTTATCCTTCATCTGATGTTGTGCTTGAGACCCACAAGGAAGAGGAGCTCACTGGTTAAGTGTGATCTCTATGTTTCACTGTGGTTGTTGCTGTCTCCCCCTGAATTTTCTGTATTATCATGTTTTGATAGCTGCTGGTTGGCTTAGTTTATTTCAGGATAAGGTTTGCCCCTGTTTCTAATTAAATGAGTTTGTACTCTCCTTTGTAGTATGAAATCATTCTTCCTTGTAAACCCTTATATGAATCTCTCTCTCTCTCTCTCTCTCTCTCTCTCTCTCTCTCTCTCATACTACTTAGGATTTTTAGTACTTGTGCAAACAAGGTTAAAATCACGTAAAATACTTACAAAAATACAAGGCTATTGAATTATAGATGCTCATGTAAGGTCGTTCTCCTCAAGGATTATTTAGCAATTTATGTAAAAATAATTTCTAATCAACCACCTAAATTTAAAAGTCGAGAAAGATGTTTATGAAATTGGTTGACGCTAAAAACAAATACGATTGAAGGAAAGAGTTTTAAAAATCAATTTATAAAAGCATTAGGGTTTCACCATCACCTAGCAATCCTATGAATTTTTACCAATTACTTATGATTTGCACATGTCACTTTGAAGGTTAAGTTTTCCTAATTTATATTCTACTTGAAACCTCCAACATAGAATGTATATCCAACATGCAACCCGTCCGGACGTTCGGATTAAATCTGAACATGAAAGACTCATTAAGTTTTGTGAAAACCCTTTGAAAAACCATGTAACTCTTAAGACGTGGTGTTCATCTTAAGTGAAATTACAATTATTAATCACAAGAAGCTAGCATCAATTTCAGGGAACCTTCCGACCAAAATTGCATCAAATTACTTTTCTAAAGATCCTAATGGTGATCAGGCATTAAGACATGTAGATAGTTTAAAATAGTGATTAATAATTCAAAGTATGCATGCTCTCAATCATAAGCAATTAAATAGAAATCACATATTCATGCTAAGGTTCAAGGCTTCACCCTAACAAAAGAAAATTAGTTACGCATATTCATAATTGAAATTCAAGAAAATATCATTAAGAAGAAAAGAATGAAAACGCATTAAAGTTGCGAAAATCCAAAACCCTAGCAATTGCCCCAAAAGCCAAAAAAAGAAGTCCAAAGAAAGTCCCCAAATTTATGTGAAAATGAGCTTAAATATCTCCTGAAACCCAGCTGCCCAATCCCCATAATGAAACTAAGTTAAAATAAAATAATACTAGGAAATAAAGTCTAAATTGGATTAGGAGAATCTGCTCAAAATCTTCCCAGCCACGTTTTGGCTTCAAATCTTCTCCAAATCTAGCCCAAGATAGCTTGTTTTAAAGATAAAAATATTATGAACACTTCTCCAGAAGGTCACGAACCCATCCGAGGTCATCTTGGGCTCCAAAAACGCAATAAAAGCCCAAAACGTCACTACTTCAAAGACCGCGCACTGCTCCTTTATTTTATCGCCAGAAAATAACCACTTGGTAGAAAAATCTGAAATTCTGACATGATCAAGCTAAGTGACTCACGAACGTCCTCCAACTGGAATTACTCCAAAATTCGTCCATTTGATTATGTTTTGCTCCAGAGGAAGTGGAAAGCCCTATATTGGAAATATAATTCAAAGTATCAAAGTTTTTCCAAAATATTAACCAAAATATATTAAGAATATGGTTAAATATATAATATAAAATCGACTCATAAGCTACCAATTTCCATTTACTATTAAACACAAATATTTTATCTTTAATATTTTTTTTTACTATTGGCAATATGAATGATCTTCATAACATGTTTATTTTATTCCAATTTTATTCCCAAAAAATTATGCGGGTTTCATGCTAAAATTTAACAGTTATGCTAGAGCCACCAACTCTTTTACCAACTTTGGATACCAACTAATGTGGCAAGTGACATAACAACCCGTGTCATGTGGCACATCATTCTTTTTTTTTATATATTTGTTTTTGACAATGGATTATAATTGAACTTTTATTTATAAACTATTTTAATTCATTTAACTTTAATATGTTTTTGTCTTCCTTACCCCACCGTGGCTCATCCTTAAACCCAGTCACCACCACCAGGGCCGTCCATTGCTGCCCAATATCACGGCCATCGCATTCCTCTGGCAGTCATCGCACATAGTAGCCCTATCTTTTTTCATAAAGGAGTAGGTGCGATGTTCTTTAGAAAACTCAAGATTTTTTCTTTCTATGTTTTTTTTTTCTAAATAACTCATGAATCAACCATAACTACAATTGTCTTTGTATCCTTTGGTCTGTACAATACCTCTCTGATTGACGAAAGAGAAATACCACAAACCAAATAAATATAGTGTAGTTTATATGATTTAATGTGCATTTTTATTTGTAGAAAGATCATAGAAAATGAAAGTACAAAACAAAAATGTTTATTAGATTTTAAGTTAATAACTTTAGCTAGTCCATTCGTTGAAAAATTTCTGGTTCCATCCTTGAATTTGATCCTTGTGTTTGTATATGTTAACAAATGTGGTCCTTTCCGTCAAAATTCTGTTAAATTTTCGTTAAAAAAATACATTTAAAATTATTTTAAAAAAGTTTGGGCATCTGGGTTGGGCCTACTGTTTCTTTCACTCAAAGCATGTAAGTAAAACGATGCGTATTGTAATTAGGGCACCTTCCGTCATCTTCTTCACGTGTTAGCCGCGTCTTCTTCACAGAGCAACTGCAACTGGAGATTCGCAATAGCTGCAAGCGCAAGTAAGTTATTTTCTTCTTCCTTCTTCTTCTTTCTTCTCCACCGCCGAAACCAGTAAAAACTAGCCTCTGTCGAATCCAGAAGAAGAGGCTAAGTATATTGCGAAATAACCCCCCACAATATCCTTGACCGTATCGCTCGTGTGTCCATGGCGTATCGAAGACGTATCGGATGGTCAACATAACAGAAAAGTCCACGATACGTCGTTTTCCGTATACGTATCGGAGGAGTATCCGATACGAGCATACCCCTCGCCGGCGTATCGGTATAACATAGCTTGTAACAGTTCGACAATTGGTTCAATTATTCCTGAACCGGCAATTATCCGAAACCGAACCGATACTAGCAGCCGAGTCATTAACGGACTCGAAAATACCATAGGGTGCTAAATCCTCTTTGATTTGTCTCCTCCATCGCGTCGTTTCTTCTTCCTCCTCCGTCCTCACTCGACTCACATTCACATTCACATTCACCATCTCTTTCTCTCTTCCTCGCAGTCTGTTTCCCTCTGAGATTGGTCTTCCTCGCCGTCGCTTTCCCTCCCTCTGCGGTTGGGGTTTTAGGTTATAATACGGCTACAATTTTTTCTCTCTGATAATAGAATTTATAAGTCTTAGGTTATCTGTAAAAGCAGAGCTTAATCACAATGAAGGTGAATGTAATATCTCGGTCCACAGATGAATACACTAAAGAACGAAGCCAAGACCTCCAGGTGCGTTTTCACTTCTCTCTTACTCTTAACTCAAATTTCTTCGTTTTTTTTCTCTATATAAATACGATTTTTGGTTCAATCTCCGTAGAGGGTATTCCGTAATTTCGACCCCAGCATCCGAACGCAAGAGAAAGCAGTGGAATATGTCCGGGCATGTAATGCCGCAAAATTGGAGAAGGCATGTTTTGGGATTTGGATTGTATTTTTTTTTTCTGAATTTTTGATTGCATTAAATATTTGGGCATATGGATGCTAAATTTGATTGATTTATGTTTGTTTTTGCTGTTGTTGGTAATTTAGATTTTTGCGAGGCCATTTGTTGGAGCAATGGATGGACATATAGATTCAATTTCCTGTATGGCAAAGAATCCAAACCATTTGACCAGAATATTTTCTGGTTCAATGGATGGAGGTACTTTGTTCTCTCTTAAAATTTCTAATGTCTTTTCTCTCTAGTTGGTATCCTATACTGCTTCTAAATCTAAGAAAAGCAAGTACCAATAATTCATCTTAAGAAAAAGAACCGTGGCGATTTCTAATTAATACTTTTAGATTATAGAACTTTTAATATACTACTTTATTAAGCTATCGAGTTTGAATTTGTTTTAATTTCTCAACCCATTATAGTGTTTGATATTTCTTTTCTTTGGCAGATATTCGGCTCTGGGATATAGCTTCCAGGTAACCACACACTGCTGAATCGAGTTGCTTAATTTCATACAGATGGGTTAGAATCTCAGTATTAGGCACTCTTCTGGAGAGAATCCACGTATGCTTTTCTCATGTGGAGTGTTATATGATTTAATTGAGATTCGGACCACTGTCCCTGGATTTGTTTTTTAATCTATAGTTCAAATCCTCTAATAGTCATTTCAATACTTCATGCATAAGGCATTGAAATTTATTGTATTTGTTATATTCATTGGACCCAAAAAAGGCGAACAGTTTGTCAATTTCCTGGTCACCAAGGTGCTGTGCAAGGTTTAGCAGTATCTACAGATGGGCGTGTTCTTGTTTCTTGTGGAACTGACAGCACGTAAGGCATAACCTCCTGTGTTACGCCTGTCTCTATACATTTAATTGTATCTATCCGGTTATGAAGATTGTTCATGTTGAAATCACTATCTTCCATTTTCAGTGTCAGGCTTTGGGGTGTACCTGTTTCTACTCTTCTGGAGGAAGATGTCTCATCTGATAAATCTGCTGTGGTATTGCCTTCCTAATAGTGTGATATGTCGCTCCAATGAATGATTTTTCTATATTATATGTACCTAACTAATTATAAATTATATTTGCAGCCACTGGAAACTTATGTTTGGAAGAATGCATTTCGGTAAGTTTCTTATTGATATCTCGGAGGAGATGTTACTTAATTAGTTAGTTTTACAAATTAATTGACATGTGCTATGATTTTTATGGGTTTTACTATTAAGGTTTACTTTCTCATTTTCAGGGCTGTTGATCACCAGTGGAATTTTGATCGTTTTGCTACGGGTGGAGCTGGAGTAGATATTTGGAACCACAACAGGTTTTGATCTGGCCTGGTCATTCTTCTATTAAGTTGCAAAAAAAACTGTTTATCCCTCTTACCATGATAATATACTTTGTGATGCATAGGTCTGCACCAGAGCAGAGTTTTGAATGGGGAACAGACACAGTTGTATCTATAAAATTTAATCCTGGACAGCCAGATATCTTGGCAACATCCGCAAGGTCTGCATTATTGCTTGTAGATAAGATACTCATCTAGTTCTAAAAACTTGTATGTTAAGCACATTAGATACCATGTGCTTGTTTATAATGGTTTTTGGTCTGAATACATTGGTTTCTAATTTGAGTTTTGAGTTATATTTGTTTTGCTTAATAAGGAATGGTACTGATAAAAGACTTTGTATTTAGCATCTTGGAAAACAAATGGTTTCTTGTAAAAGAAGGTTCAGCTGCAAAGGGCAGCTTGTCTGCTGGTCAGCATCCATTTTTTCTTATGAAAATATCTTCCTCTTCCCCCTTGTACTCTCTTCCACATTGTAGTAAACATTACCAAATATCTGAATCTCTCTTTGAAAATTGTTATGAACATATGGTAAAGTGCCAAACTGACAATTAGTTTATCCATTTGAGGAAGTTGGTGGTTCTATTGTTACAGTGGCATGATTGTTTTCAATCCATGCTTTCTGTAATGATTTTATTTTATCTTTCCTTGTTTGTTTGCTTTCATTTCTAAAATTAAGTTATGATATTATTGTATTTAGGAGAGAATAATATATGATTTTTTTTGGCAGTGATCGCAGCATAGCAATATATGACTTGCGCATGGGGAAACCAGCAGCGAAGTTTATTATGAGGGTATTTATGCCAAATCACCACTTTCTGATTCAGTCCTCTATTTTACTGTTGTTAATGTTAACTTAAGGATTCTTAGCAACATTCGTGCTGTCTCTTAAATTTTTGCATGTATTGGCCTTTCTGACTTACATTTTCTTTGGACAGACAAGAACCAATTCCATTTCTTGGAATCCAATGGAGCCAATCAACTTCACTGCTGTAAGCATGTAACCTAAAGTTACTTAAGGATTTGGATTTGTCATAGTTTTGTATTTCTGATATTTGCATTACGTAAGGCATTTGCTTCAGATTATCTTAGTGCATCCTTTTCATGGTTTTAGGATTTTTGATCATTACATATGTTTCTGAGTTGAGTTTGGAATGGAACTTTAGATCTGTCTACCAACTGTAATTTGGTAATATCATTTGGAGCAACTTCCTCTGTGCAAAAACCTTCTAACCATATGTAAAATATTGGAATATCATGGTTACACACTTATTATTGGTTTTTAGGAAACATCCTGATGAGGACATCTTTGTCAAACCCTTTAGGGTTTACAAACGAAAAAGATGGAAGAGGAAATTATTTAATTCGGTCTTCAAATCCTGCAATTTTGGAGCAATACATGATTTATGCGTTTTTAACTTGATTTCTAAGCTTTCTATACTTTCAGCATTTCTTGTTTGACTAGGATTTGGTTTACTTATTTTATTAGATTTAGATTTAATTACCTTTTCTTTTTGGTTTAGGATTTCTTTCCTAGAATAAGTTTAATTTCCTTTCCAGAGATTGGAGACTCCTTGGTGTGAAGCCAAGTCATCTTTACCATCTACTTTCTGTTTTGTCATTGTTTTCTCTTCCGCTAAATTACCCAAACACTCAATTCACCCATATCCTACATCACATCCCTATGATGTCATAAACCGTGTAATCTAATGACTTCCAGTAGTACACCAATGCTAGAATACGTGGACTTTCTTCCTTGTGTAGCATTTTCTCATCCTATTCCATGAAAGTGCTAATCTAATTCCTCAATGACAGGCAAATGAGGACTCCAATTGCTATAGCTTTGATTCTAGAAAGCTTAATGAAGCTAAGTGTGTGCACAAGGATCATGTATCTGCTGTGTGAGTTGATAATTTTTCAATTGAAATATTTGGTCTTTTTCTCCACTTCTGAAATCCATTTTTCCTTTAGTATATTTAATATGAAAGTTTTATACGCCAAACTTCTTTTTTCCATTTCCAGGATGGATATTGATTATTCTCCAACTGGTCGAGAATTTGTCACTGGATCTTATGACAGAACAGTGAGTTCATTTCTAATATGATTTTGACAATGTTGTCAATGTGTAAATATGGCTGTAGTTCTTTATCAAAAATTTGCCATTTGCAGGTGAGAATTTTCCAGTATAATGGTGGTCACAGCCGGGAAATTTATCATACAAAGAGAATGCAAAGGTTTGGTCTTCATGCATTCCTCTTATTTGGGTTCTCGGATTTGTTGAACATATGTAATTAGCTTTTATATGCCAATCACTTCTTGCTCCATTTCTTGAACTATGCGGCCATTGGATTCCAGAGTGTAATGTTTCACATAACGAAATGGAAACATTAGCTTTTTGTTGACCTATTTCATTATTCTGACTCTTTTGTTTCCCTCTTCCTGCTTTTTATGTAGGGTGTTTTGTGTCAAGTTCAGCTGTGATGCTAGTTATGTTATTTCTGGGAGTGATGACACTAATCTTAGGCTTTGGAAGGCTAAAGCATCAGAACAATTGGGAGTTGTAAGATATCTCCTCCTTTCCTCATGTTTCTGTTGTTGACCTTGGGTTGCAATATGGCTTTCTTCTTCTTCCATTACCTATTTGCTGAATTCACTCATTTACTTCTTGTATATTACATTGCAAATGTTGAACTGCTTCTTTGTGTGTAGTATTTTTTAAGGGGTTTTTTTTTTGGATGGATGAAATAAATACATAAATGGTTTGACCATAGAATTTTATTGGTACCATGCACACTATAACCAATGTAGGCTTGAAACACACAGACTAGTAACTGCGAGTTGAATGGTTTCTATTGACTTTTTCAATATCTATACTTTTTTGACATCCCTTCTTTTAGACATCCTAATATAAACTTTTAACTACTTGTTACCTGCAGCTTCTTCCAAGGGAACAGAAAAAGCATGAGTATAATGAGGCTGTCAAGAATCGCTACAAGCACCTTCCGGAAGTCAAGCGTATTGTGAGGTATGATAAAAGGATTCCAGCAATTAGGCTCTTAAATTTGGTCTTTTGTTTTGGAAAAAAGCAAGTAATTATTGTCAATATATTTCCTATTGAGATATTACAAGATCCATCATCTATGCATGTTTCCTATGAAAGATTCTGGGAGTATTTGATGATTTTGTGGGCAGATGTAATAAGCATAGAAAGATGCCCTTTTGATAAACTTCCATGTATAAAACCACCATTGTCCATTTGTTTTAAGTAGCAAATTTTTAATGTATTTAGGACTCTTCCCAGATTAATCTCTATAATATATGAGCTGGTTGCAACTTGTTATAATTTTAGGTCGGGCTTGCAGATTAGCAGTTCCTATATCTTAACATGCGAACCTGATTCATTGGATGTTCCTAAACTAAGCATTACCTTACGTATTTAAGTGATAGCATGCAGTTTCTGCAGAACCCTACAAAGATTGTATGGCCAACTTCAGAGTATCTTCAAAAAATAATGAATTGTTTTTTCTTTTGGGTGGAAACAAATAATGAGTAGCATATGACATACAAAATGGTTAATCGTTGTGAATGGTGATTCTGCAGGCATAGGCACCTACCAAAACCAGTATACAAGGCAGCTGCAACATTGCGTGAGATGACCGAATCTCGGAGAAAGAAACATGAGAAGAGGAAGGCGCATAGCGCCCCTGGAAGCGTCATTGAGGAGCCATTACGGAAAAGAAAAATCATCAAAGTTGAGTGATAAATGTGGGTAGTTTGTAGTCGGCTCCTGCATATCCATGTTAGAATGGATCTTTCATATGCAATGTTCGTGAGCTGCACACCAGCGCCTTTACAGTTCAAGTGATTTCCCAATCACCTATCCTCATCGTGCACGTGCCGTATCTATGGTGGCTTTGAGGGACTATGTTTTGTTCATTCTATAGTAACTTTAGGTTTCAAATTCAAGAGGGATTTGTCTCTCTCTTGTTTAGCCTCGTGCAATTTTGTCGGGAAAAATATGTAACTGAATATTGAAAGGTATATTGAGGGGACTAATCTTTTTCAGCCTGTAGACTAAATCACGCTTAAATCTCTTGTAATATACTGCCTTACCCAAAAGTAATACATGGAATTGGGAGTCGGTCACAGACAAAATACCCTTCTTGACCTGTTTTTGTTTGCGGAAAGGAATTGATGAGAAATTAACCTTCATGCCTTTTCTTAGGGATTAAGAACACAGTATAACAAATTATAGGGAGCAAGAATTCGTACCCCTTTTACCAGATTAATTCCAAACAAGAACAGTTGTAAAATCTAAAAGTTTGATAGAAAAATAGGAAAACTGGCACCTCAATCCCAACGGATATTACACAATTAATTAGAAATTTAAAACAACTAATGATCAAGTAGTAAAAGAAAAATAAAAAAATTTGCTATAAATTCCACAATATGCTCTATGCGTCAAACATAACCCGCCAAATTGTAAAGAAAAGTAAATAGTATGGTCATCATGCACAAATAACTAGCTTAATCATAATGAGAGACATTTTAGGACGAAATTTTTTATGCATGAGTCATCAACTACCTAAGAACATTTGCTTAATTGGATTCCACTCAGAAAAAATGGTAAATGCTTTTGAGGCAACTTTCCCTTTGATGGGTTCGACAAAGTAAATTTTGCCTTGTAGAAAAGTTGAAGTTTTCTAGGCATTTGCTTAACCATTTGTCTTATCTTTAGAGTGATACATTTTTAAGAGCATGGTTTGGTTTCTTAAAATTGAGAAGGAGCTCCTCTCAACAAAAGAAAAAATAGTTCAAGGAATTCAAAAGAAAATCAAGTTCAAGAAATTTGACTAGTGTCAAAACTCTATTTATTGTGAGAAGGAACTCCTCCTCAATTTTAAGGAACCAAACCTTTTCCAATTTGTAATAAGGTAAATATTGAAAGCAATGTTGAGCATGAAATGAGATTTAGTAATAACTCAAAATTCCCATTTTTCTTTTGTTAGGACAAGATTCCACATTGGAAAATTAGCATATCATAGAGTGGTTTAAGAGCTCATGGGCACCTATCCTTATAACCCAATTTTTATTGGCAAGTTCTACCCATGAGTTCACATTCGGTATCATATCCTAGTTTCACCACACAAATGGACTCAATTCCACGAAGGGGGCAACCTATAGGCTAGCTAGATTAAGATGATACACGAATGGGGCGATCTATAGACTCGATTAAAATGATGTCGAGTTATTGAATATTGGTAGTTGAGTCAATAAGGACGTTGAGTACTAAAGCGTGGTGGAATGTTAGGACTCAAGATCACACATTAAAAAATAGTGTATTATAGAGTGGTTTAAGAGCGCCAAATTCTACCTATTTATTCTTAACATTTTTTTGACGTTACTCAAATTTCTACTTAAATTGATCATTGAGATACAATTTTTTCTTCTTAAAATGCAAGAAGACTTGATCACTGAGGACTGGTAAGGTAAGTAGGGCCTACAGAATATTCACCTAATCCATTGTCTATCAATAATATAGTGAGTGACAGCTTTAAAGCATTATATTATTATATCATAATTATCACGATGGAATGGAACAAAAAAGAAAAAAGCATGATCTTGATCACCATGAAATTTTTAGTGTTGAGTTTAATCCAATCAATTAGCAACGGTTACCATATAGGTTAGCATATTTGCTTATCAGAAATATGTTCTAATTTCTGTTTATGTATTTATTATCTCATATTGAAATTATTTTGTTTTAACTTTTATTTATTTATTTTAATACAAACGCCAACAACAGAACAAATGCAGATAATCTAAAAATAATGAAACTCCACGTCATCGCACACACTGCCTGAATACAAAATCACACATGGATTCAATTTAACACTGAAACTCAGAAAACCAGTTTTCACATTTCATCTTCTTCAGCAACATTTTCTCTGTCTTTTGGGTCTCTTTGAGAATCAGCAATGGCATTGCAGAGGCAGCTCTTGAAGAAAGCTCTAGGGGAAGCCAAGACCAAGATTGGTGGCTCCCGTTTTTGTCACAGGCCATCTCTTTGCTGTTCTTTCTCTACGCTTCCTTCTTCTGGTGCTGATCATGAGGCTGCTCTGCCTTTGCTGCCGCCGTTTGGTTACGAGCCAAAGCCTTACAATGGACCTCGGGGCGATGAGGTCTTCCAGAAGCGAAAGAAGTTTCTGGGTCCTTCTCTTTTCCATTATTATCAGAACCCTGTATGTTTGTTTATCTTTACACTTTCTTTTACCATTTGGATTAAATGCGGACTGTTTCTGTTTTGGTTGAAATCATTTACCATTTGGATAACTGGTTTGTTTCTCTGTTCTTGGACTTCAATCCCTCCGGCCGTTTGGCTGCTGAGAAACTAGAGGAAAATTTAATCAAACGGTATTTTCATGAGAAAATTTTAAAAGGAACCGACTATAATATAAAACATAGTATCAATCTTTTTTTTTATTTTTTTAATCAAGACTTGGGACCTTTCAATTGGACCATGGATTTCAGGACCCATTTATATTTTGTTACATGTATGTTCATTTGAATTAATTATGCACTTTCTCTGTGGCTGGTTCGTTTTATCGTTTGAAAAAAGCTTTACAATGGCTCTGTCTGGTTGAAAAAAATAAAATCATGTTGCTTCTCTTGCCATGCACCAATCAATAAGAAGTGAAATTTGAGTGACTTTTGACATTTAGCTAAACTCTTTCAATCTCGTATTATTGGTAAAACTGCTTGCCGAGCAATTATTCAGTCAAGTTTTGTGGTAGAGTCTTATGTTGCATGTATCATAGTCGAAAAATTCTGGTTCCAAGGCATAAGGGTGTTCCTATATGATTTATTGCCTTTGCTCAACACCACCAGTTCATTTGCTAGTGAATGGAAATTATTGTCTCCCCGCCTGTATGATGTTGCATTTGCTTTTGTGCTACCGGATGTCCACTTCTATATTAACACAGTTTATGCAAAAACTGATTTCTTTGTTTTATTTATCGTTGTGTAAACAGCTCAATATTGTTGAAGGGAAGATGCAATATTTGTTTGATGAGAATGGCAGGCGCTACCTTGATGCTTTTGCTGGGATAGTAACTGTTTCTTGTGGACATTGCCATCCAGAAGTTTTAAATGCTATCATGGAGCAGAGCAAGCTTCTGCAGCATGCCACAACCATTTACCTGCACCATGCAATAGCTGATTTTGCCGAAGCATTAGCTTCAAAAATGCCTGGAAATTTAAAGGTTCAAGTTCTTCAAACTAGATTTCCAGACAATTTCTGACACTAAATTTTATTTTCTCTTAATGGTAGAAAATTATATATTTGTTTAATTACAGGCTGCATAAGCTATTATATTTTAGCCTTCCCTTTGAAATAGTACTGAATAGAGCAACAGTGTTATGCTTTATCTGGTTTCAAAACTTGATATACTTCTCAATTACTGCAAGGACAGAAGACTTCTGGGACTGTTGTGTAATCCATTTTATGTGCTTCATTTATCACCTTTTTTTTATTGCCAACTACTGAATAGACAGTTATAAACTGCAGGTTGTTTACTTTGTGAATTCTGGGACAGAAGCAAATGAATTAGCAATGTTGATGGCTCGTCTATATAGTGGCAGTCTTGATATGATTTCATTGAGAAATGCATATCATGGGGGAAGTTCTAATACAATTGGTTTGACCGCTTTGAACACATGGAAGTATCCAATTCCACAGGTTTGTACTGGATCCATCTTCTGGCATGCTATGTTTAGAATACATCCAAATTTGATATGTCATTACTTTTATAGAGAAACTGGGGAGAACCAGAGTTCCATTTCCAGAGAGGTAGGCAAGGTGATCCGTTAACCAGTTTATCACATTTTAATTACAATAACAAGTAAATTATTAGTGTTCCAACATATGTTACCTGTGATATGCGTCTATGCTGTTCAATTTGGTCTCTTGATGTAAACCAAGGTTATGGAAGAATTGTTTCTTATCTTCTGACACAATTTATGGTTTTGCAGGCACAATATTCTCAAAATAAAAGTTCTAAAAAATGTTAATAAGACTACATTTAATTAAGTTATTTTTTGTCCATTATGATTAATAGTAGTTATAAATACGCATGGTAGGAAGTTCACTATAGATAATGTCCTATCATCACAAACTTTCTACTCCATGTTGAGATTGTTTGTAACTCATTCTAACATAGCAAAGCATGCCTATGCAATGCACATTGATCAATTCATACTCTTGCCGAGTCTTCAGTCTTTGGCTTATTACCTTTTTTTTCAGTGTCACCAATATAAAGTTATGCAATAATCATACACGAACACTATTGAGACACCAACTTCTCTGTATTATCTACTTACTACTTGCTTTATCATTGCAGGGTGAAATTCATCACGTTGTAAATCCAGATCCATACCATGGAATCTTTGGCTCCGATGCCAAAAGTTATGCGAAAGATGTACAAGATCACATTGATTATGGAACTTCAGGAAAAGTTGCTGGATTTATATCTGAAACAATTCAGGTTGGTACTGAATGTTGTTTCAGATGTGGCTTTAAATTTATACATATAATGCCCTGTGCTTAGGAATCTGATAATTTATTCAAATTTTTTTTCTTCACATTATCTAACTGTAGGGAGTTGGAGGAGCAGTTGAATTGGCACCTGGATATTTAAAACTGGTTTATGACATTGTTCGCAAGGCTGGTGGTGTCTGCATTGCTGATGAAGTACAAACTGGGTTTGGGCGCACAGGAAGCCATTATTGGGGCTTTGAAACGCAGGGTGTCATTCCTGATATAGTTACCATGGCTAAGGTCTTTAAATATCAATTGATAGTTTGTATTTTATCTTTGAAAAGTTGACTTATGCAGTTTGGTGTTACAACAGTAGTGTATGGTTGTGTTGTATGTTTTCACTATCAGCCTTTTCCTATAGATGACTTTGATTTTAGTGAAACACAATAACTTATTTACTGAACTATTTACCACTTTATTCCCTTGTTAAAAAATTTCAGGGCATTGGAAACGGGTTGCCATTGGGAGCAGTGGTGACAACACCAGAAATAGCAAGTGTACTAGCCCAGAAGATTCAATTCAACACTTTTGGTGGAAACCCTGTATGCTCTGCTGGAGGGCTTGCAGTGCTCAGAGTTATTGATAAGGAGAAGCGTCAAGTTCATTGCGCTGATGTTGGCTCTCACTTGCTTGGGCGTTTGAGAGATCTTCAGCAAAGATATGAAAGTAACTACCCTTTGAACTCGATTTCTGTAGAATTCTCTCTATTATAGGCATGTATCTCTGGAATTTAAATATTTATCTATAGCCCATGTCATGGCCCTTTGTTAATGGGGAAATCAGCTGAGCCAGTTTTATATTTTTGAATGTAAGCAAAGCTTACTCTGTAGTAGTACACTGAACTACTCTAAGGTTTGTCTCATGATACCTATACTCGTTTTGGTATGATTCGCTACTAAAAAATGTTAAAAATGACAGAAAGTTGGTCTTCCACCAACATTATATTCCAAAAGATGGAGTTACTCTTTTCCTTTAATTTCCCTACATATAGTTAGCTAACCTCATTAGAGGTTTATTGTGCTTAGACTTGATTCTATTGCCTCGCTCTATACTTTGCCTTGTAGAATCAGTTGAGTCCTAACTGATTGTTTGCAATTTGGCCCTCCTCTTTCTGATGCCATATTTTGGTCTCTGAATCTGTTAAATATTACTTCAAGTGTTTATATTTATATTCTATGTCAGTCATTGGAGATGTCAGAGGCCGAGGCTTGATGGTGGGGATAGAGCTTGTCACTGACAGGAAAGAGAAGACGCCTGCGAAGGCAGAAACCACAGTTTTGTTTGAGAAACTCAGAGGTATCAAGACACCCTCCCAGCTCATAGTATAAATTCTTTCAATGATTCCTAAATTAAATTACATTTATCTCCATGAATTCCTTTCTACACACTAATCATAATTTGGTTATTGATTGAAGAGCTCGGAGTTCTTGTTGGCAAAGGGGGACTACATGGAAATGTTTTTAGGATAAAGCCACCAATGTGTTTTACCAAAGATGATGCAGGTACTTTTTATGTCTTACGCTTGGTATGAATTAGCCCAAATGGTAACTGGAAAGCATTATATGAGATGAGAGACAACAGCCTAATCAACATAACACACACACACACACATATTATGTATACATGTGAATATAATAATTATTTTCTCCGTTCCCCCCCCCCCCCAAGGGTTCACGTATAAGACGATCTTGAGGCAACCCAATATAATACCTCCCCTTCCCCCTCCCTAGCGAATGACAAAAAAGAAGAAAGAAATATAATAATTATTTTCTAATAAGGTCCATAACTCTGTCCCGAAGAAGGTCCTTCAATGAAGACATGTTTTTCAACTGTTACATATTGTACATGAATGGTTCATATGCATACTTACTGTGAGCGTGCATTTGGGCGTGCGCGTGTGGTGACGTATAACAGAGGAAATAATTGTTTTAGGGTTGTGTTTTTTTCGGTTGAGGTACATACTTAGGTTAAACTTTTATGTCTGCAGATTTTCTTGTTGATGCTTTGGACTACTCCATGTCAAAGTTGTGAGGGCTAATACATGAAGAACCAAATGATATTGTGGTTTGTAAAGAACTTTCAATAATGTATAGTTAAATTCCTAGAGTTTGTGCTCATTTTACATGAGAAATAGCAGCTTGGTCATCTCCCCAAAGGTGTCTAGCAACCGTTGGATGAAATCGATCCATGTACGAGGAGTGAGGACGCCAATCTATGCACCAAAATGGATTCCTCTAGCTTATCATCAGAGGCCATTAAGAGAGTGAGATAAGCTGTATGTTTTTCATTGTTAAGGATGGAAGTTGCTAATTTACTAAACCCTTTTTGAGGTCTGGTTTTTCTTCCTTTAAAATGTCACCTCAAAGTGGAGGAATGTTGACTAGAGAGCCAACCAACATTCTGTAAATAAGAAATAAAAATTGTCAGTGCTGCGTGGATTATTTTCAGCACTCACAAACCTCAAGATCCAAAGAGGGTTGTTAAAATTACATTCCAAGTAGCTTTTCAATTCTTACAGCTCAAGTTATAAATAATTATAAGTAATCCCTACGATTATAACTTAAGGGGCCTCTAGATACTCTAGATGGATGTAAAAGGATGTCATTTTACAACTTCCAACTTCTTTTATCTCATATTAAAAATGCAGCATCAAAAGGTAAGCCTGATGTCCTATCAAAAGTAAGCTCAATCTGATAAATTTAGCAACGGAACAGTTGGAGTTGGCTGGCAGCAAAGATTGTGTTCATTAGGTCAAAGACAGCCTTGCAGCCGAAAACATGCATATAGCAAGCTCCGGCAGTCGGAGCTTCCATGCCACTTCTGGTAAAATACCGCAGTGAATCTATAACAGAGCTCAGCTCACAGCTCTGATTGTAATAAATAAAAACTATCTTTGATGAAGTCTGCAGTCGGAGCTCGCATACATACCAAAATGCCTTATTTAACTTTTCCAGAACAAGACTGTCCGTTTTCAAGAGTAAAGGAATGTTAGGGATGCATGACATCTGCTGTAAGGTCCCCCGCCGAAGATTATCAGCCTGTTTGGGTAAAAAGATGATTTAGTCAGAAAACATGTCATTGAAATGTTAAGAAAACTAATTACAAGGAAAAATATGTAAAATTAACACCAAATACTAGAAAAACAAAAATATCACAATGATTCACGTAACATGAAAATCTCAGGCAACACCAAAATTTTTTGTTCACCCCTTAACATAGAACTCATTATGTGATTACTTGATGCCTTGTCCCGGTGGAAGCTTTAAATTACCAAATAGCTGACTAGTTGTAACCCTATTTTGTCATTAAGTTAATATCACAAATTCACTTGTCACATTAAGAAATTAATTTGTAATCAGATATCCTCAAAATTAGGAATTAGGTCAATTAAAAAAAAGAAAATAGTTGATACGATTCCAATTCCTTAATTCCGTGTTATTTTAAGTTTTCCGACTCATGACAGTAAAGTAAAATACTAGTACAATTTCCAAATTAATTTCTTTCTAGGTTTTGGCCCAAAAGTAAGAAAAAACTTAGGAGTGTTTTTTGGTTGAGAAGAGGAAACCAAACGACCAAAAACGTGGACAAGTCCATTGCTTCTCTCTCCCGCTCTATCTCCCCTCTCTCGCTCTCTCGCTTCTCTCTCCCTTTCCACATTCAAACACCAACAAATTCTCTTCTCAATCCTATTCCCCCAACGATAAAATAGAGTTGGAAAGCTGATAAATTTCTTCTGGGTGTTGCAGTGCTCTGCCTCTTCAGTTGGGTTGATCTTGGTATTTTTCTCTTGTGCTTGAGGTATGCTTCTTTTGATTTCTGGCTGCTGTTGGTTGGTAGATATGTGTTATTTTTGTTTGAACAATGTGGCAATGACTAGAAGTTTTGGCTTTTGTATTTTCACAATCCTGCTCTTCTATGAATCTGGGCAATATTTTTCTTCTTCTTTTAGGTACTTGTATGAGCAGGCCAACCAAGAGCTCTTCACTATAAACAAAAAAAGTGATATCTTGTGGCCCTGAGTTTTCATAGTCAATTACAGTGGTGTAATCGATTTTGGTTTATATATCCCACGCATTCAATTTGCATCATTAGATGCTTTTATCTGATGCTTACCTGCACTGTGTTGCTGCTTGCTGCTCTCTCTCTCTCTGCCCTCACCTAATCAGACTTATCACACATCCCCTCTCCTGGCCTCTTCTAAAATTAATTCTCAACTTTTTCTTCAGAGAAATTAGTAGTCAAGAATCATGTAGGCGACAACACTTTAAGGAAATGTTTGTTAGACCGGACTAGGACAGGGATTGGGCTATTTGGCACCAATCCTGCATTGAACTAAACAAGGGCTTACTTAGCAACTGGACTAAGTAGGATTAGACCACTTAAAGTGTACGTAATAGATAGCTCCAGCAATACCGGTACTTTAAATGTGATTAATAATTTGGTAAATCCTTATGGGTGAGAATGGTTTAATGTTTTTTGAGTTAGAGAGTTCCAGAATGGGTTGGATGGGATACAGATGCAGCCGCACCTTCCAATACAGCTACCTTGTTACGACTTCACTCCAGTCACTAGTTTTTTTTTATGGATTGCCATTTCTAGTATTGCTCCAATTAGACTTCTTATGTCAGGATACGGGTCAAATAATAAAGAAAAAACGTGAACGGTGATTGGATTGATGATAAAATAGAATCCTGGGTATCACTCTTGGATTTGGATGTTTGGTAGTAATTGCTGCTACTGCTTCTTCATTTTTTGGGTGGGGCGTTGGATTGCATTGATGATTAAATCTTGGTTTTCCTATATTGCTCTGTTACATATCCTTTGATTAGTTTTACAGCTCTAATTTGTAATTGAATACTGCAGGGTTCAATTTTAGCTATGTGTCCTTTCGTGTTGTTTGTAATATTCTGGTGGTTTTAGTTTGTAGTGTAATCACAGTTTGCTCAAACTTGTAGTGTGCTACAGACTGATGATAGCCTTCTGGGTAATCATACAAACTGTCATGCATTTGAACTTAGCGATACTATCTCTTTATTCATTTGGAGATTATATGAAATTCACATTTTTCTTTTTCATTACATGTTGGCTTGCTGTAATGCTCCTCATTTTTTCTGTTTTTAAGAAGTGTTGTATGATAATTTCATGACTAATGTCATCATTAGTTCTGTTTTTAACAACTGTTTGATAATTGTTCTGATAAGCAGAGCTGGTCGAGATGGCAAATAGTAAATACGAGTATGTCAAGTTGTATGAATTCGAAGATGAGGTTTTTCTGCCCAATTTCATTGTTGTTCAAATCAACGGCCGTGGTTTTAAGAGGTTTTTAGTCTTTCCCTCTCGTTGCTTGTGAGAGCCTGAGACGACAAGACAATGATTTTCTCCTTTAATTTTCCTTCAGGTTTTCTCAAGTTCATGAATTTGAGAAGCCAAATGACGAAGTAGCTTTGAATTTGATGAACTCATGCGCTATTTGTGTGTCAGAGGAGTTTCCTGATGTTGTGTTTTTGTACGGATTCAGTGACGAGTACAGGTACTGCAACTGCAATGTAATCTGTTTATGTTCCATTTATATTAAATTAGTTGTATGAGAGCTTCATTGTGTTGTCTACAGCTTTGTTTTCAAGAAGACATCCAAGTTCTACCAGAGACGTGCCAGGTTTTTATTCTGAACCTTAAATTCAGCTTTCTTTGTTTGTGATGCATCTAAGATTGTTGTAACTGTGCTTATTTGCATGTGATTCTCAGGTTGTATTCAATTTCAATTTTGATGAAATAATTTATATGCAAATTGTATGTGCAGCAAAGTAGAGTCCATTATTGTATCTTTCTTCACATCGGTATATGTGATGAAATGGAGAGAATTCTTTCCTCATAAGGAGTTAAGATACTCCCCTTCATTTCATGCACAGGTTATAAGCTGTGCTTCAATAGAAGTCCTTCAATCATATCTTCTATGGAGACAAACTAATTGTAAGTAGTCTCATAATGCTGTTTCGAGTCTGGAAGTTACTATATAGTCATTTTCAAATGACAAGTCTCTGATTCAAGAAAAACTTTCAAGTGAATTTTCTATTTACATGTTGTGTTTGCAGGTCATACAAATAACCTACATAAGACTTGCCAATGGGAGCTAATTAAATGTGGAAAGACCGAAAGTGAAGCATTGGAGTTACTAAGGGTGAGAAGATTTAATTGTACTTTATGCATTAATTGACTTTTTTTAGATGCATGCTTATTTGAGGAAGAGGTTATGTTAAACTGTACCATGCGTTCGTCTATATTTATTGTTTGTGTCCTTTCCTTTTTAACGTTATGTTGTGAGATACTTGTGCTTCAATCTTTTCTTTTCTATTATTGAAAATGGTCTAGTTTTTCACCCATTAAAAATAAATTTTAATTTTCAAATACAGAATGTTGTTGAATGTTGATATTTATAATTCTATTTTTCACCTATGATTATCTATGTAATATGCAGGGCACTAGTAAGGAAGAAAAAAATGATCTTCTTTTCAGAAATTTTGAGATTAACTACCAGAAATTGAATCCGATGTTCCGACAAGGATCCTGCATTTTGAAAACTGAGGTTATCTTTCAATTCTGTAGTGAACTCTATCGTACTGATCTTGGAAATCAAACTTTCCATTTTTGTTTCTAGGAAGTTTTTATTTCAATCTATTGGAAAGGTAGAATTCTGGAGCTTTTTGCATACTTTATTTTATCTGTATGATGTAAAATGCTGAAAGAAATAAACCTGCACTTGCATATGCATATTTTAACATTTCTGTTTTATTAGGAGTTATAGATGCCTTTACTAATGTGTTCTAGTTCACGTGACATTATAGATGCATCCTGACTTCTCATGCTGAAATCTTCATTGTACATTATTCAGGTGATTGACATTGTAAAGCACAGAGAAAATGGCTCTCCTGTCAGGAGACTTAGAAAAAAGTCGAGCATAGTCCATTCAAAGAATATAGCTGGAAAATGTTTTTGGAACAATCACACTGGTCTTCTGAAGGAGCTCGGTAGCTTTACAAATGACATTGGAAAAGTTGAACCAGATTATGTTAGGTCCTTCCAGTTTAAAAAAATACTGATGCCCTCAACTTGGATTGTTATTAGAATTGATGGTTGCCATTTTCACAGGTAAACTATTCCTCACGTGACAACATAGCTTATTGTGGTTGTTGTTGGTCTAAATTTTTTCTCGTGGGTTGCTAATTATTAAGGGGAGGTGTCCTACATATGGTTCCAATCCTAAAATTTTAATGGGTTATAAAATTTACTTCTTCTGTTTAGATCACTTATTGAGAATTTTCCATGTTGGACCATTAAGTGGGTACAACTAAAGTGCTAAGTCATTGTTACACTACAAACAGTATACAACATGGACTATTTAATTTCTACGTGGATGCATGTAATTTTGTTGTTAGATATCATGCTAAAATTCTAGAAATGATACTTAGTGTTTAGCTGTTTGGCTTTTCGAAGGTTTTCAGATGTTCATGAATTTGTGAAGCCGAATGATAAGCAAGCCCTCAACCTTATGAATGCATGTGCAGTGGCTGTTGTAAAAGAGTTTCCAGACATAGTTTTCTCCTATGGAGTCAGTGATGAATACAGGTATAAAATAGATTTTATATCAGAATGTTGTGATCTATAACATTAGTTTAATTGTTCCTATTATTTTGCAGCTTTGTTCTGAAGAAGGATTCTCATTTCTATCAAAGGCAAGCAAGGTTTTTCTTCCATCATCTTTCTTATGGTTTCTATATTTTAGATGCTGTTAATGGATATCCTATATGGAATATAGTTAAATTTGTCTTTGGAGACGAAATGCAAGCAACCAAACACCTAAGAAAATTCACTTAACCAGGAAATTTATAATGTAACAACTTTTGATGAGCAGTCAATAAATGGTACAACAACCAGAAGATTAAGCTGATTGAGAAGGTCAACTATTAATAATGAATTTTCTTGGTCAGGAATTACTTTGTATTTCAGACTTTAGGTGATTGTTGGATTTTATTTATTTATTCATTCAATAAGATTATTGTTAGATTTTAGATCATGTTAGATTTATAGTTACAATCGTTGACAATGCATTCTTATTCTATGTGCATAGATTAACTAATTGTTCTGTAGTGAATTACAAAACTAAGGTTATTTTTTGTCATGCTTGCTCTCAACCCAGGAAGGTGCTTCTCAATGAAGCTCTTTTATAACACTGTTTGAAGTACCTTTTGTTTGAAGAAATGAGTTTTTGGGCCTCAAATTCCTATATTTCTCTGCTAGGTCTTTCATATTGTTTATACTTGATGCACTTTTTCCCCATAAATCAAATTGGTCCTTTTGACCGGTATTAGAATTACTAACAACTTCACCTCTGCAGTGAGATAGTATCTGCCATTGTGTCATTATTCACTTCCATATACATAACGAAATGGAAAGATTTCTTCCATCAAAAAGAGTTAAAGTACCCTCCTTATTTTGATGGACGTGCTGTGTGCTACCCGTCAGTTGAAATTCTTCGAGACTATCTAGCCTGGAGACAAGTTGATTGTGAGTATTTCAGCTATAAATTTTCAAAAAAGAGAAAATGGGATTTAACTCTTTGACATTACTAAAAGCTAGAAGCAATAATTTTTTCAGTTTGTTTAAGGTTGCATTCAAAACTATGTACTTCATGTGGATAATGTTGTAAATTCAGTGGCGTCAAATTTCAAATGGGTTTGCAGGTCATATCAACAATCAATACAATACTTGTTTCTGGGAGCTTGTTAAGTCTGGAAAAAGCAAAAGTGAAGCTCAGAATTTTCTAAAGGTATTTGGTCCGTGCAGTATATTTTGGACACAATCTTTCTTCTCTAGGAGTCTACCCTCCACCTTTATCAATTTTAATAAAATTTTCTTTTGTATGTAGGTATGTCATTCCAATTTTTTTTAGTGTTCCTTGAATATTATTTTTGCATGATTTTCATATTCTTGTGGTAGCCCTCTTTATTAAAATAAATAAATAAATTGACAGGGTACTCAGACTGGAGACAAAGAGAAATTGCTGAAGCAATTTGGTATTGACTACCACAAATTACCAGCCATGTTTCGCCAAGGTTCCTCCATTTTCTGGGACAAGGTTGTCTTTCTATCTCTATGGGATGTGAAAATTTCACAGTGCAATATTTTTTTATTATAAGATGTCGGCAACTCCTACCACCTGTTCATCTTTAACTTCACTCAAATAACAAAATGACAGGAATACATCGGTTAGTTTATATGTGGAAAGCTTGGACTAATTAGTTCGGATTGGCCTTTGAGGAAAATAATGTTTACTGGGCTGCTGAATTATAGATCACATGGGCCAGATGGCCAACTTGCTTAATAGCCGATCTCATTGATGCTAGTTTGGCAACCAACCCTTTTTTCCCAAGTTTAAGCTAGTATTTTGACCAGAGTACCAGTGTCAGTAGATACATCTTATACTTTCATGTGGAAAATGTGGATTAGTGGAATATGCATAATTCTGTCCTTGCTTCATCATGACTCGTAACTAATATTTCAGTTGGGACTTAGGATATTCCCAAGTTGATTTGGTTGAGTAGAGATGGAATTAGTAACCAAACTCATCTGCGGGTCATTCTTTCAGTAGGTTTCCATGACTGAAATCTTTTGGAGCATACCCTTTATATCCACTGACTTCTCGGAACAAGTGTAGTTCATTGATCTTTTATTCTCTATGGCAACTTCAACAGGTTTCTATATTTTATGAGATTAGAAGTGGTGAGAAAATAAGGATAAGTGATTGTTTATGCGTTTGTTGACCTCTTTTGGAGTCCTAATGAGTAGATACACACAGCATTCTGACTAACGTGGGGTTGGCCATTAGCGGATCCTCTTCTGCAGTTTTTTTCATTCTCTTGGTTTCCCCTTTTTCTGTTTAGTACACATCTGTGAAACACCCACCCAGGATGCTACAAAAGGAATGGCCTGGAGGTCTAGTGGAGCCTTGAGTGGATAACGCACACAACACTCCCAATTAATCTGAGATCTATTTTTTCCTTTGGCCATTAAGAAACACACATACATACACACCATCTATGAAATTTGAGATCCACTTTAGACACTTCAAAGGAATTTCTATCCAAATGGTTTTTTACATGCTAGTTCTTTATTTTCCCTTGATATGCAGGTTTCATTCTTAAGCTTTTATATTTATTCTGCATGCAGGAAGACATCACAATGATGCAGGAGAAAGAAAAACCTGGTGGAAATTCTTTGAAAAGAGTTATTGTAGAACATTGTAATATAATTGAGCCAAGCTTTTGGGCTGCGCATCCAACAATTCTTTATAGGTAACTCCATAGATGCTGTGAAGCACTGAGTTCTTTGTTATGGAGAAATTGAAGACCTTAGCAATGCCAAATTGAAGACCAGTTTTCCAAACCAAAACAAATCATCACGTGGCTTTACTTGAGTCCCGGTAGCTGGCCCTGTTTGTTCCACAATTTCAAGTGCTAAGGTAGAGACAACATGCTGGAGCTTTGTTCCAACCAGCATGACAAGCTCTGTCTCTGTGGAGCCCAGTCTTGACCTTCCCTGCTCTTGCAGGGCTGGTTCTTGCTCTTCATGTGCTTGCAAAGTTGTGGAAGGGAGTGTGGACCAGTAAGATTAGAGCTTCCTTGATGATGACCAGATTGAAGTGTGGATTTGTCCTTGGTTGTGCGGCTTATCCCTCATCTGATGTTGTACTTGAAACCCACAGGGAAGAGGAGCTCACTGGTTAAGTGTGATCTCTATATTTCACCGTGGTTGCTTGTATTGGCTTAGTTTATTTGAGGATAAGGTATTTCTAATTAAATGAGTTGCTTAATGTTTTTGTACTCTCATTTGTAGTATGAAATCATTGTAGCTTGTAAACCCTTACATGAATTTTCTCTTAAATCCTCTCTCTCAGGTTTCTGAGTTTAAAAGTGAAGGGTAGGCCTTGCAAGGGAGACTGATAGCGGAAGGAAATGAGTTTGAGCATTGCTTAACAGGATATACATCCAGTGTTCAGCCACTATTCCAAACATGAACTTTAAGTGGTACATTGAACTCGGATACATTATAATCTACCTAATTATCTGAGATAACTTCTATTTAACCATGCCAAAAAAGAAGCCTCAACTGGCTAAGTTGTTGATCAATACTTTGAATTCTTGCTTGAGAAGCCAAGAACTCATGTTTTCTGAAACAACTCTAAAAGAGTATCCACCTTTTCTTCCATTCCATTGCCTTCATCATCTTCATCACTGATGGTTGGAGGTTGAGATGCACTAATTCTTACCGATTCAGATAAATACTCTTCCACTCGGAATGAGTATTCATGTTGAGGTGGTTCAGACGGCTCAAGAACAGCTTCAGGCTGTTCCGCTGACGCTACAGTTACTTGATGGAGTGAGTCCAAGGAAGAGCTCCGAGACAAAGTGCCAGATGCAACTGTTATTTCATCTCTCTCATCAATTGTCGTATCAAGTGAACAAACTGACCTTGTAGCATGCGAATGCACAGAATCGCGTCTAGACCTCTCCTTTACTCTCTTGCACCAGCTATGGAGTGAATCTCTGACACTCTCGGCAACCAGAGCTTTCTTGCACCGTGATCCCATCTGTTGTCATCAAATACAAAGAATGAACATCAAAATACCTCGTTTGTACAACTTGAACAAATTTCAATCTTCTCTAACTTCTCTATGTTCCTATAAATGAGAAACCCCTAGTTTGTTTGACAAAGGAAACAATTACTGAAATTTGTGTGTCCATGTACATTGTGCATAGTGATCGGTCATTCTGCAGAATGCTACATTTACTTTCTGCCTTGTTCCAATAAACCAAAAGATTTATATTTCAGAATTGTTGAAGAGTTTTAAGCAAACCTGTGTGACAATTACGTTCAGAGGCACTGTGCTGTAGCTACACCAGAACTGAACAAGAACACTGCAAAAATATTTTAAGATGCATATTACTGATCCAACAAATCCATAGTCTCTAGGGCTGATTGGCATAATTAGGATACTGTTCATATGTATTAGCAACAGAAGTGGCATGACTGGAATTTGTTGTTTGATAAAGTACATAACAGAGAAAGCAACTTACCCAGAGGTCAACCGGATAACTATCATTAAGTGGTTTTTCATGAAGCATGATCTCTCCTTAAGTCCCCACTACAAAGAGAAAAACTCAATACAATTCCCATGAATGAAAAAGCAAGCACACAACTAAAAAAAAATTTCAATAACTGTAAGCAAGGAGAACAGATCTGTTAATTCTGCTACTAGTGTGAATACGAAAATTATATGCAGAAATCAGTCAATTCTGCTATTAGTGTGAATTATATGCACCGTATAACAACTTCGCCTACCAATTTCCATTTAATATTTGACAGGAAAAATAAAACAGAAATGTATAATGTTTTTTCTTTTTTGTACTATGAATTATCTTAAAGTAATATTTCTGGTGAATTGAGATTAAAAAAAAAAGGTTTTAGTTAAGAAAAGCCCATATGTGATGTATATTATCTGACTTTTACTTCTTTATTTTCTGTAAACTCTCCTTGAAAGTTTTCCTTGCTTTCAAAAGCATGTTAATCAACAAAGTATTTCCCATCCCATTACAAGCTTACAATGTAAGGAAAAATCTCTGAAATTGCATCCAGCCAATTTATATATTGTTTCATGCGACTAATGTCTTACCAAGGACCAGAGAAAGGTTGCCATCTCAAATGCATTCTGCAGGGATGCACAAGAAAATGAGTGAGGATTTTTCTCATGAAGATTTATTGCAAATATTCATAAATAATATATACACATAAGATGTAAATTGCAAATATTCATAACCTGAAATATGATGAACTGTATCAACCTCAGTAGTATCACTGGTTTCCCAAACCAAAACAAATCATCACGTGGCTTTACTTGAGTCCCAGTAGCTGGCCCTGTTTGTTCCACAATTTCAAGTGCTAAGGAAGAGACAACATGCTGGAGCTTTGTTCCAACCAGCATGACAAGCTTTGAAATGCAAGAAGATTGAAAATGTTCCATCAGAATGAAAAAAAAAAAAAAAAAAAGAAGAAGGAAAATTGATTTAAGGGTATTTTAGTTTAATTCAATGATAACAAGTATGTATACTTACAATGGCAGGGATGAAAGAAAGCCAAAAGTAAATATTCAAACCTGCAGAAATTGGAAAAAAAATAAAAATAAAAATAAAGGTTAGGAAATAAGGCTCCAAATATATATAAGTTCAGTATATTTATTTGCATCTGAACATACAAGAATTTACCATGAATATTTACGAAAATGCACACTATGGCATATCCCCAAAGTGGCCAGCTGCAAAATCAGAAGTTAATTCAGATACAACCTTGCTTCTTCCCCATAAGATAATTAAGATATGCTTAAGAAATCAAATATGTTTAAGAGTTATAGGATGATGAAATATAGAAGAAATTAATGTTCAATATTAGATTACTGTAAGCTGTTTTAACCTTTTTTATTATTTTTTTTTTTTTTGACAACGCATCTTAACAGTATCGAAAGAATGTGGCACTTGTGATGTATAAACAAAGCAATTTTGGAACATATTTCTGGTATGGGATACTTAAAGTGTTGAAAAAACCCTCTTCCAGTCAAGTATTACATTTTCTGATGTGGAGAATGTTAGGGGGTTACGGGAGTTACCATAGTTAAGGGTCTTCAATGACAATACATTAGTGTTTTAGCTGTTATGTTGTTATTAGCCTTTATTAGGATACTTAAGGGTTTTCCGTTTCATTGTAACCACTAGGAAGATATCTTATAGTTTGGGTATAAATATAGGTTGTAATGACTATCCGAACCATAATATAGATCAAGTATCTTAGAGTATCTGAATTTGGTCTACAGAGAAAAGGCCAGTCAGTTAATTTTTGGACTTAGGGTTTATTATTGACGTTCAAGGAGAAGGCTTAATTTGCAACCATAATTAAAAGCATTCTAATTAATTCCTAGGGGCATGGGCAAAGCATGACAACTCAAGTACATAAAACAACAATAATAGAATTAAGGTAACCCAAGAGATCAAATAAGACACTATTATATCAAGCTACATAGATATAAATTATGTAATCCAGAAAAGTGCCTACCTAATACCCAGAATGCCCTGAAATTCATCTTCCATACTCCGGACCATATATTTATGAAAATTATAAGAAAGTGGAAGTTTGTGCTTCTGCATATTATTAACACAAATCAGTACAATAATAACATGATAAAGCAATGAGAAAATGATGTTCCAGTGAACAAGAGAGTCAACAGAAATGCACTGGTGTTACAAATCTAAAAATACTGCAAAATCTGCAACTATGCAGCACTTTGTTCAAATATTTTGAGGTTTCTATTGCAATATGAAAGAAAGAAAGTCAAAATGAAAATAAGCCCAGTAGGAAACATGTACAACTAAGGGCATCAATAATAAAATACCCACACTGATGAAGCCCAAACGCAGAGCCAAGTAATCAGATCTCTGTATGGAACTCTTAAATTGTCGTAGAAAGCAGAGCTGCAGTATCAGGACACAAATCAACATTAACTTACAGTCATTTGAAAACTCAACATGTCAAAGATATAGCAAAAAATTGGAGATAAGGGAAACACTAAGATCAAAAGCAGTAAGGTATCTGATACATCTATTGTTTACAGTAAGAAGTTTTGACTGATAAGGTGTTGTAACAGTTGTCTTGTTCAAAATAAAATTGTGATAATGACTGTCATAAGAGCACAATTTATGTAAGGCATTAGTTTTAAAATGGTGACTAGAAGGGAGGGGGTGCAATTAATTCAAATCTTTTATGAAAAGGATGAAAAGTTACCATCCAAATCAGAAGCCGATTCCTGCTCCATGGATGAGATGTGTGATGAAAAATAAAGGTGGATTGCCGTGTCATGACTTTGTTTTTCTTTGCTATAGGAAAAACCAAGATGAGAAGGCTAATATAGGCAAGATGATAGATGATAGATGATATAAGTACTTCAAAGACATGCAGAAATAGGATAATTAAGAAAGCTTAAAAAATGCACTAGAAGTTGTTATCAGTTGAAAAGAAACAAAAAATGCATAAAATAAAATCTCTGAATAATACTCATCTTCTAGGACTCAAATACAGAAGCAGATACTAGTGTCTGTATGAACTTGCATCAGCCAAGTGCACATCATCTTCCAAAACGGTTTTCGTAATTTGCTTGTTA
Source organism: Prunus mume (assembly GCF_029339155.1). Classification (NCBI taxonomy): domain Eukaryota; kingdom Viridiplantae; phylum Streptophyta; class Magnoliopsida; order Rosales; family Rosaceae; genus Prunus; species Prunus mume. The sequence continues at coordinate 1,319,196 of NC_142699.1, read as the reverse complement.
TTAGAACCCCCTGACAATGAACTAAAAGATATTTCCCATATCAAACTCCCAACGAAATAGTCTCAAGTAGGGGTCTTTGCTTAAAGGCACTAATGCATTTCTAGTTTCCAACCTAAAAAATTCATCCAAACTTGAGGAGTACATTTCTTTTGTTCATGATAACTTGTATTGGCCCAATTAACCCTGTATCACCATTTTTCGGTTTAGACTTAACAAAAAGAAACCCAGGCCTGTTGTACTATAGCCCTCTACAAACAGAAGTTAAGTGCTTAATACAGCAAACCCGGTTTGTTTATGAAGAATAGCCTTTATTGTTTAAATTAATTGACAAATTGATGTAGGACGCATAGGGCCTAAATTTATTAGTTTCCTAATATATTTGTTAGTTTCCTAGATTCTCTAGTTTTCCAAATTCTAATAGGATTTCTACTTTTCCAGATGTCCAGATTTCTAGTTTTAAGTTTCCTATTTTATTTGGGTTAGGATTTCTGTTTAAGCAAGAGATTTTTATCCTATTATGTCTAGGTTTTAGTTTGCTATAAATAACCCCATGTAGTTCTTTAAAATTCAGATTTGAATGTTGAGTAAACCTTTTCCTAGAACTCTCTGATTTCGTCCCTTCGATCTATATTTCTTCTCCTCGATCTCTGATATTCTTCTTTGTTCTACTGTTTCTGTCATTTATCTCGTCTTTTCAATCTCTATTTCTTCTCCTCGGTCCCTTATATTCTTCTATGTTCTATTGTTTGAGTGCTTCATCTAATACCTACGGGCTGTACTACATCACAAATGTAATTTATTTGGTTTAACAAGTACGAGACATTTGCAATATTGATTTGCTTAGTCTGAAAATGTTGCAGGTTGGCAGGCATCAGGTTATCTACCTTCAGTGACCAATTCCTCCAATTAGAAACACATCATGTACTACGTGGAACAGAATTAATGGATATAAAGTGGTGTCATATGGCCTTGAGATTGACATCAATTAGGCTATTACATTATACCATCACCAAGTGAGAAAATTTTTACCAGCATAACAAGACTTTATTTTGAAATTCAGAAGTTGCTAAGTCAGTGCAGAACAAAGAGGCAGTATTTTATTTTTAGTTTCCATTGTGTACCTTGCAAATTGGCATCAGCCACTGGACCATCTAGATTTTCCCATTTCCTCCAACTGTAAATCTGTAAACATGTGCACTAATTCAGAAGGCAGTGAACATCACAAGGAAATGAAATACTTGAACTAGTTTGAAATATCAGGAACTAGAGATATAAAATCAGGGATATAAAGATTGGGTCAATCAGAATCAATCAGGTATATGAAGACCACACCTTGCTCATAGCCAAGGCAACAGCCAAACAACTATACAACACATGGGTGATCCCAAGTACAAACAAGAAACGATGCAGCTGCTCCAGTCCCTCATATGAAACAAACGGTTCATGGCCCTGCAGTTAACCATGAGAATTGGTAAGGCAAATGCATCGACAAATCTTTTCAAAATTCAACCTTGGACATCAGTTTACCTCACCACATTGATGAGAAAAGTTATTTAATCCTCTTGGAATTTCAGTCTTGTTAGGAGAAGAACTTTCTAGCATGGCATTCTCCTTGTTGCTGTAATCTCTCTCAGAACAGATATAAAATTGACTGGTGAAAAGAGAAGAATTTACACAAATCTCAGAGATCCACCTTGCTGATTGCGCCAACAACAAAGATATTAGCCCGAGCAGCATCAGCTCTGCCAGGAAGACCAAAATGTGAATTTAAAACAGAAAAAATATAGCAAAATTAACCCACATTGTCACATAACTAGGGCTCTTAGAAGTCCACCACTCCAAAATTAAAAGAGAGATATGACTAACAAACAAATCAAAACTCAAAGCCGAAACCCATCTCTGAAACAATATCAGCAGTCAGATTCCGTCAACATTTTACGAACTTCTATTGTTAAACCCCACCCTCAACTCACCTTCCTTAATTTTCTCCAGAGAAGCAAATAGAGCTTTCCTCCTAGTCTTCTTTAACCACTGCGCACAATAAAAAACAAACAAACAAATATAAGAAAATTAAAAATCTTAAATCCAAAAATTCATAAATGCCTTCCAGAACTTGATATAAGCTCACTAAAATAAGCCAAATTGTGTTCCATTAGAACAGTAACATTGAATTTGATTTATTTTGTTTCCTTTACTCTTAGCAACCAACCAGAGGAAAGTTGTGAACTGACTAAGCAGGTAGATATGCAGTTTTAATTAAGAAAAAAAAAATTCATTTTTACAGAAATTCTCATAGGCCAAATAGAGTTCATGAACACAGCTGACGTCTTCCTCAAGAATGTAGCTAGCTGGCTAAAGAATCTATAAATCAGCATTTGTCTTAAACACTCTCTGTAACCAAACAGAGCATCATCATTTATTGCATAACTATTTTCAATCCTCTCCAAACCAAATTAAACTATGCCAGATAGCTACATGGGCCCCTGACAAATAAAAACCATAGCTGGAAAACAGAAATTCTTTTTCTGTTCTTTGAATCTTTTCTATTCAGTTCTGACATTTTCTCAGCAACCAAATGCAGCACTACAAATAACTTTTTGTTTCCTCTCAAACATCTCCAAACTTAGATGAACAATCTAGACATCAGCAAATATATAAGCTAAAACGCAAAAGCAGGAACCAAACAGGAAACAAACAGGAAACAACATCAGAACTCAACCTGCTTACCCTTCCAAATCTGTAGATTGACCTTTCAACCAGAAGGCACACAAACACCATAACCGTAACAACCGAAGCCACTGAATAAGTTGGTGTCTCGGCCAAGGACCTTTGTTGCTGTATCACCACCTCCATTCTTCGTATCAACAAAAGAAACTAGACCTGGCAAACGGGTCGTATTAACGGGTTTCGGGTCGTGTTCGTGTCAACCCTAACGGTTAACACGACGACCCGTTAAGTTAACCAAATACTAGACCCAAACACGACCCGTTACAATTCGCGAATATCCGACACGACCCACCCGTTAAGAATAAACCAAACTATCACAGCTTCTCTAACCTTCCTGTCTTTTTTCCCCCAAACCCCAACCCTAACTTTATTTCAGTCTTCTCACCCCAAAATAGTATATCTCTCTCACACATATATATTAAAAACTCAACAACTACATAAACTGAGGAAGAAAGAAAATTCAAAATTGACTGAGAGAACCAAAACCAACAACCTCCTTCTTGATCCGTGATGAATGGGCTGAGTCTATTGAGTGGAGAGAAGAAGAGCATAAGAGAATTTTTAGACACCAAGAAAAAATATTTTGACCTTTGTTGCTGTATCACCACCTCCATTCTTCGTATCAACTAAAAGAAACCATCAACTGTCACACTCTCAAAGTTTTGAACTTTCTTACTTGGAAAGCTGGAAACTTTCTCAAGAAAATGGAACCCGAGTGGAAAAAAGTAAAGAAAAAAGGAAAGATCCAGGAAATGGGGAAGTGGGAAATAGTAAGATGAAGCTAGACCACGTTGTTCTGTAATATATTAATGTTAAGTGAAGTTGGATGTGGGGGTTTGAATTGAATAATTCAATAATTCAATAATTTAATATGATAGTAGGATCTTCTTCTTTTAACATAGGAGCTTAGTTTATTTCTATTATTTTTATCGATTGGTTTTTTGTCAGAGGTGTGATTTTTTAACCAAACCCTCCTTCCATTGCTTTGGAATTGCTGCTCTCTCGCTCTCTCTCTCTCTCTCTCTCTCTCTCTCTCTCTCTCTTTCTCTTTCTCTGTGTGGCTGTGATGGCGTCGCATGGTGCTGCAGGTCCCCTTCAAAACCTACTCACATGAAGAAGCAGCACATCCCTCCACAACTCCCTCTTTGCGAATTTTAAAGATCCAACGGTCCTTTATTATTTACAAAACGGGTAGAAATGAAATCATAATTCGGTCCAATTAAATTACTTTGATTATAATGATAACAGTTTCGGAAAAGAATCCAATCTCGTGCATTTATTTATAAATTTCATAAGTCGGAATAGGCACGGCTCTGAACCAAGGCCCAACAAGCCGAACTTAGAAAATTTTATGTTGGCCCAAATATTGTGGGCTTGAACTACTCCAAAGCTTACTTTAACAACATAGTCCCTTGGTTAACAACAAAAGGTCTTGCTAAGCATTTATATGAAATTGAAAGAAGAATTTATTCTTGTACATTACGAAGTTGCGAAGCAAGCTATTGATTCAAACAATAAGTAATATTGGTCTTTTGAGGATAAAATCCTCCTCATAATCCCAAATTTATATGAAATTTTATTCACATCCCTAGGCTCTGTTTGGTGGGCTGAACTGAACTGCACATCTCCAATTAAATCGGGACCCTAATATACTAAATATACTTAGCAAATTTTTCTCCTAAAATTACAATTTCACCCTTAATGAAATTTAAAAAGAAATCACAATAGCTTAACCAACCCATCACAACCACCCACCCTACCTTGACACCGGCCTCATGTGCCGACGATCCCTTCCTCTCTCTTTCTTTCCATAGAAAAATTAAAGAGTTTAGCATGTGCTTATAAGGAATTGGGTCACTCCCCCATTGCTAACTATATTTAGGATTGAACTTCAACCTTTATGGTATCAGAGCCACGTTATTAACGTCTTCTGCCTAACAGCCACACAACACGTGCTTCGACAATGATAGAAGTTGTCCGTGGAGGTGTGAGGATGGAGTCAAGTGGACAGATTTTTGGGAGCTTCAAATATAAGTCCAAAAATATAGAAAGGAAAAAAACCTTACACTACCCAAACTAGTAGAACTCAAGATTTGTTAGATGTCTTACCTTTTTAGCACTACTTATTTCATATGGGATGTAACTGCTCTCTTAGAGTTCTTGTAGATTACTGTTTCCATCGTTTTTACCTATGGGCTTGTGGTGTATAAATACATGATTTCTCTCTATGGATAAATTATCGAGTTTCACTATCATACATGGTATCAAAGGTTCTCACAAACTTCTCTTAACCAATTTTCTTCTGTCGTAACTCATATTTATTTTTTACAACCTATTTTCTTCTTTCATGGATGCTCCACCGACTCCTACTTTATCTCTTTCTAGCTCCAATGTTGCTTAATTTCTCAAGTTTCTAAGGCTAACTACCTTCTATGAGAGAGTCATATGCGTCCCTTACTTATTAGTCATTATGTATGTAGATATGTCGATGAGAGTTATGTGGCTTCTTCTCAAACCCTTCATGGTTCTAATGATCAGCCTGCCTCTGCCAATCTGGTTTATTCTGGTTTATACTGGTTTATACTGCATGGTTTAAGGCGGACCAACTCGTTATGAGTCATCTCACCTCCATCTTATCTGAATCTATCTATTGATCATTGTTGGTCCCCTTTCCTCTCATGCTAGCTAGGACTGTCTTTGTCAACATTTTTCTGAAGTTTACGTTGTTAATGCAACTAATATTTGATTTCAACTTATGGATATCTTTAATGGAATGAAGTCTATACATGAATACCTTCAATATGTTAAGTCTTGAGTTGATTCTTTGGCAGCTATTGGTCAACCTGTCACCAATAATGATCTTGTTACGACAGTGTTCCTTAGGCTTGGCTCTGATTATGCCAAGCTCATTATAGTTATTCTTAAATTTCCTCATATGCCTTTTTTGAAGGATCTTCATGCTTACCTCATCTCTTTTGAGTCTAAAACCATTCGACCTTCCCCATCTATTGCTTATGCATTCACCGTCACTCAACAACTTTTTTTGTTGTTGTTGTTGGTTCCTCTTTCTCTTTCTGCCCCAACTCCCTCCATCTTATCATGGTTATGGTCTTACTCGCAACCCTAGACGTGGTGTTGGTTACTTTCAATTGCAGCCTTGGCAGTTTCCATTCTCGTATCGAATGCCTTATTATGATGCTCCTTATGCTTCATTTTCTCATGGACTTCTTGGATCTGTTTGGTGGTCCATTTGTCACGCTACTTGTCATAATGTTTCTATGTGTCATAATCGATTCATTGCTTCATATTCTCATTTTGCTTGGATGTATATCTCTTACTCCTCTACCTTATATCCATCTACTAGCCTTGATGTCCGATATCCTGATATTGGCACCACCTACCATATGACTAGTCATAGTATCACACTTCTGAGTTTAGTTCCTTAAATGATGCTCTTAATAATAGTGATACTATTTCTATCTCTAAAACTAGTACCATATCTCTTACCTTAGACTCTCATTCTTTTCGTCACTCTAACGTTCTTCATGTTCCTTTTCTTTATAAAAATTTGCTCTCTAATGATTAGCTCACCAAAGATAGTTCGTTGTTATTTTGATTCTTCTAATATCACTATCTCTAACATACATTCTAGTGTTGTTCTCTTTTAGGGCCTGGGGCTAATTAGGAAGGAATATAAGGAGGGAAGTTTCATAAGTGGGTTATGTGCGAATTACATGGGAAAAGTAATGGAGAAGTGGATAAAATCATTCAAAATCTAACAGTAGACTAGGGGTGGGCATCAAAACCGGAATACTGAAACCATGCCAATCTCGTGCTTTCCCGTTTGGTGTTGAAGTGTAAATGAATGATACTGTGTCATCCTCATTCTTGTTTACGACATCAGTCCCACATTTGTGTTCCAAGCCTTGATTAGTTCCACCCCTACTCTCCTGCACAGATATTTCGTCGACTCATATTTCTCTTTGTTTCTCTGTGTCTGTCTAATTCTTCTATTCTCCTTTCTCTAGTCACGATTTGAAGCCATAATTCCCAAATCCTCCATCATCAATCGATCTCATCTTCTTTTCTTCCTCTTCCTCCTCTTCCTCCTTCTCCTCTTTCTCTCCCCCTTTCTCCGTTCTTCTCCAAACCAATTGAAAAGGAAAGCCCCAACCCAAAGTCTCTCTGAGTTTCTATGTAGAAAAATCAGGGGGTACTTAATTTGGAAATCAAACCTCCATTCTTCTCCAAAGCAGCTATTAAACCTCACAGGAAAATTACTCGAATTACATGTAGAAACATAGCAAAACTGCAAGCAAATACTCTTCCCAACGGTCATGCCGCCCACCAAAATTTGTCCATAAGCAAAATGAAGGAAATGTAAGTAGATATAGTTCAAATTACAACATGCAACCTAACAACACAAATTACTTCATAAGTCCAGGTAGCCTCAATTATATTTAAAATATGATTCTCCTAGGACAATATAAAAGACTGATTGAAGAATGAGAAGCGAAGCGACTTACATTTGTTAAGTTGACTAAGAAAGAGCGTTACATGTATGAGGTATCCCACAAGAAGCTATTTGTATGAGATTTGATTTCCATTTCACTTGAACTTTGTATGAGATTTCCATTTATTAGTTGGTCTTAAATCAAGACTCTTGAATCTTGATTGAGGGTTTTATTGTATTACACTTGATTTATGAACTTTTGCAGATTTTTTACAGTATCAACATTAATACCGAATCATACCGATCTCGTTTGAGTCCAGTATGGTTTGAATGTGTTTTCAAAAACTTATATCCCGTGTCATCCCATTCCGATTTCCCTATTCGAGATTGACAACGGGATGACCTCCATCCTGTGTCGTCTCATACCGTGCCCAGCCCTACAATAGACACCTAATTGGCTATTTTTAACAAATTCGTATCCTCAATTTACCGAAAAAATAATCAAGAATGTAAATTGAGAATTATGGGTTAGTTCAGGGGTAAATGCAATTAAGCCTTTATTTTTTATTTTTGGGGAGAAGGCCCCTTCTAGAATATACAGGAGTGAGTTGAGTTCTCTTTCTCCAAAACCCCGACGAGACCAAACCTCTCAAAACCCTAGCATAGTCTCTCATTTGTGGTCCACCTACACCAGCAGAACCAGCCATGGCGCTGAGCTCTCTTCGACTCCGCCGAACCCTCTGCGCCCTCTCAAACCTCCATCGCTCTCTCTCTGCAACCTCTGCACTGTCATTTTCACACTCTTCTTCCTCTCCTATGCTCAATGGCCCCACCTCAGCACAATCGCCTGCATCGCACCCGAAATCCTGGACCCTCCTCCTCCATTCTCGGACGTTCAGGTCGTCCTCGCTCTCTTCTGCTCGATCGGCGCCATACGACAACAACCAAAACGAGAAGATGGACCCCAATACGGTACTGTTCGAAGGGTGCGATTACAACCACTGGCTCATTGTCATGGATTACCCGCAAACCAACCGGCCTCCGGCTGAGGAGATGGTCAGAACTTATGAGGAAACCTGTGCTAAAGGCTTGAACATCAGGTCACACTCCTTTCCTGGCCCTTCTCTCTCTCTCTCTCTCTCCCTCTCTCTCTCTATATGTGTGTGTGTGTGTGTGTGTGTGTGTGTGCGCGCGTGTGCGCGTATGTTTATGATGTATGTTTTTTCTGTGGTAATTTGTTTGGTGGCTAAGAAAATTTGGGGGAAAGGGAAGATTTTGAGTTGAAGTGTTAATTGAGTTGTGGATCCTTGTGCCTTGTGATTGTTTACTGAGAATAGAAGAGTGGAGAAGAACTGGCAGTATCATAACATGAGGTGGTGTTTTTGCCTCCCTCTCTCCCAGTGCGTTTCAGTATCTAAGAATAATAGGGAATTGTACCTTTTATGTAGAGAGAATGTGTTCAAATCGAAACTATGCCTGTGTCAGCTTTTGCTACTTTTTGGATATTCAGAATGAATTGTCCTTCGATCGGTTTGGGTATGAATTTTTTTAAAGCATATATTTTTGCTTCTTTTTTTCTTGATTTGTTTAGATGGGCGGTTTTGGGATGTAAGCAAACAGAGCTTGTTGGTTTCGTAAGTGTTGGACAGTTGCATGATACAGAATGAGGAAAGGGATATGTACATGTTAAATAGTGCTCCATGACTGTCAAATAGAGTTGCTCTATTAGATAGACTACATTTTCTGGGGGACCCATTATAACGTAGTGGTCACCTAAGGATACTTGAAGCTTTCTTTTTTGTTTATTTTGTTTCCGAACCTCTCACAATATACTTGGTGGTTCATTCTGTTGTAGCTCTTTTACCAATTGTACAATATAATTCTAATTGCTTTTATGGTGCATGTATTATTGGCTATTTATGTATTGATCATCAACTGTTTGCTGGGTGCAATTTTGTCGATGCTACTAGTTTCTTGAACTTTTTTTTCAGGCTAGCATTATGTTTGCTGCAGTCTTATATACATTGATTTTGGCTCATCATAAGTTTTTATATATTTTATGATTCAGTGTGGAAGAGGCGAAACAGAAGATGTATGCTTGTAGCACTACAACGTACACAGGCTTTCAGGTCGTAATGTCCGAGGAAGAGTCACAGAAGTTCGAAGGTAAATGTTGATAGCATTGTTACCATTGAGAATGATAGTACTGAGTCCTGTTTCTAACATTTCCATTTTATCTGGAACAGGTTTACCTGGAGTTGTTTTTGTGTTGCCAGATTCTTACATTGACCCACAAAACAAGGAATATGGAGGTAAGGTTTTCGTCCACATGAATGCTTGTTCTTTTTGAGAATGCTGAGCTGCAATTTATCAGCAGATTCAACCAGTTATGGTATTTGGACTGCCTTAAGACTTGTAAAACAATGAGCTGGTCCATCTATATCTTGCAGTTTTGTCAATTTAAAATTGCTTTCTATATATATCAGGAGACAAATACGTTAATGGTACAATCTATCCAAGACCACCCCCAGTTCATTATGGAAGACAGCAGGGGAGATACAATGATCGTAACAGAAATCCTGACCCACCAAGATACAATAGGCAAGGACCGACGCCTAATCAGCAAGGGAATCCCTCCTATAATATAAAGGGGCCTATGCAAGATAGAGGGAACTATGGACCTTCACAAACTTATGGCTCACAAAGACAAGGAGATAACAGAGGCCCTTTACCAGTGAATACCCCTGGAGGGAGGGATGCGTATCAGCCAGGGAGAGATCCAGTACCTTCATATCAGGGCAATTATAACCAAGCGGGGCAGCAAAATTATCATCCCCAAGAACAAAGGAACTTCCCAGAAGGAGATCAGAGGAATTATGCCCCTCCTGGTCCGGTGGGATTTAGGCAAGATGATAGGAATTATGTTCCCCCACAAACTGAAACTCATGGGCAAGGTTTGGGTGGATTTCAGGGCCAGGGAACAGCTGGAGCTTATGGGCAAGGACCGAACTCTGGAGCTTATGGGCAAGGACCGAGCTCTGGATCTTATAGCCAAGGACCGAACTCTGGAGCTTATGGGCAAGGACCGAACTCTGGAGCTTATGGGCAAGAAGGACTGAGCTCCGGAGCTTATGGGCAAGGACTGAGCCCCGGAACCTTCGGTCAAGGACCGAACCCTGGAGCCTTTAGCCAAGGACCGAGCTCTGGAGCCTTTGGCCAAGGACCGAGCTCTGGAGCCTTTGGCCAAGGACCGAGCTCTGGAGCCTTTGGGCAAGAAACAGCAGTAACAGCTTCTGGTAATGGGCAGAGCTACCCTGGGTACGGAGGAGATCAGAGGTTTTCACAAGGGGAGCAGAGGAATGTGCAAGGTGAACAAAGCAACTATGCACCCACAGGACAGACAGGAATTGAGCAAGTAAGAGATTCACTGTTTAGTAATTGAGATGAATCTGACTTTTTTTTTGTCATAAAGATGAAACTTGGACTTATTTGGTAGTATCAGTATAATTTGAAGGCGACACGAAAAAATGAGAGGATTTTGCTGGGAAATTTTAGATGGCTCATGGTGGTTGGTTTTTGCAGGGGAGGTATTGATGACATGCCAATCATGACAATGCGAGATGGGATGTAGGAAGGAGTTTTATCAATCATTTGCCCCTCTTGTTTGATCTGATTTGAAGGGAGATTGCTTGACCTTCTGAACTCTTTCCATGGTACATAATCTGTCAAATTTTCTTGTGCGCATCATTTTTTTTTCCTAGTGAAATCAGAACTTTTAGCTTTCCTTGTTTGTTTTACGAGCTTGAACTTGAATTTTGCTCCTAATGAAGTATACAAATGTAATGCGTGCCAATGATGTTATATTTTAGTTTTGGAAATGGCTATTGGTTCCTAGTGAAGTATATTCTTTTCACCTAGAAATTAAATGTAGCACATTGAACTACTTGGTAGTTCAATTACCCAAAAATAACGACAATAATCCCAGGAAATGTACTAGAAAGAAACCAATGTGTCTAAAGATCCCGCTGGTTCTTAAACCATTTGTCTTCTTAATACTTCACCTGCAGACTATTTTGGAACAGTGACCTTATGTGCATATACAAAATCGCTATCGCCATCAGAATGAAATCATTTGAGATTGAAACGTACAATATGTAGTTTTTACCTCGGTGTACGTTATTCATAACAATGGTACGATGTGGCCTACTGAGAACCATTAGATGATTTTAATCCTTGAGGTTTTATTAAATGCACCAAAATGCGTACTTGTTAAATGTAGATGTAGGGACGGGGCTATGAGATTTTAAGGGTTCTGTGTGAAATGAGCAAAGGGGCTTCTTAAAACAGTCACTTAATTAGAGATTGAGTCAAACAAGCACAATACACAATTCTTTAAGTATGTCTTGGCCATATTAGAATGGCCTCATTGAGTTGGAGATTTTTTTCGACTATGATAAGTGAACTGAAAAAGTGAAATAGATATGGAGAGTACGACTTCGAATTGAGAATTTATTATGTGGGATTAAGAGTTAAAAGGAAGATTTCAGAATAACACAAATGTAGAAGGAGCTTAAACAAGAATGACCCAAAAGAAATTAGGGTTGATGTTTCGGTCCTTTTATTGGACGCCATCAACGACTTCATTAGACCCTAACATCATTTCATATAGAAGGAGCTAAGCATCAACCCATTTATCATCTTCATGGTTCAACTTTCGTGCTCTAATTCGGAAATGGCGTCAGGTAAAGTCGTTGGCCTCGGAATCAAGAATGATTTTGTCGCCAACTTTGAGCCCTTTGTGATCGACAAATTTGAGCCAGTCCTCGGGTTGAAGAACGGGCCTCCGGCAACGCCCCATCTTGATAGTGGAACATCGAAACTCCCAATAAAACCCGAACCCGTCCGAAACATAAATCTTGACCTCATGGCTTCCTAGTTCGAACGGAGGCAGTGTCCCAAGCCAATCAATCGGAAGGGACAATCTGCTCACTATATCTGTTTCCGTAAGGCATTTCTCAAAGCCCATTGCTTTATTGATGAATCTGCGCACTGTAATTCTAGTACGTTTATATAGGAGGACAGGGCCAGGGGTATATAAGGAAATATATGAACTAGCAAATCATATGGCATCTTGTCATGCATTCCTCTGCTTCCTCCTCTGTTTCTTCTTTGTTTCTTCTCTGTTTCTACGTTGTTACTGATGTGAAGCTTATAAGCTGACAAGAGTAGCTAGCTAGCTAGTAAAGGGTTTGCTGGGGAAATTACTCATTGTCAAACTTTATATATTTACTTATATACCCCTGGCCCTGTCGTCAGCAACTTTATATATTTACTTATATACCCCTGGCCCTGTCGTCCTCATAAATGCATTAGAATTACAGTAAGCAGATTCATATTCAATAAAGCAATGGCGGCCCGCTTTGAGAAATGCCTTACAGAAACAGATGTAGTGAGCAGATTTGCCCTTCCTATTTCCTTGCTTACGGTGCTGCCTCGAATTGAAGAAGGAAGCCATGAGGTCCATTTTCAGGTTACAGACGGGTTCGGGTTTTTTTGGGAATTTTGCCGCTCCATGGGACGGTACCGGAAGCCGATTCTTCAGTCGGAGGGATGGCTCAAGTTTGTCAACTTCAAAGGGCTCAAAGTTGGCGACAAGATCGTTCTTTATTCAGAGGCCAACGATTTCAGAGGAACCCAATTCAGAATTAGAGCACAAAAGTTGAACAAAGAGTGTGATCGGTGGCTTGATGTTTAGCTACTTGTATGAGTTCATGTAAAGTTTTTCTACACTCAGAATATGATGTATGAGTGAATTAATGATGAGTTTTCTGTTGTAATTAATTACTTAATTATGATCTCATCAAGTGTTCTTTCTGGCCTTTTCTTTATGGTATCTTTCAGTTTGAAATTAAGCTCTTATTATGGATGAACTAATTTGGTCACGTACTAGTTGATTAACTGGCCGCCATGATTAGGGGTGGGCATTTTAAACCGAAATACCGAAACCGTACCGTACGATACCAATTTCATACCGTTTCATTTTGTATAGGGAGATATTCGGTGACAAGATGCATCGTATCAATATAGTATGGTATGGTAACAGTATCAAGATTTTGGTACCGATAAATACCGTACCATACCGAATAGTACTAAAATGTAAAAAAAAAATTCATTCTCTTATTGTGTTTGTATTTTTGTAAGTCATAAGGCATAATTTTAACCATTTGGATATGATGAATATGTTGATGGATAAATATTGATTTGGTTGATTTGGATATTGAATATGTTGATTAGGATTTGGATATTGAATATGTTGAATCTTTGAATTTGTAACTTAGGCATCACTTATTTTGGTAAATGAATATGTTGAATATTGAATTGGTTCATTTTTTAGTTGTGTCATTTTGGTACTGATACCATATTGATACCGATTTGGCACGGTACGGTAGTACTAATTTTGACAAATGATAATCTCATATCGTCATACCGATTTAAATTTTCGGTATCGATAGAGGTACGGGTTCAATACCGTATCATACTGTATCGTGCCCACACCTAGTCATGATCATAAAGTATTAATTAATTAAAAGTTAATGGACTAATAAAAATTTAAAAGTAAACTACTTTTGCAATTTGTTGTGGGATTAAGAGTGAAAAGGAAGATTTCAGAATGACCCGAATGTTTATTAAGAATACTACAAATGTAGAAGGAGCTAAACAAGAGTGACACAAAATAAAAAAGGGTTGACGTTGGGTCCTTTTATTGGACGCCGTCAACGACTTTATTGGACCCTAACATCATTTCATATAGAAGGAGGAGCTAAACATCAACCCATTTATCATCTTCATGGTTCAACTTTTGTGCTCGAATTCTGAAATGGCGTCCAATAAAGTCGTTGGGCTCGGAATCAAGAATGATCTTGTCGCCAACTTTGAGCCCTTTGTGATCGACAAATTTGAGCCAGCCCTCGGGTTGAAGAACGGGCTTCCGGTAAAAGCCCATCTTGATAGTGGAACATCGAAACTCCCAATAAGACCCGAACCCATCCGAAACACAAATCTCCACCTCACGGCTTCCTAGTTCGAACGGAGGCAGTATCCCAAGCCAATCAATCGGAAGGGACAATCTGCCCACTGTGTCCGCTTCTGTAAGGCATTTTTCAAAGTGAGCTGCCATTGCTTATTGATATGGTGAGATGAAGCAATGCTGCCCTCTATGCATATTTATAGGAGGACAGTGCCATGCAACTTGCAAGGGGTATTTAAAGAAGTATCAATCAAGTATCTTATTTGATGATAATGCTTTTTGCTTACAAAAAAGAAATGTTATGAGATTCAAAGTCGGTCCAAACAAACTCTTTGCAGGCAACAGCTTATATCCTGCATGCATTGACTAAAAGGTCGTCCATGGTCTTATTATTTCAAACCTTTGGCCCACGACACGTGCTAATAACTCTTTTCTTTTGTTGGGTTTTTTCTTCTTTTTTCAATGGATGTGTGGATGAATTATGTACGCACAAAAAAAATTATATTATATAAGTTTCTGGCTTAACCTACAAGGCAGCGGTAGATATAGAAATTAGACGACAAAGTGCATCATGCTGTTCTCCTTTACAAACTGAAGTTTCGAAAACGGCTGAAAAATATATATTGCATTATTAGTAAGCTTTGCACGATCTCAGGAGCCCAAATTGCTCACATATCAAATTCTATTTTTGGTCTTTTTCCAAACCTGAGGGCCTACTTTTGATGCATGACTTCTACGATTCAGATATCAAATGAAACTTCTAAAGTTTTTTGTTTTTTTTGTTTCCTTCAAAAGAAACAAAAATAATAATAAAGAAGATCTTTATCATATCAAAACGGATCTTTTAAAGTTGTAAATTTAAAATTGAAGTTAGAAGAACCCAACCAACGGAGTTCCACTGTCATAATAGTACAAATGTTTAACATAAAAAGCTTTTTTATAAAAGTTGGCATTGAGTCTCTTTCTAACAATGATATTTAACGACTCGTTTTTTTTTAAGACTTTTGCCTTTGTAACATGTCAAGACACACCCAATGTCCTGAGCGAAAACTATCAAACCAAATACAAGTATTTAACAAAGAATGAGCTTTTTTTGACAAAATGTTTGTTAGTTTGATTAGTTTTTATGTAGAAATACTATATAGAAAATCGATTAAAACCTTGTAAAAGATGTCAAATATCCTATAAAACAATTGATGATCACGATTCACGACATATGATATGACTATTAATGTTTATTTATTTCATCAATTTTTTTGAACCAATGAAAAAAGTAAAGTTGGGAAAAAAGCTGACGACTGAGATAGTGACGTGGGTTTTCACACCTCACTCCTCCATCAGCAGCATGACCGTTTTGTATTTTTGTCAGCGCATGTAAAGGGAAACACGGCAGTCATGATTGAGATGTGATGGGCCCAAACTGCCATTCACTGCGCTTTGTATTCTTCCCAACTTTCGGCTGTATTCATTAATACATTTTTAATGTTTAGACTTTAGAATAACATTATTAAATAGTACAATGATTAACTATATTCATTAAATAATTTGGAGTGATGACGTGGTAATAAACTTTATCTTCAATACAAAAAGAGATAGCCTAAACTACACCGGAGATGGGATTTTCTCTCATGTATACGCACTATCAAAGTGTTATTAGAATTCGAACTTAAGATAATCTGATTTGCAAGTCAGAGGTCTTTCTCTATTGAGCTAGGGCCCCGTTGACAGCAATAAGCTTATTAACTCTAACTTCTAACCCAAATAAAATTAAAATGAGACTCATCATCCTTTATTTAATCATAGTTATACAAGACTAGAAGAACAACATATCAAAATCAGTGGCCTCGATATATATTTTTCTTTTTAGCTTAAACATAGTAGTTTCATTATGTTAAACTAAAATAATAAAACCATAACAAAACAAAAAATTCATCATATTAGGAGAATTAAATGTTTTCTTGAAGGAAGTGTTCTATTAGTCAGATGTTTGTTGTTCCAAAAGCAAAAAAAACAATTTCTTTGACGTATAAAATTGTTTTTACAACAACAATAAATAAATAAAATTTAATTTCCATAGAAAGATGTCACATTGTATTTGGTGTACAGAAGTAATTCTCAGAAGATAGAATCACAAAGGTTGTTCATTTAATCCATCAATATTCAATATAGCGGTTTCTTTATGATTTCCAGAAGTAAGTCTCTCTTCTATTAAGTTTTTTTAATTCCAAGTTCATAAACATCTCAACAACGGCAAAGCTAATTCTTGTTTCTTTGTTTTCTGTAGGCCTTTTTTCCTGAAAGTAATTACCATGCATTGATTTTGCAGCTGGACATACAACCCAAAATACTAATGTCTTCCAAGGAGAGATCAAAATAAGAACTAGGTCACCCCTTCATGATACGTTTTTCTCAAGTAAACCCAAAACGGCAACAATTAGAAAGGAACATCATCAGGTTAAGCTAAAACAAAATATAAAAAGGAACTGTATTCCTGCAAATAATCCTTTCGGCTTTTTTTGAAGCTTCAAATAATCATTTGAAACTAATTATGCAATAATCCTTTGAAAATTATAAATTAATGACAATGACCTAATTAATGAGTATTATGGCCAAATTATTTGATCCATTTGACTAGTTTTTCTTTTTTGTGTTGCAAGTTTTTTTTTTTTGGGTAGTCACCACTAGGGTTGCCCACTTGCAACCTGTGAAAAGGACAATTTTAGAATAAAAATTTATAAATAAACTCAATCCTAGACATGTATTTATAAAAAAAACTCAAGCACTATTTAAACATAGAAACACACCCAAAATCAACCCTAAAGTCGACTTTTTGGGTGTGTTTATAAATGGGTTTTGAGTGTGTGTAATGATAGGTTTTGGGTGTGTTTATATGTTTAAATAGTGCTTGGATTTTTTTATAATTTCAACCCTCATTTTGGGTGTTTTAGTGAAACTCCCATTTTAGAATTCACCTCTCTAACCTACCTTTTCCGGTTGGTGATAATTCACCAACTTGTCCCCAACTTGGAGGCCTTTGGCATTGACAAACTTGAGCCAACCCTCGGATTGAAGAACAACATATGGCATATAAGTGCACGGAAAACCCAAATGAAAGAAGCACAAGAAACCCACATCGACAAAGTATATAAATTTGATACTTGAGATGGACACCACACGATCAAATTGAGATAGTTGCAGAGAAATGTGGCTGGTATATCTAGACATAATTCTTATGGTAGATTTGAACATTTTGCAAAACTGATCACTCAGCTCAGCACTAGTGTTGATGATGGTTTTTTTAATACATACAAGCAAGTGATATTGAAATCTCGGATGCATGAAAAAATGCTTTTAAGTTAGAAATTAATTTAACTTTTGAGAGATTAATTAGAGGTGAAGGGCAGAAAGTAGAAGGATCAACAGGAAGAAAACACCAAAAACAACCATCAACACGTGACGTGGGCCTATGACTTTTGAATTGGTCGGTGGTCGATGTTAAGTTGATAACATCTATTATCCAAGTTGAAAAAATTAAGCCTGCCCATTAAATTAAATTAAATTAATTAGCATCTATAATATAATCTTTAGTTTCGCACTAACGCCATCCTGACTGATCACGAATTTGACTTTTGATCAAAAGGCAGATATCACAGTTTAAGTATCAAATTAATATAATCTTTTGTTTGTTTAATCATATAACAAACAACACCCGAACCCCCAACAAGTATCAAATCCAAGCGCATGCCCCCCTTAATAACAAGACGAAGCCTTATGATCAACTCATGATCCAAAATCAAATTCAGTACAAGCTGTATATGGAAGAAAAAAAAGCTTTTACATTATGACCTGATAGTCGAGGACCAACCACTAATTAAAGCATAGATTAAACATACTGCAAACCACGTACAAAACATAGATTAACGTTATTAATCAAAATAGGAACACGTACAACAATATATAAGAGGATTGTAACATATAAATATATATGTCAAATCCCGCTTAATAATTGTTCATATCACATCAAATATCGACCCAGTGACCGTGGATATTCTGCCTTTGTGCTCTAACTTGAAATATGGTTTCTCTGAAATGATCTACCTGAGGATGAAAAATAATCTTGTCACCAACTCTGAGCCCCTTGTATTTGACAAACTTGAGCCAACCCTCCGCCTGAAGCACCGGCTTCCGATAACCGCCATTTCGGATGGAGCAGCACAACAGAAAATGGAAGCCCTTGTCGTCCAGGACCCCAAACTGGACCTCACGGGAGCTCCCTTCAAATGGAGGCATTTCATTAAGCCACCGCCCTGGAACCACCAGCTTATGCCCTACATCTGTTTCAGTCAGCTTTTCTCAAGCTCATGTGCACCTGCCATTCTCTTCTTAATTAATTATCTACTATTTGTATTTGCTTTTCTTCTGCTCCTGAATGCATGGCAGCGTACGTATTTATAGCCAAGTTCATCTAGAGTTCTAAATTTTCAGCTAACTACCTAGGCAGCTACACTACACATAAAAAGTTTGATGTACCAGCTGCTTGGTTTGTCGGTCCAGATTGATTTTTTTGGATATCCATATGAATTATGATCTGTACGAATCGTCCTTGATTCCCTCCCAATCAATTCATTCTCAACAGTTTGGTCTTCTTCAATTTTTAATCATATGCTTTTTGTACCTTTGTCTAAGATTTTTATTTCTTCTTTTTGTTTTTTTCACATATGGTCCATGTTATATGGAAGTAGATGTTAGGATATGAGCATTCAATTATTGAAATCAATTGACAATGTGTAGAAATGTCCAAAAACTTTAAAGCGACTTCCAATCTCTAATATGAGATCTTCTTCAAATATGCATCCTAATGTGTGGCGTGCAAGGCTTGCGTGCCCTTCACGTTCAATTTATATTGCGAGCATGTATAACCATTGAGCCTTATAAGTGAATAACGTAGTTTTCATATTGTATTCAAATGTTAACTCAAAATTAATTAACAGTGAGTGAAGATGCACAAAGTGTGAAAACAAGTAATAGAAAGCTAAATTTCACATTCAAAATGGTTAAGAATTGTAATGATTCGGAGGCATTCACACTTGAACACAAACTTCTCGATTTGGACTATAATTTAGGACTGGATGGAGTTGGTTATTTGACATTATTTGGGTGGACTATGTACTCATCCAAGTGATCTGGGTGGATGTATAGGTCTTAATTCAAGTGCCATTTGAGGCCCCACGTTTTGGCTTTATGCCTCTTTCAATCTCATCTTCACTCTCATTCTCACTTTTATTTTCCTTTATATTCTAGCACATAAAATAAAAACTAAAAACTAAAACAAAATGATTATCAAACCAACTTTTAAGATATCATCATTTCAATTGTTTAATCTTTGTAAGCTTTAAAATACAGTTTCAGTTGGTAGTTAAAAAGGGGGTTTTTTTTTTTTTTGGTTCTGGAAGGCAGCCAAAAGTTTTGGGACCCACAAAATCTATTTTGCATCCATTAATGATGAAAGACCCACAAATTTGTGTCTTAAGCACTAAAATGGTTAAGACTAGTAAAGATTCGGAAGTACTCACACTTGAACACAAACACTTGTTGATTTGGATTAAGACCGGAATTAGTGATTTTGATTTGTACCATTTAGAAAATCTTGTCCTCCGGTGTTGAAGCAATTTTGTTTTATTATTAAAAAAAGCATAGTGGTCACTGGTCCAACTATTTTTAAATGAAGCACTAGTTTTGTTATATTGTTAGAAACATAATTGATGCCCCCTCTAACCTCAATTCCTGACTCCGCTATTAGTGACAAAAGCCAATAGTCACGTCCATAAATCTCATCAATTCATAATTTATAACTGCACCGTTATTATTGCCTATAATCACCAAAAAAAAGTGACTGATACTTTTAAAAGTCACTAAAGAAAAGGTGACTATTGTTGATTTTTTTGTTTGTATTGTAGTGCTCTAACCAACAACCTAGCTTATCCAAATGAAACAAAGCATGAAGATAGCTGCCTTAACTATCTTGCTTACTAACTTAGTTTGAATAATTAAATCATAAATGGCGTCTGACATATAAGACCATGATTTGTACCATTTAGACAATCTTGTCCTGTTAAAAAAGCATAGTGGTCCAACTATTTGAGAAGCACTAGTTTTGTTCTATTGTTAGAAACATAATGATGGTGATGGATCAACTACTTAACTCTGGAACCAAGTGAAACAATATTTTAGAATTAACTTACGATGATTAAACTGTTGAAATGATATTTGAAGTGGTTCGTTTGGAATCTATTTTGTCATCTATATAAGTTTGGTGCGCTTTTGAGGCCGCCGGCTGTCAAGTGTGTGTGCATGTTCACTTGAAGAGAAGAAGTATTGTTAGGTCTTTTTCTCATGCCCTACGTATACAATATGTCCCCGCAAAATATCTCCCTGGAGATATAAAGAAAGAGATAACCTTAACCTCCCCCCTATGAGCTTTTTGATTTTTGGTGTCCAGTGTGTGTGAACACCACCAGCAGAAATGGTGTCAATTGAGCCTTTTTTTTACTACATTTTAGACTATTTGTAGAAGAAGCAACAATCACGGAATATTATTGTAGGAAATAGCGAAACAGTACTATACCCGTTTCACACTGCATGTCTAAAGCCTCACTTTAGGATGCTTCCAAAGTATGCATTAGCCCCCACAATCCAATCATCATCTGTCTAAGATGAAGGTAAAACTAACCGATGAGTGTATATAGTGGTCCAAGTCAAGTTAGTAAAGTAAAGTACGGCAGCTATATACGTTGTCATATGTATGAATAAGCATTGATCATAAATAATTAAAATACGACATCACATCATCTTGAATTAATTAGCGCTAGAAAATGAACATATTTGTGTTTGTCTTCTTTCAGCTGTTTTCTTTACTATCTTTCTTTAGATCTAAATGGTTTGCCCTGCCGACCATCATCAACCTATCCTTCTGTTTGGGAGAAAAAGCTAACTCAAAATTAATGAAGATGCACTAATACAAAGCTTTCATTCACGTTCAAAATGGATAAGAATTGTAAAGATTCGGAAGCACTCACACTCATGAACACAAACACTTCTTTGATTTGGACTAATTAAGGACTGGAGTTTGTGATTTGACATTTGGGTGGATGTATTATGCATAGGTTTTGGCTTGGTGCTTCTAAAAATAAGTACAATTACTAGAAGACAAGAAAAAAAAAAAGTCTCCCATAAATACTTTTTTATTTTGTTTTGGTGTGAAGTGTGAATAGTACTCCATATCCCAACAAAAAGAATAATTATTTAGTGTTTTTTAAAAGTTAATGTAGGTTTATCTACGTGTGAATTCTAACGGCTACACATGTTCTATGTTATACAATATGTGTTGTTCATGTGTTAAGTTGAAATTTCGCCACATATACATGGGACATGTGAAGATATGAAAAAATGTTTCACAACGTAAAGTTAAGAAACATAACATAGACTTACTTCATATTGTTAATTGATTATAATTAAAACTTTAGTAAATTTGGCTTACACCCTTTAAATTCAATTTGCCATACCTAAAACCCTTCACTTTTTGTTCCTATAAATAATACCCAATTTGTATAAGTAAAAACCCATGACTATGATCCAATTCAGCAAGTTACCTAATTAAGCATAAAATCTGATTTATTGTACTTTTCAGATTCCAAAAATACCCCCAACTAAGCCATTATTGCATTTTGTATATTAATGTAGGAATCAATATGGAAACAGTTTTTAATTGGATTGTATATAATGATAGATGTTGAATTTGGAAATATCTCCAAATGGTTGTAATAGATGTAGGAATTAATTTTGGAACATTTTAAAAAAATTAACAATAAATTCAAATTTGGGTAATTGGTTTGTTTAATAAAATGTTTATGTTATTTTCTTTTTATGAATTATACATGACTAATAATCCACTTTATAATTGTTTATGAATAAAACTGTACATACTAATTATGTTGAAAAAATAATGTACCTATTTGTTTTATGAAAAATATAATTTACCTAGTATGAAAAGTGTACATAATTATCTATTCCAATATACCTACATTAATTTTAATGTACTTACAATTAGGATTTAGGTATTATTATATGTCATCTAATGTACCTACCATTTGAATAATATACCTACTACGAATAAAGTACCTATTATTTATCTAAATAATGTACCTATTTTCTACTATAAATAATATAGCCTTTTTTCTCTGAATAAAGTACCTATTATTTGTTTTATCAAACGTAATTTTTTTAAATGAACCTATTTTCTCTCTCCAAATAACTTACCAATTTTTTTCCTCTAATAATGTACCTATCTTTCCTCTTCAAATAATGTACCTATATTTTATATAAATTATTGTGTACCTATTTTTAATTATGAAAAATATACGCAATTACAAAGTAACTGACTTCTTTTTTTTGGGTAAATAATATATCTATATTTTATATGTATATTTATATTATATTTTTCATAGGTACATTATTGGATATGTAATTTACAGATTTTTTTTTTTGTTTGCAATTTTAGGGGGCGAGATGTGAGAGGGAATGACAACTAAAAGAAATGGGGTGATTGATATGCTATTAATAGGGAGTATATTAATTACAATTAATGGCAGTTAATGAAATGCTTGAAATAAATTATAAATAAAATATGAAGTTTAGTGGCAACGATGTAAAAACATAGAAATACTACGACCTCTTATATCCTACTGGTCATTTAAATTTGAATTTGGGTTTTCAACGTAGTTATATAGATAGATGGGTTTGTGTCTAGGGGATATCAGTTGTATAGGCTTATATTGGAGTCTCTCTTAAAACTTCAATTCCTTTAAAAAGACAGAGAAAAGATAGTAGGCATACATTACGTCACATGTCATTATGATGTTTCATATTCATTCATATTATAAGACTTGTACAATTATAATGTTTCATATTCATTCATATTCATTCTTGCCTTTCATTTTCAATATGGAATTCCTAAACGAATGCAAGTAATCACAGAGAGGAGGGTTGCTTTATGTCGGAGTTTGACTTCACTTTGCCTAATGGTTCCTTTTCTTTCTCAATCTTTCTCCAATAATTCATTCTTCACAACCAAAGATGTTAAATCTTTCTAGTAGATTTCAACATGAGGTTTAAAAGCTGTACAACTTAATTTCACTTCTTGTCTGCCAAACCAGCGTAATTGAGTGAAGGCTTTCTCTAAGTTTGTTTGTAAAAGTGTTGCGGGTAGTCAAAGTGTTTGATATAATAGTGATGGACGCATAATTTCTTACATGTTGGGGCATAAAAAAATTCAACCGATATATAGTTAAACAAAAAATTCCTATCCAGGTTTGTTGTCTATAAAACCAAGCTTAAATAAAAGGAAATAACATTATATGATGAACTCATGATGCTATATATGGAAATAAAAGCGTTTACATTTATATTATGATGACCTGATCCAAAAGAAACATAGATTAATCGTAATACAAACCCCATACAACATAGATTAACTTATTAATCCAAAACATGAACATACAACTACATAATAAGATTATATATATATATATATATATATACACCAATCACTCATAATAAATTATTCATATAATCAAATATCGACCCAGTGACCGTGGATGTTCTGCCTTTGCGCCCTAACTTGAAATATGGTTTCTCTAAAATGATCTACCTGAGGACGAAAAATAATCTTGTCACCAGCTTTGAGCCCCTTGTAATTGACAAACCTGAGCCAACCCTCGGCCTGAAGCACCGGCTTCCGGTAACCTCCGTTTCGGATGGAGCAGCAGAATGGGAAATTAAACCCCTTGTCGTCTAGGACCCCGAATTGGACCTCACGGGAGCCCCCTTCAAATGGAGGCATTTCATTAAGCCACCGCACTGGAACCACCAGCTTATTCCCTACATCTGTTTCAGTCAGCTCTTTCTCAAGCTCATGTGCACCTGCCATTCTCTTGTTAATTAATTATCTACTAATTGTATTTGCTTTGCTTCTACTCCTGAATGCATGGGAGCGTATTTATAGCCAAATTCACCTAGAGTTCTAAATTTTCAGCTAACTACCTACGCAGCTACACTACACTGTACCAGCTGCTTGGCTTGTCGGTCCAGATTGACTTTTTTGGATATCCATATGAATTATAATCTGTATGAATCGTCCTTGATTCCCTGTCATTGTCAATCTTTTTGGTGTTCTTGAGCATTCAATTATTGGAATGAATTGACAATGTTTGGAAATGTCCAAAATCTTTGAAGCTACTTCCAATCTTCACTCCTCTCAATATGCCTCCTAATGTGTGCCATGCGCAAGATTTACATTTTTAAATGTGCCCTTCAAGTGAGGTCTCTTGAGCCTAAACGTGTTCAATTTATATTGGGAGTATCCGAGCATGTATCACCATTGAGCCTTATAAATGAATAACTTAATTTTCATATCGTATTCAAATGTGAACATTTAACTCAAAATTAATGAAGATGCACGAATACAAAGCTTTCATTCACGTTCAAAATGGACAAGATCATTGTAAAGATTCAGAAGCAGTCACACACAAACACTACTTTGATTTGGACTAATTAAGGACTGGAGTTTGTGATTTGACATTTGGGTGGATGTATTATGCTTAGGTCTTAATTCAAGTACCATTTGAAACATGAGACCCCATGTTTTGGCTTGGTGCTTTTAACAAATAGATACAATTACTAGAAGACAAGGAAAAAAAAAACAAAAAAGCCTCCCGTAAATAGAAATTTTACAACGGTAGAAATTAGACGACAAAGTGCATGCGAGCCACATGCTGTTGATCAAAACGGATCTTCTAAAGCTGACAGAGGTAGTGACGTGGATTTTCATAACTCACTCCTCCATCAGCAGCATGACCCTTTTGTGTTTTTGTCAGCGCATGTAAAAGAACACACGGCCTTCCTGATTCAAGATTGAGATTTGATGGGCCCAACTGCCATTCACTGCGCTTTATTTTCTTCCAAACTTTCGGCTGTATTCATTATTAATACATTTTTAAGGTTTAGACTTTACAATAACATTATTAAATAGTACAATGATTAACTATATTCTTTAAATAAATTTGAGTGATGACGTCGCAATAAGCTTATCTTCAATACAAGAAAAGATAGTCTAAACTACATAGGAGATAGAGATTTATCTCATACACACATACTATTAATATGCCATTAGGGTTCGAACTTGAGATCACTGATTTGCGCGTTAAAGCTCTTTTTCTACTAAGTTAGGACCCCGTTGACGACAATAAGCATATTAACTCTAACTTCTAACCCAAATAAAATTAAAATGAGAGTCCTCATCCTTTATTTAATCATAGTTTTACAAGACTAGAAGAACAACATAGCAAAATCAATGGCCTTGATATATATTTTTCTTTTTAGCTTAAATATAGTAGTTTCATTATATTAAACTAAAATAATAAAAAGTATCCTAAAATATAAAACCATAAAAAAAATCATCATATTAGAAGAATTAATTGTTTTCTTGAAGGAAGTGTTCTATTAGTCAGATGTTTGTTGTTCCAAAAGCAAAAAAAACAATTTCTTTGACATATAAAAATTGTTTTTACAACAACAATAAATAAATAAATAAAGTTAATTTCCATAGAAAGATGTCACATTGTATTTAGAGCATCCACAGTTTTGAGGGTGTAAATTGGTGTAAAGCCACTTTACATCCCCTTTACACATCTGCATGGTGATGTGGGGGCTCCACTTTTTCGAAGGACACAAAAACCAGAACCAAATAAAAGTGGATGAGATAGAAACAGTTAGAAGTGCTCCTCCAGCTCTAAAGCTTTTTATGCTCGAGGTCTTTACAAGGCTGTTGTTGACCCCCACACTTTCTGAAACTCAGCTTGCCATTCACCCAACCCATTTAGTGCAAAGCTCTCTGCTCCTCTCTGCAAAGGACACGTCATTGCAGAAATTTCAGGTCAAAAATCCTTTCTTTGGATCCCTTTTTGGCAAACCCTTCTTTTGTCATGGTCCAATGGTTATGCTAACAACCAACCATCTTAAGGTGGCCTCTCCAGTCCAATAATATCTTTGTCGAATGCTTCTGCCAAAAAAGAGAGGAGATAACATTAGCATAATTCTATCCAGCTAATTATGCAGCTCAAATAACTGTAGTTAGTGATTTCACATCTAAACAGAAGTTGTCAACACATAGCAAAACTTTTCTGGTTTGGCAGATTGGATAAATCCAAACTCCAAACCCACAACATTTCTGTGATTAAACTCGAAGAACAACTTGATTCAAGTCCTTCAGGAACCTAAAGAAAAGTAAATTCAACACCAGAAGTGGAAAGAAACTGAAATTTTTATGAGTTGGGTTTTTGACTGGGCAGGTATTTTGATTGAAGAAGTAAAAGGCATGTCTTCTCTTTTCTCAAGTGGGTCCCACCTGCAAGGGATGTAAAAATATATGTAAATATACATTTTATTTTACATCCCCATGGTGGTGATGTATATTTACATCCATTTACATCTCCCCATTGGAGACGATTCCGGTGACTCGAGGTGTATATTTAACATACAACCCCCCACTGTGGATGCTCTTAGTGTACCATAAATTATTCGCAGAAGAACTGTATTATAGGCTAGCTAAAACAAAATAAAGGACGGAACATAATTAGGTTAAGCTAAAACAAATATTCAAGGTTGGAACAACTTGTCCCCACATTGACATTTCCACGCAAGGGAATAATAGCCCGTATCTCTGCGATTTGTATTTGGTGCCTTGAGATTATTGTTAGGGTGTGGAGAAACAACAAGAGTAGCGGTGCAAGGTGTGCAACCCATGCACCTGTTAGCACACCCAGGTGGACTTGAAACCAACACCGTCTCCATTTGCTCCTTTAAGCACTCACGATTGCCATCTCTTGCCGACACTGGCTCTTTAGCAAAACCAAGATATTTTAGCAGAGCAATGTCTCAAAAGAGAATCGGCAAAGAAAGTTTGGTGGCCCACTTGCTAGCTACTAAAATGAGACGATTTATGTACTTTCCTGATTTACTTCAGATTTACCGTTCAAAATTACTCACTAGTAGTAGTATGGTAATTGTATTCCTGAAAATAATCCTTTGAAACTAATTATGCAATAATCCTTTGAAAATTATAAATTAATGACAATGACCTAATGAGTATGATGGCCAGATTATTTGATCCATTTGACTAGTTTTTCTTTCTTGTGTTGCAAATTTTTTTTTTGGTAGTCATCACTAGGGTGGCCCACATGCTAGCTACTAAAATGAGCTTACAACCAGTGAAAACGACAACTATAAAAACCAGTGAGTTTTGTTTTGAATTGAGTTTTCTTAATCAACCTTGTAAGTTAGTTAAAAGTCTTAAAAGTCAAAAGAAACAAATAATTATAGCAAAAGAAGACGAAGAAGAGAATTGGATGATGGATAATTGAAGATAGTGATGTTGTACGGAGGAGGGAGGGGAACCACAGAAAATTTCTATATATAGCTAGGCTTCCAATGCCATGGATTTCATATACATCTACAAGTAGAAAAATGGCACACCTTGAGCTTGAAAAATACCTAACTGAGACAGATATAGAGGGAAGGCTGGCGGTTCCTTCTGAATGGCTCGAAAAATTGCCTTCATTCGGAAAGGGAAGCTTTGAGGTTCAGTTGGAGGCCAAAGATGGGGTAGGGTTTTACTGGCAATTCTGCTGCGCCATTCGCAAGGAAGGTTACCCAAAGCCTGTTCTTCAATCCGCGGGTTGGCTCAAGTTTGTCAATGCCAAAGACCTCCAAGTTGGGGACAAGGTTGTTCTCGACACCAAGGCTGACGATTTCAGAGGAACCAAGATCAGAATCCGAGCACAAAAGGACCTCAACAGAAATGGCCACTGGGTTGATGTTTAGCTGTGTTCTATAGATAAGATTGTGCTCCCACTTTAGAGTTTTCTGTCTTGAGTTATTGTCAGTGTGCTCTTCAGTTTTCTGTCTTGAGTTATTGCAAGTGTTGTTTCTGTCGAATTATCTAAGTGTGCTCTTTTAATTTGTGAAATTAATGTTATAAGTGGTGAAGTACTTTCTTTCACTTTGAGTTGTGAAATTTCTTAATTATATGTTTGTCCAATCTCATCATTTTTATGTTCACAAAAAGAAAAAAAGGCGTAATCTATCTTAATTGATTGTTAATTATGCAGTCACCAAACGAGGCCTAACTCATGCAAATAAAACCGAGATCGTTAGACACATTGAACCACTTGTCTTGTTTAACCAATGAACTAATTAGTCCTCCATTGATATTGCATCACAAAAATATTAGTAGTCAAACGAGACACACATTATCTTTCTGCTTGGGAGAAAAGCTACCTAATCACTCAAGTTTTGGTCAATTCTCCTTCAAAGTTTCTAGAATTCCAGCAACCGTTTGAATTGAATCTAGCCATCATTATGACCAGATGCCAATAACCGAAAATTATATCCTTGTCAATTTTATGTTATTGTTCAACTTTATTATTTTAATTTACCTAAAAAAAGTTATTTTAATTTATTAAACATTGCACGTTTGGGAGAAAGAAAGCAGCAGGTGACCAGTGGTTATATGGGACCCATAGAATCTTCATAGCAGTTTGCATCGCCGTCAAATGTTTAAGCACTAAAAAAGGTCACGATAATGGAGGAGTGAGGTGTCAGCAGCACCCACCTTACTACTTCACTTCTTACTTACCTTTTCGCTCTTTTTTTTCTTTTTTCTTTCTTTTTCTCTCTGAATTTTCTTATATAAGCTTAGAGGATCTTCAGTCATGCTCTATTTTAAATTTAATTTAAATAAAAAAATACAAAGTTCTTTTATGAAGTGTTTAAAAAATGTCAACTTGAACTACATTTTCTATTTTATGAGTCAAATTCTCCCGCCACAAGATAAATTTAGAAATCTCTAAAAGTTATGTTATTTTGGTACATTGAACGAAGAGAGTCATGTTACTCAAAAATTAATGACAATGGAAAAAAATATAAAAAATCACTAGTCGTATTTCAAAATGAGTAGAGTTCTAAAAACTAGAAAGAGATTCTTACACTATAATGCAAGCATTAAGGAAAATCGAGTTTGACTAATAAACTTCCATTCATTTGTTGTTTTCTTTCTTCTTGTTATCTTTAACCAAAGAGAAAATTGGAGTGGGATATGCACTTTTTCAAATATTTCTTAACCATTTTATTATTTTATTGTTAAATTGTAGCCTCAAACTTATGGTATATATTATCCTTAATTCTCTCTTCTTTTTCTTTTCTTTTTTTCTTTTTTTTTTCTCTATCATATTTTTGTCATTTTTTTCATGTATGTAGCATATATATATATATATATGTATATGAGAGAGAGAGAGAGAGAGAGAGAGAGAGAGAGAGAGGGGAGTCAATTATATGTATAGAATAGAGGTAGGCAATTGCAAATTTACAACTTGAAAAGCTTAATATATGTTGAACCATATATAGAAGCAACACATGATGAGATCAGAAGTAGGCCCCTTGGGTTTGAAACTATAGCAGCACCTAATTGATTGAGATTCCCTCTGTCTGCAAGTGCAACCTAAGGGCCAGTGATGTTGGATTATAAAAAGAAAAAGAAAAGCCATTACGCTTTTAAATTTGACATCACTCAAATTTCTGACAGTGGCTAAAGTTTAAAAAAGAAAAAGAAAAAATCATGCAAATCTTCTTACTAATCCAACGTCCTCAGATGTGCTTCACTTTGCCCAGTGCTTCTTTCACAACCAAAATCTTGGAAGCTCAGATACGTCGTCGGTGGTGGATTATTTTTCCATTTTAAAAGCTCAACAACTTTCACTTTTCCTTCCCTTTTCTTTCAGTTTCCGGTTAAGAAAAGTTGATTATATATAACTTAGCCAATCAGGTGAAACAAATTATTGAGGGAAAGATATCATGTTCATGTGATGTGGGGACAAAGCGCTGCAATAATCAAACCATGACTTTCAACCTCTTTTGTCAACTCATATAGAATATATAATGTTTGTCTGCAAAATTTTCTAAAGAGTTTTTGTTGTTATATGGTATGCCCAAGAAGAGTTTCTTTAACCAAAACTGTCAATCTCATAACATTTGCATACTTTCTTTCTATATACCGGTACCTTAACTTTACCAAAATGGACTCCTATTGTTTGCTCTTAAATCCATAACCCAATTTGCTAACGGAGTATAGTTCAGCGGAATAAGATATTGACTTGCAAATTAGAGGTCTCAAATTCGAATCCCCACGACATCATAGTTGTATGTCCATCCATATTATAACACGTATACGAATTACGTCTGTCCTAATTTTCTACTAAACGTAATTATTATTTCTTAAAATGTGAAAGATGATATGCAAGGGATTAAAATTTGTGTTGTGGCGAAGCACTTCTCCCTTGGTATCTCCCAGGTCAACTTGGACAAGTGATAGACAAACTAAAACTAAAAGCATAAAGCAAAACTAAAATGATAGAGAAAACCAAACCATAAATCATTATCATGAAAGAAGATTCTCATTGATAGCTTATAATTCTATCATTCAGATGTTGACATGCGGATAGATCCACGTTCAGTGATAGATTATATATTTTAAACATATATTTCCTTACATACCCCTGGGCCTGTCGTCCTCCTATATAAATGCACTAGAATTACAGTAAGCAGATTCATATTCAATAAAGCAATGGCGGCCCCCTTTGAGAAATACCTTACAGAAACAGATGTAGGGAGCAGATTTGCCCTTCCGATTTCCTGGCTTGGGGTGCTGCCTCCAATTGAACAAGGAAGCCATGAGGTCCATTTTCAGGTTACAGACGGGTTCGGGTTTTTTTGGGAATTTTGCTGCTCCATTCGAAGGGTGGGACGGTACCGGAAGCCGGTTCTTCAGTCGGAGGGATGGCTCAAGTTTGTCAACTTCAAAGGGCTCAAAGCTGGCGACAAGATCGTTCTTGATTCAGAGGCCAACGATTTCAGAGGAACCCAAATCAGAATTAGAGCACAAAAGTTTAACAAAGGGTGTGATCAGTGGCTTGATGTTTAGCTACTTGTATGAGTTCATGTAAAGTTTTTCTACACTCAGAATATGATGTATGAGTGAATTAATGATGAGTTTTCAGTTTTAATTAATTACTTAATTATGATCTCGAGTGTTCTTTATGGTATCTTTCATTTTGAAATTAAGCCCTTATTAGAAGCTTAATTTCCTCTAAATTCCGACCCAAAGAAAGTTCAACCACAAAAATGTATATGTCACATGTGGGCCCTCAGGTTTGAATTAGTGCTAGTGCTGCTGGCTAGCTATGGTGGTGTAATTAGTTTATTATATTATATTTTTATCTTCTTCCAGTTCAGATTATTTGAGTGCTTATTATTAATTAATGACAATGACCTAACGAGTATGATGACCAGATTAGTTTATCTATTTGACCACTTGCCCTTCTTCATCTTTCTTTGACTTGTACACAATTTTTCCTTTTCCTTTTTCATGTGTTACATTTTTGTGGTGGTCATCTTAGCGCTTTTTGTTCTTATCATAAGAATATTTATCCTTGCAACTATTTATATAGCTCAAATAATTAAGAATGTTTACCCTTACATTTGAAGTTGTAGGTTTTTCTCCTTTTCTAGCATCGCTTCTATTATATATATAAAAAAAAAAGATTAAGTTCTTTTCATAGATTCTAACATTTGCAAATTCTATAACGTTCACATATTAAGTTCTCCAAAAAAAACCCGCATAGATTGAGTGTGACAATAAACAATTTTAAATTTTGATTGTCAATGTCACCAAACTTTGGACCCGACAAATATTTGATTTATTGCATATTAAAATCTAAAATAGAAAAAAGCCTTTTAATAATCCAACATCCTTTTCAGTCTTTTTCGAAGCTTCGATTCCCAAAATGCTCCTCCTCCTCGTAAAACGTGGTGGTGGTGGATGACAATGATATGCCCTCTTTTCAAATGTTTCTATCACAACCTTGGTCCCATATTAATTTAATACTTGAGAGGGACACCACACGATCCATGAAACTTATGTTTAATGATATAATAACATTCTTCACAAATCCAATTAAGATAGTTGAAGAGAAATGTGGTTGGTTGCAAAACTGAGCTCAGCATTAAAGATATATTCCGAGAGAGATTACTATTTATCACTTTTTTTTTAAATTTAAAATTTTGAGATATTTTTTTAGTAAAAGCGATAGTAATTCTATTGATAACACAGAAAAAAGTACAGAAGGAGAAATCAAACTTAAGACCTCGGGTGCATGAATAATTGCTCTTAATTATTTCAATTTCAAGCTGCTTACTTAACTGTTTAGGGATTATTTAGAGGTGTTAGGCAGAAAGTAGAATAATAAACAAAAAAAACAAAACAAAAAAGACCATCAACATGTGACGTGGGCCTAAGCGTTGACCATTTTAATTACTCCACTTAGAGGTGTTTGTCATATAACATCTACGAGCATATCATCCACTTTAATTAGTCGGTCGATGTTAAGTTGATAACATCAATTATCCAACTGGATGATTGTAATTAAACTATAAATTAATTAATGTTTAAAAAAAATAAGCGATTTAATTTATTTTAAATTAATCTAAATTATAAAGGAAAATGACTCGAACTTAAAAGTAAAGAGACGAACTCACTATGTTAAAAAACTGCAGTGAGCATAACATATTAATATATGCCGATCATTGATCTTTAAGGTGGGCTTGGTTACATTTATGACCTTTCTTACTTTTGAATTCCATTACAACATTGTCTTTTTGCCAAATATTCGTGGTATTAAGCAGCAGCATACACATTTTGGACGCAAGGGAATTAATAAATTAATGTCAAGCCAATTATTGAAATCATACTACAAGAAAACTTGAAGGATGCGAGCATTCAATGAATGAAATCATACTACTAGAAAGCCTGAATATACGAACGTTCCTTCATAAGGGCAATTTCTCAATGAAAGGGCCTCTTTCTTCCCCTGCCTTTGAGCCACAAATACATCAATGGCCACTGTTGGTTCGTCGTGGCTTGGCAAACTGTGGCCTTAGCCCCTGCTTTAGATAGTGTCAATTGACAATGTTTGGAAATGTATCCAAAATCTTTGAAGCGACTTCCAATCTCTAGTATGGGGGTCTCCTCTTAATATGCCTCCTAACATGTGGTATGCAAGGCTTGAATTGAAGCTAGGAAGAAAGCAACAGGTGGCCGGAGTTTATATAGGTCATGCTGAAAATGATGAGGAGTGAGGTGGCAGCAGTGCACCCACCTCTCACTACCTCACTCCTTACTTTAGCTATTTGCTCAATATCCTTTTATTTTTATTTTTCTTGCTCAATTTTCTCAGGTAAGTTAGAGCATCTTGAAAGGTTTTGATTTTAGAAATTCAACATAGGTCCCATTCTTGTATTTCATTTTTAATCTAGAATTTCTGAACGAATGCAAGTATTAACAAAGAGGGGGTTGCTTTATGTTGGAGTTTGACTTAACATTGCATAATGGTTCCTTTTCCTTCTCAATCTTTCTCCAATAATTCATTCTTCACAACCAAAGTTGTTAAATCTTTCTGGTAGATTTTAACATGAGGTTTAATAGCTGTACAACTTAATTTCACCTTCTTGTCTGCCAAACCAGTATAATTGAATGAAGGCTTTCTCTAAGTTTGTTTGTGAAAGTGTTGCGGGTAGTCAAAGTGTTTGATATAACAGTGACGGGCACAGAATTTCTTACAATTATTTAGACTTGTTAATTGCCAAGCTCCAAGCTTAAATAAAACGAAATAACATTATATGATGAACTCATGATGCTATATATGGAAATAAAAGCTTTTATTTATATTATGATGACCTGATCCAAAAGAAA
The DNA here is from genome assembly GCF_029339155.1 of Prunus mume. Taxonomy (NCBI): domain Eukaryota; kingdom Viridiplantae; phylum Streptophyta; class Magnoliopsida; order Rosales; family Rosaceae; genus Prunus; species Prunus mume. Next base: position 1,285,074 of record NC_142699.1, on the reverse strand, counting down.
CAGAGATTAAACATAATACAAACTCCATACAACATAGATTAACTTATTCATCCAAACCATAAACATACAACTACATAACAAGATTGGCATATATATATATACCAATCATTCATAATAAATTATTCATATGATCAAATATCGGCCCAGTGACCGTGGATGTTCTGCCTTTGTGCTATAACTTGAAATATGCTTTCTCTGAAATGATCTACCTGAGGACGAAAAATAATCTTGTCACCAATTTTGAGCCCCTTGTAATTGACAAACCTGAGCCAACCCTCGGCCTGAAGCACCGGCTTCCGGTAACCACCATTTCGGATGGAGCAGCACAACGGAAAATGGAAGCCCTTGTCGTCCAGGACCCCGAACTGGACCTCATGACAGCCCCCTTCAAATGGAGGCATTTCACCAAGCCATCGCACTGGAACCACCAGCTTATGCCTTACATCTGTTTCAGTCAGCTCTTTCTCAAGCTCATGTGCACCTTCCATTCTCTTCTTAATTACTAATTATATTTTGCTTTGTTTCTGCTCTCCTCCAGGATGCTTGGGTTGGGACTCGGGGCCCCCTATTTATAACAAACAAAATTCACCTAGAGTTCTTAATTTTCAGCCAACTACGTACAAAAAGTTCGATGTACCAGTTGCTGGGCTTGTGGGTCCAGATGGACCTTTTGGGATATCCTTATGAATTATATATGATCTTTATCAATCGTCCTTGATTCCCTGTCAATCAACTCAGTCTCAATCTGTTTGGTCTTCTTAATTTTTTAATCATATGCTTTTCGTACCTTTGTCTAAGATTTTAGTTTCTTCTTTTAGTTTTTGTTTTTTTAAATTTTTAATGTGGTCCATGTTATATGAAAGTAGGTGTTAGGAAGTGAGCAATCAATTATTGAAATCATACTTAGTATCAGGATCTCCTCTTAATATGCCTCCTAACATGTGCTATGCAAGACTTGCATTTCAAACGCGCCCCTCACGTGAGGTGTCTCTTGAGCCTAAATATGTTCAACGAATATTAAGAGCACATATGTTAACATCTAACTCAAAATTAATTAACAATAAATGAAGATGCATAAATTTGTTTCTTAAACACTAATACAAAACTTCCATTCACCTTTAAAATGGTTAAGACACTTGAACACAAACACTTCTTGATTTGGACTAATTGAGGATCGGAATTAGTGAATTGACATTTTGGTGGTTGTGCAGGTCTTTAAGTATTAGGACCTACTTTTTGACATTTCGCTCAATTTTCTCAGGTAAGTTAGAGCATATGGTGAAAGGTTTTGATTTTAGAAATTTAACGTACAGGTCCCATTCATGCCTTTCATTTTCAATCTAGAATTCCTGAACGAATGCAAGTATTCACAAAGAGGAGAGTTGCATTAGGAGTTTGACTTCACTTTGCCTGATGGTTCCTTTTCTTTCTCAATCTTTCTCCAATAATTCATTCTTCACAACCAAAGATATTAAATCTTTTCTGGTAGATTTTAACATGAGGTTTAAAAGCTGTACAACTCAATTTCACTTCTTGTCTGTCAAATCAGCATAATTGAGTGAAGGCTTTCTCTACGTTTGTTTGTAAAAGTATTGCGGGTAGTCGAAGTGTTTGATATAACAGTGATGGATGCATCTCCCTGGTCTTTTTCTCATGCCGTATGTATAACGTCCCGAAAAAATATCTCCCTGGTCAGCGTGAGAGAGAGGGAGAGAGATAACCACCCTCCCATGAGCTTTTTGATTTTTGGTGTCAAGTGTGTGTGAACACCAGCACCAACATAAACGGTGTCAATTGAGCAGTTTTTAACTACATTTTAGGCTCTTTTTAGAAGAAGCAACAACTATGATATTACAACTTATGTTTCTATCACAACCTTGGTCTCATATTAATTTAATACTTGAGAGGGATACCACAAGATTCATGAAACTTATGTTTAATGGTATAATTACATTCTTCACAAATCAAATTAAGATAGTTGAAAAGAAATGTAGTTGGTTGCAAAACTGAGCTCACCGTTAAAGATATATTCTGAGAGAAAGATTATTGTTTATCTTTTTTTTTTTAAAATTATAAAATTTGAGGAATTTTTTATATATACAAGCGATGTGACCTATGTCAACTTGTAAGGGTCTTACATTTGTCCTGCTGACCATCAACCTTATCTTTCTACTTGGGAGAAAAAGCTAGCTAATAATTGAAGTTTTGGTCAATTCTCCTCCTCGTAAAATGTGGTGGTGGTGGATGACAATGATACGCCCTCGTTTCAAATGTTTCTATCACAGCTTTGGTCCCATATTAATTTAATACTTGAGAGGGATACCACACGACCACACGATCCATGAAACTTATGTTTAATATTTTGTTTAATGATATAATTACATTCTTCACAAATCAAATTAAGATAGTTGAAGAGAAATGTGGTTGGTTGCAAAACTGAGCTCAGCATTAAAGATATATTCTGAGAGAAAAATTACTGTTTATCATTTTTTGTAAAAAAAATTTGAGGAATTTTTTTGATTACAAGCGATAGTAATTTTATTGATAACACATAAAGAAGTAGAATGAGAAATCAAACCTAAGACTTCGGGTGCATGAATAATTGCTCTTAATTATTTCAGTTACAAGCTGCTTACTTAACTGTTTAGGGATTATTTAGAGGTGTTAGGTAGAAAGTAGAATAATAAACCAAAAAAAAACCAAAACAAAAAAGAGCATCAACATGTGACGTGGGCCTAAGCGTTGACTCCACTTAGAGGTGTTTGTCATATAAAATCTACGAGCATATCACTCCACTTTAAAAAAGGCGTAATCTATTTTAATTGATTGTTAATTATGCAGTCACCAAACGAGGCCTAATTAACTTATGCAAATAAAACCGAGATCGTTAGACACATTGAGCCACTTGTCTTGTTTAACCAATGAACTAATTAGTCCTATATTGATATTGCATCACAAAAAATCTCAGTATTATTAATGGTCAAACGAGACACGTATATACATATCTTTCACTCTAAAGGCTTTAAATACATTGAACTGATGAGTGATATATATATATATATATATATATATAGTGGTCCAAGTCAAGTTAGAGAATGAACACATTGTGTTTGTCCTGCCGACCATCAACCTTATTAGCTAAGTAAAAGGAAAAAATATCTAGCTTGGGACCATCAACCTTATTAGCTAGCTAATAATTGAAGTTTTGGTCAATTCTCCTTCTAAGTTTCTAGAATTCCAGTAACCATTTGAATTGAGGCTAGCCATTATTATGACCAGATGCCAATAACTGAAAAATTAATCCTGGTCAATTTTATGTTATTTTCCTCCAATAAATAAATAAATAATGTAATGTGATCTATAAGTTGTTCAACTTTATTATTTTAATTTACCTAAAAAAAATTTATTTTAATTTATTAAACATTGAAAATAAATACCGCCACACGTTTGGAATGAGGTTATATGGGACCCACAGAATCTTCATAGCAGTTTGCACCTCATCAAATGGAGGAGTGAGGTGTCAACACCCACCTCACTACCTCACTCCTTACTTAGCTATTTTTTTTTTCCTTTCTTTTTCTCTCTCAATTTTCTTATGTAAGTTAGGGGATCTTCAGTCAATTTTCAAATATTTCTTAACCATTTAATTATTTTATTGTTAAATTGTAGCCTCAAACTTATTATCTTATATGTATGAATGTATGGATGTAGTGTAGATAGAGGTAGGCAATTGCAAATTTACAACTTGAAAAGCTTAATATAAGTTGAACCACATATAGAAGCAACACATGAGATCAGAAGTAGGCCCCCTTAGGTTTGAAACTATAGCACCTAATTGATTGAGATTCCCTAGTTGTCTGCAACTGCAACCCCATTATAAAAGAAAAGCCAATATGCTTTTAAATCTAACATCACTCCAATTTCTGACAGTGGCTAAAGTTTAAGAAAAGTTAATTATATATAGCTTAGCCAAAGCGCTGAATTAATCGAACCATATGACTTTAACCTTTTTTGTCAACGCATGCAGAATATATAATCTACCTTTACTTTACCAAAATGGACTCCTATTGTTTTCTCATTTAGTTTTGAATCATGCCCTATTGAAACCGTAGTATTAAATTATAATCCAGTTTGTTATGGAGCATAGCCAAGTAAAAAAGGACATTAACTTACAAATCAAAGGTCTTAAATTTGAATTCAGACGGCATCATAGTTGTGTATCCATCCATATTATAACACGTATATGAATTATGTCTGTCTTAATTTTCTACTAAACATAATTATTATTTATTAAAATGTGAAAGATGATATGCAAGGGATTAAAATTTGTGTTGTGGCGAAGCACTTCTCCACGTCACTTGGTATCTGCTAGGTCAACTTCGACAAGTGATAGACAAAACTAAAACTAAAAGCATAAAGCAAAACTAAAATAATAGACAAAACTAAAAGCATTATCATGAAAGAAGGTCCTCTTTGATAGCTTATACATTATTCTATCATTCAGATGTTGACATGCAGATAGATCCACGTTCAGTGATAGATTATATATTTCCTTATATACCCCTGGCCCTGTCCTTCTCCAGTCCTCCTCCTATATAAATGCACTAGAATTACAGGGAGCCGATTCATCAATAAAGCAATGGCGGCTCGCTTTGAGAAATGGCTTACAGAAGCAGATATAGAGAACAGATTAATTACCCTTCCGATTTCCTGGCTTAGTGTGCTGCTGCCTCGAATTGAACAAGGAAGCCATGAGGTCCATTTGCAGGTTACAGACGGGTTCGGGTTTTTTTGGGAATTTTGCTGCTCCATTCGAAGGGTGGGACGGTACCGGAAGCTGGTTCTTCAGTCTGAGGGATGGCTCAAGTTTGTCAACCACAAAGGGCTCAAAGTTGGGGACAAGATCGTTCTTGATTCAGAGGCCAACGATTTCAGAGGACCCCAATTCAGAATTAGAGCACAGAAGTTGAACAAAGAGTGTGATCAGTGGCTTGATGTTTAGCTACTTGTATGAATTCATGTAAATTTGTTTTTCTACACTCAGAATATGATGTATGAGTTTTCTGTTACTTAATTATCATCTCATCAAGCTCTTATTATAAAAGGGGTGAACCTTTCTTTGCCTGAAATAATGGATGAACTGTGGGCCCTCAGTTTTGAATTACTGGTATTGCTGCTCGCTAGCTATGGTGGTGTGATTAGTTTATTATGTTATTATTATTATCATATAAGGAGTTACTAAATATTATTTTTATCTTCTTCCAATTCAGATTATTTGAGTGATTATTAATTATTGACAATGACCTAACGAGTATGATGACTAGATTAGTTTATCTACTTGACCACTTGCCCTTCTTCTTTATCTTTTCTTTATCTTTTTCATGTGTTGCATTTTTGTGGTGGTCATCTCAGCGTAGAGTTTGACCATTTGCATTTTTGTTTTTACTATTCATGGGGTTTGTATAGCTCAAGTGATTAAGAACATTTATCTTTACATTCGAAGTCGTAGGTTTGATTTTCTCATTTTCTAACATCGCTTCTATTAAAAAGAAAAAAAAAAAGATCAAGTTCTTATCATTGATTCTAACATTTGCAAATTCTATAACGTTCACATTTTAATTTTGATTGTCAATGTCATATATATATATATATATATGAAAATGCTAGCAGTATGTCGGCATTCTCAGTTTTTCACACCAGACCAGAGGACACTCACATGAAACTTCGAACAAGAAAGTCCTGGCTTCACCAAACTTTGGACCCGACAAATATTTGATGTATTACATGTTAAAATCTAAAATAGAAAAAGGAAAAAAGCCTCTTAATAATCCATCATCCTTTTCGGTCTTTTTCCAAGCTTTCAGTGATTATTAAAAGGAAAATGATAGGGAGATCAACTTTAAATACTAAATTGTGTCAACTCTAATTAGTGAGAAATTGGTGGGCCATCTATATATATATATATCATCGATATTGAAAAAGGGAGAAATCAAACCTAAGATCCAGGTGCATGAATAATTGCTCTTAATTATTTCAGTTACAAACTACTTATTTAACTGTTTAGAGATTACTTAGAGGTGTTAGGCAAAAAGTAGAATGATTAAAAAAAAACAAAACAAAACAAAACAAAAAAACCATCAACATGTGCGTGGGCCTAAGCGTTGAAATAATAATCAAACCATGTAGAATAATAGGTCTCCAAAAGTTCTGACAAGTTTGTCATATAAAATTTATGACCATATCACTCCACTTTAGTTAGTCGGTCGATGGTAAGTTGATAACATCAATTACCCAACTGGATTCTTGTCATTAAACTATAAATTAATTAATGATAAAAAAGATTAAATATTTAGTAATTTAATTTATTTTAAATTAATCTAAATTATGAGGAAAAATGACTCGAACTTAAGTGTAAAGAGACGAACTCACTATACTAAAAAACTGCAGTGAGCATATATATTATCTACCAGCCAAGTATGGCTTATCTCTTTGGAGAGTATGGACCATTGATCTTTAAGTTGGACTTGTTACATTTATGACCTTTCCAAATATTCGTGGTATTAAGCAGCACCATACACATTTTGGACGCAAGGGAATTAAATTAATGTCTAGTCAATCAACAATTATTATTACCTGATATATAGTCGAGGCTCAATTTTCTCAGATAAGTTAAGAGCATCTTGAAAGGTTTTGACTTTAGAAATTCAACACAGGTTTTATTCTCGCCTTTCATTTTCAATATGGAATTCCTGAACGAATGCAAGTATTCACATAGTGGAGAGTTGCTTTATGTCAGACTTTGACTTCACTTTGCCTAATGGTTCCTTTTCTTTCTCAATCTTTCTCCAATAATTCATTCTTCACAACCAAAGATGTTAAGTCTTTATGGTTGATTTTAACATGAGGTTTAAAATCTGTACAACTTAATTTCACTTCTTGTCTGCCAAACCAGCGTAATAATCGAGTGAAGACTTTCTCTAAGCTTGTTTGTAAAAGTGTTGCGGGTAGTTAAAGTGTTTGATATAACAGTGACGAATGCAAAATTTCTTACAATGATTTAGACTTGTTAATTACCAAGCTTAAATAAAACTAAATAACATTATATGATGAACTCGTGATGCTATATATGGAAATAAAAGCTTTTTAATTTATATTATGATGGCCTGATCCAAAAGAAACATAGATTAAACATAATACAATCCCCTTCCATTCTCTTCTTAATTAATTATCTACTAATTGTATTTGCTTTGCTTCTGCTCCTGAATGCATGGCAGCGTAGTATTTATAGCCAAATTCACCTAGAGTTCTAAATTTTCAGCCAACTACGTACAAAAAGTTTGATGTACCAGTTGCTGGGCTTGTGGGTCCAGATGGACTTTTTGGGATATCCTTATGAATTATATATGATCTTTATCGATCGTCCTTGATTCCCTCTCAATCAACTCATTCTCAATCTGTTTGGTCTTCTTGATTTTTAATCATATATGCTTTTCGTACCTTTTTGTCTAAGATTATGGTCTCTTCTTTTGCTTTTTTTAGTGTGGTCCATGTTACATGAAAGTAGGTGTTAGGATGTCAGCAATCAATTATTGAAATCATATTACTAGAAAACCTGAATATAAGCCACAAATACATCAATAGCCACTTCTGGTTCGTCTTGATTTGGCAAAATTGTGTCTTTAGCCCTTTTTTTAGTAGTGTCAATTGACAATGTTTGGAAATGTATCCAAAACCTTTGAAGTGGCTTCCAATTTCTGGTATGAGGATCTCCTCTTAATATGCCTCCTAACATGTGGTATGCAAGGCTTGCATTTTCAAACATGCCCTCACGTGAGGTGTCTCTTGAACGTAAATGTGTTCAATTAATATCGGGGAGCATGTACATGAACATCTAACTCAAAATTAATTGATAATAAGTGAAGATGCACAAATTTCATCAACTCATAATTTGTAACTACACCGTTATTATTGTCTATAATCACCCAAAAAAAAGGTGACTAATACTTTTAAAAGTCACTAAAGAAAAGGGGAGTATTGCTGATTTTTTTTTTTTTTTGTATTGTAGTGCTCTAACCGATAACCCTAGCTTATCCGAATGAAACAAAGCATGTAGATAGCTGCCTTAACTATCTTGCTTACTAACTTAGTTTGAATAATTAAATCATAAATGGCGTCAGACATATAAGATCTTGATCTGTCCCATTTAGACAATCTTGACCTGTTAAAAAAAAACATAGTGGTCCAACTATTTGAGAAGCACTAGTTTTTGTTCTATTGTTAGAAACGTAATTGATGGTGATGGATTAACAACTTCTCTGGAACCAAGTGAAACAATATTTTAGAATTAACTTACGATGATTAAACAGTTGAAATGACATTTGAAGTGGTTGTTTGGAATCTATTTTGTCATCTATATAAGTTTGGTGCGCTTTTGAGGCTGCCGGTTGTCAAGTGTGCATGCGCACTTGAAGAGAAGAAGAAGCATTGTTACTAGGTCTTTTTGATTTTTGGCGTCAAGTGTGTGTGAACACCACCAGCATAAATGGTGACAATTGAGCTTCTTTTTTTTTAGGTCTTTTTCTCATGCCCTACGTATACAATATGTCCCCGCAAAATATCTCCCTGGTCAGCGTGAGATGGAGATATAAAGAAAGAGATAACCTTAACCTCCCTCCTATGAGCTTTTTGATTTTTGGTGTCCAGTGTGTGTGAACACCACCAGCAGAAATGGTGTCAATTGAGCCTTTTTTTCACTACATTTTAGACTATTTGTAGAATACATTGTCATATGTATGAATAAGCATTGATCATAAATAATTAAAGTACGACATCACAGCATCTTGAAGTAATTAGTGCCAGAAAATGAACACATTTGTGTGTTGTCTTCTTTCAGCTGTTTTCTTTACTACATGGACTGGGGTTTGTGATTTGACAAATTGGGTGGATGTATTATGCATAGGTTTTGGCTTGGTGCTTTTAAAAAATAAGTACAATTACTAGAAGACAAGAAAAAAAACAAAGATCTCCCATAGATACTTTCTTATTTTGTTTTGGTGTGAAGTGTGAACGATACTCCATAACCCAACAGAAAGAATAATTATTTAGTATATTTTTCAAGTTAATGTAGGGTTGTCTACCTGTGAAGCTTAACGGCTACATATGCTCTACGTTATACAATATTTGTTGTTCATATATTAAGTTGAAATTTCGCCACACATACTTGAAATATGTGAAGATGTGAAGAAATATCTCACATCATAAAGTTAAGAAACATAACATAGACTTACTTCCATATTGTTAATTGATTTTAATTAAAACTTCAATTCCCTTAAACAGACAAAGAAAAAATAGTAAGCACATATTACGTCACATGTCATTGTAATGTTTCACATTCATTTATATTATAAAACTTGTACAATTATTAATATACTAGGCTGTCACTAGTAAAGTGCTAACCGAAAGTTTATTTTTTTATTTTGGTGGTCTGGAAGGCAGCAAAGAGTTGGATGCAGAGAACGAAGCCAAATATGGGGGACCCACAAAATCTATCTCGAGTGAGTTTGCATCCGTCAAGGCACACTTGGGTACATTTACTTACCCGTTGTTGACTGACCAAAAAGGTTGAATATTTGATTCTAAGCTGAGCTGGGAAAGGAGCCTTTTCGCGGCGGTCAAAATGTGTCACAAAAAGTGGAAAAAGTGTCATGGCATTGTGATGCTTTTGGACGTGTCGCAATAAAAGGCGTCGTAAATAATTTGGGATCTTTTTACGACACTCTACAGCCGTTGTAATACCTGGTCTTGCAACGGCAAATTAGTGTCACAATAAACTACCAAGCGTTTTACGATAACGTTTGCGACGCTAGTTTCTATCGCAAAAGTTCATAATAAAATGACTTTTCTCAGTCCAAATTATAACTTTTTATTTAATATTATAAAAAACACTCTATCTTAACTTACATGCCCGTTCACAAATGCTAGTGGGATGATTGTTTTAGTGGGCATGTAAAGTAAACTATGATTTAACTATCGAAATTACTATAAAAGCTTATTCTCAATAGTACTATATCCTCATCAAGGCCAACATAAACTTCATTAATGTAATTGAAAGTATTGTCGAATACATTCACTTTACAAAACCAATAATTATAAATCTAAAATCTCAAGTCATGATGTATAAAAAAAATAACGTCTCCTCCAGATAGAATGAAAATATTACAAATTCAAGTTGCCAAATAAATATACTCCAAAATAGTATATTAGACTTGTACTTGGCCTAATTCTTTACCCCAACCTGAAAAACAATCACAAAACTATCAATATAATGAATGGGAAACATAAAGCAATATGCTAATATGAAAAACAATTACAAAGTCATCATTGTGAAAAAAAGAAGAAGAACAAACCTACAACATAATTAACTTGAATAACATAAAGAAATATGCCAATTTGGGGGTAGAGATTTGTTCTTTATTTTTTTCTTTTGGGATTGTATAACGATCATCAATCTTATAGGCTTTAAATATCAAACAAAAACGTGCAAGGAAAGTAGCCTGGTGTTTGTCTTTAAGTTCATACTTTGTGATTCCAAACTTAACTATTTTTAGCACCATGCCAAGATTAGGCAAATAATATTACTTCCAATCTAGCATGACAGTTTTAAACATGCAGTTCATAATATATATATATATATATATATATATATTCCTAATGCCTCACTAAAATAATAATAAAATCTCCAACCATTCACCAACTTGAAAGACAGAGACAAAGAGAGCTGAATCTGAAGAAAGAAAAGAAGATCAAAACAAAATTTTACCCATATCAAATGCTGGGAAGGGTGGATGGGCTGCTAGTTGGCTTGGTGATGGAATACTTGCAAAGCCAAAATTAAAACAATACCTAATTGAAAAACATAATCAAAACCAATTTCAAATCAAAAATTACAAGAAGAAGAGTGAGTCCCTTTCCATCTAGAAGATTTAGAAGTCATGTAAATTAGGATTCTTCATATGCATGGTACCATTGATTGCAGTGACAATGTGAGATGGGATATAGGAAGGAGTTTTCAATCGTTTGTCTTCTTGTTTGATCTGATTTGAAGGGAGATTGCTTGACCTTCTGAACTCTTTCCATGGTACATAATCTGTCAAATTTTCTTGTGCGCATCATTCTTTTTCTCTAGTGAAATCAGAACTTTTAGCTTTCCTCGTTTGTTTTAGGAGCTTGAACTTGAATTTTGCTCCTAATGAAGTATAATGTAATGCGTGCCAATGATTTTATATTTTAGTTTTTGCCAGAAAATGCACTAGAAAGAAACCAATGTGTCTAAAGATCCCGCTGGTTCTTAAACCATTTGTCTTCTTAATACTTCACCTGCAGACAATTTTGGAAAAGTGACCTTATGTCCATAACAATGGTACGATGTGGCCTACTAAGAACCATTAGATGATTTTAATCCTTGGGATTTTATTAAATGCACCAAAATGCATACTTGTTAAATGTAGAGGTAGGGACGGGGTTATGAGATTTTAAGGGTTTTGTGTGAAATGAGCAAAGGGGCTTCTTAAAACAGTCACTTAATTAGAGATTGAGTCAAACAAGCACAATACACAATTCTTTAAGTATGTCTTGGCCATATTAGAATGGCCTCATTGAGTTAGACTATGATAAGTGAACTGAAAACTGAAATAGATATGGAGGTACGACATTAGGACATGGGTCGAATTGAGGATTTATTATGTGGGATTAAGAGTTAAAAGGAAGATTTCAGAATGACACAAATGTTTATTAAGAATACCACAAATGTAGGAGCTGCTAAACAAGAATGACACAAAAATAAATTAGGGTTGATGTTTCGGTCCTTTTATTGGACGCCATCGACGACTTTATTGGACCCCAACATCATTTCATATAGAAGGAGGAGCTAAACATCAACCCATTTATGATCTTCATGGTTCAACTTTTGTGCTCTAATTCTGAAATGGTGTCCGATAAAGTCGTTGGGCTCGGAATCAAGAATGATTTTGTCGCCAACTTTGAGCCCTTTGTGATCGACAAATTTGAGCCAGTCCTCGGGTTGAAGAAAGGGCTTCCGGTAACGCCCCATCCTGATAGTGGAACATCGAAACTCATAAAACCCGAACCCGTCCGAAACATAAATCTTGACCTCATCGCTTCCTTGAGGCAGTATCCTATGCCATTCAATCGGGAGGGACAATCTGTCCACTGTATCCGTTTCTGTAAGGCATTTTTCAAAGTGAGCCGCCATTGCTTATTGATATAGTGAGAAGAAGCAATGCTGCCCGCTATGCATATTTATAGGACAGTGCCATGCAACTTGCAAGGGGTATTTAAAGAAGTATCAATCAAGTATCTTATTTGATAATGCTTTTTGCTTACAAAAAATAAATGTTATGAGATTCAAAGTCGGTCCAAACAAACTCTTCGCAGGCAAACAGCTTATATCCTGCATGCATTCACTAAAAGGTCGTCCATGGTCTTATTATTTCAAAGCTTTGGCCCACGACGTGTGCTAATAACTTTTTTTTGGGGTTTTTCTTCTTTTTTCAATGGATGTGCGGATGAATTATGTACACACAAAAAAATTATATTATATAAGTTTCTGGCTTAACCTACAAGGCAGCGGTAGATATAGAAATTAGACGACAAAGTGCATCATGCTGTTCTCCTTCACAAATTGAAGTTTCGAAAACGGCTGAAAAATATATATTGCATTATTAGTAAGCTTTGCATGATCTTAGGAGCCCAAATTGCTCACATATCAAAATCTATTTTTGGTATTTTTTTAAACCTGAGGGCCTACTTTTGATGTATGACTTCTACGATTCAGATAACAAATGAAACTTCTAAAGTTTTTTGGTTTTTTTTTTTGTTTCCTTCGAAAGAAACAAAGAAAATGATAAAGAAGATCTTATCATATCAAAACGGATCTTCTAAAGTTGTAAATTTGGAATTGAAGGTGGAAGAGCCCAATCAACTGAGCTCCACTGCCATAATGGTACAAATTTTTAACATAAAGCTTTTAAGATTTATAAGATGCCATTGAATTCTCTTTATAGCAATGATATTTAACGACTTGTTTTTTTAGGATTTTTGCCTTTCTAACATGTCAAGAGACACCCAATGTCCGAGCTAAAATTGTCAAACCAAATACAAGTATTTAACAAAGAATGACTTCTTCTTTTTTTGGGGTCAAAATGTTAGTTAGTTTGATTAGTTTTTCTGTAGAAATACTATATAGAAAATCGATTAAAATCTTGTATGCCAAATATCCTATAAAATTATTGATGATCACTACATATGACTATTAATGTTTAGTTATTTCATCAATTTTTTTGGACCAATGAAAAAACAAGAAAGTAAAGTTGCCTAAGAAAATTGAGCCAAAAAAAGGAGGAAACTTGAGCAAAAAGCTGACGACTGAGGTAGTGACGTGGGTTTTCACACCTCACTCCTCCATCAGCAGAATGACCGTTTCGTATTTTTGTCAGCGCACGTAAAGAAACACGTCATTCATGATTGAGAGTTGATGGGCCCAGACTGCCATTCACTGCGCTTTGTTTTCTTCCCAACTTTCGGCTGTATTCATTAAATTAATACATGTTTTTAAGGTTTAGAATATATAACATTATTAAAATAGTACAATGATTAACTATATTCATTAAATAATTTGGAGTGATGACGTGGCAATAAACTTATCTTCAATACAAAAAGAGATAGTCTAAACTACACGGGAGAGGGAAATTTCTCTCATATACACGCACTATCAAAGTGTCATTGAAGTCACCAATCGAGACCTAATTAACTCATGCAAATAAAACCGAGATCGTTAGACACATTGAGCCACTCGTCTTGCTTAACCAATGAACTAATTGGTCCTACATTGATATTGTATCACAAAAATATTAGTAGTCAAACGAGACACACATATGCACATATCTTTCACTCTAAAGGCTTTAAATGTATTGAACTGATGAGTGATGTAGTGGTCCAAATCAAGCTAGTAAAGTAAGGTACATTGTCATCATGTATGAATAAGCATTGATCATGCATTAATTAGTGCACTAATAGTACTTATAGATGTAGAAAATGAGCACATTGTGTTTCTCCTGCCGACCATCAACCTAATCTTTCTGCTTGGGAGAAAAAGCTACCTAATAACTCACGTTTTGGTCAATTCTCCTTCAAAGTTTCTAGAATTCCAGCAACCATTTGAATTGAATCTAGCCATCCTTAACCAAAATTATATCCTTGTCAATTTTATGTTATCTTTCTCCAAACAAATAAATAATAAACTTCCATTCATTTGTTATTTTCTTTCTTCTTGTCATCTTTAACCAAAAAGAAAATTGGAGTGGGATATGCACTTTTTCAAATATTTCTTAACCATTTTATTATTTTATTGTTAAATTGTAGCCTCAAACTTATCCTTAATTCTCTCTTCTTCTTCTTCTTCTTCTTTTTTTCTCTATCATATTTTGGTCACTTTTTCCATTATGTAGCATATATGTATATATATATATATATATATATAGAGAGAGAGAGAGAGAGAGAGAGAGAGAGAGAGAGAGAGAGAGAGGAGTCAATTCTATGCATAGATAGAGGTAGGCAATTGCAAATTTACAACTTGAAAAGCTTAATATAAGTTGAACCACATATAGAAGCAGTAGGCCCCCTTGGGTTTGAAACTATAGCAGCACCTAATTGATTGAGATTCCCTTTGTCTGCAAAGTGCAACCTAAGGGCCAGTGATGTTGGATTGTAAAAAGAAAAAGAAAAGCCAATACGCTTTAGATTTAACATCACTCAAATTTCTGACAGTGGCTAAAGTTTAAAAAAGGAAAAAAGAAAAAATCATGCAAATCTTCTTACTAATCCAACGTCCTCAGATGTGCTTCACTTTGCCCAGTGCTTCTTTCACAACCAAAATCTTGGAAGCTCAGATACGTCGTCGGTGGTGGATTATTTTTCCATTTTAAAAGCTCAACAACTTTTCCTTCACTTTTCTTTCAGTTTCCGGTTTAGAAAAGTTAATTATATATAACTTAGCCAATCAGGTGAAACAAATTATTGAGGGAAAAATATCATGTTCACGTGGTGTGGGGCCAAAACTGTCAATCTCTTAACGTCTGCTTACTTTCTTTCTAAATAATCAAACCATACGACTTTAACCTTTTTTGTCAACGCATGCAGAATATATAATGTTTGTCTGCCAAGTTTTCTGAAGAGTTTTTGTTGTCATATGGTATGCCCAAGAAGAGTAGAGTTTGTTTAACCAAAACTGTCAATCTCATAACATTTGCATACTTTCTTTCTATATACCGATACCTTTACTTTACCAAAATGGACTCCTATTGTTTGCTCTTAAATCCATAACCCAATTTGCTAGTTCAGTGGAAAAAGATATTGACTTGTAAATTAGAGGTCTCAAATTCGAATCCCCACGACATCATAGTTGTATATCCATTCATATTATAACACGTATACAAATTACGTCCGTCCTAATTTTCTACTAAACATAATTATTATTTCTTAAAATGTGAAAGATGATATGCAAGGGATTAAAATTTGTGTTGTGGCGAAGCACTTCTCCACGTCACTTGGTATCTGCTAGGTCAACTTGACAAGTGATAGACAAAACTAAAACTATAATAACAGACAAAACCAAAACCATAAAGCATTATCATGAAAGAAGATTCTCATTGATAGCTTATAATTCTATCATTCAGATGTTGACATGCAGATAGATCCACGTTCAGTGACAGATTATATATTTACTTATATACCCCTGGCCCTGTCGTCCTCTTATATAAATGCACTAGAATTACAGTACGCAGATTCATATTCAATAAAGCAATGGCGGCCCCCTTAGAGAAATTCCTTACAAAAACAGATGTAGTGAGCAGATTTGTCGTTCCGAGTTCCTGGCTTAGTGTGCTGCTGCCTCGAATTGAACAAGGAAGCCATGGGGTCAATATTCAGGTTACAGACGGGGTCGGGTTTTTTTGGGAATTTTGCTGCTCCATTCGAAGGGTGGGACGGTACCGGAAGCCGGTTCTTCAGTCGGAGGGATGGCTCAAGTTTGTCAACTTCAAAGGGCTCAAAGTTGGCGACAAGATCGTTCTTGATTCAGAGGTCAACGATTTCAGAGGAACCCAATTCAGAATTAGAGCACAGAAGTTGAACAAAGGGTGTGATCAGTGGCTTGATGTTTAGCTACTTGTATGAGTTCATGTAAATTTGTTTTTCTACACTCAGAATATGATGTATGAGTTTTCTGTTACTTAATTATCATCTCATCAAGCTCTTATTATAAAAGGGGTGAACCTTTCTTTGCCTGAAATAATGGATGAACTGTGGGCCCTCAGTTTTGAATTACTGGTATTGCTGCTCGCTAGCTATGGTGGTGTAATTAGTTTATTATATTATTATTATTATCATATAAGGAGTTACTAAATATTATTTTTTATCTTCTTCCAGTTCAGATTATTTGAGTGATTATTAATTAATGACAATGACCTAACGAGTACGATGACTAGATTAGTTTATCTATTTGACCACTTGTCCTTCTTCTTTATTTGACTTGTACACAACTTTTTCTTTTTCCTTTTCTTTTTCATGTGTTGCATTTTTGTGGTAGTCATCTCAGCGTAGAGTTTGACCATTTGTATTTTTGCTTTTACTATGCACGGGGTTTGTATAGCTCAAGTAATTAAGATCATTTATCTTTACATTCGAGGTCGTAAGTTTGATTTTCTCCTTCTCTAACATCGCTTCTATTAAAAAAGAAAAAGAAAAATATTAAGTTCTTATTATTGATTCTAACATTTGCAAATTCTATAACGTTCACATTTTAATTTTGATTGTCAATGTCATATATATATGAAAATGCTAGCAGTATGTCGGCATTCTCAGTTTTTCACACCAAAGGAGAGGAGGCTCACATGAAGCCAAACTTTGAACAAGAAAGTTCTGACTTCACCGAACTTTGGACCCCACAAATATTTGATGTATCGCAATAGAAAAAGGAAAAAAGCCTTTTAATAATCCAACATCCTTTTCAGTCTTTTTCCAAGCTTCGATTCCTAAAATGATCCTCCTCCTTGTAAAACGTGCTGGTGGTGGTTGACAATGATACGCCCTCTTTTCAAATGTTTATATCATAACCTTGGTCCCATATTAATTTCATACTTGAGAGAGATACCACACGATCCATGAAACTTATGTTTAATGATATAATTACATTCTTCACAAATCAAATTAAGATAGTTGAAGACAAATGTGGTTGATTGCAAAACTGAGCTCAGCATTAAAGATATATAATGAGAGAAATATTACTGTTTATCTTTTTTTTGAAAAAAAAAATTGAGGATTTTTTATATATTAAAAGCGATAGTAATTTTATTGATAACACAGAAAAAGTACATAAGGAGAAATCAAACCTAAGACCTCGGGTGCATAAATAATTGTTTTAATTATTTCAGTTACAAGCTGCTTACTTAACTGTTTATGGATTATTTAGAGGTGTTAGGCAGAAAGTAGAATAATAAACAAAAAAAAACTAGACAAAAAAGACCATCAACATGTGACGTGGGCCTAAGCGTTGACTCCACTTAGAGGTGTTTGTCATATAACATCTACAAGCATATCATTCCACTTTAATTAGTCGGTCGATGTTAAGTTGATAACATCAATTATCCAACTGGATGATTGTAATTAAACTATAAATTAATTAATGTTGAAAAAAAAGCGAATTAATTTATTTTAAATTAATTTAAATTATAAAGGAAAATGACTCGAACTTAAATGTAAGGAGACGAACTCACCATGCTCAAAAACTGCAGTGGGCATATCTAATATCTATCAGCCAAGTTTGGCTTATCTCTTTGGAGAGTATGGACCATTGATCTTTAAGTTGGACTTGTTACATTTATGACCTTTCTTACTTTTGAATTCCATTATAACATTGTGTTTTTGCCAAATATTCGTAGTATTAAGCAGCAGCATGCACATTTTGGACGCAAGGGAATTAATAAATTAATGTGAAGTCAATCAACAATTATTATAGTCGAGGACCAACCAGTAATTAAAGCATAACATACAAAACATAGATTAATGTTATTAATCAAAAATAGAAACACATAGATTGGGAAAGATTATGCCAGGGGTATTTGATCCATCTTGTTTGTTACTATCCGAACCCGCTAACAGTTACCCTTATTCAGGGGTATTTGATGCCAGGGGTATTTGAACCCTAAAGGGAAATTCCTCAATGAAAGGGGCTCTTTCTTCCCCTGCCCCTGCTGATGAGTCAATTGCTCCTTCTAATGTGACTCCTATAGGCGATGATCCCCCCGTCTACAAACACATCAATGGCCACTGCTGGTTCGTCGTGGTTAGGCAAACTATGGCCTTAGCCCCTTTTTTTTAATAGTGTCAATTGACAATGTTTGGAAACGTATCCAAAATCTTTGAAGCGACTTCCAATCTCTAGTATGAGGGTCTCCTCTTAATATGCCTCCTAACATGTGGTATGTAAGGCTTGAATTGAAGCTAGCCATTATATATTATCAACAGATGCCAATGACTGAAAATTTAATCCTTGTTGAGTGATATGCTAGCCATCAACTATCATTTTAATTTACTGAAAAAATATTATTTTATTTTATTAAGTCTTGAATATAATACAGCCGAAAGTTCGGAAGAAAGCAGCAACAGGTGGCCGGAGGTCATATGGGACCCACACAATCTTCATGGCAGTTTGCACCCCATCAAATGTCTAATCACTGCAAAAAGGTAATGTTGAAAATGATGAGGACTGAGGTGTCGGCAGTGCACCCACCACTCACTACCTTACTCCTTACTTAGCTATTTGCTCAATATCCTTTTATTTTTATTTATTTGGCTCAATTTTCTCAGGTAAGTTAGAGCATCTTGAAAGGTTTTGATTTTAGAAATTCAACACAGGTCCTAGTCTTGCCTTGTACTTTCAATCTGGAATTCCTAAACGAATGCAAGTATTCACAAAGAGGAGGGTTGTTTTATGTCAAAGTTTGACTTAACTTTGCCAAATGGTTCCTTTTCTTTCTCAATCTTTCTCCAATAATTCATTCTTCACAATCAAAGATGTTAAATCTTTCTGGTATATTTTAACATGAGATTTAAAAGCTGTACAACTTAATTGAGTGAAGGCTTTCTCTAAGTTTGTTTGTAAAAGTGTTGCGGGTAGTCAAATTGTGTTTGATATAACAATGACGGACGCTGAATTTCTTACAATGATTTAGACTTGTTAATTACCAAGCTTAAATAAACGAAATAACATTATATGATGAACTCATGATGCTATATATGGAAATAAAAGCTTTTACATTTATATTATGACGACCTGATCCAAAAGAAACATAGATTAAACATAATACAAACGCCAAACAACATAGATTAACTTATTAATCCAAAACATAAACATACAACTACATAACAAGATTGGCATATATATATATCAGTAAATAGAAACAGAAACTTATAGAACTATATAAGAGGATTGACATACATATAAATATATATATATGTCAAATCTCACTTAATAGTTGTTCATATCACATTAAATATCGACCCAGAGACCGTGGATGTTCTGCCTTTGTGCTCTAACTTGAAATATGGTTTCTCTGAAATGATCTACCTGAGGACGAAAAATAATCTTGTCACCAACTTTGAGCTCCTTGTAATTGACAAACTTGAGCCAACCCTCGGCCTGAAGCACTGGCTTCAGGTAACCGCCATTTCGGATGGAGCAGCACAACGGAAAATGGTAGCCTTTGTCGTCCAGGACCCCGAAATGGACCTCACGATAGCCCTCTTCAATTGCCCTTTTCAAATGGACCTCATCAAGCCATCGCACTGGAACCACCAGCTTATGCCCTACATCTGTTTCAGTCAGCTTTTTCGCAAGCTCATTTGCACCTTCCATTCTCTTCTTAATTACTTACTATATTTTGCTTTGCTTCTGCTCTCCTCCTGGATGCTTGGGTTGGGACTCCGAGCCCCCATTTATAATAAACAAAATTCACCTAGAGTTCTTAATTTCCAGCCAACTACGTACAAAAAGTTTGATGTACCAGTTGCTGGGCTTGTGGGTCCAGATATGGGCTTTTTGGGATATCCTTTTGAGTTGTATACTATCTTTATCAATCGTCCTTGATTCCCTGTCAATCATCTCATTCTCAATCTGTTTGGTCTTCTAGATTTTTAATCATATATGCTTTTCGTATCTTTGTCTTAGATTTTGGTTTCTTCTTTTTGTTTTTTGTTTTTTGTTTTTTTTAATGTGGTCCATGTTATATCAAAATAGGTGTTAGGATGTGGCATGCAAGGCTTGCATTTCAAATGTGCCCCTCAAGTGAGGTGTCTCTTGAGCCTAAACATGTTCAATTAATATTAAGTGTCCAACTCAAAATTAATTAACAATAATGAAGATGCACAAATTTGTGTCTTAAACACTGATACAAAACTTCCATTCACCTTTACAATGGTTAAGACACCTGAAGACAAACACTTCTTGATTTGGACTAATTAAGGTGGATGTGGTCTTCATTAAAGTACTAGGACCTACTTTTTGACTTTTCGCTCAATTTTCTCAGGTAAGTTAGAGCATCGTGAAAGGTTTTGATTTTAGAAATTCAACGTACAGGTCCCACATGCCTTTCATTTTCAATCTGGAATTCCTGAACGAATGCAAGTATTCACAGAGAGGAGGGTTGCTCTATGTCGGAGTTTGACTTCACTTTGCCTAATGGTTCCTTTTCTTTCTCAGTCTTTCTCCAATAATTCATTCTTCACAACCAAAGATGTTAAATCTTTTCTAGTAGATTTTAACATGAGGTTTAAAAGCTGTACAATCTTAATTTCACTTATTGTCTGCCAAACCAACGTAATTGAGTGAAGGTTTTCTCTACGTTTGTTTGTAAAGGTGTTGTGGGTGGTCAAAGTGTTTGATATAACAGTGACGGACGCAGAATTTCTTACATGTAGGGGCATTAAAAAAAAACCGATATATAGTTAAACAAAAAATTTCTATCCAGTTTTGTTGTCTATAAAACCAGGCTTAAATCAAACAAAATAACAATATATGATGAACTAGCAATTTCGTGAGTGAAAATTATATATATGTGTGTATGCACTGTGTAATTTCTATCCAGTTTTGTTGTCTATAAAGCCATGCAGTTGTAATTATGTACTTCTCACGTTCTGGTTTGACCTCTTGTATTTCTAGCTTTGTGCTGCACTGTGTATCGGTTTGAAACTATAGGACCTAATTGATTGAGATTCCCTACTTCTTGTCTGCAACTGCAACCGCAACCTAAGGGCTAGTGATGTTGGATTATAATTAAAAAGGAAAAAAGAAAAGCCAATATGCTTTTAAATCCAACATCAACCGCAACCTAAGGGCTCTGAATAAAGTTAAAAAAGTGCAAGAAAAATCATGCAAAGCTTTTTATCGTACGCTTCAATTTTGTAAAGTGCTAATCTCGAGATAAATACTGATAATTATGGTTATTACTTGATCTGGACCATTATCGTATAATCACGAATTCGACTTTTGAAGGGTCATTGACTTCTATATTTGAGCTGAAGGCAGAAAGTAGAATAATAGTCATATAATTGTAGCAGATATCACAGTTTAACACGCAAACCCCCAACAAGCATCAAATCCAAGTGCACGCCTGTTTGGCCCCTACTCAACTCTCTCTCTCTCTCTCTCTCTCTCTCTCTCTCTCAGCTATATTGGTCCAGGGGACTGAAAATGATTTTGAAGAAGCTCTACGAGAATCTGTAGTGGTTATGCTCTCATTCTCTTTATTTTTATCTTTTGCAACATGGTCCCCTCTAACCTCAATTCCTGGCTCCGCCACTAGTGACAAAAGCCAATAATCAAGCCCACAAATCTCACCAACCCATAATTTGTAACTGCACCATTATTATTGCCTATAATCGCAAAAAAAAGGTGACTAATACTTTCAAAAGCCACTAAAGAAAAGGTGACTATTGCTGATTTTGTGTGTGTTGTAGTGCTCTAACCAACAACCCTGTCCAAATGAAACAAAGCATGTACGTACATAGCTGCCTTAACTATCTTGCTTACTAACTTAGTTTGGATAATTAAATCATAAACGGTGTCCGACATATAAGATCTTGATCTGTACCATTTAGACAATCTTGTCCTATTAAAAAAAACATAGTGGTCCAACTAGTTTTGTTCTATTGTTAGAAAACCAATTGATGGTGATGGATCAACTACTTGACTGGAACCAAGTAAAACAATATTTTAGAATTAACTTACGATGATTAAACTGTTGAAATGACATTCGTTTGGAATCTATTTCGTCATCTATATAATTAGTTCGGTGCTTTTGAGGCTGCCGGCTGCCAAGTGCCCATGTGCACCTGAAGAGAAGGAGAAGTATTGTTAGGTCTTTTTCTCATGCCGTACGTACAACGGCCAGACAAAATATCTCCCTGGTCGGCGTGAGAGAGAGATAACCACCCTCCTATGAGCTTTTTGATTTTTGGTCTCAAGTGTGTGTGAACACCAGCACCAACATAAATGGTGTCAATTGAGCAGTTTTTAACTACATTTTGGGCTCTTTGTAGAAGAAGCAACAATTATGATATTTTGTGATTCACTGAAAGGGCAAAACAATATTATCCCCATTTCACACTGCATGTCTAGAGCCTCACTTTAGGATGCTTCCAAAGTATGCATTAGCCCCCACAATCCAATCATCATCTTTCTAAGATGAAGGTAAAAATAACTGATGAGTGATATATATACTTCTATTAAGGGATTCTTCAAATAATTTTATTTAAGGGACACTCTTTAGGGTACCCTATGAATTTTTTTCCAACAATCCAAATCGTCTATTTTTTCAATCTACATTCATAGATCATCCTTGCAAAAAATTAGACAAATCGAAAACTGTTTTAACATCCAATTGTATCATACAAAATCAATTAACATGATGCTTCAAGAAAGTATTAAAATTTTAATAACACAATTGAGTGGTCAAACTATATCAGATTCAAGTGATTTTTGTGTGGAGATGATCTTTGAACGATTATCTAAAATATAGACGGTTTGGATTAGTGAAATACAATGCGAAATGGGTCCTACAAGAGTGTCCCTCAAGTTAGTGAAGTAAAGTATGGCAGCTATATACATTGTCATATGTATGAATAAGCATTGATCATAAATAATTAAAATACGACATCACAGCATCTTGATTTAATTAGTGCTAGAAAATGAACACATTTGTGTTTGTCTTCTTTCAGCTCTTTTATTTACTTTCTTTAGATCTAAATGGTTTGCCCTGCCGACAATCATCAACCTATCCTTCTGCTTGGGAGAAAAAGCTAACTCAAAATTAATGAAGATGCACTTATACAAAGCTTTCATTCGCATTCATAATGGATAAGAATTGTAAAGATTCGGAAGCATTCACACTTGAACACAAACACTTCTTTGGTTTGGACTAATTAAGGAATGGAGTTTGTGATTTGACATTTGGGTGGATGTATTATGCATAGGTTTTGGATGCTTTTAAAAAATAAGTACAATTACTAGAAGACAAGAAGAAGAAAAAGTCTCCCATAGATACTTTCTTATTTTGTTTTGGTGTGAAGTGTGAACGGTACTCCATAACACAACAGAGAATAATTATTTAGAGTTTTTTTTCAAGTTAATGTTGGTTTGTCTACGTGTGATGCTTAATGGCTACACATGTTGTATGTTATATAATATTTGTTGTTCATGTGTTATGTTGAAATTTCGCCATATACATATGTAGGATATGCAAAGATGTGAAGAAATATCTCACATCGTAAAGTTAAAAAACATAACATAGACTTACTTCCATATTGTTAATTGATTATAATTAAAACTTCAATTCCTTTAAAAATACAAAGAATAAATAGTATGCACATATTACGTCACATGTCATTATAATGTTTCATATTTATTCATATTATAAAACTTGTACAATTATATTATTAATATACTAAGCTGAACTTAGCAAGATAATTACTTTTCGGGCTTCAATACTAAAGTGCTAACCAAAAGTTTATTTTTTATTTTTTATTTTGGTGGTCTGGAAGGCAGCGAATAGTTGGTTGCAGAAAACGAAGCCAAATATGTGGGACCCACAAAATCTATCTCGAGCGAGTTTGCATCCATCAAAGCACACTTGGGTACGTTTACTTACCTGTTGTTGACTGACAAAAAGGGTTGAATATTTGATTCTGAGCTGAGCTGGTGTTGAATATTTGATCTAAGCCTTTATGCGACGGTCAAAGTGTGCCACAAAAAGTGGAAAAAGCATCGTATTGTAACGCTTTTGGACGCATCGCAATAAAAGGCGTCGTAAAGTATCTGGATTTTTTACGACGCTTTAAAGTCATTGTAATACCTATTTGCGTTGGTCTTGCAATAAACTATCATGATAAATTGGGGTTTTACGACAGTTTTGCGACGCTAGTTTCTATCGCAAAAGTTCATAATGAAATGGCTTTTTTTAGTCCAAATTATAATTTTTATTATTTAATATTATAAAAAACACTGTATCTTAACTTACATGTTCGTTCACAAATGCTAATGGGATGATTGTTTCAATTGGCATATAAAGTAAACTATGATTTAACAGTCGAATTTACTATAAAAGTTTATTCTCAATGGTACTATATCCTCATCAAAGCCAACATAAACTTCATTCATGTAATTGAAAGCATTGTTGAATACATTCACTTTACAGAAACCAATAATTATAAATTTAAAAAACCCAAGTCATGATGTGTAAAAAATTCCTACAGATACAATGAAAATATTACAAATTCAAGTAGCCAAATAAATATACTCCAAAATAGTATATTAGTCTTGTACTTAGCCTAATTCTTTACCCCAACCTGAAAATCAATCACAAAACCATCAATAAAATGAATGAGAAACATAAAGTAATATGCTAATATGAAAAACAATTACAAGGTCATCATTGTGAACAAAAAAAGAACAAACCTACAACATAATTAACTTGAATAACATGAAGCAATATGCCAATTTGGGGTAGAGATTTATTCTTTTCTTTTTCCTTTTGGGGTTGTATAATGATCATCAATCTTATAGGCTTTGAACATCAAACAAAAAAGTGCAAGGAAAGCAGCCAAAAGCTGGGACCAGCTTCAACCATTATATATAAGGCCATGTACTGGTGTTTGTCTTTAAGTTCTCACTTTGTGATTCCAAACTTAACTATTCTTAGCACTATGCCAAGATTAGGCAAATAATACCACTTCCAATGTAGCATGACAATTTTTAACATGCAGTTCATAATATATATATTCATAATGCATCACTAAAATAATAAATAAATCTCCAACCATTCACCAAATTGAAACACAGAGAAAGAGAGATGAATCTGAAAAAAGAAAAGAAATGAAAACAAAATTTTATCCATATCAGATGCTGGGAAGGGTGGATGGGCTGCTAGTTGGCTTTGTGATGGAATAACTGCAAATCCAAAATCAAAATAAAAACAATACCTAATTGGAAACATAATCAAAACTAATTTCAAATCAAAAAGCACAAGATGAAGAGTGAATACCTTTCCCATGTAGAAGATTTAAGTAATGTAAATTAGAACTCTTCATATGCATGGTACCATTGATTGAAGTGAGGTTTCATGTTCAATGGGTTGGGAAAGTCGTGTAAACATGAAAGCATACGAGCAAAATACAACAATAGTTATAACTAACTACCCACAATTCAACCTATTTGGTGTTGTCTAAAGTAAAATGTAGCATAGTGCAAAGACGGGAGTTTCACTTGTGTTGAAATTAGTAAAAAAACCCAACACCCAAAACATTATCAAAACCCATCATTACACACATCAAAACCCATTTATAAACACACCCAAAAATGACTTTGGGGTTATTTTGGGTGTGTTTCTATGTTTAAATATGCTTGAGTTTTTTTATAAATACATGTCTAAGATTGGGTTTATTTATAAATTTGACCCATACTAATTAATCGAATTATATGATGGTTGAAGTTTCAAAAAAAAAAATTGTTGAAGTCTTATCTTTGAGCTATCTCCCGAACCGCTCCATGCCCACATGTTTCTCTTTCGACCTGTACCGTCTTTCTTTTTCTCACCTTTGTTATGGTCATCAAATATGTGTTATCAATTTTGTCCAAGACTACATTGGAAAATGATAATGAACTACATCATGATAATGTTCTTTCCAGGCCTTCAATGGTGTCTAATGTACAAAGTAATTACTATCTGCACTCATACCCAACAAAGAAAAAGGGAAGCAAAAAATTTTAAGATTTACTCATCTCAGTGTACATAAGAATGATGAAGAGAGAGCCAAAACCCTCTTGGCCATTTATAAATACATATAAGCAGCCTCCCCCACTCCCCAACATTCTCGTATCATTTTTGTAACCATATCTAAACAGCTTTTCAGCTCTCCATTACCTACAGATTGTGCAAGAGTCTCTGCCGCTATATCATTTCATCAATTGAACATCCTCGTTTGAGGAACATGAGGTCAAGCTCACGCTGCATTATTTAGCTGGAGGGTCAATTTTATGTTCATAGCTGCTAACTCAGCTGCTAAATATTTGAAGACATAAGGCATTGCAACAGTCTCCATCCCTCTACTCGTCTGACAAGCATGGCAAATGACCTTCTTTGAGGCTCTTATGGGCGGCAGTCCCTTAACCGCACGTCCAACCCGTCTTTCTGGCTTGACGAATGAGGTCGTTAGGATGCTTCCACAAATAGAACATACATCAGCAATGTGATAATCGGAACACGTATGAAGCCTGTCGTGCAACAGATATGCTGCCCCATGGGCAAGCATAGAGTCTCGCTCCATTTCACCAAAACGTATACCACCACCTCTTTTTCGTCCCTTGATAGGCTGGTGGGTGATCTGGTCTATCGTTCCAGTGGAACGGACCTGCATGCAGAATTGGAGTGTCACATGTGAGGCAACCAATAATCGAAAATGGAACTCTGAAAAAATCTTAAAACTTCATGTGGTTAAAAATCTGAGTTGGTGATTTCTTACCTGATATTTGTCTGAAACCATATGTCGTAGGCGTTGATAATAAACAGGACCCATAAAGATCTCACATGTGAGTTCTGTCCCATAGACCCCGCTGTACATTACCTCTGTACCATGGTAGTTAAACCCTTTAACCTTTAACATTTCACCAAGTTCATCAACAAGTGTTTTCGATTGTGGTGGAGTCTCTTCATTAACATTCTTTGAATTAGCAAATGGTGTTGCATCAACATATTTTCCATGTAAGCTACCTCCCTGTGACAAGAAACATGCAAGCATATAAACGGACATCTTCTGATATTCTAATGAAGAAAAACAAATCTAAAATATGGCATACAAGGGGAAGAAAATGTAGACTCGAGATGAATTCCAGAGTAATTTGATCTTTTGATGACCAGTTAATGGAAAACTATTTTTTTTGGTGCTTCCGCCTTACACAAAATCAGAAAATAGCACACTTTACAACATCTACCACCACGTATGAGAGAAACAGGAAGCATCAAAATGTAAATTTATGCCGGTACAATTACTAAACCAAAACTCTATTATGACAAAAAATTAAAAAAAACTAAGACTATAACCCAATATATATATATATATATATATATATATATATATATATTGTTCGTTCCGCTGAAAATTCACAAAAATCCTGTTATGTGTATTTCCCTTTCCGGAAACTTGATGCCAATCAAGATTCATTTTCCTAAAGTCCTATTTAAACATTACCAAATCCCAAATTACCTTTAAAGCACCTTATCACTGCTACCTTACAACAGTCCGAATCACTACAGACAAGAACATCTGTGCTTTGTCTACAGGGGTGCACTGGCTGTGCATTTTTAAAATAACTTTTAACATCATAAAAATGAATTCTTTAGGTGCTAGTACCTTTGCAGCGACTGATTCCAAGAGCATTGCTATTGTCATCCTTGAGGGGAATGCATGTGGATTGATGATAAGATCTGGACGCATTCCTGTAACCCCAGAAAATGGCATATCAACATCAGGCCACAACTGGGAGCAAACACCCTTTTGTCCATGTCGGCTGCTAAATTTATCACCAATGATAGGGTTTCTAGGGTGTCGAAAGCGTATGCTCGCCTGCTCAAAAAAGAAAATAGAAATCAATACAATTCAGGAAAAATCGAAAACGAATAGTATAATGAGCAAATCTGGGATAAATTTTTTTAACAAAGATTAACCTATAGTTCTCATGATAACTAGGAAGATTCAAGATGAAAAATATTACAGTTGGATGTTCAAGTCACCTGCGATGCTTGATATATTTCAGAAAACATTATGAAACGAAATGGAACAAATTACTCTCAGCTTGTTTGGTTATAAATACCAAGCATATACAGATAGATTTGTTTCAGAGCAAGTATAGCTCTTAACAATCACATTAAATGAAGCCAAAACAATTAACTGTAGAGAGGGCGAGTCTTTCCTCAGTTTGTGTACACAGAAATGATGAAAAATAATAGAAAAGAGTGGGGACATAACCCTTAAACCAACTTTCTCCAACTGCGCACGGGTTGAAGACTGGAGTACAAGTCTGGAAGAAAACTGACACTGTCATCTAAATCACAAACCAAATAATGAAGAAAGTTCACTCTCTTTTCTGTAGTGGCGAGCAAAAATGGTGCAGAACTGTGAATGCCCCTACTACGCACATAAAAAATGGTGCAAAATTCATCAAACTTTCAAATTCAGTGTCCAAGAACCAAACCAGAATAAAGGTTGTCCAAGGGCCCGTCTGGTAATGAAGAATCAGAGAATGTTTTCATGAATGACGTGAAAAGTTCAGAGAACAAAAACGCGTTTGGTAGCTTAGTTGAAAACTTAGTTCTGGTATGTGGCGTATGCAAAAATGGTGCAGAACTGTAAAGGCAAAAGACTAAATTGCCCCTGACTTTACGCACATAAAAAATGGTGCATAAATTCAATATATTCAGAGATTTTGTTGGGTTCTTGAGTCAAATCGATCAGTGTCCAGCTCTGCGTGTGATTCTTTGTTGGCAACCAAAATGTGAGGAACCAGAATAACAGGTTGGGTCCACTTACCTTCTGAAGAAGCTTCTTTCCATCAATAGCAACATAGTCAACGATAACAGGCTCTGAACCTTTGTGTTTGATGGATCTTGACTCATTTGTCACCTCATTATGAATGCTATACAATTCTTCATTGGATTTTATTGTCTGAAATTCCACATAGAATAGGATCAGTATACACATACGTACATATATGAACATATATAGGAACCTTCAGTTGCAGGAGCCAACTGTGCACATGTACAACTACATATAAAGTATTATTCAATTACCCGGACGTTAGCGTCCGGATTTTGTTTTGACACAAACACCGGTCACCAAGCAGAGGAGGCCAATCAACCGACCCTTGTAGCTTGTGGCTGCTGCCAAGTTTTTATCAATCTATTCCATTTTATTATTGCCTACACTACAAAGTTGCTTTAGTAATTTCCGTACAAGCTTAGATTTTCTGTTTTAACTATCGGGTGTTCTCCTCCACCCAAAACCCAAAATTTAAAACCTAAAACCTAAGCAAACAATTATCCAAGGAGAAAATTTATGTTTTATGTTTGTGTATATTATCAGCAAAACCAGAAATCACTTGGGCACTTAATTACCATCACAACCATTTCATTTTTATCAATGGACTGAGTTTTTCTATACGGTTTCCGATTTGTCTATTTTTTTTTTTCAGGGATCAAAATTGAGGAGGTATCTAAAGGATGATGGCTTTGGATCATCAAACTACATTATTGAGTAAACGGTATATCTATATCATCTCCAATTTTCGGTGATCCCAACTATCTGGGTTCGACATGATACAGAACAAGAAACACAGAGAAGAAAATAAAATTCCAGAAACGAATGCTAACCTGACCAACATAAGGAAGACCATCTGAATCGATCGAGGAATTCTTATTGATGTTACTTCTCCTAAAAAATTTCCGTGATCTATCTGACCTGCTCTTTTGATCAGACAAGTCAATTGTTTCTGTCTGAAAAAAACCATTATTAGGTGAGCAAGGGTATAAGTTAAAGAACAAGAAAACCACAACCATCAGTACAGACATTGACTTGGTATCAAGAAAAAAAAAGCAGATGAATATGAAGGAACTTCTAATAAAATTCCTGAAATTGCTTCGTAACAATGACTTTCAACAGTTAATATAGGGCACAACCATAAGTGCACATATACGAAATGCATAGGGCAACATGAATACAGGATTTTTCTAATACTCCAATTTATCAGACATGAAAGTTCGTCATGCTCTGCCTTTTCTTAACACATGAATACAGTATTTAAAAATTTAGGTCTAGCCTCCAATTTACTAGCTGAGTGATATTTAAGCATGAACATAACCACTAATACCATGACCAAAACAAAACCTACAGTATACTGATCCCATGAGGCACCTCAAAACAAATTAATAAAAAGCAGAGCATAATGCATACACTTGTAGGGAACTTTTACTAGTGGCATTTTAAGTAACAAAGAAGAAAGACTATTTATAGTAGCATCATAATACTGCCCGAAATAAAACCTGATAAATTAGTCCATGAAACATTCCACGATCCACAGATGACTTGTTTAAAATCATGGCATCCTCCATATCATACCTAGGTGTCATAAGAAAAAAAAAAAGGCAACTAATAAATGGTAAAAAAGAAAAGAAACAACTACAAATAAGCTTTATGTATCTAAATTTCTCACCCAGTATATGACAGTACAGCAACTATTGCATTTGTGCCTGTTGGATATTCATCAATGCAGTACTTCTTATATGCACTTGTACGAACAATGGGAGACTGAGGAGTCTGAGAATGCCCAAGTTTCCATTATAACAATGAACAGTGTGAGGGGGAAAAAAAGCATTAAAAAAGCACGATGAAGACAATAACTATAAAATAGTAATCAATTTAAATAAGAGAATTTGTCACTTCTATAAGGGCGCATGTCTCCCTTGCACAAGGAAGGTGCAGAGACTAGAAAACATTCACCATGCACCGACATTCATCAAGGGATGAAAAGACAGAAACTATGTACTAGTGAATGAAGTTTATTTAAATAAGAGAATTTGTCACTTCTACAACAAGTTTGGTCACATGCTTCCCTTGCACAAAAAGGTACACACACTAGAATATATTAACCATGAACCAACATTCATCCAGAGATGAACAGACAATTATGATGTAGTAGTGCATGAAGCCCACTTAAACAAGTGAGTTGCCACTTCTACAACAATATTAACTCACAGTCCCCACAATGAAATATTGGCAGGATAGAGCAGAAATTGTACAGGACCAGTCAAAGATTTAGTAGCGTGAACACAAAAAGAGACCATAATAAGATTGATAAGACAATTAATCACTGCGCAGTCCCTGACCAACTACGCGTTCATATATGAACTCAGTAACTTAAATTATCTCATATGATTTTGTACATACAATGAAATAACAAGATAAAAAGGAACCAACCTTAAGATGATACAGCTTTTGATCTGCACGATTGCAAAGTGCTTGTAAAGAGAAGGCCATTGTTTGTTTTGCCATCTATATAATTCAAAGACAAATAGAATGTAACAAACTGAGAGTAAGCAGATTCCAAAATATAGCAAGAGCTTTATACAACATAGAGCTTCCATTCAACAATGACCAAGGACAGACAGGAGGGTAAAACTAATAAGAACCTGACACTGGTACATATTTCGTGGGCTCTGATTATGATCTGACCAAGGTGTAAGACTAGCGACGACACTGAGCATTCCTGTTGGATGAATTTCTTCATGAGTTGCAGGGAAAGCATCTTTCCTTCCACCATCTCGACCGTCAGGACATCTTATTTCCATGAAAACCTAATGTCGCACATAGAAAACAGTTAGTCATACTATTGGTGCCCTAGCTGTAGCAATCAGGAAATGTACAAGATAATTGTTATCAAGGCAGGAAATACCTGTTCAAAGGGCCCAATAAGTTCAATATTTTGACCTTCATCAGAAGGAATTGAAATATTCTTAACTGGCCGAACAAATCTAGAAGGAGAAGTGAAAAGGTACAGACCAGGATATGCCCCACGCGAGCTTAAAGGTACATATCCCACTTCCAGATCATCAGGAATCTGAGATATATCATTTCAGAAATAAGATCAGGGACTGAGATTACAACGAAAAGCAAGGCTAAAAAAAAGTAGTAAACAAAAATAAATGAAGAACAAACCACTGAAGAAGCTGACACTTTCAGCCTCCTTAACTGAGCCACAACTTTCTCAACTACTTTGGAAGATATAGAACCAACAACACAGCCATCTAAAAGAACAGAAAGATTTGCAGGAGGACCAGCTTGAACCAGCTTTGGCACTGAAGATATCATTTGAAGCTCACTCAGAACAGTGAGAATAGACTCTCGGATATGCAAGAAGTTTCTAATATTTCCTTGTGCATCAAAGTAGGATGTAATTCCTGTCATAAATAAGATGGAATCAGTTATTGAGTGTTACATCCAAGACGAGTGTGGCAATAAACAATAACTTGGGAATATAACAGGCAAAGAACTAATAAACATCCACATGACATGAAGAAAAATAGTTTTGTAGCTTCGAAGTATGATATTACTCAGTTTTTTGTTTTTGGGAAAAAGAAACAGAAGTTTATTAAAGTAGGAAAGCTTTACAAAGAGTGGATAAGGACCCACAAATCCAACATTATAGAAGAAATCCTTAAAATCATCCAAAATCGATGCCCATAAAGCTGCCCTTTGTCCGTCGATGTCCTTGAGGCTTCTTCAGTTCTTCAGGGTCAACATAGGGATTAAGCTTTAATCGGTTCATAAACTTAAAAATGGTCTTCCATGACAGTTGAGAAAATAAGTTACTCTTGAGCTTATAAGCTGGCATTCATACCAGGCCTCAAGTGCTAACTAGAAAATATATCTGATCACAATAAGCAAAACTAATGCTCCAATTCCATCAATTTTTTTCCCTTTTCATTCCTTATATGTGTGACATAAATACGACTAGTAAGTTGATATTTAAGAAAATGTGAGTAAAGAATTGATCTTCTTCACTTTAGAACTTTAGTCCATGATCATCCATTTGATAAATAATATTAATTTAAACATTAGTTACCAAATTTTAAAAGAAAATTGAATACATCCCAGAAAGAAAAAGGGCCAAATATGTACTTACTACAAGTGGAAGTCATATGGTTCAACAAGCCACACGGCTCTCCATCAGGAGTATGCACCGGGCAAAGAAAACCCCAAGATCTGTAAAAAAAATAAAAATAAAAATAAAAACAAACAAACAAATATACATACATATTTAACGTGATTGAACCCAATTTTAATAATGAAGTCAACATGTCAGATCCTGAATAACCTCGCAAGAAAATACATACTCAGGTAGCAATTTCCGCACACTTGTGGTGCGAAGTCCAGCAAATGAAGCTCCTCGATGGACGGCACGAAAATGAGATAAGTAACGCAAATAATTAAGCCTCTCTGCCTGAACCGTTAAGCCTGCCCTCTAAGAAACAACACAGAAAATAAATGAGTCTTCAAATTTTATAGAGATAGCGTGATATTATATGTGAAATAATATTTTTCCCCATCTCTTCTTTGTCTCCCTCTATCTTGCTCGTCTCTTCGTTGCACTGATGTGATGCAAGAGAGTAAACATAAATGTTCAAGGACCTTTTTAAGACTATGCCCTTCAAAATCTACTCCCTGGAAAATCCCTGGAAATACACCCATTTTCCTCCCATCCAGCTTCAAATTAACATAGCGATTGTTTGGAATAACAGATTACTTCAGGTCACAAGTTTAGGACATATTTACGTATCGTTGCCCTATATAAAGAACTGTATTTTACTCCATTGATGCAATATACAGACTTTCCCTCTTACTTTGTCTCAATTTTCTTCTAACAATGATGTTAGCCAAACAGAGGCATTTCAGACAAACAATTAAAATGAGCAATTGATGTTTAGTTACAAAGTTAAGCTGTATTAGAAAAAGTTTACTGCTCAAACTAACCAAGAAAGCATATCTGATAGCCACAGGCATCAGTTGTACAATACAAGTACTCAAAATTTGAGCATTCAAAGAGCAAAAATAAAAGGTTTCAACGCAGTATTTATCTTTGCAGTTACCTGCCACTCTCAACACATAATATGAAATTGGACCCAAGCTTTTACTCTATAATAACCAACAGTCTATGATCGTATGTATAAAGCTTTTATTTTCTTTTGTAGTCAATTTATAAATAGAAGTTTTTTATAACGAACTCTAATTAGATGGGTCAAAATCATATAATCTTGATGATATTTACCATCAGGAATAAACAACGAATGGTGGTCATCGCTCCATGAAGACCATCCTCAACATAAAAGCCTCATGTCTTATAATCAAATCAATTGCCAACCTAGGAAGCTGCACCCTAGCACAGGGGTAGTGGAAAGCCCCTAGTTTAACAAGTGCCATACGTCAAAGTCAAAGCATGGCCTCAATATCATACAAATTTAACCTGGCTATAAATCAGTTGGGTGGTTGTTTGTAATACAGAAGAACGCAATTGTTTATCAAAACCATTATTCAAACAATGCTGTTTGCTTGGATAAGGAAAATCCAAACAAATATTAGCATTCCAAGTCTTAAATTTTCTGATCATTAGTCGTACAACCACCAACATGATTAAAAATTGGTACATTTCAAGTATTAAATATACCCTACTAATTTGAAGTTTGATGATAACACAACTTATCATTAAAAAATAATTCAGAACATCCTATGAACCATGAGCTTGTATAATCAACATATTACTTAGCTGGTTTAAAGAAGAATTAATTCATTATGTCAAAAAGATCCTGATAGGAGAAAAGCGGAAGGGAATGAATTTAGTACAAATGTATGACAAGGAAAACTTAAAGCATATAACCAAAAAGCCCATACCTGCTGCAAATCTAGACCTGATTGTGTAACAAGCCTTCCGGTTTTCAACATATTTTCAACAGCTAAACTAATGTGCTTTGAAGGATTTTTATCCAAAACCTTCTTTACATTTACTACTGCATTAACAGGATGCAAGTGTTAATTCATGTGAGAAAAAGAAGGCACATATCTTGATTTATAGAAGATATCTAAAAAAGCATCTTAGAGCACGTGCAAGTTGTGTAACACACAGCTGAAAAGAGAGAGGAACAGGAATAATTCAAGAATAATTTTAAACAAAATTTTCAATATAAGAAAGAAAACACATACAGCTGCAAAAATCAAAAGTCTTGCTTTTGTTGTTGATCTGATCTTGAAGAAGTTTTTTGGCCCTTTGCAACCAATCTTCTAGTTTTTCCTAGAAACATGATAAACGGTAAGTGAATAAAACCTGAACTCAAAGACAAATAAACTGTAATCTATTAATAATCAGATCTTAGTATTAGAAAGATGGACACATCACTAAATCCAATCAAAATCATTAAACGAAAGATAATTTGCCCCCAAATAAATATTGTTCGCAATAATGGGGCCAAAAAACCTATGTTCTAGCTGTAAGAAAAAACAAAAGTGAGAAGACAGGAATGGCTTTACAACATCAGACAGCTATGGTGGCATTTGTTCGTAGAAATGTAATATTCACGGGTATTGTACCATGTAGTCCTACCTTCCATTCGTTATGAAAGAATATGGTAAGAGTAATATATTGTCAGCTACGTGAACCCCAAAAAGGAGTGGCATCCAAACAAAAGCAAGAAACCCCGTCCCACAATAACTCAAAAAATTACTTACAGATAAATAACTGGTCAAGAACTTAAGGATATCAAATGGATGAATCATTGGATTTGATCATGCCTCAATTGCAATATTTTTAACTCCCAACTAAAAATCATTTGGCAGGAGATGGATTAGCCTTAACCAGGAAAACAATTTTATTTTGGTATTAACCACTAAATTGCTACATATTAAATAAACATATCAAAATATGCTATTTAGAAACATAGTACTTTACTAAACACATACATATTCCCGCACCCTAGACATGCTTAAAAACATAATTCAGTACACAATAATGCTCTGCACACTTACACTAGCAGAAAACCTAGACATCCTGGTGTGCACACCAGGCATCCAAACAGTTTTGCTTTCACCAGGGATTGGCACTATACAAACTACCACAAAAGCTTCCACACACAAAAAGTAACGTCTGAAAAATGACAATTTAATTTTCTACCTTGAGATATATGGTAATCAAGTGACCAGGGAGTAAGACTTCATGATTTTGCAAGGCATCTGGATTGTCTGGCAAGGATGTCTGATCCATAAGAGAAAAAAGCTTCTGCACCATAAATCTAGAGATACAAAATGTGAGAAGTGAAGCACAAAACCAGCGGAGAAGAAATACATTTTTCGTGATCAAAACTGTACATGTATCTATATATATATATATAGAGGGGGAGAGAGAGAGAGAGAGAGAGAGAAACCAACATGAGCAGATTGAATTTGTCAAACCCTTTATCAAGGTGAACAAATATGTAGTCCTCTAGAACAGCTTCTCCAACCTACATATTGAACAGTTAGCAGAAATAAGCAGCCAAACAAACCACACTACCAGTAAAGTAGTTTTCTTTTCCCCAATTCCTTTGGACAAAAGGAGAGGCAAAGTTCGCAGAACAGGACTTACCACAGAAAGATCACTTTCATCCTCCAGTCCACGCATAAGAGGTCGGAAGTGCCCTCCTGATTATGATAAAAGGGATCAATACAAATCACTAATATTATAAATCAAATCTGAAAGGCCATGATAAGACAATAGTAAGTACCAATGTGCTCTAGACATTGACGGCGAGTGATAAAGTCTCTCACTTCATCTAGAATAATGTGTGCCCGCTCACCCACAAGCTGAGTGCCAACATTACCCTTTCCTTTCTCATATTTCTTGACATCGCAACTCTCATCTTTCTCAACATAGCAACATGTCAAATTTTTATAAATTTCGTGATCAGTAGTGTCAATAAGAGCCTGTTAAGGACAATCAGGCGAGTTAGCAAAGAATATCTATTACACCACAACACTCCAAATATGTGATCACAGATGATGTATTAATAAATGTGTCAAGGAATTAAATATCCCTAATATATAGTATAAAATGATCACAATTAAAAAGTTGTCTTTGTGATCATGAAGCCATAAACAAGACCGGCAAATTTGTAATTCATCAACAAGAATTAATAATAAAATACCTGAACAAAATATAAAAGATTCACCTCTATCCATACAAAATATAAATCTTCTTGCAAATATAATCTCATTACATTTGTTTTTATCTCAGTCTCATACATTTGAAACCATCGCAATTAAAGTATAGAGAGAGAGAGAGAGAGAGATCAAAACAAAAATTAAAACACATAGATATTTTATTTTCTCCCAACTGGTGTGTTATGTGCAGGTGTGCTACTGAGAGTATGGATCATTAATTTCTTTTATACCCAGTAGCCTCACGTTTATGGGGTCCGCTGTTTAGGGAGGCAGGTTTATTGTGGGGGAACTATGTTTCATGTAGTGCATTGCTTGGAGAGATGTTTAAATTTTTTTGGAGGAAAGAAACAGGGAGAAGTTCTGGGAAGATGTGCTACATTGGCCTTTTTTTTTTTGGGGTAGTGTAAGGTGGAAAGGAATAGGAGAGTTTTTGATAATGGTAAGGATGATGAGATAGATCAGTTATGGGATCAGATTCGGTTTTGGGCATCCTTGTGGGCATATACTTTATCCGAATTTAGGGAGTTTACCCTTTATTTTATCTATTAGGATTGGAAAGCAGTATTGTAGGGACATTTGTTTCAGGTGCAATGTGGGAGTGAGGTGTCTTAGTTTTAAGATTCTGGCTGTTGCATTTTTGGTGAATTTCTTGTTCACCATTTGTACATATTGGTTTTTTAATATAATTGTTGTTTCTTATAAAATAAAATAAAACCATAACTAAGAGTCTTCAGTCTCAGGCATGACAATAGATAGTAATGCAAAAGATATAGCAAACAAAATGATGATATCCTATAAAACTAGTAAAAAATTACAAGATATGCACGTGATTGAGAAGGACTTCACCAAAAGTAAAAAATAAAGTATATTTGTAACAGTATCATCAAAAGCACCTTTAAGACAAGACCCACAGGAAGCAAGTATTCCCTCCCTTGTATCCTGCAAAGTTCAAATTATATAATATATACACTTCGTTGCAGCTCAATATAGCAAAACCAAAATTCTTCTCTAACCCGCTTACCAAAATCCAAGTCTTGCGCTATCATTACGAAGGTAGTACAATTTGACTGTTACTGAAGATTGATCTTCTCTTGCACACCTGGAATGACAGTAAAAGTAGAATCAAATTAATAAACTGCACAACTTTTCCAAAAGGAAGCTGCAACTGCAAACCATTGTTCCTTAAACAAACAGGAGACGGCAGTTCAAATCCATATATTCAATTTGAGTCTGCATCCATCATTCCACTTGTCAAATTGAATATGAATTTGATATATCCAATCTAATTATAAACCAATCAGAGTTTAATATAAATTTTTCATCATGCAATATATATTAATTATGCTTGCATTCATAGACAACATAATCTGCTACCCCATTTCATAAAATAGAAAAAGGAAAATAAAACAAAGGGGGCAGGGTGTTTCCTAAACTATAGGCAACTAAAACAGCAAAGCAAAAACCAAAGAGAACAAACGCAAAACAAAAACAAAAATTCATGACCAGACAAATCCTTAAACTCATAGGAAACTGAAGTCCATAAAGATGTTCAGAAACGAAATTTGTCCACAAATGATCCACATCCTCCCCCTAACACCCTAAAAAAAAATTCCTATATCTCCTTCCAAACAACCCAAATATTGCCAACACATCACATCTTCCAAGCACCATGCAATTGTCCTCCCTCCAAAAAACTTAGGTTTCTCACAAAGTAATGGATTACAAGGTTCTGGGACTGCCAACTCAATCTGAACTCCCTAAATAGCCTTATCCACAAAGAATGCCCCCACTGAGAATGGAGCATTAAATGACTCAAAGATTTAGCATCTCCTTTGCGCATTACACATGGGAGAAAGGCTCCAATATGGTTTCCTCCTCTGTTATAATACCTTGGTAAGAGTTAAGTACAGTTAAGCTAACTTTTAATAAATGATTTTAGCATTTTGATACAACATTGGTAAGACTTAAGGGGGTTTTCTTTTCACGTTTGGTACCAAAACTTTAACCCATGTCTCATTCCATAACCTGAACTTTAATTTGTCCCAACTAATCCCTAACCTAATTTTTGTGTACGTACCAACTTAAATGTTTCTGAATATTATCTCATGGGCAATTTTGGCACTTACATAGTGTATGTCATCTATGTCCTCAATGATAATGAGGAGAAAGACACAATTTCCATCAGATCTGTAACGTGTTTTTAAAGTTTGATTCAGAACTTATTAGACAAAAAGAAATAAAAATTGAAGGACCCAATTCAGACAAGTTATAGTTTAGGTCATAATTCAGGTACAAATAAATATACAGTAAATTTAGTTTTCCAGTATTCTACTAAATGACTATTATCGTATTAATTTTGCAATTGTTCTTCATTAAGTTAAATATTTTATGTCCTCACTAAGTGCAATGATTAAAAATCCAGTGGATGCTTGGATTGGGTCTCATTTCATAGAACTCACTAATTTCCATTCCAACTTCTATCTCTATTTTTCTGTTGTTTATTTCTGGAAATCTATTTTCCACGGTGATCTGGCACTTTTACAGCCGCTGGACAGCAGGATCACCCTGTCCCAAAGCCCTAGGGGCCCCAACCAAAACTACAGCTAGGCCTCCTATTGATAATAACAGAGAAACTAACAGAAGCCAAGCAACCACTCAGCCATTTCCTCCACCAATTACCAAAACCCTTTCATCTCCAGCACATGATCAAGGAAGGGCCCAATCCACACAGTCACAAGATTTCTCAAAAATCATCTTAAAAGCAACTCCTTCCTTCTTTCTAACTTGAAAGTCTTACACAACTTCATTGACAACTGCGCCAAAGTAGAAAAGAAATCTCTAACCAAAGCTCCTTGGGATTTGGAAATAGTCTCCTCCAAGCACTCCCTCAATCTCCTAGATAGCACTTTACAATAATCTTGTACAAGCTAGTGATCAACTTACAGGGCAGCAGTCCTTACCTTCAAATGATGGGTCTTCTCAGAAATCAAGCAGATAGAGGTTTGGTTAGTACAAGGCATTGACAACCCGGTTGTGAAAGGACTACTGAAAAACCTTCACCAAATCAGCCTTAACAACCTCCCAATCCTAAGAACCTTCAACAAACCATCCATAACAGGGGACTTATCACAGTCAAAGATGAATTGTTCATTGTGCTTGAATCCGGCATTCACAAGAAATTTAAATGATTAAGAGGTGGAGAAGTTGGCTTCATCATTTCACTTGATGGAAAGGGTTCATTTGACAACAGCCAGACCAGATTCAAGGGCTTGGAGAGTTGGATCTACACTTCTCTTGTAAATTTTTTTATAGATATCTTTGTGGAGATGACGATGGTCTCAATTTTTATCCAACGGGTTTGATATGGAAGGCAAAATTTCCCCCAAATGCCACAGTTTTGGCATGCCTGGCCGCACATATACATTAGAAGAGAAGACCAATTGTGTGCTGTCTCCAACTCCAAGCTGGTGTGCTACATGTAGCAGAATGGGGGAGAGTCAATCATGTCTTTCATCATTGTTCTGTGCAACAATAGGATGCTTCCCATCCTAAGGATTCTCCAGATGAAGAGCAACAGAAGAATTTTCAATTGTTCTGTCAGTCATTTTGAACCTCTGTCAACAGTCTCGGAGACTATAATATAACCCTAGCAGTCTAACCCCCAGGGGGGACCCCAACCAAAAGGTGATAGACCGATAGTGTGATTTTCTAGCTATCTCTTTGGGCCTCTATTTCTAATGTTTTTCCAAGGGCGTTACCTTTGCTGCCACTTTGTTAGACTGGATGGCAGATACCAGTTAAACCACTTTCTTTCCTATTTAGTTTTGAATTTGATGCAGATCTGTTTCCGTTCTGTTTTGTTTTAAAGAACTTGTCCATGGATTGTATAGTTTAAATCTGTGATTAACAAAAGTTTCTTTTTCTTATAAAAAGAAAAGAAAAACATATGACATTTCATAAACTAGGACTAACATTATTATTACTAATACCAGTAAATGAATTATAACAGAATGCCTCAAAACAACTTTATCATAAACGCACATATGTGTGGAATTTAGAGAGAGAACCAACCTTATTACAACTGCCTTATCAGTATATCCTTCCTTTCGATCACGAAATGAATTTCGCACCATACTCGTTGGCTGGAAGACAAAAAGACAATCGCATGAAGCAAGTTAATATCCTCCCCCAGAACTATCTTTGAATATCCATAAAAAATCATAACGTTAAAAAACTCTCAGTAAGGTACTTGCCAATTCCCATCATAATATTTTTCTATTTCTCTCAAGAGGTAATTGTGGGATACACAAAGGGGAGCAGCCTTCCCCCTCCAACCCCAAACCCCACCCACCCAAAAAAAATCTAGGTTGAACCCAAGACCTCTCCCCCTTTAATCAGGGAAGAGATACCACTTTGGCTACAAGGCTCATTATCTCTCACAAAACTTGCTGCATTACATCAGATGAAAAGGCTCACTTACATAATTCCTCTTTGGCAATATGACAAGCCGAACAACTCTCTCAAGCCCATTTAACACGAAGTAACTATAGCACGACAAAAATAAACCGTTATAAAAAAAGCAGAAAATGAACAGAAATCAAAATAAAAACAGACAGTGCAGCTAGTAAAGACATCTCACATGATGACACGATATGAAAAAGAGAAATCAAAATACTCACCCACCCATTTCTGATGACTCTTCTTTGCAAGAAACTAGCTTTTCAGGATTAGCACCTCTTAAGTGGCAAAGCTTTGACTGCACTTTACAAACCATCCATCAAGAACAAGACTAAAACAGAAGACTCCACAAAACATTTTGGTTAACATTTATTGCAGGGTTCACCAAATATCCAATTTTGGCCATCTTGCTCTTTTGAATCCCCTAATATCACTAGCCCTGCCCTTAAAACTATAAAAAAATTCTGTAAGTACCAATTAGAGGAGATTTAACCCCCAAAGGCACCCTCAATGCTTATTCTTAAACGGGAAGAGAAGCCAGCAGACCAGAAGGCGATTCGAATCAGATGCACCATATGAACACAGCATGTCTCGACAACCAAGTGGACTAAAATCACAAAGTGATGCATAACTTCATACCAATTTTTAGGTGAAATGACAAGAAACACCTTATGATATATAAATGATAAGAAACAGATTAGTAATCTCCAAGATTTTGGCATGGACTTCAGACAAAAATATATACGAGATTTATATAGATAGAAGGGCATACATTTTCGAATATGCTCAAAGAAATATATAACTGATGTACAATTATTGAAGGAGGTGTACAAGTAGTGAAGTGGGCATGACACCATATGAATATTAGCGTGCAAGACATAAATTGCTTAAATGTTTCACATCTACATTTAATTTGTCAGATTTTAATCTAGCACCTTGCTTAACTGCATGATCAAATATTCTGAAAACCACCCAGGAATATGAATACATACATCATTAACTAATCATGCAAACAAAACAAAATAAAAGACTTGATAAAGTTAAGGATCAAATACGAGAATACCGACCATTAGCATGATGGGAAGCTGCCCAAAATTGAAATTCTCTCTTATTGCGGGTCCATCATTATACTTAAAGTAAACATCTGCCATGAATTTCCCTGTGTAGGAAAGTTTAGCCTGTCTACACTGTTTAAACAACCACAACCCATTAATGCCTATAATGTACAGAATCATACATTCATACACATATACCTATATGAGTGTTTGACACTTACTTCGAAAGGAAGCAGCTTTCCACGGGCAGTTTTTGATTCTTCCTTTTGAGGTGGGAATAAAAAAGGTTTGCCAAACCAAAGTGAGATATGAGTCAAGAATAAACGCCATTCCTTTCAGTCTAACAATGCAATGATTAGCTTTGAACAAAATCACATGTAATTTCCATGAATTCAATCCAACGAAAGATTAAAAGCTACTAGCCTGCAAACAAAAAAAATGGAAAATAGAAGGTAAATAATAAAATTTGAAAAAGAAAAAAAGAAAGGATATTTGCTAGGCTTGTTCCGGTGGAAGAGTCGACGACTTCGATGGGCTTGATTTTATTGAGCATAGTCTCAAGACCAGCAGTGACAAAGTGATCGAATGACTCTATGTGGTGCCTGAAGAGCTCACGCACCGCCGCGTAGTCCTCCGACTCAGCCGATGGCTTCCCAAACATCTTCTTCATCTTCTCTTCTCTCTTCGACGCCATTCTGATTCTGTTGTGTGCTGTTCGTTAGCTCTGTTCAGTGAACAACTGAAGAAAGAAGCTGGATTTTTTTTTCTTGTTTTGTGTTTTTTGTTAAAGTCCTATGTTCGTCGAAACGTGTAAAATTGCAGTCGCGGAGGTTTTATTAGCGTTTTTAGGGTTTTATTAGGGTTTATAGTTTTTGGGTTGCTGTGTCGGTTTGTCATAGTCTGGTCGAGTTGGGCTTTTCTGTTAGCCCAACGTTCTGCGGCTGGGCTATGATGAGGGGATCTTGTGCTGGGGTTGAGGTAAGGGTTAATAGATTTAATTTTTTTTTTGTTGGGAGGGTTAAATACACAATTGGTCGGTGAGTTTAAGACCACACTGTATTTCCTAAAATTCACTATTTATATACATCTCATTATCAACAAGAGTAGTTAGAGGATTATTCATTGCTGGCTATTACACGAAACTCTATTGTCCCCTTTAGATCTTTTACTTTTCAAGAGTTATTACTAGTATAAAGAATTTAACATTTTTTCGTTTAATATTTTGTATTATACAGGCATGTACAAATTTTTCATTAATACTTCCTTTTTTCATACATGTCTTAAAGAACTTGTAAAATACAAATTTTTTAAAAAGCAAATATACAATACATGTACGTACTTATTTTTCATCTTTAATATAAGTGTCATTTATAAAATTTTCAATAATACACACATAATTCATGTATTATATTATACACATAATTTTTCACATATTATTGCATAAAAATAATATATATTCAATTATTTAAATAAATCCTATTAAAATATTATATAGTAGCCGAACTTTTCAATTCCAAAGAGTTAAGTGAGAAAATTTCGGTTTTAGAGTGTAAAGTGATAAATTAAGACTCTATATAGCCGTGCGGATACTCTTTTAAAAAAATTTAAAATAAGAAATAAAAATCGGCTTTTTAAAAAAAAATTAATAAAAAGTACAGTGGCACGGCTATTCTAGAGTTTTTATTTTTTAATAAATAGTATAGCCGCACGGCT
Organism: Prunus mume; assembly: GCF_029339155.1. NCBI lineage: Eukaryota > Viridiplantae > Streptophyta > Magnoliopsida > Rosales > Rosaceae > Prunus > Prunus mume. The sequence goes on along the minus strand of NC_142699.1, from coordinate 1,240,429 downwards.
AAACTGCAGGTACTTTTCCATAAACTCCCCTTAATTTTCTTTCTTCCTTGGATGATCCACGGCTAATTAATTTCCACTATTTACTTCTTTTTTATAATGTCAATTAGCAACTATCAATAGCGGATTTCTATCTATTTTGGGTGAAGGGTGAATTATTTTTGAAAACTAGGTAAAAGTTACTCCATTTTCGGTTTGAATAGGTGACCGTTTTGTATGGGAAAGAGGCAGCCAAGAACCTATAGCTTCCATGTATTTCCCGCCAATATCGCTTCAGCCTCTCTCTCTCTCTCTCTCTCTCTCCATCTTGGTGGTGCTGGCCAACTCCCTTCTGTTTCTCCCCCAAAAACAAAGTAAAAAAGAAATAATTCCCTTCCTCAGGTGCGATTGAACTTGACTCTTCATGTCCTGATATCATGTCAGTTCTGTTAAATTTTTCATCCAAGAATAATCATTATAATGAAATAAATTTTCTGCGTTTTTCTTTTTTCTGGTAGTGAAAATTTTGATATCTTGTAGATGTTATTATGTATGTATGAATTGCTTGATGAATTTCTCATCTTTCTCTGAATGTTCTAATGGCCTCCTGTTTCTGAGCATTTGAGGAGACAGATACCATAAGTGGTGATGACAGTTAGTATGCCTGCTTGTGTCGATATAGAAGAAAGATTCACAGAACAGGAACTTAGTGTCTATAACACAGATTGGAAGTTTAGGGTAAGGACATGTTTTGCTTGAGTTAAAGTATAGGGTTCTGGTACAGTTTATCTGTTTTAGACTTGAATTATCATGAAACATTAGCACAACTATTAATTAAATCAGACTCTCAAAGAGCATGGCTACGTCTGTTAGTACTAATACATGAAGAATGGATGCTGTGCTTTACACAAGATTTTATTCATTTGCTTTAAACACATAACATGGGCAAAATGGATCATTTTCCTTTATTCATTTGACTCATCTGTCATTTCTTAGAGGGGTGGCGTTGTCTTGCTGACTTTCTCCCAATTTTATGTTTATTAGTCACAAAGTTGCTCGCTGAAGTATTGAGTATACTAACCAACTAGATGAGGACTTTGAAAATTGTTTTTTAATTATTAAAAGAAGAAAAAAAAACTATGATTCTTATTTATAGCCTAATCATAAAGCAAAAAGTATAGTTCTTGCATCTACAGTATTTCAGTTTGTTTTCTCATTTTCTGGAAAGATTTGTGATGTCTTGCTTGCTTCTGGTCATTGATGGAAATCAGTTAGGTAACATCTGTTGCACATGTGCTTGTCTGTAATGCAAATGTTCATTTGTACTTTTATAACTGTTCTTATGTGTATGCAATATGTATGTGCTGAGGAAATGGTTTTGTCTGATCTAATTTGGTTCTTATTTCTGATATTGATCAGGGAGCTTTATTAAATCAGTTGAGCAAACTTGTTGCCTCCAAGAAATTATATTAAATGGACACGGAGAGAAGGAAATCATGCTTCAACTTGCCTAACTGCTTGATTATGATGAAGATGGTAGTTTATTCTCAGATATGAGTTTTACTGAGGTTCATGGGCTTTCCGGTCCAGATGTGTCCTACTTAAGTGACTAGGGGGAAGAGTTCTCCTTTATAAGTGGTTATTCTTACGATGATCTTAGATTTTGATTGGTGATGATATTATGGGCCTATAGTTAGCAATTGTGAGATGAATTAATAATTACTATATAGGAAAATACAAAATCATTTTGTGTTTTCGAGTTCACCTGTCAAAATGGGTAATGACAGTAGTGATTGCCAAGAGAGTGATGAGGCTGGGAGTTCTAAAGAACATGTTATCTTGCATGGTGAACTGGATTTGTGGATTATAGAAGCTAAATCTCTTCCAAATATGGATTTAACTTCAGAAAGAATGAGACGGTGTTTTACCATGTTTGGAACTTGCTCTGCTCCCTTTGGGAATAGACCTGCTAAAACAGCTTCAGGCAGACATCCAACGATTACAAGTGATCCTTATGTGTCTGTTTGCCTAGCAGGGGCTACTGTAGCTCAAACCAGAGTAATTTCAAACTGTGAGAATCCTTCGTGGGAAGAACATTTTTGTGTTCCTGTTGCTCACCCTGTTGCGAAGGTGGAGTTTCATGTGAAAGATAATGATGTTCTCGGGGCTGAACTTATTGGCGTAGTGGAGATATCTATTGACAAAATCATTTCAGGAAAGCCAATGAATGATTGGTTTCCAGTCATTGGCAATCACGGGAACTGTTTAAAACCTTTTCCTGAATTGCATGTTTCTCTTCAGTTTAAGCCAGTTGGAGGTAACCCTTTATATAAAAATGGTGTTGGTGCTGGGCCGGAATATAATGGAGTTCCTAATACATATTTTCCTCTTCGCAAAGGAGGGAGTGTCACTTTATATCAAGATGCTCATGTACCTAACGATATGCTACCAGACATTGTACTAGATGGTGGAAAAAAATTTCAGCAAAGAAAGTGCTGGGAAGAAATATGCCATGCCATTTTGGAAGCTCAGCACCTTATATATATTATAGGCTGGTCTGTGTACCACCGTGTTAAGCTTGTAAGGGAGCCAACAAAGCCACTGCCTTCTGGAGGAGAGTTGACGCTTGGGGAGTTGTTGAAATACAAGTCACAAGAAGGGATTCGCGTTGTTATGTTGATTTGGGATGATAAAACTTCACATGACAAATTTCTTTTAAAAACAGTAATTCCCTGACACGGTGACACCTGAAACTTGGCAAATATTACTTGTTGAAAATTTACTATTATTCCTCTTTTAAAATGCAAAAGAGTTTGCGGTTTCCACAATACCAAGGACTTGGATTTTAAATTGTCACAGTAATGGATACAACAAAAGTTTTCATAAGCTCCTTTATGTCACTCCCTACTTTTTGTGCAAAGAAGGGTGTTTGAAAAGTTTGAAAGAAAAATATGGTCATATATATCAAATTACCACAGCAGCTTTGGCATTTGCTTTCTCATTTTATAAATAGGACACATAAGATAGGCTGCTAAAGTTCTTTTGAAGGTTATTACCATTTTTCTTTGAAATATAATGATGCATCTTGGTCATTATTTTCACGTAGATTCCTAATGGCTTACATAATCATTCTTGTTGTCGGACAATTTAGCAGAATGCTGCATGCATGACTAATGTTAATTCTAGAATCCATTTTATTGATGATGATAGCTTGAATGCAGGAAGGTGTCATGCAGACCCATGATGAGGAAACCAAAAAGTTTTTCAGACATTCCAGTGTCCATTGTGTGCTTTCTCCTCGTTATGCAAGCAATAAGCTCAGTATTTTCAAGCAACAGGTCTGGAACATCTCTATTTTAGATCTACACTCATCTCTATTTTACCACCCTTTGTTATTGCAGTTGCTCATTTAAATGGATTGCTCTAGTGCAGGTTGTGGGAACCCTTTTTACACATCATCAGAAGTGTGTGCTTCTTGACACAGCTTCTGGGAATAATCGGAAACTAACCGCTTTCATTGGTGGTCTGGATTTGTGTGACGGAAGATATGACACGCCCGAGCACAGGCTCTTTAAGGATCTTAACACGGTGTTTGAAAATGATATTCATAATCCTGCATTTCCTGTAAGTGGTTATAGTACCTGTATACAACTCTCTGCATTCTTGATCTTAATGCATGGTAAGATTTGTACTGATGCAGTTCTCTTTATTCTTCTCTCCTTTTTCAGTTTGTCACAATAAATGACCAATGTTTATTGTTTGCCATTTCTCGTTTCTCTAAATTACTTTTGATTATTTTCCATAAAAAAAAGTACTTTGGTATAATATTGTTTGGACATACACATGGTGAACTATAAATTGTTATTTTTTTTTTTTACTGAAATTTTATTGTATTAATTTCAAAATTCAAGGCATGTCTGACAACCATTTATTTCAACTTGTTTATCTCATAACCTTGAACCTAGCGATAGACCACAATTACACTCTGTTGAAGCTTTTATCCAAATAAAGTTGGTCTGTAAGAGACGAAACATATAGAAAATGGAATGGATCCCTGATGATGAAAATTAGATTGGTAGCACTTGCCAAGATTCAATCTCAATAATGATAATACTATTTATACCTATTGACTGTGTAAACTCTATTTGATTTGCACACAAAGTTATGTATTGAAATCAGAAGTTTGAAAGAAGAGAAGGAGCATAAGAATGGAAAAAAGAAAGAAAGAAAAACATAGACTATCCAATAAAAATACTTGAACTCTCATGAATATTTTTGTACCATAATTGCACCTGAAATGATTGCCGGTGTGCTCTTACAGCAGTTACAATGATGACATTAGCCTTATTGTATGATGGCATCTATGTGTTTGTTTTCAATAATGTTTCAAAGTGAAATGTCCAATAGAATATGACTTCATTTTAAAAATATATATAGATTATGATTTTCATGATTTATAGTGCCTGGTATGATGTTTGATGTGGGAGCAATTCCGTCTCACTAGAATATTCACTCAAGATTCCTTCGTCTTCTCTACTTCTCTTTCTCCCTGCAAAACAAATCGGAGTAAAATGACCACACCAGGGGGGTTTTGGCCAAAGGCCCTCCGATGCCTATGTTAGGTTGGGTGTTTTAAGGAAAACCGGGTGACTGGAGCCGTGTGTGGTGGCTGGAGCCTTGTGTGAGAGAGAGAAAGAAAATGGCAGCTAGGTTTTGTAAGGGATAACTTATGCAGAGTTTGAGTAGGAATTCAGACGTACCTCAATCTTTGTGCGTAGCCAAGTATTTATAAGGGGATTCGAAGGCTAGGCTTTCGGATTTGGTGAGGTTGGTGTAGTTGGTGTAGTTGGTGTAGTTGGTGAGGTTGGTGTGGTTTGTGAGGTTGGTGTATTTAGGGATTAGGGATTTAACCAAATCCCTAATTAAGGCGAGGATCAAATACATCCAAGTTGAATTAGGTAACAGCCCAATTAATTCAAGTAACTCCCAATTAGGTTAGGTAATTCCCAATTAGGTCAAATAATTCCCAAATTGATTGGCTTAATTATTTGACCTAGGGTGAGATATTTTGCTTCCATATTTGACAATATCACCTTACTGTACTTCAAATTGTGTGTGAATTTTTGTCTATGCATGGCTTGACAGCAACCGTGCTAGATGGCTGCCCGTCCACATTGCCATGAATTAATAATGTGGCCTGTCCATTTAAGGCTTGGGTTCTACTATCAGATTATTCTTCATATAACTTTTTCTCTTCTGTTTTTGTTTGTATCTTTGTGCTACTACTGATGATGGGTTCAGTTTGCATCTCTTTAGTTGTCTATCTCATAAGTGGTCTTCCTTTTGTTGAACAAAATCCTCCTTTTGCTGAACAAAATGATAAATATAAGTAGAACTTCGCAATTTCAAATATAATGTTTTGACAGTTCTATTTTTTGTAACATGTACAGCCTAACACTTGTGGCCCAAGGGAACCGTGGCATGATTTACACTGTAAAATTGAGGGTCCTGCTGCATATGATATATTGACAAATTTTGAACAAAGATGGAGGAAAGCCAAAAAGCGCGACTTCAAGATTAAAAAGGTCACTAATAGGCATGATGACGCCTTGATAAGGCTAGACCGTGTTTCATGGATAGTCTCTCCATCATCTGGTCGTGATGGGGATCAAAACGTACGTGTTAGCAGTGAAGAAGACCGTGAGAACTGGCATGTTCAGGTAGGGAAGCAAAAGTTTCAGTGATTACAGCTTAATCGTACAACTCATTTCAATGAAAACTTTACACAGATTGGTCAGTTTTGACTCTTGTTTGATAGGTATTCAGGTCCATTGATTCGGGATCGGTGAAGGGATTTCCGAAGGGTGTTCAGGATGCTGAAGCTCAGGTTAGCAGAACTAGCTTTATTCGTATGTATTCCTCATAGAGTTTTCTATTTATTATTCTTTTTACTCGAGATTATGGAGTTAACTGCCAACTTGATTAGTTAGTCCTACCAGGCTTTTTGTTCATTAATCATAAACAGACAGGTCAACTTTTAGAGCATGCTATCTGCGTTTAGAGCTTTCATCAAATTTGTGCAACCAAAAAAAAAAACTCCTTTTAATCTGGGTTTCTCTTCTTGCAGAATCTTATTTGTGGAAAGAATTTGAAAATAGATAAGAGCATCCATGTTGCATATATTAAAGCAATAAGATCAGCGCAGCGCTTTATATACATAGAGAACCAGTATTTTGTTGGATCTTCGTACTGCTGGCCATCCTACAAAAATGCTGGTAAATTACAGCTTAGTTGCTGATGCTGTTATGATTACACTTTCAACTACTAATATCTGGTTGCTTCAGTACGTCATCCTTTTTAATACACCGACATTCATGTTATTTACATTGTTCATATTTTTCCCTCTCATTTTTCATTATATAGATTGTTACATTACCGTCAAAGTATATGTGTCAACACTCTGATTTTCTACGTAGAGAGAACTTTCTCCTGGCTCATATAGATACATTGTGAGTTCAATTTGCTACATAGTTCAATTTGCATATCTGAAGATGCAAATTGAAATACCTTCTGATGTTGCAGATGCTAAATCCAAATATTCTTAGCATCTTTTATTTGAAATTAATGTCCTTTGAATGTACAGTTTTTCGTTCTCTTTAAATATTTTGCAATATCGCCACCACATTTTTTGGACATGTGTTTGAGATCTTGGTGTTATAACAGGCGCAGATAACTTGGTCCCAATGGAACTGGCCCTGAAAATTGCCAGCAAAATCAAAGCAAATGAGCGTTTCTCTGTGTATATAGTAATACCTATGTGGCCAGAGGGCGTGCCAACAGCCTCGGCTGTTCAGGAAATTTTATACTGGCAGGTTAGACCATTCTATCGTTTGTAACACTGCAAAAAACTCCTTAATCTCTTTACCTTTAAAATGTGTAAAATAAAAAAAAGTTGTCAACCATTCTTTCTTACTTTGTAGAGCAAGGTTCATACTTTAGAATGTATAGAAAGGTTCATATTTTGTATGCCTTGAATGATATGGTAATTTTTGTTAGCTTGATATGTATTGCTGGCCTATTCCCTAACAACTTAAATTTTTGAGGTATAGTGGTTGTCTAAATCTATTTTACCACAGGCACAGACAATGGGTATGATGTACCAGGTCATTTCAAAGGCCCTTGAAGATGCAGGCCTTTTTGATCAGTATCATCCACAGGATTTTTTGAACTTTTACTGCCTTGGTCAGCGTGAAGCCCCATCTTCAACTTCATCCCAAACTAATCAGCCAACCGATAATCGTGGACTGGTATACTTATTTCTCCATTCTGGTAAACCAGTAGTTAATATTTTATTGCACACCAAATGCATTATGCATAGACAGGTTCTGAATTCTGATGGCTTTAAGATCAAACGAAAAGCCATTAATGTGTTTCTCTCTCTCTCTCTGTCTCTCTCTCTCTCTCTCTCTCTCTCTCTCTCGTTAACAGGCATTAGCCCAAAAGTTTCGCCGGTTTATGATTTATGTTCATGCCAAAGGGATGATTGTTGATGATGAATATGTAATCATGGGATCTGCAAACATTAACCAAAGATCAATGGATGGTTCAAGGGACACAGAAATTGCTATGGGTGCTTACCAACCACACCATACATGGGCAGCTGAAAAGAATCTTCATCCACATGGCCAGGTTTGAAACCCTTCAGCAACTCTAATTACTCAGTAGAATGTCCAAAATGCAACTTCAAAACTAGTTTTAAATCTATGCATGCATTCCTTCCCATATTGATTAAAAGCAACTTTGGTTTGATTGGATGCAGGTATATGGCTACCGAATGTCTCTCTGGGCTGAGCACCTTGGTGGACTTGAGGAGACTTATCAAGATCCTGAGAGCCTTGAATGTGTTAAGCATGTCAGCGAGATTGCCAAACAGAACTGGAAAGCATTTGTGTCTGAGGAGCATAAGGAGATGAAGGGACACTTGATGCAGTACCCAGTTCAGATTGGCAGAGACGGACAAGTCAGTTCATTGCCGGGATACGAATCATTTCCTGATGTTGGTGGTAAAATTCTTGGAGCACCCACCAACCTTCCCGATGCTCTAACAACATAACCAGTTAATTAAGACTTGCAAAGCAAGCTTTAACATATGAGTTCCAACATGTTAAAAAACACATGCATGTGTGATGTACAGTGTGGTTAGTTTCAAAGGGAAATTTTGCTTCCATATAAATTCAGACTGCCCAACTTTAACATGCCTTTATGCCAAGGCTGCTTTAACATATCCACAAAATTTTGCTGTACATTTTCTGCACTTCCATTTTTGTTGAAGAATGTAAGGTCTCATATTTTTGTCATTTTGTACATAAATAATATCCTAGTATTATTAATAAAAATCTATATATATATATATATATATATAGTCAAAAGGCCTTAAAATTGGAACATTCAAAATTTCACATTTACCCTTGGTTAATGAAAATACTAAAACATAAGACACTTTATTAAATAAGGATAAAACAATACATTCACAATCTATTAAAAAAAATTAAAAAAACATATACTGCAGTTGTCCATATTAAAAAGAAATTTACAAAGAGGATCATATCTAAGACTTTGGGTCATATCTGTTGATGCTCTTTTTGGGAGGTCAACTTAAATAGAGGTGGAATGGTGGATGATGGGTGAAAGTGAGGACCTCCAGCATGTGTGTAAAGATTTGGGCAAGCGATGGGCAAGCGATAAATATAAAGAAGACAAGATATACGTGGTTCATCTTAATGAATAGGTTACGTTCACGAAGAAGTATGTTCTCATTATCATAATATATGTTTACATTTGTACAAGGGGTTGGACCTAAATATAAAGATAAAAATGGGGAAGCCCATGATTAAAGATAAAGCTCATCCCATGGATTCAGAAAGAGAGTCCAAGGCCCAAGGGTCAAGATCCAAGACCCTTTTCTAAGTGGAGAGTGGTCTTCTTTTATAGGTGAGGAGGAGTCTTCACTTTTTGTAGTTTTTCGATGTGGGACTCCTCTTACTTTGCTTAGAGTTGTGACTTGTGGTAATGCTTCTTTGGCTAAGGTGATGACCTCCCAAAGCATGGCACGTGGATGATTTAGCCAAGCTAGTTGCTCGGTCAGTTACGGTACCAACAGTAGTCCCCAAAGTTCGCGAGTAAAAAGTACTTCTTGATTGGAGACTTGTAATTTTAAGTGCACTGGCCGAGCAATACTACAGAAGTTGTATAGTGCACTACCCATAGTTCCCCAAGTCCCCAAGTAAGAAGGACATTGAAGGGAGAGAACTTGGCACGAGGTGCCGAAGGTTAAGGGGTTGCCGAAGGCACAGAGTTGTGTGTCGCAGGGTAAAGTGCTGAAGGTATCGCTTGCTCCGAATGATGGAGGGGTGCCGAATGATAAAGCTTGTAGAACAACCTCAAGTCCCCATATTTTTACTCTTCAAAGAAGTGTCGAACGGCACTTTGAATTGAGATGTGCTGATTGGTGGCAGATATTGGTCCACATGCAATCCTCAATAAAAGCCAAGCGAGATGGTCTCTTAGGCAAGCATGGTATACTTGGGGCTTTATGATTGCCTGGAGATAAAAATCACATGTTTTTTTATTGTCGTTCAGCAATTGCAGATGAGGTGGTGTTTGGTGATGTGCATAAGATTTGCTTCAGATGTAGCTTGTCTAAGATACTTGGATTTGGTTGTGCCGAAAAGAGTTTGGGCATTGGGTGTTGTACAGTACTTCCAACTAGTTGTTTGTCTCCTTGAAGCGAACCACGTGGGCTTTGGGTACCCAATATTTTGCCAAAGACGTGTAGAAAGAATATACAAGGGCCCCCAAACTTTCTTCTTCAAAGAGGTGCCGAATGGCACTTTGAATTGATATGGTGGTTTGGCCATGCAAGCCATGCATGACATGAAAAAGGTAGCTACATTCTGAATGGCTAATAGATTAGTGGACTTGTACCATTCATGTCGGCAAATGGGAATAAAATAAAGACACAAGATAAGAATTGGAGATCTTATCTTTTGGGAGCCCACTCATCGATATTCATCAAAGGTGCCGAACCGTAGGGCAGGTAAAGGAGAGCTAGGGTGGCCCACATATTTCCTCTTCTTCTGGACTATTTTATTGCAAGGATTCATCTTCTGCATCACTCTTGTCGAACAACAAGTTAGGTGATGTTGATTGTAGGGCTGCCGAAGGGCACTTAAGAAGGAGAGAACGACAGAAGTCTTTTGTGTCAATTCCCACAGACAGCGCCAAACTGTTGATGGTGGATGATGGGTGAAGGTGAGGACCTCTAGCATGTGTGTAAATATTTGAACAGACAAGATATACGTGGTTCATCCTTAATGAATGAACTACGTCCACTTAGAAGTATGTTCTCATTATCATAATATATGTTTATATTTGTACAAGGGGTTGGACCCAAATATAAAGATAAGAATGGGGAAGCCCATGATTAAAGATAAAGCTTATCCTATGGATCCAGAAGAGAGTCCAAGGCCCAAGGGTCAAAGATCCCATATCCTTTTCTAAATGGAGAGTGGTCTTCTTTTATAGGTGAGGGGGAGTCTTCACTTCTTGTAATTTTTCGATGTGGGACTCCTCTTGCTTTGCTTAGAGTTGTGACTTGTAGTAATGCTTCTTTGGCTAAAATGATGACCTCTCAAAGCATGGTACGTGGATGATTTAGTCAAACGCTAGTTGCTCGGTCAGTTACGGTACCAACAGTAGTCCATATTAAAAAGAAATTTACAAAGAGGATCATATCTAAGACTTTGGGTCATATCTAAGACAGTTTAATAACGAAGAAGAAAGAAGAGGTTGAAGTCAATGTTCAAACACCTTCCGTTCTTCTGACCGCATAGCGCAGTGGATTAGCGCGTCTGACTTCGGATGAGAAGGTCGTGGGTTCGACTCCCACTGTAGTCGATTTTATTTTTAGAAGGAGGAAATCTTTGAACACTGACTTCTGGAAATTGAAGTTTCAGGTTGTTTTTTTCCTATTATTTTTGGTTTCTGTGAAGACTGGGGAAGACTAGAGGTAAGAAATGGAACATCTTGTGCTGTGGGTTTTATGTTGATATTTTTCTTTTCTTCAATTAAGCTCAACTATTGTCTTAGGGAGGCACAACTGTCAATTTTACATGATGCAAAATTTCAATCAATTTCGGTAATTAAGCACACAAATTTTAATTTGTTTCTGTCTTTATAATGGGAACTTGAAGTCTTCTGGTACGTTTATCTTTCAGGTTGATTGTGGGGCTTTACACATTCTGGGTAAAAATGGCTTCCATGGAACAACCCTCACCTCTGAAGCGGCGTGAGGCTTCTGCATCAAGAGAAGATGATAAACTTATCATTACTCCTTTAGGAGCTGGTAATGAAGTCGGCCGCTCTTGTGTGTATATGTCCTACAAAGGGAAAACTGTGTTGGTATGCCATTAACACAAATGCATTATCTTTTTTTGAGTATTGAATCTAGAGTTATTCTTCTTCTCTCTCTTTATTCTAATATTTTTTTTTTCTCATGTTTCTTGCTTTTGTGATTTTGGTTTACCTTCCCATGAATGATAGTTTGATTGTGGAATTCACCTCGCATATTCGGGCATGGCTGCTTTGCCGTACTTTGATGAGATTGATCCTTCCACAATTGATGTCCTCCTCATTAGTCAGTATGTTTTTTTGTTCATTATTTATTTATTTTTATCGTATGCTTAAGTCATAGCATCAATACTGCAATGTCCTTGCTTCTCCTGCAGCTCTAGTATTTTATTTGTTAATTGCTTATGAAATGATAAAACCATCAGACATGACCCGTTTGGTCAAAATGTTTCTTATTTTAATTGAACGAGCTAACCATTTAAGTGTTTACTCTGGTTGAGTAGAACTTTGTTTTTCTTTCTCTCTGACTAATTTCTTAGAGTTTTAAGAGATGAATTTTAATAGGAAAACTGCTTTGTGCTTATTTCCTTGATTTTCTTATCAGTTGAAAACATTGTATCTAATGTAGGAAAAGTAGCTCAATTACCAAATTTACACAGAACTAAATGTCCAATACCAACTATTTACAACAAAGAGCTTTTACACCAAAATGATGTAGGATAAAATAGATAACACCAAGCAATATTCCAGAAGAAGTGATGGTTTGTTAAGAGAAAAAAAGTTATGTCTGAAGTTGAATTAATGGCCAATCAAGGGAATCGGTTTTGGTTTTGAAGTTCTTAAGCTGGAATAGGTTATTATGTGTTCAAGGTTTGGAAAGAGGCGAAAACTGAAAAGGTTTTATTTAGATTTGGGTAGCAGAAAACCTAGACTTGGTGACAGCTGTTTGTGGTGTCAATGCAATCACACTAATGCAGGAATTGAAATAAAAAAAGAGGAAGGGAAAAAAACACAATTGTTAGGAATCTTTCATCCAAAATTTTTTTTTGTTAAGAATCCCTTGTGGCCAGAGTTGCATGAAATAATGTTCAAATATGGCCTTATACCTTGGTAATTGTTGAAACTCATTTTCCATTAGAAAAAAGAGAGTTAAATTTAAGGTGCTTAGATTCCCGAATTCTTATAGGACTGGACTTTCAAATAGGTATATTTCAGCATATGATGAATAGGTATGTCTGCCGATATTGAATATGACTTTGTATGTAGGTTGAGTGATACTGAAAAGATTACTTTTTTTAAAATATGGATTTAATGTACGCGAGCTTTTTAAGATGTGATTATTTTAATAAATTTATTGAATATTATTGAAGGAAAAAGTCAAATAATATATCATGAATTCTTCTCATGTTTTTATTTACATGTGATATTGTCTGGAATTTCATTTTCTTACCATTTTCCCTTGTCTATTATGTCTCCATGATCAATAATTCCTTCTGAAATATTGCTGCTAAGAGGGGTGTGGTCCCCCTCCCCCTTAATTCTCAGATTTACATATTTTACATTACAAAAGATACAACACATAAAAAATACTAGTAGTAATTGGCATTAGAATCGAAGTGGATCAGCAGTTCACAAAAGATACATCCCTCATCCTACAGTTGATAGAAAACCACAAACAAAATAAACGAGAAAATATCCAACCAAACCTGCAGAAAACATAACAAAAGCCACCAAAACAACAATCAGGAAATCGAAAGGTTCCCTTCTTAGGGCCAGTTGTACTATGCTCTTCTTGACAATCACATAAAGATTTTTTGTAACATGTAAGAAGTCTTGCACCATGCACAATCACATTGTATTCTACACATTGGACTTCTTTTTTTCTTTGGCAACATGGTTATAGATGTGTCTGATTTCACCTTTTGCTGCCACAGTCATGTGTGGAAGTGTTACCTCATTATTGTAGACTCTTCATCCAATTGTACTAATATTGGTCATACTTTTTGCTTGCAGTTTTCACTTGGATCATGCTGCTTCCCTACCTTACTTTCTTGAGAAGGTTTTCACTTTCTGAATGAATAAATATATAATTAGTTTGTATTTTATTTTCCAGGGAGCTAATAGCTCTATAACTTTTGATAGACCACGTTCAAGGGCCGAGTCTTTATGACTTATGCAACAAAGGCCATCTACAAGTTGCTTTTGACGGATTATGTGAAAGTGAGCAAAGTTTCAGTTGAAGATATGTTGTTTGATGAGCAGGACATAAATGCCTCAATGGATAAAATTGAGGTTTGTTGTCTTCCCATGACCTGTGTGTTTATTGCCACCAGTTTTTGTTCCCAACTGAACCTCCTTGTCACAGATTTATATTAAATTTGAGTTATGTTGTTTCTAATGATGTATGTTTGAACCAACCAAAATTTTCCAGCATTACAGCTTGTAGTTGTGGCTGTGTTTCATAGGGGATGTATGTTTTCTATCTGCCAAAATTCCAAGTGATTTGTGCAGAAAAAGTAGTGCTTTCAAGAATCTGAGTTCAGTCGACATTTGTTGATCCGGTTAATATTTTAGTTTGGTGCAGGCCAGTTGGTGATATTAGTACTTTGAATTGGTTAACATTTTGGTCATTGATAGACTCAACCTCACCATCTTTACATCATTATCCATTTATCTCTATTCAGTACAGTCTTAATCTGAATACTGGTTTTCGATCCTTAATCCTTTACACCCAACAAGACATGAATGATTTTCTCATGATTATTGTCTAACACTGTATGATAATTGTAGGTTATTGATTTCCATCAAACAGTAGAGGTTGAGGGCATTCGATTTTGGTGCTATTCTGCTGGTCATGTCCTTGGTGCTGCTATGTTTATGGTTGATATTGCCGGCATTAGAGTCCTCTACACTGGTGATTATTCACGTGAAGAAGACCGGCATCTTCGTGCTGCTGAGACCCCACAGTTCTCGCCTGATGTGTGCATTATTGAATCCACGTATGGTGTACAGCACCATCAACCCCGGCACATCAGAGAGAAGCGATTCACTGATGTTATCCATTCAACCATCTCTCAAGGGGGTCGTGTCTTAATTCCTGCTTATGCACTTGGCCGTGCCCAAGAACTTCTCCTGATCCTTGATGAGTATTGGGCAAGCCATCCTGAGCTCCAAAATATTCCTATTTATTATGCTTCCCCACTTGCAAAAAGATGTCTATCTGTATATGAGACATACACCCTTTCCATGAACGATAGAATCCGCAATGCAAAGTCAAATCCCTTCATATTCAAGTACGTATCACCACTAAAGAGCATTGAAAATTTCAAAGATGTAGGCCCGTCAGTGGTGATGGCAAGCCCTGGTGGTCTTCAGAGTGGGCTGTCAAGGCAGCTATTTGATAAGTGGTGCTCTGATAAGAAAAATGCATGTGTTATTCCAGGTTTTGTGGTTGAAGGGACACTAGCTAAAACAATCATCAATGAACCGAAGGAGGTAACTCTTATGAATGGACTCAGTGCTCCTCTCAACATGCAGGTCCATTACATTTCATTCTCTGCTCATGCAGACTCTGTTCAGACAACTGCATTTTTGGAAGAGCTGAGGCCCCTAATATAATCCTTGTTCATGGAGAAGCTAATGAGATGGGGAGGCTCAAACAGAAGCTGATGACCCAGTTTGCTGATCGTAACACCAAAATCCTCACCCCAAAGAATTGCCAGTCTGTTGAAATGTATTTTAACTCACAGAAAATGGCAAAAGCTATTGGAAGGCTTGCTGAGAAGACCCCTGAAGTTGGTGAAAGTGTCAGCGGTTTACTGGTAAAAAAAGGCTTTAGTTATCAAATAATGGCTTCTGATGATCTTCATGTCTTCTCACAGCTGTGCACAGCAAATGTCAGACAACGGATTACTATCCCGTTTGCTAGTGGCTTTATTGTGATAAAACACCGGCTTAGCCAAATATATGAGAGTGTAGAGTCTTCAGTGGATGAGGAATCTGGAGTGCCAACATTGCGAGTGCATGATCAGGTGACGGTGATGCAGGATACAGATAAACACATTTCAGTACATTGGTCGTCAGATCCTATAAGTGACATGGTGTCAGACTCCATTGTGGCTCTTATTTTGAATATCAACCGAGAAGTCCCCAAGGTAGTTGTTGAATCAGAGGACCTAAAAACTGAGGAAGAGAACAGGAAGAAGGTGGAAAAGGTCATTCATGCACTTCTTGTATCACTCTTTGGGGATGTGAAGCCTGGAGAAAATGGGAAACTCGTAATTAGGGTTGATGGGAATGTGGCACAGCTTGATAAACAGAGTGGGGATGTTGAGAGTGAAAATGAAGGTCTGAAGGAAAGAGTAAAGGCAGCATTTCGTCGAATCCAAAGTGCAGTGAAGCCAATCCCTCTTTCTGCAACTTAGCTGCATTGCTTCGATGTTTACGTTGCTGTATTTTGAGTTACTTTTGAATTTTGTAAGCTAACAGATGAATATTAAACCCATGTATATAAGTTATAACAGCTAGACACTTCAATTCAAAGGATTGGGAACCCTAGTATTATTAATAAAAATCTATATAGATAAAGTCAGAAGACCTTGAAATTGGAACATTCAAAATTTCACATTTACCCTTGGTTAATGAAAATACTAAAACATAAGACACTTTATTAAATAAGGATAAAACAATACATTCACAATCTATTAAAATTATTAAAAAAAAACATTTACCGCAGTTGTCTATATTAAAAAGAAATTTTCAAAGAGGATCCGGAGGAAACAAAGTGGGATACATGTTTTGGTAAAATTATATGAGTTTTTTCCTTACCCCTAGTTTAATAATGAAGAAAAAAGGAAGAGATTAAATTTAATTTTCAAACAACCTCCATACGGACCGCATAGCGCAGTGGATTAGCGCGTCTGACTTCGGATCAGAAGGTCGTGGGTTCGACTCCCACTGTGGTCGATTTCTTTTTTAAAAGGCTTTTATTTATTTTTGAAAAATAAGGAATAGCATGGAGGCCTGAAGCTTACGGTCCCACAGCGACTAGGAGCTGTAATTTCTCTCTCTCTCTCTCTCTCTCTCACTCTCACTTTCTAGGGTTTTAGCTCTCTCTGCATTCTCAGAAATCTTTGAACACTGACTCTCTCTCTCTCATTTTACTCCCATCTAGCTGTAATTCAGCTCAACTTTTGTCTTAGGGAGGCCCAACTGTTAATTTTACATGATGCAAAATTTCAATTTGTTTCTGTTTTTTGTTGTTGTTGTGGATAAACATATTTCAATTTGGGTATATAAGCACCTGTATGAATGGCTTTATCTACTTATTGTAATTGAAAATTGAAGTCTTCTGCTACGTTTATCTTTCAGGTTGATTGCAGGGCTTTACACATTCTTGGTAAAAATGGCTTCCATGGCACAACCTTCACCTCTGAAGCGGCGTGAGGCTTCTGCATCAAGAGAAGATGATAAACTTATCATAACTCCTTTAGGGGCCGGTAATGAAGTCGGCCGGTCTTGTGTGTACATGTCCTACAAAGGGAAAACTGTGTTGGTATGCCATTAACACAAATGCATTATCATTTTTTGAGTATTGAATCTAGAATTCTTCTTCTTCACTCTTTTGACTCTAATTTTTTTTTTTCTTCTTTCTTGCTTTTGTGATTTTGGGTCACCTTCCCATGAATGATAGTTTGATTGTGGAATTCACCCCGCATATTCGGGCATGGCTGCTTTGCCATACTTTGATGAGATTGATCCTTCCACAATTGATGTCCTCCTCATTACTCAGTATGTTTTTTTCTTCATTTTTTATTTATTTGATCGTATGCTTAACTCATAAGTCATAGCATCAATAAAGTTTCTATTAAAAAAAAAGAAGTCATAGCATCAATACTGCAACGTCCTTGCTTCCCCTGCAGCTATAGTATTTTATGTGTCAGTTGCTTGTGAAATGATAAAACCATCAGACATGACCCATTGGGTCAAAATATTTCTTATTTTAATTGAATGAGCTAACCATTTAAGTGTTTATTCTGGTTGAGGAGAACTTACTTTGCCTTTCTTTCTCTCTGACTAATTTTTCAGAGTTTTAAGAGATAAATTTTAATAGGAAAACTGCTTTGTGCTTAGGGCCAGTTGTACTATGCCCTTCTTGAAAATCATGTAAAGAATTTTTGTAATATGTAAGAAGTCATGAACCATGCACAATCACATTGTATTCTACACATCAGACTTTTTTATATATTTGGCAACATGGTTATAGATGTGCCTGATTTCACCTGTTGCTGCCAAATTCATATGCAGAAGTGTCCTAATATTCTGATGATTTCTCTTAGTTTGTATAAATAAATTTTATGATACCTCATTATTGTAGACTCTTCATATTAGGTCATACTTTTTGCCTGCAGCTTTCACTTGGATCATGCTGCTTCCCTACCTTACTTTCTTGAGAAGGTTTTCACTCCCTGAATAAATAATTATATAATTAGTTTGTATTTTATTTTCCAGGGAACTGATATCTCTATAACTTTTGATAGACCACATTCAAAGGCCGAGTCTTTATGACTTATGCAACAAAGGCCATCTACAAGTTGCTTTTGACGGATTATGTGAAAGTGAGCAAAGTTTCAGTTGAAGATATGTTGTTTGATGAGCAGGACATAAATGCCTCAATGGATAAAATTGAGGTTTGTTGTCTTCCCATGACCTATGTGTTCATTGCCACCAGTTTTTGTTCCCAACTGAACCTTGCTGTCACAGATTGTACTAAATTTGAGTTATGTTGTATTCAATGATGCATGTTTGAACCAACCAACACTTTCCAGCATTACAGCTTGTAGTAGTGGCTGTGTTTCATAGGTGATGTATGTTTTCTCTTTGCCAAAATTCCCAGTGATTTGTGCAGAAAAAGTAGTGTTTTCAAGAATCTGAGATATATGTTATGTGTTTCAATCGGCATTTGTTGACCTGGTTAATATTTCAGTTTGGTGCAGGCCAGTTGGCGATATTAGTACTTTGAATTGGTTAACATTTTGCTCATTGATGGACTCTCAACCTCACCATCTTCACATCATTATCCATTTATCTTTGTTTAGTAGTCTTAATCTGAATACTGGTGTTGGATCCTTACTCCTTTACACCCAAAAAGACATGAATGATTTTCTCATGATTCTTGTCTAACAGTGTATGGTAATTGTAGGTTATTGATTTCCATCAAACAGTAGAGGTTGAGGGCATTCGATTTTGGTGCTACACTGCCGGTCATGTCCTTGGTGCTGCTATGTTTATGGTTGATATTGCGGGTGTTAGAGTCCTCTACACTGGTGACTATTCACGTGAAGAAGACCGGCATCTCCGTGCTGCTGAGACCCCACAGTTCTCCCCTGATGTATGCATTATTGAATCCACATATGGTGTCCAGCACCATCAACCTCGGCACATCAGAGAGAAGCGATTCACTGATGTTATCCATTCAACCATCTCTCAAGGGGGTCGTGTCTTAATTCCTGCTTTTGCACTTGGCCGTGCTCAAGAACTTCTCCTGATCCTTGATGAGTATTGGGCAAACCATCCTGAGCTCCAAAATATTCCTATTTATTATGCTTCCCCACTTGCAAAAAGATGTTTATCTGTATATGAGACATACACCCTTTCCATGAACGATAGGATCCGCAATGCAAAGTCGAATCCCTTCATATTCAAGTACATATCACCACTAAAGAGCATTGAAAATTTCAAAGATGTAGGCCCGTCGGTGGTGATGGCAAGCCCTAGTGGTCTTCAGAGTGGGCTGTCAAGGCAGCTATTTGATAAGTGGTGCTCTGATAAGAAAAATGCTTGTGTTATTCCAGGTTATGTGGTTGAAGGGACACTAGCTAAGACAATCATCAATGAACCAAAGGAGGTAACTCTCATGAATGGACTCAGTGCTCCTCTCAACATGCAGGTCCATTACATTTCATTCTCTGCTCATGCAGACTCTGTTCAGACAACTGCATTTTTGGAAGAGCTGAGGCCCCCTAATATAATCCTTGTTCATGGAGAAGCTAATGAGATGGGGAGGCTCAAACAGAAGCTGATGACCCAGTTTGCTGATCGTAACACCAAAATCCTCACCCCAAAGAATTGCCAGTCTGTTGAAATGTATTTTAACTCACAGAAAATGGCAAAAGCTATTGGAAGGCTTGCTGAGAAGACCCCTAAAGTTGGTGAAAGTGTCAGCGGTTTACTGGTAAAAAAAGGCTTTGGTTACCAAATAATGGCTTCTGATGATCTTCATGTCTTCTCACAGCTGTGCACAGCAAATGTCACTCAACGGATTACTATCCCATTTGCTAGTGGCTTTACTGTGATAAAACACCGGCTTAGCCAAATATATGAGAGTGTAGAGTCTTCAGTGGATGAGGAATCTGGAGTGCCAACATTGCGAGTGCATGATCGGGTGATGGTGAAGCAGGATACAGATAAACACATTTCACTACATTGGTCGTCAGATCCTATAAGTGACATGGTGTCAGACTCCATTGTGGCTCTTATTTTGAATATCAACCGAGAAGTACCCAAGGTAGTTGTTGAATCAGAGGACGTAAAAACTGAGGAAGAGAACGGGAAGAAGGTGGAAAAGGTCATTCATGCACTTCTTGTATCACTCTTTGGGGATGTGAAGCCTGGAGAAAATGGGAAACTAGTGATTAGGGTTGATGGGAATGTGGCACAGCTTGATAAACAGAGTGGGGATGTTGAGAGTGAAAATGAAGGTCTCAAGGAAAAAGTAAAGGTGGCATTTCGTCGAATCCAAAGTGCAGTGAAGCCAATCCCTCTCTCTGCAACTTAGCTGCGCTGCTTCGATGTTTACATTGCTGTATTTTGAGTTACTTTTGAATTTTGTAAGCTAACAGATGAATACTGAACAGTGAACAGTAACAACTACCAAATGACAAATGCAGTAACTGATTGATGTGTCAATCTACTTGGACTAGTCTTCTGTTTAGATGTTTACAATGTTTTGACCTTCCTGGCTGCTTCTTTTTGATGAATGAGTACCCAAATTTTATTACATATTGCTTCGTTGAGTCAAGTAGCAGCTGACATCTGCAAATATTTTTGAAGTAAATTTAGGTTTTAGCCAAAAAAAAAATTTCATTTTTGGAAAAAGCCAAAGCTTTTCAAAAAAGACAGAAAAGCCTCTCAACTTTCAAATCAAAGACATGCAAATGTAAAGGATTCCTTAGGAAATCCAAAAATAAATAAGGGCAATTTTGTCCATTTTGGCTTCTTTTACAAAATTTCTCTCTCCTTTTTGTTTTTCCAAAGTCTTCCGTTTTGTCATTTTTTACATAAATAATATATGAAACTAAATTCAAGTTACAACAGCTAGACACTTCAATTCAAAGGATTGGAATAATCTTAAAATTGAAGCATTCAAAATTTCACATTTACCCTTGGTTAATGAAAATGCTAAAACATAAGACACGTTATTAAATAAGGATAAAACAATACATTCACAATCTATTAAAATTTTATAAAACATTTACCGCAGTTGTCCTCTTCTTTCTTCTAAGATAGTTTAATTATAAGAATGAAGAAAAAACGAAGAGGTTAAAAGCAAATTTTAAACGGTTTCCTCTTATCTGACCGCATAGCGCAGTGGATTAGCGCGTCTGACTTCGGATCAGAAGGTCGTGGGTTCGACTCCCACTGTGGTCGATTAAATTTTTTAAAAGGTTTTTATTTTTATTTTTGAAAAATAAGGAAGAAGTCTGAAGCTTACGGTCCCACAGCGACTAGGAGCTGTAATTTTCCGCTCTCTCACTCTCCCCTTATAGGGTTTTAGCTCTCTCTCTGCATTCTCAGAAATCTTTGAACACTGATTTCTCTCTCTCATTTTTCTCTCTGCTTTATACTAAATCTTAGGTTCCCTTCTCTTTTTTGGTTTTTTCCTATTATTTTTGGTTTCTGTGAAGATTGGGGAAGACTAAAGGTAAGAAATGGAACATCTTGTGTTGTGGGTTTTATGTTGTTATTTTTCTTTTCTTCAATTAAGCTCAACTATTGTCTTAGGGAGGAGGCACAACTGTTAATTTTACAGGATGCAAAATTTCAGTCAATTTCGGTAATTAAGCACCCAAATTTTAATTTGTTTGCGTCTTTATAATGGGAACTGGTACGTTTATCTTTCAGGTTGATTGGAGGGCTTTACACATTCTGGGTAAAAATGGCTTCCATGGCACAACCCTCACCTCTGAAGCGGCGTGAGGCTTCTGCATCAAGAGAAGATGATAAACTTATCATAACTCCTTTAGGAGCTGGTAATGAAGTCGGCCGCTCTTGTGTGTATATGTCCTACAAAGGGAAAACTGTGTTGGTATGCCATTAACACAAATGCATTATCTTTTTTTTGAGTATTGAATCTAGAGTTATTATTCTTTACTCTAATTTTTTTTCTCTCTTCTTTCTTGCTTTTGTGATTTTGGGTCACCTTCCAATGAATGATAGTTTGATTGTGGAATTCACCCCGCATATTCGGGCATGGCTGCTTTGCCGTACTTTGATGAGATTGATCCTTCCATAATTGATGTCCTCCTCATTACTCAGTATGTTTTTTTTCCTTTTTATTTTATTTTATCGTATGCTTAACTCATAAGTCATAGCATCAATACTGCAATGTCCTTGCTTCTCCTGCCGCTCTAGTATTTTATGTGTCAGTTGCTTATGAAATGATAAAACCATCAGACATGACCCATTGGGTCAAAATATTTCTTATTTTAATTGAATGAGCTAACCATTTAAGTGTTTACTCTGGTTGAGTAGAACTTTGTTTTTCTTTCTCTCTGACTAATTTCTTAGAGTTTTAAGAGATGAATTTTAATAGGAAAACTGCTTTGTGCTTATTTCCTTGATTTTCTTATCAGTTGAAAAGATTATATCTAATGTAGGACAAGTAGCTCAAATACCAAATTTACACAGAACTAAATGTCCAATACCAACTATTTACAACAAAGAGCTTTTACACCAAAATGATGTAGGATGAAATAGATAACACCAAGCAATATTCCAGAAGAAGTGATGGTTTGTTAAGAGAAAAAAAGTTATGTCTGAAGTTGAATTAATGGCCAATCAAGGGAATCGGTTTTGGTTTTGAAGTTCTTAAGCTGGAATAGGTTATTATGCGTTCAAGGTTTGGAAAGAGGCGAAAACTGAAAAGGTTTTGTTTAGATTTGGGTAGCAGAAAACCTAGACTTGGTGACAGCTGTTTGTGGTGTCAATGCAATCACACTAATGCAGGAATTGAAATAAATAAATAAAATAAAAAACACAATTGTTAGGAATCTTTCGTCCAAAAAAAAATGTTAAGTATCACTTGTGACCATAGTTGCATGACATAATGTTCAAATATGGCCTTATACCTTGGTAATTGTTGAACTTATTTTCCATTAGAAAAAAGAGAGTTAAATTTAAGGTGCTTAGATTCCCAAATTCTTATAGGACTGGACTTTCAAATAGGCATATTTCAGCATATGATGAATAGGTATGTCTGCCGATATTGAATATGGCTTTGTATGTAGGTTGAGTGATCCTGAAAAGATTGGATATTGTACAAGAAGGATATCTTAGCAAAAATAATTACTTTTTTTTTTTTTAAGATATGGATTTTATGTACGCGAGCTCTTTAAGATGTGATTATTTTCAGAAATGTATTGAATATTGTTGAAGGTAAAAGTCAAATAATATGTCATGAATTCTTCTCATGTTTTTATTTAAAAGTGATATTGTCTCCATGATCAATAATTCCGTGTGGTCCCCTTCCCCCTTAATTCTCTGATTAACATATTTTACATTACAAAAGATACAACACATAAAAAATACTAGTAGTAATTGGCATTAGAATCAAAGTGGACCAGCAGTGCAAAAAAGATGCTAATAGTAAATGGGGAATACAATTGAAGTGGACCAGCAGTGCACAAAAGATACATCCCTGATCCTACAGTTGATAGAAAACCACAAACAAAATAAACGAGCAAATATCCAACTTTGCAGAAAACATAACAAAGGCCACCAAAACAACAATCAGGAAATTGAAAGGTTCTCTTCTTAGGGCCAGTTGTACTATGCTCTTCTCGACAATCACATAAAGATTTTTTGTAAACATGTAAGAAGTCATGCACCATACACAATCACATTGTATTCTACACATCAGACTTCTTTCTGTTTTTTTGTTTTTTTGTTTTTTTTCATTTGGCAACATGGTTATAGATGTGTCTGGTTTCACCTTTTGCTGCCAAAGTCATATGTGGAAGTGTTACCTCATTATTGTATTCATCCAATTGTACTAATGTTAGGTCATACTTTTTGCTTGCAGTTTTCACTTGGATCATGCTGCTTCCCTACCTTACTTTCTTGAGAAGGTTTTCACTTTCTGAATGAATAAATATATAATTAGTTTGTATTTTATTTTCCAGGGAACTAATATCTCTATAACTTTTGATAGACCACATTCAAAGGCCGAGTCTTTATGACTTATGCAACAAAGGCCATCTACAAGTTGCTTTTGACGGATTATGTGAAAGTGAGCAAAGTTTCAGTTGAAGATATGTTGTTTGATGAGCAGGACATAAATGCCTCAATGGATAAAATTGAGGTTTGTTGTCTTCCCATGACCAATGTGTTTATTGCCACTGGTTTTTGTTCCCAACTGAACTTCCCTATCACAGATTTATACTAAATTTGAGTTATGTTGTTTCTAATGATGTATGTTTGAACCAACCAAAATTTTCCAGCATCACAGCTTGTAGTTGTGGCTGTGTTTCATAGGGATGTATATTTTCTCTTTGCCAAAATTCCAAGTGATTTGTGCAGAAAAAGTAGTGCTTTCAAGGATCTGAGTTCAGTCAGCATTTGTTGACCTGGTTAATATTTCAGTTTGGTGCAGGCCAGTTGGCGATATTAGTACTTTGAATTGGTTAACATTTTGCTCATTGATGGACTCTCAACCTCACCATCTTTACATCATTATCCGTTTATCTTTATTTAGTAGTCTTAATCTGAATACTGGTGTTGGATCCTTACTCCTTTACACCCAACAATACATGAATGATTTTCTCATGATTATTGTCTAACAGTGTATGGTAATTGTAGGTTATTGATTTCCATCAAACAGTAGAGGTTGAGGGCATTCGATTTTGGTGCTATACTGCTGGTCATGTCCTTGGTGCTGCTATGTTTATGGTTGATATTGCTGGCGTTAGAGTCCTCTACACTGGTGATTATTCACGTGAAGAAGACCGGCATCTCCGTGCTGCTGAGACCCCACAGTTCTCGCCTGATATATGCATTATTGAATCCACGTATGGTGTACAGCACCATCAGCCTCGGCACATCAGAGAGAAGCGATTCACTGATGTTATCCATTCAACCGTCTCTCAAGGGGGTCGTGTCTTAATTCCTGCTTTTGCACTTGGCCGTGCCCAAGAACTTCTCCTGATCCTTGATGAGTATTGGGCCAACCATCCTGAGCTCCAAAATATTCCTATTTATTATGCTTCCCCACTTGCAAAAAGATGTTTATCTGTATATGAGACATACACCCTTTCCATGAACGATAGGATCCGCAATGCGAAGTCAAATCCCTTCATATTCAAGTACGTATCACCACTAAAGAGCATTGAAAATTTCAAAGATGTAGGCCCGTCAGTGGTGATGGCAAGCCCTGGTGGTCTTCAGAGTGGGCTGTCAAGGCAGCTATTTGATATGTGGTGCTCTGATAAGAAAAATGCATGTGTTATTCCAGGGTATGTGGTTGAAGGGACACTGGCTAAAACAATCATCAATGAACCGAAGGAGGTAACTCTTATGAATGGACTCAGTGCTCCTCTCAACATGCAGGTCCATTACATTTCATTCTCTGCTCATGCAGACTCTGTTCAGACAACTGCATTTTTGGAAGAGCTGAGGCCTCCTAATATAATCCTTGTTCATGGAGAAGCTAATGAGATGGGGAGGCTCAAACAGAAGCTGATGACCCAGTTTGCTGATCGTAACACCAAAATCCTCACCCCAAAGAATTGTCAGTCTGTTGAAATGTATTTTAACTCACAGAAAATGGCAAAAGCTATTGGAAGGCTTGCTGAGAAGACCCCTGAAGTTGGTGAAAGTGTCAGCGGTTTACTGGTAAAAAAAGGCTTCAGTTATCAAATAATGGCTTCTGATGATCTTCATGTCTTCTCACAGCTGTGCACAGCAAATGTCACTCAACGAATTACCATCCCATTTGCTAGTGGCTTCACTGTGATTAAACACCGGCTAAGGCAAATATATGAGAGTGTAGAGTCTTCAGTGGATGAGGAATCTGGGGTGCCAACATTGCGAGTGCATGATCGGGTGACGGTGAAGCAGGATACAGATAAACACATTTCAGTACATTGGTCATCAGATCCTATAAGTGACATGGTTTCAGACTCCATTGTGGCTCTTATTTTGAATATCAACCGAGAAGTACCCAAGGTAGTTGTTGAATCTGAGGATGTAAAAACTGAGGAAGAGAATGGGAAGAAGGTGGAAAAGGTCATTCATGCCCTTCTTGTATCACTCTTTGGGGATGTGAAGCCTGGAGAAAATGGGAAACTAGTGATTAGTGTTGATGGGAATGTGGCACAGCTTGATAAACAGAGTGGGGATGTTGAGAGTGAAAATGAAGGTCTGAAGGAAAGAGTAAAGGCGGCATTTCGTCGAATCCAAAGTGCGGTGAAGCCAATCCCTCTTTCTGCAACTTAGCTGCAGTGCTTCGATGTTTTTGTTTCTGTATTTTGAGTTACTTTTGAATTTTGTAAGCTAACAGATGAATACTGAACAGTGAGCAGTAACACTACCAATTGACAAATGCAGTAACTGTTTCCTTCCGTTGATCATCGATGTGTCAATCTACTTGGCTAGTTTTCTGTTTAGATGTTTACAGTTTTTTGACCTTCGTGGTTGTTTCTTTTTAATGAACGAGTACCCAAATTTTATTACATGGTGCTTAGCTGAGATCTGCAAATGTCTTTGATTGGCACTGCAAATAATCTCATAATCGACATCCGTTGGCAATTTTACTTTTACATTGGTTTTTTATCGGGGAAACATTTTCACTTTCACTTTGAGCAGGCAACAAGAGATGGTTTTTTTTTTGTCTTTTACAATAGGAGATGGTTGTATTGTACGCCATACAAAGTATGTTTCAAAAGTAATAAATTATTCTGCCCATATTTTCTATATATAATTTTTGCCTTATACCTCCAATGAAAGTACTAATTTCAAGCATTCATCATGTTTCTTTGGATCAATTTCTGAGAACGGATAATTCCTTGCTTGATTGAATTTTAACCTTGCAGAGAAAATCCGGATGTACGTTAATTTTCAAGAAAAAGGGCTCATGAAATAAAAATTGAATGGGGAAAAGAAATGTATTCCATCCAAAAGTTTTAGCCTAGTTTCGTGGTGGAAGTGATTTTTTGGTTTTTCTTTTCAAATGGAATACGTGAACAAATAATTAGTTTTAATGGCACATCTGGACAAGTATTATGAAGAAAAAAATATTCATTTATGTAAAAACTCATAACTAACATGTTAAGAGTACATACAGCTAATTTCGTATGGTGAAAGTTATACACAAATAATACATGAGAAGGGTTTCACAATTTCTACAATTGAATATGAATTTGAACATGGAACAATATCACGCACGCATCCTCCTCCGACTGGCCTACAAGAAGAGAATAGCAAACTACATAAATAGGTATTGCATCATTTTCAGAGCACTCAAGTAGAGATGCTTCATAAGACTCAATAGGAAGTTTTAGATTTAACAATAGTTAGTGAACAACTCCGGTAATTTTTTTAATGTAGCAGAAAACCAGTTTTGACTTTGATGTTATTCATCACAGAATTTGACCAAATACAAAATTCAAGGTGACTTGGTAATGCAGCAAAACAGTAGCAACAAAGTCGTACTATGGCTAATTGTCTTCTATGCACGGTTACTATTTAAGTAGAGCAATTATATACGAAGAAATATTGTAAGAGAACTCAATGGCATCTGTCCGACTCAGAACCATTATATGCACGTCAGCTTTTCTGTTCTTTTTCTGGGCCTTCTTAGAAAAAAACAAAGACAATAAAGGTAGTGATGACAGGCCATACTTACTATGCCTTGCTTTCGAGCAAGTGTAAATACAAGATAACATATATAAAACTTTTAGAACACTAGCCATATAGGGGGTGTAACCCAAGACAAGAACTCAGGTGCATGGTGAATGCTCTTAAGTACTACCACTCGAACTACACGCCTCTTCCAAGACAACATTCTACTAGTAAAGCAGTCAACAACACATGATTAACATACAGAGCACTCAGCAGACTACATAGTATGTTGACAGACTAAATGGTTGACACATTCTTTGTTACAGAGCTTAAAGCATAATGCCACTCGATGGAATTGTCAGGATAACTAAACAGCGATGACAAATTAATAAGACATGGAAAAACAACTTGTGGTAAAGAGGCTTAGAAGACTTGTAATAATTCATTTCACAAGGAACTAACAGGAGCAACACCCCTCTCCCGAAAAAAGAAAGAAAAACCAAATATAGAAATCAATAGGAAGTCAGCAAAAGTGCAGACAACTAACAGCTTAACAGCCAGGGAACACCAGCAGTAACTTCAACACAAACAACACCAGCCCAAACTTTTTTATTTTGATTGGAAACACAAATATTTTATTTAGAATCTATAAACTAAAGTACAACAACAGTGTTCAAGCTGTCCACTAAAGTACAAACAATATCCATAACCAGACAGCTCTTTCCAAACATCAGAAGGTATAAATAAATAAAAGAATACAAGTTTATAATAACAGAACCCCCGGAAAATAATAAGCTATGGAAGCAAAAAATGAATTAATTGAAAAAAGAAAAAAAAAGCTCTAGAGCTTCAAATCAGGGTTACTCAACCTATCTGGCTTCTATACATAACCTCATCATTTTAAGTTTCCTAATCCCCCACCTGAAACTTTAACTAAAATCCAAAACTCAGGGCTTCATTTCAATCACATACCTTTTCTACCTGGTTTCAAATAAGTACTGCAAACTCTGGCGCCCTAATCTCATGCTTGGTGAGACTCCACTGTTTCTCCACGGTGAAAAATTACTTATATATGCCCAAAAGAAGATAAGACTGAAGGATTCTGTAGGCAATCAAGAGTCTGATCTGGAAGTTGTGAACGATGAGAGCAGACCTGCAGCCTGGGCAGGTAGAATATCACCAAATGTCGACATGGCGGCTGCTGATCTATCCTTGAATATGCCCACTTGCCCATCTGTTAGCATTGATCCCAGTTTCAATGTGCTCTCTCCAAATATGCTTCTAGCCTGCCAATTACAAGGAACATCATATTCACAACCTGGCTATCCAAATATGGCAAACAAGTGGATAACCAGAAAAAATAATCCATATAAATCCTATATGCAGTAGACTCGCAAATCAAAATCAAGTTGACACAAAAGAGTAAAAATTGTATACCATACCACTCAAGTCTGGATGGTCTTAAACAATATTCACACATAAGAAGTTTATGAGAATTTTGTATCTAAAATCAGCATATTGCCATCACTCCCAAACTATAAACTTTGGATTATCATCAATAGACCTGGCAACATACTGTGTTTTAGCATGTTCGTATTGTGTGGAAATATACTAAACCCAAACACGGCCCAAGAATAACATAAACAAAATATAATATATTGCCATAAAAACTGTGTCCAACACATTATACATCAGATACAACAATCCAAAACACGTTAAAGAAATACAACCCAAAAAAATTTATACTCTGAAGAGTTTTTTAAGCATCTATCATGAAGAAAACATGTCACTAACACATTAACCTGTTTCACCAATGGCACTGACTGAACCTTTGAGATAAGGTGTCATCATAAGTTAACCCATTACAGATCCGAACTGAAAAGACCCCACCAGAAAACTTAACTTTTAGTTCATGTCAGTGTTGTGCTATTGTCCCATGTATGACTTCGCCAAGTCTAATAATGCCATTAAAAATTTACATCTCAAACAACATATGCATTCCTATTCCAATATGAAATCAATACTTGTTTAAATGCAACTACGAAAATAGGAAGAAATTGTGACAAGAAAAACTAAAGAGATAGAAAGCCTTGCCTGCATGAAAGATTTAAAAATTGGTACTGCAACCCCAAAACTCGAGTTATCATCCAAATCAAGCTTACTGGACAGGTCTCCATTTGCATAAGATTTCCAGGTACTTCTCGAAGAAATATCATCTGAAGATGTTGGAATGGACGTCTTAGCTGTCCCTCTTGAAGACAATGCTGGGGCACTGGAACACCAAAATGAAGTCAAAACTATGAACCCAATATTGAATGGTACCCTCTGGCAATAACTATTTTGGCCAGAGTTAAAACTGGAAAACACCAATATGCAGTCATATGTAACTGATCAGCCAGTTCAATTCAATTTATACAGTTCATGTATAAGAAATTTGAAAAGACTCAAAACTGATAACACATGCCGGTGGACACCATG
The DNA here is from genome assembly GCF_029339155.1 of Prunus mume. Lineage (NCBI taxonomy): Eukaryota > Viridiplantae > Streptophyta > Magnoliopsida > Rosales > Rosaceae > Prunus > Prunus mume. The sequence goes on along the minus strand of NC_142699.1, from coordinate 1,210,450 downwards.
CAAAGGGGTTGCTCAAAAAGTAGAAAATAATTTAAGTTTCAGAAAACGTACCTGATGGGAAGGTACTTGAAGCGAGGAACTGAAGAGCATCTCATTATATTGGACTCGGAATTAGTAGGAAGTTTTTGAACAGTATCTGTATACATGCGATTAAGTTGCACAAAGAATCCGAAAAGGACAGCATGCCGTAGGTATGATTGCCTCTCATTTTCCCAGAGATATGGCTCATACCTGATATGAGATAAAGTAAGAAAACACAAAGTCAAATGCCTAATTAGTTACAAAATTATTTTTAAATGCTATGAATAATTGATATACAACACAATATTATAGATATCCCTCCATTTTATTTTTGTTTTAGCAGAAGTCTGGCTTAGGAATCTAAAGACACATAGCCAGATCAACCAAGCCATGAATTCTTGATCTCACCTCCCAATCTTATTCTAAAAGGAGGAGGAGGTGCCACTAGGCTCAAGAGCCACTGGAAATGCAGATAACAGAACATTATAAGATTTACTCTTAGGCAAGATCCAGCTCAGGATTGCCACAGGAAAAGAAAAAGATCCAGCACAGGATACTTGTCGGTGCATTCATAATATCACCACACATCATTCTATCCCCTATCAATACTAGTCACTATCTCTTTTTCCTAATTAAGATAAAGATATTAGCTAATGTTTTCCTTATAAGATCCAATACGCATTGTGACCAGAATATAAAAAATGACTAGCTAGCCAAGACATAACCTGGAAACTCCTGAATATTCATTTTCCTCTGAAAGCAACAATTAGGGACAGCCTTTTAAGGGGAACAATGGGGGAGAAACATGCATGTAAGGAGACACCACTCTCAGATCCAAACTTTTGGAAAATCTTTATATTCTTTAAATTTTATTCACAAGAATGAACAAACTCACGTAAGCCAATCTATGGGATCCAATCTTTGCGAAAGGCGATTTATCAACCCATCAAAACGCTCTCTAATGACAGACTTCACGTGGCTTTGTTCCTGCTTCCTGTCTGAAAGGACTTTTTGCCTTTAGGTTTATAGATGGCTCCTCACTCACATTAGAATCACCCCCAGAAAGGACATCAACAACAAATCTCAAATCTAACAAAACTTGCAAAACTCCTTTTTCGGACACTTCAGTTCCACCAGCCTCTAGAGTAGAAAGGAAGTCCCCATAAATATCAATGACCTACGTGAAAATATTGCAATCACATAAACAATCAAAGAGAAATAGTTGAGTAGAAATCACAACAATTGTTTAACAAAACAACTTGCAACTTCTTCATTCTTCACATAAATATCACAAAGTAAACACCTCTGAGAGTTCAAGCTATAGTAACAATTTTTTTTAGAAGAAACAAAATTAAGACAAAAAAAGCGGGGGTATTCAAAAAATTACAAGTAAGAATAACAAACTGATGGTTAACGGCCTTTTGGTCTAGTGGGTGGCATGTGGAATAACATACTGATGGTTAAAGCTTGTGAAATAACAAGGATGGGTCAGATTTGGGATTTAGGATTTGGTTGGGAAAAACAATTACATATTGATGAATACAGAAAAGATGAGTGAAGTCAGACATCAAGCTGAGTTACATACCTTTTCCAACAATTTTGATGCAAACTTTTGCAGAATTGTTTTGTCAAGAACATGACCTCCAATTCGATGAACTTCTTCGCATACACGGAAGAGGAACGAGGTTACATAGAGGGAAGGCATGCATGGGAGCCAAATTCTCAGGTCTGATTGGTTATCATCAGACTGCTCTTGCTTAACTACTGTCTCTTCCCAACCCTGCCCAAATAATGAAAATTATGGTAAATTGTATTCTAATCAACATCACACTTGCAAACGACAAACAGCATAGCGTAATATACCATCAACTTGGTCCTAAACAGAACATAAGCACTCCAATATCTTGGTCAGCAGATGGATGAACACAAAATGTTCTTCAGAAATACTAATAAAACGTGCACTTAAACACACTACTATGTTAAGCCAACCCATGGGTTTGCTTTAAAAGCATGCAACCAATTTTACTTCTTCAGGTCTGTTTCATTTAACACCATATCATTAGTCCTGTATTTGTAGGTATAGACAAATTTTTGTGATGAATGTTTGTTTACCATATCATTAGGCCCACTTTCCAATAATCACTGATTATAGGGTGGTTGCTGACCAATTATCAAATTATAATAATCAAGACCACCTTGCAATATCAAGTTTAGGCTGTTTAGCTTCGAAAGTCTCTAAAGCCCCTTCATCTCTCTTTTTTCTAACTGAAAACAGATGAAAAGAAGGATCATTTGCACTTCCCAATTAGCATCCAACAACTAGTTTATTACCAGTCATGTAAGCTCTCAATTTATTTCACTTATACTAATTAAAAGGCATAGTTAATTGATAGCAGCACCGGAAAAGGTACACACAGAAAGCAGTGTGTTAAATGAAACTTACCCTCAGAGGACTTGATGATGACAAAGCATAATCTTTTTCAAGATCATGAGAAAGAATAACTGAAAGCTCATCGGACAACCATGACATCCACAAACCATGCGCTCTAATGCGGAGATCTCGCATAGTTACATTAAGTTCTTCAAGTTTAGGGCTTGCACTTTGGCTTGCTCCAAGCAATGCAGCAGTAGCAGATGAAGTGTGCCTTTTAGAACCCAAGGGGCTATCAAGCACGGGAGAATCAGTGGGGGCTCTAGATTGTCTCAACATGGACGGTAACTTATCGAAAACTGCAGACCCAGTTGCATTTGCCCAAGACCTTGGAGGGCCAAGTATGATGGGAATGTGTTTGGAGTGGTTCTGCAATGCAAACAAGAGTCTCCCAATGAAAAGTGCCCTCTCAACGGTTACCAGCCCTTGCTTGTCTTTGCCACTTTCCAAATTCCCAAGCTCACTATTCAGTTGCATCAATATAACAGATATGGTTTGGTAACATTTATCTTGTAGATAGGATGCCAGATCCTTTAATCTAAGGGCTGCCTTTGGAGATTCTAAGAAACACAGTAAGTCATCAAGAACCCCCTGACAGCTACCATCCACAGCATCCCTAATACCACTAGCTTGAGGACCAAAATAGAAATTGAGACAATTCTCTTCACAAGGCAGAGCAGAAGTACCCTTCTTACCATGATTGGATTTGGCTTCTACAAACCAAATTCCACCACCAGCACCAAGAAAATCAATGGGTTCACCCTCCTTAACGTTCACGGCCCTCGTGAGCTCCTCAAACCTGCGGTCCACAATCACCTTCATCCTCCCGACAAATGCTGGTTCAAAGATACTGTCCCATAGGTCCGAATCGTCTCCCAGAACAAGTTCACTCATTCTACTCCAAGGCAGGTCAATGTTGGACCCGAAAACATTCTTGAGCCACTCCAAGCTCCCTTCTAATACCTCTTTGCTATTCATAGTCTCCCTAATCAACTTCTCAGCTGAGGCGAGCTCATGGCCGCTGCCAATGGCATCAATGAGAAACCTCCCATTGATCTTATCCACCATCTGGCCTCCACAGTCCTTAAGCCACGAGCGACAAGCCTTGGCAATATAATCCTTCTCCAGCATTCCCATGGCGGCCTCCAGCTTCTCCCTGAACGAGTTCCAAAGCTTGACCTCCTCATCCGGGTTGGGAATTCCACCGAACAGTTGAGATGCAGGTGGGGAACCCAAAACCACTTTGTAAAACAACGGCATGTCGTTCAACACCCGCAAGAAGAGCTCCCCAACCTGCCCCACAGTCACTTGAATCACCCTCAAGGCCTCGCACAGCACCGAAACGACGTCGGAGCACTGCGCATCGACACCGCAGGCGTTGAGTATCTGCGAGACCCACGACTTCCGAGTCTCGAGGAAGAGCGAGAGGACGTGCTCGGGGCGGAGGTCGTCGATCAGAGCAACGGCTGCCAATGCGTCGGCGTAGGAGGAGATGGGCAGCTGGAGCTCCCGATCGAAGAGGCGGTCGCGGGCGCGCTGAGAGATCTGAGACTTGAAGCTATCGACGATCTGCCACTGGTGCTGGAGCAGAGGGAAGTTGGAGAGGAAAAGCACGTGACCGGGGAGCGTGAGGATGGAGTGCACGTGACTAGCGCGGGAGTAGCGCGCGGCAGACTCGAGGAACATGGACTCATCGAGGCAGCCCCAGATGTTCTCGGGGGTGTCGACGAGGTACTTGACCCGGCAGGCAATGCCGTAGATGCGGTGGCGGGTCGGGTCGTGGCGGGAGGGGTCGGGCGGGTCGGGGGTGGAGGCGGAGGAGGAGAGGGAATCGATGGAGGCGTGGACGGAGGAGATGTTAAGGGAGATGGAGTGGGAGGAGCGCTTCATGAGGACGATGGAGTCGGCGGAGTCGATGAGATCGCGGTAGCGGGTGCCGACGAGCTGGCGGAGCTCCTCCATCTTGGATTGGATCTGGGTTCGGGTGGTGGACTCGACGGTTCGGATCTCGGAGATGGGTTTGGAGCGGAAGAGGGCCTCGGCGTCCCTGGAAGCCGCGGCGGCAGTTAGGGAGGCGGTGGAGGTGGCGCCGCCACTGAGGCCATCGCCGGAGCTCACTCTCATTTTCGATTGTTGGGATTTTTGGGTTGGGTGAGTTCAGGGACGACGAGGCGGTTGCGGTTGCAGTGGATCAAAACGACATCATTCTCCCTCTTTTTTGTGTTTTTGATCAATTCGTTCGTCTTCGTCCTTCATTAATCGAATCGAAGTTGTTAAAACTCTAGTCAAGCTGCTAATTTTGCCTGGTAGATGCTCAACTTGGACCTGCATTGTGGGCTTTTTTAGTCTGTTTGTTTTTGGGCCCTCATTTGTTGTGACTCGCGAGAGAGACAGAAATTTAACAAGTAGAAGAAATCTCAATTTTGCTCACACAACAAAACTACAAATTTTCATGCAATCGTATATATTTTGAATACCGTTTTCGTCATTGTATTTTACACAAAGTTTCAACTTAGTCACTGAGAAACAAATTTAGTCAAATTGATCAGTGTATTCTCAAAATAGTATAGTCGGGCAGTTGTACTCGCTTTTTTTTTTTCAAATTTTTTATTAAAAATCATATAGCCAGGCGGCTATACTTATTCCGACACGTGGACGCCTAATCGCAAGGGGGTCCTCTCTTTTATACTTATAAATTGTATAGCCGCACGGCTATACTCAGTCTTTTCTATTTTTGTAAAATGGTATAGCCAGTGGTGTACTCGATTTTTGCCCTTTTTTTGTCTAAATCATTATAGACGAGCGGCTATACTTGCTTTTTTATTTTTTTTATTTTAAAAATAGTATAGTCGGGTGGCTACACATGAGCGCTAAATCGCAAGGGGGTTCTCCTATTCTTACGTATATAAATACGGCTATACTCGGTTTTTGTTGATTTTATTTTAAAACTAGTATAGCCTGACGGCTATACCCATTATTTTTCTGATTTTGTTTAAAATTAAAAAAACCTCTCCCGACGAAATATCATCGGCAGAGTGCTATGCTAATAAATGTTTGCCAAGTTAGACATCTCCACACGAATGAAATTTTTTTCATTAAATAAAGATAATATAGTAAATTAACAAATTTTCATATTTTAAAATTTTTAAAATAAAAAATATAATAATAACATGGATCATATTTTCTTGGTACACAACAACCAAATCATTTTCCTCTTTTTAAGAAAAGAGACAAATATATTATCCGAGGGACAAAATATCAAATACATATTATTTCAAAAAGAAATTTGAAATTGCCGTAGAAGCGGGTGTAGAAAAAGTGAGAAAGCACTTTTGATAAGAACCACACAACATTTCTTTCGAGAAGGACCCATGATCAGTATTATTGAGTGCATAGATTAGTTGTTGTGATAATTTTTTTTTTAAAGGGTTTACTTGTTGAAATGCTCCTGTAGTTTTTAAATAGTCTTAGTTTGCCCTATAACTTTTTAAATGACTCAATCTTCCCCCTGAACTTCCATTATGTGACCAATGTTGCCTTATTATGTTAGTTTTCATATAAAAATTGTTAAATCAGCTAACATGATATGGGTATTTTGGTAAATGTAACTATTAAAAATTCAAATTAAATATAAAACATTCTTAAATTTTTAACAATACCCAACGGCTCCTCCCAACTCCTGAGCTCGACAGTCTTGTCAAACCCCTCATCTTCTCTCTCTTCCCACCGATTCTCCTTCTCATCTCTCCATCTCCTCCCCTGCTATCTCTCTCATCTCTCCCTATCTTCCCCTATAACTTAGATCTGAAGGAGAGAGTGACGCCGGAGAAATATCTCCTCTGTTCACAGATAAGAGGGTTCCCAAGATGGCTGATTCTAGGTATGCCTAGATATAATTTCTATAAATTTAAAGCACTGTCGGGTTCCCTCAGCTAGTACTTTGTCAAATGCTAGAAAATAGTGGCTTGTTCATCATGGCTCAATGTGAAGAAATCTTCCCTAGGAGAGGCTCAAAACGCACACGTGACCATCTTTTATGGCGAACAAGTAATCGTGTTCAACGGAACAATTGACAGAGAGAGGAATTAGGTGAAGAGAGTTATCAGTGGGTTGCAAGGATGGACTGACTTTGACGGTTTTACTCCTCAATTTCACGAAACAATTGACAGACTTTGACGGTCGAACCGAAAAATTTAATCAATAGACCAAAATGAAACTGGAGCAATAACTGGGGGTGACAAAAAATTTAGTCTGTGAAAAGTTTCTGTCAAAAACCATATATATTTAATAATTTATTGACCCATAGTCTTAGGGGTGGCATTTTAAACCGAAAAACCGCAAAAACCAACCGACAATTTACCGCAATGAAACCGCAATCGCAGTAAACCGAACCGCATTTGTGGTATTAAGAACCGAACCGCATTTGTGGTTGCGGTTGCGGTATTTGATTTTCAAAACTTGAGGTTACCGCAAACCGCAAAGTATAGCCGCACGGATAATGAGGTTAAATTCTACAAGGAAATGGAACATATGACAACTTGTAAGTAATTAGTTTATTTATGCTAATGTTATTTATGCTTCTTCTTATAATAAAATGTACTAAACTATGTTGTTTTATTTGTAGATAACATTGGTGCTCAAACAACACAACGAGGTTCTTCAAATCCACTCACCACCAACACTTGAGTTTGTAACATTGGTGCATTGCATTTTCCTTTTAGTTTGTAACTTTAATTAACTTTGAATTGGATTTTTCTTTTTGGTTGTAACTTTAATTCATTTTGCTTTGCATTTTGCTTTTGGTTTGTAACTTTAAAGGATTTGGAATTGGAATGCTTGAGAAGTTTAACTTTAATTGAAACGCTTGGAATTGTAACTTTAATTTTCTTAGGTTGTGAATGCTTGAAAAGTTGAGGAGATTGTGAATTTATATATGTTTGAGAAATTGAGGTTGTGTATTTATTTATTTAGGTTGTAAATTTATATTTTTGTGAATGCTTAAGAACTTGCGGTTTTAAACCGCTAATTCGCGGTAACCGACCGCGTTTTGCGGTTTACCGCAATGCGGTTTCAAAAATCACCAAACCGCAAATAGTCGGTCGGTTTGCAGTTTGAGAAAAAATTCGCGGTTACCGAACCGCAACCACCCCTACATAGTCTTATAAAGAGTTCAAATGAACTCTAAATTTCCAATGTGGGACAAAGTTCAACTCAAACTAGCTTATAAAGCCAACATCGGTTAATATAAAGCTCTTCTAAGTTTAAATTTCCTTGCTTAAATCAATCCAGACCAAATTAATCTCTCATAGATGTCCTCGTTTGAATTGAAAATGTGGTATTTTTTTTGGGTACTTCTTAGCTGATCTCGACTGTGATTTGCCTGATCTAAGGTAATTTAGTGTTGGTTAGGTGGCATGGGTTTAACCTTTGTATAGTAAAGGAATTAGAATGCAAAGAGAACTAAATTAGTTTTATCAAACTATTTTTTTTTATAAAAAAAAATTGTGGTAAATTATGAAAGTAAAATCAACAACTTATTACTAGTCTAGTTGTCTTTGTTAATTTTCATTTCTCCAACTTATTGTGGTGCATCAAGGCATGCTCGTAATAAGTGGATTGTCAGTGCATCAAGGCATCCCGCACTTGATTTTTCCTTATGTCTTTTTTCTTTTGACTGACCTATAAATTAGTCACTAACGACTTTGTCTAATAAATTCTCATGACTTGCCAATTGCTTTGACCTCCAAAGTTTACCAATGGGAGATTTTGGAAAAACACAAAGGAGAGAGAAAATTTGTAAAAGAAGCCAAAATGGACAAAATTGCCCTTATTTATTTTTGGATTTCCTAAGAAATCCTTTACATTTGCATGTCTTTGATTTGAAAGTTTAGAGGTTTTTCTGTCTTTTTGAAAAAGCTTTGGCTTTTTCAAAGTGAATTTTTTTTTTTTTGCTAAAACCTAAATTTCCTTAGAAATAATTTGTTAATAATCGTATTTCCTATCATAATTTACTTCTTCATTCATTATTTATAGGTTAAAAAAAAAAAAAGGACGAATGAGGTCTAACTCAATGAAAAAGGACATTGACTTGTAAATAAGTGGTCGCAAGTTTGAATTCTCATGACACATTGACAACGCGTATACCCCATGTAGTACGGTTTTCAATTTATGTCTAATTAATTTAGGAGGAGGAAGTGTCATGCAAATAATCATTAACTTTCTTTTCATTAGTGTTGTCCACCAAAAAAAAAAAAAATTTGGGATCTGCTTGATAGAAACCCACACGATTTTTTTATGAGGATGGACCATGAGTGCATTTTCTAATTAGTGGCAAGCATAGGCATCACCCCACACATTCTTTCATTTCTAGTCTTTTTTCCACTTGGCGGACCTTAATTCAATAAAGGGAAGGGTTGTAGGTGATTTAAAATGAATTTTATGGGTCTAAGCTCAATTTATTAAAAAATTTAAGAGATGCATTATGTTGAAGAATATGAGTCCCACATCGGAAACTTGACTAAATAAAATACAAAATATAATGAATGGTTCTACAATTAATAACACCGAGGCCTTTTGTAATAAAACCTCATACCTACTTGGCTTTGTAGGTGGTTAAGTTGGGGACAATATCAGTGTTGTTAGTAGTGGGTCGTTGACCCGTCTCTCTGAATTTAACACATTAGACAGATGTACTTTTCTTGGATATCAGGTTTATTGAGTTCACGAACGCCTAATAACTCAAAATTTAGTTAAAGCTCTTCTAAGTTTAAATTTCCTTACTTAAATCAATTTGCCTGATCTAAGGTAATTTATTGTTGGTTAGGTGGCATGGGTTTAACCTTTGTATAGTAAAGGAATTAGAATGCAAAGAGAACTAAATTAGTTTTATCAAACTGCTTTTTTTTAATTGTGGTAAATTCTGAAAGTAAAATCATCAACTTACTAGTCTAGTTGTCTTTGTTAATTTTCATTGCTCCGACTTATTGTGGTGCATCAAGGCATGCTCGTAAGTGGATTGTCAGTGTGTAGAATTAGTGGTGATAAGAAAAAAAGGCATCCCGCACTTGATTTTCCTTATGTCTTTTTTCTTTTGACTGACCTATAAATTAGTCACTAACGACTTTGTCTAATAAACTCTCATGACTTGCCAATTGCTTTGACCTCCAAAGTTTACCAAACAAATAGAAATAGTTTGTTAATAATTGTATTTCCTATCATAATTTACTTCTTTATTCATTATTTATAGGTTTTTTTTTAGATAAAAAAAAGACGAATGAGGTCTAATCCAATGAAAAAAAACATTGACTTGTAAACAAATGATCACAAGTTCGAATTCTCATGACACATTGATAGTGTGTGTATCCCATGTAGTACAATTTTCAATTTAGGTCTAATTACTTTAGGAGGAGGAAGTGCCATGCAAATAATCATTAACTTTCTTTTGATTAGTGTAGTCCACCCAAAAAAAAAAAAGATTTTGGGATCTACTTGATAAAAACCCACACAATTTTTTTATGAGGATGGACCATGAGTGCGTTTTCTAATTAGTGGCAAGCATAGGCATCACCCCACACTTTCTTTCAACAATAACGATACGGGCACCAATTTGTTTACCAACTTTTGGATACCAACACATGTGGCACATGACATGGCAACCCATGTCATCTGCCACCTCATCTATTTTAATTACATAATTTATTATATAAATAAAAGAATTTAATTATTTTTTATATTTAACTATTTTTGTTTAGGGTTTAGGGATACCAACTCATGTGGCACATGACATGGCAACCCATGTCATTTGCCATCTCATCTATTTTAATTACATAATTTATTATATAAATAAAAGACTTTCTCACCGAAAACAAAAATAGTTAAATATAAAAAATAATTAAATTCTTTTATTTATATAATAAATTATGTAATTAAAATAGATGAGGTGGCAGATGACATGGGTTGCCATGTCATGTGCCACATGTGTTGCTATCCAAAAGTTGGTAAACAAGTTGGTGCCCGTAGTGTTATTGTTCTTTCAATTCCAGTCTTTTTTCCACTTGACAAGCCTTAATTCAATAAATGGAAGGGTTGTAGGTGATTTAAAATGAATATTATATATCTTGAATTAGAAAATAGGGCATCAAATTTCCGAGTTTAATTTCCACCAAAATAGGCATCATTTCACAATTTCCATAGTGCTATGTACAAAATTTGACATACATAAATCCAAAAACTGAAATCTTCAATTGCCAGAAATTGAAATAATGAAAATCTAAATTCCGTCATTTTAGAATTCTATGTAATTTTCAATTCTTTCATCTAAATGGAGAGTAATAGTGTGCCTTTTCCCTAGAAATCAAATAGACAAGAGAAAAATCAAACCTGCAACTTAGAAAAAACCAAATTCATATAGATAAAGAAAAGAAAAGAGGTAAAATGGAAAAGAAAAAAAAAGGAGGTTCACAAAAAAAACCCATCAAAGCAGCCTATCATATAAAAAACACATTAAGTCCAAAACTTTTTAATAAAAAACCTAGTGGACTATTTAAATGGCTCAAAATTACTAAATGGCCTTAAAAACTAATCAAAATTAAAAATAACAAAATAAAGGCCTACCAACAGACTCACCTATAATTAAACTAATTGCACATCCCAATTTCCACAAGAATAAAACCAACGCTCATATATACACATTTATATGTATTATGCTACTACACTTTTATATGTATTAACAGTTCATACCACAACTTTTTTTGAATTTACAATTACCGAGATGATATAGCAATTGCCAAAAGAAAGTCTAATGAAAAATAAATGACATTATGCCAAAATATGTCCTACACGTTATGAAAGACTAGCTTTTTTAAATCTTAGTCATTTGCTCCACTGAACTTGAATCCTTATTCACGTCTTGTTTAAGTCAGTCAACTCAAAGTAAAAGATCAGTGACCGTCCCTTTCGTTTTGTCAATTTTCATATTTTTTCTCTCTTGACGTGTTTACTTTGGCAAACTAGATTGGAGCTTCCAAGCAACATCTCATCAAAGCTCTAGGCAATAACACAGCAAATAGGTCAAGTCACCATCGTCAATAACAACTTTCACTATCATTGTGGGGTTGTACATAGAAAATAGGGGATGCCCTGATATCTCAGATACCATGCTAAGATTTTAAAGTGATGGACCCTTGGTTCATTTACTAGCAACATCGATATTGTCCTCAACTTAACTACATATTTAGTAAGTGTGGAGTTTTATACAATTGGCCTTGATGTTATTAGGAGTTGAGCCATTTATTATATGAAGACTTTCTATTTTGTTAAGTATCTGATGTGGGACTTTGTGTATTCTTCAATATCTTTGTTACCAGCTTTGCAATTAGGACATTGTGTTAGTTTATGGGAGAAGAGTTTTAGGAAATGGTTGGTTTAGTGTTTAGGACAATAGCTTAATTTGGAGTGGAAAACTTTTGAAAGAATAACAAAGTAGTTTTATTAGAATGAAGTAGGAAAGGTACAAGGCTTTGGATATAGGACAGCTGTAGTTTTCAGCTTGATTACTTGTTTTGGCTGTAGACATATTTACACAGATGCTAAGTTGGCAATTTTGCTTGGACAAGTCGGTTGCATAGTAACCGACTTATCTAAAGTCATTTTTAGCCACAAGTTAGTCCTATAATTCTAGAATTCTCTAGTTACAATTACAATAGATAATTATTAGGATTGTTCTAGTAAGAGTCAACAAGTTTTACTTAGTAATTCTCTCAATTGTTCTAAAATTTTCTAGTTTTGCCACACAAGTGTGCACTAATATTTAACACATTGATTGGCCTACAACGACAAAATGAAGAAAATCTGAAAAAGAAGGACTTTAATGAAAACATTCCAAGCTCGTGAGAAAAGAGGACTTTAATGATAAATTATGTGTTTAGGACAAAACAGTTGAAAGGGGAAAAGTAAATGATATTCTATTCTATGTGAGAAGAGAAGATCCCGTTTGGACACGTCCTCTCCACCAAAGATGTATAAATAGCACTCTAGATGACTCATTATTGCTCACAGAGTAAGTATTTAGCTCATGAATATGGGTAGCACTGTTGTCAGGTTTCTAAGCATTGCAACCTTATTTACCATTTGCTTATTATTATGCAATGCAAATCTGAGTGCGCCTTGCAAACAAAATGAGAGACAAGCACTTTTGAAGTTTAAGCACCATCTTCATTTCAATCAGCTTTCATCTTGGGCTGGTGAAGGAGATTGTTGCAATTGGACGGGAGTTGTCTGCGACAATTTAACTGGTCATGTCCTCGAGCTCCACCTTGCTGATACTTACAGTGGTAAGATAAGTCCATCTCTACTCAATTTAACGCATCTTACCTACTTGGATCTAAGCAACAATTATTTTGAAAGAATGCAGATTCCTAGCTTCTTAGGTTCTCTCAAAAGTTTAAGATATCTTAACCTCTCATACTCCTCCTTCGGCGGATTAATTCCTCATCAATTGGGAAATCTAACGAGTCTACAGGTTCTTGATCTGCACGGTTACTATTTGGAGGTTGAGAGCCTTCAATGGATTTCTGGTCTTTCTGAATTGCAACACTTGGACATGAGTGGTGCAAATCTTAGCAAAGCATCTGATTGGTTGCGGGTGACAAACACACTCCCGTCTTTGGTAGAGTACTTGGATATGTCTGATTGTGGACTTTATCACTTACCTGGTGGTATTGCCAACATGACTAATCTTAAATTCCTTAATCTCCAGGAAAACTCTATCAGTTCTACTATACCTAAATGGTTGTATAGGCTTAGCCATCTTCAGTCCCTAAGTCTTTCCTACAATTCTTTTCATGGTGAGATCTCGTCTTCCCTTGGAAACCTCACATCCCTTTGTAAGTTGACTACTCTTGATATGTCGGGGAACAATCTCAATGGAAGCGTGTCAGAAATTTTTGAAAGTTTTTCTAGGTGTAGTTCAGGTCAAATAGAGTCATTGAGTCTGTTTGGGAACAATCTTTCTGGCCAATTAACAGATAAGCTTGATAATTTTGAAAAGTTGCGCGACCTTGATCTTTCTAATAACTCAATATCCGGTCCCCTTCCACCGTCCTTTGGCAATCTGGCATGCCTAGAAACTCTGTCAATTTCTGATAATAATTTAACAGGTGTTGTCTCTCAACTACATTTCACTAATCTTACAAGATTGGTGGAATTTGACGCACGTGGAAACTCATTGACTCTTGAAATTACTCCACACTGGCTTCCTCCATTTCAACTTTCTTATTTGCATTTAAATTCTTGGCATCTGGAGCCATCGGAATTGCCCATGTGGCTTCAGAGTCAAACGCAGTTGAGGGTTCTTAGCATGCCCAACACAAGAATTTCAGGTACCATTCCGACTTGGTTTTGGAACTTTTCTTCCCAATTATGGTATATTGATCTCTCTGAAAATAAATTGTATGGTGAGGTTCCACATATATTTCCCAGTTTGCCGTTTCTGTTTATTCGCTTAGGTTCTAACCAGTTCAATGGTTCATTACCTCTTGTTTCATCAACAGTGGGGTTACTAGATCTTTCCAACTCATCGTTTTCTGGAACGCTCTTTCACTTTTTCTGTAATAATAATAGTGAACCAAAGGCACTTGAAAGTCTTCATCTGGACAACAATCGTCTATCTGGAAAAATTCCTGACTGTTTCAGAAACTGGAAAAACTTGGAAGTTGTAAATTTAGAAAGCAACAATTTAATTGGGAATATTCCAAGGTCTTTGGGCTACTTACTCTCCCTCCAATACTTGCACTTGCGCAATAATCACTTGCATGGGGAGTTGCCTCCATATCTAAAGAAATGTACACATTTGACTATTCTTGACCTTAGTTACAATAAGTTTCTAGGAAAGATACCAATGTGGATTGGAACAAGCCTTTCAAATTTGGCGGTTCTTAGCCTTCGTTCAAATCAGTTTCATGGCCACATTCCGTACAAACTTTGCGATCTCACATATCTCCAAATATTGGACCTCGCACATAACAATCTCTCAGGAAGAATACCAAGGTGTTTGTACAATTTTACAGCAATGACCACCTTTTCAGAAATTACCCATTCAGACTTTCGTCCTGTAATTGAAGGTGATAGTCATGGTGTGAACCAAATAGAGAATGCAAACATGGTGACAAAAGGCAGAGAAGTGAAATATGGAGACATTCTTCTTAGCTTGGCAATTAGTTTGGACCTTTCAGACAACATTATCTCTGGAGAAATCCCTGAAGAACTTAACAGCCTCATCTACTTGCAGTCGGTGAATTTGTCTTATAATCATTTGAGTGGAAGAATCCCTCCCAAGATTGGTGATATGAGATGGTTAGAATCTCTTGATTTGTCCATGAATCAACTTTGTGGTCAAATTGCTCCAAGTATGTCAAGTTTGACATTTCTCAGTGTCTTGAACTTGTCCTACAACAATTTGATAGGCGAGATTCCGAAAAGCACTCAACTTCAGAGTTTTGATCAATTCAGTTTTATTGGTAATAAACTTTGTGGCCCTCCACTTGAAGTGAACTGCAGTAATACCAACGGGACAGTACCACCGGTAGCAGATCAGAAACACGGAGGAAGTTATTTGCTTGAAGACGGTTGGTTCTATCTGAGCTTGGGACTAGGATTTCTGTTCGGTTTTTGGAGTTTTCTTGGCTCGTTGTTGTTGAACTTGCCATGGAGCATTGTTCTTAATCGGTTCCTAAATAGCATTGTGAAGAAGCTTTATGGGGTAATTGTTGAACATTTTTAACTATTTCTGCAGGTAGATTGACCTTGGTTTGTTCTTTTAGATGTTATCGTTTCCAAAAGTTTAAGAGATGCTTTAGATAGGATGTACTTTTCTTGGATATCGATGATGCTTGTAATTGGGGTCAGGCTTTAAGTACCCCCTTCTTTTTTCAGTTGTTAATCAATAAAGTTATCTCTCGTACCGCCGAGATTTCTTCTCCACAAAAAAGAGACGCTTCAAAAATACAAATCTACTGAGTTTGAATGGAATGGAAGACAGAAGAATGCAGAGGGATAAATAATCCCAATCAAGACGATTAGAGGCTTGTTTATATGTTTTTCTTAGGAAAGAAGATAACAGCTCATGACGGATGAGAATATTATATATATTGAATTAGTAAGAATCAAAAGCCAGGAGGAGGAAGACATTAGATGAACACAGCCAAATCACTGCATATGTTTCAAAGGGTTGGTTTACTGAGTTCACGAACGCCTCCTCACACATAAAAACAATTACAGTTAGCTATAATTACAGCTTCTATAGGCGTTTGCCACAAGGTATTAAAAAATATATATATACATATATCTATCCATGTTTGCCACATTGTTATTTGGATGACTTCCTTTACAATATGTGTCTTTTGTATTTTTATTCCTTTTAATACCTTTTTATAAATAAATAAAAGTCTCTAAATTACACCCTATTCAATTACATACAAATTTACATGGAATATCACAAAATAGTGGGAAAAAAAAAATCAAAATATTGAAATGAAATCAGCACAATAAATAGAGACAATAAAGCTATAAAACAATACATTAAGTAGGGGTATTTTTGGATACGAAATATATTAAGTTTGAGATATTAAGTCTAATTAAGTAACTTGTTTAATTGGATCCTAGTCATTAGATTTTGCTTATAAAAATCTAATTTTATTTATATAAAAAATAAGATGATAGACTACACGTAAGAAAAGAAAAAAAAAACAAGAGAAAAAGCCAAATTTACTCCCTATTTGGTAAATGAAAAAATAATCTGATTTTAAGAATAATTGCTGTCAGCCACATCGATTTGACAAAACTGCTAGGAGGGTGATTTCATTTCCACTTATGCGGAAAGCGGTTTGGGGAACGGTGCTCTTTAATGAATGTTTCGTAAATGCCCAAATTATCCTCTTAGGCTTTTACAAATGACATCTAGTGTCCTCTTCACTTTTGCTGAACCTTCCTTTCTCTTCCCTCACGATCAGTACTCAGTTATTCTTCTTCCTCATCTTGTTTTTTTTTTCCTCATCTTCTCTTCACACCTTTTTCTTGAAATTGTCTCCACGATTCCTGCTACCTAGATTTAAGGTTTGTTTCTCATCTTTAAAAAAAAAAAACAAAAAAAATTTCTCCCTTCATTTCTAGGTTGTATTCTCAAACAAAGTTTTACTCCGCATCACCCTCGGGGCGGGTTGCTATGAATTTATTGGTTTTGTTGGATCACTGGCGTATCTTCTTTACTCTCTTTCTAGGTTTCAATGGAATGCTATGAATTGATTTTATAAAAACAGAAAAGAAAAAAAACGGGGGGACTCATCCTAGCTTCTGGGTTCTAATGGATGAGCCACATATCGCATCTGGAAAGAGGGGGCTCATCATACCTTCTTGAAAGAGGATAATTGAAAACATCATCAATCTAGACTCTTTTAATTTCTAAATTTACTTAAAATATATAGAAAGGAGTGCATATATGCTATATTAATTGTATCTCCCAGTTTTTCTTTGGAGCTTTGGTGTATTTTGTTACTTTCTTTCTGGGTTTCAATAAACTGCTATATTAATTGACAAAAACAAAAACAAGGCAGTATGAGCACACATAACACATCTGGAAAGTGACAATGAGGGGTCAAAGTGAATTGGACATTAATTGGCAATTGGTTGTTGTGTTGGCCATGGATAAAGAGGCAAGGAAGGCATTGAATACTAGCAGCATGATGTAAAGATTTGGAGTTATTATTATATCCATATGTGAATTTCAATTGGTCATAACAATTTTGAGTTGTTATTATATATATTTGTGAGTTCCGGTCATAACATTCAGAGTTTAGGTATTGCAATCTTAAATAATAACTTTATGCCCTTTTGAGTCATTATATACAGCTCACAGCACTTTTACATAAAAATTTACCAAACACTCAGAAACTGATTATTATACCAAAATCACTTTTAACATAAAGTTTACTAAATGCCAAACTGCTTTCTTTCATAACTGATTTCTCATACAAAGAAATTGATAGTGATTATTTTATGCCAAATTAGCCCTTACTATAATAATAAAAGCTCGTGACTGCGATTGCTTGGCTGGCCTACAATGAATAAATATGTTCAGTATAATTTATTCATCCCGGCATAAGTGCAAGAAAAAGGCTACTTCTAAAGAAAAAAAAGTGTAAAATTTACCCACCAATAAAATTATTTCCAAGGGTTGAGCAAAAAAACTTTTCCTCGAGTTATATCTGTGATCGAAAACAAAAAGTCTATATAAAAAGAAAACTTAAAATATAAAAACTCTAGGCTGGATGATGTTATGTTGGCACTCAAAATTGCACCTCCCACAATTTTCAATGGTTTGAGAATGAAGAAGACACGGAGGACTCAACAGATGGCGACAACTAATTGTGGTGACTTGTTGTACATGGCAGCCATGAGAGAATGGTTTGTCGGTAAAAGAGAAAACCACCGCATACTTTCCTCTCAATTAATTTGTTAATTTTCCTTTTTCTCTTGATAGACCGACTGATAACGAGTCGTTGTGGGGCTGCATGTGGTTTCCGATTTTTTTTAATTTTCCCCAAGAAACAGAGTATACTTCACTTTTATTTATAAGAGCAATTCCAGCGATGAGTCCAGGCCTGAGGCTGAGGGGAGGCCTAGTAAAAAATCCAATTCCAACGGGCCACTTTTGCCAGGGCTTGATGCGGGACCCACGAAGACCGCTGGCGGCGGTCTCGCCCGACTTGTAGCCCTACAGGAGGATGATGTCACGGACGGTTCAAATTTATTTTACCGTTGGAGCGTGCAATGGTAAAAATTTGAACTCGCGTGTCTTGGCGTCAATCTCGTGCGTTTCCAACGGCTAGAAGACATGTGTCTTCGTCTGCAGGCACTCCGATCGCTTCTCTCATCCAATCCAACGGCTGAATTTTTTTGGCTATAAATTATATTAAAAAAAATTCAAATTTTTTTTAAAAAAATACCAAAAAATTATGTTTTTTTTTTCTATAAATACCTACCAAAACCCTTCACTTTCAACACAAATCCTCATGCATTTTCTTCTACTTTTACTATTATTCACTCTTTACTCAACACTTTATTCTCTTTCAAATTGTATTTTTATTTATCATATTTATGGCTTCTTCTATCGAAACCGGAGGGGCGTGGAGCACCATCGAAGATGTTTTGTTATGTGAGTGTTGAGTCCAAATTAGTCATTGTCCCGTGTCAGGCAATGAGATGAAATTTTGTCATATGTGGAAAAAAATTCATGCCGAATTTTGTGAAAGAGTTCCGGTCAACTCGCATTTACGAAAATGGCATTGTCTAGTAGGTGGAAAATTCTCAATAAAGAGTTGGAAAAATGGAGAGATGCCTTGGCAAAAGCGAAGGACAACCATAGAAGAGGGGAAAATCTTAGTAGCGAGGTAAATATTTTGTAATTTTCGTTTTATTTAGTTTAATGTCCTAATATATATATATATATTTTTTTTTAATGTTTCTTGCATTTCTAATTTTTTCTCTTAATATTTCTTGCATAAATAATATTGTGTTAATGTATCTTGCATTTCCAATTTTTTCTTAATCATTCTTGCATTTCCAATCATTTGTAATGTTTCTTGCATTTCTAAACAATTTGTGAATGTTTTTTGCATTTCCTTTTTTATTTATTTATTATAGATTATGCAAGCATAAATGTGGTTTGGTGCTATTGGGCAAGGCAAAAAAGTTTTCAACCATGACCAATGTTGGGAGGTGGTAAAGAATTGTCAAAGATTCCAAATTATTCCAAAGAGTCCAACCGTTGTGTTGAACGAGATGCCACTCCACGATTCATCGGCATCGGATTCGCTTATAGATTTCCTGATGAGTCAAGACTCACCCATCCAAAAGGACCCGAGGCCTATTGGGAGAAGGCGGCGAAGGCGAAGAGATGGAGTAAATCTAGCAATAATACATCTAAATTTTTGGAGGAAATTGCAAGGCAAAGAGCCATAAGAATTGAAATAGACTTGAAAGCCCAAGAAGACGAGAGGGCAATTCAAGTAGAATATGCAAAAGAATGGGAGTATGCACGCCAAGAAAGGGGGTATGCATGCAGAGAAAACATTGAGAAGAAGGATCAGGAAACATGACCATGGATACAAGCCATATGTCTTCTGAAACAAAACAATTTTAGAAGCTAGAACGAAGGGATGTTATGAGAAGAAGACTTTTTCGAGACGATGGACCTAGCAACACGGATTGGTTAAATGATCAAAACCATTAAGCATTAGTAGACCAACATTTTATGAGGGACAAATACTGAAAGGGGAAAAACCAAGAAGAAAAGGGATGATTACGCATTACGCTTGCGATAAAAGCATCCGACCATATTCTTTATTGCACGAAAAACACAACAGGTTCACTCTATATATCTAACATAGTACGTAATATTTGCAAACCACAATTACACCATACAATGCTATTTAGGAACCGACAAAGAACAAAGCTAGTCCCATGCCCATATAGAACCAATTATGTTCGATTGTATGGCTTCCTCCGTGTTTCCCAATTGCCACATTTCTGAGTGGAGGTCCACAAAGCTTATTCTCAACAAAACTAGACTCATCAAAGGTCTCAAATTGACGGCCTCTTGGAATCTGTCCCGTGAAATTGTTATAGGACAAGTTCAAAGAACCAAGCGATGAAAAATTCGTGATGCTCGGAGAAATTTCACCAGAAAGTTGGTTCATGGACAAATCAAGAGATTCTAACTGTGTCATGTCACCAATCTTCGATGGGATTCTTCCAGTCAAAAGATTGTTCAATTCCTCTGGGATCTCCCCAGATATATTGTTGTATGAAAGATCCAAGCTAATTACCAAAGTAAGCAATGTGCTATATGTAAGTTCTCTACCTTTCCTAACCAAGATCGCATTATCTTTGTACTTGCCATAAAAACCATGCATATCTGAAGAATGAAGATGAATCCCTCCATTTTAACTCTGTAGTCCGCTCTAAAATTGCCGAAACATATTGGTATTGTCCCGACAAGATTATTATGTGTGAGGTCCAAGATTCGAAGACTTGGGAGATTGCAGAGTTCATAAGGAATATCTCCATGAAGCTTATTCGAACGAAGGCTGAGAACCATCAATTGTGAAAGGCTTTTCCCTATCCATGTTGGTATGCTTCCAATAAAATTGTTCTCTCCAACGTCAATAAGTAGCAAGTTCCTACAATTCTGCAGTGACAGAGGCAATTCTCCAGAGAGGTGATTATTGCGTAAATGCAGTGATTGGAGGAAAATTAAGTGTCCAATGGAGCTCGGAATGGTCCCGGTTAGATAGTTGTTTTCTAAATCGACGACGATCAAGTTTTTCCAATTTATCCAACAATCAGGAATCTCTCCTGTGAGATGGTTGTCGCCAAGATAAAGACTTGTGAGCTGCTTTGATTCATCTGTCCTGTCACAAAGAAAGTGAAAGATAGATCCGGAGAATGATGAATTGGAAAGATCTAGCACAGCAACTGTGGAGGAGACAAGAGGTAATGAACCGCGGAAATTGTTATAGCTTAGGTCAACCATTGCTGAAGGGGCAGTAACTATTCTTGGAACCTGCCCGTACAATTGATTTTGAGAGAGATTCCTGTATTGGATATGCTTAGTTCCTCCAAGAGCGTTTGACTCTGAAGCCATCTCGGCAACTCCGGTCCCAGATGCCAATAATTTAAGTGCAACATGAAAAGTTGAAAAGGAGGAAGCCAACCTCTACTGGTTTCCAGAGTCAATGAATTATCATTTGCATGAAGTTCCTCTAATCTTGTTAAATTAGTAAAATGGACTTCAGAGACATCACCCATCAATGAATTATTAGAAATCTTTAATAGTTTTAAGCATGACAGACTTCCTATGGACGGTGGAATGGGACCAGATATTGAATTACTAGAAAGATCAAGGACGGCTAAGTTTTTAAAATTTCCTAGCTCATCTGTTAACTCTCCAGAAAGATTATTATAGGATAAGCTCAAAGACTCTAGTTGACTTGAATTACAGCTAGAAGAACTTTCAAAGATTTCTGATACCCTTCCGCTAACATCGTTCCAGGACAGATCAAAAACAGTCAACTTACAGAGATTTTTCAATGAATTTGGGATTTTCTCTCCAAGTTGATTATGATTGAAATCAAGATTGACAAGGGCTGTCAAGTTTCCAATGGAACTTGAAATATCAGCATGCAAATGATTGTCTGAGTGAATGAGGTATTCAAGATGGCTAAAGCTGTACAACCATTTTGGTATGGTAGAACTGATAGAGTTCCTCTGAAGATTAAGAACTCTAAGACTAGTCATGTTGGCAATACCACCTGGTATGTGATGAAGTCCACAATCAGACATATCTAAGTACTCTACCAAAGAAGGGAGCATGTTTGTCTCCTGCAACCGGTCAGATGCTTTTCTAAGATTTACACCATGCATGTCCAAGTACTGCAACAGAGAGAGACCAGAAATCCATTGAAGGTTATTAACATCAAAATAGTTACCGTGGAGATCGAGATGGTGTAGACTAGAGAGGTTTCCCAGTTGATGAGGAATCACTCCCTGAAAATCTGCTTGTGAGAGATCAAGATATCTTAAACTTGCAAGAGAACCGAAGAAGTCTGGAATCTGGCTTCCGTCAAAGCTATTCTTGCTTAAGTCCAAGTAATTGAGATTCTTTAAATTGAGCAGAGAAGGATTTAGCTTACCGCTCAAATAGTAACTACCAAGGCGGAGCTTGCGGACGTGACAGGTTAAGTTGTGGCAGACAACTCCAGCCCAATTGCAGAATTCTCCTTCACCAACCCAAGATGAAAGCAGAGTTAAAGAATCATTAAGATCTTGCTTGAACATCAAAAGGGCTCGTCTCTCGATTTCTTTGCAATAAGGCACACCCAGATTTCCATTGCATAAACAAATGATAATGGTAGCAATGCTTAGAAACCTGACAAGTAAAACAACTCCTCCCATGGCTCTATGAATAAGGTTGTATTGATTAACCTGATGTGTATGAGCAATGAGTTATCTGAAGTGCTATTTATCTGAAGTGATACTTTCCTCTTACTAGCAGGAGCAGGATCAATCATCAATGACCTTCAAGTCCTTTCAGGGACTTCTACGAAATTACTGCTTAAGTCCTCCAACTTTTAGGGAAACTAAAATTAAAAAAGAAAAAAGAAAAAAAAAGAAATGGGAATGTGCAACAATACCCCAAAAAGGTCAGTCAACAAAAAATTGTTCAAAGTCACCAGATGAAGAGCGTCCTCACTTATTTTCTGAATACATCCCCATCAGGGGATGGACCATCAGTGAATAGGATTAATTAATTTTGATAAGAAAAGGCAACGCTGACGGTCGTTTTGGTTTTGTCATTTTTCATTTTTCTTCTATTGACGGACTTGTTTGTGGACCTATTAGTCCATACCGACTTTGTCTACCATATGAGGGGCTGGATGTGTAGAAAAAATAAAGAGAGGCTTTTGTTTTTTTTTGGTGACTCTCCCAGTGCTTGGGCTTCAATGGACAACTATTTCCGTGATCAGATCTTTTAATTTCAGTCTTGACAGCACAAGGTTAATATAACATAACAGAGAGAATGCAATGTTGTTGGTGACAAAAGGTAGAGAAGTGAAGTATAACACATTGCTTGGACCTTTCAAGCAACATCCCATCTGGAGAGATGTGAGATTGTTAATGGCCCGATACAAACTTATGATGTGTAAGTCCCACATCAAAGAATATAATAATACCTTATCAAAAAGAATATAATAATTATCTACGATTCAAATATAGGTGGTCCACTATTGACAAAAAAATATATTATATATATAGGTAGTCCACTCTTAATTGCATTGATGCTTTTAAGTATAAAACTCACACCTCGAGGTCCATTAGGCCTAACTCAACCCTTTGAGAAATGGCTTGGTCAATTTCAAGGGAAGTAACTGTTGGTTATCCAAATCAGAGACACATGGTTCCAAGATTCTTAAGAAATACTTTTTTGGTTGCAAGGAGGTCCGAATTTCAGCTTGAAGTTTATTTTGAAATTGAGTATATAAAAAGATATGCCATGTCAGTTTGAGAAGTAACCCAGATACTTGCATTAATTATATATTCTAAATAACTCATCATTGCTTGGACGAAACTTAAATCCAATTGGAACATCAACATACTCACAAGGTGCCATATGTAAATATGTGTAGTTTCCTCTTGGACTTTGCTGAGAAGAGAAGGTTAAAGATAAAATATTTCTTGGTTTCTTGGAAAGGAAAGAAAAGGAGTACGTAGGCTGGTTATGGTTTCTCTGGGACTTTGAGTGGCAGTGACAACGGATTCTCCAATGAGTTTCTTGGAGCGATGTGGGCTAGGGTTTTGTGATTTCTGTGTGAACGAGTTCCTTCCTTCCCTTCCAATATATGTAGGACTATTACCAGGCCCAGTCCTGGTCCAGGTCGAATAGGGCAACCGCTATAAAAAAAAAAGGTGGGCCCAAAGATAAAATCCCGAAGAATCCGTCTCCCATGTTTTGGTTTTTTTGTTTTTTTTTTCCTCCTGTGTCTCCCACTTTTCATGGCAGTACAATACAGCTGTCAGGCTTTGATAATTATCAGCTATTTGTAATATGATAAGGCTATATCTATACGTTCGGGTTAAGTTGTAACAACTTTGTAAGTTACTTGTGCCCCAAGCATTTTCATTCAGACAGAAACTTGAAGTAGTTTCTTTACGTATGATGTTCTATATATTCTCACTCCCAAATCGAATCCTATTTTCCCTCTATCATTCCATGATTGCCCTTTCCCCTTCTTCTTCTTCCACTACAACCTAAAAATAAAACCTCATGGACATGGAATTTCTTAGCATTCGGAGACACGAATGGTCATTTGTGACCGTGCTTGTTACAGACATGATTGGAGCTGGCGGAGCTCCTCCATGTTGGATTGGATCTGGGTTCGGGTGGTGGACTCGACGGTTCGGATCTCGGAGATGGGTTTGGAGCGGAAGAAGGCCTCGGCGTCCCTAGAAGCCGAGGCGGCAGTGGCAGAGGCGGTGTAGGAGGCGCCGCCACTGAGGGCATCCCCGGAGCTCACTCTCATTATCGATTGTTGGGATTTTTGGGTTGGGTGAGTTCAGAGATGACGATGCGGTTGAGGTTGCGGTTGCAGTGGATCAAAACGACATCATTCTCCCTCTTTTTTGTGTTTTTGATCAATTCGTTCGTCTTCGTCCTTTATTAATCGAATCGAAGTTGTTAAAACCCTAGTCAAGCTGCTAATTTTGCCTGGTAGATGCTCAACTTGGGCCTGCATGTCTCTGATATCTTAGCTGTGGGCCTTTTTAGTCTCTTTGTTTTTGGGCCCTCATTTCTTGCGACTCGCGAGAGAGACAGATATTTAACAAGTAGAAGAAATCTCAGCTTTGCTGACACAACAAAACTACAAATTTTCATGCAATCATATATTTTGAGTACTTTTTTGGTCACTGTATTTTACACCAAATTTCAATTTAAGTACTGAGAAACAAATTTAGCTAAATTGATCATTGTATTATTAAAAGTTTTCAATTTATATACTTACAGTTTGTTTCCATTAAAAACTTAACGATGAACCTATAAATTGTAAATTTTGGTTAAAAAGTGACTAATTTAGCAAAATATTTTTCTCAGTGACCAAATTGAATTTTCATGTAAAATCTAGCGACCAAAAAAGTATTTAACCATATATACATAAACCCCCATAAAAGATAAAATACATATATACTTATTTACAGTGGCGTAAGTGCAAGAAGGTGCAGTTGCATCTCCTATTTAGGGAAAATCTCTTAGAGAGGCCGGAATATGCCCCTATACATGTGCCCACTCCTAAGAGGCTTTGCTTTCTTGTTTGCTTGCATTTTGTTTATGTTTTGTTTTTCATGAATTATGAATGACCTTAGTATTGTTTAAATTGTGAGGGTATTTACTTTTAGTATTTTAAATACTGCCCCTCCTCTAAAAATTCATGGCTCTGTCTTTGTTTATTTATATATAAAAAGATAGAGGTCTATATTTTTATATATTTTTAAACATTTCAAATAATTTCTCCAAAGAAAAAAAATATTTTAAAACTACCTATGCCACGTTAGTTCATTTAATGATTTTTATTTCAAAACTAACCGAATGGGGCAACTTTGGTCAAATAATGGAAGTTCAAGGGAGAGATTGAGTCATTTAAAACATCAAGGGACAAACATAGACTATTTGGAAACCACATGGGGCATTTGAACAAATAAGCCCCAAAAAAGGATTTTTAACCGAAATGGTTCTTCAACTATTGCTCAAGTTTCATTTTGGTCAACGAATTAAAATTTTCATAATAGTACTCCAACTCTCTATTATTAAAATGGTCCACTGTTAAAGTCTGTTAATATTATTATTACCTTAAATTGAGGAGTAAAATTGTTCATATGAATTAAAATATTAATACAGTAATTAAAAATTAAAGGAAACAATTATAAAAATCTTAAAAATTGAAGATATGTTCATAATTTTTTTTCCATTTATGGCACACTCAAGGAATGTGCCAACATTTATATATATATATATATATATATATGCAGTCCCCTTCTATTGAGGATCCCTCAAATAATTTTATTTGAGGGACGCCCATTAGGGTACCCTACAATTTTTTTCCTAATGATCCAAACCATCTATTTTTTAGGTCTTCATTCATAGATCATCCTTATAAAAAATTAGACAAATCGGAAACCGTTTCGACATCCAATTGTGTCTTACAAAATCAATGAACACGGTGCTTCAAGAAAGTACTAAAATTTCAATAACTCAATTGAGTGGTCAAATGATATCGGATTCAAGTGATTTTTTGTAGAGATAATCTTTGAATGAGTATCTACAAAATAGACGGTTTGGATTAGTGAAATACAATCCAGAGTGGGGCCTATAAGGGGTGTCCCTCAAATAAGCTTATTTGAGGGATCCCTCAATGGAAGCTCTCTGTATATATATGTATAAGGAATGCGCCAACAACTCCTAGGGACTTTAAATCCATGGATTTGTGCCCTCAACAAGATCAAGATGTTTTTGGCTCCTCTGTTCCTAGATAACAGGTTCCCAAGATGGCTGATTCTAGGTATGCCCAGATATAATTTCTATATATTTAAAGCATTGTCGGGTTCCCTCAGCCAATACTTTGTCAAATGCTGGAAAATAGTGGCTTGTTCATCATGGCTCTCAGTGTGAAGAAATCTTCCTTAGGAGAGGCTCAAAACGCACACATGACCATCTTCTATGGCGGACAAGTATCGTGTTCAACGAAACAATTGACACAGAGAGGAATTAGGTGAAGAGCTATTGGTGGGTTGCAGGGATGGACTGACTTTGACGGTTTTACTCCTCAATTTCACGAAATAATTAATAGACTTTGACAGTCGGACCGAAAAATTTAATCAGTAGACCCAAAAATTTAATCCGTGAAAAGTTTCGGTCAAAAACCCTATATATATTTAATAATTTATTGACCCATAGTCTTATAAAGAGTTCAAATGAACTCTAAATTTCCAATGTGGGACAAAGTTCAAATCAAACTAACTTATAAAGCCAACATCAGTTAATATAAAGCTCTTCTAAGTTTAAATTTCCTTACTTAAATCAATCCATACCAAATTAATCTCTCACAGATGTCCTCGTTTGAATTGAAATTGTGGTATTTTGGGGGTACTTCTTAGCTGATCTCGACTGTGATTTGCCTGATATAAGGTAATTTAGTGTTGGTTAGGTAGCATGGGTTTAACCTTTTTATAGTAAAGGAATTATTAGAATGCAAAGAGAACTAAATTAGTTGTATCAAACTTTTTTTGTAATATTTAAATTGTGGTAAATTATGAAAGTAAAATCATCAACTTACGCTCATATATACACATTTATATGTATTATGCTACTACACTTTTATATGTATTAACAGTTCATATCACAACTTTCTTTGAATTTATAATTATCGAGATGATATAGCAATTGCCAAAATAAAGTCTAATGAAAAATAAATGACATTATGCCAAAATATGTCCTACACGTTATGAAAGACTAGCTTTTTTAAATCTTAGTCATTTGCTCCACTGACCTTGAACTCCTTATTCACGTTTTGTTTAAGTCAGTCAACTCAAAGTAAACGATCAGTGAATTAATTGGAGCTTCCAAGCAAAATATCTCATCAAAGCTCCAGGCTTTGATGGGATCATGGGAGGGGATCATGGGAGGCAAATTACAGTTGAGTGGACATGACCCATATGATGCTGACCCACAGGATGCAGACAAACTTGTATGAAACCATCTCAAGTCAAGTCAATACCTACAACAATTTGTCATGAATTTTGATGTGGAACTCGTGATTCTCAAGTCTGTGAAGTTAAAATCTTATGTGGAGCCACACACATTCATTCTTCCAACCAATACCAAATTTCCACAAGTCTCATCATCCAGTAATTTCCCCCGTTCATTGAAATACATGTTCAGACCAGAAGAAAAAGAAAGGCTACCTAATTAACTTTATGCAAAGACTATAATTCAATAGATATTCTGTGTTCCAAATTAATAATTCCATGATTCATTCAATTACTAGCAGAAGCAGATCATGGATGTGGTCCTGTTTTGTGTGTTTATCTTGTATAAATATGTGTGTTTATAAAATAAAATAAAAAATTGTGGTAAATTATGAAAGTAAAATCATCAACTTACTAGTCTAGTTGTCTTTGTTAATTTTCATTTCTCCAATTTATTGTGGTGCATCAAGGCATGCTCGTAAGTGGATTGTCAGTGCTTAGAAAAAGGGCATCCGGCACTTGATTTTCCTTGTGTCTTTTTTATTTTGACTGACCTATAAATTAGTTACTAACGACTTTGTCTAATAAACTCTCTTGACTTGCCAATTGCTTTGACCTCCAAAGTTTACCAAACAAATAGAAATAATTTGTTAATAATTGTATTTCCTATCATAATTTACTTCTTCATTCATTATTTATAGGTTAAAAAAAATAAAAAAAGGACGAACGGGGTCTAACCCAATGAAAAAGGACATTGACTTGTAAATAAGTAGTTGCAGATTCGAATTCTCATGACACATTGATAGTGTGTATACCCCATGTAGTATGATTTTCAATTTAAGTCTAATTACTTTAGGAGGAGGAAGTGTCATGCAAATAATCATTAACTTTCTTTTCAATACGATCATATGCTTGTTTATATGTTTTTCTTAGGAAAGAAGATAACAGCTCATGACAGATGAGAATATTATATATCTTGAATTAGTAAGAAAAAGGACAAACATAAAACATACTGTAAGAATCAAAATCCATGAGGAGGAAAGAGGAAGACATTAGATGAACACAGCCAAATCACTGCATGTGTATCAAAGGGTTGGTTTATTGAGTTCACGAATGCCTCCTCACACATAAAAATAATTACAATCATTGAAACTAACTCAGAATTTAGTTTGGATGAGGTAAAATAACTCAAATTTTAGTTAAAGGTCGAGAATTTAAGAGAACTAAGAAATTGACAATTTCCTTGTTTGGGCAACTTGAACGTGGAATTTATTAAATGATGTGTGGAAAAAATCGTGGAAATTAGAGCATCAAATTCCCAAGTTTAATTTCCACCAAAATAGGTGTCATTTCACAATTTCCATAGTGCCATTTACAAAGTTCAACATACATAAATCTAAACGCTGAAATCTTCAATTGCCAGAAATTGAAATGATGGAAATTTAAATTCCATCATTTTGGAATTCTATGTAATTTTTAATTTCTTTATTCAAATGAAGATAATAGTGTGCCTTTTTCCCAGAAATCAAATAGGCAGATATAGAGAAAAATCAAACCTGCAACTTAGAAAAAACCAATTTCATATAGATAAAGAAAAGAAAAGAGGTAAAATGGGGGGGAAAAAAAGGAGGTTCACCAAAAAAACCCATCAAAGCATCCTATCATATAAAAAACACATTAAGTCCAAAAAATTTTAATAAAAAACCCAGTGAACTATTTAAATGGCTTAAAATTACTAAATGGCCTTAAAAACAAATCAAAATTAAAAATAACCAAAATAAAGGCCTACCAACAGATTCACCTAAAATTAAACTAATTGCACATCCCAATTTCCACAAGAATAAAAAACAACACTCATATATACACATTTATATGTATACCACAACTTTCTTTGAATTTACAATTACCGAGAAGATATAGCAATTGACCGTCCCTTTCGTTTTGTCAATAAAATAAAGAAAATCTGAAGTTTATCAACCAATCAAAATTATTTTTCATTGAAACATTCCAAGCTAGTGAGAAAAGAGGACTTTAATGATAAATTATGTGTTACAAAATAGTTGAAAGGGGAAAAGTAAATGATATTCTATTCTATGTGAGAAGAGAAGATCCCGTTTGGACACGTCCTCTCCCCCAAAGAAGTATAAATAGCACTTTAGATGACTCATTATTGCTCACAGCGTAAGTAGTTGATATAATTTAGCTCATGAATATGGGTAGCACTGTTGTCAGGTTTCTAAGCATTGCAACCTTATTTACCATTTGCTTATTATTATGCAATGCAAATCTGAGTGCGCCTTGCAAACAAAATGAGAGACAAGCACTTTTGAAGTTTAAGCACCATCTTCATTTCAATCAGCTTTCATCTTGGGCTGGTGAAGGAGATTGTTGCAATTTTGGACCAAGGAGCTTTCATTGATAGCAAAAGAGGCGTACAAAAAGATACTAACCTGAAAAGCTAATAGAAACTCAGGGAAAAAAAACTAAACTCACAGAGTCTAGAAACCAGTTTTTCCCCACAGAGACAAAAACACTGAAAACAAAAATTACAATTAAGGGGGACTAGGAAGTCCATCAGAAGCCAGAACCCGCACCAGGGACGGAGGTGGCTGGTTAGCCCATCCTTGCGGACACACCGCCCTTAATCCTATCGCCGCCGTCACATGAGCCGCGCGATTTGCTCCACGAGGGATCCAACGCCATTCCACATCAGAGAACCCTGTACTCAGGCGTCTGATCTCATCTAGTAAAGGAAGAATGGTCCAGGCCTTCGTGCATACATTACCTTTGATATTGTCAATGAGGACTTTTGAGTCTGATTCCATCTCCACCTTTGAGTAGCCTCTCAGCCTTGCACATCTTAGAGCCTCTATAGCTGCTTCAGTTTCTGCATTCAGTGCATTATTACAACATCGTTTACTAGCAAAACCATAGCAGAAATCCTTGTTCTGATTTCTCATCACCACACCCAAACCTGCCTCATGGTTTTTCCAAGCGGCATCGAAATTGATCTTAATTGCACCGTTAACAGGGGGTTTCCAAATACCGGCGAGCTGGGAGAGGACACCAGCCCCGTTTCTGGTGGAGAAAGCATGATGCCTCAGCGCACCAAATTCCTCTGCTGCTGAGGCAGCCCGTTCCACCACACTTCTGGGATCGATTGTAATGTCTTCAAAAAGAAACTTGCACCTTGCTTTCCATATCTCCCACGAGATAAAACTAACCAAAGACAAAACCCATACTCTATCAGATTTTGAGAACATCTGACTATTTAACAGCCCATTGAACCAGCGATCAAAAGTAGTGAGGCTTTGCGGGTTCACACGGTAATTTAATGGTGAGCCAAACCAGACAGCTTGGGTCCAAGGACACAGAAAGATAGCGTGTTCCTCAGATTCTTCATACTGATTGCATATGGGGCAAAGTGAAGATGAAGTAATTCTTCTGCGATACAGATTCAACTTAGTAGGCAAGGCCCTAACCATCATGCGCCAGAGGAAAAACTTGATTTTTGGGAGAGTGGGAGACGCCCAAATATCCTTCCACACACCTTTTTCAATCACATGGGACGACCGATTATTCCCTCCGCTGTAAGAAGCAGAGACCACCTTCAGATTGTAACCAGACTTCACAGAATACAAACCGGATTTGTTCCAGGGCCAAACAATTCTGTCATCCCTGTGCAAGTTACCAATAGGGACCTCCCTGATAAGCCTAATGGTGTCCTGGCTCACATACTGAGCTAGAGCTTGAGTGTTCCATGTTCTGGTCTGGCCATCTAAAATCTCGCTTACCAATTGGGGAGCATTCATTGGTACATTGTTCAGCGGCACAACAAAACCGTTGTGAGGAGGCAGAAGCCAACGATCCTGCCAAATCTTAGTATTGAGTCCATTGAAAACTTGATGCCTCATATTTTCCTTAACAACCTCTCTGCCTTCCAGCAAGCTAATCCAACCCCAAGAAGGACGGTGACCAGCCACAGCGTTTATAAAATCACAATTTGGAAAGTACCTGGCCTTAATCAATTTTGCCCAGTAGGAATTAGGCTCATGAATCAGTCTCCATGCCTGTTTACCAAGGAGGGCTAAATTGAAGGTATTGAGGTCTCTGAAACCCAACCCACCCTCAGATTTAGGAAGGCATAAATCAGACCAAGACTTCCAATGAATCTTAGTGTCCGAGTCAGGCTTTCCCCACCAGAACTTGGCCATCTCACTGTTGATTTCCTCACATAGACCTTTTGTAAATTTGAAACACTGCATGGGGTACGTTGGAACAGCAGTGGCAATAGCCTTTATAAGGACTTCCTTCCCTGCTAATGAAAGCGAGCTCTGCTTCCAGCCCGAAATCTTGTCCATAACACGCTCCTTTACATAATTCATAGCTGCCTTCTTTGAACGGGAGTTGTCTGCGACAATTTAACCGGTCATGTCCGCGAGCTCCACCTTGCCGATACTTACAGTGGTAAGATAAGTCCATCTCTCCTCAATTTAAAGCATCTGAGCTACTTGGATCTAAGCAACAATGATTTTCAAGGAATGCAGATTCCTAGCTTCTTAGGTTCTCTCAAAAGTTTAAGATATCTTAACCTCTCAAACTCAATGTTCGTCGGATTAATTCCTCATCAATTGGGAAATCTAACGAGTCTACAGGTTCTTGATCTGCACGGTTGCCAACAAGTACAAGATTCTTATGATTACGATGACCATTTGGAAGGTACGACTGACTCCCTTTCGGTTGAGAGCCTTCAATGGATTTCTGGTCTTTCTAAATTGCAACACTTGGCATGAGTTGTGCAAATCTTAGCAAAGCATCTGATTGGTTGCGGGTGACAAACACACTCCCGTCTTTGGTAGAGAGCTTCCATATGTCTGCTTGTGGACTTTATCACATACCTGGTGGTATTGCCAACATGACTAATCTTAAATTCCTTGATCTCCAGGGCAACTATATCAGTTCTACCATACCTAAATGGTTGTACAGGCTTAGCCATCTTCAGTCCCTAATTCTTTCCTACAATTTATTTCATGGTGAGATCTCGTCTTCCCTTGGAAACCTCACATCCATTGTCAATCTTGACTTCGATTCTAATCAACTTGCAGGGAATATCCCAAACTCTTTGGGAAATCTTAGTAAGTTGACTACTCTTGCTATGTCGGAGAACAATCTCAATGGAAGCGTGTCAGAAATTTTTGAAAGTTTTTCTAGGTGTAGTTCAGGTCAAATAGAGTCATTGAGTCTATCATCGAACAATCTTTCTGGCCATTTAACAGATAAGCTTGATCATTTTGAAAAGTTGCGCCTCCTTTTTCTTGATAATAACTCAATATCAGGTCCCCTTCCACCGTCCTTTGGCAATCTGTCATGCCTAGAAGCTGTGGCAATTGGTGATAATAATTTAACAGGTGTTGTCTCTCAACAACATTTCACTAATCTTACAAGATTGGTGGAATTTGACGCACCTGGAAACTCATTGACTCTTGAAACTACTCCACACTGGCTTCCTCCATTTCAACTTGAAATGTTGATTTTAGATTCTTGGCATCTGGAGCCATCGGAATTGCCCATGTGGCTTCAGAGTCAAACGCAGTTGGTTGCTCTTAGCATGCTCAACACAAGAATTTCAGGTACCATTCCGACTTGGTTTTGTAACTTTTCTTCCCAATTACAGCATATTGATCTCTCTGAAAATAAATTGTATGGTGAGGTTCCACATATATTTCCCAGTTCGCGTTATTTCGATATTTTCTTAGGTTCTAACCAGTTCAATGGTTCATTACCTCTTGTTTCATCAAAAGTAGGTATACTAGATCTTTCCAGCTCATCGTTTTCTGGAACGCTCTTTCACTTCTTCTGTAATAATAGTAGTAAACCAAAGACACTTAGAATTCTTCGTCTGGACAACAATCTTCTATCTGGAAAAATTCCTGACTGTTTCAGAAACTGGGAACGATTGGAAGTTGTAAATTTAGAAAGCAACCATTTAATTGGGAATATTCCAAGGTCTTTGGGCTACTTACTCTCCCTCACATACTTGCACTTGCGCAATAATCACTTGCATGGGGAGTTGCCTCCATATCTAAAGAAATGTACAGCATTTATTATTCTTGACCTTAGTTACAATAAGTTTCTAGGAAAGATACCAATGTGGATTGGAACAAACCTTTCAAGTTTGGCGGTTCTTAGCCTTCGTTCAAATCAGTTTCATGGCCACATTACGTACAAACTTTGCGATCTCACATCTCTCCAAATATTGGACCTCGCACATAACAATCTCTCAGGAAGAATGCCAATATGTTTGTACAAATTTCAGGCGATGGCTTCAAACTCTGAAATCTCTCGTTTTTCCTTTGAAGATGGAAATTATAATCATTATGATGATACATTTGAAGATAACGAAATAGAGACTGCAATATTGGTGTCGAAAGGTAGAGAAGTGAAATATGGAAACAGCCTTCTTAGATTGGCAACTAGTTTGGACCTTTCAGACAACAATATCTCTGGAGAAATCCCTGAACAACTTACCAGCCTCATCTACTTGCAGTCAGTGAATTTGTCAAACAATCTTTTGAGTGGAAGAATCCCTCCCAAGATGGGTGATATGAGATGGTTAGAATCTCTTGATTTGTCCATGAATCAACTTTGTGGTCAAATTGCTCCAAGTATGTCAAGTTTGACATTTCTCAGTGTCTTGAACTTGTCCTACAACAATTTGATAGGCGAGATTCCGAAAAGCACTCAACTTCAGAGTTTTGATCAATCCAGTTTTATTGGTAATAAACTTTGTGGCCCTCCACTTGAAGTGAACTGCAGTAATACCAACGGGACAGTACCACCAGTAGCAGATCAGAAACACGGAGGAAGTTATTTGCTTGAAGACGGTTGGTTCTATCTGAGCTTGGGACTAGGATTTCTGTTCGGTTTTTGGAGTGTTCTTGGCTCGTTGTTGTTGAACTTGCCATGGAGCATTGGTTTTAATCGGTTCCTAAATAGCATTGTGAAGAAGCTTTATGGGGTCATTGTTGAACATTTTTAACTATTTCTGCAGGTAGATTGACCTTGGTTTGTTCTTTTAGATGTTATCGTTACCAAAAGTTTAAGAGATGCTTTAAATAGGATGTACTTTTCTTGGATATCGATGCTTGTAATCGGGGTCAGGCTTTAAATCCCCCCCTTCTTTTTTCAGTTGTTAATCAATAAAGTTATTCCTCGTACCGCCGAGGTTTCTTTCAAATAAAAAAAAAGAGATGCTTCAGAAAATTCGAGTCTACTGAGTTTGAATAGGATGAAAGATAAAAGAATGCAGAGGGATAAATATTCCCAATCAATACGATCAGAGGCTTGTTTATATGTTTATTGGGGATGGACAATCAGTGCATAGGATTAATTAATTGTGATACGAAAAGGAAACGCTGACGTTCGTTTTGGTTTTCTCATTTTTCATTTTTCTTCTCATGACGGACTTGTTTGTGGACCTATTAGTCCATCCATACTGACTTTGTCTAGGGCTCGTCAATGGGCCGGGCATTGCCCGCCCAAATTTGCTTGGGCAGGTCGGGCCGGCTTTAAAGAGAGAGAAAATATCGGGCGGGGCAGGGTTTTTAGAAAATTAGCCAAGCCCAGACCCATAGGTCGGCTTGAGAAAGCCCATTGGGCCGGTGGGGCTAAGCCCAACGGGCCGGGCCGAAACGGGCCTACTTCATTCGAAAAAAATTATAAACTTAATCATAAGGGCATTTTAGTCTAAATTTGAGATTAAACTCACTTAATTCCAATATTTTCACATCAAACCAAATTCATAAAATACTCAATAAAGTCACACAACTTAATAAGATTTTCCACAAAAATAATAAAACAAAGTATTATTTTTGAGGTTATTACATAATTAGACCATAATACATTTTAGGAAATAATTTAAAAAAATAATAAGTATCAAAAAGATATTTTTTTTAAAGGATGATATAAATAAATATGTAAATGTTTGGTGATGTGTTCAAGAAAAACATGATTATATTTGGTGGTAGTAGTACGATTATGTTTAGTGATATGATATATTGTTCATCTTATTTATATATATATATATATATATATATATACTGAGAGCTTCCATTGAGGGATCCCTCAAATAAGCTTATTTGAGGGACACCCCTTGTAGGGCCCACTCCGGATTGTATTTCACTAATCCAAACCGTCTATTTTGTAGATACACATTCAAAGATCATCTCTACAAAAAATCATTTGAATCCGATATCATTTGACCATTCAATTGAGTTATTGAAAATTTAAGTACTTTCTTGAAGTACCGTGTTCATTGATTTTGTAGGACCTAATTAGATGTCGAAACGGTTTCCGATTTGTCTAATTTTTTGTAAGGATGATCTATGAATGAAGACCTAAAAAATAGATGGTTTGGATCATTGGAAAAAAAATTATAGGGTACCCTAAAGCGGCGTCCCTCAAATAAAATTATTTGAGGGATCCCTCAATAGAATGGGATATATAATTGTTGTATTAATAATTGACACAAATTAATGTGCTAATCATCCAATTATAAACTAGGAATGAGTAAAGAAAAGTAAATGAAATGAAACAAATTATATATGTGATTTAAGTGATATAATCCTAATCCTAAACTCTTATTTATACATAATTATATATCTATGCGGGCCTAACGGGCAGGCTTGTGGGCGGGCCGGGCTTTCTTCTTAATCGGGCCGGGCCTATGGGCGGGCAGACCACAGCCTGCCTGCCCAAGTCGGCCATCTCAAAGCCCATAACGGCGGCCGAGCTTTTTCAATGGTGGGCGGGCCCCATCGCCCATGAGCCCGCGGGCCAAATGATGAGGCTTAACTTTGTCTACCAGATGTGGGGCTGGATATGTAGAAAAAAAGGGAGGCTCTTTTTTATTTTTTTGGGTGACTTTCCCAGTGCTTGGGCTACAATGAACAACTATTTCCGTTTTCAAATCTTTTGTTTTCACTCTTGACAGCACAAGGTTAATAACATAACTTAGAGAAGGGATATTTGTTGAAATGTTATCTGAACTTATACTCTAGTTTTAATTTGTCACTTAAAAAAAAATAATAATAAGAGAAATATCACTTGAATTTTTCAAAATCTATAATTTGTCATCTGACTTTAACATCATCCAATTTTCCATCTATAAGTAAGGGTATTTTAGTCTTTTCATTTTTAAGAGGTTTAAAAATGAAAAAATAATTATACAAAGTTGTATATATTTTAAAATAAACTATTAAAAATCAAGCCAAACATTAAAAAATTGATTTCGACAAAAAAAATTAAAAATTAAAAATGTGAAAA
Organism: Prunus mume; assembly: GCF_029339155.1. Classification (NCBI taxonomy): domain Eukaryota; kingdom Viridiplantae; phylum Streptophyta; class Magnoliopsida; order Rosales; family Rosaceae; genus Prunus; species Prunus mume. Next base: position 1,173,324 of record NC_142699.1, on the reverse strand, counting down.
TTGCTTTTTTTTTTTTTTTTCCATCCTTGTCGTCTCTCTCTATTCTCCCTTCCCAACCACACCTCCCCTCTCCTCTGTCTTTTTTCTCCCCGAAGACTTGAGCACCTCATCCCCACCTTTAATTCTCCTCTAACATGCCCATTATTCTCCAATCCGCTCTTGTCTCCCATCTTTATTTTATCTCCCAGGTAAGCTACTAGGCAATAAAAATTAAAGGTTCATAAATGCATTTCTTTTTCAATTGACATGGCACTTGTTTTCTCTGTATAGTTGCTTTACTGGAGGTATGGTGGGAATTCCTGTCAATGTGGTTTTGATTGCAGCTTGGCAGATATGGCAGCCTATTCCTTCCATGCTCAGGTCTTGGGGGAGAAAAGCGAGGCGGGGAATAGAGAGACGACAGGGGATGGAAAAAAAATGCACTTTTTAATTTTTTTTTAATGTTTGATAGGAAAGGGTTGTATATTGATTTTTTTATTTTTAAACTATCCTAAAAATGAAAAGACTAAAATACCCTTATTATGGATGGAAAATTGGATGGTGTTAAAGTCAGATGACAAATTATAAATTTTGAAAAATTCAGGTGACATTTCTCTTAAATTTTTTTTCAGGTTACAAATTGAAACTAAGGTATAAGTTCAGGTGACATTTCAACAAATATCCCCTTAGAGAATGCAATGTTGTTAGTGACAAAATGTAACATCCCATATCGACCAACCGAGAAGGGGTGATGTGTTTTATATGACATCCCAATGAGTCATCCATCCTAGGATTGCTCTAGCCCCAAATCGCTTAATTTTGGAGTTCCTAGAAACAAAACTTTGAGGGCAGAGAGGGGGCCCCAAACGGACAATATCGTGCTACGGGGAGCCAAACCGAGGATATGACACAAAAGGTAGAGAAGTGAAGTATAACCCATTGCTTGGACCTTTCAAGCAACATCCCATCTAGAGAGATCTGAGATGGTTAGTGGCTTGATACAAACTTATGATGTGTAAGCTCCACATCAAAGAATATAATAATGGTAGAAATATATATTATATATCAGTCCTGATCTTTTGGACTACAGGGATCCAAGAGATTTGTGGTCACTCACCGTTGGATGTAAATTCAACGGTTCACTCACTCTTGCACTCCTTTTAAGAAACTTTTTTGAACCATTGGATTAATATCCAATAGTGGGTGACCACAATTTCTTGGACTCCTATGGTCCAAGAGATCGAGACTGTATTATATATATAGGTAGTCCACTGTTAATTGCACCGATGCTTTTAAGTATAAAACTCACAACTCGAGGCCCATTAGGCCTAACTCAACCCTTCAAGAAATGGCTTGGTCAATTTCCAGAGAAGTAACTGTTGGTTATCCAAATCAGAGACACATGGTTCCAAGATTCTTAAGAAATACTTTTTTGGTTGCAAGGAGGTCCGAATTTCAGCTTGAAGTCTATTTTGAAATTGAGTATATAAAAAGATTTGCCATGTCAGTTTGAGAAGTAACCCAGATACTTGCATTAATTTTTTATTATAAAGATGATATTTTTCTATTTTCTAATTGTAGCAGCCATGTCCAAAAAAAAAAAACAAGTATCTTGGTCACCTAGTTTGTAGCCATTTAGCATCGATATCTTTGTTGTTTTGTTAGGAACGAATTAGATTTTTTTTCTTTTAAATATTTCTTGTAGAAACAAACAACACAATGTCAGCCAAATATGGAAACAAATAAGTAAATACAGATAATGATTAATTGCAGCAAAAGAACAGTATTGTAATTTGCATTGATCTCACGAACGTGGCCATTAACTAGTAAGTCTAATCTACATCTTCACATCACTAGTACGTAGTAGCAGTGGTAGTGCTCTCCATTCCCATAATTGACTGTGAAGCTGCAAAAGCTTGCAATTCATCATCATTATCCTCAAACCTGGATCATGTCCACCAGATCATCAAAACTAGCACGGTTCGGGACATCGAGCATCCCATCATCGTGAACAGGGAAGCCGGACACATTGAGTGAAACATTTTCAGTACCAAGTTCACCACCGCTTGATCTTCGATGATATCCCAAATCCAAAATTAATATTGCCCGAGTCTTCATCAATGCAGACTCTCGATTATGCATGGATATGGATGTGATCCTCCTCCCAATGGTTGTGCTGTAAGTGGTTGGATGTTATCCAAATTTGAGAGATCCTTCATCAAGGCATCAACATCATCAGAATCTAGAAATTGGCTGAGGTCATAATTAAAACCAGCACCTTGTGCTGGTTGATGATGAGTGTCACTAACTTCAATTTCGTGAAGAAGTAGAGGTCTTCACCCTTTTCTAAGTTTTGTCCACCGAAATCATTCCATATATCTCATAGCTCTTTCTTACCATAAAGATTGAATTCTGGCACAATATTGCTATACTTAAATGGTGTTGTTTATACCATAATCAACTGAGCATATCCAGCCTCAAAGCAACTAGCACCAAGGCGACACGTGTCATCACCACAGTGACTTGCGCTAAAGTTCCACATCAATCTCACAAACTTCCCACTTTCACCTCCCTATAAATAGGGAATAGTATCCATGTGAAAGGGGGACTTCTTCTCTCCACTTAGAGGAGGATCCAGGTATCAGAGCTAGACCCTAGGGCCGGGGACTCTCTTCTAGATCCCTCACTTGTCATCTTTATATTCGGGTCTAACCCCATGTACAAATGTAATCATACACTATTATAATGCGAACATACTTCTCCGTGGACGTAGCCCATTCATTAAGGGTGAACCACGTATATCTTGTCTTCTTTACATTTATCGCTTGCCCAAGTCCTAACACACATGCTGAAGGTCCTCACTTTCACCCATCATTCACTATCACCTACTCTCTAAGTTGATCTCCCAAAAAGAGCATCAACAGTTTCATGCCGTCTGTGGGAATTGATACAAAAGGCTTATGTCGTCTCCCCTTCCTCGGTGCCCTTCGGCACCCTTACAATCTTCATCATATAAGCTTAGGCGATGCCTTGACACCGACCATTATTTGGCATGAGCTATGCCTTCGCACCCAGCCATCATCCGCGCAAGCAATGCCCGCACCCCATCATCATTTGGCGCGAGTGATGCCTTCGAAAGACTGCGATCATTTGGCATGAGCTATGCGCCGGCACCTAGCCATCAATCGGCTCGAGCGATGCCTTGACCGCCATCATTCGGCACCCGACCATCAGCAACGCTAAGCGATGCCTTCGGCACCCGACCATCAATTGGCGCCGCGATACCTTGGCACCTTCATCATTTGGCGCAGCGTTATGCCTTCAGCACTTCGCCATCATTTGGTATGAGCTATGCCTTCGCACCTAGCCATCAATCGCGCGGCGATGCCTTCAGACCATGCGCCATCATTCGGCACCCAGCCATCAACCGCCGCGAGAGATGCCTTGGTACGCACGTGCCTAGCCACAATGCCTTGCAACATGCAAGCTTTGTGTTGCCTTCGGCACCATCGTGTCTAACCACATGCGAGCTTTGTGTTGCCCTCGGCACCCTCGTGCATAGTCATATCGCCTTACGACACGCAGCTTTATGCCCCCTTCGGCACCTCGCGTTAGCCACATTGCCTTGTGACATGCGAGCTTTGTGTTTCCTCCGGCACCTCGCGCCTAGTCACAATGTCTTACAACATGCCAGCTTCGTGTTACCTTCGGCACCGTCGTCATTCAGCTTGAGTGATGCCTTCGACACCTCATCATCATTGAAGCAAGCAATGCCTTCGGCACCTCGTCATCATAAAGGCGATACGATGCCTTGGCAAACCTCTACTGATATGAGCGACACCCACGTACATCCTCACCACAATATAAAATCTCTCTTCTTACATATAAATATTGCATATGAATAATAGCTACCCAGGTAACCAATTCAATTAGAGTATCACTTTGCATGGCTTGCATAGTTAGGAACGAGCCATCATTTCAATTTGAATGAAGGTTCATGAAATTCACTTCCGAAAGCACCTGATGCCAGGAGAGAAATCAAGACCTTTAATGGCGCGGACACGAGCTAGCCTCCTTTCCCTCAGACTCGCTAAATGTCAAACAAGTTCAAAGGGGGGGCCTCTTCAAACCTATTTACCTCCATATAGGCCCAGCTCCAACTCACCGAGCTAAAGCAGAGGCATGCAAGAATGAACTCCAAGTCCTCCTAACCGAGATTCAACTCGCGCCCAGCTTCCTTCGCCACGCTGAGCCCCTGACCGAGGGCTCAACCTCAATGCCCGACTCATCGTCACGGTAACTCCTGCTCGAGCTCAACCTCGATGCCCGCTCATCGTCACGAGCGTCATGACCAACTCGTGAAGCCTTCGTTAGAAGATCCGAGCTGCACGAGGCTACCTGGAAGGATTATGTTTAAGCACAAGGCCTAGCTCCAAAGGGCCCACCATTGCTTAACTAATGGTCCAAGCCCATTTCGGTCCCTAGCCCCAAGGACCATACTGAAGCAACCTAGGCTTTCTAAGAAGTGGTGGGACCTTGCTCCCAAATTTCTTAAGCATCAACCCTACCACAACATTGAAGGCCCAGCTCCACTACTTGCGAAGTCTCTCTAAAACCAAGACCAGCTCTGGAACCAATCCGGCTCCCTGCAGAAGCTTAGCTCAAGGACAATCTTGCTTAACGGCAAGGGCTGTGTAATGGCTATAGGTTGCTCTCTCCATTTCCAACAAACACTAGCCCTTGCTCACCTCTAGCCTAGGCTTATCTTCGATACCTCCTTGGCCTCCTTGCCGACGGCAAGGAGCATAAAAATTTTTAGGGGAAGGCAAGGAGTCACCATACCAAACCACGGCTCGACTCAACACCACTGCAAACACCACGATGTCAAAGGCCCAGACCTCAAGGATTCCAAATCTGTCCTTCAAGACCCAACTACTTTCGAAAATATTCAGCCACAGCAGGAAGGCCAAGCAAGGGATCTGCTTGTGCCCAACCAACATAGCCCGAGCCTTGCAAGAGTTTGCGCCCTCAGGCACGCTCCAAGGCTTGACAAAGCCCAAGACCAGGACACATAATACTATACTCTCGAAATCCAAGATTGCAGTGCTTGAATACCGAATGGCCACTCTTACATCCATGGCCCTGACTCCAAGAGCCCAATCCCAAATTGCATGCAAAATCTGAGCATTTCGAATGGCAAAATATGATGGCTCACCTCCTTCAAAACCAGCCCGCCCTGAAACTATGCCACGCTTCCGAATGGTCCGGCTCATTTCAACAACGCAAGGCTAGGTCGAAAAACTCACGACTTTCTTGCCGGCTTTAAAGGTCTGCCACCAAAGGCTTGTCGAAAGCCTAAGTATTCGTAGTACTTAGGTACCAACAAAAACCAAAAAAAAAACGTTGGCTATACTTTGCATGGCTTGCAACACGCACCAAATCTCAAGGTGAGAAATATCAAATTTATATCATCCAACATGCTGATGGACAAGGCACAAAGGAAGCCCGAAAATCCCACCATCTGAAGGCAAAACAAGCTTCAGATCGGCACCTCACATATTGTCTCCAAAATATGGCACACCCCGCCAAGAAATTCCTTTTGGCACCCAAGCATCCTTCATCACTTAAATCAAAAGCTTAGTAAACTGTCATTCTATGATTTAAGGGCTAGCAAGTTAGACATAATTTAGCAAATGTGGAAAAATGTACTACAGATTGACAGCCAGGCACAAGCTCAACTCTCCCTTATGCTAGCCCCTCCTCCAAAAACTAGGCCCTTAGAGAACCAAGACCTCACGAACCCTTGGATGCTTAAACCCTTGGATGTGGAAAAATGTACTACGGATTGACATATGCTAAAATCGAAGGGTCACAACAGCAGATTTTTGCGAAGGACCAACTCCACACCATTGATCTTCACACTCGATCTTCTCGGAACCTTGCCGATCGGCAAGTGGGATAGAAGACCAAACCCTAAGACTATGTGCACGGGCTCACGAAATACTTCTCCAGATTCACAGAGTCTTGAGTCAGCCCTCACCAAGCCCTTGTGCTCACGGAAAACCCACAAGCAGAGGGCCTGGGACCGGGAGGAGCACCAAAAGCCCTTCTTGAGTCTCTTGCCGATCGGTGGACTAGGATCACACGGCACCTACTTTCAAACCAGCCTTGCGAAGCTTGAGAATGCTGGGAACAGATGATACCAACCTCCGCGCTATAGTTTCCCAAACACATTTGCGAACGGCAGCGGTTCGAATAGAAGAATATGGGGCCTTACAAAAGTAGACAACCCAAACCTTACCGAAGGATTCCACAAAGCCCGACTCCGTAAGTTTGGAAGAATCCTCTTCCAAACTTCGACTCAAATATTATAGACCAACCGTCTTGCCCAACCGGAGTTGACCTCGACTTTGGGCGGACCATGTCCTAGCCTCCACCGAGCAACCAGCGGCCCACACTTGTCAAAGAAACCCGAACAACGAACGCGGTGAAGCCTCTCTCCAAACTCGTCCTTGCCGAAAAACTTGGACCAGTCACTTGCCACAACAACCGCGCACCCAAAGTCACGGCTACATTGGCACTTTAGAAAATCCAAAATTTTCTCTAGGCACCCACCAAAGGCCCAGCTTGATTCCCGCTCATTCAGCCCTACCAAGTCTCACCAAAGGCTCCTCGGCTTGTCCCGAGTTGTCGAAGACCCTTGCATACTCCAAATTAGTCTCGGATGGGCATTGCCGAACGGCAACCAACATTCGAATTTAGGAAGCAACCACAGACTTAATTCTAGAAGAGTCCTTCGGAGCGGACTCTATGGGGACTTGAGTAAAACTGGGCACTCCGTATAGCCCAGAGCTAAAACTCAAGGCACCCTTCGAATGAGATAGGTGCAGAAGACACACTTCATGCCCAACCCTTCACGACTCACCTCCTACAGAGAATACGCATGTGAGGCCCACCGCCCCAAAATTTACTCAACACACCCTTGCCGAGCGGCAGTAGGGCCGTGTGGAAGGGAAATTGAATCTTGCTAAAATCAAATAGCCCGGCTACAAAGCCTAAGCTCAAGGGCCCAGCCCCGGGGATGGTCCTGCCGAATGACAAGGATCGTGGCGCCTAACCGATGGTGTCGAAAGCAACCTTAGCCCAACCTCCTTGATGTTACGGGCAAGCTCAACTCTCCGCACTCTTGTCGTACCCATTGCTTTTCCCTACAAGGCGCGGCTCAAAATCACGCCCGAACCAGCAGTTTCAGCTCTAGCTCTAGCGCCTTCATGTCGGTGCCTAGCTCTGGCTCCTTTGTCGAAGGCCTTGATCTCGAAGGAAAAACCACTCTTGAAGACAACACACCCTTGCCGAATGGCAAGGGCCGCTAAAAGGATCGGAGGACACGCAAAAACAAAGGGGCCTTGAAAACCTCTTGATCCACTCCTTGCCGTTCGGCAAGGGTTGAAGAAAAATAGATCGGTTCACAAGGGAATGACTGCGCCAACTCAAACTTGAGGACTCACTCTTACTCACAAGGTACCTAAACTCTTTCGTTTGGACCTTGCGAAACGGCAAGTTTCATGAGTGGAATTTATACCCCTCTTTCCACAACCCCAGCCCTTGTTTCTTTAAAACCCTGCCAGAAAGGCAACCTTTGCAACCTTTGCCCCAACTCTAACACCCTAGCCACATCTATATCTGCTGGAATAGAAACGGGCCTAGGCTATATTTTCTTTTTCCCTCCTTTAAAACACCCTTGCCAAACTCATCGGGCTCAAACCCATGAGGACTTGCCAAAGCCAATCCAGGGCCCAGCCCTTGCAAACTAATTAGCCCAAGCCGCCATATATAAGGGGCTCACAAAATTCCCCAAAGCCCATGCCACATGGCCATTCAAAGAAAAAGAAAAAAAAAAGGTCTTAGCCTCCTTGCCGACGGCAAAGAGCACTGAAGCATGAAATGGCTTCCCCAATTCTCCCTTGCCGAAGCCTAGCTCCCGAAACACAAGGGCGGCTCTAAGGACTTGTCAAATGTCCAAGTACCTAGCTACCAACAGTCCCAGAGACTCACTGCTTTTATCATACCCTCCACGTATTAACGTAACTTCTAACTTGCCAACTTGAGGGACTAGGAATTGCCCTACGGCTCCCACTGAACCTAGAATGCTCGGTCATGATTGCACAAAAATTTCACAAGTTCCCACCCAGGAGTCACTTCTTGATTGCGAACTTGGGGGACTACTGTTTATACCATAATCAACCGAGCATATCCGACCTCAAAGCAACTAGCACCAAGGCAGACACATGTCATCACCACAGCAACTTGCACAAAGTCTCACATCGAAAATCTACACAAACCTCCCACTTTCACCTCTCTATAAATAGGAAATAGTATTCATATGAAAGGGGGACTTCTTCTCTCCACTTAGAGAAGGATCCGGTCTCGAGCTAGACCACTTAGGGCCTGGGACTCTCTTCTAGATCCCTCACTTGTCATCTTTATATTTGGGTCTAACCTCATGTACAAATGTAATCATACACTATTATAATGAAAATATATTTCTCCGTGGACGTAGCCCATTCATTAAGGGTGAACCACGTATATCTTGTCTTCTTTACATTTATCGTTTGCCCAAGTCCTAACACACATGCCTGAAGGTCCTCACCTTCACCCATCATTCACTATCACCTACTCTCTAAGTTGATCTCCCAAAAAGAGTATCAACAGGTGTGCCAGAAACCTTGTTAAGAAAACAATACCTCAATAACTCATCATCGCTTGGACGAAACTTAAATCCAATTGGAACATCAACATACTCACAAGGTGCCATATATAAGTATGTGTAGGTTTGTTAAAGATGAAATATTTCTTGGTTTCTTGGAATGGACGTTTCTCCGAGACTTAAGAGTAGTAGATAATGCATGCTTAAATGAGTTTCTTGGAGAGATGTGGGCTAGGGCTTTTGTGATTTCTGTGTGAGTCAGTTCCTTCCTTCCTTCCAATATATATAGGACTATTAGGGCGACCACCTGCTCGTGTAAATAGGGCAACGGCAATAAATAAATAAAAAGTAAATTTAGGTTTTAGCCAAAAAAAAAAATTACTTTTGAAAAAAGCCAAAGCTTTTAAAAAAGACAAAACTATCAACTTTCAAATTAAAGACATTTACTAAATATAAAGATTAACTTTAGGAAATTCAAAATAAATAATGACAATTTTTATCTCATTTTGGAACTTTTTTTACAAAATTTCTATCCTTTTGTTTTTCCAAAGTCTCCCTAAATAAAAAGTGGACTCAAAGTACCGAAAAATCCGTCAATAAATGACGCACCCCACTTTTCATGTGATAGAGTTGTCCAGTGTTCAATAATATTAAAAACATTGGGCTTCGGCCCTCCTTGTAACCAAAAAATAATAATAAAAACAGAACTAGTGTGTTGAGAGAGAGAGAGAGAGAGAGAAAGTGAAAGAAGCGGCAGGGGAGGATGAGGCGGAGTCGGAGCCGAAGATGTTCGATTATCGCTAGTTTCTGCCCATCCATCACTCACTGCCCTCCAAACTCCCATTCATAAAACCAAACTTCACACCCCACACACTCACACACCAACCCAGGAAGAAGAAAAAGAACAGAGAAGAAGAAGAAGAAGAAATTACCAGAAAACCAGCCACAATCAACAATGGGGAAGGGCCCTTCTCTTTCAAGCGAAGCAGTAGCAGCAAACGCCGCCCCAAGAAGTTCATTGGCCCCCCACCTTCCCCTTTCCCCTCGCCGCCGCAGCCGATGAGATCTCCGCCAACAAACAATAACAATGCCAATTATAATAATAATCTGGGTGTGGTGGCGGGTGGTGCTGCTGCTGTGAAGGGGAAGAAGAAGGCCGGAGGAGCCAGGCTCTGGATGCGATTTGACAGCTTCGGTGGATCAGAGCTCGTCGAGTGCGACAAGAACGCTATCATTCGGCGCGCTGCCATTCCCGCCCGAGACCTGAGGATTCTTGGCCCTGTCTTCTCCCATTCCTCCAGCATCCTTGGTACTTCTCCAGTTTATTTTTATTGAATCAATTAAGTTGTTTGTTTTGTTAATTGTGTTCATTTGTGTTCTGGGTTTTCGAAATTTTATGAATTTATGCTACATTAGGTGTCTTTTAGGAGATTGAGATTCTGGGTTCTGAGTGCAATTTGTATTAGTTGGTTTTCCTTGTCCTGTTTTTGTTTGGGTCTTCCACCATTAACTTGGTTGTGGAGTTGTAGTTTTAGGGTGTTGCCAGGAATGCTTTGTGCAAATGGATAGGTAAGCAGCCTACTCGTACATTTGAAGTTACCGCTTAGGACCTTCGGATTGTTGGACTACATGTACACCATGATCGTGGCAAAAGTTTTAGCTCCTGATAATTATGTTTTCCTCATTTCAATTGCAGCTAGGGAGAAGGCCATGGTGGTTAATTTAGAGTTTATAAAGGCTATAGTTACAGCTGAAGAGGTTCTGTTGCTTGATCCTCTTAGGCAGGAGGTTCTTCCATTTGCAGATCAGCTAAGGCAACAGCTTCCTCAGAAAAGCCAATCCAGGATTGAAGAAGCAAGTCCACTTGATGAACAAGATAATGGAATGGATGTTTCAACAGGAAGGCAATGGTTACCTGTTCCAGAGGCCACTGAAGGTTTGCAGTGTGATCTCCCATTTGAGTTTCAGGTTCTGGAGATTGCATTAGAGGTTGTCTGTACATTCTTGGATTCAAGTGTGGCAGACCTTGAGAGAGAAGCTTACCCTGTGTTGGATGAACTTGCCAGAAATGTTAGCACCAAGAACCTTGAACTTGTGCGGAGTTTGAAAAGCAATCTTACCCGTTTGCTTGCACGTGTACAGAAGGTATGCTTGCTTAATTGTTCTTAACGAGGATCTCTTTATTATATTTGTCCAGATGATCCACACATCATTAATCGTGTGTCTCACATCAATAATCTGACCCATCTTGGAGTCAAGTTGTTTGTCGAGTCATAATCCTTGTGATATTTCGATTTGTTTTGATAACTGAAAAGCTTCCTGGAGCATTGATGCCCCAAATAATACAAAACTGTGAATATCAACATAAAGCAGTAAATTTTAGCTTGTTGTTGGTAGTAGGGGCTATCTTAAAATGCATTCAATTGACTAATAAAAGCACCTATAGATTCATTCAGCATAAATTTTTGCCTTCCTAGTCACTCTAGTTGGTTGTCTTGGCATTAATGTTGTGGTTGTTTGGTACACTGAATAGCCATTATTATGGAATCTGATTTCATTTAGTTACCTTGGTCTTTGTTTCGTAATTGTAGTGAGGTCGGAATACAATTTTTTTCTCTTCATAGCCTCTCCCGCATTCAAGCCGTATGAAATTGTCTAAGGCTTCTGGCTTCTAAATCCCAAACTTTAAATAACACCTTAGCCTAAGTATAATGTAACTGTAATATATATCCACTTAGGAAATTGAAATTACGACGTTAAAGATGTCATAATTCCATTTTCTAAATGCTCTTATGGATGAGTAACATGCAGGTTTGAATAAGTTTTAAGAGGGTGGCTCGTGTTCTGGGCAATAATAGATAAATTTGTGATGAGATTTATTTTCTTAATATGCTTCCTGCCTGGTCTCATGGATATGAAGTGAATGACATAAGAGTTTGAGCTTTACTATATTGGTCATCAATGTTTCTACTTGATGGGGTGGCAAACCCAATATCCCCATAGATTGTTTCATTTTCTTTATAATAAAATTAAACTCAAGTCCGACCAAAAAATAAATAAACTTAACTGTTGTCATTCTTGCTAGGGAAGAGGCTGGGGCTATGTATAACTGAAAGATGTACTTTTCTCATGGCAGCTTGATGGTTTCCTGTTATAAGTGGATTTTGGAGATGGATAATTTTTTAGGTGCATGTGATTTAGATATTTCTCATTGTGTCAGATAGAGGGTTTGCCTATTTCAGTATTATGCTGGACTATAATCAAAAGAGCCTTTTTGGCTCTCTTTACCTCTCCGTCTCTTATCCTTAGGAGGTTTTCTTCCACTAGGATGTGTTTTTCTGCAGAACTCCATTTTTTCTTGTTTGGATTGTAGCATGTACACTTTTTGTAAATGGTTGGTTACTTTTTAAAAATAAAAATAAAAATATTCCTTGCCTTGCCTTGCACAAATGTCATTTGCTCTACCCAATTTTACCAGATGTCCCCAGAGGTCCCCAAAGGGAAAACTTTCATTTAATCTTGACCATTATTCTCTTTTTCCTCATTGAGTTATTAATGCATGCAGAAGTCTTTACTAAAAAAATGCAGTCGGAATAGAGAAGTTGGTACTCTTTACTATTTGATAGAATACACATGATATCTATAACTATTTTCTTTTTGGACATGAAGCATGTATCTATCTGATGTCAGGTGAGGGATGAAATTGAGCATTTGTTGGATGACAATGAAGATATGGCGCAATTATATTTGACAAGGAAATGGATTCAGAATCAACAATCTGAGTCTTTTTTGGGCCGTTCTGCCTCAATTAGCATCAGCAACACCGCACCCCATCTTCGTCGTCTTAGTTCTAACAAAAGCGGGAGCTTGGTAACTAGCAACAATATGGATTATGATGATGTAGAGGATCTAGAGATGCTTCTTGAGGCATATTTTATGCAACTAGATGGAACCCGTAACAAGATATTGTCTGTAAGTGGCATTTGTACTGACTTAGTTTAATTTCAATTTCTGGCTCGACTTGGAACTTGACTTTAAATTTCAGTTTCTGAAAATGCTCTCCTAGGACCTGATTATGGATAAGGTAACCCTTTATAAACAGTTTTAGGGATCAGTTCTCAACATTAGGTTGACCTTTGCAGTTATCACGTTTGATTCAGTTTCATATAACTGAATTTAGGTAGGATTATTTATATGTTGCACAGTTTTCCATAAGAAGTTCTGTGGTTGCACTTGCTCTGGAATAATTTGGAGGCTTCAGACCTTTGTGGATTCCCAGTCGGAACTAATTTAACTAACACTGGTATACGAAAACTTTAATTTTGAAACCAGTTTTGAAATTGGGGAGGAATTATTGACTGTAAAGATTGATCAGTCTAGTTAGATCTTTCTATTAATTAACCTATCCATCACTTGATAATAGCTAGCTATCGCATTGGCTTCTTGACTTTGATGATGCTCTCTGTCTGGCACATTTTTTCTTTTAAATGGTAGTAAGAGACCTGTCTCATAATGTAATTTAGTCATGTTCAATGATGTGATAATTGAAGCTAAAAACTGATTTTTAAGGTGAAAGACACAGTCTATGGTTCCTTCGGCTGAACCCAATGGATCTTTTGGTTCCTTTGGCTGAACCTAAATGGATCCTTAAATTGGAAATGGCAGGTTAAATACTAGTGGATGACCATTTACCTTTTTCATTTCAGCTAAATGGTAAATTGGAAGAGAATTGAAATGTACAAACTGGGCATAGTAATTGTATTATTCTCTCCTTAAAACTTCCTCATGTTCTTATCGTGTTCGTTGGATCTAGGTACGGGAGTATATCGACGACACAGAGGACTATGTCAACATTCAACTCGACAACCAGCGAAACGAACTCATTCAGCTCCAGTTGACGTTGACCATTGCATCATTTGCTGTAGCAGTAGAAACCTTGATATCTGGGATCTTTGGTATGAACATCCCCTGTGTATTATACGAAATGAATGGGGTATTTGAGCCCTTTGTCGGAGGCATTACAGCATTTTGTGTGTTGCTCTTCTTTGTTATCTTTGGGTATGCCAGATGGAAGAAGCTGCTTGGTTCATGAGTCCACTATGTCATCTTGTGTAGATAATACTAGATTCGCACACTTATTCAAGAACCCTACTAACGGGAAGGGTTTGAAGTATATGCTGAAATGTAGGGCCAGCAAAGAATTGCTTGTGATAACATTTTAGGTGAAACATTTTAGGGATTTCATGACTTAATATGACAAACTGCTGTAACATCATTCAGTTTTCTTTTGAAATTATATGGCAAGTAGGTATTTGTCGGTGTACGGTTGTATAATATGGCAGACGGATGAATGTATTTTCACATGTCATCAATACATAATGCCTCTTTTAGTAATAATGTCTTTGCTTTAGTTTTTGGTTAATTTTAGTTCTAGTTTTTAATTTTTTAATTCAAAATGTTATTTTTGTAAATAAAATTTAATTCTAAAGAACAGTTTAGATTTCTATGTTTAAATAATTCATATTACCTATAGTTTTATTTTTTAATAGATGTGATTTTGGAGAGGGGAGAATCGAACCTTGTACCTCATGGGTAAATGCTCTTAATCACTTGAGCTAGAACACCCTTGCATATTACTTACAGTTAACCAATTAGAATAAATGTAGAATAAATGTAATGCCAATGGGTGTTTAGCTAGAGGTGTTTGTTTGCAAACCCCATGGCACCAGTTCGAATCCCCTTGTGTGCACTCCTCCTCCTAATCCCCTAGATTTGTTAATCGCTCTATCTCAAAAATAAAGAATAAGTTATGCTCTATCTCAAAAATAAAGAATAAGTTATATACTATTGCAATGCAATGGCAAAGAGCTTAAATTAAGAGATCCCTCAACTGAGTTTATTTGAAGTACACTCTTATGGGCCCATTATGAATTGTATTTCAATTATCCAAACCGTCTATCGTTAGGTATTCATTCAAAGATCATTTATGCAATAAAAAATAAAAAATCACTCGAATTTGAAACATGTTGATCACACAATTAACAATTTTCAATTATATTGTAACTTGATAAAAATAATATGACAATATATAAAGGATATAACTATTTAAACTTTATACCAGCTCTTTATGATATAAATACATGAAAAGCAACTATAATCACTAATGATCTGCTTAACTTTGGTTCTCCACATGTCATCTCATTAAAATTTAATCTAACCCTCCGTTTGGATAAGGAAAAATAACTCAGAATTTAGGTAAAAGTCAGGAATTAAAGAAGAGAAATTGACAATTCCCTTGTTTGTAACTTAAACGCAGAACTTATTAAATGACGCGTGGAAAAATCATGAAATTGAGGCATCAAATTCTAAGTTTAATTTCCACAAAATAGGCGCATTTCACAATTTCCTATGGTGCGGGAATTCATATTTTCAAGTGTGCCAAAACTTACATTAAAAAAGCACCAACTTTTCATTAAAAAAAACAGTGCCTAAAACCTATGAAAGCGGAGTATAGCTGAGAATAAGAGGAGTTCTTCTTGGGTTACATGGCTCTTTAGATCAAGTTTGAAGGTTAGTCTTCAAGCCTTTCTCTCCTTCAATTTATATTTTTTTATTTTAGGGTTACCATGGTTTCTGAATGGCTATCAAAATTGGGTGTTTCTAACTAAATTTATGAATGTGTTGCATGGGTTTTGTGATCTTTGCAGCACTATGGCTGAATTTTTGGGAAGTTTTAACAAAATACTCTATGCCCATGGATATTGGTGTGTGATTGGTGTTTATGGTACAGCTTTGTAGTTGTTCGCTAGCTTTATCACTTTGTGTTATCACCTGTGCTCTCAGTAGTTGTTTGTTAGCTTTATCGCTTGTGTGAGCCATTAGATGTTGATTGTAATCTACACCAACTTGCTCGTAAGCTGAAGCTTGGCCAATGTGCTCCTTCATTCTTTGGGACCCTGAATTAAGTCTTATGACAGTGATTAATTGATTTCATCATTTATTCCTATACTTTTGTTTGCAACTTTTTAATCAAGCCCTTCAGTTTCTCGTCATTGGTCGCTTGCCAAGTGAAAAGAAGTATCGGTGGTCTTGATTGCTGATTGCTTCTAGTTCTAATTCCATAGGTACCAGAGAAGTATCAGGGTCTGATTGCTTCTAGTTCTAATTCCATGAGGCACTCCCAATTGAGGAGAAAAAAAAAAAAAATCACGCTGTCATGTTCATTGCGTGGGGAGTGATTTGTTTGCTAATATGCTTTGTTTGTTTAAGTTGAGTTATTTAGTTCATCAACGATATATTATTTATACTTGAGGAATACCTTCTATCTCGGTTATTAGTTTTTTTGTTCTTCAAATATTTAATTTCTGTCATTTACTATTTACATGAGCTATCCAAACATTAAATTTTCAATTTCTGTCATTTACAAAATTCGATATACATAATCCAAAACAAATCTTCAATTGCAGAAATTGAAATGATGAAATCTAAATTCGTCATTTTAAAATTCTATAATTTGCAATTCC
This sequence comes from Prunus mume, assembly GCF_029339155.1. Classification (NCBI taxonomy): domain Eukaryota; kingdom Viridiplantae; phylum Streptophyta; class Magnoliopsida; order Rosales; family Rosaceae; genus Prunus; species Prunus mume. The sequence continues at coordinate 1,157,115 of NC_142699.1, read as the reverse complement.
TTCATCCAAAGCGGAACATAAAGGAATTTAAAACTTGGACACATCGTCTAAAATAAAAACCCAATTTACTCATAAAAAAAATAATAAAAAAGCCCTAACTTGACTAAACTCTTAACTTACTTAACGTCTGTAGTTTTTTCCTTCCTCCTACTTCCTTTATCTCCACATCTCCCTGCCCAAATCTTAGCTATCGGCAAACTTTCCTTCTGCCACATGCTCTTATTTTTAGTTCCAGCAACTGTTTTTTTCTTTCCTTCCTTCCTTTCTGGGCAAAAATGTTACTCATACCCCCTTTAATCCAAAATTCTCTCTGTCTCACCAAAATTAATTAGAAATATTAAAAGAAATAGTTTAAATGTGGTTAATTTCTTGGCATTTAAAGTTTCTCTGGTGAATGAGTTATGGAGGGAAACAGAATTTAAATTGGAAGAGGATAAGTTTTTGAGTAACATGATTAAATATTTAAAAATTATACAATTACTGAGTTTTTGTATTTTTGTATTTTCTGGCTTGGTTTTTTCAGCTTTATCTATTTTTTATTATTCAAGTTTGCAACTTATTTGGGATGTCTATGCCAAAATTTTTTTGTCTCCTGTGTGATTTTAGTTGAGAGCGCTCACCACTGATTAGTTGTATTGGGCCTCTTTTGTTGAATTATGAATACAATCCTATAATTTATCCAAAAAAATACACGAAAATGTTAGAATAGTTAAAAGCTTATAGTTTAATTGACATGATTGTTCCAATTTAACTTGCCACATAAGATGGATATATGAATGTGGTATAAAAATATAGATGTTTGTGTACCGAAGAAGATGGAGTGTAGAGAGAGCAGGGAGAGAGGGGAAAAGGGATTCAAGAGAGAGGAGTGACAGTAGGGAACAAACGTGAAAGCGTATTAAGGGTCTAACTTTTTTGGGTAAAATTTTAATTCTTTTCTGTTAATTAAAAACTTATCAAAAGAATAAAGACTCAAATCAATTTAAGTGCTGCAGTTGTCTATCTTGGCCTCCCATATAAGATAATATACAATGTGGTAAGGCTGGACATGTATGTCCATCTTAACTTGCCACATGAAATAGTATTAGTATACGGATATAGAAATATGACAAGTCTAGCATTATTGTTTATAAAAGGAATGCACTTTGACAACTAGATTATCAACTAGTAGTTTGTATTTCATGATCATTGGAATTCATTGAGCCTTAAAGAGAGAGCAAGCCCTATTTAGTTGGGCAAAGGCCAACCATTTCACAGGCAAAAATGTGGTCAAAATGTGTGGACATGTCTGATTTTTATATTGTACGGATTTTGTTGTCTTGTTGTAGACTTTATTGATGAGGAATTGGCTGGCTGTCTCCCCTCATGCACACTTTATGTGCCAACTGCCTTCCTTCTCTCTCTCTTCTATTTCTATTTGCCAATGCCCCATTATTTTATCATTAATGTCGTTGTCAACAACTCACTCCACATTGTCCTGCTTTACGTTTGCAATAAGAAAAAGCAAAAACAGGGAAATGCTTGTATGCAATAAAGTTGCATAGCACCACAAAGAAAAGTTAAAGCCCTACTTGCTGAATTTTGAAAAATAAAAAAAGACTTATCAATGAACAGAATATTACCACTTTGCAGTAAGTGCTGAATTTGGATTCTCACATTTTATTGGCTAACTTTTTTTTTTGGGGGGGTTTTTATCACAAAACGTTGATAATATGTACGAAATTATTAGATTACGTTCTTTATTTTTTTTCGATGTCATTAATGGTCTTTAAGATTAACACCCATACTCATAAATAGTCTTATTGTTAGATTTCCTCAAGAATTCTGTTAGTTTGTTGACGTGTCATATATATGGAGTCTATACATCTAATAAAATAATGTCATATGAATTTATAGAGTTAAATATGAGACTACTGATCTGTAAATTTAATGTACTTCAACTTTTAATCTACTTTGTTTTGTCACTCATTTTCTTTAGGGTTTTGGTAATAAAACCTATGCCCACCTAGTTGTCGGATCAATAGTTAATTGGGGTCACCCTCTTTTTGTTTGACCATCACTTTACACAATCCAAACTTTCTTTTATACCAGGAGAGAAAACTTGCGTATTCTAAAAACAGAAACTTACGGATGAATTTTTTTAATATTTTTATTTTTATTTTAACATCTTTAGTCCTAGAATAGAATTTAGTGGTACCAAAAAAAAAATTGAACTGGAAAAGGAGAATAAAAAGGACACAACAAAAGGCTGTCGACATATGAAAATTGAAAGATCCTTCGCGGAAACGAAGTGCGAAAAAACAATCAAATTTCAGAAAGGAAAAAAAAACACAAAAAAAACAAAAAACGAAAAAAGATGAAAAATGTATTTAATTTTGGGAATTTGTTTTGCATCCAACCCCCATACCTTAACCAGAAGACATAGTAGAGAGAGAAAGGAGAGAGAAAGGAGAGAGGGCTTCTTCGAAGAGAAGAGGGGAAACGAATCATAGATACACACAGAAACCCTAGGACAGAGGAAACTCTGTTTCTTCGATCATTACATCTCAAGATCTCGATTGTTCATTCCATATAGGTAATCAATCTTTTATCTATTCATTTTCTTTCTTTAAAACAAAGTAAACATTTGGTTTCATGCATCTGTTTCTGTTTTCATCAAATCAGCTGGAATTGTTGATTAGTTTTGCGGACAATCGGACACATTTTATGCATTTCGTCGAATCATTGATTTTCTTCTTTTTAAATTTTATATAAATGTTTCCTAGGGCACTATTTATTATTTCAATTCAGAAATTGTGAGATTCATTTTGTGTTTCGATGCTGGGAAAATGTGGCAAAGGGTAATGAGCGGATGTATTTGAATCTCGGAAAGTTTTCGTTATTTGGGGCTGAGAAAACAGAAGCCTTCGCCTCAACCAACTGAGGCTAACAACTCAATTGTTTGGGAGATGGTATTCCAAATTTATCTTCCCCTTCTCTCTTTCCATGGTTTCCTTGAGAAACAAATAGAGGGTTTGAGTCTGTTGCGTATGGTGTTTAGGAGTTTGTGGCATCTTCTTTAACACAATAAGTGTTGTGGCCGAACCCACCAATTAATTTAGAGTGTTAGTGTACTTGGTTTTATTTCACGGAGAAAAAGAAACAGAAAACCCAGTTGGGTAGCAACTTTAGTTATGTTGTAATTTGGGTTTAGATATTATAGTGATCCATGTACTATTATGTAAATTGTTTTATTTTTTTAATTTTTTTTTATGATCAGCATACTGCACATAAAATTGGGTAGTTGTGAGAGTGATGTTGATTGAATGTATTGCCATGCTACATGGACTGGGATATGTGTGTTGTGTCATGTGCGTGTCCAGGTTTAGGGTTTGTCTGCCTTAAGTTATTGATTATTTTGATGTTTCCAGTAGGCATGTTCATAAACATAACCATTCATGTAACTGTGCATTATCTCATGTTAGCATGGAGAAGGATATAATTATAGTTATTACTTTTTTTTTCCCCCTTAATTTTTAAAAATAAGAAGACCTGCATTTTGCTTTTCCTATTTTCCTTGACCCATCTGTCTATTGGTTTGTCAACACTGTGCTTGCAAACTTTTCCCCCCTTAATAAATTAAATTTACTTCCCTTCTTTATCCATCATCTTGCACTATATTGGTTGACAGGGGCTGGTTGTGCTTCAGTGATGGCAAACTCCAAGAGTTCAAATATCAGAAATTTCATGTATTCTGGAAAGCATCCTTTGCTTCCTCCAAAAAGTCCATTTCCTAGCGTTTCCCCGTCATATGCAGATTACGTCCTCAGTCCTGCATTTGGATCAAAAACTGTTCAGAAGCCTAGAGAGGGAAATGCACATCACCAGCGAACTTCCTCGGAGAGCCTTCTTATAGAGGAACAACCTTCTTGGCTTGATGATCTCCTTAATGAGCCGGACACACCAATACGCAGAGGAGGTCATCGTCGTTCATCAAGTGACTCATTTGCATATGTGGATGCATCTAATGCTTCTAACATTGATTATGCAGCTCAAGACGAGTACAAATATCATCATATGATTTCTGCACCCTCTTGGGGATCTCAAGACTTTGATCCCCAAAAAGATTTGCGACATGCTTCATTATACACTGAACTGAACTTGGTGAAGCAGAAGAATAAGGCATGGGAGTCTTCTTTGAATAGTGTAAATAACATGAGCAGCCTTCCTTCTGTCAAGGATAACATTGTTCTTCAGAGTTCAGGATCATTATCTACACCACAAGAAGCAGATGGGTTTGCTTCTACTGCAAGCGAAAGGCAGGATCAGGTTGAATCTGGTCCGCATGATCCAAAGGCTTCTTCTGAGAAAAAAGACAATTCTAATGCTAAGCTTTATGCATCTGAGACGGATGCAAAACGCGCTAAACAGTACGTAGTTGATTAAATTTTTTTTTTTCTACACCCATACTGATTTACCTCATAGTAACATAGAAATATTATTCTTGCATAATCTTTGGTTGTCTTTTTGACCTGCATCTAGTTTTCTTTATCCAGTTTTTGCATATGTTTTCGAGTTGAAATAAACACCCACCCTCTATCTCACACTCACGATCATGGGTGGCTGCTTTATGAAAACTCTTAACCGTAGGTAGAATGCAAAGAATGTTGTTTACATTAACATTAGTATGACTACTGTTCCTTTAAGCTAAGCTTATGCGGTCAATTGCATATTAAATGCAAAGAAAAAGGGGAAAGCGGTTCAATGGAGTTATAAGGACACAGGAATGAATAGTCTCCTACGCCTGGTACACAATACATTGGCTGTATACTTGGTTGCTTGTGTGTAACTTGGTGCTATACGGGGATTAGGGATTGCATTCCCACATTTAGTTTGTTACAGTGCAACTTCAAGTGCATCCATACAAGCATACATTAATGCATAAAACTTGCATACAAAGTACAAACACATCACATTAGTATTGGAAGCATTTAAGGATGTAAATGGCTGTAAATGCACAAACCTGGTCTTAAATTGCAATATGTCAAACCTGTTTTGTTCTTAGTTTTCTTTTATTTTTGACATTTTAAGTCTTTTGTTCCGCCATATATGTTAGGAATTCCAGTTATGAAAAACTGGATAATCAAAATACTGTCAGTTGGGAGATCTGGGTTGTGGCTGAGGGGGTGGTAGGAAAATCTAGTAAAACTCCTGCTCTGGACCAGGTCAAAAACATTAACAGTTTTACAAGGAAGTTGGAGCGGTACTGTCATGATGTTTATTGCTACTGGGTTTACTTGAAATCTTAGATTTAATTGTATGCCTGTAGTTATACTGTTAGTTTCTTATAATACTGGTAGCATCTATTAGATAATAAACATTTTGTACTTATGCTTTGTAGGAGGCTTACATCGTTTAGGGATATTCCAATACCTGTATTACAACAAAATCACATGTCATTTCTTTTTGTTTTATATTTCCTTTGAATATGTGGCTCTTGCTTCTTTATTGCTTTAAGTCCAAAATTTGGGAAGAGGGTGAAGGATAGAAGAAAGGTGGTAATGGTAAAAGGGAAAGAGCTTTTCTAATCTTAGCTGTGAGTTAGAGAGGCATTTCCTGTCTTTCTATAATGTATAAAGGTGCAGGCTGCAACTGTGGTACTCTAGAGGGCCCATAATTGAGCACTACCTATTGTTCTGCTCTACAGCCTGCTCCTCGGAGTTGAGCCTGATGATTCCTTTAGTTTGTTGAAACTGCTAGCCATAATCTAGGTCATTACTATTATGCACATGCATCAGTGGTAAATTATGAATCAGAGTAGTTTAGATCACTTGGTATTATGCATGATGTTGACCAATATCCGGCCACTAGTATTGGACTGCGCAATAGCTTAGATCACCTGGTATTGTGCATGATGTTGACCGGTATGCGGCCGTTCATATTGGGCTGAGTAGCTGTAAAGCATTGTAAATTAAACGTACTACATAAGAATTAGCAGTGATTACTCTTAATTTGGGAAGACATTACAGCTAGAGGAGGAAAAGCTAAATGTTAAGTAGTATTTATCGTCCTTTTAGCTTAATATCTTGTACTCTCCTTAATATTAACAATTCTAATTAATATAGTTTAGTTTTCTGGAAAAAAGTGGAGGAAGACAGTTGAATGTGAAGGATCGAACTAGGACAGTCCTTTTTCTCTTAAAGGCATGAATCTAGGCTTGTTCATGTCCCAAGAGTAATTCACTTAAAGGGCTGTCTCCATAAGTTTGAGGGTTTAGATTGAGAGATGTGAATATGCTAACACGGAAAATCTTTAGATTAAAAAACTTTACTTTGAGGATGCAACGGCAAGCTAATGCATTTAAATCATAATTTGTCATTTTTATTATTTATACATAAAATATGGCAGTTCACTGTTTCAAGGAATCAAAACAAATTCGTAACTTTGAGAAATTCTGCAAATTATAATGTCAGTTTCCTTGTAACAGTTGTTGTTCATAATTCCGGAAACTGGATTGGTGTCTTCCATAATGGGAATATAAATTATACGTATGGAGACTGAAATACTTTTTACTGCAGGCAATTTGCTCAACGCTCACGGGTTCGAAAACTTCAATACATAGCTGAGCTGGAGAGGAATGTACAAGCTTTACAGGTAAGTGTCACCAGAAGCTTGAAGTACTGTATTTAAGTATTAAGATTGATTTGGTACTGCATTGAGTGGTTTTATGAAAATTTAATATTGTTCTTGTATGTGTTACTCTACAGGCAGAAGGGTCTGGAGTTACAGCCGAGCTGGAATTTCTCAACCAGCAGAATCTGATTCTGAGCATGGAGAACAAAGCCCTCAAGCAGCGCTTAGAAAGTATAGCACAGGAGCAACTTATCAAATACTGTAAGCTTCTACCTTGAACGTTCAGGTTTTGATAATCTGTCCATTTTTCTGCTTCATCTGTCTAGGAGAAAATGTTTGGAATAAAATCAGTTATGTGAAGGATGAAGCTCTTATCAAAATACATGGTAGACCCTATGACAGTTTGAGAATGATTGGAATCTATGTTCTAAAGATTTGGAGACACTTAGATAACATTAAGAAATGTTAGTATTCAGGATAATATTTCACCATTTTCTTAATAATGTTCTTAAAATATGTTCAATTTTTCTAAAAGGACTTTTTGACTTCCAATTTTAAACTACCTGATAGAAACAAATTCGAAAATAATTTTTAATTCAAGGAAACAGGCCTGGTCCCAAACATAATGAAGACATCACTCTAATGGGGCCTAAAAGTAAAATTGTAGGCTGGATACTTGATATGTTATGATTATGCTTAACTATTTATTACATTTGCAGTTTTAATTATCTGGTATAGGATGTAACTGCAGCTATAATTATCCTCTAGACTGATGGAAATTCAAATAATACAATATGAGGCCTAATGATATAATAGTCACTTTCTAGCAGACGTTTTATCTGATTAATGATAATACATTTTAAGGAGAATTTTGAAGTCATGATGTTTGCATATAAAAATGAATGTAAACATTCTCTCTAGGGCTTCCTCGCTGTACAGTTCAATGATTGGAACTGTCTATGTTTTAGGTTCTTCAAGGGCCATCCCTTTAAAAAAATTAGCCCTAACAGAAATTATTTGGTCATCTATACTGTACAGACAAATGCACTGTGTCAGATAAAAATGAGATGGTAATGACGGTACTTAAATGGTTAAAGATTTCCAATTTGGCAGATTTTTTATTTTTTATTTGCATAGATTATCCTTGAAGGCTTGAAGAACCTAAAAACTGGACGTTTCAAATCATTGTTTTCTTAGATGTGAACCCCCTCACTTAAAGGTTCCTGTACTATTCAGAACCATATGCTTTATTAGTTACAACATAGATGTACCTTCGTTTGTGGTAATGGTTGCCATATGGCAGGTTGGTAGATCTTGAGTAAACAACTGTGGCTGATGAATTGTTTTTCTTTATGAGTTTTTGAATACAATGATTTTTTTTGGGTCTGAGAATACGGTGGATGTTAATGTTGCATACTACAGTCTCTTTGGAAAAATGTTTATTCTGCTTCATGGAAGCATTGAATTGTTTTTCTTTATGATTTATTGAATACAGTGATTTTTTTTAATTTTTTATTTTCTGAGAATACGGTGGATGTTAATGTTGCATGCTACAGTCTCTTTGGAAAAATGTTTATTCTGCTTCGTGGAAGCATGGGTTTGCTAGTGGATGCATTGGCTCTTTCAAAATTATCCAACATAACAACAAACATATTTTAAGAAACAGTGAGACGTGTTGAAGATTTAAAAGGCTCGTTTATCTGAAAGGTTTTCACGTATATGCCATTTCATCGGCAGAACATTTTATTTAAACCCTTCTGATTGTTGTTCAGTACTTGTAAGGTCACTAAAGTATGTGTTTTAATATTCAGTGGAGCAAGAATTATTAGAGAGAGAGATCGGGAGGCTACGAGCCTTGTATCAGCAACAACAGCAGCACCATCAGCAGCAACAGCAACAGCAACAGCAACAGCAACAACCTTCTTCTAGCCACAGACGCTCTAACAGCAAAGACCTTGATTCCCAATTTGCAAACCTCTCTTTGAAACACAAGGATGCAAATGCAGGTCGTGACCCTGTAACAGGCACACTTCGCATATAGATGTGTAATGTAGCCAGAGCTGTCATTTGCCTCTACTCTTCTCCCATTGATATTGCCATGCCTGACCAAGTTCGTTGCCTCCCTTGTGCGGGATAAGGCTGAGCTATTCCACTCTTGGCGTCCTCTCTCTTCTCATTTTGTGCAATTTGATTTCACTGTTTATCACCCTTCTCTGTTAAGTTAATATTGGTGCGCCTGGTAGTCATTGGCCAAAGTAGTTCTACTTGGGGCAGGTGACTTACCGGAGGTGGTAACTCAAAACAGGTTCGGTATTTCAATCTTTATTGTATGTCTTACGTAATCATGATTCATAAATGTTGTATGTTCCATTTTTTGCCCATTGCAGATTTCAACATAGTACAAAAGATCTTTTGGGCTAATTGGATGTGCACTAGTTGTAATGCATTATGGTAGGAAAATGTGTACTCGTAACATATGTTTCAAATGAAATCTGTAGTTTCTTTGATTTTGTTCGTTAGTGATGAGAAATTGATTGGATGCACATTTAGCACCTTTTTATTTTTATTTCTATTTTTATCATATGTCACCTTTTTATTTGAGGAAAAAATATATATATTAGGGGAGGGACCGCTAGCTGTGGGACGGGGACTGCCGCTGTCATTGGGTGTTTTGGGGGCTGCTGGGTTTTTCCTCTTTAAAGGAGGGGGTGTAGAGAGTATTTGGGGGTTTCAATAGAATTCCCCTTCTTTTAATATTTGCTTTGCCATGATGCTAATTTCGTGAATGGTATTAATTCCTCGAATGCATCATTACCTCTTTCGTTTTCATTTAAACTTCACAGAAATATATTGTGTCCAGAAGATTTTTCCATTGAAATTTAAATTGTCAACCAGAAATTTATGTACTTATTATGATTATTATATATATAACATAATGATCAAGCTGCATCGCCAAGAAATAATATACGGATATACTACGTCAGCACTCAAATATGGCATGTTTCCCTTTTTGAAACAGAAATGAACTGTTTTTGACAGCTGGACTTATTTCTTAATTTTTATCTTATGCAATAAAATTACAAATTTGAAAAACTTGAGAAAAAGAACACCCCTACTTTTTTTCAGCCGTCATTTTGGCCGCAATGGTGAGTTCAGTAGTAAAAATGGGTACATTGGCAAAACAAAAAGAAAATCAGTAAACCACGAGAAAGAAATGTCCCATTTTTCAATCCATGACAAGGTTTGGTTTTAGTTTGTGCATTTCCCTTTGGACTCTCATATATATAGTGAAACGTCCGGGGAGAAAGACCACTAAGACATTCAAGTATTTCTGCAGTACTACAACACTAAAAATAAATAAAATTGAATCTAAAATCACCAATTTGCAGACTTTTTTTTTTAATCAGAACACAAATGCAAGGATCAAGAATGAAAAGAAAACTAAGGAAGGCCTTGATGTTGTTGCACTGTTGGGAAGTGTAGGGTACTCATCTGGAGGGGGCATGACACATTCATCACCATTAAAGGAAATTCTTCTAGGAAAAGTCCATCCTTCCCTGAAAGTGAAAATCCCAGGATCTTTGTGCAGTAACATCTCCGATTGAGCATTACCGCTCTGGCCGGACGCGAGTAACATGTCATTGTACGATTTGATCCCCCAGAACATCCCTGTATCATCTGGAAAAAAAGACAGCTCAATGTTCATTAAAACTACCCTAATGGGCAATAGCTAGAGTTTTGCATATGATGAAGAAAATGTTGGTGATTTTTGGTTTGTTGAACTTACTTATATTTCCATAGGCATTGAGAGGGTGGTAGTTGAAGCTGAACAACTGAGTTACACTCCTCAAGTTGGGGTGTTGAACGACTAAGCTCCAAGACGAATAGTTTTTAACAAAATTAAGATTAGTGATTGTAATCTTCACCCGCCAGTACTCCTTATAGCTTTGCTTCACATGCCAATGCACTCGAATCGGGCACATGTGCTGTGAACAAGTCACCAAAGGTGGCACTTCTTCGTTCTCCCGCGCTCGTGGAAGCTCCAACAGATGCGGAGATTTTTCACCAGACCTGCCGATTTTGTAAAACTTTCAGAAAAATTGCTTCAAATCATCAAAAATATGATGCCAATTTGCAAAGCTCCTAGTCAAAGAATAGACGACCAAGAGATGTATGTTACTTTAGGCATTTTGCTCCCGGCAGTCCTTGGCAGCCGCAGCTGCATTTCGGGCAAGGAACAATGGTACTATTGTAGAATGCAGACAAGGAAACACAGCATTTTGGAGAAGGTGATGCTCTGAACTGGGAGTACATACAGGTCACATTCCATGTCTCTACAATAAAACCACAAGGAATCATGTGTTATGCAGAAAATTAAACATTGTTTACTTCATTCATATTATTGCTACTCTTCTTCCCTGTGTATCCCTCCTTTCATTTTCAGTACTCACCTAGAGTTTGTACCCATCGGCGGCCATCGGGACTAGACCTAGTTGGTAAGACAAGAAATGCGTCTCCACAGGTATAACCAGGAATTCCGAGGGTGAAATTGGTAGGCATAACTTCTGTAATGTTGTTGGTTTTTCCAAATCCAACATTCATCTGGAAAGCAGATAGAAACTTGGAAGAGTCTTGGATCATGGAAGAGAGCTCCCCTCCCTTGCAACAATTGGAGAACTGCTTGTTGTAAGGGGCTCCTGGCAAAAAATCAATAATCACTGGCTGCTTTTTACAGCAGTGAGGAAGTTGTGGTGAGCTCCTGAACTTGGAGCAGTTTCCTTGCTCCATGGCCTCAGCTCCCCACATGTCCCAAATCACTTGATCATCATCTTTCCATATCCAACTCAATTTCCAACCAGGCCGATCCAGATGCCGGAATTGCTGGAAGTTGTATATTGATACCTTTATCTGAAATAAAATAATTATAGCCAAAAATCATGTAAAATTGACAGTAGTAATGAACACTGAGCTGCAATTAACTCATAATTAAATTCATTAAATCCTCCTAAGCCACACCACAATCTAGCTGCTGGTAACAAGTGGATTTAGAGTAATCTAAAAAGTATATATACTAGTTCATTGAATATAAAAAAACAAGGAATACATGTTGATCCTTTTTATCCACCATTTTATGGCAAGGATTGTAAAATTTAAATGGACTCACACTGATCTATCAAATGGATGGCTTGGGAGATGTTCTGAATAGACCAATAATCATTTTAGGTGGTTTTGAATTATTTTATAGAAAAAGTACCTCCTTCCCAGAATCGTTTAAAATCACTATTACATGGAGAAATGCTTCTTCTCATAATTAATTTTAGATCTCCTAAATTCACTTCCAAAAAAAGCCTAAATAAAATGTGAAGCGAAAGTTTCAAGGATCCAAATCCGCATTTTCATATCCTCAATAGTGATCGAGTCAATTAACACCATATCTAAATGATTTGGGTTTTTGCATTATATCCTTTTCTGGCCTAAAATCAGAAAAGAAACTAAAATAATTGAATCTTTGGCCCTCTGAGGGGCATGGCGGTAATTTAGGTGACAAAATAAAAAGTAGACAGAAGGCAGTCATGCAGAACACTGTGATCCATCCTGTCCCATCACAAATGGTCTAATTTTCAGTGTGCTGAGGTGGCGCACAGTGATTGGGTTTCTGAACCAATTGTGATGAGCTCAACGTGAACCTCGCCCACCATATCAGAATTAGACAAAAACAGTACGGCAGGGTTTGAAGGTTCATATCCTCGAACAAAACAAACATTTTGGAATGCAAAACACCATGCATACACACATAATAACTTCTTCTTTTCTTTTCTTTTTTAATTTTAATTTTAATTTTAATTTGTATGTAATATAAGAAAGTGATTTTGGGTTTGTTTTCTTCCATAGAGATTTCAATTGTAAGAGGGCTATTTGAGAATTGATATAAAAAAAATAATAACTAATGCAAAATTGATTGATGGGGTAAATTAACAAAAACTTACATCATATGTGCTCCCAGTTTGAAGCCGAAAATCCCAAGTGATGGTTATGTTGGCATAAGGATCTAATGAATCATACCCATCTGCATTTTCACCAAATTTTTATGCCATTAATAAATTACCCAAAACTTTGAAGAAATTAGAGAGAGAGAGAGAGAGAGAGAGAGAGGAATTTACATGATGATGAGAAGGAGGTGACAAGAGAAGAGATGAAAATGACGAAGAGCACAGCATTTGATCTTTGAGCACCAAACAGAAAGGGGGGGCTCATCATCTCTCCAAATTAAAACACCAAAATTTGGGATCAATGTTCTAATAAAACTTTCCAAACTGCACTAATTGCTATTTTTCTTTCACTTAATAAAACAACCAGTTTGATCGAAAAACGCATAAAAAACTCACAGATCACACAAATGTGCTTCACTGCCTACAAACATTATGACTAAATATATATATACATATAAATCCCATAGAAAAAAACAAAGAAGTAATATGTGTGAGATTGTATGCTCTGGTTTTATGTATGAATGTATATATATCTGTCTCTCTCTCTGAAGTCTCTAAAAAGATGCTCTAAAACAAAAAGAGAGAAAAGTAATTACCAAAAATTTTATAATAAAAAAGAAAAAGAAAAGAAGAAGATGGAAAAAAAGGAAAGAGGAAATTAAGAAATTATATTGCAATTAATGTTGTGAGAGAGGGTGAGACTGGTGTTTTCCAAATCTGGGTGCAATTAAGAGACAGACAGAGAGGGGGAGAGAGAGAGAGGTGCTTAGAATGCGTCTAAAAGTCTGTACATGAGTGAGTAGGTTTTTGAGTGTAAACATTCAAAGCTCACGCGTAATGCCATCCGGGGCATTTGGCCTGCCGTTTGGATTTAGTCATTTTAATTACCATTTTTCACTTGTATTTTTCCCATTTTTATTTCTTGCACTTCATGTGCATAAAAAATTACAAACAATACAAGAGTTATTTACACTAATATTCACTAAGGTGTTCGGTGTTTTCACAAATTTCTTTTCCATAAAATTACACGAACACTCTTTGAGGTTTCAAATTATTTTCACAAAACTCATTTTTCAGTGATTATTAATCCAAAAGTATATGGAGGAAAAAAAATGAACGAAGAAGGGTAGGGAGGGTGGGGGTAAAGGAGGGAAAAATGAAACAGAATACATGAAAACAAAAATCATAAAATAAAACGTACTCGAAATTGTTTATAGTTTCCCGTACCATTTTTCATGCACATTTCTTTAATATCTTTTCCACATAAATTATAGATCAAATTCCTGAAAATAGCATATCAAAATTATTAGTGTGAGGGCCATAATGTCATGGTTGATTGGTATGAGGACCGCATTATGGATCAGCATCACTGGATTATTAGTACTATACATAGCAAAGTCAATTGACCCATTACTTAAGCATTTGTACCTCCACCACTTGTGCAAAATAATTTAGGATTGCATAAAAAATCATAAAAGCGACATCAAGAAGGAAATTCAAACACAGCACCTCGAATGCAGGATAAACGCTCTTAACCCCTGTTAGCTACAAACCCACTTAATTAGTAGTCGATGTTTATGAAGGGAATAATCACAAGCAATGTTGCTGGTTTATAATAACTAGGGGGGTTTGCTGATTAACATTAGCTGATATCGTCCAAAGGAGCCTGAAGAAGGGGCCTAGGGATTGAGTCATAAAAGGCAAAGAGAATTAATAAGATCACAGCCCCACATTTCCATCAAAAGAAATCACAGCTCATATCTCATCTCATCATCTGTGGTGTGAAATGCCTGCCGGGTCGTGGCTGCTGCATGCATGCATCTCTCTCTCTCTACCCTACACCATTCCAAAAACACCATCTTATTAAACAGAATAGTACAATATCTGCGATTACAACATGGAAGATTCTTCCTCAATTTGTACATCTTTTTGTTTTTGTTTTTTGTTTTCTGTGTAGGCTTAACATGGAAAAAAGCAATTGGGATGTTAAAATGTCGTGGTCATATATAATTTCGATTCCTGGTATTTAGTGCTGGGGACATTGATCACCAATCTGCAGTATCGTCCTTGGGTTATAATTGAGACACTATTGGAAATTTTACGTCCTCGTGCATATTTTTATACATAAAAAATAATAATACTTACTGAAGAAGGAAATCAGCCCAGAAAAGAAATATTCACGAAAAGTGTCATAATGATGGAACGTGGCCAAAGATGATAATGATAAAGCATGATTAAATAATGTCAATCTAACTCCCTTGTAAGAATAAAATCTTCTACTCGTGTTTTGTTACTTCTGTTGGAGTAATTATAGTGTGGTACTAAAGTATATATGGTCGCGTGATATAACTCGTTCACGTGTTATAGCATGTTTACTTATCATGAATGGATATTTGAATTATTCAAATTCATGATTCTCTGTGTCTACTGACACATGAGTATTAGAATTATTTCAATTCCTAGCGTTTACTAACATAAAATAATAATAATAAAAGGGTAAATTACTCAAATGGTCCTCAAATTTGTACCCGATTTACATTTTGGTACATCAATTAAATTATTCGTTCAAATGGTCCATTAACTATATATTAATCGCTCCATTGGTCCTATCGTTACTTTCTTTCAATGTTGCTGTTAAATATGAGGGCAAATTGGTCATTTCGTATGATAAAAATAAATAAATACTGAAAAATGAATTAAAAACTCTCTCTCTCTCTCTCTCTCTCTCTCTCTCTCTCCATTCCCCCATGGCCACCACCCTCAAGCTCCAACACCCAAACCCATCCCATAACCACTCTCCACCCAAACCCATCCAACAACCACCCTCCACCCCAGTTCCTATGAACCCAGAACCCCAACTCCTCCCCACCCGAGCCAACAACTACAGAAAAAGATAAGAAAAAAAATCTTCCACAGACCCCCTCCCCACGAACCCAAACAACCACCTAAACCCTCTCCCTTTCCCCTTTGATTTCCCTTTGTTGTTGAGAGATAACCACCCACCACCCTCCTCCCCACCTTATCACCCGCCAACCCCACCTCCCAAAATCACAGTCACTGTCAATTTCTCACCATCCAAGTGCACTCTCCTCTCATCCCACCTCACCTCCTCATCTCCCAAACCATCCAAACTACCCAAACTCTTTCCCCACACCCACAACTCTATACCCACCGCACCCAATCCTTCCCTCCACCAAAAGTTCCTCCATAAGCTTTTAGAACCATCATCCGACGTTCCAGAACCTTTTCCTTCTTCCAACCCACCTGCCAAGTTCACGCCTTTGGAGCAGCAAGTGGTGGACCTCAAGAAGAGATACCCATATGTCCTTTTGATGGTGGAAGTGGGTTACAAGTACCAGTTCTTCGGCCAAGACACCGAAATTGCTGCTAGGGTTTTGGGGATTTATGCCCATATGGAGACGTATGTGGGGAATGGAGGAGAAGAAATCAAAGGGAGGGGGGTTTGGGTCTCATGAGCTTTTTCTCTTTTTCTTCAATTATTTTCTAATTTTGTATTTATTTTAACCCTATTGTATTTGTTAATTATGAAAAGTCGTATTTACCCTAAAATTTGGTTAAATTTAACAGAAAATTAGATCGTATGACCAATGGAGCGATTAATATATAGTTAATGGGCCATTTGAAAGAATAATTTAATTGAGGGACCAAAACGTAAATCGAGTACAAGTTTGAGGAGCATTTGAGTACTTTATCTAATAAAAAAATTATGTGAATTTGAGGTTAAAATCCTAATCCAATACCCTAAAAACAAGGATGTAGATCAACTAGTTGATCCAATTCCAATTCCTTAATTCTTAGGTTCTCTGATTCATGACTTCTTTCATTCCTAGTAAATTAACGTGCGGTAAATGGTTACTCATTGATAATGTATGGTAACAATAGGAAATCTTAACTTTGAGCGTATTCGAGTACAATACTATGATTTCTATGTAAGTAGCAATCCTATGAATAAATTTAGGTCGAGAACGACTTTGTTTTAAGCTCGACTACAATGCAAGCGTTGAAAATTGTGAAGTGTTTTAGCCGGCACAATGTCTTCCTAATTCACTCCATGTTACCATATCAAAGTGGGATGGGTAGAGAAGGTGTTGCGGAAAGGCTACAAGACGGGGTATGGATGAGAGACTCAAGTTGGAACCATTAAACTTCAACATTTTCAATTCAATTTTTGTTTTCTTTTGTGAAACTAGGGGCTCAAAAGCCCAAACAACTCAAACATGAGAAAAAAAATAATTACCCAAGCAAGGAGTAAACCAATATCTCAAAACATGTATGCCGCCAGTGTAATTTTGAATTCGCATTTGGCATTATAAATTATGCTACAGACATACAGAGCCAACTTTTGTTTTTTAAAAGAAAATTATTTTACTTTTGTTTTTATTTTTGGTTCGCCAACTTCAATTTTTTATTATTTTTTATTTTATTTTAAAGCCTGGACAGAAGCAATTTTCAACTTCAAATTGAAGGAAAATAAGCATAATTAGATTTTAGATAGATAACATAAAAGCTAGGTGGATGAAATATAGGTTTAAATATTAAACACAGTGCCCTTCAAGCACAAACTATATGCTCTAACATTTAAGAAGATATTTATACAAATCTGGAAACTGTGAGTATCAGTTACATATGATCCCATGAAAGGCTTCAAGTTACTCAGCTCATCACTGAGGAGAGGAAGCAAATACTGGCAACCCTGAAATGAAAGAAGAAATATTTAGACGTGAAACATCATATTGCTTTGAAACATTACAAATATGATGATCCAAGAACAAAGAAATTGCAAGAATTTAAAAGGAATCACATTTAAGACGTATTCAGGCTCGTCATGAACCAACCAAACTGACAGTTTCCATGAGAATCGAATGGACCAGTTATGGATCCCAAAAATAAATAAGACAATTAACTTGTGAAAAGGGTCTAATCTCACACTATTGAACATGGGGAGAAGACAGACTAACACAATTGTAAATATATATTAAGGATAAAAGAACAGTTATATAATTTTTATTTTTTAATTATCAAGAGAACAGTTTGATTAGGAAAAAGATATAAAATGATGTTACCTCTAAAGATCATTGATGCCGACGTCTTTTGACATTGTCCTCACTAAATGACTGCCAGTTATTATGATCAAGGTTGCTCAAGTCATCAAGTTCCGCAATGGCAAGCAAGTATGTTGTAAGTTTCCTAAGCTCCTGATCACTGTCTCGGCTAGAATGAGCCCTCTTGAATGGCTTGATGGTTAAACCATTTTGTGGATTCATCACAAAATTCCTTCGCAGATCATCAAACATTATAGTGTTTTTTGAACTGTAGAACTGAACACAACAAGAAACCACTACTCATCAACTAACTGATCGTTAGACAGCAGAAGAAAATCACAATACTTCTATACAATGCATAGGAACTGTTATCCATCTCCAAATAAATGCTATTGACAAAAAGACAAAATTCATTACTGTGCCTGAAAATGATGGCAATCCATCTAGAAAATAAATAAATAAATAATCCCCTTACAACTTGTAATGGGCAAATTATAAATGATGGTATTGTGTCTTCATAAGTTATGCAAAGGAGTTAGCAAACTCTCAACATCACTCAGAAGTTAAGAAAAAGGAAACAAGAAAAAGAGCAAAAGGAGATAATTAATAAATCCATAGTTCCATACCTCAGGGAATTGAGCCCAGATCAAGCCTAACGGCTTGCAATCAAAGATCCCACGGGAATCTGATTGAACTGTGATCATTGCTAAATGGTCTAGAAGAGCTGTGATTTTGTAGTTGGGATTGCTGAGTACACCAAGCTCAGCCATCTTCAATTCAACCCATTTCATGCTGTAGAAAGGAAATATATATATATATATATATATATATATCATTAAAATTAAATGAACAGATTATAAATCTATGACCATAGTTATTCATTATTCATTCAAATTCCCTGTAATCTACTAATAGCAAGCAGTTTGAAGCCTTTATTTGTTTGTATACTTAAGCTTCCAGAAATAACCTTACATTTAAACTAAGAGGGAAAAAAAAAGACTAAAGCAATTTTTTATCAGTTCAAATTAATTCCTTTGTATCTAAGGGAAAAAAACAAAGCCTTAAGTGATTTGTAAGAGTCCATTCACATGCAAGAAGAGGTGACGCTTGAGTACTGAAAAGCAATTTAAAGGAACTCTCCTCAAACTCATTAGTCTCACCAACATAAATGACTTCTCTCAAATTTATACACGCATAGACACAAACATATCTGGCAGACCTCTTGACACATTTCTAAATGCCTAATTCACAGTCTAGCAAGATAACATGATAGAAAGGTTGAGATAACAAATTAGATTTCATCCACTATTTTGATCATTCTTATTTATCAAGGTATTTATCATCTGAGCACTATCATTGCATTTAGCCAGATATAGAGGCCATTGTTTTCCAGAATAAAATATCCATTTCAAAGAAAATTATGTCAAAGAACATAAAGGAATAGAAAGAGAAAGGAATAATTCATTCAACAAGAGTGACGGGAACCAATGTCACTTTGATGTTGAATTTATTTAACTTTATTTGTATCCATCGATAAAATAAGTCTTGTGCTGCCAAAACAGTTCAATTTGGATGAAGGAATTTATTGGTATACTTTCTGAAATCAAGCGGTTTAGTTGCTTCAAATGAACCACAAAAATCTATATGCAAGTGACTGTAATGGGAGGCTTCTTACAGGATTTGGGATTTATAATGATCAACAATACATAAAAAACAAAAGAAAGGATAGTAAAATATCAGCAAATAACCAACTAATTCACTTCCAATGTTATGCAACAATCTCCTAGTTAGCAAATTAGCATAACACTTACAAACATGGGAAAAAAAAAAAGGGACATATGTGCCGCAAATTCTTTACGAGTAGAAATTGTATAGAAATTTTGATTAATCCATCACTACCTGTGCCTTTTTATAGAATTGAGATAGCAATGGAATTTCAAATCGACAACTTACCTGGTTGCAGACCATATCATGATATCGTATTCAGCATAGGCAGCTGCAAGAAACTCATGAAGAACTACAAAATACAGTGTGGGAATGTTAAATGAGAGACACATGGAGACTCTTGAAATGTAGACACTTGCTATGACGAATATACTCACAAGGCCGCATAAGCTGAAGTGGGTTCTCTGCTGGGGACCGGTGATCAAATAGAGTATAATCAATATCCAGCACAAGCAGTTTCTTTCCTTCCCGGCATGGATTCCGAAGTTCAATCTATAATCCAATGCAAAGAAGAAGAAAAAACACCATATATTCATCTGAAATTGGGTAACTGTTTACCTAGTTTATTTGTTTGTTTCGTTTTCCTAAGCAAACCGATTTGCACACAAATAAATTTGAATTTGAAGCAGAAACGACCAAATAAAATAACAGCAATTACTTTAAAAGTACAAGAATAAATAGAAATAGCTAACCTTGTACTGACTTATACGCCTCCTCAACTTCTGCTTATTGCCATGTTTATCTTTAATTTCAACAGCCTCATCTTGGGGAAGCTCAAAATCATCAACAATGTCTGGAGACTCCACTTGATCCACTATAATGTCATCCTCCGTAGTACTAATTTAATTCAGCAACAAATTATCAAACACTTGGTGTGCATAAAATCATACAGAAAGAACATATAGAGAAATGTGAGAGCGAGAGCAGACCCAATCATGGTCATTTTGAGGGAGGACTTGAAGGGGAGAGAGGAGAGCAAAACGGCGTCGTCGGCGAGCTTTGAAGGGAGGAGTTTTGGGTAGAGAAGCTTTTGACGTTTGGGCAAGACGTCGGTGGCTTGGCAGATTCGGCGCTTGAGCTCGCCCACCGTGTCGTCCCCGCATACGCGAACCGTATACTCCTTCCCGCTCCACTTCACTGTCAGTGTTATCTCCTCCTCCGGCAACGACGTCGTTGAGGTTGAGCCTACACCTACTCCTGCCATTGCCATTGCGCAAAAAACAACTGCTTACTTTCTCAATCTGTGTATGTGTGTGTGTGTGTGTGTCTCTCTCTCTCTCTCTCTCTCGTTGAGGTTTAGACTTCAGGAGAAGCTACCTATTTTCTATTCTGATTCTTATTTTGTGCTCATTTTCATTTTCTTAGAATTAAATTTAGAGCCCAAATATTGATATTTTTTTAATGTTACTACTTACAAAGGCTAATATGCGGTCTTGCCCTGAATTATATCATAATTATCAATTTAACTCTTAAGTTTTTTTTTTGGGTAAATTAAATACTTAAACTATACTAGCCTCTCCTTGCGCGAGACATAAATATTCATATTCTATTAATATTAGAAGTTAAGTTTGAACAATTGATGAAAATAAAAGTAAATATAAAATTGAACGTGTGGGATCAAAAGAAAATCATATATTAACAGGAAAATCTCCAATTTAAAAGTAAAAACAATTCTGTCAATCGTCATCAAATGGAAGGGAAAAACAACTTTCAATATGTGTATGAGAAGACTTTCTCTTATACCATCCATAAGAGTGGCATAAGTGATGGTACGAGGAACAATTCCCTCACAAATACTAGGTAATTACTACACTCAGCTCTAACTATAAGCTGAGTTTAAAATAAACTTCACAATGTGCTTTCATCAATGGCAACAAATCAACGATCAATTCCGTAGTTGATGCATCTGCAGAGAAACCCCTCCCCACTATTTGTTGAATAAGTACCATTGTCCCCGATGTCTCATAAGTCCTTTTGATGATAAACCATAGAAAAGGTCCAATGCATATTCAATTTTTCCAGCTATGCATAAACCTTCGATAAGAAAAGTGTAAATCACAATTAGTGAAAACAACACACCTCAATACTACTACAGTGGTCCTTTTTCCTCCTATTCATCTCACTGGCGGATTCAAGAATTTTTTAGCGGAAGTGCAGTTTTGAAGGTTAAAAACTCTTTGTGGATTGAACATCTAAGACTTTTTACCTAGATTGACCTTAGGTCCCTTTATGCATTCATATCATACATGAAAAATTGTTCTATGTAAAAATATTGACTAAATATGAAAAATGGTTTTTCGGAATAATTATTTTCTCAAGATAATTTTTAGCGGCTTTTATTTTTCAAATAAGAAAACGTATATATTGACTTAATGAGCTATCATTTTTCTAAATCGTATTTTTAAAACCGATTTTTCATTTTCTATTATTTTTATTTGAATCAAATGGAGGGTACTTCCTTATTTACATTGTAAACTTAAGTAAATGGAAGTAATATAAAAATAAATGAAAGTAAAAAGACAAAGACATTTACTTAAATGTTGAATATGGAATGAATGTGCAAATGGGCAATTTCAAGCACTAACAATAGTTTTTCTGGCGAGGAGAGGTGCAACTGCACCTCTGTGCTCCTTAACAGTCCGCCAGTTATTCATCTCTTCTTTTTCTTTTCTTTTTTGGTTGAACTTTCATTTTGCTCTACTAAAAAATGGTACTGGTAAAAAAATAAAGGCTGGAAAGTGGTATAAATGCCTAACTGCATTGTCCATTCCAAAGGTGAAATAACAAAAAGAAATGGCAGTAGGTGGGTTACATACAAAGTGCCTCCACGTCCATCAAGAGAAAAAGGAAAATAAAAATAAAAGTGCCTCCATCTATATCTAGTCTTCATCTTCTGTTTCTTCATCATCGTCGTCATTGTTTTCACCGTACCTCCAACCATCCTCAACATTGTCGCGGTCCTCCTCTGTCTCTTCACTATCTTCTTCCTCGTAAACTACTTCATCTTTGACGGGCCAGGGCTTTTTCATTGTGTTCGTAGTGGCAGGAGATGGAGTTGAGCCTTTACGCTGAACAACTTTTGCAGGCGGGTACTTTAAGTTTGGTTTGGGCCTGTTTTGTTTCTGGCTCTTGCCATTCACACGTTTTCCAGCATAGGCATCTTGATCACTGGCTTCATCCATCTCATTGTCAGCATTATTAGGCGCATTCTCCGCATTCTCATCGGACATATGGCCTGGATGCTCTCTCCTGAGATGTAGTTTAAGCTTGTATTCATGGATGTAGGCCTTTTCACACCCTTCATAAGGACAAGCATAAGGGCGATCAGATGATGCAGAGCCATAAACCCCTGCGGAAGGCTTGGAAGTTTTGATTTGCTTCTCTGCAGGTGGGGTAGCATATTTTGGCACGTCCACCATCACACTCTGTAAAATTAACAGTAATATTGAGAATCAAGTCATACTTCCTATGTTATTTAAGTCTAGCAAAGTATGAGTGACCAAATTGAACGCAGATAGTTTGGCCCTATTTTCAGATATTTCTATTAGTAAGGAGTAAGGACTGTCCCATGCCTATGAATTAAAAAATTCTTATCTTCTGTATCAAAACCAACATAAGCTTTTGAATTGTACTGAAAATGGCCTTTACCTGCTTTTGATTTGGACTGGTGAATCTAGAAGAAGATAATTAGATTTTAAAAAAAACACATGTCAAGTTTCTAAACAGGATGAATTCCAACCATTTGAGAAAGATGTGCTACTTCAAATTCACTCTCAAAATAATTTGAATCTATTTCCATCTATTACAAAGAGTATCAAAACTATATTTTTATATTTCTTTCAACATTTTTAATCAAATTTAATGTAAAAATTTCTATATAAATCCCTCATACAGCCTAAATGAATTTGGGCAAAAAAAAATTCCATATTACTAACACTATATTCAGTATAAGAAAGACGAAAAAAATGAAGAAAATAACGGCAAAATATTTCATAAACAATAAAAGTGGGGGAGTATTACCAACCTTCTCATGGTGAGACGAAATGTGGTTTTTAAGCTTGTATTCATGAGCATATCTCTTTCCACAGTCTGGGTATGGACAAATATGATAGTTCTCTTGCGAATGTGTTTTCATGTGAGACCTAAGGTTGAAATCCAGGGAGAAGGCCTGCAGATGTGAGATTTGAAATTAATGACAACACAAAAAATAAAAAGTTCTACATGTCACACACCAATAAATAAAGGAAATATATTAAGCCCAAAAAGCTCGGGTGATAGTGGGATTTATTTTCTTAATTGGATGTGTAATATTTGATTACTTGTATGACAGTAATCATTATCTTAAGAAGCCTTCGTTAAGGATGCCCATAACTGTAATTCATGACCATATTCTGTTTTGCTGATCCTATAAATTTCACTTTTTTTTCCATATAAATTTTTAAAATCTAGCATCGAAGGTTGTGAAGGAGGCTCGTAGGATCTAATCAAGCCTATATTAGATATACTTGATTCATTCTGAAAAGGGAAGGTGAGACAGACACACACACTGCATTTTTAGACAAACAATATTGATCATATGTTGTGGGGGGAAACGTACAACCAACCATCACAAATTCAACATTAGATGCCAGGAGAACAAAGAAAGAAAACAGCAAGGAAAAACTGTTTTTAATAATGGAAAAGATGATACCTTACCACAGCCTTCAAAAGTACACCGATAATCTCTCTCCCCAGTATGAATAAGAAAGTGTCTTTTCAACTTTGAACTATCCAAAAATTTCTGCAACATTCACAATATTATTTTTCTGATTACTACGCAAGATATTATAAATTTTGCTGGAAGATCAGTATCCATCCATTGATTTTTCTTTTTCCCTTTTCCCCTTTTCCCCTTTTCCCCTGAAATTCCATTGGTTTACTTACCACTATACCTTAATTTAAAGTAACACTAAAGTGTGATGAGGAACTAAAGGGATTGCATATTTGGACAGCACAAGACTTTACAAGTTACAGAATATATAAAAAGTTACAGGCCAACTACTTACAAAATACTTTCTTCTTGTTTTTTTGTTTAACTAAACTGAAATCCAGAGAGGAAGAGAAAGAAAACATAAATTTCGTTGGAAAGTCGGTATCCAACCACTAATTCTTTTTCCCTGAGTTCCATTGATTTACTTGCCAATATACTTACTTAAAACTAAAGCGGTTCAGTTCAACAAAGAATTATAAGGAAGGGCATATTTGGGACAACACAAGACTTTACAACTTCTAGAAATAAGTTAATAGACCAAGCTGAATAAATACTCTCTTCACGTTAATTGACTAATGGTAGACCCCACTTAGCAAATACCTCCCTAAGCCCAACCAGAAAAGTTATTAGACCAACTAGTTAACAAATACATCCTTCATGGTAAGTTAATAATGATAACGCATGGGATTTAACTTCAACATTCACCTTATCATCTGAATTTAAAATAGTAAGCTGATAAATCTTCTCCATTTCTTTTGACGAGATAGTAACTTTCTATCTCAATTCCATAGCGTTACTGTATCTGTGTAAACAGACACTACAAGGACAGCAAAAGGCAGGGAAAAACATCATAAACATTGAAAATAATACCTTTCCACAACCCTCATAGTGACAAACATATTGTCTTTCCCCATGGATGTGTGAATGCTTCCTCAAAGCACCAGCATCAATAAAGGTCTTCCCACAGCCTTCATAGCTGCAAAGAAAAAGCACTTCGGTTGTTGGTTCTGGCTCTGGCTCTGGTGCCACAGTTTCTTTTGATTTCTCCTTCAAAGCCTTTATTGTATCCGCTAACAAAAACACAAAAAATGAGAAACAAAAAATCAGGCCAAACTGAGGCTTCATAAGAACAAAGACAAACAACAGCTCTCTTTTCATGTCATTCCAAGATGACTCCCTTAAGCCTAAACTCATTTGTGATCCATAAAGTCTCAAGCCTAGAGTAAAATTAACACATTGAATTCAAATAATGCATCACTCACATGGCATATCAGGAAACTAAAACCTAAGGATAAGATATTATACGGCACATGACAACACAAACTCAAAAAATGTACAACCCAGAAAACAATTTAGAAGTCAAATTATTGACTGACAGAAGATGCATTAGCACTAATGGAATATGAGTACTAGTGCATACAATGATGAAAGTATATGACCTTGATGTACTAATGGCCTATTCATTATGTATATATATATATATATATATATATATCAGTTATTCTCTTATCCGGATGTCCGCATGTTTTTATCTTGCGGATGCTATTGTAAACAGGCAGGAAAGCAGAGAGGGGTAGTACAAAATATATGGCCTCCACATGATAATAACGTCCGGATGTCCGCATAAGAGAATTTCTGTATATATATATACAATCACAGAAAAAGAAAGAATTGAGTACACAAGAAAGCTTCCATGACTTCTATAAGATCAATCACAGCTTAGCATGCAGAAAACACACATCATACTAAAGACCGTACTAATTCCATATGTTTGTCTCTTTTTTCCTTTTCTGATAAGAAACTTGCTTTTCTTTTTCTTTATATTCATAAACACTTACTAATTCTATATAATAATTTTGACTCTTGCAAAACTCCTACAAAATGACTTGCAAAGTAAGGTGGCTTAGAAGTATGTTCAGGAAGCACACTATAGAACACGGTAGGAAAGAAAAAGTAAGGTGTACCTGTGACCCATTTCAATAGAGAGCACTTCCCACCAGTTGCTACAACATCTTGGGGAACCCTAACAGAAAATTTCATCAAACTATTAGCCAATGCAAGATAAATACTTCAAAATTACCAGCCACAACTGGAATCTTTATTTCTTTCTTTCTTTATTGGTGGAAGGAGGTCAAACGGGAAGGGATTCAAATTTTTGCCTTGGGTATGAGGGTAAATGCTTACTATCACAGGACATACAAGCCCACGGTACTGCAGTGGGCAGCTTGCTTCTAAATGAATTGATCTTAATCATTATACAGAAAAACAAAAAGAAAGTGTTCGATAAACTGATTTTCTACTTTGAGAGTTCCTAAGCATTAAACTCAGGGGGAAACATAAAATTACGCGATTTAAACCCAAATTGTACAGTAACCAAATAATGAACCATTTCATGGAGTGAACTTTTATGTTTACTTTGGTTTTGAAATTGCTAAACAAAGCATTGAACAGCATCTTGGCTTAGATATTGCTACTTTTCTTTCAAATTATCACATAGCCCAACCCATCCTTCTCACTTCTCAGCAACCATCAACTACAATTGAATCCCATGAAAGTACATTGCTTCAGTATGACAGAAAATTGAAAACATAAAACTAAGTGCGCCTCTATTTTCATATATTTGACACCAAAAGGACAAAAATAAAAATAAAACACAACACTCAAAGCAGTGATTTTCAGAGAGTGATAAAATTGAATTTGCACTAAAATTCCAACCCAGGAAGTTCAAAAGATTGTATTTCCTATTGTTTATCTAAGTTTTCTCGGAGACCAAACAAAATCAGTAATTGAGTCCTAGAAACATAATTCATAAAACATCAAATTAAAAATTAAAGAAAAGGAAAAATAGATACCATTCTTTAAACCATTTAACAGCGGGAGTCTTGGATCTGAAGATGGGGCGCCTTTCGAAATAATTGTGATGGAATTGGGTCTCCATCTCGTTCTCCTTTTGTTCGACGCCCTTATTTGAATTCCAAGACCAGAATTAGGGCTAGAATTAGCGTTTGGATATTAGAGAGAGATTGTGAAGGAGATAAAGCTTTGGGTTGAGCAGCTCTTGCTAATGTCGGTTCATCACTTCATGTCTGTTTGCCGGGTCGGGTCAACGGCCGGAGGCTTAGTCTGTTTCTTTTTCTTTGGTCATGAATTTGTTTCTTTTGTTTTTAACAAAAATTGTATCAACCAAGGGAAATAGTTATTTTGCATATCATAAACTCTGTATTTTATTTATTTTGAATTTCTAGAATGATACTTAAATTTATATCGGTGGCAATTGGCAGTTGGCAGTTGGGTGCCAAGTATTAGTTCTTTAGGCTCGAGGTTGTGGGTATGTCCTAGTACTGGTGGTGAGAGTAGACAATCTCCCCCTAAACTTTTGTTCATAAAAAAAAAAATTATAGAATGATACTTCAGCTACAGAGACATGTATACGTCTAAAACCAATATCGACGTCGATAGTTTCTCTCACATTTCAATAACATTTGGCTAAAATATCGTTATAATATCGATAATATCAAGATGATGAAGACAATGAAAAATTTGAAGATTTACACTAACACTCCTTGAGGTTTTGTGAAGGTTTCTTGTGTTTTCACAAAACTCCCTCGGGTCTCAAAAATTACATTAACACCCTATGAGGTTTCAGTTTGTTTTTATAAAACCCTATTTTCGTTAATTATTTGTCCAAAAATTGATGATTTTATTGGAAAAAAAAAACTTATGCATATGATAAAATTAACCACAATGAAGTATATGCAATCTAATCTCAAAGGCCAACTGTGTCATTGAGATAATTTTTGTGTATAAAATCATCAATCTTTGGATGAAAAATCAATGAAAATAAGAAGTTTTATAAAACAATTTAAAACCTCATGAGGTGTTCTTGTAATTTCCAAAACCTCAAGGAGTTTTGTGAAAAATCCGAAAACCTCAGGAAGTGTTAGTGTAAATAACACAAATTTAAACCTTATAGGAACTTTATGTGGTATTAAATCACTCATGTATCTTACCATGTAATGTATAATGTGTAAAATATTGTAGTAAATCATTATAAATAAATGACTATGGTTTGTTTAATCTTTATTCATTAATTACTACATATTTTCTACACTCCCATTATTTATCAGCTTGCTATATAATCAAATTAAATCAGTTAAACTCATCATGCAATACATTTCCTTCTAATTTTTTTGTGATAAAGTAATAGATAATTGACTAAATAAACATCCTCCAAAGTTTCAAGAAAAATTATCATGTTTTTCTTACAATTTCTGTGGTTTTTATTCAATTTTTATCGATATTTCTGTTGAAATTTTCATATTTTTGAACTACCGATATTTCTAAAACCATCGATACTTTAGACCTTGTTCACAACCAAGCCGGTCTTAGGAGTAGGTGCGAAGGGTGATAACCATGGGCCTCCAAGGAAGAGGCCTCAGCGGACGGGGTCTTGATTAGATATTGGTTTTGTTAAAGTACCCTTTTGTACTTAGGTGGATTTGTATTTCTTCCCAATCCTTGTACGATCGTTTTTATGTTTTATATCAAATTGATGTTTTGCTTAAATGTGTTTATCTAACTGAGCTCCCATTTTGTTTTGATAATATCACAAAATTTGAAGAATTTCTGTTAAATATCGTGTTGTTTGAAACCGTCAAATCCGTTGATAGATATATTGAATCATTTGTCAGAATGGAAGCACAAAAGATGAATTCATGCTCTAAATCTCTGCCACAAATGATAGATTCATGCTTTGTCAGCATTAGAAACTCCTAATATTAATATAAAAGTTAAAGGAATTTACGGTAAGAACAAAAGTGACACAAAAATTAAAATATAAGGACCATAAAATTTCAAAACTAATTTGGAAAACCAAATTGAAACTTGAGTGCAAGTCTTGCTGCCAAACATTGGTTTCCAAACTTAATTTAACATCAAACGTAAAAGCTATGTCAACATTCTCTTGCGTCATCACATGTATATATATATATACACACACACAGAAGCATCAACAACCCCATACATAATGGGAAATAAATTAACTTGAAAAACAGAGAATAAGCATCAGCATCGAATGACACCCCATCAAACAAAATCTTTGTAATATTCTCTGCCCACCTAATTTCTGGGAATCTTCTATTTGGACTTTGGAATGCATGCCCTGCAGGTTTTCCAAAAGTTCTATATATATATATATATATATATATATATATATATGAAAAAAGAAAAAGTATAAAAATAAAAGGCATGCTCTGCCCATTGACTGACCAGGCCGAGTTGCTGACTCAACTGAGTCCTAGAGAGTTAACTCAGCCAATATCTGCAGCATCATCCAAAACCTGCCACAAAAATAGCTTCCCACTTGGAACATCAGCGTCACTTCGTTCTGTTGCACACTTTGCCTGCTGCAAACTTTTTGCTAATTTTTTCATCCTCGTGGGCACCAAACTCCTCAGCATGTTACTCCAAATCGGTAACCTAACTCGTTCAATAAAACAATTTTCGATCTCCTTAACAACGTCCATCATTGTTGGACGACATGCTACATCTGATGAGACACAGCTTGCTGCCACATTTAACATGTGCCTTATTGTGCTTGACATGTACGTGGGCAACCCTAGCCTTGCATCACAGATTTGTTCTATTCTTTGCTCTTTGATTAATGGAATTGCCCAATCCACTATTGAAGCTGGTGATTTATAGATGTCAATGACTTTCCTGGAACTTATAATCTCCAACAACACAATGCCAAAACTAAACACATCATTCTTGGTACTTAGTTTGCTAGGAGTGGTGTAACAAGGGTCCAAGTATCCAATAGTACCTGCAGCGGGTTGACTCGGGTGACTCGGCGAGTCGACTCGCAAGAGCACGGCAAGTCCAAAGTCCGCCAACTTGGCATTCCAATCTGAATCGAACAAAATGTTTGCGGACTTGACGTCTCTGTGGATCACCATAGGTTCCCCTTGGTGAAGAAATTGGACCGCCCGGGCAACACGAATGGCGATTTCCACACGTTTAGGCCACGGAGGTGGTGTGGATGCAACATGAAGTAGGTCATGGAGAGAGCCATTGGGCATGAACTCCATGACAAGGAGCTTGTTCTTGTTTGAGTCTTGATGACTTGTTCCAAGAAGGCTTATAACATGTGGGTTTTCGGGTAGAGAAGACAATACACATA
The DNA here is from genome assembly GCF_029339155.1 of Prunus mume. NCBI lineage: Eukaryota > Viridiplantae > Streptophyta > Magnoliopsida > Rosales > Rosaceae > Prunus > Prunus mume. The sequence goes on along the minus strand of NC_142699.1, from coordinate 1,126,794 downwards.
TCTCATTGTCGAGCTTAAGGAGTGATACTTGATGGGCATGATATTGATCAAGTGGCTTCTTTATGGCAACCAGTTTGTTGACTAGTATGGCTTTGTACACCATGCCATGGCTTCCTTTGCCAATGAGCTTAGTTGGAGAGAAGCTTTCTGTTGCCTTCACAAGTTGATCATAATCAAAGTCCACCATTTTCATCTTGATGAAAAATATACCAAGAAGTTAAACTTTGATGAGTTTGGATAGATGTGGAGGGAAATGGAAATGAGGGTTGTATTTTTTGATGAGGTTGATGGGTTTCATGTAGGTGAGAGTGGGTAGGAGCAATACTGGAAGAGCTTTTGGAGATGCCAGCGAATAAAGAGGCTGTGGGGGACATCAAAAGGAAAAAGCAAATAGTAAACAAAAAATAAAATGAAAGAAAAGAGTTATTGAGAAAAGGAAAAGGTAGCAGTGTGCTGAGAGAAAAGCAAAACCCTACAACGAAATGCTTCTGACCAGGGATGAGATCGATGATGCTCCATTAGATTAGATATGCTTGTTGGTTTGATTTCCCTGGTTGTTTGGTCCCTCTCCCACCCTATAACACTTTTTTATTTTTCAATTATAACTTAATTTAGATCGAGTTAATTGCAGCAATGATCCCTGAATTATTACCCGAATGTTGTTTCAATCCTTAAATTTGTTTTTTCAAATCTATTGTCCTGGTTTTTTTTCTTATTCACTTTAGTCCTTCCTTACCATTAATTCCGTCAAAATTTTCTGTCAAATTTAGGGTAAGTCCCTCATTTCACCTGTCATTTGTAAAGAATTAATAAATTGAAGAAAAAAAATTGAAAAATGAATTCTTATGCTCCATGGAGGAGCAGCGACCCGTGGTGGACTTGTAAAGACAGATTGGAGTCAAGCTCCATTCACAGCCTCTTCTTGCAGTTCAAGTAGTGCTGCTACATTATCTGCATCCACTAGTGGTGCTTGGTTTTCCCAAGAGAACAGTACAAGTGAGGAAAGATTGAAATGGGTGCACAACAGCTACATGATATAAAAGATAACTGACGTAATTAACGGGATCTAGCCCAGTAGAAAAGTAACTTGATTTGCAGATCAATAATTTCATGTTCGAATCCTCATGGTACCTTGATAGTGTGTGTGAGAAACTCCACTCCCCGTTGTAATTTGAACTATCGCTTGTATTAAAAAAGTTGATGCGCATAAAAAATTTCCATTATGAATGCAGCAAGAGTTATTCATTATGTATGATGTGTCAAACTTATTTTACCACGAGCGCTGCATGATTATAAAATCATGGTAGAGCCTTTAGCAGGCATGTCTTATGTGTTGGAGATAAAAATCATGAATGCTCTTAGCTATATAAACTTATCCTAACTTTCTTATTAGGATTGGGCGATTTTAACAGCGTGAGATTGTAGCATGTGCATGCAGTCCTTAATTGGAGGTATAAATGTCGTCGTCCAAGTTCTGTCACGCACATCAGTGTTGCCCGTGTTGTTTAATTCCGTTAAAATTATGTTAGTTTGCTGGCATGTCGTGCATGTACGACTCACAAATCTATGATATAAAAAAGCTTTAAAAAATGGAAAAACTTCGAATTTAAAAAAAGAAACCTGCACATCGAGAAAATAAAGAGAAACGGAGAGAGGGAGAGACGAGAGAGGGGGTTGGGGAACTAGGTCAGTGATTGGATCGGGAGGAGACAGAGAAAGAGGGCGGTGATTACGGCACATGGTGGTCGGGCTGGTGGCTACAATAGGGGAGGGGGTTCGGTGTGCAGGACAAAACGTAGAGGACAACATTGATTGCTAAAAACAAAAATGTGTAAAATTAAGTATTTCACAGACGTTAGGGACTATTTGTGATTAAAACCCTGGAAAGATAAGTGCATTATAATTGAGCACAGAAAAAATCGATAGGAAAATAGGTTGAACCAAAAAGATTCAGAAACCAATAACTTTGTTAAACAAGGTAAAAAGACATACATCACATGGACAAAAGAAGACCTCCAAAAGCATACCAAACAATTGTCTCTGCATACAATAATTTCAGAAATCCAACCATTTGGTGAAGTAGACACACGTCCTTGGGGAAATAATACCATCTGGCGTACACTGACTTATCCGCGGACAAACTCCACATGGAATGGAAGCCATGGCCCCTACTTTGGGTTCCCGTTTAGTACCTCCCTTGCTTGTGGATTTATAGCAAACTTTCCCAACTGGAAATGAAGCAAACTCCCCCATCCCAGTGCTCTTCACCTCCGTGATCCGTTTGTCCAAAACCAAAACCCTCAGAATCTCCTCAATTTGCGGTCTTGTGAACGAAGTTTTGAATATTCCACTCTTTTTAACTTCATCAGAAATTCCCTCCAAGGTAGCAACCTTGAGCTGATATATGATCTTTGCAAACCCGTCTTTTACACAGGTTATGTAATATTTATCGAGGGTCCCATTAGAATACCAATCCCCACCGGTTAACTCCTTGGAGGGCTCAAACTCTGAAGCCATATAATGCTTTCTCCCCTTGCTTTGGACATTTACAACCTCTTTTATCAGGTTCTTGGCTTGGAGTGATTTTATGGATTTGCCAACCAGATTGTCAGGGAGGTTCGCTTCCTTCTTCATGTCTCGTGTCCAAATTCCCATATCTTGCTTGCTTCGGATCACATTATATATGATTTTCTCGTGCTCTGTCAAAGACTCCGACGGGGAATTAGAGTCTGGCTGTTTCCGTTTGAGTGCTGAAGGTCTGCTCATCCTATGATCCTGTCGAGGGGTAAAGAAAACAACATTAAGAAACTTTGTTGACACTTACATCACAAAGCTCTAAGACTTGTTTCTTTTTTGAGGTCTTAAAAAATAAATCATTACTTTCTATGGGATAAGATACAACGTAAAATCCAAAAATGTATTCACTTAAATTTGAAAGACTATTTTTGGTGGCAGAGAAACAGGAAAAGAAAGCAAACAAAAACACTCAAACAAGTTAATATCCTTCGGAAACAATTTGCAACAGAAAAATGCAAAATTTTCACCGAATTTGGTTAAAAAAATGAGTGATAGTGTTCTTCTGAGTCCAAAGTTTCCTTTTTTCACTTCAGCTACACTACCATTATTTGATTTTCTATTTTTCAGACTGTTTCTTAGCAACCAAAGACAACGGATGTTATTTTTTTCAAAGAAAAACAGCATATACCCAAAACAATCAATATGCAAACTAGAAAAAATTGGTTTTTTGTGTTTCATTGCTAAGAACAAGTAAGAAATATAAGAAAGTAATGAATGCTGGTGTTCTGAGTCCAAGTTTCTTTTTTCACTTTCAAGTCAGAAAACAGGAAAATCAATGACTCGTAGTGTTACTGAAAGTTATTAAATTTATAAAAAAAATTGCTGAAAGTGAAAAAAATAAACTTTTGTTAGAATTTGCCACTTGGACAATACATGAAACCTCTAGCATCAAAAGAAGATTCAAGACATGGCATAAATACCAAAACAGATTCAACAGATGCCACTCATACATTACAATCCTTTCAAAAAAAAACAAGAAATGCTAGAAAGAAACAGGAAAAGCGACATGATTCATTTTTGAAACCAGGAAATGCTTGAAAGAAACATCTTTCAAATTTTTACATTCCCAAAGCACTTCTTACTGATTCTCTGGCCAAGAAATATAAACTTATAAATAGCATGTAATGAGAATATTAAAAACTACAAGTGGTATGATTTACAGCCTCAAACAAGATCGCATATGAGAAGCATCAACAAGGACTGATTTATCAATTGAACCACAACACAACAGATTCTATTAGATTCATCAACAAGGAACTGATTTATCAATCGACTTATTGAACACAACAGATTCTATTACAAGCATGAACATAACAGATTTATCAATTGTGTCGATGGAATCCCATACAGTTTGTCAAAAGCAAGATGTCTCTTTGTTTTAACTAGCAGCGGTTACATTATTGCTCACTTCATTGAACCAACAAAGGGGTCACTCGAAGAAAAATCAAAACAGTGGCAACAAATGCAGTCCTGACCCATTTTGTCAATATCTTTTTACATATACACAATTATGAAGCAGGATGCATTTAATGAATGCTATAGCAAATGAATTTTACACATCTAATTTTTTTTCTTTTGCAGGAAACTAGAAAGGGTGGACAATCAGAGGAAGAGAAAACTAGAATTGAGAATCATATACCAAAAGAAAAGTAGGAATTCGAACAGAAAGCACCAAAAGTAGTTTCATATCAAACGGGCATGACATGAACTCAATCCAACAGTTATGAATCATTAAACCACATATTAGATGTATATTACTTGCCTTTTCTAAGGAGAATCAGTCTGTTTCTTACCCATCATATTTTCTTTTTTGCAGGAAATTAGGGAGGGTGAGCAATCAGAGAAATAGACCACAGGGCTTAAGCAAGATTGTCTCGTAACAAAAACTAGAGAGACCACAGTGAATGACCAAAAAAAATCAAACAAAACAATCAAAAAGTACCCAGGAGAAAAAACCGAAAAACTAACCAAAGTAGCGAGCCAGAGATGATAGAATGTGAGACGGAGTCGCAGAGATGAGAGCCTCCAGCCGGAGTGACGCCGGACCGATGTTGTGCGCCTCTTCGGTTATGGCTTCGCGTCGACTGAAATAGATAGAAACGGTTCAAGTCGACGGCGCCGGAGGGATGAAACAGACGGTGTAGCAGAGGCGTGCGGCGAATGATGAAAAGCTTTTTTGTTTTTTCCCAAGTTTAGTGGAAGAAGAGGAATGTCCTTTTCTGTGGGTTAAAAAAACCTTCATTCATTTTAATTAAAAGAGGGTGAAATAGTAAAACACCACTAATAATAACATGCTAGTCAATGGCATAATAATGGCCGTTGCTCACGAGCCGATTGGGCTTTAACTTGGACCTGCTTAGGCTCGTCAGTGGGCCAGTTTGGTTTGGTCCTTTAGGTCCCATAGAGGGGTAGCTTTCCATGCATGCTTTTTGGTTGTCATATATGTGTTCTTGGAATGGAAACAAGGATGGTCATCAATGTTAAACATGGTGTAGCATTACCATTCTAAAGACTTGTTAAACCATACATTCATATGAAGAAAAATAAAAATAATTATTACATGTTGAAGAATATGAGTCCTCACATCTAAAATTTGACTAAATAAAATACAAAATATAATAAATGGTTCTACTACTAATAACACCGAAGCATTTTGTGATAAAACTCCACACTACTGGGTTTTGTAGGTGATTAAATTATGGATAATATCAGTGTTGTTAAGTAGTGGACTACTGGCCCGTCTATCTGAATTTAACAAATTAGATATTCAGGGTGCAAGTTCAAGATAGGTACCAAAATATTGAAATTGAAAACGTGAATACTAACATGCTTTAAGGGTGCAAGTTCAAGATACTAAACTAAATTGGAAAGCGATTACATTTTGAGATTGGCACACCAAACCATATACTATTTAAGAAGATGCTCTAATAAAAATCGTAAAACTCGGATTCAAAGAGTCCTCAGAAAATTGATGTTTCTGAAATCATATGAGTGAAATTTGCCCGTAGGCCATAGATTTGATTTAGACATTAGGAAGGTGAAGGTCCTACGCACACCCGTACATGCATGTACCGCATATGCATGTGGAGCCCTATCAATGCCGATAGAGACGCATGAAGGTTTCTACCTATGGTGCAAGGTACAAATAATGTACCTAATTGTAGGGGTTACCATAGACATCTAAATAAAAACAAAACATTTAATGCAAATAAATAAATAAAAACCTCATTTCATGCAGGCAAATTTTGACCTTTTAAATTCATTCAGACGGCTTGATTAAAAACAAGAAAAATCTGAAAATCATGAGAATGAATGTGCTACCTATTCTACACCCGAGTTATTCATAACTTTATAGTTGTTTATCTAATTTTAAAAGACATTTACCAAACTATTACCAATCCCATGAGATGGGCTCTAATTATGCATGGTCCCGCCCAAATAGACTGCATAGTATGATTTTATTCCTTAATATGTTGCATGTTATACTAGTGGTTAGAGCTCAGAATTTATTGTACTGTCGAAGCATAGTAACTAATATATACAAGACAACTTCATGATGCATAATTAATAGTTTTGCATTCTTTTCATGGTTAGGAGAGTTTCATAGCCTCCCCCTCCCTATTGCCACAATATCAAGTACGAGACTCTCTTGAGTGAGAAAAAATAATTAGGTCTTCCGATAGAGAAATATAGAAGAAGAAAGATAAGAGCAGTTATTTATGCATTCGAGATCGAGATTATGTGTTGAACCTCAACTGACCCAATATCGCTTATGTCAAAAAAATAAAAAAAATAGAGAGAGTATTTTGGGACGATGGTGGTGGGAAAAGAGAATTCTTATTTTTAAAAATTTAGCTGATGGGAAATTCGTTATTTAATAATAATTATTTTGAATTTCTCACGTACGCGGGACTTTGACTTAAAATTGAGCGGCAGATTCAGCTTTTATGTTGTTTTTACCGCTTACTTTGTTTGGCAAAGAGAAAAGGTTAATAAGTGGGAGGGGGTAAAGGTTAAAAGGGGAAAGTTAATGGGAACAGAAAGAAATGAAGATCAGCACTGAAAATTTCAATGATGTCTGACGGGAGACGGTAAATTTAGGTTGACAGCGGTGCACAAAATCTGAAGCAAACAGACCAATAATTTAATGGCCTTAATTAGGAAAGTCGTCCAAGTGGGTAGGGAGGGAGCCTCAGTATTTTCTGACTTGGCCTGTGAGCTGTGACACAGACATTTTGGAATTTCATGCTTTAAATAAATTGAAATCAATTTTTGTTGGTTGGAAACTTTGGAATTGAATTTAAGACTTTTTCAAAAAAAAAAAAAAAAAAAAAGGAAATGAAAAAGGGTTGCGATGTGTCTCCATCGAGAATCCCTTTTTATACGGAGAACCAAACAAAAGGGTATAATGCATCAACAGTAATTCCCCACTGTGACCACTGTCCTTTCCTAACAGGCGATACAGTGAAATTAATATGAGCAATTACCCCACTTTACGCTTTTACCCTTCATGTATACCTATATTTCTATTCCAACCCACACCATATTCCACGTTGTTTTGTTTATATCATTGATGGGATGTGTAGTTATCATGAATGGATATTGAAATTATTGCAGTTTATGGGTAGTAGAATTATTCCAATTCTATTATCTTCGACCAAATGTTGATGTAATTTTAATTCCTTAATTCCCTTGTTCTTAGATTTTCCGAATCATTACATACTTCATTCCTAATAAGTAAACATAATATAGTAACTCAAATAATAAAGTAACTTGATTAATCAATGAACAAAGTTTATTCCAAATGGCTACAAGAATTATGAATGTGCATTTGATGTACTGTGCTCGATTGTCTCTTTCGCCCCAATGTTATTTATGTAAAAAAAACGACTCTAACAATAATTTTAAAAATATATATATTTCAAATGCTATACAAACTCTTGTAATTGTTGTAAAGTAAAATGACTAGTCTCATTCAAACTTAAAAGAAAACAAACACAAAAAGTTTGAACTTCTCTAATACGAAACATTCCTTCTCATGCCCTACTTTGTTGTCCTAATCCCCCTTTTCACATTATACTCATTTTCTCATAATTCTAAATTAAAATCATCCTATCCATCATCATCAAGTTCTACAAAACAAAACAAAAAAACCCTGAATTTGAATAATCTGGCCTCCAAGCATTGCTAGAAGTCTACTTACTTATCAGTAATGACTTATGAGTATTGGAATCATTCCAATTTGTTCTAAACTTGTGTTTAATAAAAAATCATGAGAGTTACATGGTAAAATTCGTAATTGTACCCTCAAAATTGGGAATCATACCAACCAGATGAGAGTAGTTGATCTGATTCCTATTTCTTATTCCCAAATTCTTAAGTTCCCCAATTCATGAGACTTCTTTTACAATTGGAAGTAAACATAAGTGTTATTTGTTCAGCTAATATTTTATTTTTATTTTTTTTTACACTTCGCTTACAAATTGATGAATTCTTGCACTATTTTCCCAAGTTACATGAAAATTTGTGGAGCCCAACTGCTGTTATAGGGGCAGATGACCCCAAGGGCTTATGGTGGCTCCGCCCTCGGTATTTATATGTCTCTAGACTATAGAGAGAGAAGAGAGTGGTAAAGTCGGCTCTAATTTATAATCATGTTAAGGGATTAAGTTATATGTTTGTTGAATTAAAAATGGTTAATCTGATAAAGATAAAGATGTGGGTTGGTTTGTGTGGTTATTAATAGAATTAATTAAGCTGGATGATTATCTGTTCAAATTAAAATATTTTATGTAAGAGAGTGGGTCCAAGTCAAATTGTCTGGCTGATTAGTGGCATGAATTTATCCCTTTGTTATTCTATTGTAATAAATTGTTGTTGATTTGAAATATGAGAAAGTTTAAATTGATTTGAGCACCCAATAAGGTCAAGTTTAGCATTTATTTAAACAATCAACAATTTAAATTACTTTAATTTACGAGAAGAGAGATCGAACTCGAGTACAAGGAGGAGAGCAACTGGGACCATAACTCACATTTATATATTAAACCCTAAACACTAAGCATCCTTAATTTTGAGTGGAAGAGTTGCATTTGCTTAACTTTGTCATTAGATTCCGTTGTTCTTAATGAATAACATCTTAGGTTCATTTACATTAAGCACATATGACTGCTTAAGTAAACCCTGCAAGTCTGGTTCAATTTTAAATGACCATATAAATTTTCCGTCGATTGTTCAAACCCTATGAAAGTTCTCGAACACTAGAAGAATAGTGTTCAAGCACTCATCATCTTTACTTCATAGTTATATTTTGATCAATAAAATGTAACGATTGTATTAAATTAGTAATCATATAAATGGCTTTTTGATGAAGGGCAAGATAGAAATTGCGGAAAAATAAATGGTTCAACACTAGAGAAAATGATGCAAGAAAAAGGCAACAAGCTAGTTTTGGATACTCGCATACCCATTTGAGAAAAGAGTCTTTTTCTTTTTTTTATACAAGCGATGTCGACGGAGGACATAATCGAATCTAAGACCTTAGGCATAGGGATAAATACTATTAACCACTTGAGCTACAAGCCCCCTTACTAAGAGTCATTTATTTTATTTATATTTTTAGGTTTTTCTTGCATCCTAAGTAGGTTTTAGGATATATATATATATATTTGTAGAACCAATCAGTTTAGAGTTTGAATTGGGTATTAATTAGAACCGAAGTCATAAAAACGTTTAAAAAAATGGGTTTGTGATGAGGATCGATATATTATCATACTTTAATTTAACCATAAGAATAAACGAAGAAAAAAAAAAAGGAAATATAAAGAAACTATACTTTTATGTCCGTTTGTCATTTAAGCATATAATATAGATGACTTGTTGTATTTTCAAATCGTGCATCCCTATCATCATCATTGTTAGTAATGATGCTTTATAATCATTCTCCAAATTCATTTGCAAAACACCCTATTGTCAACCTTATAATGGCAGTTAGGGAGAATTGCACCGCCTTTCTAATTAATGGGAAATTAAACAAGTGCATGAGGTAATGGTCCAGTTTAAATACAATGATTAACTGTTTTGTATTATGACTGACCTAGCGATAGATAATTCGTCGTATCACTAAAATTATATTAAACATTAACTCTCACTCGGTACACAACTAATGGATCAAGCGGTCAAAATAAGACATTACGCAAACGGTCTTGATACCGACCAAGGACCAACTACCAAACACTATGATAGATCGTGAAGCTATTAAGTTATTTTTCATAGGTTTGTTTCATGGCAATAACAATATTTTTTTTGAGTGTTGAAACTAATATCGTAAATTGACTTGTAACTTAAGTAATTATGAGTATTTATCCATATACTTGAGTTCTTATGCTCAATTTTCACCCATAATATAAGTTGTAATGGAAATTTAGAATATAAAATGATACCTCTATAAAAATTTGACAAAAAGCATATAATCGGAACTGAGTTTTGTTTCCACTAACCAAAGATGATCTTATATAAATTGGTAATTTGTGAGGTCTTGTTATTGAAGTTACAAGTTAGTTAACAGCAGCAGACACAATTCCTGTCTTTTCATAGCACGAGTGAGCAGCAACAGTCTCTAAACCTCACTATTTTGCTATTTTCGACTAATAAAATTTAGACACATGTGATAACATTTTTACGCGATATAGCATTATCGGCCGGAAATAACAAAACATTAGTATCCCAATTACAACTAAGTTTTCCTCCTCCACTTCACCAATAGAATTATAAATAAATATGGCAGGAGGGTGCCCCAATAGAGAAAAGAAAGATAATAATAAATAAATAAATAAATACTAACAAAAAAAGGAAAAAAAAAAGAAACAAACAAAAACAGTGTAGGGTTTTGGGTTGGGATGAGCTGTCTTACTGCATTAGATGCTTTATCTGATGCTTACCTGCGCTGTCTTGCTGCTTGCTGCCCTGGAGTCCGGACTCACCCTCTTATATTTACCATTCAACCACTGCTCTCTCTCTCTTTCTCTCTCTCTGTGCAGACACACCAGTTTCTTTTCCTCACCTAATCACACTTATCACCCATCTCCTCTGCTGGCCTCTTCTGAATTAATTCTCAACTTTTTTCTGAGACAAATTAATACTCAAGAATCATGACAGTTGATGAAAAGTTCACTTGCTTCTTCTTCTGGATTAGGATTTCACAAGAAAATGGATTTCAAAATCTTGTTTCTCCTTATTCTGGTCTGAAATCTCACACGGAGATGCAGAGAGAGTGAGAGTGGGTGGTAAAAACAATCCGAAGGACAGCCTTGAGAGAGGTAAAATCTCAGATTTTGTGGGCACCTCTGCAATTGTCAAATGCGATACTTGAGTCATGAAAGGACCAATTTGCCCACAGAATAGTAGGTGATGATGCAGGACAATGTTGGGTTTTCAAAGCCCAAAAAGAAAAAAAGAAAAGAAAAGGAGAGAATGTCTTTATAGAGAGAGGGAGAGAGAGAGAGAGAGCATAAACAAATGTTCTCATAATTACTGGGGTTGGGGGGCATAAAAATCCGAGTGTAACAAAGGCTGATTTTTAACATTCCTTTTACGAGAGACCCCACGAGTGGGCTAAGGCTTCTCCTCTTGTATTCTTTTTTTCTTTCCTCCACCACAAAGGTCTTATTAGGTCCCCCACCTGCTGCTTCTTCTCTGTATCTAAGTCATCTTGACCTACTCAATCAAAACGCTCTCTTTCTCTCTCTTAGTTTCTCTCTCCTACTGCTGCTGCTGCTGCTGAGGGAAGGGAAGGACAACAGTTAATCATAGACCAAGAGAGAACCCCACAAACTCTTAGTCTTAGCTAGGTCCAACCCCTGCAAACATTTTAAAGAGATTCTCACTCACTCCACGTTTCTCTCTCCAAAGTCCAACCCCAAGAAAGAGAAAGACTTTGAGAAAAAGATAAACAAAAAAAAGAAAGAAAAAAAAAGAGTTTTATTGGGAATGACTGGTAAGTTAGAGAGAGAGCAAGAGCCTAGCTAGCAAGAGAGAGAGAGAGAGAGATGGGGTTGATCAATCAGACAGCAGCTGCTTAAAACCCAAGAAAACCCAAAGAAACATAAAAATAAAAAAGATATCCCTCCAAACCCCCCACCCTTCCCCACCAAATGGACTTATCAAATTTCCAAAGCACCAACAACAACAAGAAGCAGCAGCAGCAGCAGCAGCAACAGAGCAACACTAGTAACAACAACACAAGTCATCACCAGCTCCACCAGCACCTTCTTCATCCTCATCCTCATCATCATCATCAACAGCAACCAAAACAGCAACAGTCCTCACCTTCTTCCCAGTTTGTGGTCCCCTTTGATGGCAGCAGATCTTCTTCTGGAGCAGGAGGAGGAGGAGGAGGAGGGGGCCCCCCTTTCATGGGCTCCATCTCAATTCAAGCTGGCCTCACCTCTACTCATACACCGACAACAACTTCTGCTACTGTTTCTGCACAACCACCAGCTCCTTCCTCCTCTTCTTTGTCTTCTTCCTCCTCCTCCTCTCCCTCCTCCACCTCCACCTCCACCGCTCCTCCTCCCCACTTGGTCGACGCCTCCCTCGCCATCGCCACCAGATCCGACTCCCACCCCTCAACCCGACCAGCCCCGCTCCTCGACTCCGCCAAGAAAAACCAAATTCATCAGCAGCAATTGACAATTTCACCCACCAGTACTACTACTGCTACACCACCAGCACCACCAGCCGCAGCAGCAGCAACCCAAGTAGTGAAACGATCCACCAAGGATCGGCACACGAAAGTCGAAGGCCGAGGCCGCCGCATACGAATGCCGGCCACCTGCGCCGCCAGAGTCTTCCAGTTGACGAGAGAATTGAGCCACAAGTCCGACGGCGAGACAATCGAGTGGCTCCTCCAGCAAGCCGAGCCTGCGATCATCGCCGCCACCGGAACGGGGACCATCCCGGCCAATTTCTCCAGTTTGAACATATCCCTGCGTAGCAGCGGATCAACGCTCTCCGCTCCGCCTTCCAAGTCCGCCTCTCATTCCTTTCCCGGCGCCTTGGCTCTTGCCCATCACCCTCACTACGACGAGGGTTTTCCCCATTCGGGTTTGTTGGGGTTTCATCAACATCATCAACAACATCAACAGCAGCATCATCACCATCATCATCAGCAGCATCAGTCTCCTCTTATGACCGCGGATCAAATTGCAGAAGCGCTTCCAAGCGGCGGCGGAGACAGCGGCGGTGGAGACTCCACCGACAGTTATATGAGAAAGCGCTTCAGAGAAGATCTGTTCAAGGATGATAATCAAGGGCGAGGCGAAGGCGGCGGAGGCAGCAGCGGAGGAGGAGGGTCGCCGTCTGGGAATAAGGCTTTTAAGAGCAGCGGAGGCTTACAATTGCAAAAACAACAACAGGGGTCGGAGGGGGAGGCAGGACCTTCAGGGCTGCTGAGGCCAACTTCGAATATCCTGCCACCCACTGCCATGTGGGCAGTGGCACCTGCCCCGAACAGCGGTGCTGCTGGCAGCACATTCTGGATGCTGCCAGTAACCGCTGGTGCTGGTGGGCCCTCAATGCCCACCGGGACGTCCGGCGCTGGTCCTTCCGAGGCTGCACAGATGTGGACGTTTCCGTCCGCACCTGCCAGTCACGGGAGTACATTGCAAGCGCCATTGCATTTCATGCCGAGGTTTAACCTTCCAAGCAGTCTTGAATTCCAGCAAGCCGGCAGCCGAGGGAGCCCTCTCCAATTGGGTTCCATGCTAATGCAGCAACAGCCATCACAGCATCTTGGGCTTGGAGTCGCCGACTCGAATTTAGGCATGTTGGCTGCTCTGAATGCTTCTTACTCTAGAGGTGGTTTGAATATGAATTCTGAGCACCACCAGCAGAATCATCCATTGGATCATCATCATCAACAACAACAACACCAGCCTCAAACTACTGATAGTGGAGATGAGGCCCCAAATAGTTCTCAATGACATAAATATTGGTTAGTTTTATTTCTTCTTACTTTATATGTACATCATAAAATGCAGCTTGGTTTAGTCCTTCCCGATTTTTCATTAATTATAGGAGCAGCAGGAAACTAGAGATTGTTGGGTTTGTGTTTTTGCAGATTTGGAAGTTGAATTTGAGATGATGGGTTGAGAGTGCTTGAAAATTTCCATGGGATATGGTCATGTCATCTGATGAAAAAGATAGGTTTCCTAGTTCTCATTTGTAGCATTGTTCAGTTTGAATTTCTTCAATTTATTTTCTAGATTGGTGTGGAGAAAAACCCCAAGATTAGTATGTAATTTGTTAGTGAATTTGGTCCAAAGGGACTCAAAGGGAACAGGCAGAGTGAAATTGTATAGGAGGATATTTGTGTTGAGTGTTTTTTTTTATATAAAATATTTGTTTTGTTTGTATTGAGAAGAGAAAATGGAAAACAAGCAAAAAGAATTTAAAAGAGAGAAAAATTCAATAAAATTTTATTCATCTCTTCTCTTTTCAGTATTCACACGTTGTATAAAGCATCTCTTTTTTCCCTCTCAATTGGCAAAAGGCTAAAGCCAACCAAAAAAATCTTGAGCTTCTCTTTATGAGATGGAAAGAAGTTGCCAGATGCAGAGACCAGCTCAATGCCTGCATCAACCCTTTCTTACAAAACATATAGGACAAGGAGAAGAAACCCAGCAACCAACCAAGTTTGATGTGCATGTGAGAGAGAGAGAGAGAGAGAGAGAGAGAGAGAGAGAGCAAATATTATATGAACTTTAATCAATCCAAGACAGAGAAGAGACAGAGAAGAGAGAGATTAAAACAAACCTGAGAAGGCATGCATGCTGGCTTTTACCTTCCACCACTTTTCCCCTTTTTCTAATACACAGTTTTATCCTAAAACTTTTGTGATTGTCCTCCTAATTTATAAATGTCTGTGATAATTAAAATATATACCGTGTCCATGAAGCCTTCCCCAGGCATGTTTGATTATGTTCTTTAATTATATTAAAATTTAAATTAAATTATTAAGAAAGGATAAGAAAACTATGAAGAATACGAACCGAACCAAAGCGTGCATAGTTTTTGGTTTCAATCTCATTTCAATTTGAAGGGTGAATCATACCGTACTAAACTCAACTGTCCTACCTCTAATGAAAGAAGAAAGACATAATTCAAGTAGTTAAGAATATTTGCTTTTATACTTGAGTTCGTGTGTTTGATTACCACAATTTTTTAATAGCACTTGTATTTTTTTTTTAAAAATGAAAGGAGTAAAAATGAAAACAAAGTACTGTAATTTTCTTTTTGGGTTTCTGGAAAAGAAAGGAAAAAGGCATTGCGAAAATGAAAGAAAAAGGGGCAAAATTAATATAAAGCTAGCTGCGAAATGAAAGGGGAAATAACACAGAGGGTGAGGGTGAGGGTGAGGGTGAGGGTGACTTTTGTTTTGACTTGTACAGTCAATTCAGATGACTTTTTCGTTTTCATTGCTTAATCATTTTCTCCCATAATTAATATGTCTACACGATGTGGATTTTGTATAGGGTCCCCTAGAATTTTGTTTCTATTTATATATGTCCCCACCAAATTCTGATTTTTGTTTTTGTTTTTAAAATGAAAAAAAATTTGCATTCATAATTCAGCTGTAAGGGCTAATACAAATGCATGAGGATTTACTTTTTTAGTATAAGCGATAGTCTAAATTACAAGGAGACGCTACTATGATGTCATGGAGGTTTAAACCTGAGTGAGACCACTAGTCTGCAAATCAACCCTTTCAATTAGGTTAGACCCCGTTGGCCTCACTCTTTTCTAAAAATAAGATATTGAGGCATCGTTTGGTAAACAAATTTTTTAGTAAAAGAATTGTAAAAATCGACAAACAAAGAAGGAAAAAACACTCAATTGGACACGATGTACGTGACTAATGACGAATAATACAAATGTAATTTTCTTCAAAACATTAAACATAATTGATTTATTTTGGGTAATTTCATCAAAGTATTGTCAAAGAGAGCTTAAGATAGTTTTTGTGATCTAAAATTTGAAGAAAAATAATGAGCGGCGGGGCAAGTGGTAACCTCAAGTGAAACCAGTGCATTTGAAGCCCTAGGATTGGTAATGGGCATAGGAGACAAAACTCAACTTTCACCCAATTCATAACAAAATGTTAAAAATACAATTCTAATCTAAGCACATTCACTTAATCATAATTTATTGTGTTTGGGCAATTGGCAATTGGCAATTAGGCATCGGTGAGCGATCCACTAATCCCGCAATTTACGCAAGATAAAGCTAAAAACTGGGATTAATTAATTAAATTAACCCAAAGCTGTAACCATAAGCATAAAAAAAAGTGATTAATTAGATATATTATGCTATATAGTTTGACTTGTTTGTTCACAAAAAGTTGCCGATTTTTTTATAATTTAAACTTTTAATCTCAAATTCTGATGAGGAGGGAAAGGACGTGGGATGGGATGAGCGATGATGACTCATCATGAGGAGGAATAGGGGGAGCTTCTATAATTTAAAGCTTATCGGGTCGATGGACGGTCAGGATTGATTGCTGTGCTTTGTCTCATTTGTCATGGGAATAAATCAGATCATTTATTTAATTATGCGCGCGTGGCGCTTCACGTGCGCCAATCATATGTGTTGTAAGTGCGGTTTTGGCTAGACTGGACAGAGATAAAGCGCGTGGGTCAAAAGACTAAGTAATAATATGCACAAAGCGCCAACAATAATCACTCCCTCAACTTAAATCTGTATCATGAAAATTTGTCTTTTAAAAAAATTTGTTTTTCTTTATTTATTTCTAATTCTTATTTGAAACAATTTTTAATATTGAAAAGAGAAATACAACTAAATCAAGAATACTTGGTATACAAACTAAGCGGGAAAAGGGGCTTTCTAACAAGTAATTATTTCATTTATCATGTTTGTTTAGTTTAGACTTGGAATATTAATTTTTGCTTCATAGGAAAAATGAAGGATGCCCTCCATCTCAAGTTTCATTTTCCTTTCTCATGATAAATCAAGGCAAACATTAATCGTATTTTATACGTGTGAAGGTTAAGTTAAGGTTTGCATATTTCTAATTTAGGGGTATAATTGAAAAACTGAACACATTATGTTTTCATTTCCTGCACAAACCAGACACGAGAAAATAAATAAAATGATATTTATAGTTCTTTATCAGTGTTACCAAACTTGATATAGAAATCTTCCCCTGAGAAGGATATTTGAATTCATTTCACATGAGTTTCTTTATGCACACCAAACGCCTATAGTTTGTGTATTATAAAATTATAAAGTTCCAATTTTGGAGGAAGATAATCACAAAAAGAAAGAAAAAAAATGAAGAAGTCAAAGAATGGCTGACCGCGTTGCCGGTTCATTTCACATCGACGACTAATGCTGCTATAATATGATGTACTTTTTTATATTATCCAACTTGAGTTTTAATGGAACTTTGCTTAAATGGCTGAACAAGTGCCAACAATATTCACTTGATCTTTTGTTCCTGGTCAGACTCAAGACATGGACCGACCAAATCCACTGAATTCCGCATTTGATTCTAACAAAACCTTGACATTGCATAACAAAGTGTTACCTGACAATGGTTGAAAAGAAGAGAAACAAATTTGGACAGCAACACGTATAATAAAGCAAGCTGAGCACCACTTATAACCATCTGGTCAAATTTGACCATTGAAATTGGTCTTTTCATCACACTATTCTGTACATAAGATAACCCTTTGGTCAAAACCTACTTTCTATGTACAAAATACGAGAAAGACTTCCACGAAACTGAGATAGCATTATTTTTGTAATCCTCTGCCAACAACGTTGTGGCACACGTGATAACACTTTCATGTGGCATAGCATTATTGGCCAGGGATAGCAAAATAGTGGTATCCCGTTGCAACCATGTTTTTCTCACAAAATACATAATGGAAACATCAACCCTTTCTGATGCTTTATCTTGAGCCATTGCACTTAAATTGCACTTAAATTATGTGCAAATTGGGTAGAATTGATGATCCTGTGGCAACAAACACAAGACTAAGAAATTATTATCATATCAATAAAATACACATTGCAAGGCAAACCCAATCCACAGTTTTGTGGTTTGAATGGAAAATTCAAGAAATAGCATCATTGCATAAGAGCACAACGTATACTTTATATCAAAATAGTACAACTTTGACTTACTATTTAAAACTTGTGTAAGCATCAAGCCAAGCTTCTTAGCTGTCTTTCTTTTTCTGAAGCAGCTCCTGGGATTCCTGGGGAAACAGAGACAAAACCCTCATCCTGTAGAAGATCAATCAAGAGTCAACAAAAGTAGAACTGTCACTGTTCCATGACCCCATTAGAACTCAAATAATGCCAGTTCTTCAATTTCTGGACCAACCATATGATATTGAAAAGATATAAATAATTTCATTAAAAATATCAAGTTTAGATATCAGGGCCCACAGCCTTTCGTATTGAAGCACAAGGTTATAAAATATAAATACTAGAGCTCTAAATTTCAAGAACAAAAACTAAAAGAGGTAAGGGCATATATTTCAACTTTTATAACATAACTCAGTATTATAAAACTATCCAGCAAAGAATTAGTTCCATCTGCCATGTCCTTCCTTGGTTGGAAAAGAAATATTACTTTTTTTATCCTTTGCATACTGCACATGTCCAGTACGTGTCCAACAGACATCATACCTGAGTTCAAGTCCCCTGCAAGTGTCAAATAATGTTGCAAGACAACTGAGGAAATGTTCGAGGTTTTTCGTGTTCTATGCATAACATCCATTTTCAATGCACATGCTCAACAGAGAATGTTCCATATCCACGTCAATGAAATTAGGATATATTTTACTACAGAGCTATCTCCACAAAAAGATAAAAATTAAAAAATAAACACATAAAACCAATACATATTTTGAGCACAGAGATCAAAGTAATGAGGATAGCTTACGATAAAGTATCTGCAGCATTAAATATTGGAAGCCTTCCAAACCCAGCAACTTCCCATTTTGCTCTTTGAGAAGAAATAACTTGCTCAGCCTCTGAACCTGTTGCTGTCAAAACAAACTGGAAAAATCTACTATTTACCATATGTGAATAATAGGAGCAAAGTGAACTTTTAGGTACAAGTTCAATCACTACCAAATAAAAATAGAAAAGTGTACCAATGGAAAGAGTATTGCCATAAACCCGTAGCTCACAAGAGGCGAGAAAAAGAGAACAGGCAGAACACAAGGGCTTCCTGCAGAGCCATTGAAGATATTAATACCTCAAAACAAGTAAAAGAGTTTTAAATATAAGCAATATAAAAAGTGAGAGTATATAAAATCTCTAAAACATATTCCCATGTGTGTCCTCGAAGTCTAAATTCAAAATATTGGACTTTGAAATGTGGGTTAACGAATTTGAGACACCTTTAGATAACTGTCTTTATACTCAGCTTTATCTGCTTATAAAAAAAATCATGTTTCATGCATGAGGAGGCTGCAGAAGCAAAATTCTAAGAGAAGCCATTTAGATCAATGTAATTTTCCATGTGGAAAGTGTACAGAATAAATAATAACAAAAAATCGTTCACTTAAAAAAAATTGCAAATCAACTGAAACAAAGACTCCAGAAAGGAAGCATATTTACCAAAACCAGCAAAAAAAGCCCAGTTAGATTCAAAGAAGTCCAGCCGTTTGTCCAGACGAACTTCAGAAAAATTCCATTTGTACCTAAGAAAGTTCAAAAGTGCATTAGCACACACTTATCTAGGCAACAGTAAGTTCAAATATTACAACAAAAAGGTATATGCACCACATACTCAAAACAGTAATAGGCATACATCCAGGAAAGAAGTAGAAAATTTAGTGCCTTCCCTACATACGGTATAAAGCCTGTCACATATACCTGCAGAAGCCATCAAGTCTGTCATCCAAAAGTTGACACACAAGACATGGAGAATATTGCAAATACGCTCTCTCTCTCTCTAATAATTACAAAATCTAATGCCTTTCCCATAGCCCCCCCCCCAAAAAAACAATATACACCCAAGTAAATACATAATAAAACATATAAATTACCTCTAGGAAGAAACAGCTCAAAAGAAGTAATGAGTACACCTGCTCTCCTATTCCAATCATGACCCTGCAAATTCAACAGATGCATACACAACTCCTATGATACATCACAAAATTGAAGTCTCTATTTAAGAACCATCAACCATCAACTAAGTTAATTACCCTCCCAGGCCAGTAGGTCTTTCCGTACCAGCTCCAATTTGTAAGGCCAATGCCTCATTTTGTCTGACAGGATCCAATGTGGTTGGCCCAGATCTCCCCATTGCAGCAAATCCATACTTAGCAATGTCATTGTACCTTTGGTTAAAATAAAATTGTAGATTTGAGTTGGAAAGAGAAAAATGCAATGAACAGTGAACACATCAAAAGACATGCTGGCTTGTGTTATACAAAATAAGAAACTAATGCATAAAACTTTGGGAAACAAATTATCATAAATTAATAACTATTGTCACTCCAATCATGATGTAACAACTAATGGGATCAAAGGGACCTCCAGAACTTTAAAAACTCTGTATGAGGGTGCTAAGAATGAAATTAAAGGGGTTAGTTTGGTAGGTACCAGATGTTGCTCAGGATAATGCTGAATACATACAATGGGTAGAACCAAGTTACCTGCAAAAGGAAAAAAAAAATCATATAAATGCTCAACAAATTCCATTTTTCAAAGTTAACCACAGCATACACTTAGTCTTAACACCTTAAGGACGTGATCCAGGTTAGGTGCAAGGAAGATTTAAATAAACAATAAATTTCCAAAGGTAAAGTTTTATCAAGTTACCTTAATAAAGGTTTCCCTTTCAAGAATTGCAGATATTTTGGTAACCAGGAAAAGCTACTATGCGTGCAATTTGATGGAGGTCCTAAAGGATATTCCAAATTAAAGATGAAAAAGGATGCAACCTTAGTTTGCTGCAAATTTCAACAAAATTGGGCTTTATTCATTCTCCAATAGACGTTTGAAATTGTACTAACCATCTATGCAGAAAAAAAAAAAAAAAAAAAACTTTGCTTATTTCAGGTATAGGAATTAGGTACATTTCACTTGGTTTTTATTTGAAGTTTTTACTGATTTAATTCATCTGCAGTTTCATTTTTTATTTGTATGTTCTTTGTTATAATTTATCATTAGCTCCTATACGAACATTAATCAATTTGTGTCTTATTCAGGCTGCTCTTGAAAAACTACTTTGTCTCCTTTAGGATGTAAAAGTCACATATCAAGTCCTTTCACACCACAATCTCAAAAACTTGAAGAAAAGCATGCAAAGTACAGTTGGAATGCACAGAAATCCGAGCCAACATCTAAGTTTGGGGATCTCTATTAGCCTAGTGGTAATCATATTTTTGTGTGTTTATTGCCTGGCGAAAATGAAGTATTATAAACATTGAGTTTGTTTTGGTGGGCATGTGTGTCCTTGTACTATTTGACAACTAAAGTAGCATGTTGATTATTCTTGTAATCTGTATGCACTATTTTTTTAATACTTCGGTTCACCAGTTAACCTAACCCAATCAGCAAACAGATAGATAGTTTTTTTTTTATAAGAACAAACCAATGGGCAATTCATGTGTCCATAATAATATACTTTATAAGATAACAAACTTAGTAGTGTGTATGAGTACATAATACATAATTATAATTTAACAAAACAGAATTAAACATCAAAAAAATTCGATGATGCATGCCCAAAACAAATTTTTTTATATGGACAGATTAGCTCAATGGTTTTCAAGAAAGCCACACAGTTGAAATTACAAAAATGAACTTGACATAAACTGCAACTTACATAAAAGAGTTGTATGAGCCCAAGACGTAAGAAGGAATAAAATTTCAAAATACCACCAAATGAGCAGAGTTCTTGAGAACTAAATTCCGGGCACCTATCAGGTAATATCCAGTGTAGAGCTGGGACGATGACTGAGTTAAGGATAATTATACTGCACAAAGACAAATTAGGAATTCAAATTTCAAGTCTCAGACATGCAGGATTTAAAATGCACTTGTCCACCAAACCACTTAAAGCACTCTTATGAGTAGGTTCTACTTTACAAATTTGTTAGCAGAGGTCATACTGGGAAATAAATCAACTCAGGCAACCAGATATAAGCATCTTCAAGCTTGAGAGCATCCACATTAATAGTAATAAGAGCACAACTTCAGCAGAAAATAAAAATAACTAGACTATTTAGATTGATAGAAGAATGGAAGCAAACTGTGACATGGAAATCATTGATTTAAATGATTCTTTTAGACCTCAATATTATTAGACATAAGAATCACATGTATCATCATGTTAATCAAATTCCTTCATTCAGTCCAGTTCACTTTGATGACAAAAACACTCTTCTTAACCAATGTGGTCTTTGGAAACAACCCACCCTGTGAGAAAGTTAAAATATTGATTTCTTGAATGCAGAAACAGAAGAAAGTAATTCAGATTAGCCCTACAGCAGACAATGGATATTCTGAAAAAAGAACAAGGGTGGGATTCCAAGTCATGTTGAGGGGTTCTAGTAAACTCCCTTGAGCCTTGGAGAAACATTTCATGTGGTCTGAGGTTCCTGGTTAGGCCCTTTGGGGGTTCTTTTATCATTCTAATCCCTCTACTTTGATCAACATTATTCATAGCTTCTACAACAACCGAATTACATCTTGACCTAGTCCTAGACCTAAGCACATCTTAGTTGACATCTTTCAGTCGCCTACTGTTACACAGCCAAAGATAAGGGCAGCATCACGAGATGAAATGGAAAGAATGCAAGATCCAAATTTGAACACCAGTTGCTCACCTTTATAGAGTACTTTTGAGGATAGTAGACTCTGTACAAACTGTCTAAAGACTAGTATAATCATCAAAAAGTGTTTATTTCAAGTAATTCCTAAGATTTTTGACTCCTCATGAAAAGATCAAGAAAACCTAATTTGCATCTTATATTGAGCACCCTATAACTTCGCCAAAATAATCAACTGCTTGCATCTCCCAAAATGTTGTAGGAATTACCTTTGAAGATATGCAGAGATCCTAAAAATACTCTAAACAGGAAACAAAAAAACACTTATAAAACAATGAAACATATTCAGTTGGGGTTGAAAAAGATACACCTAATCATATGCAAAAATCCTAAACATAAACTAAGATCTAAAAAATGCTCTAAACAAGAATATACATCTTCGAAGAAGTTGGTCTAAAAACTACTATGAGGGGGGCACGAAACCATACTTAGTTTAATCAAACCAACTCCATTGCCAAAACCACTTGCACCCGTGAAAAAGAATAATCAGATTTACCAAATGAGTTGTCTAACACACTATAATCAATGGAAAATTTTGAACTGTGGAACAATGTAAGGCAAGCAGAACAAATTGCACAGATTTATTACTTACGATTCACAGCGACCACAGCAGCCGTTGCACTGTTTTCAATTTCAGCCACTAAATTAATTAATTTATTTCTACTCCTTCTCATGCCATTTTATTCAGCCTATATCACCTATTCTTCTTCATTAATTTTTATTTATAAAGTGATAGACTTCTCTATTTTTCTTCCATGGAAGTGTGAGAAAAATCTCAAGTACCCAATATATCAGCTATGAGCAGCTCAAATTTTCACAAGTGATGAAACGTATCCCAGATACATTCTTTTATAACTAATAAGGCCAACCTTACACAGAGAGCAACAGAAAGAGATTACCTTCCTAAGAAAATGAAGCCATTCAATAGAAAACACTGTCCTGTACGTATCAAAAGCTTTCTCGACCTGCCATCAGAACTTAAGTTAATAAAAACTAAACCAAATAAAACTAAATTTATGAATTTTTTTCCCCGTTGGGTCCTTGGAAAGTGAAGTAAAATTTATCCAACGCCTGGAGGCGAACAAAAGGCAACCAAAAAGGATAAAGAAAAAGAAAAAGAAAAAGAAAAAGAAAAACCCTTTATTTTTCTCTCGTTTGTTTCGTTTTCTCGCCAACCAAACAAGAAGTAGAGGCAATTTAACTAAAATAAATTGAAACTAATTAAAGCGTGCAATTGAAGTAATTATCGGAAGAGAGAGACCTGTGGCAGAGGATGAAGACACGGTGAAGGCAACAGGCCTCTCTGAAGCCCTCAAGCCAAAGCAGCGTAGCCTGCTTTGATTTTGTTCTGAAAGCGTTTATCAATGGCTTTGCAGCTTCCATTCTTTTCAGAATTGAGTTGAATTAAATTACTTGAAAACGAGACACAACACAACACAACACAACACATTCACAACTAAAACTGAGTTTTCTTCTGTGACAGAAACTTCGAGACGGCCTTTTTAAGGAGGAGGGTAACTTCGTTTTCTATTCTTTAACGGCGTCAGCTATCACAATTGGTTGGTGCCACATGGTCTAAAATATCGATGATATCGAAAATATTGGTAGTTCAAAAACATGAAAATTTTGAAGGAAATATCGGGATATTATCGATATCGATAAAAATTGAATAAAAACCACGAAAATTGTAATAAATAGTTGGAAATTTTTATTGAAACTTTGGAGAATGTTTATTTAGTCAATTATCTATTAGTTTATAATAAAAAAATTAGAAAGAAATATATTACATGATGGATTTAACTGATTAAGTTGATTATACAAATGGAAATCTGTGAGTGTAGAAAATATGTAGTAATTAATAAAAAAAAGATTAAACATACCATAATCGTTTATATATAATGATTTACTACAATATTTTACACTTTATACATTGCATGATAAGATACATAAGCGACTTAGTACATAGAATTCCTATGAGGTTCAAATTTTCACTATCGTCATCATCTTTACGTGTAGAGTAAGGCCCGTTTGGGATTGCTTTTTGGCCAAAAACTTAACTTTTTTTTGTGTTTGTAAAAATAAAATATCTCGATTATTTTTTGCTTTAAAAGAAGTAGAGATGAATATTTAATGAATTTTTAATTCCAAAATATCATCATTCATTTTAAAAATGACATCACCTCCACTTCCATATCCAACTTCACCACTTGCACCACCACATTCACTACCTCTACAACCACCGCCACCACCACCACCACAACCACCACATCTTCCTCCTCCTCATCCTCCACCACCACCACTACCACCTCCACCATCACCCTCCACCTCCACCTCCTCCACCACCACTACCACCACCACCACCTCCTCCTCCAAAACCTCCACATCCACCACCACCACCATGGTGCCACTACCACCACCACCACCACCTTCACAACCGCCATCCTCACCACCACAACTACCACAACCACCAACTCCACCTTCATCTCACCACAAACTCCACTCCATCGCTACCACTACCACCACATGATTAGTGCATAACACTTTTAACATCATGTCTTTTTTTTTTTTTTAAGACCTTTCCTATTGAGAGGCAATAGCATATTAAACTACACACTAGGATGAGGGAGTAAATACTCCAAACCGCTATACTAGTGGGTCCTTTGCAACATCATGTCTATTTTAGTCATTATTCAGTTAAACAATTTTATATTGAAATTTACAAACAGTTTTATCTGTACTATGACTTTAAAATAGTGTTTACTAAACATGCTTTACTTTACAACTAATTATTTTAAAGCAGAAGCAACTTTTTAAAAAGAATCCCAAACTAGGCCTAAGTGTATAGTGAAGAGTATTCATCAAATGATAAATCCCCAAAATAGTTTTGCATGTAATTGTTAACATGTCACTCATATAAATATAAATATTTTAACATATTATCACTAAAACATAAGTGATATATGGTGGTTAAGGTGTTGGAGGAGTAAAATGGGAGGGGTTCAAATCCCCTTTGTGTTTTTTTTTTCCTCCCTTTTTTCTTTTTTTTTTTTTTTCTTTACATCGATATTTTCGATATTTTAGCGATATTACATCGATATTTTGACAAAATATTGCTGAAGTGTGAGCGAAATTATCGACATCAATATTTTTCGATATTATCGTCGATATTTATACGATACGTACATGGATATGTTCCGAAATATCCGTGATTCGAAAAAACCGAAATATCCTCGATATTTCGTCGCTATTATCTATATTTAAGACTATGGTGCCAGCAAAAAAAATTGAGTAAACTTTTTTTTTTCTGGTTTGCCCAAGTTAGAAAGGTTAGAAAGGGTATAAGTTTTCTCCCAAACACATACCAATAAGTTGTCATGAATTCCAATTTGAGACTTGTGTACGTCCGTGCCTCATTATTTTGGGGGTGACAATAAAATTAGCAGATGAAATCATGATATGAAACATATAAATTTACTAAAGAATTAAAACATTAAATTTAATTAATTCATTTTTAATACTAGCGATATTTAAGAAGTAGAATCGAACCCAAGAAACTCGGATGCAGAATAAATGCTTTTTTCGTTGTTAAAAATCCAAGTGCTTCTCGAATTGATTTCATAAGAACCATCTGTTAAATGTTTTTATGATCATATAAACACTTTTATTATTGAGCCAATACATTTGATTGTGAAAAAGCGTTTGTAGAGCCACCAAAACTCAAAAAAAGAAAAAATCGCATAAAGCAATTGCTTAACCGGGGGCATGACAGAACCTGCACAGTAGGTGGCACTATAGGAAAGGTCGGTGGTCGGTCGCCCTTGAAAATACGAGAAACCGCAAAAGCTGCCATTTTCGAACGCAAATCGATTAGAAATTAGAAAATAGAGATGGCGAAGCAAGAAAGCATAGAGCCGTGCAAGAAAGAAGCTTGCTACATTCAAGCATGTCTCTCCAAGAACAACTTCCTCCCTCAAAAGTACGTCTTCTTTTTCCGCCTAATTAATCTATATATCTCTTGTTTGGTTGCCGAGAAGACAGAGGAAACATCAAATAACATTTCTGAATGCTCTTTCCAATTTTTCCACGAAATGAAAATTTAATTTCATTGTCGAATATCTCTCTCTATCTTCTGTTTATTTCTTTATCTTTCGTTTTGGTCTGGTTTATTTGTACATACATGGATTGTGATATTTAGCTGGTTAGGGTTTTTTTTTTTCATTTCCAATGTTTGCTTTGGATTTTTTCTTCATATATATATTCTGGTTTGGTTTTTTCAAATTTATACACTTAATTTGGTTTCATTGTTGTATAAGTTCAACCCAAGTAGGATGATAATGTTATCACTCAATATAGAAACTTCCACTCAATTTTTTTTTTAAAGAAAGATCCCAAAAAAGTGGTGCTTTGACACAAAGTGGGAACAATTCAAGGGAAAATGGTTTAGTTTAGTTGTTTCCTTGGCAATGTTTTCTTTGGCAATTTTTTCTTTTAGGACCATGAAAGTGTGCATCTGTGATCTCCAACAACAGATGGAGTTATACTCATACTGGTATATATCCAGCTTTACTGACTAGGAGTTGTGGCTCTATGTTTGTTTCAACTCTTGGTTGGTCGCTTAGCTTGTGCATATATGACCAGCAAATGATTCCACCCTTTTCTTCTAACAAAATAATGAAGGACCATTCTAACCTTTTCGGCTATCTTAGCAGGTCTTTAGAAACAGTGGTTTATGAGGCATACATTTTGTCTCTATCTTTTCCTTTTCCTTTTCTCTTTTTTCTTTTTTTATGAAAATTGAGTTTTGGGTGGGTTGACACCATCTTGTGTTTCCAATTGGCACAAATGACACATCCATTGCAAGTTGAATAGAACAGTTTCAAAGACTCACCATTTATATCTACTTCTTTTAGAGTGTAAGTGCGGTTGATCAAGGAGATTGAATATTAAGTTTTAGTATGTGGCTTTTCAACAAACTTCTCTGGTGCTTAGGTGCCTGTTTGACATAAACTAGAAGGCCTTCCTGTTCAACCTTTCAATTGAAAATAAAAATTATATCTGGTTTTTGATAATAGTTTTGCCAGCTTACTTTACTTTAAATATTTAAGCCATAATTATGTGGAGTCACCCTGGTAGCTAGGGTGAATAAAGTAACTGCTATGCTAAAGCCGCCTTAAAGTCTTCTTTGATCATGATCGTGGAAATTGAGTGTCTGGTACGAGTCATGGAGAATAATATGTGGTTACATTCATTAGTACTTATCCTACTCAGACCATTCTCTTCCAATGTCTTTTTTCACCTTTGGTTGCTGTTTGAGCCAACATCTGTCAATATTTCGATGTCAAACTCATATAAAATACATGGTCTGGTTGTCCCGACATTTGTAGTTATTGTGGATTTAAGGTCTTCTCTTGGTTGTCAAACTCGAAGTGTCATGATCTGATTTGTGCTTTGTGCTTTTAAGTAATACTCATTTGTGCTTTTGAATATGCTGGATTTTGAGTATGTTGGATTTGTTCTTTTATATAATGCTCATTTGTGTATATATTGAACTGGTAACCAATTTTATGGAACTTTGGGAGTTGATTCCTGCGTTCTGCTGACATTCAGAAGTTGTGACATTAGCTTGTTTGCATTCAAAGCTAATTGGTGGTTTCCACTTTGAAGTATCTGTACTTTTCATATCAGTTATTATGTGTAACTGGCTATATATGTCAGAGTAATAGTCAATATCAAACATATGCATTCGTGATTCCTCTCTTCTCAGGCATTATATTCTTCCTGTTTTCTGTTATTACTTTTGTGATTAGTGTTTATACTTGGCAGGTGCATTACAGTCATTGAATTGCTGCAGTCTTGCTGCGAGAAACACAATTACAATTCGACTCACTGTGCTTCGCTCTCTGGTCTTTTGAAGCAAAAGCCTAAGTAGAAAGTTTTGTCAATTTTGCACTTAATGACTAAATGTAGCTCTACCTCTATCATACTCCAGGCAAAATTCCACAGCAGCCAAATGCTTGATGTGATTACGACTTGCCATAAGCTTCTCTTGTTACGAGAAGCTTATGGCACATTAAATGCAATAGTAGGTGGGGGAGGGAAAACAAAAATAGTGTAAAGGATGCTAGAAAAGTTTTCTGTTGATGTCTTGATTGATACACTTGTGTGCGTAAGGTTTTATTTTCATACATGTGAATCGATCTAGAGCTGGATTATTTTTCACGTAAATAAAAGAAGGCAATATGTCTTTTTTTATATTATTTATTTCTTATTTTGGTTTGAAATGCAATATGCCATTACATTACAAGCTTACAGTTTTACTTGAACTATTTTGCATCATGAAATCTGGTAACCAGCATTAAACGAAGATTGGTTTTACGGTTCTAAAAACGGTCAGACTATGATAACGAAGATTGGTAAGCAGTTGGACCCTTTTCAAGGAGATGCTTTCCTATCCCGTTGCATTGATATGAAAAAAGGGCAATGCAATGCAAAGGGGGTAGGGAAGTTTTTCTCCTCCTCAAAGACACTTGGTTATTCCAACGCAACAGTAGCATACTGTTTACGGTTTTATTTGCACTCAGAATGTGTATTTGGGTACTTGATTTCTGTGGACAGCCACGCTTTAAATTATAAGTTCTCATCATGGGCACTAAATATAAATGAATAATATATATATATATATTTAAATTAAATTAAATTTTAAAAAATACCAATTATTTCATCAATCTTTAAATCCAACCATTCTTCATACTATAATGTAATGAATTGTATTCCAATTTGTCACAAGGTTGAGGTTCGCTGCCCTAGATTACCCCTCAGTATAAACTTGTGTCTCTGGTTCACCACACATGCTGCAAATCGAAATGACAATGATTTCTTGCTTGATTTAGGGGGCACGAGGAGGTAGAATAATCCTCATTATTTTATCACAAGGCAAGATGGTGAGGGGAAATCGTGAAATCCATAAGCCATTTAATTATTTTTGGATAAGAAATCAGAGTATGATTAATTAATTAAACCCAAGTTTAGATGCTACAATTAGAATTGTTATTGCCTCAAAACGTTTTTCTAAAGATTTCCTTTTCCATTACGACTACAAATCATTACGTCCAATGTAAACCAACTGGTTCCTTTTAGCTCAAGTTTCAGACCCTGCTTTGCTTTAAGGAAGGGGTGTTTTGCTTCTCTTCTTTGCTCTTAATGCGAGCCTTAACATGCATTCCCCACAACCCAAAAACAGAAAAAAAAAAACATAAAAAAAGAGCCATGGTTGACCTCTTGAGATGGTGGCAAGGTATCTCAAGAGGGCAACCATGGCCTTTTTTTTTCTTTTTTTCTTTTTTATTGGGGGCCACTGATCAATTCTCCGACGTATTTAGAATTATTTATTCTAAAAATGAAAATTACAACAAAAGAAACACATGCTATCCGAGCAAGGACAGTTCATGTGGTGACTTGTGCACCAAGATATCAGACAAATATTGGGGCACAATAAGTATTAACTCTCTAGTTTTACATGTGTTTGCTGCCGGTGTTGTACAAAAATTCAATCAGCCAGATTCGCTTTGTGTGTGTGTGTGTGTGTGCACGCGTGAGAGAGAGAGAGAGAGAGAGAGAGAGAGAAGCCCATCTCAGATTTTCTTTAAAAATCCATTGAATGGCAAATGTTAGCCAAAAGATACACCGCGGAACCAATTTGCGTAAAATTACAATTGGCACGTGAGAGAGAGAGAGAGAGAGAGAGAGAGAAGCCCATCTCAGATTTTCTTTAAAAATCCATTGAATGGCAAATGTTAGCCAAAAGATACACCGCGGAACCAATTTGCGTAAAATTACAATTGGCCAATCTCTTTGTCAAGGAGTGGGGAGAGAGTATACAATGATATTGCTAAAAGCAGTAACTGTAAAGCCAATCAGCGAAAATAAACAAAAAAGGGGGAAAACTCTTACCAATCTCTGAAGCTATCCAAAAAAATATATAAGATTGGGTAGGATGGGGTAGATACGATGCTCCATAAAGTACAGGTACACTTAGCAACGTCCCCCAAAAATAAGCATGCAAGCTTGTGGGAATGGCAGATGTGAGCTAAAGAATGCATCATGGTGATCTCGAGCTATCCTGCCGTCTAAGAGGGATGCCTTCACCATCAATTCCATCCTCGTCTGCATGCTTCGATAGTCGCATGGAGGACATTGATGTTGGCAAACCTGTACAATTCAATGACATTACCAATCCAAGGTTCAGTATGGGAAACATGAATTTATTTTTCAGAGAGTCCAAAAACCATGCAGGCAAGTACCAAACACCCAACCATAGGTTCCTTGTTAAGATTGACAATAATCTATCAATGATAAAAATAATAGAAGGAAACATACCATCAACCATATCCTTCGTTCTGTGAAGCAGAAAAGTTCCTCCAAGGATAGTCACAAACCCACACATTTCCGTGATAACCTGGGTTGGACTCTGTCTGTCCCAATCCTGAAAATACAGTAACATAGGAAAAATGTAGACTCAATATCACCCCATCATAATAAGAAAAAAAGAAAATATTTGGAGGACTAGCTTATAATTAAAAGTTACGCAGAGGGTGGCAGCAATGGACACCTCGATTGAGACTGAAGCGTTTCATGACAGAAAATTTTAAATCTAACTAACCAGAAAAACATTTACAAAGTAACAACAAAAATAAAAAGAGTACCAATATAATCGCAGGAAGAATATACCTTAAACATGATAACGCTAGCCAGAATAGTTAGTGATGTGAACATAACATAGTATATCGGAGATACCACAGCTGTGTTGAAAGTATCAAGTGCCTGCAATGGAAGGAAAAAAAATATCATAATAATTCAAAGAGCCATTAGAAAACAATAACAAATTAACAATGAAGAAAAAGGGTAAAACATGGTTCCATCCTCCATAAACGTACAAGAAAAACAAAAAGGAAATAGAAAGTGACTACAAATTCAAAAGGAGGCTATTGTAACAGGTAAAAACAAGACCCACAATCAAATAATGTGAACTATTATAGTTTTGTCACAATTGACAAAATCTGCATACTGTTGCTGAGGATCTGTCACATAATGCATCATTAGGCTGGTTTTGGACATCAGTGAAAGCAAATGCTGAAGCACCAAGAAAGGGGCAAGCTTCATGATTGGACTTTTTCTCAAGTACAGGCCTTCCTCAATACATCCTTTGTTCCTTTTCTGATGATTGGCATTATCATTAAGTTTTTTTTATAACTGTCTTAAAATTTGCTTGGGTGAAATGAAAAAAGGTCAATCAAAAGCAAGTTCGATTGAGTTAAAGTTTAAATATACAAAAAGGGGGCAGGATTCCACCAATAAAGAAGACCAGAAAGTACACGTTATGGGAACATGTATTCTCCCATGTTAGCTGAGGTCACTGTCACTCAAGAAAATTGTTAATGGTATGGATTAAATTTACCCACCACCTGGGTTGTTGACAGCTTCGAAATGATTGAATTAGAATATGATGACATCGTTTTATGGATGTAATGAAGGAGAAATTTAAAATGGAAAATTCCACCTTTTTATAGGACTAATACTTTTGGTTTTATCCAAAGAGGAAATAGAAGATGATTATTTAGAAAACTTTAAAAAATATTTAAAAAAATTTAAAAATAAAACAATTATGCAAGGACAGGAAAGGACTAATACTTACCTTGTTCAAATAATTCATTTGGGTAAGCACACATGTAATGACAACTAAAGTGAAGACCCAAGTTTGGGGATAAACTAGTTGATTCATGCCCGATAATGTCAACTTCAAAGCAATTCCAAGGGCTTTGACACTCATGACCTGTCAAAGGACACCGTTAAGAGTAAAAAACACTTGAAAAGAAGATGACATAGACAAAGAAAGTTAATTTCAAATTAACAGAAGTATATAGCAATACATACCGACAAGGAACCTACAAGGGAACAAACTCCAATGTAGACCATTATGTGTGTCTGGCCATATTGCGGGATAAAGTGGAATATAAGAATAAACACAGCAGTTATGACCAAAGCTGCATACAAGAGAAAACCTACCAACAAACAAGTATGATTATTAAAAAACAAATTGTTTTACCTTCAGTGTAGTCAAATGAGAGTAAACCATGCAAATTAAGAATCAAATAGTCAATAAAAAGACAAATGGTTGTAGAGAATAAACCAATTACCTGGTTCCATGGCAAGATCCCAAACTTCTGTTACAGATTCAATACCACGTTCTTGAGGAGCATGTAACACAATTGTTGTAGAACCCACAACACATAGAGCGCAACCAAGAATCCCAAAAATATGAAGTCTCTCACGTAAAATAATATGTGCAAGCACAGCACTGCAAGACAACATTATGATCAGCACTCAATACTATGAAGCAACCATATTCATGTGCGAGTTTTTATCATGCCTGATAATTATGCTGAGAGCACCAAGAGGAGTTACTAGTATAGCTGGCGCAAATGCATAAGCCGCAAAATTAGCAATTTCCCCAACGATCACTGTCAAAAATGGCAAATGTCTGTCAGCACTTTCCTTTTTAAATATGGTCATGACTATAAGATGCACAAATAACCATTTACTTCCTTAGACTAAAAATGTGATCAGCCATAAATTAGCAGGTAGATACCAAAACAAAAAATGGAAAATCATACTAAGCCAGCCAGAAGTTTTGATGGAAATGTGAAATTTTAAGCACTCACCCCCCAAGCCTCCCCAAAAAAAAAAAAAAAACCAAAAAAAAAAAAAAGAAAAAGAAAAAAAAGGGGTCAGATCCTTCTGTTCACCAATTGAAACGGTTGTGTTTTGATGTTTCACAAATACACGTTTAGCTTTTTTATTTATTTTTGGTTCCCAGGAACCTTGTGATAAAATATAATAAAAAAATACCAGAGCCGAACTGGCTTATCTCAACAAACTCCCATCCCACCACAATCGCAACGTCGCTGCTCCACTCAGTCCTACCAGTGATGGTAAAAACCCTTCCACATACACCGTCCCATTACTGAAACTCACCAAATCTTTCCACAAAAGCTGGCACTTAGCAAGAAAGATTGGAGGGTCTCATGGAGGATGTTTCATGGCTTCTGCCTGGTCAAGAAGAGCAAACGCAAACATCATATTTGGATTATTTAACTGTACCAGTTACCAGTCAACAGGTCCAATGGCGATGACTTGTATCCGTCGCCATTGGACCATAGCATCCAACTAACTCCTTCAAACCAAAAAATCCCCAGAAACCCAATTTTACATGTACCATTCACCAAGGATGACATTTACTGACCCACATTTTGGATCTGTAGGGACGCTCCGAACAGGAGCAGGAAAATGAAAATTGAGGTCTAAAAATTTCTCAATTCTGAATAGGACAACCATCATCATTGTGATAAAAATGTTTTCCCATCGGATTGTCGCATGGTGGGGATGGGATTTGGCTGTACTATACATGAGTGGTGGATGCGTTGTTCTGGCTAAAGAATGAAAGGTGGGTTTGTGAGCCAAACTACAAAGATGACATGTTAAGTTGGAGATAGTCAGAACGACGCCGTACCACTTATCAGCATGGGATCTGCACTCATAGCATCAGTAGAGGATCCAAATACCAAAGAACAAATTTCTTCTTATAGACTTGCATATTGTGAGGTTAATGCGTAAACTGTAGTTAAGTCCCATCAATTAGACTATAAATCGAATCCATTAGTCTATCGTTTCCAGCAGGGAAGCACTGATTTCATGATCAAGGCTCTCTCAAATGCTAGAATTGCCCTCACCAAGGTTAGCCAAAACTAGAATTATACCCTTAAATTCATAGAACATAAAGACATTTTCAAAATTACTATTCAGGAAGGACAAGGATGCCAATTTATTCATGTCTTACGGTGCAAAAAGGCTTTCCCTGTAAATTAGTATCTTGTAGAATAAACATAAGTTTGACGCTCTTCTGAAGGTTCACCAGTTTTATTGTTTCAAATATCTGTCAACTAGGATCCACATATTTGTGTGTACGCGCACTTTAGAAAATGTAATCAATCAGAAGTCATTTTTTTCCTATAGTATTCAAAATAATCACCTTCAGTACATTTCAAATATATAAA
This sequence comes from Prunus mume, assembly GCF_029339155.1. Lineage (NCBI taxonomy): Eukaryota > Viridiplantae > Streptophyta > Magnoliopsida > Rosales > Rosaceae > Prunus > Prunus mume. Next base: position 1,092,227 of record NC_142699.1, on the reverse strand, counting down.
TAGAAACTACAATCCTCAGAGAAAAAACAAACAATAATTGATCTTCATTGATCACATAATTGAGAAAAGAGAACTATAACTCACTTGTTATCATGCCCACCCACCAAAGTGGCTCATAGAGGTAAGAATATCCTCCAACTCCTGTCGAACATATAAAGTGACTCAATTCCAATTATTCAATGTGATAAATGAAAGAAACACAGGAATATATAAAGCATAAAAGAATAGACAAGCAACAAAGGCATGGGAAAAAATAACCTAAAATAAAAAAATAACACATGATACAGACTAGCTTCTCTAAAAACTCTAACAAATAATTTCACAAAATTCACCTTAACATTATTTAGAGTATACTGAAACCAACTACTGTCTATTTGTTGTTCAGATACTGAGTTGTTAAATTTATCACAAAGGTAAGATGATGCACTAAAACCCACGGAAGTAAACAAACCAAATATGTACTGATAAGTAAGATGCAATGAATACATGCAAGTCATCTAGAATACTCATATTGAGAACAACAAATAAAAAGAAAGAAAAAACCCCACAGACTAACAATCACTTGACTTGAATTAAAAGAGTCAATATTCTGAAAATATTCTATCATTACATTCTTTGACATAAGATCAGCAACTAACAATCACTTGTAGACATACAACAATAGTTGATTTGGTCAATGGTTTCAAGATAAAGGTTAATCCTAAACTTTTCATTCAAATCAATCGAATCATAAATGTGCAACACTGTTAAAGGTAAACCCACAATGATCGTAATTTTAACTGATACTTCAATTAACTCCTATATTTTACTTGATCTGGCCAACCAAAATCAATGCAGAAATGTAAATTTCAAATAACAAATCAACCCAGATTAGCGGATTCCCATTGTTAGTATTGTCAATAATCATATGAATCGAGCAGCGCCTTTGGTGTTTTTAATAAACTTGTACTAATTAAATAAAGTAGTTGGAAGGACATAATGTATCTATTCAAGGGTTACAAGACGTAACACTAATAACTGCAACTAACTGCAAAGGAAGTCTAGAGAACCAATAATGCGACAAACGAGAAACTCATTTCACACACATCACTGTGATACGAAAAATAAAGAATTCTAAAAATTCAATGATTAAAATAACAAATATATGAAACCTTCACAAATTTATCCCTTACATGTATAAACTTTTGATACTGAGCTTCTTCCGCCATAGGCATCATACATACACCATGCATGCAACTGCTTAAGATATGGTAATCATACATTGACAAATAAAATTTGAAATGGCATGTGATTAATGTCAACTGATATTTAAGACTCAGTAAGAATTAAGTGAACAATTTTTTCAACAAGAGTAATATCACTTTAACTTTGAACTGCTAATCTACTAAACAAACCAAATTGCCAACTGACGGAAAATTTGTAAACTCAACAACTTTATGAATCAATCTTCAGCATATAAGTTATTTATCCTATATCCATTTCCATGTAACAAAAAAAAAGTTTGAAAATTAAACAACAAATTCTAAAATGAAACACAACTGCTCAACATTAAACAATCTTGCATAACATTAGAAAAGAAAACACACATCCAGACACACAATTGGCATCATATCTTGACAAAGTGACTTTAAAACACCCAGAGGGTCTTTTTAGTTTAGATAGCTTCCCAATTGATGAACTGAGTAAAATTGGGTTTAAAAAAACAAAATTGCAGATATCAGCAAGAATTTAACAATCAGCAACTAATAGTTAACATAAATTAGGGTCTAAACTTCCTTCAACTTCAATCCACTAAATAGAACACCTGTGGGCACCAATCTGAACTGCGCTCTACAGTTGAACCCATTGTCCATTTTCACTCAATTCCGGGTAAACTTTGAAAATTACAACAATTTAAACATAAACTCAAACACCCAATCGCTCTCCATTGACAACAACCCACATCAGAATAACAAAAAGAGGAGAAATTGAACTTTGAAAAGTGTACCCAGAAAAGCATGTGAATTACGAACCTGCTCTGATGCCAGAAGCCCCGGCCTTTTTCAAACCCTTCTTTTTGACAATGAAACTAGCACCAATAAACAAGCTCGAAGATAAAGCAAGAATCAAACCCTTGATGTTGTCAGAGGACATGCCCCTGTAGGAATCTCTCCAGCTCATCGGGGGGCTCTGACCCTCAGTCGCCATGGCTGAGAAACCCAGAAGCAAAAACCCTAAAAAGCTTCTCCGCTCACAGGCTTTGAGTGTATCATTACTGTTACAAAACTGCAAATACCCAAATAGGCAAGCGACTCGGAGTGAGTTGAGAGAGAGAGAGAGAGAGAGAGAGAGAGAGAGCACGTTCGATCGAGTTTACAAAGAAACAACACAGAGAGAGATTTAGATGGAGAAGATATTGAAGATAATGTCGGCGCTGGGAGTTGGCGGTGGGTACAGAAATGTACAGCTGTAGTCTGTTGTTGTAGATCGGAAGGCAAAGGAGAACAAGAAGAAGAAAGAAGAAGAGAGGGCGTGTCGTGTGTGTTAATGCGAATCGAAGATTGGATTTTTATAATTTTAACTCGGTTTCACCATAATAACGACTTCACTCCGACCAAAGGTTGATGAGTGCTATACTCCATCTTTTGATCCCTTTTTTTTTTCCTTAATTGTTAGGTTTCTTACAAAAATTGTATTTTTAAGGGTAAATTACATATTAATCCCAACTTTTTCGAGTCATTTCAAATTGGTATCGACCTTTCAAATCATTTTAAATTAGTACCCGGCGTCATGAGAATTCTACATTAGGTAAGCTCCGATTAGCTTTCGGTGTTCGATGTCTATGTGGTAATTGCGGACCTTATTTTTAATTTACATGGATTCCACATGCGTAGGTACAAACAAATCGTGAATCAAAATTTAAACGAAGATATTTACAAAGTGGCTTGAGTCTTTATCAATTGTCGAGTTGAAAATGATGTCATTTCAAGGCTACAAAAAGTTTCTCATAACTTGGTATAACAGTTGTTACAATTTAAAATTTTCTAACAATTACATGTAGCTTGATCCTTTATGAGGAATAGGTAATGATACAACTAGTTAATGGTCAGTTAGTATTGCTATAAGAAAAACCAAAACTAATATAGTTGAGTGTTTAGTAAACTATAATTTTAAAAGTGCTCGTAGTATAAAAAAATGATGTCATAGTTTGTGGTAAGTGTTAATGTAAAAGTGTTAAAACTATACATAATGAGGAGAGATATTTTATGGCTTTTTACTTGAAATATTTGTCTTAATATTTACTTTGATTTGCATAACAGTGGTCTCATATTCGAACTCCCATGTCACCGTAATCAAGGATTAAAATATCGACCGTGCAGATAATATCGGGCCTCCAGTTTATGGATATTTCGGGGGACATATCGTTATTGTTTTAGGTATCGGGAAAAAATCAACAAAAATGACAGATATAGGCATTGAAACACATAATTTTTGTGTAAAACTTTCATAGATGTTATGTACATTATCAATGAATGTATTGAACAAATAAAACTCAAAATTTACTAATAATAAGATATACATATGATGAAATATAAGTGGTATGTAATGCGCATTAATGAAAAGTTTGAAAATAAAATGTTCATTAGAATGAATAAACCATGCATAAATTCATAATTTGTTTAAACATTGTATTACAATTTAGATAAGTGTCCATCTACATAAATGAAGAGCTCCAATGAGGTTCAAACAATGAGGAACAACCATCTAGATTCATACAATAGTCATACCAAGTCATGTAACCCGAGCAATTTGTAAGCCATGTTTGAACATGGTGCACATAGGTCTCTCTTGAGCTCCATATTGTCCTCCCATATATGGGATAGTTAGGATTAACCAACTAGTAGGTCCATAATTTTTTTTATCATCTTGAGCTCCATAACTAGTTCCACTATAATTAGACATGATATAAACATAGACATCATAAGATTCATTTGAGTTAGTACTAGGTCTAGTTCCTATGTTCATAGATCCAAAACTGATCGCCATGTCCTCTTCAGATGGATTGAAGGTATGTGGGTAGTGGACTGTGCATAGATTCTTCATATTAATAAATTATAGGGTTTTGGGCAAGGATTAACTAATTTTGGGTTTCAATTTGCTTCAATTGCCTTCAAAACTTCTGAATTTTTTTTGGGTTCTGTTATGGGTATCAGGAAATATCGGGTATCGGCAAAATATCGGGAATATCGCACTTATCGGGGATATATCGTCGATACAGGGGAAGATATGGCATTGCCCCCCAGTATCGATGTCGATAGTTGAAAATACCGATATATCGGCAGATATATCGGTGTATTGACCGATATTTCAATCATTGACCGTAATAGTATATGCGTGAGAAGCTCTCCTCTCTCTTATAGTTTAAACTATTGCTTGTATTAAAAAATATATTTTTACTTATAAGATATAAAAAATGACCCATGAAAAATAATTTTATTTTTTGAATAGTAGTCTTTTTTTTTTTTCTTCAAAAAAGTATTTGTTTAAGATTTCGATTATAACATCCAACATCGGCAAACGGAGAGTGGGTGATGTGCCTTATATGTACATGTTCGCCTTTATCTAGCACGATGCCTTTTGGGAGCTCACTGGCTTCAAAGTCATGAGAACTCCTAAATTAAGCGAGTTGGGGCTAGAGCAATCCTAGAATCGGTGACCTACTGGGAAGTTGCTTGTGAGTTATCATAAACAAAATTGTGAAGGTAGAGAGGAGAGTCTCAAAACGGACAATACCGTGCTACGATAGAGCCAATCCAAGGATGTGACAATTTGATATCAGAACTACTCTGCCATGTGGTGCGAGTGTGACGACGAGAATATTGGGCTCTTAAGAGGGGTGGATTGTAACATCCAACATCGACTAACAGAGAGGAGGTGATGTGCCTTATATGTACATGCCCATATCTATCTAGCACGAGGCCTTTTGAGAGCTCACTGGCATCGGAGTCATGAGAATTCCTAAGTTAAGCGAGTTGAGGCTAGAGCAATCCTAGGATGGGTGACCCACTGGGAAGTTGCTTGTGAGTTCTTAGAAACAAAACCGTGAGGACAGAGAGGATGACCCCAAAATGGACAATATCGTGCTACGGCGGAGCTGATCCCGGGATGTGACATCGATAACATAATGTCAAAATTGATGCTTGCGAACATGTGAGTTGAACTAATGTGTTGTTAGTTGGATCGGGCGAGGTCTTTGGTGTGTTCCCAAATAATCATGAGTTCAAACCCCTACGTACGATACCCGTTTTTCCCTTTCCCCATTCCTAACTTTAAAAAAAAAAAAAAAAACATGTGAGATGAAGCCAAAACTGTATCTTTGATCCTTATAATACCTTAACAATAGGCCCAATAAAAGTGTGAATTCATTTTTTTTCTCTTTAAATAAAATGAAAATAACATATTTTAAATCAATATCAACATCTACATATATATACACATAAATAAATAAAAATAGTATCTAATGATCAACAACATCTCCAACAAGCATAATCCTTACTGCTATTTGGGATAGAATTATTATTATTATTATTATTTGGGTCAATAGATAGATTTAATTTTATAGTCTTACTAGGAATTGAAAATATCAGTACATGGTATGAAATTCAAATTTTTTTTTTATAGCGAGAGAGATATTGAAAGTTGAAACACTTGTGACGGCGAGAATGAGCAAAATCACGATGGTTGTGCATTTCATCATGAAGACTAGAATGAGAGAATAACACCTGTTAGAAACATTGTATTTGTAAATTTTATCAAATATGATAAAATTTGCTTTCGAATATTAAAAACTTGATTATATTAAAATTCTTATAATTGTAAATTTGTTTTAAAATTTTGATTTCCAATACAATTTAAAATTAGGTTCGATTATTTGATCTCTTTATTTATTTTTTAGGATTAGAATTGAGGGGTTGTTTACTTACCATGAATGGAGGAAGTAAAAAATTGGGGGAAGTAATGAATCCATAGGAGAAGAGTCATTCCAATTAAGCTGTTTATTAACCATATGAAATCAGCACAATAATGAAGTTGATTCCATTGATATTGTTTACTAATTCTCATGAATCAGAACCTAAACTAATTTGATTACAAAAATGCCCTGCACATTTAAATATATATTTTTAACCTAAGCAACTTGTAAAAACAAAAATTGATTTTTATTTTATTTTATAACTAATGTATAATATAAGATACTATATGATAAGTGATGAAAAAAATAGTATATAATAATATAAGGAATATAATATATATATATATATATATATATATATATAATAGAAAAGCAAATATGACTTAATGATAAGAAGAATAACAAGACAAGTAGAGTCTAGCAACAAGGTGAAAAAGGGAAAATTTTGCTTTTTCCAAATGTGATAAATTGGTTAATTGTTGATTTGCCCCTTGAACTTGTACCTAACTTTCGATTTACCTATATCCTTTTTTTTTAAGAAAATTAAGGATATGAACTTTTATTTTTCACCAATTTTCCCCTTGCTGTCTAAATTATCAACATTTCATCCAATTTGCCTTTAAATATAAGGGCAAATTGATCAATTTATACATTACAAATAACTAAATACTAAAAAATAAAATACAAAAAATAAATTAATTTTAACAAAAATCAACCCACCACGCCTTATCTCTCTCTCTCTCTCTCTCTCTCTCTCTCTCTCCTCCTTTCCTCCTCCCCCAAATTCCATCCAATTTCACTAGCCACTGCCCTAATTCCAACTCACAAAGCCATTTACACCCACCTTTAATTTCAAAAACTTAACACGATTGTTTTGTTTTCACCAATTGAAGCAATACACATTTATTATTTTAAATACCCATATGACTTGGCCATTGATAGGCTAAGAGACAGAGAAGAACATTTTGATCATGCTTATGGGTTCTATATGAGCTTTCCTTTACTCTCATTGACCATTCAGAGAAAGAGAAAGATAGGGGGTTTGAGTGGTTGAGCTGGGGGATGTGGAGGTGGGTATGAGTGGGAGAGGAAAGGGTTGTATCCTTTGGATGAGGAGGAGGGGGTGATAATATTGAGTGAAAATACAATTGAGAGAGAGAGAAAGAGAGAGAGAGATGTTGAGGATTAGACGTTGAGGGGAAATTGATGAAAAAAGAATTTCATATCCTTAATTTTTTTAACGAAAATGATAAGAGATAAATCCAAAGTTATGTATAAGTTTAGGAGGCAAATCAATAGTTAACCCTTAATAAATAGTCATTGAATTTTTTTCAAAGCCTTGGGGTGTTTTGGAATTATTGTATAGTTATAAGGGTATTTTTGGAAGGTAGTAAGGGAAAAAGGAAGGGAATGAGAATTGGATGAACTACTCCCTAGTTGATTGATTCCTAGTTTTGAGAACATTGGAGAAGTCAATAGTGGAAATCATTTCCTTTCTTTCCATTATCCTTTCCGCACGTGTTTCCGCGCATGAGAGATATTTAAAAAAAAAAATAATTTATTTTAGAATTAAAAAAGATAATAGGTAGTTGTGTTCTATACAAATATGAATCATTATCTGATTTTTCTTTAAATTTTTATTTTTTAAATAAAAAAGTGTGAATTTACCATATTAACATAATTTAATTAATAATTTTAATTCTTAATATTTGGATTAACCAATGACAGTTTCTAGTATTTGAATGTTTCACCATTCTCTGCATTTTGATTTATATATATAAATACCCATAAACATGCCTGAAATTCCTCCAAAACTAGGAAGTAGAATCAGGAATCTTCCAGCTTCAATTCCTGATTTGAATTCCAATTCAACACATCATAAATATTAGAACATAGGTTACTCCTCAGTTAATTTCAAGGTTTGTTTAACAACACTAAGGGCATGTTTACGTATCAGTAATGGAGAAACTAAGGAATCAAAGAATTTAGGAATCGGAGAACTACTGAATCGGTATGGGAAGAATCATTCTTATTAAGCTGTTTGCTAAACATATGGAATTAGGAATGGAATGGGATTGATTCTCATTGTTATTGTTTACTAATTTGCATGAATCAGAATCCAAATTAATTTTAGAATTATAGTAAAGTAATAAGGATATTTTTGGAAGTTATTATGGAAAATAGAATAATCGATCGACTATTTCCTAGTTGATCCGATTCCTAGTTTTGAGAATGTGATTATGGATTTTGAGATAGGGCCCACTTATTTTTTCATTCCTGATTGCAAGTAAACTCAAGAGAAGTTAGGAATGGAAATCATTCTCTTTCCTTCCATACCCGTTACTGATACGTAAACATGCCCTAAATTGAAAGGAAAAACACCGGCCGTCTTCCTTAAAAAACAAAAATAAAAAAAGAAAACGCCGTCGCCATCGCCGCCGCCTCCTTCAGTATCGCCTCCGCCCTCGTCGTCATGCCACTGATGTCTCCCGGAATTGAAGAGGCAGATGTCATAAAGAAGAAGAAGAAGGAAACAAAGGTTCTCTGTTGCTTGTTTTAGTTTTTGGCTGAGGCCTTTTAGGCTTGGTGAAGTGTTGTTTACTGAAGAAGTTATATGTTTCGTTTTTGTTTTTGGGCAGGCAAAAGAGAAAGAGTTGAAAAAGCAAAAAGCTTTAAACAAAGCTCTCAAGCTTCAGGTAATGGCGGTTCATGTAGTTTGGTTTTCTTTTCAATTTCTTTATAGTTTTCTGAACAATTCTTCCAAGATAACAAAGAACCTGTCTTATCTTTGTATGTCAATTTTATTTTGAAGAACTTAGCAATTCTTCAATGGAAAAGTGAGTGAATAAAAAAAATTGTATACCCTCTCGATTCCATGCCTGGCAAAGGGTGGTAATAAGTCATTACAGAATCAATGATGGATTCATGGTAAAATCCTTCCATGATTATTTTATATTATTTTATACTATTTGCAATTTTTGGGCTGATAAAGGAATCAAATGGTATAATTCTTTTGTTGGTTGATCGGAGGATTAGAAACTTGACTATTGATTTCCAATTGGCTGTCCTTGCAAACTTGTTTTGGCCCCAGGGCGCCTGTAGATGCAATCTGGTCTTAGATGCAGCTTTTTGTCACATTATCATAGAATATCAATGCAATGATGAAATGCTAACGTGTATTTATTTATTCATTTTTAAAAAAAAAAATTAAAATCATCAAGGAGCAACAAGCAAGTCCTTGTACTTCTAAGACGAGTAAAAAGAAGATTGTGAGGCTTTATGATGAGGAAGATGAAAATGCAAAGGACCCAGAGACTCCATTTGGAGAGAAGAAACGGATGGCTGGTCAAATGACAAAAATCTACTATCCAAGAGCTGTAGAGAAATCGTGAGTGTGTTGTTCTTTTCATGATTAATTCTCCCCTAAATTGTACTTCTAGTTTCTTCATATTTTCTATACTTGCTGATTTAGGTGGTATGAGTGGTGGGAGAAAATGGGGTTCTTCTTGGCAGATGCTGACAGCTCCAAACCTCCATTTGTGATTGTGAGTGTCATACCGCTCCAAACTAACTTCTTGGGTTTTCATTGATATGGTTAAACAGAAAAAAAGTGTGAGAAGATTAACCAGGTTTCACATATATTGCAGGTTTTGCCTCCCCCCAATGTGACTGGTACCCTTCACATAGGCCATGCTCTTACTGCTGCTATTGAGGTCACATCTTTACATAAATTCCTGAGTTTGTGCTCTCCATCTGTTAGGGTGTTTAAAGAAAATTGTATGTCGTTTTGCTATATGCAGGACACTATCATTCGATGGCGTAGAATGTCCGGTTACAATACCTTGTGGGTGCCTGGAATGGATCATGCCGGGATAGCAACACAGGTTGTGTTCCTTTTCTTTACTAAATGGTTGAGGTTTGTTTTTTCATTTTTGGTGGAATGGAAGCAAATGGTTAAGTTTTATAAATATTACATTACCATTAGAGCAAAAGTAGTTACTGCATTGCTTTCATTCCAGCATTTCACAGAAATTTAACTTAACCCTTGTGCCACAAGTATATTATTCTGTTGTATATCTGGCCTTACTTTGGGTGTAGGGGATACACCCTTTCTTGTTAGAGCAGTTTCTTATAGCCCATGACAATGAATTATTAATCTAATCATATGTTGACCATACATATATGCATGCACTTTTGCTTTTCATGGATCTGGATTTATCTTCATTACATATGTATTCGTTTGCTGGCGATAATGCCCATTTGCTTATTATAGGTTGTTGTTGAAAAGAAGCTTATGAGTGAAAAACATTTAACCAGACATGATATTGGTCGTGAGGAATTTGTGGCTGAGGTAAGCTTGAACTGCAATTAGCTGGAAATAGATCCCTTAAATAATTTTGATGTTCTCAAAGTTTCTGAATACGTTCTTACCCATTCATACTGTTGGTTGGTTTACTATTGTGAAAGGTTTGGGAATGGAAAAAAAAGCATGGGAGCACCATTTTACAGCAGTTGCGCCGTTTGGGTGCTTCACTAGATTGGTCCCGTGAGGTACGGATTTGAGTTACGTGGAGCTTGATTTGACTTGGTTTGGAACAAAGTATTAGTGGTCTCGTTGAATTGCTTAAGTTGTTTACTAGACCGAGTCATGAAGATCTCTGTGTATATATATATATATATATATATGATATCTCTCTCTCTCTCTCTCTCTCTCTCTCTCTCTCTCTCTCTGTGTTCTTGATAAAGCCTTTGCTTTTCCTTTGTTTTTAGTGCTTCACTATGGATCAGAAAAGATCAAATGCTGTGACAGAGGCTTTTGTAAGGCTTCATAAGCAAGGGCTTCTCTACAGGTATGCTCAGCATAGGAGAATATTAGGGGGACACTTCTTTGCTTATTGTGTGTTTCCCAGCTCAGAGATCTATGCTAATCTGAATCTAACCTTCCTTGATAAAAACAATATATAGGATATCTGTTAATAATTTCAGAGGAGAAGATATTACTGTTGTGTTGTTCTAGGTTTAATATTAATTTGGTGGTGGATGCTAGCTCTATCCTTCGGGTTCTTGATTGACTTCATGTGTATATCTTGTTTAGTTATATAGTTCAGTTGCGATAAGGATTGGATCATGATAATAGTGTATGACAATTGACTTATTCAATCATACACCTATACCTCATCCTCTCATCTTTGTCTTTTTCTTCAGTTTGGTTGGTAAGCTTACTGGATTTGTCGGTATGTTTTGTTTTGCAGGGATAATCGCATAGTGAATTGGGATTGTGTGTTGCGCACGGCAATATCTGACATTGAGGTCAGTCTTCTCCTTTTACCATCATATTTTCCCTAATTTTTTTTAGCATTTATGGAATTTTCTTGGTGTATATAGGTGGATTACATTGATATAGAAGAAAGGACACTACTGATGGTTCCTGGATATGAGAACCCTGTGGAGTTTGGCATTCTAACTTCTTTTGCATACCCTCTGGAGGAAGATTTAGGTGAGATTGTGGTGGCCACCACAAGAGTGGAAACTATGCTTGGTGACACTGCTATTGCTGTGCACCCTAATGACGAGAGGTATCGGCATCTTCATGGAAAACATGCCATCCATCCTTTCAATGGAAGAAGGATTCGTATAGTATGTGATGAAATTCTTGTTGATCCAGAATTTGGGACTGGTGCTGTGAAGGTATAGTTTAACATATAAGTTGCGAGTGATTGCATTAAATTTCTTTTCCTAGTTTATGTTTCAGGGATGTAAAGGTTTTTTGCTCTTTCTCTTTGCCTCCTGCAGATTACCCCAGCCCATGATCCTAATGACTTTAATGTAGGAAAGCGCCATAATCTTGAGTTCATTAACATCTTTACTGATGACGGAAAAATAAACCAGGATGGTGGAGAATTTGCAGGAATGCCACGTTTCAAAGCCCGAGAGGCAGTGACTGAAGAACTAAAGAAGAAGGTATCTATTTTACATTACTACAGTGCTTTGAAACCTATGTACTGATCATCATAATACCTATGTGACTGATAAATGCTTAACAAAGAGATCGGTATATTTGTTATTGGTGGTGACCTCCTGAGCTAGACTGTCGCTGCTAGAAGTAATATCTCTGACACTTTGACCGACACTCTCCTTCCTCTCTTCAATACTCTTTTCCACCTGGATACTCTGTCAAACAATGAATTTTGAAGCTGAAATTGTTTGCATTCCCTTCATCCCATACACTTCACAGAAATTTAACATAATTTGTAATTGCATCACTTATCAGCATCACCAGTCTGTAGTTGCACAATCTTGCTAGTTGATGGAGGGTACTGTCTATTTGCGTCAGTTTCTCTATGGTGTTATGGATGTTTTGGTGACAGTTTTCTCATGGCATTTAGGGCCTCTTCAAAGAAGCAAAGAACAATGAGATGCGCCTTGGAATTTGCTCTAGAAGCCAAGATGTTGTGGAACCCATGATAAAGCCCCAATGGTACTTAAAATGCAATGGTATGGGAAAGCAAGCCCTTGATGCTGCCATAGATGATGAAGATAGAAAGCTTGAGATCATCCCCAGACAATATACTTCTGAATGGAAGAGGTCTTATCCTTTGAAACATGCATGCGTTATTTATTTATTTATTGTCTGTTTTTGTTTCTTTTCTTTCTATACTTCATCAGTTTCCTATGAAAGAAAAAAAATTACTTAGTTCTGGTCTAACAATCACAGATGGCTTGAAAACATTCGTGATTGGTGCGTTTCGAGGCAACTTTGGTGGGGTCACCGTGTTCCTGCCTGGTATGTTGTATACCAGAGTGATAAGCCGGAATATTTTGGAGTAGTTGATGCGCGATGGGTGGTTGCAAGAAATGAGGAAGAGGCTCATGCACAGGCTAGTGATACATATGAGGGGAAGTTTCAATTAATTCAGGATCCTGATGTCCTTGACACATGGTTTTCTTCTGGTCTCTTCCCAATGTCTGTGTTGGGCTGGCCAGATGACACTGAAGATCTAAAGGCGTTTTATCCGACTTCAGTTCTTGAAACTGGGCATGATATTCTTTTTTTCTGGGTTGCCCGTATGGTCATGCTCGGAATGACATTGGGTGGCAATGTACCTTTTACCAAGGTGTGCATAATGTTTTTATTTTTTATATTATAGATGGGGATCTATGCTATAAACAGCTTTTAAAAAAAAAGTGGAGTGAGGCACATCTCATAGCAAGGAATCAGGAATTTTTTTTTTTAAAGCATCTTTTGTTTAGCTAGCTTCTTCTCATAGCAAGAAGCTGAAAACAAGCTTTCCCTCATTCAAATCAGGAGGCTTTTTGTTTATTATTATATATATTTTTTTCATTTTATTAAGGGTGGGTTTTAAAACAAGCAAGTGGAAGTAAGCTGCAAGATTGTGCACTTTATGCTCTGATTTTATGCACAGATAGCTGAAGAATGAATATGTGTTATGCTATGTATATCTTCCTCTGATGATTTTTATTTTATGTTTTGCTTACTGAAGTGACAGTGAACTTTTGTCGGTCTGCAGGTATATTTGCACCCGATGATTCGTGATGCACATGGGCGTAAAATGTCAAAATCGTTGGGAAATGTCATTGATCCAGTTGATGTAATAAATGGTGTCACCCTTGAAGGTCTACAGAAGAAGCTTTTAGAGGGAAATTTGGATGCCAAGGAAGTAGCTTCCTCGGAAGAAGGTCTAAAGAAAGACTTTCCTAATGGGATTGAGGAATGTGGTGCAGATGCACTGCGTTTTGCTCTTGTGTCTTATACTGCTCAGGTTTAGACTTCTGTCTTACTATTTTATTCAAGTAATTGTTTTCTCACATGGATCTAATAATCTATTTCGTTGTCTTGTCAGCATGATAAGATAAATCTGGACGTCCAAAGGGTTGAGGGCTATAGTATCTGGTGTAATAAATTGTGGAATGCCGTACGATTTGCTCTGAGCATACTTGGGGATGAATATGTTCCACCTTCAAGTGTAAATCCAAATGTGTTTCCATTTAGTTGCCAGTGGATACTCTCGGTACTGAATAAGGCCATATCCAAAACTGTTTTGTCACTGGAATCGTACGAGTTATCAGATGCAGCCACTGCAGTGCATGCTTGGTGGCAGTACCAGTTGTGTGATGTTTTTATTGAAGCTATCAAGCCTTACTTTTCTGGTAACGATCCAAAGTTTGTGTCTGAAAGGGGATTTGCACGAGACACACTATGGTTATGTCTTGAAAATGGGCTACGGTTGCTCCATCCGTTTATGCCATTTGTCACAGAAGAACTGTGGCAGCGTCTTCCATCTTCAGGGAGTCACAAGAGGGCAACATCAATTATGATATGTGATTACCCATCCACTACAGAGGTTAGTTTAGTTTTACTAAAAGAGAGGCACAACAGAATAAATAAATAGTTGCTTTCTTTGAACATGCACGTAGTAATGTGATATGATATCCGATAAACCATAGTATAATTGTGTAATACCTTCGGCTGATTTTACACAGCGGCCACAAGCTCATGCAGGCCATGTCCCAAGTTCATATGGATCATGGTTTGTTTTAAGTTCTTTCACTATTCACTTGATATTCATTTTTCTTATATTGTTGTGTAATAAATGAGGAAATTGCTTTTTTTCCTGTCGTCCTCTTTTTTAACTTTTAACTATGTTGCTGACCAGCCTAAACTAGAGGCAAATGGTCCTGCAAAAAGTTCACTTGCTTCATTACTCTTCTTAGGCCATAAAGGACTGCACATACAATGTTTGACTATTGATCTGAATTGAGTTTGTGTAGTAACTACCTCCGTCATGTTATTCTTCCAGTACTGGACGAATGAAAGGGTGGAGTCTGAGATGAACCTTATAGAGTCTTTTGTGAAATCTCTCCGTTCACTTGCAAAAGAAAGTCGTGAAAGGTACATCTTGTTAGTGCAGTGTGACATCTTTCCTGTTTCTTAAGATCTCTGAACTTTTGATATGTCATGTTATAAGTTGGATATAACTAGTTTCTCATTCTCTTTCTATGTTTCTTTTAGGCTATCAGCTTTTGTGATTTGTCAAACGATTTTGGATCGGCAGATAATATGCAGCCATCAACTGGAGATTGAAACTCTTGCCTATTTGTCATCTTTGACAGTAAATGATTTGCTTTGCTTTCAAAATATCTGCTTTAGCATATTTTCTTTTGACAATAATTCTTTTGCCCCTTGGTGCTGAACAAAAGGATGCCTTATTCTTATCCCTACAGGTAGTCAGCCCGAATGACTGCTTTCCACTGCCAACCGAATCCGATGGATATGTGATGTCTGATGTAAATGAAAACCTTTCGGTTTTTCTGAAGGTTCCAAGAGTAAAGGCAGACCCTGAAAAGATCAGAGAGAAGATGGAAAAACTCATACTGTAAGCACATGATTCAAAGATTTTACTTGCGATGCATTGCACTGTTCTATTTATCGTTTGTGATATTTGAAAATTGGCCTTTGATTGGTTGGTTGCTTATTTTTCCAAAGTTAGGAAAGGGGAGGGGTTTTTTTCACACACACACTATCAAGGTGTCACGGGGTTGGTTGCTTATTTTGTAGTAATGGTTCTTAGGGATGTTCTCTTAATCACAAGGCAAACATATTTTTTCAGAAAACTGTGCAAATCTTGGATTTCAATACATTATAATTGTAATGTGTATAATGTTATTCAAAGATGAGGCAAAAGGTGTTCTGGATTTGGATTATTACCTAGGATGGTTGTCAATCTGGTGTTTTTGGTAAATGGCTTTGAATTTTGCATTGGTTTCTCTCTGTTTAGGACTTGAATAACACTAGTCCACTGGTAGGTACTAATTGATTTTATTAAAATTAACAGGCAACGGGAAAATCTGCTGTTGATGATAAGTGCTCCTGGGTACCAAGAAAAGACCTCTGAGAAGATTCAAGAATCCAATGCGCACAAGCTAGCCTCCTTGGAAAAGCAAATGAAGTCTTTGAAAATGCAGTCTTAAAAGGGACGCTTTGAACTCTTATAATATAGTTGTTATTATTTTTAAAATTTTGAATATTGTGTAGTTTAATTTGCAAATAGGGTGATTATTGCATTGGTCTGCAATTGCATCTTACAATTTATTTAAAAAAAGATACAAGCGGGAAGGGTTTGCAAGTCAAAATCCTTTTTCTCTAGGCTAAACCTTGTTGACATTGCATCTCACTTGTTAATTGTACATGATCAGACTATTTTTTAAAAGGTTTATTATGGCATTGGTCCCTCAACTTGTACTTGATTTGTACTTTGCTCCCTGAATTCAGTTATTGACTTCTCTTGTCCTCACGCTTTTACTTGACCCTCGCGTTCGTCATTGTTATTAAATTATGTCAAGTTTTTTGTTTATTTTAAGAGCATCCACAATCATGCTTTTACTTGACCCTCGCTTTTGTCATTGTTATTAAATTATGTCAAGTTTTTTGTTTATTTTAAGAGCATCCACAATCATTGTTGAATAGTTCAATTTTAGTATTTATTGAATTGCAATTCAAATGCAATTTTACTTGCAATGTACAATTTAATAACTTTAGATCAATAGTTATACATGCCTTTTTACGTACTCAAATAAAATAAAAGAGATAAATTTAATAACATTAAAAAATTGTACCATTGAAATATTCTCAGAGATCTTTAAAAAGGGACCAATTTTAAATATATTACTCATTGGAATTGATTGAAAGGATGAAAGCAAATCAACAAACAAAGATTTGAAGCACATTTGGAGGCTACATTCCAATTCAACAGACAATTTGCAATATAATATTTTCCATTTAAAGTAGGAACACCTGTTGGTGACTACGCTGATTGAATTCATTACCAAGTAGTTTACACTGTACAGTCAATCGATAACAACATACTGGAAGTTTGACAATGGCCCCCCGGCAAAGATTTCAATGAGCAAAGAATACGAGCTGCTCTCAACGAAATTCACTCTTATATTTCCTTTAAGTCGTGCTCCACTATTTATCACTTATTAACTGTACATGATCAGACTATTTGTAGAAATTTGCAGAGTACATCAACTCGTATCTGCAGAAGAATGTAACGATATCATATTGTGTTCCTCTTTGTTTCAGCTCAAAAATGTTACAGTAGTTGAACTGCTGCAATTGATGGGATTTTCTCTCTCAATTTCTGTGTGACAGCAACCCTTACAGTCATTACCCCGGCTGCTGGACCTGTGATACGGACTTTCACTATAGGCTCCTCGATTGTTACAAGTTCAAGAGATCCACCTGCTGCCCCTACTAAGTAGGGTCTAATTTCTTCCAGTACCTGGATCAGTTTGTGCATGTATACATAAGATGGCAACTGTCAAATCAAGGCACAAAATTTCTCCCACACTGTTAAACAGTAGGTAAGCTAAAGAAGAAGCAAAGTAATGCAATTAAGCAATATGCAAGGTTTTATTGTATGTTGACAACTGGAAAAGGGTTTCCAAAGCCTTAGAAGGAAACAAACAACACAGAACAATTTTCTTAAATTTTGTATTAGTTCAATTTCCTATATCAAATACATATAATAAACTCAGAATACTTTTTTCTTAAACCATAATCCTTTAAATAGCAGTAGTAAAAATAGCTACTTGGCCTATCTAATGAAAACCCTTTCTGTATGTGTAAAGAAGTAAGCATGGAAAGTATATCCAATATAATTGTTGAAGGGGAGTGAATATTTCGAATGAAATATTACCTTCTCTATATTTTCTTCATTCAGTTCAAGCCCTGTTTCTCCATCTGCTATTGGTTCCACTGCAACTATTTCAGGGATTTTTTCCATTAAACGACGCTCAATACCCATTTTCATTGTCATAACAGAGCTTGGACAGGAGCCACATGCTCCCTGTAGCTTCAAGCGCACTACATTTCCTTCAATTTCATGTAATGCAACATTTCCCCCATCAGAAATCAGATATGGTCGGATTTCATCCAATACACTTTCAACGTTCTCCGCAGTCAGTGACAACTCGACTGCTGAATTTGGAGTAGCAACTGCCTTAACCACTGTACAGTAATGAAATAGATGACCATCAAACATCCAACTAGGGATAAGTAAAAAGAGACTCAGGGTCACAGCACACCTGTTACATGGACAATCTTAACACCTATACAACAAAAAGAGCATTACACACATACATTGTATGGGTTCTTTCTCTGCTCCACTGGATGCATGCTTTTGGGATGTAACAAAGTCTTAAAATGGCTGTTAATCACCTTTTGTTTGGGCTTGGAACGGTCTGTGAAATTCAAAACAGTATGGCATACCTGGAGTTCATGTCCCTACTGAACCTAAGTATGATCTTTGATTATTTTTCATATCTGGAATAATACAATTGTCAATATTGCAAATCAAAGAGCAAGTATGGACATCCCATTCATCTCTTCTTATTCTTTTTCTCTTCTTTTTTTCTTTTGGAAAAGAGACAATTTTTTTTCCAAAAAAGAACAAGACACCAACGGAACAAGAGGTGGCCAAGAAGGCCACCACACAAAACAGAAAGGCTAAAAAAAACTCTACATTACAAAACTACGGCTTTCCAGTCTAGATGGATGAGCTGAAAGCTAATCTCCCTATTCTGCTGAAATAGACGCCCATGGAAATGCCCAGAATCAGATACGATCCCAAAGCTGCTCTACCTCATCCCCTAACACATCCTCAAAAAATCTCCTATTCTTTTCCCCCCAAATTACCCAAAAAACAGCCATCATGGCACAATTGTCCAACACTGAACCCTTCCTCTTACCACCAAAGAAGTTCAATCTAGCTTCAAGCACTGCACTACACGATGCGAAGCTACCCCACGTTAGTCCTGCCACCTGAAACAAGTTAGCCCACAAGGAAGAGGCAACAGGGCAAAGCAAAAACAGATTATCCAGTCTCGCTGTCCCTTTTGCACATAACACACCAGTAAGGAGAAAAATACCAGCCAGGCCTTTTCCTTTGAACCAAATCACAGGTATTAATTCTAATCTTACCTTAGGAGGGGCTTTTGCTTCTCTAGGCACCTGATGGTTAATCCACACATCTCTTCTTATTCTCAAGGCTTCAACATAAATTAATATAAGAATTCACAGGACTTCTATCCCTAAACCTTCCAATAAACACCTACATGTTTGCTGTTGAACTAACTAATCATCGCTTTAAACCTAATTCAATTTGGGAATTATTTTGATACTGTTGCATTGAAGCAACATGGGCGGCACAGTGCTTGAAAAGCATGGCAACCATTAACAACACCAATTTGTATCAGGACAAGATACACAGAGATACAAGATATATATTGTCAACAAAAACAAGTACATAGTATGCCAATCCGTTTTAAACAGCGTCTCCAACACAGCCTAAAGTTCAGTCAGTACATGAGTCTAGATAATTCAGTTCAAATCAAGATTATAAATATGTTGAACTTGATGATAGGTTGCAATTTGAAATAATTAATATTACTATCTCAAAATTGCACACAAAAGAAATCAATTTTGGAGGACTCTGAAATCTCTGAAATTCAATATTAAATCATTGAAAAATACAACTGATGCTTCCAGAACAACCTCTGACCAAATGATTCAGTCTCGGAATGTAAATATCCCTAATTTAATAAATACATAAGAAAAACACAGAAATCAATTTCCAAATTCAAAGAACTGACCTAGGCTGCGTGAAGCTGAACGCAATCGAACCCGTGAGCAAGGCCGCGCCAGATTATGCCCTCTACTGAACGATACATGGGAGCCTCCTAAAAATAAACTCCAACTCTGCAAACAAATTTGTAAAAATTTGAAATGAACAAAAAATAATAATAATAATAATAAAGCAAATTAATTTCTATTATTTCTATAAAATGAAGGGAAGTCGAAGAAAACCGTAGAAGGTTGTTGCTGAAGGGCTTGTTGGGGTCTGCAGTATGACGGTGAAGTTAGAAGCATGGCTCTCATCGCTGGTTCGAATCCAAGAAGCTAAGATTAAAATTTGCTCCGTTCTTTTTTGTTTTCCTCTTCTTCTTGAACTTACTATTTTAAATTTTCTCACAAACCAAACAAGTACAAAAGAAGACTCTCAAGCTGTAAATATCAATGAAATAGACTCGGAGCTCTCTCGTATCTGGGCGTATCTTCCTTCGTTTGCCGCCGTTGATTTTCCTTTTCTTCCCTTCAATTTTTATATGTTTATATTTGCGGTTTCCTCCTTATTTTTAAAGTCGGTTTAGCCTGAACCCAGTTTGAGATTTGACCCGACTGAGCGGGTTAAAACTGAAAACATTTTTCGGTTAGGGAAGAGTTGAGGCCCTCCCAAATCCAATCTCAATCCAAGCCCAATTTTGAAACTCAAATTTAGTTTTCTTTTTACCAGCAGGTAATAATTCAGTTGGTGGAGGTCTTCAGTTCAACCTCATTTTCCCCAATATCGCTTGTATAAATAAAATAATAATAATAATAACGGTAGTGTTGTTTTGTACTGTACTTGGTCGAAACATTGAAACAATTCTCGTAATTTGCTTTAAATTTTAAGTGCATGTTAACCTAATGTTGTTAAACTGAATTTAAAGTTTCTGTGAATCAACAAATTAATGAGTTAGAATTTTAGTAATTCGTTTAATTTTGGAATGAATCAACAAATTAACCCTTTCGGATGAAAATAGCGACTGTAAAACATGGTATAGGCCCGCAGGTTGCGTTTACGAGTGAACCCAACCAAATAATGTTGAGCAATTAGTTTATGAGCATCTAAAATCCCAACGATACATCTTGCTTGCATCATACCTATATCTTGAGCATCATTTTTTGAATTTGCTTCCCTTTTTCTTGACTCTGAATGTTTTACTTTCCTTGTCCCACATCAGTCTCCTTCACTTGTAAAGAATTCAATCTCGAATTCTCCTCAAACTGAACTTGATAACCCCTAGATGCGTAGGTTGATATGCAAATAAATTCCTCAACTTGATATTCTTCGCACTTAGAACGTAGAAATATGAGCCCTAGAAAGATGAGACATGATGTATAGAGAACAACTCTACAGAAATCAAGCCATCTGCTTGTACAATCGACCAACGAAATAACAAATAGAAAGCCTTCGCCAAAAATCACAACTAATATGCTTCCAACTTTTCTGTAACATATTCCATCTGGCCTGAAACGCATCTTCTCTCAAAGTTCAGGCATGCCCTTCCCTGTTTTAGCATCATAAGTCTTCTCCAACACGACATCCATAGGCGTATCCTTGGGACCCGCTGCAACCAAAGTTTATTACGGAGTATCAGCATAAAATATGGTAAACGAAGATATCTTTTGCAAGGAACATTACAGATCTCGGGACTTCAGATAAGTACCAACAGTAGGTCTTGGAGTAGTCCTTATCTTCAAGATCTCAGGACGAGGGATTATAGATCCAGATGCACCTAGTCCCCTAGATACTCGAACTTTTGTTCCATCCTCAAGATATTTAACCCCGACCTTAACAGGCTTCCTGCACACACAAAAAAAACACCGCATTGGAATAGTAAGACAAAGAACAAAACACCAACAGTCGTTGAAACATAATGTTAACAATGCACGAATACCCTGTAACTGGATCAACAACTTGCACATTTGAGGCATGAAGAGGGGCTTCAACAGTAAAAATTCCACCTTCATGACCTTGGCCTTGCTTGATATGTTTCTTTACCTGCAAAGACAGAGTACTTGTTCAACATTGGAATAGCCACTGAACATTTAAATGAATTATAATTAACTATAAGGGTCAAATACTATGAACATTAGAAGAGCTTCCAACCAATAAAGATGTTTGTCACAAATAACCAAACAGTTTATAGACAATCAACCATATACACTGACCCAATGCAGCTTATGCAAAAAAGGAAAAAAAATAAAGACCTGATTCTTAACAAGTTTTCTAAAAGCTAAACTAAAGAATGAAAAAGAATAGAAAATCGTACAAAGAATGTAAGGCAAAATCAGATAGGAACATTATTCCAATAATACGTATAGACTGATACCAGATTTTTGCCTTCCACAATGACACGATTCTGGGAACGAATCACTCGCTTGATGATACCCGTCTCGCCCTTGTCTTTGCCCCTTATTATCATCACCTGTAAATGAGATGAGAATAGTTCAGTTATAGATATAGATAGATAAATACGCAAAGAGGTCAAGATCTTCATCGCCCTCACATTATCTCCTCTGAGAACCTTCCAGTGCCTAATGAGTTTCTCAGCCGCTTTCCAACCCATTTCAAACAAAGACAGATATCTGCAGAAGTCAATAACAAATATTAACACCAAAAGATGTGTATTTCAATTGCTGATTAGCATCACACTCACATAAAATCTAATAGCATAAGAAACAAGCAAATTCAAATTCATTTCAGTTTCATAATAACTCCATTTCCTAATATCAGCAGCAAGTGGGTTAATCAATAGTAAGATAATCTTACAATTCACAACAACCATGTCAACCAAGAACTTAGGTACTGGTACTTTAGTAACACAACTTCCCTTAATACTAAAACAACCTACTAACCTGTCTACACAAGATTGCAAGCTGCCCGGCCACTAAAATTGTAAGGCTAAAATCTGAAATTACCAAAAAGAGCAATTAAAAACTATAATGATACAATTATCAATGATCAATTAGAAACAAGTAGTCCACTTGATAATTCATAAAGCCACAGCTCATAAATTAGGCATTGACTGAATCCCTAAATTAGAATTTCGAAATTTAATCCCTAAGTCCTAAATGCCCAACTGAATCCCTAATTCCTAAAATCACTAAAGTAGAATTTAGAATAAAATAAAATAAAATGAAACTGAATGACAATAAGAAGAAGAGAATCAGAGATGCACGTGGTTCAGGTCAGTGGTACGGAGGAGTACTGAAATTCGAAGACGGAGAAGAAGAGGACTTACAGCTACAGAGCAAAGGAGAGGAGGCTGGAGCGGCGCCTGGAGCAGAAATTTAGAACACAAAAGACACCTTCTGTTTTTTTTTGGGTATGAAGAGTATGGGCCGGGTGGGCTAGACGGGTCCAGGCCGGGTAAGATTACAGCTCGCATTGCCTAAATTAGGCTAATATACTATTTTTGTACATACATTTTCTTAATTATTCTTTTAATTTTTTGAGTTGGACCAAATTATGACTTTCTTTTTACCAAAAAAACATATTATAAGATTTTTCACTACTTATAGGATTTTTTTTTCCACAAATTAATGAAAGAGAAAGCCACCTATATTGATTTTCTTTATTTATAAATAGGGTGTTAGTTTGATTGGCCTGGACTTTGGTGTGCTCTCAAGTGGTATTGGGTTGTTGACCTAAAAAAAAAAAAAGTGATCTTGGGTTCAAGCCCCTATAATACCTATGTGTGTAAGTTCCCTCCCCCCTCCCCTTTTCTAACTTTGGCTACAAAAAAAAGGTTCAATTGCCAACTCGAAAATAACCCGCTCTATTCATTAATTAATGGGTCGTTTTGCAGAACTACAAGTGCAAACTATAATTTTTAAAATCTAACAAGTAAAAAATTACAAATAGAAACTATGAACATGCAAAAAAACTAAAAAAGAGTTGATGCACTTATAACAAACAAAAACTAAAAGACACCAAGTAAATCACGAGGTGGAACCCGAGATCTCCAAAAAGACCCAAAAAAAACTAAAAAAGGCAGCCACGTCGTCCCCAAGCAAATCAAAGCTCAAACCCTATATGAAAAAAAAAAAAAAAAAAAAAAGAAGAAGAAGAAAGGAGTGGGAAGGTGAGGGGATGTTCTAAGGGGAGGTGGGGTGGGAAGAAGATGACAGGATAAGAGATGGAAAAGTAAGGGAGGGAAGGAAGAGAGGAGATGGGAGTAGGAGGAACAATGACCTCTTCTCTCCCTCCCCTCCCTCTCTTTTTCTCTTTTCAAGGTATGTGTCATTAGGGATGTTTTTTTTTTTTTTTTTTTGAAGTGAGGGTTTTTGTCAATAGAATATAGATTTATCCTTCGGTACAGTGTAATTTGATGAAGCAATTAACATACTTGACAGATTGGGTCACATTGACACATTTTGAAAGAATATAAAGTTCAAAACCAAATTGAAAGTTAAGAGGACAAAGTGAAACATGGTCTATAAAATTTAGGGAGGATTGCTAAAATTTTCTCTCTTGGGGTGCATTTTGGTTCAGAGGCTTGGGGAGAACCAAACTTATAAAGTGAAGACTAAGAAAACCATGTTTGAGGAGATTTGTATCCAAGAATTAATTGAAAATTTAGATTATGATATTACGAAGAATAATTTTTATGGTGTGTGATTGTATAATATGTAGATATTGAGAACTTCTTTGTCAATTTCGCCTAGGTCTATGAAATCTCATGATTGACTTTAATAAAACCGAATTTAAAAAAAAATACAAATCATAGTCTAAACTACAAGAGGAGGATGTTCTCAAACACACTACCAAAGTGTCATGGAAATTCGAATATAAGATCACTGATATACAAGTTAATGTTATTTTTCATTGAGCCATAATCAAGGTGAAAAGTAAATATAACTAGTGGCAAAATCAAAATGTTGTAAGCTGCTTTCAGTAGTCAGGTTTTTTAAATTCTTTTTTTTTTTGTGCCAATTTTTTTTTAAAATTGTATTTAATTCACCATTAAAAAAAGTTTAAAACATGAGGCGGCCCATGTAGCGGTTATCAGGTCTTCATCCACCTTAATTCACACTCCTTGAAGTTGAAACAAACTCTCTCTCTTGTAATTTTGAAGTGCAAGCAAAGAAAGCCCATGCCAAACCTACCCAATCATCATCAAATATATTCACTCCTCAAACCCTAATCTCCACCTTCGTACACACAGCACGTATCCATGGAATTGGAAACCCAACATTCTCAGCTTCCTGAAGAAGACCTAACAACAATTACCAAGCCAATGTTGACACCTCCAGACCCTTCCGCTCCGTCAAAGAAGCCGTGGCCATCTTTGGCGACCGCCTCCTTCTTGGAGAAATGTACTCATCCCCCAAGCCTCATGGCAACAATATTGTCCAAAGAACTCCTTCATCGTCATGGAAGTTGTCGCCGATGCCGGCTAATTATAAAGAAAGCGAAGATGTTAGCAGTTATGGTGATGAGGAGGAGAATGCAGGTGATAAAGTAGTTATGGATACTCTTAGGAAGCTGGAGGCTGAGCTTGAGGAGACAAAGGTGGAGCTGAAGTTGCTGAAGGAGAGAGAGTCTGAAACCGAGGTGGCGTTGGCCTCCTTGAACGCAGAGCTTCACAAGAACATGTCCAAGTTGGCTCAGGCTGAGGCAAATAATGCAGCAATGGCTAGCAATGTACTGCATGTGGCTGCAAGATCATCGCCATTTACCGGTACCAATCATGGTTTGATGATGGAGGAAGAGAAGAACAAGAGGGAGTGGATGATAAGGATGGAGGATTCTACCTCTTTGGCTCAGATATTGAGCATTGGCACTCAGAAAAATGGCGGAGGAAAAAGAGAAAAGAAAATAATGAAGAAGAAGCCTATTGTCCCTCTTGTGCAAGATTTGTTTTTCTGGAAAAAAGGATCTTCAACTCCTCTTCGTAACCCTCTTTTTAATTCTTCTCCACAGCTCTACTATTGATGGTGAGAATATATGCTGTTTTCTTCGATATATTTCCTTCCCTTTGTCTTTTTTCTATTTGTTTTGTTTTAATTATTTTCTCCATCTAGAGTGGAAGAAAAACGTTTCATGGAGTATGTCATGTACTGTATATTAATCCAATATATATCATCTAAACATTTTATTTTTTTGGCGAAACTGAACCAGCTTGGGAATCATCTTCTAGGTTTTTCTCAAATATTGTAGTTATTATAATTGGGAGGAGAGAGGGTCGAAGAGGGGAAGGAAGAAGAAGAGAGGTAAAGGGTTTGCCAATTAATTGGGAGGAGAGAGAGTAAATGGGAGCGGTTGAAGATTTATTCATAAAGTTAGTAAAAATATTTATTAATGACAAATATATTGTTTCAAATGTCAAAATAGTCGTATCTTGTACACGTGTTATAATATGGATGGACGACATGATTTATTTTCTCCTCTTTTAGAGAATAGTATTTATAGATATCCACTTATATACGTACTATTGTAGTATTCTATAATCTCTCCCACCTTAGCTACAAAGACAACTATGATTACGTATGGCATTAACATTATTTATTTCATATCCATATTAGAGGTAGGAATGTAGAGAAGAGAGTCCATCATTAAGATTAGTGAGGAGGAGCAACCATATCCAAAGAAATATACCCACATCA
Organism: Prunus mume; assembly: GCF_029339155.1. NCBI lineage: Eukaryota > Viridiplantae > Streptophyta > Magnoliopsida > Rosales > Rosaceae > Prunus > Prunus mume. Next base: position 1,065,981 of record NC_142699.1, on the reverse strand, counting down.
TATATATATATATAGGTAATTTTTAAGTTGACTCTGATGCGCAATTTGGCGCGCCAAAATCACGCCATTAGGCATCAATAGTGCTCAGGGTGTTGAAACTACCTCCAGCCTCAAAAATTAAATTAACCAACCAGCTGGCGAATTCCCCTAGGAGAAAATCTCCTGCAATGCCAAATATTATTCCTACCATCACAACGGAGACAGGATTTGGGCAGACACAAGTTGCCAGGGCAACGCCAACTACTTTCCCAGCAACAAACCACCGGCTGATGCTGCAATCACTACAGCTTCATGTGTTGCCTTTTCAAGTGGGTTCTCCGCTGTAAATATTTCCCATACCGTCAGGCCTGCAACGAAAAGGTTCACCGCTATGCCGGCAGCCCTAAAGCCCTTTAATAACCGGTTAATTCTAACACTTGCCCTCCCGCCGGATGCAACCATGATTTCCTCATACACCTGCACATGCATATATGTTAAAGTCTAGTCGTAAATTTGCAAGTCTAGTTTGTCTTAGGAATCATTAATTACCTGTATCTTTTGTACATCTTTCAGGTCCTGGAAACGTCCTTGAAATTTAAGCTGCACCTGATACCTGCATGAGCGACATTGAAGAAACCTCATTAGATTAAGGTCGGCAAATGACTCTATGTATGTGAGGACTATACACTGTCGCAAAAGCAATATGCATTTGCATGATGACTCACACTCAACTTCCCTTCCCAAATATATCATTCCTGGAGTGCAAAGACCAACTAGCAACCTTAAAATAACAAAATCATGCATTTAACAATCACGAATATATATGTTCTATTCAGTCTTATTATTTATAAAAGCGATGCCTAATATTCTACCAACACTGATTTTCACTTTTATCGATCGATGCATATTATCTAAAGTAAAATTTGACATAATGAATTGTCTACTACGTATGCTTGCAAAAATCATCAATCGAACTTCGAACGTGGGGTGTGGAGTAAATATTATCCACACCAAGTCTCCATTTATCATGATTGCAATATATATAAAAATTCATGCGCACGCAGTATCTAATCTTGATCATATAATTAGACGGGAGCATGATATATTTTGTAAACACAAAAGTAATCAATCATCATTTAATCAAATGACTAAAATTAAATAAAAATACGTGCATATATACCTTTGCACAAGGCCTCAAACTTAATGCCGCTCTCCTGGAGCCATCTTGAGAACTGGCGTGATACTGAACCACCACTAGTTTGATGCCTCCTGGTGTACCCGTAATCAGCTCTCCTGTATTCGGTCGCTTCCTTGGCCACATAGACAACACCACCCGCCACTTCCAGTGCATTGCCAAGCATTTCCACATGCTCTTGGTACACTCCTAAAAGTTTTACACCTAGAGACTCACTTATAAGACCATCTCCAACCATGTTGGGCTAAACTCAAATTTCTACCCTCAAAATATAACTATTCATGTATTTTTAGAACTCAAAATTTTTTTTCCTCCAACCTTGCAAACTCATAATTTGAGTCCGCAACTTTATTAAATTGTTTAAGAATGATTAACCCTTATTTTTTTTTTGACATTATTTTTGTTTCAATACTCGTGATTTAGTTTTCTAAACATTTTAACCTAAAAAAATTAAAATTCCAAAACATAATAGAATTTCACTTAAAAATAAACAAGTACAACACCATACGTATACCCGGAATGTAGAATGAAAAATTATAACAAAGGAGGGAGAAGGAAAAAAAAGATTTTTGGTGATTATTTGATTAATTTACCAAATGAATGGCTATTTATAGAGTTTGGAATAAATTTTGGGGTTAGATCTGACTAGATTAATTATAAATATTAATTTGACCGTTGGATGTGAAATTTTACTGTTGAGATTGCCTAAAATGAATCTGAATCGTTGATTATCCAATATGTTGGAATATTTCAAAAAAAAAAAAAAAAAAGAAAAAGCATAACAAAACATACCAAAAATAGCCGTTGCTTTTCAATAAACTAGAGGGAATCTTCATTCCCACTTGCCAGCAACACAGCCCACGTGATAGGCTTCTCACATCATGCAATAAAAAAATATTTATTAAAGCATAATTGGGCCCCATAGATTTATCAGTCCAGACAGAATTCTGAGGTGGAATTCCAGTCCAATTTTGAGGCATCTCAAATTTTCACCTCCCAAAATACATGGGTTAGAGATGATTTTTGGATGCTAAACTCAAAATTTGAGTTTCCACCCCAAGAGTTGGAGATGGTCTAAGTAACTCTCAATTTTACACTATGCGTTTATGTGGTATGTATGATGCATGTAAATGTATAATAGCATTTTCAACGGCTTTGGAATTCTAAAATAGGTGAGTCACGTCAGAAAAACTCTCTCCAACTGCCTCTTCAACCTCAGTCATCAAATCTTCTACCTCTTTCTCTTTTTTCATGATTGATAAGTTGACTTTGGCTCTTCAAACGTTGAATTTTACTTTGGAAAAACAAAATCTGCTTTGAAAATGTTAAAAAAATGTATTTTTTCTTTTAATATAATAAGTACATAGATATTTTTCACATGCTTTCATAATTTTTCATAATATTGCATTAATTGAATTGTTGGAGCAAAAATTATTCATGTATCTAATAAACCTTTTCAAATTGCTGGTCAACAAATTTTAGTTTGATTAATACATTTTCTGATTTGACAAAAATAACCTTCAAAATTGCAAATTATTACACCACTGACCATTGAGTCAGTTAACCATTTTCTCAGCTCTCTCACCATCGTTCAGTTTCTACGACATCGGAGGAAAATTACAAGGAAAACCGAAAAATGGCTCCGAAGAAAAAGCAGACGTCGAAGCAGAACAGCAAGCCTAAAACGACGTCATCGGGCCCGAGGCTCCAGATTTCGGCCGAGAACGAGAACCGGGTCCGCCGACTCCTGCTCAACTCAGGCCGGTCCTCGACGCCAGCGGCTCCCGTCGACGAGTCCCTTTCGAAAGCTCAGAAGACGAAGAAGCTAAAAGCCGTGTACGAAAAGCTTTCCTGCGAAGGCTTCACCAATGATCAAATTGAACTCGCTCTCTCTGCTCTCAAGGTAAACATGATTCTATATTTATTCAATTTCACACCTGTTTGGACGCCAGTGAATAATAATAGTTTGTATAGTAATAATCGGTCCTTGCAATTTTAGTTGAATGCTATTGATTTTAGGTGAATTTTAGGGTTTTGCATAATACTAGCATTTTAGAGTTATTGCTTCTACTAGTTTGCTTATGCATATTTTTGAACTCAGTAGCTTGTGGGCATTGTATTGAATGTAGGAAGGTGCTACATTTGAGGCTGCTGTAGACTGGTTGTGTTTAAATTTGACTAGTAATGAGCTACCACTGAAGTTTTCTAGTGGGACTTCTCTGCATGGAAATGAAGGTACGTTTAAACTCATTCTTGATTTGACGGGTTACTGTTGCAAATGTGCTATGGTGGGTATAGAAGTTGATTGTAAATTTTATTTTTTTGGGTTTGATGCTATGGCCCTGCGAAAATGTGATACGTCAGGTGGTTCTGTTGGCATCATATTGACTTCTCGGGATGACTGGAATCCCTCGGTGGATGCATCTACCAAGATTGATGAAGATGCACCTGGAATTTCTATCAGAACCAAGGGACAGCGGGATGATAAGACTCTTGATTCGTTTCAACCGTCTCAGGCAGATTGGATCAAACAATATGTCGAGCAACAAGAAGAGGTAACATAGATAGAGCCACTAACAGATTCACCTTCTTTTTATTTTTATTTTTGAGAAGAAACAAACTTTGTCAATACTTAATAAAAAAAAACCGGTGGACAAGGAGTCCACCTAGAGAACAAGCATGAAACAAGAATGCAAACAGACAGCTTATCAAATCAAATGTAGAATATTTTTTTATCCAAAACCATCCTAGACTTCCTAACTGTTCTGCTCTAACGCACTGCAGCATTCCAATCTAGTAGAATAGCATAGAGAGAGCTATCTTTAAATTCTGTAGGAACTGAAGCCAATAAAGGCTTACCAAAATCTGGTTTCTTTCTAAAGATCCTCTAGTCCGCTGAAATATTAAAAAGTTATTTTCTTTCCATCCATACAACCCAAAGGATGGCTAACACAGTACGTCGCCACACAACTTTGTTTATTTTTTATTTCCACCTTTGAAATATGTCTTTCATGTATCAAAGAATGACAGTCTTTTGGAATTACCCAGCTCACCCCAAACTTTCTAACCCGATTTATCCACAACTTCAATGCCATTGGGCAATGAATAAAAAGGTTTACAGTTGACCCCCAATCATGTTTGCACATGATGCACCATTGTGGAGAGAAGCACACCCATGATCTTCTTTTCTAAAGCATCTCAAACAAATTGAACTTAGCATGGGCTACCAACCAGCCTAGTATCATTACCTTCGGTGGGGCCCTAAATTTCTAAATCACTCTTGCTGCTTGAAAATCTGAAGCATCTTCATCATGGAAAAATTTTCATTCAAAAGAGAAAGTTCAACAGGGGATATATTGCACCCTTCACTAGATGATGCAGAAGGTCTAATAAGTAATGATTTTCAGGATGAGTCAACCACGTGGGAAGATGATGCAGCTGATGAAAGGGCAGAGAAGGTATTTTGTTTACTTGTGGTAATTTTAAGTTTATGAAGGAATGGAAGTTTGCGTAATTTTTGTCAGCATTAGTAAATGATTGGTCTGCTTTGTTAATAGTTCTTTATGAGCTCTCTCTCTCTCTCTCTCTCACACACACACACACACACACACACACACTCATGCGCTTATTAAGTAGTCATCAAAGACATTGTAATAATTGAATTGATAATAATTGGGGATTGAAAGACTTTTGTGGCCATGAGATTTTTGCCAGTGTGCAATAAAAGGCAGGACTGAAGATTCCACCAACACTAACAACCAAATTTTGGATTGAAAGAGACAAACAACAATCTGTGAGCGTAGTCATTTTCAGCTTGGTTAAAATAGTGTCCAGCAGCCTTTTTTTTTTGGTTGCTTTTTCTTTAAGACGACGAACTTAAAAATCAAATTCTTATGATGGCAGGCCTACATTAAGAAATAAAGAAGTATAGCCTGGAGTAGCATTGGCAATTAAGTTTTCTTGACTGTAAATGATCTGGGTTTAGAAGTTCTGTTCAAAATTTTAATATGTTATTTTTTAACCGGTTGTTTGTTATTCGGCTTGCGTCTTTTTGCTTGGTTGTATGCATATGTGTTCTAACTGTTTTTCGTGTAAGAATTAGTGTTCTTTTGACACATAATTTTTATTTTAATCTCTTGTCCTGAAGCTGTTTATCTGTTTTGTTTTGTTAAAATTTAGAAACAGTTGTATGGTTTCTACAGTTTTTGGTTTACTGGTGGAGTAATTGCAAGCATGCTCTTTTCATCATGATGCTAACAGTTCTGGCCAAACGTCAACTATTTTAATAGGTCCTTAAACCAAGGTCTTATGATGTCATTGCCAAAGAGTATCGTGCTGCACGGTGGGAGGCTGCAAACGCCAAGCAAAAAGGGGACAAGAAAAGCCAGGAACGGGCAGGCAGCATCATCCGCAATCTCAAGCAAGAGTTATCTGCTCTAGGTTAAACTTTCACTTTTCTTCTGATTCAAGTTAACCTTTCTGGTATGTTATAACCTCTCTTATATACTTCTTCAACTTATGGATCAGGCTTATCAGACGACATCTTGGCATCAGAATTTGGGAAGGATACTGCTTTTGAGGACACATACACTAATCCTTACAAGCACTCTGAAGAAGTCCATGCTGATGAAATAACAGTTGACAGAATTGATGAGGAGCACTGCAGCTCCATTCATTTTCCAGTCAATTCTACTCTTTCAAGTGAACCTGCGCAGGGAAAGATTATTGCAGAAGAAGAGTCAATAGATGTAGAAATTGGTAATTTCTTCTTAGAAGATGGGCCATCTGGAGAAGTTCTGCCTCCCGAAGTTTTGGAACTACAGAAGAGAGAAAGGATGAGAGAAATCTCTAGTGAGAAAAATTTGGAAAAATTAGATGGTATTTGGAAAAAGGTAGTCCTTACAATAATCTTGTTAGACTTATAATGGTGCACCTACATTGCTGGTTAAAATTTGCAATATCTGATGCCTTCCTTTTCTTATATTTCTTGTTTTTTTTATTTGACTTTTTATAGAAAAAAATCTCAGGAACATCTAGATTACAATAAATTGTATGCTTATCTTTTTGTTAAATAATTTTGAACTGTGCAATACTGAATTCATAATTCCTAAGCATCTGCATTCAAATATTTAATGTTTTCCATTGTACTTTTTATGTGGCTTTCATAATGTATGCTTATTATTAGTATCATTGTGTTGCTTTTTATGTTGTTTTTTCAAGTAGGAATCATGTGTTGCTGCTATTAATAGATGGTTGAATTGGTACCCCATGTTTTGCCATTTCACGGTATGGTCTTATAATTACAGGGGGACTCTCGAAAGATTCCAAAGGCTGTTCTTCATCAATTATGTCAAAGATCAGGGTGGGAAGCCCCAAAATTTAATAAAGTGCGTGGAAAGGAAAATAATTTCTCTTATACTGTCAGTGTTTTGCGTAAAGCTAGTGGGAGGGGTAAAAGCAGAAAGGCTGGGGGCTTAGTGACCCTTCAGCTTCCTGATCAGAATGGAACTTTCGATTCGGCTGAGGTAATCACATGCTCCTTTTATATTTTATAATTATGCTCTTTCTTGAATAGAATTAGTAGATGTTGAGGTCGATAATTATGAAAAAAATATGTACAGAAACAGAGGACAAGAAATCTACTGCACTACAGAAATCCTAACAAAAGCCAGAAAACGAAAAAGCAGAATACAAATCCAGTATGTATAACAGAAAAATCACTAGGAAGCAGCAGCTCTTGAATAAATAAAGATAGCAAATAAAAAACTGCCCCTAAACTCTGAAGATACCGAAGCCCAAATTTGAGCCCTCTCCGACAAGTATTCATTCTCCTCCCTATAGAACCATCAAACACCCTTTTATTCCATTCCCTCCAAAATAACCGTGAAAACAGCGATTAAGGACATGTCCCCAGGACCATTCCCTCTTGTGCCTTTGACATAATAAAGTTTGTTGTATGAATCATGAATTTTGACCTTTAATACCCTTTAGTTCCCTTAAATCATGTTGGAAAACATGTCTACCATGTGTTATTTAATTATTTTATTTTATTCATGTACTTTATTACCCTTTATTATTCTTTGACATTTAAGGGAATGTTGGTCTCAGTCATTCAAATATATTTTATATATTTATTTATGTTCTCACAATGAGACAAGTTTTAACCAAAAATTACTTACGCCACTTTTAATTAATTACATGATTTTTGTATCATAGGATGCTCAAAATAGAGTGGCTGCATTTGCTCTTTGTCAACTGTTTCCTGATCTCCCAGTTCACCTACTAATTATTGAGCCTTATGCTTCTCTGGTCATTGAATGGAAGGAAGGTGACATAATTATGGGTGTTTTCCCTTGTTCTCTAAATCCTAACTCATTTATCTGATGATTCTATTGTAGTTAACATTTTCCATAATGTCTAAACTCAGGAGAATCATCAACTACTGTAGAAGATAGTCAGGAAGATCGAAGGGCTACTTTTGTTGACTCTCTATTGAGTGCCGATGGTTCTGCTTCAACTTCTGCTGCTAATTTTATGTATGATATTCTCCCAGAAGAGGTTCAAGAACTCCATGTTGAAGAGCCTATAAGTTCAGGTGTTGTTCGCACTGATCCAATAGCTCAAAGTATGTACTTTCACTCCTCCTTTATTTGTTGCATTGTTGAACAAACCTCAAAAAAAGTGTAATTCTATCTACTGTTTGATTTTCCCCCGAACTTTTTTCATTTCTATATTGCAGGAGTACATCATTTCAAAGAAGTGGAGAGCTCTTATTTGAGACAAGAACTTGAGAATAAACTGAAAAATCCGAAATTCAAGGTTAGCATTTTTTTGTTTCATTTTGTTTCTTTTAAAAGAGCCTGGCATTCATTTATTAATTTATGTTTGTCGCCTGGGAATGGGTGGTCACTGGTGTCAGTATATCACTCATTAGAAATAACTGAGGTTCAGAGTGGGCCCTCATTTGAATAAATAGAACTGTTCTTTAAGTACTTAACAGCTGTTTTTATTATATCACGGACCCATCAATGGATGAACAAATGTGGTGACCCTATTGTTTCTTTTTTGGTTCTGGTGGAACTTGTTGTTTAAGTACTTAACTGCTGGTTTACCTGTTCTAGGACATGTTGAAAACTAGAGCTGCACTTCCCATTGCTGGTCTGAAGGGTGATATATTGCGATTGCTCCATGAAAATAATGTTCTAGTTGTTTGTGGTGAAACAGGTTCTGGAAAAACAACTCAGGTGGAAATTTATCATTCTTTGGTTCTCTGAAAACTTTTTAGTTACGTTTTAGCACATTGTTTACATGCATTCTATTTACTTTGAATTTCTAAGGTTGTATGTTTCCTCCTTTTTTGATATTCTTTTAGGTTCCGCAATTTATACTGGATGACATGATCAAATCAGGACGTGGTGGACACTGTAACATTATATGCACGCAACCAAGGAGAATAGCGGTGGGTACACAATCTTCCTTTTTTTTTTTTTTTTTTTCTCAAATTGGGTACATAATCTTCTCTGCAGAAAAGTATGGCACTGCATTAGGTTGCTTGTGTTTAAACTTTAAACCAAGATTCATGTGACATAAGTGGGATGAATATCACTTGCACTGCACCAGAAGAATTATTTTTTCATTGCAGATCTAAGTAATTATCATTAGGTTCCTGGGTTCTCCTATTTTTTTATTTTTATTTTCACACTAGGCTGCGCTGCAAATATATCTGTCTTGTTATCCTAGGATGTTTCTAAAACAAATGAGGTATTATTCTAGTAGTTTGTCCAGAATAAACATTTGTAAATGGGCATCTTTAGAATAAAATGACCACAAATATGGACATTTTCGCTGATAATGTCCATCGAGATTCTTAAGTTTCATTGAAGTTTCCATATTTTGAAGCCACGGATATTGATTATAGGTGGAAGGATTTCACCGAGGAGTTGATGGACTTTTGTGTTGGATAATTTTCCTTATTTATAAGATTTTAATTTATCCATTTAGGATGAATGTCAATGTTTCATGAAATTAACAAATACAAGTTATGCTTTTATAAAGGAAAAAATTGATAGAGCTTGAAAATCAAGGTCAGTAAAAACATGAATTTCCTTCATACAATAAGTCTGTATTTTCAGTGGATCCTGCTGATACCATGTTGTGGAGCTGCTGGGGCAAAATTTAGAAGATATAATGGTTCTAACTACTTGCTAATGTGAGTATGCTTTGGTTCTTTGTATTGTAGGCTATTTCTGTGGCTGAAAGAGTTTCTGATGAGCGCTGTGAACCTTCACCTGGTTCAAGAGGTTCTTTGGTTGGTTATCAAGTTCGTCTTGATTAGTGCAAGGTGTTCATTTTTGTGACTTGTTGCTTTCAAATCCTCTTCTTGTATGCCAAATTTTCCATTTACTTTAATTTCCTTATTATTATTTGTATATTGGTGAGTCTCTGTTTTATCACCAACATTTGCATTCATGTTTTATGATATCTCAGCAATGACAAGACAAAGCTTCTGTTTTGCACGACAGGCATTCTTCTGAGAAAATTGATGGTAAGACTGTTTATTTTAGTTTTCTTATTTAGTATGCTGCTGCTCCTGTAGCAAACTAGAGGACGGTGACTTTCATTGCAGAATATAGTTCTCTGTTTCTTTGACATTATCTGAGATAAATAATTATGTACTGGTTCTAAATTCTTGTTACTTTTCCTGGTGTTCAATCCAAATGCATTATTATTATATTTGGTTCTGGTTTCTAATATTTAGTATTTGAGAAGGAAAATTTTTTGGTACTCCATGAAAGATAGTTGCACTTTGCATTTGTTTATGTGTGTAATTTCATGCGTGTGCACTGTGCTTGTATGTGTGTATGTTGGCTTTCCGAAAAAAAAAGGAAAGGATATAACAGAAACCTGTTCAGTTTGTTTCAAATGGGATTTCAGTCTTGGATCCAAAAAGGATCCCGCAAAATCATGGGTTTGGTTTCACAACTGAAACCTTTCAAGCCAGATTTGAAGGGCTTTGGTTTGGTTCGCATATGTGTGAAAAGTGGATTTTGGTTTGGCCCTCAAATTTGCAAACAGTCAACACCCGCCTAAGAGATTTTTTGTTTATGTATGTTTGAATCCTACTTTTGTCTCTTACTCGTGACTACTAAATCAATGGTCACTAATAATAGGTTCAAAATCCAGTGGATTATTTTAAAAATCCTGATAAAGTACTTGTATTTCTGGAATGAATGTCAACTGTTGGATTTTGAACCAATGGGTCAGTAAGCATTTCATGCTCATTGGTGAGTGCGACATGATGATTATTTATGTATCTTAAGCATTACACTTATTGTGTGGTATGACTTGTGAAACTTGTTTTCAGTCAATGCTATATCTGTTGGAACTCTCATCCAAGGAATCTAAGCAAATCTAATCCTTATGTTTTTTCATTTGCAGGGAGATAAAGACTTGACAGGTATTACTCATGTCATAGTTGATGAAGTACATGAGCGGTCTCTTTTGGTGAGTTGTAGATTTAGTATTTTACAGTCATGTCCTTGGGCATTTTGAAAAACATTTGTTGGCATGATGGAATGCAGGAATATTCTGTGGCCAAAAAAGAAAAGAAAAGGAAAAGATGTGTTATAATGATTTTATTTATTTTTTAAAAAATATAAATAAATAAAAATTAATAGAAAAGAGAAAGAAAGTACAACAGAGGCTCGTCTCTTGGCTCCTGTGCTATAATTTCTTTTTCTTTTCAATGAAGATCTTTGTTTCTTATTAAAATGTACAATAGGCGAAAGAAGTTTACTCCTTTCTGTTTTGGGGGTGGGGAAAGGGGAAAGGGGAGATGGATGATGGATAGGTGTTATAGAAGAGAATATTTTCATTTTTTAGTTTTACTGGGTTTTACAAATCTTTTTCCCTTAAGTGTTGCAAGAATCTCATCTCCTGGTAAAGGGGTTAATTAAGAAATAAGGACTAACAGATAGCATTGCATATATTTTCTACTTCCTAAAAACAGGGTGATTTCCTGCTCATAGTTTTGAAGAATCTGATTGAGAAGCAGTCAGCTCTTAGCACACCAAAACTGAAGGTTATTCTGATGTATGTCTGTTCTTCAATTCCTCGAGTTTATATACACATATTTTTTATTATATGTATAAATACTTTTAAAAATTGTATTAATTACTTGACCTCCTATTTGTTCAGGTCTGCAACTGTTGATTCAGATTTGTTTTCAAGATACTTTGGTAATTGCCCTGTGATTACTGCAGAAGGCAGAACACATCCTGTCACAGTACTTACTATCTTGAGGATATATATGAAAGCATTGATTATCGGATTGCTTCGGATTCTCCAGCTTCCTTGGGATATGGACCTTTGACCAAGGAGAAGGTGACTCAAAGTTGCACAGTTCTCTTTCGCGCTGTTCTGTGTTGTTAAATAACTCGCCTTCTAGATCTTGTTCTTTGATGTAACCGACAGCAATAGACTAAACTAGCAAATATTAAAACACTTAGAAACACACAAGAATTATACTGGTTCGGCAGAACTTTTGCCTACGTCCAGTTGTGATTTCTCTAGGTAGAGAAATCACCGCTCCTTTGATTAATAATAGAGATTACAGAACTTTTGCAACCCTAGAACTAATCTCAAAACTCTTGGCTGTCTCTGGCTGTTTTTCCTCTCCTTAAAATAAGCCTTGCCACACCCTATTTATAGATATAGAGTTGGCTTACATGTCCCAAGGCTGATTGGATTCCTATTCCTAAGTAGATTAGGAAATTACACTTATCCAAATCCTAATAGACTTCTAGAAATCCAAACCTGAATTGAATAAGGAAAACTGAAATTCTTTCCTAATCCCTCTAGGACAAGAATTGGTATACCTCTAATTTTCCTAAAACAATCCTAAACCAACTAGGACATATTTGACGAGCCAAAATCCTAACATGTGTTGTATTAGCTATATGAGAAGCTTCTGTTTTTACCAAATTTATCTTTTGTCTTTAATTGTCCTCCTATGAATTTGCATGCAGTAAATTCTTAGAGTATTTGAAATATCACATATTACATAGCTATTTGGGTAAATAGGATCCTCTACTGATCCTTTTGGTGCTAATCTCGTGCTTACGATCAAAACAACATTGTTTTGGGGTTTAAGGGTTAAGAATTTTGGAATCAGGGTTTAGGATTTAGGATTTAGATTGGAAAATAATTGTGTAGAACAATGTTGTTTTAGACATAACCACAAAATCAACACAGGATTTGAACTCCTCTTTGGAAACCATGTTCACAAAGTTTTAGGTGACTTGGTTATTGTAATTTACTATTATTTGATTAGGAGTATTTTAGTCAGTCGTCCAAATATTTCTAATTTTAATATATACACTTGGTCAAGTGTAATAAATGCAGCCATTTGATTCCACAATTGTTTTTTGAATGTCCTTGAGATTTTGATATTCATTACCTGATTTTCGTGCATTTTGAAAACACCAGGCTGGTGCTGTAAACAACCGCAGGGGAAAGAAGAATCTTGTTTTATCTGCTTGGGGTGATGATTCTCTACTCTCTGAAGAAAATATTAATCCTTACTATGTTCCAGATAGTTATCAATCGTACAAAGAGCAAACTCGACAAAATTTGGTAAGTGCCTTTGAGATTTTGTTTCTGAAAGTAGCATGGTTTTTCTTCATTTTCCTAAGGGGACCCTATAATATGGTAATAAAAATTATTGTACAGAAAAGATTGAATGAAGATGTCATTGATTATGATCTTCTTGAAGACTTGGTGTGCCATGTTGATGAAACTTGCGATGAGGGGGCTATACTTGTCTTCTTGCCTGTAAGCCCATCCGATAGTCTCTTCGCTTTTTTTAGGCATGTTTGCCTCACCAATAATAATAATATCGTTCTTCTTGTACTTAAATAATGCATAACAGGGAGTATCTGAAATTTACACATTAGTTGATAAACTAGCTGCTTCTTACCGATTTGGTGGACAAGCTTCTGATTGGATTCTTCCACTACATTCATCCGTTTCATCAACCGATCAAAAGAAGGTGTTTTTACGGGCTCCGGAGAACATACGAAAGGCAAGTTTTTCAACATAAGTTGTTTAGTCTATTGCTCTAACTTTTCAATTTATTCTTTTGTCCTTTTGTAGTTATACATTTTTGTAGTGGTTCTTCATTCGATTATCGTGTATTCAACACTTCTATTTTACATGCATGTAGTTGTTACAGAAAATTGCATGCAGTTGTTTCAGAAACCACCATTTAAATTCTGCATAAAAGCTGAAAAGCATTTTAAAATGAGGTAATGATGGTTGAACTGTATGTTAAAAGATTTTTCACATATACTCAAGCGAAATTTTTGTTTTCTCCTGGATTGACTGATACCTTACTCTCATAACAGTGGGTAGCTCTTGGATATTAGGGTTCTCTGGTTTTGGGAACTTGGTATTATATCTCTTGCGCTATGGGATTGTAAATTCCAATGGGGATGTGATATAGAATGAATTTTCCATTTTTGTTAGTTTGCATAAAACTTTTCAGATAGACTAAGTGAACTGGATCTTTTCATTAAAAATTGGATGACTTGATGTGGTTATATAAAGTTCCTCTCCTACTGCAGATAATTCTGCCACCCCCTGAATCCAACCGAAAGGATAAGAAAAACTTAAGGCGAACCCCTTTTCATGGAAAGGAGAATTCGAAAGGAAACTTGAAAAGGAATAACATTAGAGTTCAGCGCCTGCAATAGCTTTTTGCATTGTAATGCATAAATCCTTAATGTTTCAGGAGTGTAACCCAAATACTTAAATTAGTGGAGAGAATGGAGTTGGAAAAATGATTCTGGGTGAAAAGTTTGTGTTCATTCATATAGTCTTGCTGATTATTCCTAACGAGGAAGGCAGATGTAGATGGATTGTTTCACTTAGATTAATTTGCTCTTTTTTTTCTTATAAGAAATTGGAACTTTATTATTGAAAAAAGAAGAGTTACAGAAATACAAAAGGCAGTCAACCTAGGCAAAGCCTGCTATAAACACATAACAAGCTAAACAACAATTAACACAGAGCACCGGCTCAGGCAAGATGAACAACAATAGAAGTCTGTAAAAGGCTTACATCAATTTACTCAGGGATTCAGACAAAATTTTTTTTTACTCATGGATAGATAGATATGTACATAATTCCTAGTGCCTAACGTTTTTGCTTTTGTTTGACTTCATGTAGTAAATTTCATTGGTATTTTGTTTCAATATCTTATGTCCCAGGTCATTGTAGCCACAAACATTGCAGAGACCAGTATAACAATCGATGATGTGGTATATGTTATTGATTGTGGAAAGCATAAGGAGAATCGTTATAATCCGCAGAAGGTTTGTGCTTTTAGTCTCTCTAATGAATGATAACGTGGTACTTTTCATCCTTTTCATATAGGCTGTGACTGCTGTAGCATTTATAATCAGATAAACATTAGGGCTTTCTCCATATAGTAATTTTGGCACTCTGTTAGATCCTCTTTATTGTATACTTGGAACAAATATTATTATTTTTTTCACAGTGAACATTTCCATTGCCATGGAGAACGATTTATACATTCTAAGATTATTGGAATAAGTTCTGTGTTCCCATAGACATTGTTGCTAACCTTGAATTTTGAGAATAGAAGACATCTTTACTTGTTCGTGTTCAAACTGTTATTGCAGTTATCTAATCTTTAATACTTAAAAAGAAGAATATTAATAAGTTGGATGGTGACCTCAAACTTTTTCTTTCCAGCATTCTTGTGAAAATCCTTATTTTTCTCTGTTCCAACCGTCATCCATGATTTGAAAGGCTACTGTACCTCTATACCTCCTAAGGTACAAATACATGCTTGGATAATTGCTCATGGAAGGGCTAACACCTGGGACTTGATTCATAGGAGAACACTAATGTTTGTCTGTCTCCCTCTTGGTGTATTATTTGGGGGCATTGATCATTTGTTCCTCCATTTCCCAATAGCTTTAAAATTGTGTCGGAGGCTGTTTAAGGATGCTAAATTAATCTGGATAGTTCCAGTGCATGCACGGCTCTATTTTTTGAAAAGCACAAGGCTTTTGGGTGGGGGATGAAGGCTAAAGTTTTATGGAATGCATGTTTTAATGGTGTTTTGTTTGATTTGGTTGGAGAGAAATAAAAGGATTTTTAAACTATTGTGGGGAGGGGCTGCACATTTGCGGTGCACATTTTATGTGACAAAGTCAGATCTTGGATTATGGGCATTAGTTTCTTCTAATTTCAGGTTATACCATTCTTTCATTTGGCAGATTGGAAAGCTGCTGCTTGCTAGGAACGTTTGTACTTACTTTTTTCTGTTTGAGGGACAGAGTTTTGTTCTATTTTTATTGATGTACTGTTGAAGTGGCCATCTTGCCCACTGTGATTGTTCTCTATTATTTTTAGAAAGAATTTTTTTCTATTAAAAAATTTTAAAAAAAAAAAACACTAACACACACTTGTGTGACCTAGAACTTCATTGCACACCTTCATTGTATGTTTGTATGTCCACCTGATTTATCAGCAGTTACCACGTTGTAGATGTTAGAATACTTTTGGTGGTGCTGGGTCTAATACTAGGATTGGTAACAACTGCAGAAATTGTCAAGCATGGTTGAAGATTGGATTTCTAAAGCAAATGCTAGGCAACGACGAGGAAGAGCTGGACGTGTGAAACCTGGAATTTGTTTTTGTTTGTACACACGTTATCGATTTGAACAGCTCATGCGCCCTTTTCAGGTACTTCTGCCCAAAATTGAATTTTAAAACGGGCAATTTTCTTGTGTTTTCTACTGTTATTCACTTGATCATTGTTTAATGTTTTATATATAAGAACAGTAAACTATCACTTCATATAATTTCTAATTGTTATGAATGCCAAGGTTCCAGAGATGCTTCGGATGCCATTAGTAGAGCTGTGTTTGCAAATTAAGTTGCTTTCTCTGGGTTACATAAAGCCATTATTATCCAAGGTAAGTAATGTTATATTTGTATAACAGGTTTTTTTACTTATGATATCATCTGATTGGTTTGGTTTGTTAATTTTCTGTTTATCAGGCTTTAGAACCTCCAAGGGAAGAGGCTATGACCACAGCAATTAAGTTATTGTATGAGGTATAGTTTTTTCTCTTAAAATCAGAACCACAATGCATACTGATGATTGAATGTATGAATAATTGCCTAAAACTCTTCTTTTTGTATTCATTTCTTGCTTTCTAACGTACAAACACTATCAACTTTATCTTGGTTCTACAATGATGTATTATTTCATACTGTTGAATTAGAGATAGAGAGGAATAACAATCTCTAGGCCATAATATTAGCAACCCCCAAAATAGGTGAAGGGGCAATGCATGAACACATGATCTATAATATCAGCACAAAGTGTTAGGAATTTTGGAAAAATTCTTTGTCCAAGACTGTACAATATCAATAGAATAAAGATGATGAAGAACAATAATAAAAAACACACAAATTTGTTAACGAGGTTCACCTCAAACTGGGCTACGTCCCTGGTCAATGATGATGACGACGCCCCACTAAGAAGGTAGCAACTCTACAATGAAGAGGTAATAGTCTCTTCAATCACACACTTCAGTAATTTCACTCCTCTTAACCCCTCTCAATAGTGAGTCCCCAATACACCCTGACACTCACAACTCAGTCTCTAAAGTTCGCCCCTTAGTTGGTCTATCACAACACTCAAACCACACAGGAGCAAACCGTGGGCCTGACCAACTCCACTAACCCCTCATTGGTGGCTCATGGATCGATATTGAGTTCATTGTTTCCTTTTCTCATTTTTATTTTATTCTGGAAATAGGTAAATCTGTCATTTTCTTTATCTCTTTTGTTGCCATTGATATGTCTTTCTCTGTGTTCTGTATATTGATATTCGCAATGAGACTCTTGTATTTGTCATTATTTTTCGTACTCTTTTTTTTCTTCTTTCTACAGGGAACTACAATGTTTTCATTATTCTGTATATCTGCAATGAGACTCTTGTATATTTCTTACTGTGTAACCACGTTTTCAATTTTTTAATTTTTTATCTCTTCAGTCTTTTTTTGTTTGATTGTTGTACTAAACTGAACACTACAAGTTTCTCTTTGTTTGCGTTAATCACTGTAACAGGATAATCGGCTTTTGTGCATATGGTAAAATTTCTTATAGTTTATCTTTGTGTAAGCTTGTAATTAAATGCTCATATATGTAGAAACAGCAAGAAGGAATGCCAACTTTTCACAGTAAGCTGATTCTGTACAACCGGGCTTATTTTATAGGTTGGTGCTCTTGAAGCGGATGAAGAGTTGACTCCTCTTGGGCATCATTTGGCAAAACTCCCTGTTGATGTATTGATTGGGAAGGTGTGCATTTGATCATTTTCTTTTCCTTCTCAATTGGATGCATGCAAAGTAGCTGCAGCCTCAAGAATTTTTTTTTTGTGTGGAAAAGATATGATTTTCGCAGCCTCAAGAAATTAAATACAAAAATTATCAGTACTACTTGTGTAGTATTGGGCTTGCCGGTGTTTCGACTCTTTCCCAGGATTTCAATACTACTTGTGTTGCCTTAATTCCTTAAACAGATAGAAAAAGCATTTAGATTGGCATTTACATTTTGTATTTGTCTCCCTTCATTTAACATTTAGCTAATGGGGTGTTGGCACACGTACGTGTGCAAACCCTTCATTAGGTTAACTTTCTTAACATTAGACTGCTGAGACCAAGATCTTGTGAGACCAATTTATCATGCTGCTTCCTTTGAAACTGCAGATGATGCTATATGGGGGAATATTTGGTTGCTTGTCGCCCATTCTCTCCATTTCAGCATTCTTGAGCTACAAATCTCCATTTGTCTATCCCAAAGATGAGGTCCCTCTTTCAGTGCTGAAAATAAGTTACTGTTTATTTAATACTTCTAAAGAAGAGAAGAACTTCAGTTACATACTTATTCTCTATCACTACATTTAAATTACAGAGGCAAAATGTTGAAAGAGCTAAACTGGCACTGTTGACTGGCAAGCTAGATGGTCCAAGTGAATCACATGATTCTGACAGGCAATCCGACCATCTCATAATGATGACTGCTTACCAGAAATGGGAAAAGATTCTCCGTGAGGTTAGTCATCTATTTCTTTGCATGCAAGCACTCAAGTATGCATGCACACACACACACCCACCCACACACACGTGAGTAACTTGGTTCCTGAAGTGAAGATTAATTCCGATCATATGTTAAGATACTATTTGGTTGTTTCATGCCACTATCATACCCATATACTTGTTACAGTCTGCCTAAAGCAAATATGTATGCGAATTCATGCTTTCCATCAGATTGCACTGCATTGTGCATTCTTATACCATTACCAGTGGAACAGTTAAGTTGTTGAATGTATTGTCACAATTGTTATTGGAAGAACACAGTGTTTACTGATGTAGAAAGTTTGATTGTTGCAGAAAGGGGTTAAAGCTGCGCAACATTTTTGCAATTCGTATTTCTTAAGCAGTTCAGTTATGTACATGATAAGGTGCAGTTTCTCTTCTCTAGATCTTATGTACCAATGAATGTGTAAGTCAATGTTGATTATGACTTAATCTGGAATGGAATGTGATTAAATTCTAATATTTGATTTTCTTATAGCACTGCCCCTCGAGGAATATCCCATCATAGTGGAAATAGTAATTTTTATTTCCTATGGTCATTTGATTAAATGGTGATCATTGATCCATTGGATTCTTGAGATCAGTGAATATTTCAATTATGATTAATGGGAGGCTGGGAGGGAGATTTAAAGCTCTAAATCTTAAAGGGATCAGTGAATTTTTCATTTACTTTTTAAAATTTCACTTTGAAAACAACTATATCTGAAAGTGTGTTGGTGGACGTCTTGAAGATAAAATTTCGGACTCCCTAGCTAAGAGCCTAGAGGGGTGGTTTATGAGTCGGTTTTTAAGAAATTGTTGGTTGGAAATGAGACTAAAATTTGTATTTTTGGAAAGCATTTGATAGATGACTAGTCCTTTCGATCTTTTTCATGTCTCTATTAGTCTTCTTTGAATGACCATATGGTAGTCTCCCCTAGCTTTGTCTACACTGTTGAGTTATTTCTTGGAATTTAATCTTTAGAAGGTAACTGAATGGTTAAGAATTCAGAGTTCTCAGATTTATTGTCTAAGATAATAATATCTCATTGAATCCTGTTCAGTTCAATAAATGAAACCCCACCACTATTCATGTATCAAGGATCTTTTCTTGTATAACCTTTTTTGTATTTATGGTTGAGAACCCAAGTCTTCCTGTGTTCCATCTGTAGAAGATGTGGAAGACTGGTGTACTTACAGATTCTTTCTTGGCTTGTGACACATTTGAAATCAATTACTTATGTTGCGGTACGCAAAAGAAGAATTTATGCTTCCTGCTAGAATATAGAACAGTTGTTGCCCACATCCTAACGACTTAAGCTTTTAGGAATTGTGGTAAACCTAAAAACTTTATCATTGCATTAGAGCAAGAGATCTTGTGTTCGAAATTGCATTCCCCCGATACAAAGTAAAATTTCGCGTGTTGGACTCTAATACTTGGAGAGACCCACATGCGCGGGGGAGTGTTAGGATTTAAAATTGGTTGTCCATATCCTTTCAGCTTAAGCTTTTATGAGGAGTGGTAAACCAGAAAACGTTATCACTTCCTAGCATCGTAAGTTTTAAGAATCATTTATACTGTACGGAGAATTGAGATGTATAATGTTTTCAGTCCCATTGCTTACTGTGCTCCAGTAAGCTTTTGATCAGATATACACTCAATTTAATTGATTGATATTAAATCAAAAATAAAAAACAAAAAGACATGACTGGTATATTCATTTTGGTATTCAAACTTCAGTTCAGTTAAAATTCAGTAATCTAGTTGATTTCTTTTGAACAATATTAGATGACCCTCATCATGAAATCGTTGCAGGTTCATATGCACCATGACATCTATTTAAGGACCTTTTATCATCGTTTGCTCTCCTTTTTTTTCTTCTTTGTTTGGTGTTAATTATTTTGTCTTTAATTTGTCATAATTCATCAACTCTTTTCTGCTTATCCTTGATTTTTCAGAGACATGAGGATACAGTTTGGAACTTTGCTAGCAGATATTGGGCTCATTGCTCTTCCAAAACAATATCAGGTAGTTAATGTCAATTATTGCTTCACTTAGTATTCACATCCTTTGTAATTCAGCAGTCACAGACTTGAATGATTTTCTCTCTATCTTCCTCTCTAAAACTCTGCTTATAATAGTCTGTCTTCTTATTCTATTACCATTATTCTGTCTATTTCTCCTTCTTCCCCTTCTGTTCTTCTCTTGAGCCCTCATTCCTCTTCTATTCTAAATCCCTCGCCAATTTTTAAATTCTTGTTACTTGTTTGTTCTACATCAGTTTCCCTCCACCAAAAAAGCACAAGGTTTCTTGAAAAATGAAGAAATGCATGAAGTTGGAAGTGATCCAATTCAACCTTGAGTCACTAATTAGTTTGTCCCACTATCTCAAATCTATGGAACAGTCTGTCTCTATAAAACTCCAAAGTTCTACTGATGTCAAGATGTAGACATGTTCTTCAGCCTGTAGGCTGAATTGTGCTCCCATTCACTGATTGCTGCTATGCAAAGTTGCTAGGTTTCTATGTACAAAGGTTAAATGGATAGTTATAGTTATAGTTATAGATATCTGCCAGCCAAGGGTGGTGTATACTTGTTTCCTGTCAGAAACTAGAGTTCTTTCGAACTTCTGAGTTCAATCGTGGAAATGTGTTCTTATTTCAGGTTGGTGGAAGAAAGAAAGAGAATCTTGACACTTGGTTTTCAGATGAATCACAACCATTCAATATGTATTCAACCCATTCATCAATTGTAAAGGTAAAACTTAGTGGCTTTAAACGTATGTGATTTCAATGAAGTTCTTTCTGGCTTGATTGTGAGAAAGTGATACATTGATTTCTGTCTGCTTACACATTGATCTGCACTGTCTATGGTAAAATTTCGTCATTGCATCAAAACTTTTATCGTAAAACCAGTACTAGATTGTTCGACACTCCTCACTTCATGTCATATATCATGTTCGCCTTATTATTGTAATTATTGTTATTATGTCGTTTCTGTCTTGAGTGTGATTTCAAATGATTCTTAGGGACTGTTCACTGCTTTATTTCAACACTTAATCATAATTCAGGTTTACAGAGCAGTACATCATTGGAAATGAAGCCTCGTAACATTTGTAAACAAGCAGGACACTTGGAATATAAAAATCATCCTTTAATTTCATAAGAGTTATCTTTAAACTATTTTTGTTGGAGTTAGAATTTAAAGTCTGACCCTACTCACCCTACGTAACTCCATTATCATTTAAGCTAAGGCTTGTGGTGAAATTAAATTGAACTTGGTAGACTACCACTGTACCCAAAACCTTAACCTGCTATGGGATAGGCCAACAATATATATCAAGCTAACAGGCTCCCTCACAAGCAGTCTCATCACGTGGAGAATTATACATCATACATGCAAGAAGAAAACATTGTGCAGCCTATCTGATACTGCATATAATTAACAAATAATTGGGAAATGGGGCTGAGTAGATTCAACCCCAGGTCCTCTTCGAACGAACCATTACAGACCAAAAACATAAGCTGGTACGCAATTGGCTAAATCTGTAGGTTAAACTAACAAAAATTGTCTCAACATCCTGCAGATTCGTTCCATCCTATGCTTTTTCCTTCAATACTTATATGCAGTTTTAAGATCTTATTAGTGAGATTTTAATCTCTGTTATATATGCAGTCCTGATACATATAATGCTATTATCATTATTTAAGTGACAATCTGCAGTTAATTATTGCTTGTCGCATAGATAACTGTGGAGTTTGTATCAAACATCCGATTTTAAATTGATTGCTACCACTTTTCCCTGTTCGAGACAATGAATCTAAAAGTATTTTTGCAGGCAATATTATGTGCAGGTTTATATCCCAATATTGCAGCCACTGGGAAAGGCATTGCTGAAGCAACTCTCACTAACCTTAAACAATCTGCCAGTCCGGCAACTAAGGAACGTCCAATCTGGTATGATGGAAGAAGAGAAGTTAACATACACCCTTCTTCTATCAACAGTACTTTAAAAGAATTTCAGTACCCCTTCATTGTCTTCCTCGAAAAGGTTTGTGCACTGTTACTTGTTCACCTTTTCTCACAACAATACGATGATGTTGATGACAACAACAACAAAGGAATAAACTAATAATTAATATTTCATCCCCGTGTCTCTCACTAAGAATTACCAACGGCAAAAGATGGAGTAGAATAAAGAAACAACTATTTACCGTGTGCTGTGGTTGCAGAAAGGAAAATAATACTTTTTGCCGCATACCTTTCTAATTTCTCTATTAAGTGTAGTGGCACAGAGATAGAGATAGATATAGAAAATTATGGATTGATGCAAAGTTATTCCATAATTTCGGAATTTTTATTGTTCAGCCTACTAATTCATTATTCTTAGGATGTCAGTTTGATATATCTTATTCACAGGTTGAAACAAACAAAGTATTTCTCCGAGATACAACAGTCATTTCTCCCAACTCTATTTTGTTGTTTGGTGGCTCCATCAACATCCAGCATCAGGTATCTTTTTTATTTTTCATGTTCTCCAAGTATAAAATATGTGCATTTCAAAGCCATGCATTTGAAACATGTACATCTGAAATGTAAATGCTGCCAACTGTTGTCAGTTGATAGGCAAGCGTTCTTTCTGACCTTGTCTAATAACATAGTCTTGTTGTCTATTTTATGCATTTGTCTAATTGAACCAAAGTATAAATGGCCAAGTGATCCTTGTTCAAAGAAGTCCTGGCTTCTATAATTCAATAAATAATCATTCAGAAAAAGTCCTGTCAAATATTCCCTTTGTTTTAACTTTTAATAACCACTTATCAAAAGAGAGTAAAAGAAACAGAAAAAGAAAAGGAAGGATGCAAAAAACAAAGCAGTACCGTTGGGCATTTGTATGGCTGGCTTTTCTCTTAGCGTTTTATCTACTTGAAGGGAAGTGTATGCCTACATCCCCTGAGGAAGTGATGTGCATAATTTGTTAACTATTGTATCTGGTTGTTTAACACGACATTTACAGTCTGTGCTTGATGATTTTGATGTGTTTATGCGGATCTGTCTTCGTATTCCAATTCTTACTCCTATTTCTATGGTATCATTATTAGGTTGCAGAAGAATTAATACATTTGCTACAAAATGAAGCATAAGCAGACCCAGTTATTGTGTTATATATTGATGTTTCTTCTTGCAGACTGGACTTGTTATTGTTGATGGATGGTTAAAACTGACGGCACCAGCACAAACTGCTGTCCTGTTCAAGGAACTCCGATTAACTCTTCATTCCGTTCTGAAGGAATTGATAAGAAAGCCAGAGGTAACTTTCATGTTGCTTCTAAGTTGCAATAATTTTTGACTTGTCTGTTGCTACAAATGTATCCTTAGCTTATTTATAGCTTTTCATGTCGTTACTTTTAACTTGTCTCTAACATGCTTCTCTGATGCATCAAGAATGAGTTGTATGTCTGCAGCTGGATTTCAATGTCCCATGATACCAAAAACGCATTTCTCTAAACTCAAGTCATAGCATCAATTTAGTTTGATTTATGCTATTGTATTTATTATTGTAAAACAGTTGATCTTAGAGCTGCTGCCCTTGAAGTGCTTCTTCTGTTAACTAGAATATTTTTGGCATCTCATTCTTTGTTATTTTGCGTGAGACAGATGTCAACCAATAATGATTTGTTTTTGCATTTTAAACTGTTTCTCAGAACTCCACCGTTGCTTATAATGAGGTTTTAAGGTCTATTATCCATTTGTTGTTGGAAGAAGATAAGCCCCCACAGTAATATATTGACAGCAAGGTATGTCTTAATGTCCTTTCTTCAAACAGTTGATCGATCATAGATACACTGTTGGGATACATGCTTTTCTCTTCATGATTTTGTGGCTAATTCTGTTCTGATTTGAACAAGAAGTGTACTTGACTGCTCGTCACTCAAGTAGTCAAATGTGTGTCCTTTAGCACTTTGTCGGATGTTTGGTGTTCCCATCCTATTCGGCGGGTATTCACTGCATCATTGCAAGGTTGGTTCTTTGAGGACAAAAAATCTGTTAATTGACCTTAAATGTCTGGCTGAATATTGTGCTCTCAATAGTCATTCAGACAAGGAATGTTGCCGTCCACTTTGACAAAGTGTTAGGCTTTACTCTTCTTATATGAACAGGTTGATTTCATTTTTGTTCCCTCCTATAGATACTGTATGTAATGTGATAATATGGTTTTAGTCAACGGTAGCTGATTTGGCCTTGTTCACCTTTTGGCCTTGACTAGGGCCAACACAGGAAAATTCAATTTTATATGTAAAAGTCACCTTTGGCCTTAACTAGCTAGTTATTGTCGAATTTAATGATAATTTGCCTCATAAACTTGCCATTTCTTCTCCAAGATGTTCCTTCTCTGCGCTTGGGACATTTACTGCTTCCATTGTAGTGTTTTTGGATGGAAAAATGAGCATGTCGCATCAATGGATAATTATGGGAATATTTCATTTTTACCGAATACGTCCAAAACGTTATTTTAAATGTTTAAATTCTTGGCGTGTAACAAAATTTATTAATAAAAAATAAATAAATGTGGTCGAGTGAATAAATGGGTAGAGCCCTAATTACGGTTCCAATTATACGGAAATAAAAGGTAACGAGCTTATGTTATGCACACTTGGGTCTAAGATTCGTATCTCAATGACACCTTAGTAACATGTGTGAGAATGCCCTATTCCTTCCTAACTTTGGCCATAAAAAAAATAAAAATACAAACTCAATAAATTGAGATTACAAACAAAAATTAACTCAAAAGAAAAATAATGGTGAAATTATGAAGTTATAACAATTATTTAAATAATTAATAAAATTGGGATATA
Source organism: Prunus mume (assembly GCF_029339155.1). NCBI lineage: Eukaryota > Viridiplantae > Streptophyta > Magnoliopsida > Rosales > Rosaceae > Prunus > Prunus mume. The sequence goes on along the minus strand of NC_142699.1, from coordinate 1,040,769 downwards.
TATTTTTGATACAAGTGATAATTTAAAGGGAGTTTCACTAAAACACCAAAAATGGGGGTTGAAATTATAAAAAAACCCAAGTACTATTTAAACATATAAACACACCCAAAATCCATCATTACACACACTCAAAACCCATTTATAAACACACCCAAAAAGTTGACTTTGGGGTTGATTTTGGGTGTGTTTCTATGTTTAAATAGTGTTTGAGTTTTTTTATAAATACATGTCTAGAATTGGGTTTATTTATAAATTTGTATAATTTAAACTACACATGGAGGGGGTTTCTCACCACGCTACTAATGCCATAGGGGTTAGAGTTTGAGACCACTAGTCTACAAATCAAGTCTATTTTTTACTAGATTAGACCCTATTGACAAAATTGTCACATATTTGTGTATACATAAATAATTGTATTTGAGTTTGGCATTTTTAGAATTGGAGGTGGTGAGATAATCATCAATCCCATTTGGTATAGGCGAATTTTCAAGGATTCGAATCCTCTGCTATGATTTTCTCTATCTGCTTGACTTTCATTCTCCACATGCACTCTCATTTTTTTTTATAAAAAAAAGTAAAAAATTTGAAGTTATAACAATTATTTAAATAATTAATAAAACTGGGGATTTAAATTTTGAGATTGCCTGATTAGGGAAAAAACTGTCACATACTTATGTACATGAATAATTGCATTTTAGTTTGGCATTTTATTTTTAAGTAGTGGAAGTGGTGAGGTCATGAATCATGATCAATCCGATTCGGTATAGGCCGGTTTTCAAATCATTATTTTGCGGTTCAATTTTATGGTCAACCAAACCGTTAAAAGAGTCTACTACAATTCGAATTGGCCGGTTTGATCAGTTGGACCGGATTGCATTCCCTCGTATTCATCTCCCGCATTAGATAATAGTAACAATAATAAAAAAATTATAGTTATTTGATTCCTCTTTCATTTCTAACTCGCGCACACTTCCTCCCTTCCCTTCCTTCATGTAGGCTCTGCAGCAGCAGCAGCAACAGCAAGCATCAAGCAGCAGCATGGCCTCACTCTCTCTCCTTCCTCTCCTCTCTCTCTTCCTCTCCCTCTTCCTCCTCTCCCATCTCTCCTTCTCTCCCACCGTCGTCGTCGCCGACTCCCACTTTGAAGGCTTCGAAGACGCCGACGGCATCGACGACGCCGACGACGAAGACTCCTCCCTCCCTCTCTCCACCCTCAACCGCCCTTCCCAAACACCCCTCACCACCACCCCCTCCCAGCCCGACTCGCCTCCCTCCCCGGATCCCTCTCAACCCTCCCCGGATCCCAACCCGACCCCCAATTTGGACCCTCCGCCCACCGATCTTCCCAAACCCTCCTCCACCAGCTTCGAGTATTGGGACGAGGACGAGTTCGAAGGCCTGCCCATCCAACCTGAGCAACCACTTAAACAACCGCCCCTCGACGACCAGAAAATTACCGAAAATGCCACTCCCTCCTCCGATTCCGATCCCAAACCCTCCGCCGACCCCAAACCCCTTGCCGCAACTAGATCGTTCGTCGTGGAGATTGCGTGCGGAGGGTTCCTCATCGTCTTCGCTATCAACTACTTCACCGGAAAGCGTGTGAACGAGAACATCGCCCTAGCTTGGGCTGCGAAATTCGCGACGAAAGACTCGATCTTCGAGAAGAACTTCAGCCTTTTGGGGGTCGGAGACGGCGACGATTCGCCGTTGCTGTTGAAGGAAGGGCAGAACGTGTTCAAGTTCTACGCGAGTGGGCGGAGGTGCTGCCAGGGGCTTTTGGCGACGATGGAGCTCAAGAGCCGCCACGATTTGATCTCCTCCATTTTCAACTTGGCGGTGCCGAGTAGGGACGAGATCAATCTCGAGGTTTATATGAATGATGATGCGATGGACCACGTGGTTTTCGCCGTGGCGAGGAAGAAGGCGGCCAAAGCAATGCAGAAGGAGGTTCCCGACTTGCAGAAGTTTGCCGGGATCCTGTCGCCGCCCACTGGAAGAAAGTGGGTTGCTGAGGACTTGGCTGTTATCTCAGAGTCGAAGGAGGTAGCTGGGGATTTGATCACCGAGGCTGTGCTTGATCAGGTTGGTTTATTTTCTTCTTCATGGCAAATTTGTTATGGTTTTTATTTTTTATTATTTTTATTAATCTGGTTTATCGTTGCATTCAGATGTTATTTGGTTTGAGTGGTTATTGTTTAATTCGGGCTCTGCACTCTTACTTGCTTGCAATGAGTGTGCTTTCAAGTGTTTAGTTTTCTTGATAGTATGAACTGCATTCGATCAAGTGATTATGTGTTTGAATATATTGGGTAGGCTGTATTGCACATATATACAGGTAATAATAAGATTCTGTTTTACTGCAATGATAATGCTGAAGACCATATAAACTGCAAAACTGAAAAACTGAAGAATCATAAACAACTTATGCTTATTATAACAGTTGTTTTGGGGTTTGATGTGATGGCCAACCATAGGATTGAAGGCCCATGATAGGCCACTATCCTGAGTATTTCGCATGTATGGGGTGGTAGTGGGTTAGTTGAGTACTTAATTCTGATCTACTGTTCAGTTCATGAACTCAGTTGTTAGTGGTTAAGTGTTAATGTCTCTGACTAGTGGTAGTTAGTGTTATATTTGTGTGTGTGTGTGTGTATATATATATATTTGTTAATGGTGCATTTTAGTGAAATGAAATAAGAAGAGTTTGATTTCCATTATATCATTGGTGCATTCTAGCCATAACTGGAATTAGTATTCCAATCAAATATTTTATTCCTTTGGCCCAGTTCATTAGGCCAATGATTGAATACTCTTTATCTGATTACATTTACAGGTTTCTTTGTCAGTGATTTTGTAAATTGTTTTAGGATTTTCGATCATTTTGCTCTGTTTGTCGGGCTTTAATGTGTAGTCTGGCCATGAGTGAATGAACTCTGTTTTAGAATTGCTCTCATGTTGATGCCTACTTTTAATAGAAGTGTGCTAACTAAATTTATGCATTATGTGTGGGAATGCATAACTATTGCAGAATCTCTGGATAGGTATTATTTCTCCTTTAAGGTTTGATATCGTAATTAGTACCGATGAAGGTGGAATTTGTTTTGTTGAGTCAATTATGGCGGCTGAGAATTATGTAATGCGGGTGAGAAAGTTGTATTACTTTTGCATTACTCTCCCACGGTGTTGGATTAAAAGATGGTATCTCAGCCAACCTTTCAATATAATGGGGGCACAAACTGGGTGCTTGTATAAGTGTGACCTGCTGGCGTTTCCAAAATCGGATCAATCTTTTTAATCTAGTGGCAGATGAGAGATGCGCAAGTAATGTACAAACTCTCATATGCCTTAGAGAAATTCTGTTTGGTTGTTAGTCACATTATGCTTTGTTATTACCTGCAACTTTTGTTTGTAATGTGGGGTGCATTCCTTATGGGCCTTTGTAGGAGAGGCTGTGAGAATGATAAAACACCTTTCCCCTATCATAATTGCCATGGAAAAGTGCTGTTCTTTATTTATTCTTCTCTCATAATAAAATTTGCTTTAGTTTTAGTTCTCTCTCTCTCTCTCTCTCTCTCAGAGGTTTCAAATCAAACAAGAAGATAATACTCGAGGAACAACATAAGCCCCAGTCATTTTCCCCTTTAATGAGTCAATCCCCTCTCTTATCATAGGTTTAGCCTAAGACCCAATTTGATCTTCCTGATTTCTAGGAGATTGAACCTGGATCCACTTTGAATCTATATTTGAGTCTTGATCCGGCAAGATTACAGGGCAGGGCGCTGTAGGTGCCCTAATTAGCCTGTTCAATCCCATACCTAGATGCAATTGGGAAGAAAGGAGTGTTGCATATTTTTTTGGTCCTTTTATCATTAGGTTTTTCTTGTGCACTGATTGACTTCTATATAATGTATTGCATGATCGGGTTCCTGGGGAATTTAAAATCTTATTCAACCATTTAACCGGAACACCCAAGTTCATTATTATGCTTCTTAGTCCTATAACTTGTGCCTCTTAAGTCCCAATTCCGTCTGAGTTGTCCATTCTGTTTCTTGATTCCCTAACATTTACCTTTTGATGTGTGGTTTCTTGATTAGCTGTTACATTTCTTTCCATTCATTCAATTGTTTAGACATTGTGGTGTTGATTCTAGACTTATACAATATTTGTTGGATCAATCACAGAGTCGGCAGAAATATTTGATACATCTGGTATTTGCAGGTTTTTGGTGAGAAAGCTTTTCAGAAATTTGGAAAGGGGTTCATCTACATGCATTTTTCAGATCAACATCCAGGGACACACAAGAAGATGCTTTTGTTCAAGTTTGCCCTACCAGATGCCAGTAACATGGCGGATATGACTCGTTTGGTGGCTCTGGTACCTTATTATATTGATTTGATTGGGCGCTACAAACTAAGTAGTCAGGTTGGTCGGCTTCCGGTTATATTGTGGAATCAAAGTTTAGAACAAAAATTGCCATTTGGTCTAATTTTCTAATTTCGAAATGTTCTAATGCAGGCTCGATCAAAAACAGAAGCAATCAGATCAAAAGCTGCTCAAGAGGCTTACAAGGAACTCCAAAATGCTAGGCAAGAGGCCTTGCAAAGAAAGAAGGCAGAGAGGAAAAAGATGATGGAAGAGGCCGAGGCTAAGCTCAGCGCAGAGAGTATTCGCAAGAAAGAAGCAAAAGAGCGTGCTCGTCAGATGAAGAAAGCAATGCCGAAAATAAAAATGACCCGTGCTAGCTGATTCTTGAATTTTATTTGTCATTGGTTCCTCTTCCTCTTCATCTTCTATTTAATGTCCTTGTGATATTTAGCCGAGTCTTGCCTGCCATAAGTTTTGGTTCCGCACCCTTGCAGCCTTGTACTGTTAATTGTCTGAATTAGTTTGCCTCTAACGTTATCACATCAATAGGTCCTGAATGTACCAAAACTCAATGCCGCAAAACTCCCAGCATTTCTTTGTTGACATTTTTCGGAGCCACTCATCTTTGTGCGTTAACAGTGTACCTAACTTCATTGCTGCAGAAACTCTTACAAAGGTCTTTCTTTACTGAAAATGTTCATTTCTGCACTCCAATGCTGAAGGAGGCAAACAGAACTGACGACAAAAATTTGAGATAATTTTGTGTCAAATTTCCTGCTACGAGGGAAGAACAAAATAAACTCAAAAAATTGAAATCATTCAAACTGCAAACCACCAACGTTGTTCTACAACTATAGGAGTTCAAATGAGCGTCAAATATTGGTAATTTGAAGGGGGACGTAAGTATGCTCCTTTCGTTATCTCACATTATGATATTTATAGGGTATCGCCGCGCGGCTCTACTGTTGAAATATTCTATTCAGTCTAGCCGCGCGGCTCTTCTTTAAAAAAAAATTATATTTATGGGTTATAGCCGCGCAGTATACTTTTCAAATATTATATGCTTTAAAATATTTCCACATTGCATCAACAATAAAAATATGGAATTTATATTTGCTGGATTAGATTTCTCCCCACAAAATTTCATCGGAAGAAGTTTCTTTTTAGTATCTCTAAGTCAATATATATATATAAATATATATATATATATTTTACAAAAATATTTATTTTTATTTATTGAATCATATCTTAGCCTTATTTAATTACTTCTTTTAGTAATTATGTTTTAATTATTATTTCTTTAATGAATAATTAGTATTAAATATTTTAATTAACTTCACAAATTATATTACTTAATATATAATAATTAATTTTTTTAATTTTTTTTTCTTTAAAAAATATTTAAATACTAATTATTCACTAGGTAAATAATAATTAAAACATAACTAGTAATTAAAGTAATTAAAAAAGAAAATACATTATGATATTAAGAGAGTATCGCCGTGCGCTATACTGTTGAAACAATAATTATAACATAATAACTAATGAAAGTAATTAAATATCTTTAAGATATAGAATATTTCAAACATATAGCCGACCGGCTATACGCTGTAAATAGATTTTTCAAACATCTAGCCGAACGGCTATATCGTGGAGACAGAATATTTGAAAAGTATCGCCGAGGGGCTATATGCTATAAGTAGAATTTATTAAAAGTATAGCCGACCGGCTATAATCTGTAAATAGAATTTTCAAAGGGTTAGCCGTTCGGCTATACTCTGTAGTTAAAATTTTTAACGTATAGCCGCCCGGCGATACTCTGTAGGTGGAATTTCGAAAAGTATACCGGTCGGGAATACCATAATGTGAATAATTAGCATTTTTGCTTACCATAGTTAAACCTTAGTTAAATTTTATATGAAATTTTTAAAAAAATTTCAGAAAAGAGCCAACAGCCCGATTCTCTCCCTCTTTTTCCTCCTTTCCCTTTTAAAAATAAATAAAAATAAAAAGATTTCCCTCTCCTCCTCCCCCGACCCTTCTCTCTTCTCTCTCCATCTCTCACTCTTTATTTCTCTCTCTCCCTCAGTTTAAATTTTGATTACAGGGTCCTGCATGGTTGATCTTATTGAGGTTAAGCTTAGATTGATCAATGAAATTTAAATGCAGATTAGTTCCTTCCCATTTTCTTGTTCTTATTTAAATCAAGTAAATATGTAATTGCTAATCGAATACTATAAAGAAGTTGCATATGGATTTCGAACTGGAAACAAAATACAGGAGCTTTGCTATAATAATGGAGTCTCCAATTTCCTTCCACGATACTAGCAGTAATTAATTATTAAATTGAACAATTAAATATGATACAAGAAAAGAAAAAGAAAAATGTAAATTAAACAGCGGTCTGGAAATCCGAATGGAAATATTCAGGCGACGAGTGAGAGAGGTAGAGAGTGCGGGGAAGAGGAGGAGAAGAGAAGAGTCGGGGAAGGAGGAGGAAAGAACATGTGTGCCAAGTGACTCGAGCGTCGCCCATTTTGAACTCCCCTAGACAGAAATAGTTACCACCGTCACCAGAAAGAAGCATAAAAAACCGTACCCCAACCCATTTTATCTTTCTTTTTTGTTTCTGGGCCCACCTTAAACACCAGTAAAATATAGAAACCATATCAATTCCGTCACTGCAACTTCGAAGCTCAACATGTCTCTCTCCCTCTCTCTGTGAGAAATAAAATCCGAAAAAAATGCTTGATGGCAACGAAGAGCCCTCGAAGCCCAACAAGGCCGAGAGCCCACCACAGCTCAAGAAATCTCGGACCGCAATCACCACCGCCACTGACGACGCGGGACCCAAACCCCAATTTTCCCTGGCCCACTGTTTCCCGCCGTCCGACGCATCTCCACCGCCGTTGCCTCCCGCCAGTGGCCGCCGCCCGAACGCCGCGCCTCCAATGCGCCCGCGGACCACCGAGACTTCTCCGACCGTGACTGGGTCTTCCCTTCCTTCGTCGTCCCACAGAACACTTCCAAACGCGGCAAGAAGCTCGCCTCCTCTGATTCGCGTACGGCTGCGGCGCATGGTAAGCTTGTCGACGCGTCGCACCGGATCGCGTCCCATTCTCCGCCTGCTGCGTCGGTGCCGAAGCCGGAGGCTGAGAGGAAGAAATTGAAGGTGGTGCCAAGTGGAGCTCCGGTTTCTTCTTCGAGTGAGTTGACTCGGCCGAGTTCGAGGCGGCCTGGGGAACTTAAACGTTATTTGTTACTAGTTGTGGTAAGCCATTTGATTCATTTTCAGAATTTGCATCAATTTTCGTACTCTCTAACTTCACTCAGCTGAGCTCAACTACTAGATTTTCTGATTTCTGTTGAAAGGAATGTAGGCTTTTGTAAATTCTACGATACCGTTTTTCAACTTCCCCTAGATTCTAGGAAACAAATGCTTTTAAAAACAACGTTTTTTTATGTTCTCATATACCTATGTATAGGTAAAAGCTCTTTTTTTTTTAATGGGAAAAAAAATGCATATCCACAATTCTATACTAATTTATGTTGAATTTTACGTATGTATAAGGTTTTCAATCGGTTGAATGAACTACTTAAAATAACATAATGCTAATTTATTTATGACTCAAGTCCTTCCAACAAAAAGGAGAGAGAAAAAAAAGAAACTTTACTCCTTGCAATCACACTGTTCCCATTTATGCTGCAGTCGTATGTTGGTTTCATCTGCTGTTTATGGATAGAAGCTGTTTCTGTATTAAAGTTACCGAAAATGCTAAATACCATGAGGAGAAGTGATGTGCCTATGTCTACGTCATATAATAAGATGTACTACCATTGTCTTATTCTTTAGTTGTTTAGCTGCTCACTGATTACGGGAATTTTCTGGATTTTTAAGAAATAAATAGTAAATTATGTTAATTTATCAGCACCTCCTTTGCCTTTCTTTGTGCAAATCTATGTCAACCAGATATTGCTTCTGATGTTGTACTTTTGTATTGTTGAAATTACGAGTTTAATAATTTTGTATAAACTTCTTCTGTTGCAGCTCACTTTCACTTGTGTATTATCTGTAACTTATGTATTTTATCTGCGGCACAGAGTTGCACAACTTGAGGTATGTTTCATGGCTTCAACCCTATTTCGGTTCTTGGTTTGACATTCTCTTTAGTAGTCTCCCTAATAATCAATCACGCTGCTTTCAGGAATGGTGTACCGAAAAAGATATCGATTCAAATAGCAGCTTTAGTCTTTTTCTGGCTGAGAAGACTCCCCTTTTTTTCCATTTTGCTAATGCTGAAAGAAGAACTGTTGCTTTGTATGCTGTGGTCATTATTCTTACTATGCCATTTGTATTGTACAAACATCTTGATTATCTTTCCCAAATAAGGAATCTCTCAAAAAGGTTGAAGAGTAACAATGAGGAGGTTCCCATAAAGAAGAGGATTGCATATATGGTGGATGTGTGTTTCTCTGTCTATCCATATGCGAAACTGCTTGCGCTTCTGTTTGCTACAATATTTCTTATAGTGTTTGGTGGATTGGCATTGTATGCAGTCAATAAAAATAGCTTTGCTGAAGCTCTTTGGCTCTCATGGACTTTTGTTGCTGATTCTGGAAACCATGCTGACACAGAAGGCCTTGGGCCAAGGATAGTTTCTGTCTCTATAAGTTCAGGAGGCATGCTAATATTTGCAATGATGCTTGGGCTTGTTTCTGATGCTATATCAGAGAAGGTTGATTCACTGCGGAAAGGGAAGAGTGAAGTCATTGAAATGAACCACATCCTAATTCTTGGATGGAGTGACAAACTGGTAAACTCTCAACCATTTTTAAATTGGATACACCCTCTATGTAAAATTCATGGTTTATATTCAAGTGATATCTCAATCTTGCTTTCCCTTTAAACTTTTTTCTTCTTTGGATCTCTAATTTTGTTTTAGATTTGGGATGTGATTCACAAATTCTGGGATGCCATACGACTTGAATTTCTTTAAAATTGTATTGTTGGGCATTTACTGTATGATGTGAAACATGAACTTAGTTGTTAACACATACCAAAAAGAATAGGGAACTTAGGTGTTTGCATGACTATTAGTCTTTAAGTGATATGTCCATCTTGCTTCTTGAATATGCTTTTAGATTTGTACTTTTGGCAGTTAGTGCTGTATGGGTAATTATAATTGTCTCTAGGGACTCATTTTAAGTCCTTTGTTGTTTCACTTCTTCTGTATTCATTTTAACTGGTTTCACAGATAGATTCTTGTAAATTCATGTTTCTCTTGCAATTGAAAAACGTTCCTTAAAGGCCCCTAAACCTCTCTTTCCTTATCGTCTATGAAACTAAGCGCCATTATATCTTACAAAAGAAGTTCTCTGTGTGAGCGTTATAGTTAAGGAGTCAAACAGGAAAGAAAGAAGGGAATTAAAATTTTCGTTTTTTTGCTGCTTCAGGGTTCACTTCTAAAGCAGCTAGCAATAGCAAACAAGAGTGTTGGTGGTGGTGTTGTTGTTGTACTTGCTGAAAGAGACAAGGAGGAAATGGAGCTGGATATAGCAAAGCTTGAATTTGACTTCATGGGGACCTCTGTTATATGCAGAAGTGGCAGCCCTCTTATACTAGCTGACCTGAAGAAGGTACGTTGGGTGTCTTTGATATTCCTCTTATATACTACTAGTACTAATGATTGTAGTTTTGTTCGTAGAAGGGTTCAATACTATGTATTTCATTTTCTCAACTGCTGGTAGTATTATTTTGATTGGAACATATATTTTTCAAGGTAGTTATAGGTGCTTCATCCTCTTTTCATAATGTTATTGTTTCTCCTTCTCTCTCTCTCTCTCTCTCTCTCTCTCTCTCATGGTTGCTGATTCAGATTGGGTTTTGTTTTGTCATTTGCAGGTCTCAGTTTCAAAGGCACGTGCTATCATTGTATTGGCATCTGATGAAAATGCAGATCAGGTTATTTCTTATTTCAGATGTCCTCTTAAGTTTCTCAAAGGTTTACATTATTGCGCATCAAACTTTAGTTACATTGGTTGTATTATGTTTCCAGAGTGATGCACGTGCTTTGAGGGTTGTGCTCAGCCTAACTGGGGTGAAAGAGGGTTTGAGGGGTCATATTGTTGTAGAGATGAGTGACCTTGACAATGAGCCTCTGGTGAAGCTTGTTGGAGGAGAACTCATAGAAACAGTTGTAGCACATGATGTGATTGGAAGGCTGATGATACAGTGTGCTCTGCAGCCTGGTCTTGCACAGGTAACTCTAGGGAGCTAAGCTTTAATTACACTTCTTAAAACTTGTGCAAGTCATATAAGACTAGTTCTTTCCTTCTGTGATTAAGTTTGTTTTCCTGAGTTCTGATAATATTTTAATTCCATTTAAGTATATATTTGTCTGGTGAGACAAGGTTCACTGGGCTGAGTAGGGCTCGAAAATGGCCCAGGGAACAGTGTGCCAGCCTGTTTTAGGCCATGAATCAGCATGGCCCAATAGCTAGCCCGAGGCTCACACTTGTATACCTAAATAGTTTTTATTTTGTTTTATTTAATATTGTTACAGTTGTTAAATATTGCTTCATTATTTTAATGAATTATGTATATATTTGGTAAGAGCCTAGTTACATTAGGGGTAGGAGTAGCTTTCTACAAGGAATTGATATAGTTTACCACAACGGTTCTACTCCAAATAGGAAACATTATTTGTGCAGAACCAGTCGATTCTTGCCACATATTGAAGAGTGAAACCTATGTGGAAAGGGGAAAACCCAAGGAAAAAGTAATGCCATTTAATGAGCATTTTAGGAAACATTCTCAATTATTAAGTTTACAGTTACTGATCATTCCAATTGTATGGCTGAAAATCAATCTTTGTTGAGAACAGCAAGAAATATTTTGAAGAGTTGAGAGAAGTACAAAACATGATGGAGAGGGATTCATCAGAATCACGTAAAGATGAAACCAAAAACAGCAAGACCCCAAACCAAACCAAAGCAAACAACCCACACAGTCTAAAATGGCAGACCAATCCAAAGGATAAGGCAATTGGAGTGCAGAAACAAATGGTTCACGCTTTCTGCTCCATCTTTGCACATCACATACCATTAAGGAAGAAGACAATGAGGAATTTTTATTTCTTGAACTGTAACCCTAACATCAGTGACCATCTGTGCTAACACCCAAACCTTAGGAGGTACTTTTGTCCTCCAAAATGCATTTGAGGGGATGACAGGAGAAAGAGAAGGGTTATCCATCAAATGTCTCAAGTAGGATTCATGAGAACATAGACAATATCTCTCTTACATTATTTAAACCTTGGGATTCTATATTATCTCTTTTGCATATCCGAAAAACCATATATGCTTTATATTTTTCAATAAATTATTTTTTTCACTAATTTATTAATTTTCTTTGGTCAGATATGGGAGGACATATTGGGGTTTGAGAATGCTGAGTTTTACATCAAAAGGTGGCCTCAATTGGATGGTCTTCGTTTTGAAAATGTGCTTATTTCATTTCCTGATGCAATTCCTTGTGGAATTAAGGTTGCTGCAGATGGTGGGAAGATAATCTTAAATCCAGATGATAATTATGTTCTGAAAGATGGGGATGAGGTTCTGGTTATAGCAGAAGATGATGACACTTATGCTCCATGCCCCTGTCCAGAGGTTATCAATATTTTCTTTATGTACCAACAATATACTGTAAAAATTGGAAAGTTTCAAAACTATATTTTGTGCTACACTGCTACTATTATGCTGATAATGATATCATTCTCAGATTTAATAGTGAAGTATGAAGACCCCAGCAGTTACATTAAGCAACTCACTCATTTGTAGAAAATATTTTTGATTCTTAGTTGATGAATCCCCATTATACAGGATTAACAACTGAACAATAAATTTTTAAGGATTAACAATCAAACTAGGTTATCTTTCTTTGCTCTGTCTCTCTGTCACTCTCCCCCCACCCTCCAATTTGTATGGTTTTTGGGTTCACCTATATGACATGCACCTGGCATGGTTACTAGGTATAAATTTGCTGGTTTAGAAGCACAACCAATGGATTGCTGTTTAACAGGAAAGCAAATGGTCAACTAGGTCCATACACATTCACTGTTTTCTTGTTTTCCTTTTTCCTTTTCTTTTGTCGTCAGACCCGCATAGCTTTCTGAAAATTAATGTAAAATTATCTGCTAAGTTTACTGGATGCCTTGGATGCCATTATTATATTTGCCTGAATATGTATAAGAAAATTAGGAATGATGACATTTGACATGCCTGAGCTCATGTTGTGTCCTTTGTGCAGGTATGCGCAGGCTCTTGTCCAAAGACAGTTGAACCTCCCAAATACCCTGAGAAGATATTGTTCTGTGGCTGGCGTCGTGACATAGACGATATGATTATGGTAACTCAGTTAATATTGTCTCATAAACATTATCTTTTCTGGAAAAAAAAGTGTAAAGCAACAGTACTAGTCAACAAAAATAGCATAGTAATCAGCAATATCCATGGGGAATAGAAATTAACTGCATTCATTGGCGTTCAGCATACAAAGGGAACAATTTTTTTTTTTCATTTTACTTGAAACATGCAAAAAATTTCATTTACAAGAAGACTGACACAAAACCTATGTCGAATCTTGATACCTCAAAGTTTCAGTTGAAAAGGTGCCATTTAGAACAGTTTCCTTAAAAAATATGGTGCTTCCACCAAAATTGTGGTGTTTCTGTGGATTCAGTGTATGGTTCTACTTTATCCGGGGAACAATTAGTGGCAGAGTTGAAATCTTAGCTGAATCGGACAATGCTGACTAAAACAATCTGATGCAGAATGCATATTATTAGTTTTCCTAATTCTTAAAGATTCCTTCTTGTTAAAGGATCTCTTATTAGTTAATTTACTTTCCTATTTTTTAAAGTTTACTTTTCCTTTTCCTAGACTAAAAAGGGTTTTGCCTCTATAAATAGAGTTGTTTGTAATCTTTGAAGGCAGACTTGATTAATGATAAATTTCCTTACTTTAAACTCTCTGATTCCTTCCCTTTCCCTTCGTCTCTTCGATCTCTAATTCTTCTCCTCGATCCCTTATTTCTTCTCTGTTCTACTGCTCAAGTGTTTACTCTAAACCTACGGACTGTTCTACATCACAATCACTCCTCTCTCTCTCTCTCTCTCTCATTTTTCTCTTTCCTGCCTCTTATTATTAACCTTTTCTCACTTTGGGTTGGGCTGTCTGGGACTTTTGGACTATAGGAATGGTTTTGTCTCTCACTTAATCTTTTGTTGGCTATTTCTTTTCCTTCCTTTGTTTTTTTTTTTTTGGGGCGGCTTCGTGGTTTCTTCTTTCCCACCTGCTAATTAAGAAAGGGTCACTAATAAACTAGTACTTTTGGAATCTCTGCATAATTCAAGTTTTAGCTCCAACTTGATTTGTTGCTGAATTCTGCTTTTCAGGTTCTAGAGGCATTCTTGCCTCCAGGTTCAGAACTTTGGATGTTCAATGAAGTTCCTGTAATAGAAAGAGATAGGAAACTTACAGATGGTGGACTGGATGTTTCTAGATTGGAGAACATAAAGCTTGTCCACAAAGAAGGAAATGCTGTGATCAAACGGCATTTAGAGAGTCTTCCTCTGGAGACTTTTGATTCTGTAAGTTTGATCTCTCTCTCTCTCTCTCTCTCTCTCTCTCATCTTGTATGTATTTTTTCCTTTCTGTAATCAAAGTTTATATTTCCGATGAAAAAAAGAAGAAAGAAAATGAGATACCACCACATCTCATATTTCAGAATTTGGCCCTGACCTTCAGAATGTTTTCTGCTGGTGCATAACTGCTAAATCTAAATTTATTGGGGAACGTACTTCTTATCCCTTGAAACCAAGTGATCTAATAGGAAGGACTTCACTAGAAAACTTCTTTCCCCTAAGCCACAATGCCAACTTATTTGAGTCAACATAATTTTTCAGAAGAAACATAAATTTTATTAAGAATAATAAATCTGTACAAAGGGTGGGCTGGACCAGAAATCCACCTGAAAGAAACAATACAGAGTATCTGATTCTTGACCATAGTGAAGACACAGCTTCCCTCCAAGCTAATTCAATATTAGAAAAAGAAAGGTCATCAAATTATGCTGTAATAGTAGCCCAAAGAGCTACTTTAGAAATTCAATAGAATTCTATTTTGCTTGGACAAAATGAGTTGCTTTGAAACTTTCTTGTGTAGACTCTACTCTTCAACTTGTTACTAACTCTAAATGGACAGATATTAATTCTTGCAGATGAATCACTAGAGGACTCTGTTGTTCATTCTGACTCAAGATCCCTTGCCACTCTTCTCCTTATACGAGATATACAGGTAACTTCAATTGCTGCATCCTGCCATAGGCGTGTAAGAGCGCTGATAAAAAAATCTGTCATCACTGATGTACATACATGCATGTATGCATATGTAAGGGAAAGTTCAGACAATCAGGCATAGACTGAATCAGCTCTAGTCCTAATGACTCTTCAAAAATTGATTATCCATCACCACCAGTTAAATTAACTCTTGCATCTTCATTCTTCAGAAATTCCTCCCTATTGATCTGAATTATTTTGTCAAGGTTTTAATCCATTTTGTAAACCTGTCATTCCTAGTAATCTAATACTTTGGGACATTCTTGTTATTTGAGATAAATGCTGTTTTCTTTTGTTCTCTTTTCTTTATTTTGTTTTGGTGTTGAGGTTGCTGTTTACTTTTGTTTTGCTCTTGTGGATTCCTTATCCACTTGCTTGTTTCTTTGTTTATCTCTGAGGGCAGTAACATATCAGATTAATCCTCATGAAGCTTATTGATTTTAGGATGGTCAAGGGTTTTCTTAGGCTTAATTACACCTATTCCTTCTGAACTATTACACCTCTCTCTCTTTATGCCTTAACTTGTCCCAGTATTTTAAAATGCCCCATTCGTCAACTGCTGTCACTTTGGCCCTTGTATTGCTGATGTGGCCCCAATGTGGCTAACATTTTGTTGGGCTGGGACCTGTGTCTCGCACAAACCATTTTCCCATCTTCCTCTTTTTTCTTCTCTCTATGTCTCCCTCTCTAAACCTGGAGGTATAGCTTTGGAGCTCTCTCTAATGGCAGATCTTTAATTTTAACCGAACCACTCATTGAGCACCTGAACAAATGAAAAAGAATGAAGCCCCACAAACTCGCAGTACCTCTGCTCTAGATGCTCCTTCCCAAACGTGTACCCAACAAGAATCTTAACCTTCATTCCGGAGCTTTCATCATCAAAATGAAACCAGAAATGCTGGATTTCTAAAAGAATAATCTGAGTTCTATTTTTTGGCCTGATCCATCTGAGTGCTGATTGTTTTATTTTAACATTTCCTGACTTCCTCAGACTCAACGCTCAATTAAATGTGGTTGCCAAGCTTTGATTTGAGATTTCAGATATTATATGTATCTCCTTTCTTTTGCTTATAGGAAAAATCAAAGTATTCGCTGTACTTGGGTTATGAATCTGGTGCATCTGATTTGCCATTATGGTTAATATTTTAAAATTTCATGTTTTGGTTATGATTTTGGTGCATAGAATTTCAGATCATGGCTTTTTTCTGTTTAGGGATTGGATTTGCTTTATATTTTAAGTATGATTATGTGGAAGTTGGATTATGTAAATTTGGCATTGAAGATGTTGCAACTCAATAATGACTACTAATATAAGCTACTTCTTCACTTTTGGATTGCAGTCAAAGCGTCTCCCTGACAAAGATACAAAGCCAACTTCTTTACGGTTGTCTGCATTTTCACACAGCTCTTGGATCCGTGAAATGCAGCAAGCTTCAGACAAATCAATAATAATTAGTGAAATTCTGGATTCTAGGACTAGAAACTTGGTCTCGGTGTCTAGAATCAGTGATTATGTGCTATCAAATGAACTGGTTAGTATGGCGCTGGCAATGGTGGCTGAAGACAAGCAAATCAATCGTGTCCTTGAGGAGCTATTTGCTGAACAGGTATTCTTCATACTCTGTTTTATGTTATTATAAATGTGTGATGAATGTTTTATAATTACATTACAAAGTAAGGAGCTGTTTTGGCAATCCAAAAGAGTCATCACGCACTCCTTTATTCTAAAAACACAAGGGAGAAATTGCACTTGGAGGACTGTAGGATGACTATTTTGGAGTGCCAATAACAGTTCCAAAAAATATAATTATAATTTATGTAGGAAAGATTGTAGATATTCTATGTGGGATAGATGAAGCAAATAGGATTTGAATAGAAAGAAGTTATCAAATATAATTGGGCTGGATTTGTGTCCATGAACGGGACCTTAGAAGTATACTGTTCGGATGAATCACATTGCAGGATAGACCACGATACTGGTCCTTTCTTTTCTTAAAAGAAGGATCCCACAACACACATATTTTCTTGACACTTCTCAAAGGTGTTTTTCCAGAGTATTTACTCTAAAATTCTGATAGTTATTAATATTTTCGGATATGTTTCTATTTTAATTAGTGATTGAAATTAAAAACTAAAAGACTAAAGCTTCGGGTTCTTTGTGCTTGGACAGGGGAATGAGATGTGCATAAAACCAGCAGAACTCTATTTATATGACCAGGAAGAACTCTGCTTTTATGATATAATGCTTAGGGGTCGTCAAAGGCAGGAAATCGTGATTGGATATCGGCTTGCAAACACAGAGCGGGCCATAATTAACCCATCACTGAAGTCAGAACGAAGAAAATGGTCCCATGATGACGTTTTTGTGGTCATCTCCATAAGTGAATGAACCTAATTTAACAAAGGAGTGCTAAACTGGTCTACGCTTGACATCTGCAGTAATCAGGAGTTGCCCTTCTTTCCCCTCCCCCACCTCACCAATATTACCAGTACATACTGAGAAATATTTTGTATTCATTGGGGAAGCGGATTCGGTCATGATTCCGGGAAAGTGCCAGTTCTTGCTGAAGAGGATGACATCCCTTCCCACCTGAAAAGGTAGTTGTATCAATGGGCGAATGGTGACTTAAATCAGAATATGAAGTTAGTTGGCTGGATGATGGGCATTCATGTTGTACAATTCTAAATATTTCTTGTTTAAAAATGAGTATATTCTTATTGTGATGGAAAATATGTTTTATGGAGAAATTCCTGTGAACCCCGAGGTTGAATTACTTTGTAAGATCCTTCTGACATGTGACAATTGATTAAATTAGGATTTTGTAAATTCAATTAAGTTTGACGCCGAAAGTGAGAATTCGATTCATTACAAAATTTATGTAAAAATGATGTTTATGTTCTTGGATAACCTGTTTTCCTACCTCCTTTTAAATACAGCAAGAGATAGTTCATGTCAGTTCAAATCCTTCGTATTTATTTGGACGATACATTTTTTGTAAGTTTTGATAATCCATTGTGTGTGGTTTAATCATATGGATATCTGAGATTCATGCCAGTTCAAAAACCGCATTAGCTCTGCCCTTGTATGGTAGATCATGAATGTGTTCAATTCTCACTTCTTCCAATTATATAAATAAAGAAAAAGGTAATTCCCCAAAAGGAGATGGTGGGCCTAGATTTTAGGCTTAATAAAAAGAACAAAGGAACTTGTTTTTTTCTTTTTTTAAAGGAATTTTCTTCAATTCATTTTCTATAATTAAATTTGAAAGGATGGATGCAAGTGATAAACAGGCTATTATTAGTATGTAGCATATCAACATCCGAATCAAAAAGAAAAAAAAATACGAAAAACAAAAGCAAAGTATAGGCCTCCTGTCACTCACCATTCTCTCTATCTCTCTTCTCATTTAATAGGTGACATAGGGAGAGAGATAAAAAGAAGGCAATAACACGATGATAAATCTCTCTCTCTCCTCCCTTGATAGGCGACGTAAGAAGAGATAATAGAGAGAGGAGGGCAACGCAAATTGGTTTAAGTACTACTCAACAAGTGGGACTTCTTCTTTCATTATAATTTATCTGATGAATCATGACAAGTCAAAACTACTGAAAACGTGTTTTAATTGCACGACATGTTTCTATCGTCTTGCTGGGAACCTCCTCAACCAACCACAAATGATAAATGAACATTATTATGACATAAGGTAGAGTTTTTGTTTTGTTTGGGTCCAGCTAGTACTACTGCTAGGGCTTGTCTAATTTTAGCATTTAGGTTGTAATTGAATATTTATTGAAGGTAAAATTGTAGCAATGGTCCTTGGACTAAGACCAAACTTTACTTTTCGTCCATCGTATTGTTAAATTGTTACGGTGGTACTTTAATTATGCCTTCACTTTCAAAATCGTCATTTCCCTCATCTCAGTCAATCTTTTCGTTAAAAATAATAACATCATGACAATAACAAATCCTACTTGACTTGAGCAAAAATATCTTTTCACACAAAATTTAAAAAATTAAATAAAATCTCTCTCTCTCTCTCTCTCTCTCTCTCTCTCTCTCTCTCTATATATATATATATATATATATATATATATCTATGCATCCCCGCTTTCAAAGTTCACTCAACCTAACCGCACCATTTTTGTAAAATTTGAACCACTAGACTTCAAAATTCACTCAACTAGTCACTCAACCATATTTCTTCTCCTCCCCACCAATTTCTTCACACACCCAAATTTCTTCCCAGCCCCAAATTTCTTTGCTGACAAAAAGAATGGCCTCTCTATTTATTCATCAGCCAAGCATGACTTAGCTATTTTTGGTCTGAAATTCATGTTGTATTCATAAAACCCCAAAACAGGGAATAGAGATACAAACAGAAGGCTAAAGCCACGAGGAGCCAACAGAACGCAAGAACAAATGACAAAATAGTACATGAAATTGAAACCTATATGAGGAGCGATTTTCAGTGCAGCCAAAAACCCAAAAGGTGATGGAAGGCGATCCATCCTCCCACTAAGGAGACAGACAATGCAAGCGGCCCACCTAGATACCCATCAACCTTCACTGCACGGTGAATATGACATCCAGTCAATGTGGAAGATAGCAGAGAAAGCCTTAATGTGTGTTCAAGCACATGGATTCATGAGGCCATCAATCTTAGAAATTCTCAAGGAAATCCAAGATGCAATCTCAATCGAAAGAGATGCTGGAGCAGCAAGAGATGGTACTTCAGAGACATCAAGGAATTCAATTAATTCTTCCTTGAACTCCATGGATCTTGATGGAACATATAATTTCTTGTCAATTGATGACTCTATCGCACATCCAACTGCCTGATAGTGCGATTTTCTTGGCAATGTACACATGACATTATAATTTTTTTTTATTTTAGGAGAGGGTGGCTGTGGGATAGGTTTGAGGTTGGAGCTTGCAGGTGGTAGTCATGGGGGAAGAAGAAATCGTCGAGAGAGAGAGAGAGATATATATATATATATGAAATTCCCAATTTGCCCTTAATTTTGATAGAAAATTTAATTAAAAGTTGATGAAAAGACCAATGATGCAACATGAGATCTAATTGAAACACCACCGTAACAATTTAACAATATGAAGGACGAAAAGTAAAGTTTTGTCTAAAAGGGAAGAAAATTAGTCTTGGGTTGAAGCTTTCAACATAATGCCATTTTTAGTCATTATACACAGCTCACAGCACTTTACCAAATACTCATAAACTGATTATTGTATAAACAATACTTTTAACAAAAAGTTTACCAAACGTCAAACTGCTTTCTCACAAAGCTGATTTCTTTCATATCAAATCTGACAACAACTATTTTTACAACACAACAATGCCAAACTGATCCTTAATTCAGGAATTATTGCTACAATTTTGCCTTTATTTAAATAGAAAGTTCCAGTACAAGGCCCGAAAGAGGCAAAGCCCAACAAAGCCAAGGGCCGGATAATTGCCGACAACAAAACAAAGCATTAATATACAAGCAAACCCCAGCAGTAAAAGATTAAAAAAATAATAATTTCACAGCCAGCGTTGACATCTCCGAATAAGGAGAAGCAATCGATGGCGTTTGCAGAAAGAGGAGGGCCAAAAGATGAATCTCCCAACAGAGCACCACAAATACACCCAAATAAACCAAAACAAAATCCTGAGAATGCAACAATGCTCTCACATGGAAATGTTCATGACGTCCATCACTAAGCCTTCCATCATCAGCGTCGCAGCTTCTCCAGAACAGCTCATCTCTTGTCTTTGTTCCCCTGCATTTTCTTCTTAATTTTAACACTTTTTTTATGATGAAATGAAAATGACCTCAACCGTTGATTTAAAGACTCTTATTACAGTCATGAGATTATGTACAAGGGTTTTCAATTTAAAATACAAGTGGGGAAGGGGAATCAAATCTAGGACTTCGGAAGGGGAATCAAATCTAGGACTTCGGGGGCATGATTAAACTACTGGAGCTACAAACCCCTTGTAAGTAGGTCATTGTGTTTGGATGATAACAATTAGTAAACTATAGGAGGATTAATAAATCAAAGAAACTTAAAATCCAGGCACCAAAGTAGAACTTCACCCAAATTACGAAGACCAAAAATCATATAGCATCCTAGCACTAGATCAAGAACATATAATAGAGAGGCAGACCTACCATAAAAAGATGATGATGATGATGAGGATGATGATGATGATGATGATGTATGGTTTGCGTTGGTGTTGGTAATAAGCTTGATAGGGCATGAGGAGATTGGAAGAACTGGGAGATTTTGACAATTGCAAATTTCAACCATGTAGCCGTCTGGATCATGAAAGAAGAGCTGGTCCACAATAACACCACCTTCTTCCACCTTGGCTGTCACATACTCTATCCTCATCTCCTCCAGCTTCTGAATAACCATCCCCATATCTGAGCACTGGAATGAAATGTGGTTGTCCTTTGGGTTGATTTTGCCTTTCTTTTCTGGGATATTTTTGTCTGACTCTAGCAGATGAATACCAATTCCATAGTTGAACAACCTGAGATATGATGATGATTCAATTAGCAATAATCTTAGATAATTAATTATGAAATAGTAATTAGGAAAAGAATAAGCTGAGCAAAAGTTCCACACATGGAAATAAGAAATAAGAAAAAAGATATAAAAAAAAAGATTATAATGAGGGGTGAGCGAAAGGCTGTGTGCGTGTTTTTGAAATAGAAGAGGTTAATTAGTGGGATAAGGGTAAGGGCGGCGTACCAAGCTCCCTCAAATTTGAAGGAAGAAGGGCGTTTAATGAGCACAAAACCCAATACTTGCTCATAAAACCTCACAGACTTGCTTACTGACTTGCAAACAAATGACACGTGATTTAAACACAGCTGAGGCAGCTCCGAAGATGAAATCCACCTTTCTGTATCCTCAAACTCACTTGCATTCCTCATCCTCTCCTCTCTCTCTCTCTCTCTCTCTCTCTCTCTCTCTCTCTCGTTTATTGTGGTGGTGATATGAGAGAGTATACTGGGTTATATAAAGGCTGATAAGCACAGAGGGAGATGGGGTCCATAAATAATTGGAAAGAAGATTCCAGAAATTTAAATAAAAGTTTAAAAAAAAAAACTGTACTTTTCTTGTTTCGGAGCTTCACTAATATACCCAAAAGAGAGGCTGAAATTATTTTAAAAACCTATATGGAATGCATTTTAGAACACACCCAAAACTCATTTACTACATAAGAAATTGGTGTTGAAGTTCCTATAAATTACGCGACTGTCATTGATCAACTTAAAAGAAGTCCAACACAAAAAATTTAAATAACACCCAAAACAAGCACATCCCAATTTTATAAAAAAAAACCCAAACAATTTATTACAAACAAAACGTTTTGAAAACCGTAGCGTCATTAACATGTCATGTTGACTAATGACTATAATGTTTCACACATTTACTGTTATGTTGATTAATGGTTGTAATGTTCCAATCTAGGGTAATAACACTGCTAATTTACTGTCATGTTTATTAATGGCTGTAATGTTCCAGTCTAGAGTAATAACACTGATAGTTTCCTATGACATCTTATTTCTAATGCATATCTATCCCTGTAATGTTCTAGTTTAGGGTAATAACACTGCTAGTTTTCTATGACTTCTTATTTCTAATGCATATTTACCCTTGTAATGTTCCAGTCTATGGAAATAATACTACTAGTTTCCTATGATATCCTATTTCTAATGCATGTCTACCTCTGCAATGTTCTAATCTAGGGTAATAACATTGCTAGTTTATTGTCATGTTGATTAATGCTTGTCATGTCGCTATTTCTAGTACATGTTCACCAAAGAAAAGATGAAGAAATAACAAACCAGACCAACTCAAAACAAGCCGAGCCCAGATTGTTAATACTATTATGTCATAAAGTACATTATTAATACTCTGTTATAGAAGTACATTGTTAAACAAAAATGAGATCCATAACTGAAATAGTAACAAAAGATAAATCGATTATCAAAGCTTAAAATACATTTCGAAAATCAACTAAAATCCAAAGAGAAACACATAATCTCAAGTCCAAACCAGACGATGACAACGATGACGATGATAACGACAATGACGTGGCGAAGGAGGATTAGAGCTCGAAGATGAGGAGTAGAGCTAAGAGCATCTGATCGAGGTTCGTTCGAGGTTCCAAACAATTCAAAAAAGAAAAATCAATAGAAGCACGATTTTGGAACAAGAAATCGAAGGTGAAATATTGAAAATTGTATATAAGAGAAGAAGAATATAGTTGGACCTGAGACTGAGCTTCAATGGAAGCTCCTTTTGCTCCAACACAAAGAAAGCACCAGCGAGAAAGGAGAAAATAAATCTGATTTGATTTTTTGGCAGATCTGATTTTTTTGGTAAATCTGCTTTTTTGGCAAATCTAGGCAGATTTGATTTTTTTTTTCCTCTCAAATCCATAGTACAAGGGCAATATAGGTATTGTACACACACAAATAAACTAAAAAATAGATATTAAATTGAAAAAATTGACAGCTGTGATTTTTGGGTTTTTGTTTTTTTTTTTGTATTTATAGTTTTAAAATAGTATAGGGTTTCTTTATAAGACTATATCTAAGATTGGGTATATAACTAAATTTGTATTCTTTTTTTTTCTTAAAGGTGAACAAACATTTTTATACGTGAGAGGGAATACGTACGATACAATGTAGTCAACAAAAATGAAGTTAACACGAGAATATAGCATGAAATGATCAAGCCCTAAAATGTGATACAACTTTATTCAACGGCATTTTGGATGAAAATACTAGGACTCTGACAATAGCTAGATTGATTGAAATTTAAAAAAAAAAAAAGGTTTGGAGATTATTTTGATAGTGTGAATTTTCTTGTTTGAAATAATTTAGGTTATCCTTTATAAATTGAAGAATTGGACATCTCTGATCACTATGTATTTAATCTTTGTATATAATATATGTATGGGATCTTAATAGCAATGGTCTCTATATTTAGATCTTACGTGGCTATCCACTTCATCTGCCACATAAGGTGGTATGAGAATATAGTATACAAATGTGGTAAGAGTAACATTATTTCTTTAAACTCTCGCACATATTTCAGTGTAGTTATTCTATTAATTTTTCTACCTATTTAAAGAGTAAAACCGTCAATTTGGATACAATTATCTTCTAAAACCCAATGAAAAATGTCACAGATAGGGGCGGAGCTACAGCAACACCTGGCCTTGCCCCTTCATTTATTTTCCAAACCTATATAATCTATTACAAAACATATGCTATTATAATGCAATTTCTCCAATTAACTTAGTGTTAGGCCCCCAATTGAAGATGAGAAAGCTATACGCAAGTAAGTTACAAATTTTGGCCCTTTCATACTGAGAATCCTATATATCTGTCCCTAATTACGAAGTAACTAGATTAGAACATGTGCTAGAGTTGATGAACCAAAATGATTAAAAAATGAGTTGGAGAATCAAAATGAAATTTGGTACAAGTTGAGAGTGTGTATATTAAAGGAGTTTCAAAACTGGAAAATACATATATACTGAGTAACATGAACGTTAATTAATTAACTAACATTAATGCCATCACGTACAATGCCCATTAACTGTTCGAGCATAAATTATACAACTATTTTCAAAGTTGATTGACTTGACGAATTATATGTGGGATGTGATAAAAAAAATACAAATTTATAAATAAATCCAATCCTAGACATGTATTTATAAAAAAACCCAAGCACTATTTAAACATAGAAACACACCCAAAATTAACCCCAAAATCAACTTTTTGGGTGTGTTTATAAATGGGTTTTGAGTGTGTATAATGATGGGTTTTGGGTGTGTTTATAAAGTGTTTTGGGTGTTGGGTTTTTTTATAATTTCAACCTCCATTTTGGGTGTTTTAGTGAAACTCCCTAAAAAAAAATCTAGCAAAATATGAGCATGTGATCCTTCCTCATGTCAATTGTGTCAAATAAAACCAATCCAAAACAGACCACATGGTGGTTGAATAGGTCCATAAATTTAGGCAAATTCATTTTTAAAAAGAGAGGTGGGTCCGGATTCAATTTGATCAGTTATCATGATAGAGTTTTTGGAGGACCCATTAAGTAGAAACTAAAAGAGATATTTTTTATTAAAAAAAATTGTACTCTCGTATTCTTTTAGGGGGTGTTTTTGGTTTTCAATCAAGAATGGTTCTTGAATTTCTCTTTCTAAAGTTTTAGTTTGAGTCCACAAACTTTCGAATCAATCAATGTGATCCTTAATAATTTTCATTAACACGTCAATTAGTCACATGATAACAGTGATCAACTTTAAAAAGGGTATTTTCATTAAAATACAATATATTTACCCATCACAAAAAGTAAAGTTAGAGTTTTTTGTTTAACGTGGCTATTTGCTTTTGCTGACCCTAAATGGTGAATAGATAACCTTATTGAGAATACAAAGACATAAGTTTAAAGACTAAAATGAGTTATATTTCGATGAAAATGCTTGTTTAAGGTTGGTCAAGTGATGACACAACCAAGTTTAACAAAAATTTAGGGACTCAATTGATGTTTAGACCAAAAGATCAAGTCAGATGACCAAGTTTAACGAAAATTTAGAGAACTCAATTGATGTCTAGACCAAAAGATGAAGAACTATATTGATTGATTTAAGAGTTAAAAACTAAAATGAAAGAAAAGAATTCAGGTATCATTTGTCATAAAAACCACAACAGTCTTATATTTTTTCTGGATATTTTCCTATAAAATGTGAAAAGACGGATGATAGTGAGAAACAAAAACCAGCATGTCTGGATTCGAGAGCAAAAAACCAACAAAAGAGACAGGGTAGGGTAGCAAAAAACCAACTTGGTGGGGTTGTAGCACGTGAAAATGTCCCAGAAAAATAAATCAGCACATGTTTGATGTAACACCTGGTAAAGACTTGCCACCTAAACTCTTTAAGTAGAGAGAGACAACAAGGGAGACCTTTTCTTTGTTGAGAGAGAGAGAGAGAGAGAATAGCGTTCACATAAACATTCCAATTATTGCTAGTACACGTTTTAATCGATCGGAACGTTTATACTCTCAGCCACAGCTGGTTTTGTTGACAATTAAAGGTAGGTTTCAAACCTACTTCTACCTTCTGACATAAATTCTCGCGTGCGGGATAATTGTTGCAGGATGTCTTCTACTCACATCCCGCAACATTTATCCAGAAATGTTACTTTATCTTCTTGAAAAATCCTCTTTCACATCTGAAGCCTTTTCCAGGTGGATTAGTGTGGCTATAGCCTACTACATGCACATCCCAGCCTACTGCTGCATGTCACAATGTTTCTAAGCTAGACTCTGACCTTCTTGTTTATATATCTTTTTACCTGGTTCTATCACCACTCGGGCACCGTCCAGCTTCACATCAACCAGTATCACTTGTGACTGATTATAATAGCTTAGTGGACCTTATGAATAGAAGAAGGTGAGCATCTCTCGGATAGTCTCTAAATTTTAGCCGAGTTCTAGCTAAAATAGCTAGAAAGCCATTATAGCAAACCACTTGGTGTTTCCTCTAGCTATGTTCTCTATTTTGACTAATCTGAAATACTTTATTATTATTTTCTCTTTCTCCCTCTCTCTTGTAAATCCAATATATTAAAATGAAAAATAGAAACCTCAACCCCACCAACCTCCCAAATGTCCATCTCTCTCCCCCTTTTTCTCTCTTCTCCTTGCCAGATATAGAGAGCCAAAAGTTAGTTCTCCAAAATAGAGGGCCAGGAAAGGAGTCTGCTGGAAGGAGAATTTTCCTTCTTTTTAGCCAAAATAGCTATGGATGAGAGGATAGAAAGTTTGCTGGATATGGATATGCTCTATTAAAAAAAGGCGATGAATCCCGAGTATGGTTCGTCAAAACTTGCTTGCAAGTTTCAAGTCACAATAATGTGCAGACGTGAATCAATTCTATGCACAAAAGAAAAGGTTTTGCAATAAGAATTGAGTGAATACCCCATGAGCTTCTACACCAAAATGTTGGCAATTTAAAAACTTCTCAAGTCTAGAAACTTATTATAATTTATAAACTGTTGCATATGAACTTCAAATTTCATTCCCAAAAGTAAACACGGTAGGATAGTTAAAAAAAAGGACTTCAAAAATCTGACTTCTAATACTTGTACCCAGTACCCACAGAAGATATGAAAAGAGGTAACTGAAAAATTAATCATTATGATGAAATCCAAACCTTAGCATACACAAGGCAATCTTTTTTAGGACATTTAAACGCAATTTCATTTGTTGGCAAAGTTGAAATTATTAAGTTGATAAAGCATCTGAACAAAACCATGTCAAGGAGCAGAAAAGAACGGGAAAAGATCAAATTCCAAACCATGGGAAAAGAATGCAATTGGTATGCAGCAAAAGGAAACAAGAAAGAAAGAAAGAAAGATTCAAATTGATGCAATGTCGATGTTTATTATAATACCACCTGCCACTTTTTTTGGTCAACACAATCACCTTCCACTATTACTCGAAACTAACTGCTGAATTTCCAACAACTCACATCCTCTCACCGGAGGTAATACCAGCTTGGCTTGCATGAGATCCCGATCAGCATATCTTACTTCTGTAGCACCAACATCAAGCCTCCTAAGAATTATATTGATCACATCAATCTCCCTACAACCTCCCTCATATTTCCATATCATCACAGCATTGCAACAATCTTAAAACGCAGCATCTGAAGAGCCATTCCCACTGTCTGCTCTCCTAGTTCTTCTATACCGCCACCATCAGCAGATGGAAATCTGTCTTCAACCACCAGAAGGCGAAACAAGAGTCGCTTCATCCCTTCTTTGCATCTTATTCATTAGGTGAATGTATCGATACCGCATACCCATTAATGGGTGCTTCTCAATCAAGAAGTCCTTCCTATATGCCTCCCTTAGGACCACAGTTTGTGTCCTAATTTTATTTGAAACATAGAAGATTCCTGGGTGATGCACCACAGCCTTTTTTAACCTCGACCTTTCGAACCCCAAATACTCTCCCAAAACAAACAAATTTTCCCTCTCTGTCTTCTTGGAAATCATAAGCCAAAGAACCTCATGAAGCATTGCCACCATCCACTTCTCTGCCTGATCGCTATTTGGTGAAAGATGGGTTGCATTTTCATATGGCGAAATGTATGGCAATGCCTGCCATTCCTCAACCCATTCCTTCACCCTATTCTCCAAATCAAACCCCTTGGGAAAATTCATTGGAAACCCAATGTGCTTCGATAAGTTTGCATTCGGGGCACAGACCATTATTGGCCTTCTCTCCAATTGAGAGAAAGCAAGCTCCTTTCTCCAACAAACAAGACCCAAAGCAATCTCTACTTTACCAGTTACCGCATCCCCAACTTCACAAGCCTCAAAGTAGTCAGGAAAATCAGCAAGAAGGGTACCCACAATATCATGAGGAAGACCCAGATCCCATTTCAACCTGTTAATCAGGTGCATGGGCAATTTGGTCACTCCAGCGAGCATCAAAAGCTTAGCAAGTCGCTCAGTGGTGTTGTATTTGTTAGACATGGAGGTATGAATGGTTGACTCCTTTTTGTGGAGCAAGAGGGTCTGTGGAGTGAGCTTGACATGGGGCGGGAGACCAGGGGAGGGCTGGAATATGGAGAAGAATGAGGGGTATTTCTGGAAGAATTTGGAGGATGTGGTAGGGAGGTTTAGGTGGGGTTTGAGCAAAGAGGCTGCAGAGAGAGGGAGGGACTTCGAAGGGTTGGAGATGATTTGGTTCTTGAAGGAAATGACTTGTTTAAGGTCTTTCTCTCTTTCAACTGCGTAGTCCAAGTATGGATCTCTGACCCATTTTACCTTGGCGTTTACAAAGGCCCTGACGGTGTTGAACCGGTGGGGAAGCAACCTAATCAGAGGCAAAGCCATGACTGTGAATCATCAAACCTAAACATCAAAGCCCATATCAGAAATAACTCATACAATGATTTATTTAGTTTTAAAAGCAACCATCCATACAATACAATAGCCTACAATTGAAATATAGAACTCATATTCTCTCCTTGGCACTGATTATTATTGTGCCTCCTTATTTTCTAATTTAAATCATCCCATAATTTTAAGAAGAGAATCCTAAGAGTGAAAATGCTTCATACAAATCAAACCTACTCAAGAAAACAGTCTCTCCACTCAAACCCAACCACCAATTTTTCTAAGATTCCATATCATTTTCCCTGTATTGCATTGCAGCAACCACCCAAAAGACAATTCTAATTTTACTTGAAATGAGTGAAGAGAAATGCCAAAATTAACACTCCAACTGAGAAAACACGTAATGTAGAGCAAACCAACAGCAAACCCCCGAAAGGAAACTTTGATCAGAAATATAAACATAGAGGTTACTGCATAGGAAGTTGCTTACCCTGCACATGGAGGAGCAGAGCTGTGGTCGTCACACCTTCCACTGCCTTTAAACTTATAAAACCTTCTGTTAACAAATTAGGTGAAGAAGGATCAAAGTCAATTCTAATGTATACTTTGATATCCCAGATTGAAAAAGAATCTTACACTAAGCAAAATACAAGTTATGACAAATGGTGGCTATGCCAAAAAGCAATTGATGAAAATAACCATAGCAACAGTAAAAGAACAAAAGGCAAATACATATGGTTTGCCCATTCCTCTCAACTTCAGTCATAGTTCTTATTGCATATTGAAAATACATCCTATCACTAGTATAACTCCTGTTTCAAACGTCATAACATGAGAAGAATGAATAACAGTATATCCCCCCTAAATTTCATGATGGGCAACAGTTTACATAGCAATAGGTATTATAGTCAAGCAAACATGCCTTCATTGGTAGCAAGCATAGAAAAGAAATAAAATTCATCTCATGCTTTCTGGTGATGGTGTTGGAGTTTCCATACAGGTAGAATTTTTCACTCTCTCAAAGCGACCGGGAAGACGAGCTTGTTTCAACTTTCCAGAGATTTCAAATTTTGTACCTAACAAAAACCTACCAAGCCTCTCTTTCAATATAGGAGACAGTGCATCACAAGAGGTCAAGACATCAAGTGAACGGATCACTCCTTTCTTTACACATACACTAAATGATGATGACACACCTTTAACTAAGATATCATAATGTTCCACATCATAGTTGTCCATCAAAAGGAACAGAAATTCGAGAAGAGTGTGTGTTATATCAATGTATCCGGGTACAGAGTATACCATTAACAGCATTGCAGGTTCAATATTCATAATATTGTCTACTCTTTCTTCAAAGAATAGCCAATCATAAAGTAGAGCCAGTTTCGCATTAGCCTCAACATAATTCTTCGTACAAGATCTCAATAGCCAACCTATAACAGCCCATCTTGGAATGACATCTGACTGAATAATTTCATTTGGCGGGTGGTGTGCACAACATATAAAACGAACAATGTCGACTATGAGAGTCTCTCTGTTTGGCTCACATAGAAACTTCTTGGCAAACCATGCCTGGTGACGCTTATGACTCCCCAACTTCACATGCGTGAGTAAAAATCTCAACTGTGCCTCCATTTCTGGAGTAATCCGAAGTAACATATACCGACTTGGAGTCCTTGTGATATAGAGCTGTGCAATACCAGAAAATCCCAGACTCTTAAACTCACCCTGGTTCAGTACTAAATCCTTCCATATAGCTCTAAATTTGGGTAAATGGACCAAATCTTGTAGGAGTCGAACAAGATCCCTGCCAATCTTCAAACACAAAGGAAACTGCTCCTTTAAAACTTTAATACAAAAGTCAATCTCCAATTGCTTTAACGCCTCTAATTTTGGATTACTTAACTGCCTACAGTGATCAGCTAATAACCGAAGATATGTATACAACCCACTCGTCAAGATCATCGATTCTACTTCTAAAAGACAATCCCATTTGGTCAAAAGTATGTTCACCATCTCAAAACACAGCCACAAATTTCCTTCACTAAAATCCCCACCAACAATTTGCCTCAGCAAACAAACCAACAAACCATCAACGCCTACTGCTAGAACATCAATCAACTCCTTAGTAACCCAAATCAGTTGGCACTTGATTGGTTCAAGAAGTTTCACATACAATTCATTCACAACATTGGTGAGGAAACTAACAAACAAGCCATACCCATCAGTGACAATGGCATGCAAGTGCTTAATATGTGTTTTTCCCAAATGGCATTCATATAAAACTCCATAAAGTATCGCTTTGTTGAGCAGCGAGTATTCTTGTGGCTTTGGAATCGTTATTGAAAATGGGGGTCTTAGTTTTGGTTCAAGAAGCTCAAAGGCTTGCCTCAGAGAGAGCTCTGTTGGGTCTTCGGCTTCGTGGGGAGCGATTTGCATTAGTTTTGAAGCCATGTATGGTTCACAGGGTACAGCTATAATGAATTTGTGTGTGTGATTGAGGCAGGTATAAATGGTATAGAAGCCTTTCTGCGTATTTTCAAGAACCCACCTGCATGCCTAGAAAGTTCACTTGGGCATTGGCAAGCGGTCTCTTGGGTGGCGCCATTGCTCTTAGTAGCTCTACACCCACCTGCACGAGTAGAAAGTTCACATAAGAGCTATCCAATGAACTCCACCACACTCCAATTAGTCAGGCAATAAACCAGGGTGCCATATCCGGTGCAGATACTACGAGTTAAATTAAATTTGTACCACTCTTTGTATTATCTTTTATCTTTTTTATTAAAAAAACAAACTTGCAACAGAAAGCAGACTACCAAAAATACTCAAGACAATAAAACATTTCAATCTGACAGTATAACATAAAAAGAATGGTCTGAAGCCCATAAAGTAGCCCAAGATCAGACCTCTCCCACAAATTATACACCTCCTCCCCTCTAACATCGTAAAAAATCCTTCTATTTCTTTCCCATCTCAACTAACCATCTTCTTTGCCATCTCTGTAAAAGAGGTGCACAACATGATGAGTTGAGGTGGTACAATTAGTTTTTATTCATTTATTTATAAATTAAATTAAATTATGCGATTATAGATGCAATTTATGATTATGACAAAAGAGGCACTTAAAAAATATAGCTAAAATATAATCTCTAAGAACAAATTTATTCAATCCTAAATTTACCATAACCCTATAACAGTCTAGTGTCTGTGTACAGCCTCATTGATGTTTTTCATTATCAAATATTTAGAATCCTATATTAATAGAAGTAAATGAAAATATACATTATAGGTGAAAAGGTTTTTCTAACATGTAGCATGAACAATACAAACATTGGTGAATAACTAAACTGTTTTCATAACCCTGGGTACAATTAAGGACAAGAGAACTTCGTGGATAGTAGATTTTCTAATTAATTATGTGGTGCTTTATCAATATTTATGGAGTTTTTAACACCTCATCACATCAACTATAGAGCTATAC
The DNA here is from genome assembly GCF_029339155.1 of Prunus mume. Lineage (NCBI taxonomy): Eukaryota > Viridiplantae > Streptophyta > Magnoliopsida > Rosales > Rosaceae > Prunus > Prunus mume. The sequence continues at coordinate 1,008,573 of NC_142699.1, read as the reverse complement.
ATAGAACCGAAAACCAGGTCAGCATATGTATATAACATAGTTCCAACACATTAATACAAACTAACAGCAGGCATTTAATTTGGAAATACAAAAGCAAAACAGCCCTAACCAAAATTGATTTAAACTAGCTAGCAAGAACTTTCAATTAAGAAGCCCAAATGATAGTTTCAATTGCAAAACCCATTGCCATTCACAAACCCTAATTTGAATTTCAATTGACAGACACAAATTTCGATAAATTGGCAAGCATAAATTAAATTAGGGTTAATTATACTTTGGTACCATGTGGTTACACCCTTAAGACATGTTAGTCCATATCTTCTCAATTTTTACAATTAATACCTCGGTTATTTAAATTTGTTACAATGTGGTTCCTCTGTTAGAGTTTCCGTCAGATCTCTAAGTATGGGTCCCACATTTTTCACATTTTATTAATTTAAAATTGATTAAAATATTGTTTTTTGGAAAAAAAAATTGCAGAAAAAGAATCCTCCCAAACCAGAGCCGCCCCCACCCCGATTTTCTTCTCCCCATTCACCCATGACCACCACCCGCAGCCACCCTCCAAACCCCAAACCACCCTAACACACCCCACACCCAAACGAACCCAAAACCCCAGCCGCAACCACCCAAACCCCCTGCCCCGACTCCAAACTCCAGTCCCCACCCACCAAAAACCAACGATTTTTTTTTTTTGCAAAACTGGGATTTTTACCAAAACCGCAAAAGTCTCGGACTTCAAGAAAAGAAAACTTTTTGCCTGCTGTTTTCTTTCCATCAGTTCATGATCTACCAAACAGGGGAGAAGACACAAGCCAACCCAAAATTCTCATAATCACATTCACCACAACTACGAGACACCAAATTATAACGCTAATTGTACAGTTATGTATTGAGGAAATAAAATAAATCAAAACACCAAAATTCAAAAACCAACTATTTTTTTTTTTTTCCAATTTGTCGGTTTTTAAATTTGCAGAGAGAGGGGTAGAGAGCGGAGAGGAGAGAGAGATACAGACCGTCAGATCTCGCCGGAAAGCGTCGGGCGAGGGCGGGAACGAGCTCTGGAGGATGGCGTATCCCGTATCGGATACTCGTTTGGATACGATACGCTTCGGATACGGTCCGATACGCATTGGATACGTATCGCAGTCAACGGATACGTCAGTTGACTAACGGATACGAGTATCCGACATTCCAGACACGAGTATCTGACTTTTCGGATACGAACCTCCGGGCGAAGTTTGCCGTTGAGGAGCCCCTGGGTGCTGCGTGTGAAGAGGGAGGGAGGGGGAAGAAGAAGAAGAAGATGTCAGACTGGAGGAAGAGATGTCAGAGAGGGGGAGAGAGAGAGGAGAGAGGGAGAGAAGAAGAAGATGTCAGACTGATCTCAAGTGACGACGTCGTTTGCTAAAACAGGATTTGTAATATATATATGTATATATATATTTTTTCGTAGATCTGTTTATGGGTTTGGGTCTTAAACAAATGGGCTTTGGGTAATGATATATTTGGGTGAAAAAAGCTATAGATGCCTAAAAATATAAAGAATCAGAAAAGAAAGCCCAAAATGCTACACTATATTTATAATTTATAATTTATAATCTATTTAAAATATCTTTTCTATTGAGGGATCCCTCAAATAATTTTATTTGAGGGACGCCATTTATGGTACACTACAATTTTTTTTTTAATGATCCAAACCATTTATTTTTTAGGTATTCATTCATAGATCATCCTTACAAAAAATTAGACAAATCGGAAACCGTTTCGACATCCAATTGTATCCTACAAAATCAATGAACACGGTGCTTCAAGAAAGTACTAAAATTTCAATAAATCAATTGAATTGTCAAATGATATCGGATTCAAGTGATTTTTTGTAAAGATGATCTTTGAATAAGTATCTACAAAATAGACGGTTTGGATTAGTGAAATACAATTCGGAGTGGAGCCTACAAGGGGTGTCCTCAAATAAGCTTATTTGAGGATCCTCAATGGAAGTTCTCTGTTTTAGGTTATATATATTTATTAATATATATTTATAATAGCCGTATCCATGACGTATCGTATCCTAATTTTTGAAAATTTGCCGTATCCCCGTGTCGTGTCGTATCACCGTATCCGTATCCGTGTCCGTGTCCGTGTCCGTGTCCGTGTCCGTGTCCGTGCTTCTTAGATGGAGAGAGAGTGGTCGGCAAGCTATGGTTGGTAGGTGGGGACCGGAGTTCGGGGTCGGGGCAGGGGGGGAAGGGGAGGGAATCTGAGTGGTTGCGGGCTGGGGTTCTGGGTTCGTTTGGGGTTGGGGGTTGGAGGATGGCTACGGGTGGTGGTCATGGGGAATGAGGGGAGAAGAAAATCGCAGGTGGTTGGGGGGGATTTTTACTTCTCATTTTCTGAACATTTTCCTAAATTTTTTTTTAATCAATTTAAAATTAACAAAAAATGTAAAACCCTAATTCATACTGCGACGTAGGCAACTAACGGACATATTTGACAAAAACCCTAATCACTGGAATCACATATGTCTGGTATAACCATAGGATACTAAACTGTAATTAACCCGTTAAATCATCCTTAGAAACAGCAGAAATATCCCAAGAACCTACCAACATAACATAATCCAACAACAGCAAGCACAAATTAAATCCAAGCCCCAATTCAATTTCATACAAAACCCTAATTCAGTTTTATGTACAGGCTACCAATAAAATTAGGCTATAAAGCCTTTGAAATTAGCTCAGAAAACTCCAACAGCCCCATTGAAACCGAAAGCCAAAATTATTTCATCAAAAACCCTAATTTATTTAAATTAGCGAGCACATATTAGTTGGAGATTGAAAAGCTGCCCATCGAGATGAGAAAGAGAGAGTTAGAGAAGAGGCTGATATGAGAGATAAGCCGCTAGATGAGAGAGAGAGAGAGCGGAGGCTAGCCTGAGATTGAGATGAGAGAGACGTGGCGGAGGCCGGCCTGAGATTGAGCAGCTGCTGCTGCTGCGCGTCGTCGAGTGAAGAAGAACAGTGGCGGAGGATTGACGCATAAGTCACTTAATCGGGTGCGGCCGATTTTATGCAAAATAACCGGTTGAAGCACCAATCCTAAGAGCGCCACGTGTAATAAAATTTTAAAAAATGTGTATATATAATCATGCCGATTCGGGTTTCCTCTTTTTTTCTTTGGGGCTAATCATTTAAAGATGAAAGATTTCCTGGAAATTCGTCCATCAGTTGGTCTGTTTTGTGAAGTGATTTCCCTCAAATTCGTTTGGCCCAAGAACTACTGCACTACGCCTAGCCTTCGGGGTAAGGAAAGGGGGTATTTTAGACAGTAGCCTACTGTTTAAGGCGAGTTCAGCAAAGGATAAAAAACAGCTAGCACATGGCTTCCTAGCGGTGTTGCAGCGTTTTTCCCAAGCCATTACCTATGGACAGCTCCGTATTTCGACAATTGCCTTGCATTCGGGGGAATTTCTCGCTACTGACAATGGAACAATGACAAGCTCACCCGATAAATGCCATAAGCACATCTCATGGATTTCTATTTTTGAAACCCAAAGGCATTGCATATGCATGGGTCAAGTTTCAGATTGGCAAACACATGGAATTGCATACAAGTTATACTGGATTTTTGCCTCAGTTTAGGTGCATATTGGTGTGACCATTTTTTCACAAACATGATCCAATTGGAATTTGGTACAACAAACACAAGCAACATATACAAGTTTTGGCATGCAGCATACCAAATAATTCACAAAACGTAGGTGGGGGATAAAGGGACCAAGGTCCCAAAAAGGAGTTGTCCAAAAGATGCAACTCTCCACACAAAACTCTCGTCTAGAGACTTGGGGGATTTCTGTTTGTGAGGTAAAGTACCTCTTGGTCGAGCTGAGCTAAAGTACAAATGACTAAGCTGAGCTCTAGTCCAGGTGGTCGAGTTGATTTCGATATCAATGGACGAGCTGGGCTTGAGCCTGATCGCTATGCATTTTCTCCACCTTAGCTCAGGTAGGCTTGTAAGCCCATTGGTCCATGAGCTTCGATCTGATGTGGGTAAGGCTGGCATTAGCCTAATTTACGTGGTGTTCACCAAGAGGACTTCTAATCCTAGAGAAGATAAGATGTTTCAAGCTCACCAAGACACCTACATAAATGGAGTCCTATAGTTCGAGGATGACTAGGTTGTTCTGGAGTCCTAGTTTGAAGAGGGTTAGGTTGTTCTAGAGTTCTATTATGAGAAGGACTAGGTCGTCTATGATGATATAAAAGTTGATCAAGAGACCCTTCCTCAAAGGTGTGTCATTATAAGTACCAAAATCTATTGTGTGATGTGCTCTCAAACACTCGATTGGCTTAAGCATCGGAGGGTCCTTGGCCGGCAACACACCGGTGTCACCCACCATTAGCTCTTTTGTTTTGCAAGTTCTCAAGGACGACTTGGTTGATTATGCTAGTCTAGTCTGTAAGAATTGCCCAACCTCGATCTCTAAGAGATCATCCTCTCTTGAACCAAATTTAGGCACATTAACAAAAGACAATCCTCTCTCTTCAGACACTCAGAAGTCGATGGGTCCGTGAGGATGAGTAAGTAAAGATGAAGAGAAGGAGCATGTAAATGTAATGTTATTGGGCACTGAAAGACATTGACTAGCTAATAGTATTAGCCACTGAAGAACAGTTTGAGGGACTAAAAGCACGTGACTCTCATACTATATCATCATAGAGGGATTTTGGCACTGTTTCTTATTATCCATGTCTAATGACAACTTATATACTTTAATTTTGGCAAAATATGGCGGTATTAATGTACTTCCTTGACTCCGTTAATGCGTAATTTTACCTGACAATTCAGCTCTTCTGTTACACTGCCCAGCCACATTCCACATTCCAATTTCCCTCTATGCAGAACTTGCACAATTTGCAATTGTCGAATTAAATCCCCAATTACTTATATACAAAACTCCCAATGTTCACTCTTTTATAAATAAAAGTGAAGTATACTCTGTTTCTTGGGGAAAATTAAAAAAAAATCCGAAACCACATACAGCCCCACAATGACTCGTTATCTATCGGTCTGTCAAGAGAAAAAGGAAAATTATTAAATTAATTGGAGGAAAGTATGTGCTAGTTTTCTCTTTTACCGACGGACCATTCTCTCATGGCCTCCGTGTCTTCTTCATTCTCAAACTCAAACCATTTGAAAGTGTGGGAGGTGCAATTTGGAGTGCCGACATAACATCATCCAGCCTAGAGTTTTTATATTTAAATTTTTTTATATATAGACATTTTGTTTTCGATCACAAATATAACTCGAGGAAAAGTTTTTTTGCTCAACCCTTGGAAATAATTTTATTGGTGGGTAAATTCTACACTTTTTTTTTCTTTGGAAGTAGCCTTTTTCTTGCACTTTTGCCAAGATGAATAAATTATACTGAACATATTTATTCATTGTAGGCCAGCCAAGCAATCTCAATCACGAGCTTTTATTATTATAGTAAATTTGGCTTTTTTTCTTAAGATTAATTTTTTCTTACGTGCAGTCCATCATCTTATTTTTTTATAAATAAAAAATTTTAATTTTTATAAATAAAATCCAATAACTAGAATTCAATTAAATAAGTTACATAATTAGGCATAATATCTCAAACTTAATATATTTTGCATCCAAAAATACCCCTACTTAGGGCCAGTTTGGCATTGCTGTGAAAATAATCACTGTCAAATTTGTTGTATGAGAAATCAGCTGTGAAATAAATCAGTTTGGCGTTTGGTAAACTTTTTGTTAAAAGTGATGTTGAAACAATAAGCAGTTTATAAGTGTTTGGTAAATTTTTGTGTGAAAGTGTTTAGACTATGTATAATGACTAGAAAGGACATGCGGTTATTATTTTTAATTGCAATACCTAAAACCTGAAAATTATGACCAATTGGAAAACTCAACGATTGTAATTCACAAATGAATATAATAACAACCCAAAATCTTCCTATCACGATTCCAGTATTCAGTGCCCTCTTGCCTCTTCATTAATAATTTTTTTCACACCATTTAACTCCATGGGCGACAACCAATTGCCAATTCCCATAGAGTATATATGTTGCTACTCATACAGTCATACTTGCATACATGCATTCCTTTCCTTATTGTTTAAGTAAATTTAGAAATTAAGACCATTCTCCTCCTCTTTCTTCCAGATGCGTTATGTGGGCTCATCCTACATTGTTTTGTTTTGTTTTGTTTGTTGTCAATTAATATAGCATTTCATTGAAACCCAGCAGTAACAAGTAATTGAGAAAACTCTAGGTTATAGGGCCAATGATTTTGAAAACGAAAAACAAGATTGAAGGAACCCAGTTTAGAATGAGTATTAAAAATAATAAGGTTGTGATCAGAGAATTTATAAAAAACAATTTGGATAAAGTTGCAAATGAGGACTAGAACAAGAGAAACCCAGAAAGAGAGAACACAGAGGATACAACCCAGAACCTACAAATTCATTGCAACCCATCAAACACGAGAAAACAATATAGCAGGTAAATGAGAAACAATTTAAAACATTATCACTCTGTTGCACTGAAAACCCAGCATCTAAAGACCCAAAATGATGAAATTGATACTGGATCCAATCCGTTGATTTGAAGGACCACTAAGATTTGTTCTTTGTTGAGAACTAGCGGCACGACTACCAGGATTGGACCATCAGAAAGGACCTTGAAACTGCCCCAAATCCAGAATGAAAAAAGATAATAAACAAACTTTAGATCTGGGGTTGTAGGAATCTTGGAGACAAATTAAAGAAGAAAGGTGTGAAGAGAAGAAGAAGAACTGAACTCACCATGTAACGCGAGAGGAGAGAAAGGAGCGATTCAAGAATATAGGATCAAATGAAGAGGATAGTGGATGTAATTTGCAAAAGCCAATGAGGATAATTTGGGCATTTTAAAAAAGTTCATTAAAGAGCACCGGTTCCCCATCCGCTTTCCGCATAAGCAGAAATAAAATCACCCCCTGACCAGCTTCCTCAAATTGCTGTGGCTGACAGCAATTATTCATATAATCAGATTATTTTTTCATTTACCAAACAGCTGGGTGGAAGAAAACTTTATAAGAAAGTGATTTTTGCTCCAAATAAGCAATGCCAAACATGCACTTAATGTGTTGTTTTATAGCTTTATTTATTTAATGCTGATTTTAATGTTTCATTTCAATATTTTGTGATATTCCATGTAAATTTGTATGTAATTGAATAGGGTGTAATTTAGTTACTTTTATTTATTTATAAAAAGGCATCAAAAGGAATAAAAGTACAAAGGACACATAGTGCTATAAAGGGAATTATCCAAATAACAATGTGGCAGACATGGATAAATAAATTTTTTTTTTTTTGATACCTTGTGGCAAAGGCCTATAGCAGCTGTAATTAATAGCTAACTGTTAATACATATAAATGTGTAATTAACATTTATATATTTTTTTAAATGTAGTTTTGGAATTGTCATTTGTAATAAACGAGTGCACAATGATTTCTGGTAGTCTTTAAGACTAGGAGCGCCTGTATAATCAGTGTATGTAATTGTTTTTATGTGTGAAGAGGCGTTCGTGAACTCAATAACCAACCCTTTGAAACACATGCAGTGATTTGGTTGTGTTCATCTAATGTCTTCCTCCTCTCCTGGATTTTGATTCTTACTAATTCAAGATATATAATATTCTCATCCGTCATGAGCTGTTATCTTCTTTCCTAAGAAAAACATATAAACAAGCCTTTGATCGTATTGATTGGGATCTATTTATCCCATTCAAATTTAGTAGACTTGTATTTTTGAAGCATCTCCTTTTTTTTGGAAGAAACCTCGGTGGTACGAGGGATAACTTTATTGATTAACAACTGAAAAAAAAAAAAGGGGGGGACTTAAAGCCTGACCCTGATTACAAGCATCGATATCCAAGAAAAGTACATCCTATCTAAAGCATCTCTTAAACTTTTGGAAACGATAACATCTAAAAGAACAAACCAAGGTCAATCTACCTGCAGAAATAGTTAAAAATGTTCAACAATTACCCCATAAAGCTTCTTCACAATGCTATTTAGGAACCGATTAAAAACAATGCTCCATGGCAAGTTCAACAACAACGAGCCAAGAACACTCCAAAAACCGAACAGAAATCCTAGTCCCAAGCTCAGATAGAACCAACCGTCTTCAAGCAAATAACTTCCTCCGTGTTTCTGATCTGCTACCGGTGGTACTGTCCCGTTGGTATTACTGCAGTTCACTTCAAGTGGAGGGCCACAAAGTTTATTACCAATAAAACTGAATTGATCAAAACTCTGAAGTTGAGTGCTTTTCGGAATCTCGCCTATCAAATTGTTGTAGGACAAGTTCAAGACACTGAGAAATGTCAAACTTGACATACTTGGAGCAATTTGACCACAAAGTTGATTCCTGGACAAATCAAGAGATTCTAAACTTCTCATATCACCAATCTTGGGAGGGATTCTTCCACTCAAAAGATTATAAGACAAATTCACCGACTGCAAGCAGATGAGGCTGGTAAGTTCTTCAGGGATTTCTCCAGAGATAATGTTGTCTGAAAGGTCCAAACTAATTGCCAAGCTAAGAAGACTGCTTCCATATTTCACTTCTCTGCCTTTTGTCACCACGTTTGCATTCTCTCTAAGCGAGTCTATAGGGAGGGTATTTTCTGAAGAGATGGTCATTGCTGTAAAATTGTGCAAACACCTTGGCATTCTTCCTGAGAGATTGTTATGTGCGAGGTCCAATATTTGGAGATATGTGAGATCGCAAAGCTTGTACGGAATGTGGCCATGAAACTGATTTGAACGAAGGCTGAGAACCCTCAAATTTGAAAGGCTTGTTCCAATCCACATTGGTATCTTTCCTAGAAACTTATTGTAACTAAGGTCAAGAATAGTCAAATGTGTACATTTCTTTAGATAAGGAGGCAACTCCCCATGCAAGTGATTATTGCGCAAGTCCAAGAATTCGAGGGAGAGTAAGTAGCCCAAAGACCTTGGAATATTCCCAATTAAATTGTTGCTATCTAAATTTACAGCTGACAACTTTTTCCAGTTTCTGAGACACTCAGGAATTTTTCCAGATAGAAGATTGTTGCCCAGATGAAGAAATGAAAGTGCCTTTGGTTCACTATTATTATTACAGAAAAAGTGAAAGAGCGTTCCAGAAAACGATGAGTTGGAAAGATCTAGTAACCCCACTGTTGATGAAACAAGAGGTAATGAACCATTGAACTGGTTAGAACCTAAGAGAATAACCAGAGACGGCGAACTGGGAAATACATGTGGAACCTCACCATACAATTTATTTTCAGAGAGATCAATACACCATAATTGGGAAGAAAAGTTCCAAAACCAAGTCGGAATGGTACCTGAAATTCTTGTGTTGGGCATGATAAGAATCTCCAACTGCGTTTGACTCTGAAGCCACATGGGCAATTCCGATGGCTCCAGATGCCAATAATTTAAATCCAAAATAGAAAGTTGAAATGGAGGAAGCCAGTGTGGAGTAGTTTCAAGAGTCAATGAGTTTCCACTTGCTTCAAATTGCACCAATTTTTTAAGATTGGTGAAATGTAGTTGAGAGACAACACCTGTTAAATTATTATCATCAATTCTCAAAACTTCTAGGCATGACAGATTGCCAAAGGACGGTGGAAGGGGACCTGATATTGAGTTACTAGCAAGATCAAGGACGCGCAACTTTTCAAAATGATCAAGCTTATCTGTTAAATGGCCAGAAAGATCGTTCGATGATAGACTCAATGACTCTATTTGACCTGAAGTACGCCTAGAAAAACTTTCAAAAATTTCTGACACGCTTCCATTGAGATTGTTCGACGAAATATCAAGATTGACAATGGATGTGAGGTTTCCAAGGGAAGACGAGATCTCACCATGAAAAAATTGGAGGAAAGACTTAGGGACTGAAGATGGCTAAGCCTGTACAACCATTTAGGTATAGAACTGATAGAGTTGAGATGGAGATAAAGGAATTTAAGATTAGTCATGTTGGCAATACCACCAGGTATGTGATAAAGTCCACAACGAGACATATCCAAGTTCTCTACCAAAGACGGGAGTGTGTTTGTCACCCGCAACCAATCAGATGCTTTGCTAAGATTTGCACCACTCATGTCCAAGTGTTGCAATTGAGAAAGACCAGAAATCCATTGAAGGCTCTCAACCTCCCGTTCCGAATAATCGCCCAGATCAAGAACCTGTAGACTCGTTAGATTTCCCAATTGATGAGGAATTAATCCGACGAACGAGGAGTATGAGAGGTTAAGATATCTTAAACTTTTGAGAGAACCTAAGAAGCTAGGAATCTGCATTCCTTCAAAATCATTGTTGCTTAGATCCAAGTAGGTAAGATGCGTTAAATTGAGTAGAGATGGATTTATCTTACCACTGAAAGACGGGGTGAAAGGCATATATCCAGCAAGGTGAAGCTCGAGGACATGACCTGTTAAATTGTCGCAGACAACTCCCGCCCAATTGCAACAATCTCCTTCACCAGCCCAAGATGAAAGCTGATTTGAAGGATCATCTCGAAGATCGTGCTTAAACTTCAAAAGTGCTTGTCTCTCATTTTGTTTGCAAGGCGCACTCAGATTTGCATTGCATAATAATAAGCAAATGGTAAATAAGGTTGCAATGCTTAGAAACCTGACAACAGTGCTACCCATATTCATGAGCTAAATACTTACTCTGTGAGCAATAATGAGTCATCTACAGTGCTATTTATACATCTTTGGGGGAGAGGACGTGTCCAAATGGGATCTTCTCTTCTCACATAGAATAGAATATCATTTACTTTTCCTCTAATGCTAGATTTTTAGACTTTCTCTATTCTTTGCATGACATGTGTCACTTCTCTTCCATTTAAATCAATGTTTTTAATTATAGAAAAAAATATTAATTGTGTTTCCATATTTGTCCTTGATAAACCAGTCCAATTCTCCTGTTTCTTTTATCATCGTGGAAAACACAAAAAAACTCATTCTTAAAGATAAAACAAAACTCAGACCCCAAAAAATAAAAAAAATAAAAAATTGGATAAGTGTGGAAATATGAAATTTAAATAAAAAAAATTAAAGTTGTAAACGCATAAACAAAAAGAAGTAACCGAACGCAGAAAGTGAACAGCCACCAAAGCTCCACACCCAACCTCATCTTCCACCCCACCCCGGCGGCAGCAAACCCTCTCCTCCTTGCCGCCAGCAAAGCCTCATTTCTCTCTCTCTCTCTCTCTCTCTCTCTCTGTGTTCCACACCAGATCTGGATCTCTCTCATATAACCCTATGACCCAAAATATGTAATTGGAGGTAGAAAGCACGTATCAGATTTCCTTCGATTTGGTACAGTTTGGCGTTATTGGCAAACACATGTTAAGAGCAAAAGATGTCGTCTTGCTTCTGAACATCCATGGGTTATGCTATGTTCTCATCCCTTCTTGGGACGGATCCAGGAATTTTCCCTCTGGGGTCAACTTTTAAAAGGTTAAAAAAAATGTATACAAAATATACCCATAAATGTTTTTATTATTAAGAAATCCTTTATTCAAACTAAAGGTAACTAACCAAAATTAAACCTCCTTGGAGAAAAATAAAATAAAAAACCTCAACAACTAATCAAGAAAAACATAAATATTCATCCCATAAAAATAAAACGATAAATTATCATTCATATATAATTCATCGAGAAAGCCCTAATTTTCACGATTTTTTCCGTGTTATTGCCTGAAGCTTGACGGTGGTGACTTGACCTCTTTGCTATGTTATTGCCTGAAGCTTGATGGGATGTTGCTTGGAAGCTCCAATTTAGTTTTCCACAGTAAGCACATCAAGAGAGAAAAAATATGAAAATTGACAAAACGAAAGGGACGGTCAGCGTTGTCGTTTTCTTCTCACAGTTAATTCATTGATGGTACATCATCCCCCAATAAGGGTTGATTAGGCGCATAGTCAAGATCGTTTACTTTGAGTTGACTGACCTAAACAAGACGTGAATAAGGAGTTCAGTGGAGCAAATGACTTGTAGCTCAAATAATTAAAAGTTCTCATTATTGGACTTGAGATTTTAGGTTAGATTTTTTCCTCTTGAATATTAGGAAAAACAAAAGTAAGGAGTTCAACCGATATTTAGGAATGATCTCATTCTTTATCTATATGAATTTGGTTTTTCTAAGTTGCAGGTTTGATTTTTCTCTATATCTGTCTATTTGATTTCTGGGAAAAAGGCACACTATTACCCTCCATTTTGGATGAAGAAATTGATAATTACATAGAATTCTAAAATGACGGAATTTAGATTTCCATCATTTCAATTTCTGGCAATTGAAGATTTCAGTGTTTGGAATTATGTATGTCGAATTTTGTAAATGGCACTATGAAAATTGTGAAATGACGCCTATTTTGGTGGAAATTAAACTCGAGAATTTGATGCCCTAATTTTCACGATTTTTTCCGTGTTATTGCTTGAAGCTTGACGGTGGTGACTTGACCTCTTTGCCGTGTTATTGCCTGAAGCTTGATGGGATGTTGCTTGGAAGCTCCAATCTAGTTTACCATAGTAAGCACATCAGAGAGAGAAAAAATATGAAAATTGACAAAACGAAAGGGACGGTCAGCGTTGCCTTTTTCTTCCCACAATTAATTCACTGATGGTACATCATCCCCCAATAAGGGTTGATTAGGCGCATAGTCAAGATCGTTTACTTTGAGTTGACTGACCTAAACAAGACGTGAATAAGGAGTTCAGTGGAGCAAATGACTTGTAGCTCAAATAATTAAAAGTTTTCATTATTGGACTTGAGATTTGAAGTTGCTGGCAAAAATGAGTGCATGCTTTTTCCATGCAACTCAGAAAGCTGCTGCCGACGCAAAAGTTACCTATTTCATGTTCTTATATATTTATCTATATTTACCTATATGCTTCTTCTCTCCAAGAAAATTTACTGAAATTTTCCTATATCTAATGATGCCAATATGCAACCGAATTAGCTTCACCCAAAACATATAGTAAGTGGTATGTAACTAGAGTTATAAAAAGCATTTACTCTCTTGTTCGCTTGATATCTCTTGTGTTCGATTCTCCCGTTCGCTTGATGTCTTGTGTTTGATTCTCTCATTTGCTCTATATCGTGTTTGATTCTATTTCCTGTAATAGTGTTTGTATCAGGAAAAATATATTATACTAATATAGCTCTATTTATGAAAACAGTGAGAAAATACATTTTCAAATTACATAAATTCATCTTATCTTAACGTTGAAGCTCCAAAAGACACAACCTTCATGCATTTGCTGGTCATTGCAACAAATGTTCTTGTCATTTTGGCTACAACCCTTGCAAATGGAATCAAATGAGGTTGGAATTTCTTGTCAATTGTCACCATCCATAAAAAATAAAAAAGAGAAAAACAAACATTCTAGCAATTTTTTTATAAGCATACACGCACGTGTATTGTGATGTATACTCATGTGCTTTTCATGGCCCATAAAAAAATAGACCAATGAGAAAGACACCTTGAAATAGACCAATAGACAATTACAAGTACTAATATTATATAGTTATAACGTATCAGTTAAAAAGGAAACAACAAAATCTCTCTCTATGACCAATATAAAAGCACAAGAAAATAATGCCGGGCATTGCAAGGCATGTCATTAATTTATACCAATTTTTCAGACAACTGTTATTCACACTCTAAGAAAAACTCGGCATGCATGCTCTTCTGCAAGTGCAATTTCTATATCTTGTCTTTTTATTGAAATTGTCTTACATTTTTTTTTTCGAAAATTTTACATTAATGTAATTACCGCAAATTCAGTCTAGTCTAGCATATCATGAATATCCCAGAAGATTGTAATTTTAAGACGGTCATTGCTTTATTTTAGTCGGGTTTAGGTTTAAAGTACTTGGTTTATTAAGTTTAATGACTGAGGCCTCAAGTTTTTATCTTTTTTCCTTTTTGCCACAGTTAGGAAGAAAGAGGGTATATCAAACCGCATATCGCTAGCCTACATGCCAACATCTCTACCATTGAGCTAAGACCCCATTGGCAAAGTCTCAAGTTCTTATCACAAGGCATAAAAAGAGAAGTATGCTTTTGCCTGGCCGCTGGAGAGAAACAACCAAAACAATGGCCATGGAAAAAAATTTCAACAGAGGCGACAACAATGGAAATCCAAATGGTGGTTGAATGTCGGCAAAAGCCATAGCCTGGCTATATTGATAAGATTGAGTTCCTAAGGCCATCCCTAATGATTGGGGCTCTAAAAAGGGTTTATAGAGCCCCATTTAGAGCTGATGGAATCTTTGAAAAAGGAATCTCTCAATAGGAGGCTCTATATTTTTTTATGATGTAATTTGATTTACATGTTTTTATTTTTATTTTTTTGTTAACTATTTTACTTTAATGTTTGTTCATGTTATGTTAGTTTTTTATTTTGTGAACATTTCAACCAAAAAAAATCAAAATTTGGACAAGATTTGGAAATCAACATTTTATTTCATAGATACCAAGCTCATCCCAAAGTTGAAATAGAGTTGTTGACACAGCTTTGTAAATTTGGTAATACATGCAAATGAACGTGGGCCAACTTGCAAATGGAAAAACCAAATTAAAGGCAAGTATGCCACGTGGGCCAACATGCAAATGGACAACCAAATTTAAGGCAAGTATGTCTTGTATAGTCTCAGGCAAGTGAGAAATAGCACAAAAGTGGGCTGCAGCTTTTTCAATTGGTGGGTCCCACTCGATTTCCAGGGCTTCAACCAAGCTCATACATTTAGCTGCTACTCCGGTTGGGTTTTAAGTTTTAGAACCCCAAATTTGCACCATTGAGGATGCCTTTTTAAACGAGAGTTTGTATATATTGGAGCCTTGTGGTGGTTGAGCCCCAAATAGAGCCCCCATTGAGGATGGCCTAAGAGCATCTCCAGCGCTCACCCAAAACCAGGGGAAAGGGCCCCCAGGTGAGCCGAGCGCCTCAGAGAGAATCGAGCCCGGCGCTGGTCCCACCAGGCGGCGAGGCAAGTTCTGCTGAGCTTCACTCGAGTTTCGTGACGCACGGAAAATCAATTTTTACCGTTGGCGCGTGAATTTCACTCGCCAACAAGAAAAATAATTTATTTTCACTCGACGCCAAGATGATGTCACTTATGACAGTCCCTAACGGAATATGCCATGTGGCGCTTCTAGACGCTCCGATGCAATTTTTCTAGAAATCGTGACTTTGCTTTTTGGCTTAAAAATTACAACAACAAAAAACAAAAAAAAAAAAATTCCATTCCCTATAAATACCTAACAATTTTATTTACTTTCCACACCAAATTTTCTACTACAAAATTTCATTTGTTCAAAAATACAAATGTCATCTTCCATCGAAGCCGGAGGGTCGTGGACAAATGTTCGAAGATGTCAAAATCTTGGCAAAGAGGTAAAAAATAAAAAAATTCCGTTTTATTCAATTTAATGTCTATATATATATATATATATATATATATATATTTCTTGCATTTCCAATTTCTTTTTTTTTTAATAGATAGTCAAGGCAAAACAAAAAAGAAGAAAACCATTACACATGGCACCTCAAGTGAATAATGCCCGCAATCAGTGCGTTCAGATCGAAATAATGGCACTATTACGTCATCCGAAGGAAAATACTCCCCCACGTTGTGATCCGGTGGAACCACCTCCTCCAATGATGGAATTGTCCTTGTATTCCATTGTGTCGGATTATGAGAACCAAGAATATTTCAATTGTATGATGAGTAAGTAGGTATTTCAATTGTATGATGAGTGAGATGTGAATTTTATAATAAATATGGACACGTGGCAACCGAAAATTTTATGGGAGTTTCACTAAAACACCCAAAATGGGGGCTGAAATTATAAAAAAACCCAAAACCCAAAATACTTTATAAACACACCCAAAACCCATCATTACACACACTCAAAACACATTTATAAACACACCCAAAAAATATACAATTGTTGATTTGGGGGTTGATTTTGGATGTGTTTCTATGTTTAAATAGTGTTTGAGTTTTTTTTATAAATACATGTCTAGGATTGGGTTTATTTATAAATTTGTAAAATTTTATTTGAAAATTTTATCCGAAAAATGTTATCTTAAATTTTAAATGAAAATTTTATAATAAATAGTGACACGTGACAACCGAAAATATAATATAAAAAGCTTATCAAAATTAATGGTTTAAAGTATAAAAAAAAAAAAAAAAAAAAGAAATGAAGTACAATGAATAGTAATTGCCTTAGACTTGCCCTCATGGGTGGAACCACAAATGCAAAGGCTGACACTATTCACGTGAATAGTGGCAGCTCTTACTTGCCCTTGCCTTAGACTTAGCCCTTGTGGGTGAAAGTGCTCTAAGAGGGTTCAGGAGCCCTGGTTTCACACTATTTTAAGTAGAAGAGTTCAAATATGGCTCAAAACTAAACACCACAAGATGCTAGAGGAAAGACCATGAGATTTTAGAGGTACGTAACATATTAATGATAAAATAGGATGCTTAGTTGTATTTGAAGTATTAGTGTGACATCAAACGACATTGTTTTACTTTATAGTTATTAATTTGCTAGTTTCGACATCTCCAAAGCAAATATTGAAGAGAGAAAAATTTCACAGTAAATCAATTTGAGAGTTCAATTTTTTCATCATTTTTTTTTTTTTTGGGAATGTTTACCTTTGGTCTACCTCGTTTTCTCTAGTGATACTAAAAAAAAATTATTAAATTAATATCTAATTGCATTAGTTTATACTTTATAGATATTAATTTAAGTGTATTAAACATGAAAAATATGTATGCAAGTGTACAATATGAGTATTAAAGGTGAAAATGCTAAATTCTTTATACGTGTAATAACTCTGGAAAACTAAAAACAGGATAATAGAGACTCGAGTAATGGCCTAATAATAATGGATAATACTCTAAACTATTGATAAACAAAAATCGGGGAAAAACAATTTAAAAAAGAAAGATAACAGCATCTATGTGAAGAGTATAGCAGCACGACTATACGCTTTATAAAAATAAAAATAAAGGATCCCAGTACAGCCACGCGTCTATACACTTTTTTTGAAAACAAAAATTCCATACGGCTATACTATTTGTTTAAAACAAAAGGACTCGTGTAGCTCCTAGCCACGTGTCAAAACAGTATAGCCGTACGACTATACTACGGTTTTTTGTAGGAGTAGTTGCGATTTGGTAACTGCGAATTTTTGCCCAAACCGCAAACCAACCGACTATTTGCGATATGATGATTTTTGAAACCGCAAAAGCAGACGGTTACCGTAAATTAGCGATTTAAAACCGCAAGTTCTTTTTGTGTCATAAAAACCAATCTTCCACATTTTAGGCCTAATTTTGATGCTTTTTTTGAAGCCTTTTGATTTCAAGCATACTTTAACCCAAAAATATAAATTCACAACCTCAACTTCTCAAGCATATATAAATTCTCAACCTCCTCAACTTCTCAAGCATTTACAACCTAAAAAAAATTAAAGTTGCAATTCCAAGCATTACAATTAAAGTTAAACTTCTCAAGCATTCACAACCTCAACTTCTCAAGCATTCCAAATCCAAATCCTTTAAACTTACAAACCAAAAGGAAAATGCAATGCAAAATGAATTAAAGTTACAACCCAAAGGAAAAATTCAATTCAAAGTTAATTAAAGTTACAAACTAAAAGGAAAATGCAATGCATCAATGTTACAAATTAAAGTTACAAACTCAAGTATTGGTGGTGGTAAGTGGATTTGAAGGACCCCGTTGTTTTGTTTGAGCACCAATGCTATATAAAAAATGCAATTTTTATTTATTTATAAATATAGTCGCGGTTTGCAGTAATCGCAAGTTTTGAAATCAAATACCGCAAATGCGGTTCGGTTCTTCATACCACAAATGCGGTTTGGTTTCCCGCGATTGCAGTTCCATTGCAGTATATTGTCAGTTAGTTTTTGCAGTTTTTCGGTCTAAAATGCCACCCCTAGTTTTTTGTATAAACAGTATAGCCGCGCGGCTATACTATTTATAAAATAAAAATAAATAAAAGAGGCCCCAGACCTGGCCGCTGTTATACCTTTTTGTTTGTATATGAAGAATCGTGGGTATAGTCCCGAGTATAGCCGCGTGGCTATACATTTTTCCGTAGAAGAGTTCAAATCTCGCTCAAAACTAGGCACCACAAGATGCTAGAGGTAAAGACCATGAGATTCTAGAGGTACATGACATATTAATGATAAAATAGGATGCTTATTTATATTTGAAGTATCAGTGTGACCTAAAACGACATTGTTTTAGACTATTAGTTAACAATATCTTCACATAAAAAATAAAACAAAGAATCTGAACTCCATAAGTATGCTAGGAAACTTAGAAAAGGCTTTTACTGTCACTTAACATCAACTATTGGAGACTTAATGGAGCCAAAAGGATACATTTCTCCAAGGACACCCAAACTGCTGCTGCCCATTGTATTCATACTCACAGCAGATATTGCCGGGTTAGGGAAAACTTCGAAAGGGTGCTATAGTTGTCACTTAACCTCAACTGTAGGAGTCTCCTTGGAGTCAGAAGGATCAACATATCTCCAAAAGAATGCCAGACTGCTTCCCATTATATTCATAATCACAGCAGACAATGCAGCGGGTAATGCAACCATTGGCGAGGTGAAATGAGAAGTGGCCAAAACCACACCCAAAGAAGAATTTTGCATACCAACCTGCAAATGTCAAACATGTAAACGAAGGATTAGTATTGCATGCCTACCAAAATTTATGAAAGTTTTGACATTTTCAACCTGAGTATAAAACAATGAAGATCTTCTATGGACTTACAATAAAGTTTAAGAAGATAATTTTTATATCTTTATTACCAATTTGACCAAAGCCGAAACAAAACTGGAACACAAGGATTCATAGAAAGCCAGATCATGTCTTAAGGTTTACATTCTATTTGATTAATACCTCAATTGATATTGCTCGTCTTTGTGCTTCTCTAAACCCGCAAACAGCTGCTGATATATACCTGCAAATTAAGACTCTCCTTGATCAAAAAAGACTCCTCAAGTTGCACATTTGCACCGCAAAAACTCCAAAACAAACTAAACAAACAGGCCCAGCACCACAACCTTAAAGAATATTTGTATAAGTGCAAACTCTGCCAACAATGCTTGGATACAAAACTAGATTCTATCTTCATATGTAAAATTAAAATCCACATAGACAAAGAAGATTGAATATATACTTTCTTACTGCAATAGCTTTCATGGATATGAAGTCATAATGACAGCAAACTATAGATTCTCAACTGTTGCTTACAAATTATGTTACTTTTTTTTTCTTTTCAAAGTATAGTTAACTTCACTCTATGATTTATATATCAAACTTGACAGAAGCTAAATCAAACAGCAATAATACATTAATACAAGGCTACAACGTAATTTTTTTTAGAATTTTTGAGCTAAAATTAGAGTGATTCTTTACATATACATACTGAAAAAATGTATACATTACCTTGAGGTTTTTCCACAACACACTTAACAATTAAAGTCACAAACAGTTAAAGGCAACTTACCCAACAAAGAAACCAGCAATATGTACTAACAGCACAGAAAGAATAACCACCCCAACTTCTCCAGATAACATTGTCTGAGCACGAGCCATTAGAGACAGATCAGCCGGCAATGTTACAGCAACCATTGAAGCTTTGAGACGGACAACATTCTCAGAGAATACACTGGCCCACAAAATAAAATCTAGTAGTTTGAGAAAGAGAGCATATTTGGAAAGAACCACACGCAAGACAATCATATTTTACATATAAGTAATTAAAAAGATATTTATATGCATAACAAATGTACCTGCATGCAAGCAGTGATGCAGCTAGAACAGCAAAAAGTGGTGCAAAAGGTATCACAATTTTAACCACTGCAGGAAATGCACTCTGCATATAAGAACCTAACAAAATTGGAGCAACAACGACCTACAGATGACAGAATAGAGACCATAAGCCCCAGCTGATGGATAATATAATATTACTGAAGTTTATTATATTTAACTTAACCTGAATGGTGCTGATTGACAGTTTCGCAGCATCCACAGGGACGTAAGTCCCTGCCAATATCTTTGTTAGTAGAGGAGTCAGGGCTACTGCCCCAAGAGTTGTGCATACCGTCATTACAATAGAGAGAGGAACATCCCCTTGAGCAATTAAGGTCACCTGAAAAGCTATCATAAAAAGCATTGAATGGAGTATCTCACAATTTGAAAATATTAAGGCATTGCGTTCAAACAACACTAGATCCATAACTAATTTCAAGTCTATATTAAAAGGAAATACAAAGTTTCTTTTAGCAAGATTGCATTTCCAGTTTAGAATCACCTTTGTATTAAAAATAAAAACTAGAGAAGTTTGTTCAGAACATAAAGGCATTGTTCAAAGATTACTGTCTTTTTCTACTAATGGTGATTAACCAGTAAGGGAGTGACCACAAAGAAGCACAGAACTTTGAAAAGTTTCATTCAGCAAAACAGGAAGGGGGAAGGCAAGGACTGAAAAATATAATAAATACGAAAACCCTAATGATGCAGAATGCATGTGATTAGTTTTCCTAAATCTATTTGGATGAATTATTATTAGCTTTCTTTATTCCATTTGGATTAGTTATTACTTCAGTTAAGGATTCCTTGTTGTTGAAGGATCTCCTATTAGTTAATTTGCTTTCCTATTTCTTAAAGTTTACTTTTCCTTTTCCTAGAGTGCAAAGGGTTGTGCCTCTGTAAATAGAGCAGTTTGTAATATTTTAAGGCAGACTTGATTAATGATAAATTTCCTCACTGATTCCTTCCCTTTCCCTTCGTCCCTTTGTCCCTTCAATCTCTGATTCTTCTCCTTGATCTCCCTTATCCTAGACGTTCTACATTACCTAAATTAGGAAAGAATTTGGGAAAACATAAAAACCTAACCTAATTGGCCACCTGGCATGCAGTCTGTCATACCACCAAACCTAATTGGCCACCTGGCATGCAGTATGTCATACCACCAAACACATGATTTTAGGTAATAAATTTTTTTTTGCATAAACCAAGCACAGCTGAGACTATGATTTGTGACAAATGGTCGGTAATGGTGAATTAGAACGGAAGTTAATAAGTTAGAAACAGAAAGAGTGAAGGAAGAGATGGCAAAATCGAAAATGGTCAGCCTGATAATTTGACTATACAAAATGGTACTTCTGGGAGTACATCAGAAAAAAATGATGTCACCAGTTTGTCATCGTTAGAAGAAATGGTGAGAATAAAGACCATCATCCATTGTGAGCAAAAAGATGGTACCTTAAGCATTAAAGCATGCCCAAGGTAGAGCAAAACAGGAAACAGGAATTAAGAATTGAATTGTACAGATTTCTGTGTCGTTGAAAATGCTTCTTTTTTTTTTGGGGTCCCTCTACACCTATTTGGGGTAAGAATTCATTCATTATATCCAGAAAATTTAATATACTTCTAATAGTTATGGCATATGTACTCATATCATTTGACAGATTCAAATAATTAAGCCTATGTTGGTATAAGCAGTAGCAAGCTATCTCTAAATGTTACCAACCAACTGATCATTCTTTTGGCTTTAAGAATCCTTAACCTTGCTTCAGTAAATTGTAAGCATTGTTCAGGAACAAATTAAGAGGAAAATAAACAGGTTCATTGCCCTTTAAAAAGAGAAGTTAAAATGCTAGAAAAGTTTATCCTGGTGGATATGCTCCTTAAAGACAGAAAATCATAATGAAAATAAATCTATTAAATGCAACCAAATACTTTTACATTCTGCACAAAAATACGAGGCATCGTCACTAACTACATTGAATTAGAAAATTACTAATAGAGCCATATCATTGTCAATCAGAACATCAAGAACTCTGGAAAATGTGCTTTATATGAGTTAGGAATGGATGTAAGCTGAAGAAGAAACAAAACTAAACAAAACTTACCACATTGGAGGCAGTACCTCCAGGGCAGCAGCCAAGCAATATTAAACCAACTGAGAGAGACGGTGGAAGCCCAAATATTTTAGCAACAAGTGTTGCAAACACGGGCATAATAGTGTACTGAGCAACACATCCAAACAATATCTGAACAAAAGTGACAGATAAGAAACTATTAACAGGAGTACACATTTATATTAGCAGCTCTTTGTGGAGCAAAGATAGAGTTACACTTTCTTCATGAGCAACACAATTTATTTGACAAAAACCAATATTGGCAGAACCATCTTAACTAAAAAGTAATTAGTCACTTGAATACATAACTCACAATAAATACGTTAAAGCATTAATTGCAAACTGGGAAAAGTCAATTTGATAACAAAGTTTCTAAACATAAAATTGAACTGTATCTGATTAAAAAGAGAAAACAAGGTACACATAAAATGCCAAAAGGTAAAGCATTCCCATTATCAAATCAATTTACCAAGAAACCCCAAATTAAAATGCAGTTCTGTTCAAGACAAGACTTACTGAAAGGGGTCTTTGGCGGAACAAGCCAAGCAAGTCCTTATACTCCAAAGTGAGACCCATTGACAACATTATCAACCCAAGAGACAAGGTATATGAAGCTGGGCTTCTCTCAACAAACCATGAAAAAGCAGAGGGTTTGAGGCAAGCAACAACACCCCCAGCAGTCACATAGAAAGGGTACAAGCTTGCTGCAGTGGACAGTATGTTTTCCCATCTGGGTTTGCCTGGAGACACAGCAAAGTGTTCAGAATTTTCTTGAACAGCTCTGATTGTTGGTAAAGTTGTGAGCTTTGGTGGCGGAAAATGTGAAGGCGTTTTGGGTCTAACAGAGATTCTTTGGTGGGTTAAGTTGGGAGGTGAAGTGAAGCAACTGAGTCTGAAAGCGAGGGGCATGGTTAACTTAAGATTATGGTTAATCTATCACTCAGTCTATAGAGTAATTTTGGAAGAAAAGAAAGAACAATGCGGTTCTAGTCTTCTTCTAGATTTTGCATTCGGTGATTTTTGTTGTAGTTCTTCAGAGTAATGATTTGTGGCACTGACAGTCAGCGGGACACGCAAAGAGGCTGCTTCCTGCTTCTGTCTTCCTGGTTATGGCCGTTAGCGGCTTTGTGGGCTCTCCTTTGTTTCTCATGCGTGTGATGTGGGTTCATTTGGGCTTTGTACACTAATTTCGGCTCGTATGATAATTATTTTAATTTTAATTTTTAAGTTTTTTTTAAAAAAATAATGTTACGCTTACCACATTTATATATTAATTTTCATACCACTTTATATGACAGATGAGGTGGACAACCATATCAATTAAATTAATTTAACATTTTATTTTCTTTTATGATTTATTGATACTTTTAAATAGATGTGGTTGTCACTTCATCTACATAATGTGATATAAACGTAGTAAGAGTAGCACTACTCTCTTTTTTTCCTTTTCTTTTTGGCTATAATATAGAGGAAAATGAGAGTGAGAATAAGAGTGATGATGAGAGGAACAAAAATGAAAATAATTTCAAATAGATTTCAGTTTTTAATTTTTGTTTTCACTTTGGTTACTACTCCCTCCATCATTTCCTCTCATCTTCCTTCTCAATCTCATCTCCACTCTCATTATTCTTCCTCTTTTTCCTTTATACTCTAGCACAAAAAAAAAATGAAAACTAAAAAATAAAATTGAAATGATAATCAAACGGACAGTATAATTTTTTGAAAGTCACACATATCATTCGTTCTTTGTCTTTCTTTATCAAATTTTTCTTCTATTTATTATTATTATTTACCATGGAGAAGTACTAGAGATCTTTTTTTCTTTTTTCCTTTCGTATAGGTCCGTCCTTTCCTACAATTAATTTAATTTTGTGCCCTTGAGGGTTGAAGTATAAGCCATTTTTACCAAGTATATATAGGTCATTCTTTTACTTTGGTATATGTCCTTTCATCTATAATTAATTACATTGTGTGCCTTTAAGGCTTAAAAGTATACTTTATTTTGCACACTTATTTTTTACTTTGGTACAAAGTCATTTCATATAATTAGTTATGTTTTCCACCCTTGAATCTGAGAATATTTCATTGTTCAACCCAACACTTGTGGGATATTGGAATGTTTTCCATCCTCAAGTTTTTCGTTATATAATTTCGCTTGCAGGCAGATTGCAAATTTTATGCTGATGCAGACAATAAATTTGCACCAAATGGAAAAAAAATTAAAAATTAAATCATAATGAAAGGCGGCCAACCATTCTTATCCATAAACTAAAAAATATATATTCAGGAAAAAAAAACACACATGATTTTGAAGAAGTTCTGAAAGTCACATTTGATAGATTCTTGCCCAAAATAGGAAAAAAAATCAGTCTTTGGTTTCTTCATTGTGGCAAGCCTGCCTTTCCTCACAGCATTTGTATGAATGTAATCATCATAATGTGACTTGTTCAAATGGCTAATTACATAGTCAATACCGACTTTGTCTGGAATGGTAGATAGCAATTATAATTTACCAAAAGTCAGGCAACTTCTGAGATGCCTTTAAAAGTTGACCCTTTTTTTTCTTTGACCAACAACATGGAGATGACAAAAGGAAGCAGTTGCAATAGTCTTGAAGGAATCAAATCAAACTACACATGTCATTAGTTTATTCATGATCTGCCAAAGCTAAACTTAATTAATAATTCAATTAAGAGAGATGTCAACAAAGAGTAAACAACCCTTCCACGCAAAACAGAGGGGTAGAAGTGATTAAAAAAAAAATTAAGTTAAAACAACAAAACCAATGATAATTTATTTGCCAGATGTAAGAGGGTATCCAATGCCATGTCTTTTGGTGGGGAAGACCACAAACAGCAAGCTGCAAATAAGCCCAATACCAACTGGAACAATGTTCAAAACCTCCTGAGTCTCATGCCCAGGCGTAGGGTAGAAGCAACCCACAACATTCTTGTCCCTCAAAGCCACAGCCCCAAACACAAACACAGACAAAACTGCATGAACCAAATCCATGAACCTTATCTTGTACTTGCTCAAATCAGGCAGACCTGAACCTGAGGCATCCGGGTAGTCAAACAAAAATAACCCCTTGGTCGTTGCCAGGCCGTAGTAGACTTGTCCATCAGAGGCCTTGACGCTGTCGGTGAGGGACGCGACGAAACACGAGAGGGCAAAGAGGAGGAGCAGGATGAGGGTCATGGGGCGCGTAGCGGAGTCACAAGAGCCGTTGCTGGTGAAGATTGGGATGAGGAGTTGGAAGGCGAGGAGGGTGCCTGTTGGGAGGAGGTTGGCTAGGTTTGCTGTGCTTGTTAGGGTTTGGGAGATGGCACGTTGGGAGAGGGTGGGTTGTGGCAGTTGAGGGCTTTTCGGGGTGTCAGGTTCCGATTCGGAGCTGGTGGTGGAGGCTGGTGGGTTGGTAGTAATGGAAACTGCATCTGATATCGATGGTTGCTTTGTAGGTGTTGGTCTTGGTCTAAGAGACATGTTGGACTGTGGCGGAAGATGTGGTGGTGTTGGCGGCCGCGATTGTGGTGGCTTTGAGAATTGTTAGTATTTAGAGGAGACACTTGGCGTATGGGGGTAGATTAATGGTTTTGATGATGGTTAGGGAGAGCTATATTATATATAGCGAGAAAGAACTCTGGTTAGGTGGATGGAAAATGATAAGAACGTTACGTTAGTTGTTGTTGCTTGTCTTGGAAGGTGGTTGTTTCCATGAGTTTCTTGTTAGGTCAAGCTTTTGACATCTTCAATGTTCACGGGCTGTATATTCTCACATGTTCATATGCGTGACGTTATGTATCTGAATGCATATGTGCAATACTAATTAACAATGTCATTTTAGTCATGTTCACCAATTTTGACAATTTATTTATACAATCTTGACAAGTCATTTCCCATCTTTTAATTAAGCTAGCACGGAATCTTCTGCTGTATATTATCTTAATATAAACTTCGTGGTCATTAATTTTTATTTTATTTTTAAGGAAGAGGATACCACTTTATTACAACTCAGAAAAATAAAATTCATATCATGGATTTGAGCTTGTTTCTTGCAGGATCAACTTCCATGTATAATTGTGCTTTCACTAATCTTGAGGAAGTATAATTAAAGGGAAAATTTTCAAAATGTCACATGAACTTTTACACCAATTTTAATTTGTCACTTTAAAGAAAAATTTAAGAAAAACATCACCTCAATTTTTCAAAATCCATGAAATTGCATTTGACACTAACACACCATCCAATTTTTCATCCAAAATTTTGCTTGTGCAAGGGGTCGGCATATTAAACTTTTCAAGACCCAAACCTTACTTCAAGCTCCTTATTCCAGAAAGAGGGTTGAAATTGGGGGATGAGGTTTAGCGATGCAATAGTGAACACGTTTATCCTAGGGTGAAATGAGTAGACAGAAAGACAGTGGTGACTAGGTCTCACCTCGAATACCATTTTAGGTGGATAGAAATGTCCAATCGCTTTGAATTTTGGATATTTTGAAGATGTAGACCTTAGGAACCAGTTTTACGAAGACATTTCAATAAAAGAGGAGTTGAAACTGCCATGCAAGGACAAATCCGTGCATAACACAAAACACAAGGTTTGTGATGAACAGCTTGCACGTAAATTTCGTTTGAGGTAGCTTTACTTCTTCGATTGGTCTAATTTTTTTATATGTTCTATTAGTCCCGATGAACAAGTTTGAAGAAGGAAGGATTTTGTTTTGAATTGAGGAGAGTGGGTTCTGAAGCAGTTAAAAGGACTAACGTGAAGAAAGAGAGCTGGAGCTCTCAACTTGGAAGATAATGAGAAAAGTGTGTGTTGTGTGAGAGTTATCAATGGTCAAACTTAGGAATCATAAGGAACATATTATTTATTGACACTTTTTAATTGATGTGGTTATTCACTTCATCTGCCACATTAAATAGTATGAGAATGTGGTATACAAATGTGATAAAAGTAGCATTATTCTTTAAAAAAAAAATGTATTATTAGAAGAGTCAACAACTTTCAATTCCTAATGCAACACAAAAGAAAGTGACATTTCTTAATACTCATTTCCCAATATTCCTAACACGAGAATTAATATTTACCATTTATATCTCGTGGGATTAGACATGTGCATTTTATTCTAAAGAAGTTTATTTTGCGAACCAAACAGGCCCTTAAAGATGGGAGAATCAATATAGGACATTAATCCATTAATAAACACTTAGTGCCTGTTTGACATTACTTATTTTGAGTGATAAGTGAAAGTGAAAGTACTTTCTCTTTTATTAAACATTTTAACAGAAAAACAATTTCAACATAATGCATTTCTTAGTCATTATACACAACTCACCGCACTTTCATAAAAAAAAAAAATTAATAAGTACTTAGAAATTGATTATTGTACCAATAACACTTTTAACAAATAGTTTACCAAATGCAAAACTGTTTTCTCTTATAGCAAATCTGACAACTATTATTTTTACAATACAGCAATGCCAAACTGACCCTTAAGCACTACAATGAGCACTTCCATCTTTAATGACAATAATGTAGTTGGTTGGTTACAAAAAGTAACCATGGTTATTTGCCTTTGGTGGCCACTATGGTCGCGGCATTACCGTGGTCAAGGAAAATGCAAACTAGCATTTAGCAGCGGCATGTTCGTTTAGCACACACTTGGAGCCACGAGTCTGTGTGCTAGTCCCTGCAAACCAAAATCCCAGTGAAAAACGAAGTAATCAAAACCCTAATCCCCAAATGCCCAACTAGTCCCAAGCCTGATCTCTACGATCCATTTGATTCAAGCAAAGGTAACTTTCTCTGTCTCACTCTCACTCTCACTCTACATACACATGTGTCTTCGATCTTTTTGCTTCAGATAAAGGAAAATCGTTATATATCTATTTGTTTGTATATTTGTATGGGTGTGAAGTGAAACGGCTGCGGTTAAGCTTATATGCTGCTCCATTGTGACTAAGATAATAACTTTTTTGGTGACAACAAAAGTTTTTTCTTTAATTATTTTTTCTGACTGATTTTCGTACTCTTATTTGAACGAATTTAACAAATTTTGAAGCTTGTAAGCATATAATTACTGCTTATATTAAATATTGTAGTCTGTCTTACTTAAAGAGCTTTCCGAGTAACCCAGTTTGCTCTGACTGATTGGTTTTCTTTTTTAATTTGTTAATTTTGATAGTAGATCATGAGGCGCAAACAAGCATGCAGGGGAAGGGGAAGGCCACGAAAAAAACCCAATGTGGTCAGTGAGAGACTGGTAAGTGAGAGAGTAGTCAGTGAGAAGGTGGTCAATGAGAAAGAAGGAGCATTCTTGAATTTTGTGAGTCAAAATATTGAAGGAAATGATATTGGGTGGAATCAATCTGATGACGAAGACCATAACGATGAGGAATTTAACCCTGAAATGGAGATTGATTCAGGCAATTCTTCTGCTTCTTCTATGGGGAGTGACTGGTCGTACGGTGATCAAAATGTGAGCTCCGTGGATAGGACAGTGCAGAGGTTGATTAGGAAGTATGGTGAAGTGAATCTCCAGATGGAAAACTCATCCAAGAAGATTGATGTTGCACAAACTAAGCCATTGCAAGTATTTGGTTCTTGGAGTAGATTCCAGCATGAGCAAGAGGCTCCTTCTCATGATCCTCGCTGTAACAAGAAAGAATTGAGTGCTTCTTTGTCGGTATGATGGAAATTCTGTAATTGGTTTCTGTTATGACATTTTAGCTTTAGATTTAGGTGTGTAGTCTTTTGTATATTCATAGATGTTTTTGGTTTTCGTAAACAATTGAAGTGCTTTTCTAACCAGACATTTTGTTGCGATAGCTTTTCTGACCATATTATCCGTAATGTGATTGAACTTACTGCTGTTCTCGAATTATTTCACCTTTCAGGTTATTAAGAGGGTTATGAAAATGGATGCAGCTGTACCTTTCAACATTCCTGTGGATCCAATTGCTCTGAGATTACATGTGAGTGTGAAATATACATATTTTCTAAATATTTTTCTTGAGTGATAACATGATATGGTAATCGTTATGATGCACCATGCTCCAGAATCTGTCTTATTGTTCTTTGTAAAAAGAGTAATAATCCCTTATTTCTTTTGCGGGCTTCTAAGAGGGGATTGTGGGTTCTAGCTTCAAGTTTATTGAGTTACAATGTCAAACTATTTCCTTTGGGGTACAAGCATGACTAGTCACTAAGCTTGTAAATTTAGTGGAAAAATGACTTGGTTGAATTTAAACATCATTTTTTTGTTGTAATAATGCGAGTCTTCTGCAATGACCTGTTATATATATGTACATATTTATATTAACTTTTTAATAACATACTATAGTAGTAATTCCAAAATTTTAAGGTGCCTTTCATGTCCAGCAACTCCTACCATATATATGGTATAGCTGTTTTATTTTGATGATCTTATTTTTAAATTCAATTCTCTTTAAATCCACAGCTTTCAAGCTATATCTATATGTTTGTTGGGTTTGCTATATCTGTTTGCACTACGATGAGTATGCTATTTTGCAATTTGCAGTACACCTTGGATTTTAGAGAGAACAAAACCTTTTATTTTCACACACACACACACACACACATGACTTCATTGAAAAAGCTGGTCAAAAACCTGTTTTGTTTTCATTTAAGTATACATACACGTCACTTTTGATTATATATGTAATTGTATATACATATATTATTCTACTTTGTCTATGTTGCAAAATATAAGTAATACCTAGGGCATAGGACAAAGGTTACAAAGTCAGGGTCAAAAGTACCAAAAATGACCCTGCATTAAATGCCTGAAATGCACTTAATTCTTGGCGCAGATGCAATAGTGTGTTCATGGAAGATTTGGATATTCTATAAGGATTGTATGTCTCTGTTTTTCATGTACATATATATCTGCAAGTTAATGCACATTTGGGTTCATATCATGTTCTGGACATTCTGTAGCATATCATGTATTTGAAAAGGAGAAATATGTTAACTGCAAGGTTTTAAGGTTTTATTATGTTTCCTGAAACAATAAGTTGGAAATATTGAATTTCTTAGGGATGATTTTAATTCTTCAGCTTATCTAATTAGACAGTTCCACAATGCAGCATTGCTGTCATAGATGTCTTATCTATTCTGAAATGCATTGCTATGTTCCTTTCATAATTCTTCTCTCCCTTACTGTTTTATCTTCTACTTTCCTTGTTTTTTTTTTCCTTTCTGGGGTGTGTTGATGGTTGGAACCAGGATTACTTTGATGTCATAGATACACCAATGGATTTTGGAACAATTTGCAACCATCTTGAAAATGGTACTAAGTATACGAACTCGGAGGATGTATTCAAGGACGTCCAATGCATTTGGAAGAACTGCTGCAACTATTACAATGAGGGTAACTTTATTTTGGACCTTATGAAAAGGGTGAAGGAGAAGTTCATGACATATTGGACAGCTGCTGGTTTGTGCATTAAAGAACCAGGGACAAGTAGTGGTAAGGGTTTAACATTACTTTTGTTTTGATACTTCAATTTGATAGTTGTTGTGCTAAACTTGTTGGTGATAAATTTTCACTTGGGAGGCAGTTAGCATATATAAACTTGATGGATGTCATTTATGCATTCAATACATGCCTACTTGCCAACATATCCAGATTTTGGCCACCAATATAGATAGGGGGGGTGAAACCATTTCTTTCCTGTTCCCAGATATCTCGCCACTGATATTTGGACAGAATCAGTGACAATTTGCTGAAACTGAAAGAAGAACAGATAAAATTCCACTCTAATCCGTGTTAAAAATGCTAATTAAGTCAAATCATTTCCGTCATATACAAGAGTAACCCTAGATAACGGTATATGTAGTTCAAGTTTTATTTTCATATACATATCATTTACTTATCATAGGCATAGTATACTATAAAATATAATTGTTTATTACATGTTGTAGTATATGATAGACAAAGTATATTATATGATTTAACATTTCTTAATGTTTCATTTAAATTTCCATGTTTTAAAGCCGATATCCGTCATTTTTCATTGACAGTCACTGATATCGGAAACTACATGGAAATATCAGTCGATATATGTTTACGTTTAAGTACGATATTGTTTGCATGGTTGATTATATCATCCTTGGTTGTCCTTGTATGTAAGATATTGGTTTGCCTTCTCGTATTTCATTTTGTCTCTGTTACTGTGCATTTCAGCATGGCCTCTTTTGATTCTGTGATCACCATCAGGAGTGAGGTTTTGCTGTTATTAACCAAAGAAAAGAATTCAAGAGTAGGTTTTATATCAATTGGTAAAGTTACCAAGATCCCAGTATGGTTGGGTTGTTGGGTACCGGGAGGTGGCATGCTCCTATTCCCAGTATGCAGTACTTTTAGAGTTACACTTATTTTGTTTGTTTGTTTGTTTGTTAGATTATAATTTGCATACTTGGGTTTCTATGCACAGTATAAAAGAAGATCCATTCCTGCATGCATAAGCACTTACAAACAAATAAACTAATTAAAAGATTACAGAATATTTGAATCAGCACATATTTCACCTTTTATTTTTCTTTCCTATCTCATATATCTTAGATTTTTATCCCTTCTTTATGTGATGATTAAGAAAATCTTCCTATAAAAAAATAGTTAAGAATATTCAATCGCTGAGTGTTTGACAACGGATTGGAAAGACTTGTGATCTCGGGGTAGAGGCAGGTTGCTAGAATGGCTAGAAGAGAGCTGACCGTCTTCCATAAATAATTGATAAACTATGCATTTCATACATACATTTCCTTCGATGAGTTTGAGCTCTGATAAACGTATCAACAAAATAAGTGGTCTTCAAATGATTACAAGACTTTACAGTTGCTCGAAGCACTTATCAAGAAAGATTGCATTTATTGAATTGTTCTATAAAGTCCTCGTAGGTCTCATGCTAGAACAATAACTCTTTAGTCATTGTGTGTTTCATGGTTGTGGTTTAGATACAATATGCTTTGGCTTTGATCAATTCTTCAAAGTTCAAACGTTGGCCTTAAGTATATGTGTACAAACAGATTTATCGTTTTTCTTTTGGTTGTAAAGGAGCCAATAGGGAAACCATATCGTGTTGGATTAATTCTTCTTTTCACTGCCCTTAAGGTTGCAGTATCTTCATAAATCCTTTGAACTTTTGTATGTATCATTATTCAACTTTTTCATAATGTTGTTATATTAAGATGATAGTGTTTATGATGAAAAAAAATTATATTTGAGTTTATTTTATTTGTTAATAATAAATATTATTATTTAATCATTTTTTTTCTGAATCAGTATCTTCAATGCATTTGAATTTGTTTAGGGAACTAGAGGTTTTTTTTTTTTTTTTTTTGTTTGTATTTTCTTGTAATGATTTATTAATAATTCATATATGCTTATATGCGTCTCACTCATTTTCAAGACAAAGTAGAGGAGTTTCCATATTCTGCTGTATGAATGGTGAGTATATATACTTCGAAACTCAAATTGACAGCAAATTTTTAATTTTCCATTATGATAGTTCCTTAGGATGAGGCCTGCATATTATATTTTTCATCATTAGTGTAGGTTACTTCTGGTTTCAATTTCGTTAGGTTTTGGTTTTTTTCCTTTTTTAGTTTTAACAAGCTCTAACATGGGGAAAAGGAGAACACGAGGGCCCACCCGTAACCTTAAACTAGCTCAAATTCCAATTGGGGAAAGATTTGAAATCAGCTGGAGGAACCGGAGAGCTGTAGGTGAAAGCTCCACGTTTTTCAAAGCAGAGTGTACAGCCCTTGTTAGGCAAACCCAGGACCTACCCCTTCAGGTCAAGTCATGGAAGGAAATCCCATTTGATATTAAAAAGAAGGCATTTGAACATATGTTGGTTAGTACAACAAAAGATTTTGAAGGAAGTAGTTCCCTTAAATCCTCATTTTTGCATGTTTATTTTGTAATATTTCTTCATACATGTTCTCAGAAGCGTTTCAAAGTCGAAGATCACATGACATGGGTATTGGATCAGATTCATAGATCCTACCACAATTATCGGCATCACCTCAAGAAGATGTGGTATGAAACGTGTGAGACAACTGAGGAAGCACGGAAAAAAGTACCACCAAATGTTGCGGACGATGATTGGCAGTATCTTATAAACCTGTGGAGCTCACCTGAATGGCAGGTACCACAAAATGTTGCATATGAAAGAAAATATTGAGGATGAAAGAAACTTTACATTTTTTCCAATTTTCCAATTTTCCTTTCAGTTATCTCTACTCTGTTTTCTCCTTAGATTTTTATACATTCATCGTCTTCCTTGAATGCAGTCAATGAGTATGAAAAACAAGGAGAATGGTTCCAAAAATAACATAATCCACACATCTGGCTCCAAGAGTTTCTCGCAAATCCGCGAGGAAGAGGTATGACTATTCACTTCTTGAGTAATATTTTATTGTGTTTCTCATTGTTCTTAGTTTTTTATGTTTGTCCCATGGTAGAGAAAGAAAACTGGAAATGACCCTGGACGTACTCTCCTATGGGAACTCACCCATGTGCGGCCTGATGGACTAGCTGCAAATCCAGCTTCACAGGAGGCATTGGTATATATTGATCCCGAAATTAAATTGAATATGCAAGCACACCTAATTTTCAGTTAATTTAATAGTATGCTTCTCTTAAAAATATATATAGATTTGGTTCTCTCTCGCTCTCTCTTAAGTTTTTTTTTCCATTGTGCCTATTGGTTCCATTTTCTGAATGCAGTCAAAGCTCAAGAAACTTTATACTCAAATATCTGCGGAGAACTCACAGATGACTGAAGACGAGATTTTTGTAAAGGTTTTTGGACCTGAGCGTTCGAGTCGGGTGCGTGGTTACGGGGATGGTGTAACCCCCAAAGAGTTATGGGGCCCATCATCATCATCATCATCTACTGTTAATGAACTCAGAAGGCAACTTGAGGAATCAAAGCAGCGACAAGAGGAGTCTGAACAAAGAAGTGCTGCTGAGGTACAGGGCTTGAAAGAGCAACTTGGTCGGGTTGAGGGTTTGCTATCAGCTCAAATGAATCGCTTTGAAGGTTTACTAGTACAGTTGACGAGTCATATGCACTCCCCGGCCCAGATTGAGAGGTGTACTGAAATTTCACTCTCCCGAAATGGTATGCATCTTTGATTACATACTTTATAAAGAATTCTCATATAGGGTTTTTGGAAAAATGGAATTACAATCTTTGAACAATTTATGTGACTCATTTGAATTGAGAATTCTGCGTTTGTCTTGTTTGGTAAAAGTAGGGAAGAAGAATATGAGTCAGGCACCACAATATTTCGACTGTTTCATAATTCTTCATTGAGAAAGAAGTATACCCAATGCTGGGCCTCAATGAAGGTTGAGTTTATGTGTGTTGTTTTGTTCAATGATCTCTTTATGCGGAGAAAAAAGCCTTTCGAGTTGCAACATATTGTGTTTTTTGTCCATCATAACTTTTGACATATATGTACTAATAGCTATTGGTCCATGAATAACTCACCCTCCTAGAATCAGTGAGAGCGGTGATAGGAGGTGTAATTGTCATCATTTTCCATTGTTTGCTTCCTCTTGTGTAATTAAGAATGGAAAACTTTCAGTTTCTGATTTGGTTTAACAACTACCATAGTTTGCACCATCATGTGATGTCACTGCACATGGTTTGCAAGATCCCAAATACATTGTGCTACATCTCCCTAGAGAAAATTTGGCGTTGTGTATACTCTGTCTTTATCACTGTGCTGGGTCGAAACTGCATGAAGATTTACCCCTTACTGTCTCCATATATTGTGAAATCAAATGGAATCAAGTATGCCACTAGCTTCTTCTTGATGCCCCTCAAATTAGTTTCATGTTATTTCACTTGGATCAGGATTGAAGATGTGGTAATTCTAATAATGTCCTACTCGTTGTTTGGAGGTGTCTGAATTGGTATCACTAATCTTTTAATACAAAATAGGTATTATTTGATCATGTGGGTATTTCAAATTCCTGCTGATTTCCTCAAAGGCATTTGATTATGTTTAAAATTGAACTATAAATATCAATGTTATTGCTTCTTTTGGTCCAATTCCCTTAGTGTTGGATGTGGTAACTATTATTCTTTTTGTTCGTTTTCAGGCCGCCCACGAACGACCCGACCTAGAAGATGAAATACATATCAGCTATGTTTATGTTTTGTTTTTCGGCAAGAAGTTGATATTTGGTTGGTAGTATCATATTACATTTGATGCATCAAATGTGTTGTGTGAATGAATTACATGGACATATGTTCCACTAGTAATTGATAAACTCAAGGGATATAAGAGCATCGGAGCTTCTCCATTACAGAGTCCATCAATGCGAATTGGTTACGGAATTCTATTTTTGACCGTGGGATGATTTTAATACTTCAGATTGGATATCTATTCTTCTTCTTTCTTCTTTCTTCCTCACCCCGAGTTTACTCCTCTTTTTCCTTTTTTATTTCCTTTCCTTCTCTCGCTTTTTTTTTCTTCTTTCTCCCTGCCAGTTTTCTTCTTCCTCTTGTCATGGGGTGATTTTTTTCTTCTTCTCATAGCTGGAAAACTGGGCGTTTCCCCCTTGTCTCTCTCTCTCTCTCTCTCTCTCTCTGAGAATGATTTGGCTACAGTATGCTGGGGTTGGGCAAAATTGTCGTGGCCTCGGCTTCTATTGGCCTCTTCTACATTCGTTCACTTTTTATTTTTATTTTGGAAAAAATTGAAGAAAAAGAGAACGAAAAAACCCAGACACAGACCCATTCGCTCCCCCCATCCTCTGTTATTTTCCCCCATGGCCTGAAGAAAAAAGAGAACAAAAAACCCCACTGTAATAATGTATTTGTCCTCCTTTGTAATAGTCTGGGGTCTCGGGGTTTTTTTTTGGGTCCAGAGAGATTGTTTTGTTGCAGAGCAAGGTAAGAGAATGCGAGTGAAACTAACTGGGACAGAACCAGAAAATGAATTGTAGCTCAGATTGAGCCTGTAAAGCTTTGTAGAGTTTTAAGACTATATGGGATTTTGTCAGTGAGAGAGTTGTTGCTAAGATCAAGGGTCTGAACTAAAACCCAATGAAGGAGGGATAGAGCCAGAGAGCCTATTGTTGAATACTTGGACTCCTCTCAGATTTCGCTTCCGACTGGCCGAGTGGCTATAATGCGGTGTCTCTTTTAATTTAAAAATTATATTTAAAGAGTATAGCCGGGCGGCTATTTTATATTTAAAGCGTATAGCCGTCCGGCTATAAGACAAGGGTCTGAAGCAGAGGACTAAAACCCAATGAAGGGGGGATTGAAGCGGAGAGCCTATTTGTTGTTAGTTGAACTCCACTGAGGCTTGGAAGTAAGCCCAACGACTGAGGGATCGGACCCGCAATCTGGTTGTCGTGGAGGCTGAGCTTTCGAAGCACCTGAAGTCGGCCTATTTTCTCTGAGATTCTGCCACCCAATCTCAGATTTCGCTTCTGACTGGCCGCCTGGCTATACTGCGATCCCTTTTTAATTTTTTTAAATAAATTGTATAGCCGCACGGCTATGCTATACTGCGGCCCTTTCTAGCCGCGCGGCTATATGTTGTAAATATAATATATTCGATGCGTATAGCCGCCCGGCTATACGTGGGTCCCCTTTCAATTTTTTTAATAAATAGTATAGCCGCTCGGCGATACGGTGGGCCCTTTTTAAATTTTTTGTTTAAAAAATTGTATAGCCGAGCGGCGATACAGTGGGCCCTTTTTTAATTTTTTAAATATATAGTATAGCCGCGCACAGTTCGCGCGTGTTATGCGTTAACGAGTATATATATATAATAAAAAAATTATTGGGATAATCAGCCAAATTCTAGCCCAATTAGAAGGCCCAGCAGCAGCTAGCAACTTATACTTCTCATTTGCAATAATCTCACCGCTCTCTCTCTCTCTCTCTCTCTTTCTCTCTCTCGCAGACACCAAAAGGGCTCGCGCTACACTAGTTTTTCAAATGTTTCTCCGAAACGTTACCTTCAATCAGTGGTACGTACCTCTCTTGCTTGTCTAAAGTTTAGTTTAGTTTTTTTTTTTTTTTCGTTTTCTGTATTCATGGCTAACCGATTGCGATTGTATTCGATTTCCGACGGACCATTCGGTTCTCGCTTAGCAAGATATACACTAATACTTTCTTTGTATAAATTAATTCCTTGGTGTTGAACAATCTAGGGTTTTCTACTGTTGTTTGTTTGCTTTTTCAATGAAGTTTTGTTCTTTCTTTTACTTGTTGTTAGGGCTTAGAAAATTGCTGAAAAAAGAATAATTTTGTTCTTCTTAAATTATTGAAATTCTTGGAAAATTCGAGTAAAATTAAGAATTTGTTTATATCGCAGACCTTTTACATTTTTATTGTTTTTTTTTAGTTGATCAAATTGTTGGGAACTTTAGTCATTTTGTTTTCTTCAGTTGTAGTTTCACTAAAACACCCAAAATGGGGGCTGAAATTATAAAAAAACCCAACACCCAAAACACTTTATAAACACACCCAAAACCCATCATTACACACACTCAAAATCCATTGATAAACACACCCAAAAAATATACAATTGTTGATTTTGGGTGTGTTTCTATGTTTAAATAGTGTTTGGGTTTTTTTATAAATACATGTCTAGGATTGTGTTTATTTATAAATTTGTATTTTAATTTGTATTTTATGGGGGTTCGGTTTGTCAGTGTATGGAAACGGAGACTCGGGTTGTTTATTAGTTTTTTATTAGGACGAAATGTCCCACATTGGAAAAATAGCATATCTTGGGATGGTTTAAAAGACACCCTTCTCTTACAAGCCAATGTCCACCACGCTTCTGTATTCAACCTTTGAGGCGGCTTCACTCATCCACGAGTATTTTAATGACTCAATAATATGCCCATAGATAATACTGATCATCTTTACCCAGGTTCCCCCTCTCGCAGAGTTTGGCCCAGTTGCATGGCAATGCTCTGATACCAATTGATAAGAGCCCATTTGTAGAACTTGCCCCTAAAAACTGGCTTGTAAAGTAAGAGTGCTCTTAAACCATCATGAGATATGCTATTTTTCCATTGTGGGATATGGGGTCATAAAATTTATGCTTAAAATTTATGTTTGTTTGTTGCTTTTAATTTTTTATTTTTCATATGAAAATATTTCATGACCTTTATTTTCTTTCTTGGAATGAATTGGAATGCAAATTTAAGTAATTCAGCTTACTTTTGTGGTTACAGGCAGTGTGAGGTGTTCAGAGTTTAATTTTAGGTTAGAAATGAAGCGGAAGCGAAAGAACAAGAAGGGAAAGCCTAAAGGGTCTGTGGCTGGTGAAAATGAGGCACTTTCAAGGGGGGTTATTGTAAATTTGGAGGATGATGCAAATTTGGATGAAGACGGTAATTACGAGAATAGATCCGAGTCTGCAATGGAGGTTGATACCCCTTCTTCAACTGGGACAGATCAACATTGCAATCTTGCCAATATTAATCCTGATGGTTCGATTGATAGGGCGGTCGGGAAATCCATGGGTAGAGTTAAAGTGAAGCTTAGGACTTCGAGAACAATGGAATCTCAGCCTACTTCTTCTGATGCATATACACAAAGTGATACAGATAAGAGTAGCCAACAAATTGGTTTGGAAAAACAAGGTGTGGTTTCTGAGAAAATGGAGGATAGTGCCAATTCATTGGCTGAAGTAAAAATTGGTGCTTCTGGGAATGTGTCAAAGAAAGTTGGGAGTATAAAGATTAAATCATCGAAAGCGTTGGGGTCTAGTGTTAACCATGGTATTGATCCTGTACCTGCACGGAGTGAGAGTCCGTACGACAGAGAACCAAAGATGTCTGATCAAGATTCTCGATATAATAAGGAAGAATTAGATACTGCACTGATGGTATGTTGAGAATTTTGCATCTTTGTGATTATTTTGGGTCATGTAAATCTTTAATCTAGTGTCATGGGTTTCTGTTCAAAGTGTGCTTAAATGCCTCCGTACTTATATTTATCTTCATTTATCACATCGCAGATAATAAAGAAGGTAATGAAAATGGATGCTGCTGAACCCTTCAATGTCCCTGTGAATCCAGAAGCTTTGGGAATACCGGTAAGTACAAATTTAGCACGTGCATGCATGTTTTTTGGTGCAAAAAATATGTTATGCTATCATTGTCTTTCCAAATAAAAAAACAAATTTTCTTTTCCTATTTTTGAATAGAGGAAGAATACAAAGTAAAGAAAGTGAGACCAATAGCCCATTCTAGGGTAACAGATCAATAGGAATGAAAACAATGCGACACATTAAGGAAAAGTAAAAA
Organism: Prunus mume; assembly: GCF_029339155.1. Lineage (NCBI taxonomy): Eukaryota > Viridiplantae > Streptophyta > Magnoliopsida > Rosales > Rosaceae > Prunus > Prunus mume. Next base: position 969,184 of record NC_142699.1, on the reverse strand, counting down.
CAGTAACAACACTCTTCCAATTCCCAAAAGGGAACTAAAAATTCCTTCATAATCAGTTGGGATTGAAGATCATAACAAAGCCAAATTGATGCAGGACGTGTAGGACCTAAATTTATTAGTTTCCTAGATTCTCTAGTTTTCCAAATTCTAGTAGGATTTCTACTTTTCCAGATTTCTAGTTTTAAGTTTCCTGTTTTATTTGGGTTAGGATTTCTGTTTAAGCAAGGGATTTTTATCCTATTATCTCTAGGTTTTAGTTTGCTAGAACTCTCTGATTTCTGCCCTTTCTTTTGTCCCTTCGATCTATATTTTCTTCTCCTCGATCTCTGATATTCTTCTTGTTCTACTGTTCTGCCCTTTCTTTCGTCTTTTCGATCTATATTTCCATCTCCACGATCTCTTATATTCTTCTCTGTTCTATTGTTTAAGTGCTTAATCTAATACATATGGGCTGTACTACATCAATTGGAAAATCACAAATACATAATTCTCCTTCAAAGTATTTCTTAATCTTCTTTATTTTGTTCAAAATTCAATTATTTCTCAGTCCACGCGACCCATGACAATGCTTGCACTGCACTTTTCCATAAAACTGAACCCCTCTTGGTCTTTGCAAAACCTCCAAAATCCATGCTGAAAATATGGGAAGCTGATTGAGATAAAACCCATTAGCGAAACCGCATCCCCATGTTTCTTACAAAGTATGGACCAATGGAGAGATAAAAGATGTTTTGCCTTCAACAAATCTTATGTCAATTTCCTTTTCAAAAGGTTCCAATTTGCTTTGACGCTCTATGCTTTTCAATCTCTTTGCTTTTTTCGTACCCTTTTTTCCCCATGAAGTAAGCTTTGTAAGTTTTTCTTTTCTTTTCTTTGTTTATAATTTTTGTGATGTCAACGGCTCTTTAGAGGGTTGTGGCACTAGATGCTGTTGTCTTGGCTGGAAGACAACTTCTATTGTGTTATGACTGAGGCTTAATTCATTTTGTTGGGTCATTACTGGAATGTGATTACAAGTGGGCATGATGGTTTGGTTTCTGGAGTTCCAACTAAGAAATGATTTTGTATTTGATATTGTCAAAAAAAAAAAAACCATGCCTCCCTAATATACAAAGCATATGTATACCAAAAACTCAGTTGAATTGATTGGTCTCTGCCCTCAGCTCAGTGCTTCCTAGACTTTATGAGACTCAATTATATGTTTGTGATATCCAATATACTATACAGATGATCACAGGACTCCTAAAAGTTCATGCTGCCACCCAAGTGCTTCATTATGAGGAGCCTTTTTTTGTTAAGAGTTTTGGGAATTGATTGTTAATGTTTATTGCATGTGACTCTTGTCACATCACACACGCATTGAACAAAGATGTGAGCTTGAATGGTGCCTCTTCTTTTCAATTTTTATGTTTGTTGCATGCTTTCCTTCGTCTCGTTGAGCATTTATATCTGTATGTTATGCTATAAATGTTGCATCATGCCTATTTTGTTTGTCTAATGTTTTGATTCATTACATGGTTTGTCTGGAGTCAGGATTATTTTGATGTGATAGATACACCAATGGATTTTGGAACAATATGCAGCAATCTTGAACAGGGTGTTAAGTATTTAAGTTCTGAGGATGTATTCAAAGATGTTCAGTACATTTGGGACAACTGTTATAAGTACAACAATAAGGGTGACTACATCTTGGATCTTATGAGGCGTGTGAAGAAAAATTTTACAAAATATTGGACAGCAGCTGGGTTGTATAGTGGACAACCAAGAGGAACTAGTGGTGAGGGCTTTATAACTTTGCCTTTTTTCCTTAGTCATCCGTTTTAATAGTCTTTTCTATCCTGAATTTGACAACCAATCTCCTGTTTTGATATGAATACTATAGCCTTCTTTGGGAATTTACCCATTACCTGCACATGTATTATTACAAGATTTCCTAGAGTCAATGACCGATCAATAATTGAAAGAACTACAAGATGCACTTACGGCAATGGTTGTGTTACCTTATTGGAAGAAGGAGACGGAAATAGTGAGCATCCCTTGATGGGACACTAACTATAGGTTGATGTTTAGAACCACTTTTGTTGAAAAATATATTGTTTGAGTTGAGTGTAAGGGATGCTTAATGTTGAAGTGTTTTACGCTAACTCTAAAAATTTATTAAAAATTAAAGCAAATCATTTACCCTGGAAGTTTATACATAGTTGGTTGTTTCCTCTGCTTGTGTTATGCAAAGATATGCTAAGTGGTGCACTCTGATTCGGATGGTTTCTTTTCCGAAAATGCTGGTTATACCAGATTATCACCTGAACTTAAGTACCTATGCAGCTTGTTCAGTGGTTTATTATGGCTTATCATGCTCTTCCCTTTGCTGTTTTGGACTTTGGGGATGCTAGTGTCCATGTTTATAACAGCAATCTAAGCATTGTATCTTTTTCATGCTAGGTGTTGAAAGCACTCAAGATACTATGGAACCATCTGATCAGGGAAAAGTACATCTTAAAGGTAGCCAATCGAAGCAGAAAACACGAAAGGGTCATGGGTATGTTTTCGCATATTAGTCTCTATCGATTTGCTGTTTGAACTCTTAATCCATATAGTTTGGAAATTGTTTTTAGTTTCTTTTCATTCCTTAGACTCCCGTGTTACGAATTTGAGAGCACAGTATGTTTGTAATTCCTAAAATAGAAACGTTAATCAGGAGAAGAAAAGGGATTTTGCTCATATTATTCTATCAAATTACAAGTGAATATTGAATGACTTTTATACTAGCAGGCAACCACCATTATACTAGTAGGTTTCCAGACCTCATTTACTGGTATCTTTATATTATAGTATAACAAATTAGCTATGAGCCTCTTCTTGTCCGAGAATTAGGTAAGGCTTCAAACCCACCCTTCATCTAGTAAATGACTTCCCCTTGTTAAGTTGGGTTAACCAAGTATTGTGGAAGGGGAAGTTTTTTATTTCCTGATGATGATGACATGTGCTTTCTCATTAACTTCATAACTTACTTCCTTGTTTCATTTTCTTTTCATCTACAAACAATGATTTCTCTGTGCATTCGTGCACTCAAGTTAATGGTTAGTGTCGTGCTGATGAGCTTACATATTTGTATCATTTTTTGACTGCATTGTTAGTCTGCAAAAATACCATGACGTTTTTATTAATTTCTCTGTGTTTTAAGGCAGAGGGATTTGTATGTTTGAGAATTGATAAGGTGTATTTTCACCCCAAAAAAAAAAAAAGAATTTATAAGGTGTATTCCTGAGTGGAGACATGTTCCATATGATGAAAGTGCCTGGAAAGTTGATCGAAACTGTTGTAATTGCCTTTTCTTCTCTCATGTATATCTGGCTAGGTAGTGTATGTAGTTACTGTATTCATCAATGTTCTATATTACAAGAATTGTAGTTTTTTTCTCTGTTGTTTTTTGTTTGAATGTTGACCTTCAGAAGCGAACATCATATCCTGTACTTCTTCCCCATGCAATCAGCACAAACACTGATAAATTGCATGTAATGTTACAACTTCAAAATGACAAATGTATATCATTTCTTCATGCCTAGAATTTTTGGAAGTTTTTGTGCCTGATGCCTCATGTTTGTTGAAACATGACAGATGTATGTGTTCCACAACACGCATCTTTTCATTTTAGGATTAGTTTCTCCTCGAAAGCATTTAATCTAGATAGCTTTTGCTTTTCTAGTGTTATAGTAGAAAACTTGTTCTTATCTTTGGGGTTTCTTCAATTTGCAGAAGGCGTCATAAATCCGATTGTTTATGTGCTATTTGTGTTCTAAAGCGCCGTAGAAGGGAGCGTGAGGAGAATGCTCGAATTGCAAAGAGCCAGCACGGAGCTAGTGATAATAACCTTACTCATGAGTTAAAGCAAGAGGTAAATTGGAAGGTTTATCCAATGACTCTGTTTGGTCCATTTGGAAAATGATTATTAAAGTAGGTTTTCACTTTGAATTCCTGTAATCAGATGCATTGCTCAGCAACTTTTTAACTAAATTATAAAAACATAAAGACGATGAGAGAAATTTTAGGAGATCACATGAACTAGTAAAATCTTTTGTTAATTCACCGTGAGCTCTTTGTATAACATTTAAAATTTAGAATGCAATTTTCTTTTAGAGTTAAACTGACAGGTCTTATGTGAAAAAGACTGCCTTAAACAGTGGCTTTTACTTGTGAAAAAGGCCTTTTAACAGTTAAATTTGCATGTTTGGTTAACCTAGTTATTATTACTATCGTTATTTTTGTTGCTGTTACTGTTCTTATTGTTACTCAGGAATCTTGTTTTAAACTTTTAATGAATAAAAGTGTTCTCTCTTAAGGAAGCTTCACTTGGGGAAAGCCCATCTGGTGAGAATTCCTCTTCCGATATGGATGGATCATTGGATCCCAATCCTGATGCTGAGGTAGAAGATAAAGGAGAAGAGGTGAAAATGGGGGTATCCAAACAGCAGTATGGCCCTTCAGGGGAGAAGCACGAGGAAGAGGATGATGGTGATGAGGGGGATGAGGAGGAAGACAGTGACACAGAGATGAAAGATGAAGGTAATGGTGAAGCACTAGAGAAGTTTGACAAATCAAGAGAGGAGCCTAATAGACAATCACAACCAATAACAGTGGAGAAGGTTGCTGCCGGAGACCAAACTAATAGAAATGAAGAGAATGTGGTGATCCAGCATGAGGAAGAAACTGTAGCAGATAAACCTAAGGTATAACATTTTATTTTCTTTGGCATCAGCCATGTGTTTTTTTGGGGGTGGGGGATAACAATGGTATTTTGCTATAATTAGATGTCACATCTTGCATAGTCCTTATGTAGGGTGGCCTTGGTTATAACTTATAACTCATCAAACTTTTTAAATTTTACCATATATACAAGAGAAACTAGCGTGCCCAAAATTAAAATAGAATAAAAAATGATTCAATTTCTAAGAAAAATATGTACATAATAGTAGATAGTATAAGAATATCATAGAACGTTTTCATACAAGTATATATTCATAAAACTCAGAAACTTCAAATTATCTTCTTTTTTTTGTATAAATAAATTTAAATTTTTGCTTTAGTACTTTAGTAGCAAATCAAATATAGGATGTAAGGGTTAGTTTAGTCGTTGAATTTCAAACTAACCAAAATGCAACAGAACTTTCTTTCAATTAAAATAATTGAGCTCACAGTTTAGTTTATTTCTTTTAACAATCTAACTGTGCAGTTTAACAAATTTCCTACTCTAAAACGTGCACGTTTGACATTTCATATTTTTATGAGGTTTCAGATGTGTATGTGAAACTTTACTAAATTGCCTAATTTAGTCGCAGGAATCGCAAGAGAGGCATAAGAAAGTTAAAGCTTATGAACACTTGCAATTTGAAAATCCCATGCTTTTGGATCTATGTGGGACTCTCTTCCCTAACAATAGTAAGTCTATCTGGAGTGGTCCCCATTCACTGGCTCAGCATCGCAGCTCTCATACCAGTTCCATTCACACAGCTATTAACATGCTCATGAAGTAGTTCCCATCCTAAGTGCCTGCTCATGAGGTAACTTAATCTTTTTATTACGCAAGGACCCATTTGGTGTTTTTATTTTTGTGTTAGAAATAAAAGGGAATTAAAAACCGAAAACTGAAACTATTCAAAGTTTTTTTGTTTCATACATCATTTCTTCCTCCATGCCTCCTTTTCCCCCCATATATGTTCATCAAATCTCTAGCCAAAAAATGAAAAAGGAGTTTGATTTTTGATTTTCTTCTGTACTAAAACTACCTTACGAAACGCATAATAGGTTTTTGCAAATTCTTATACACATGCATGCTTGTGCACAATTGCAGTGTTTAATCGTTACCTATGTGTAATCTCAATCAAGCAACAGATGGAACTCAGCTTTATGGACAAATTGCCTATATTGCAATCTTCCATTTCCGGTGATTCTCTACTTCTGTTCTGGTTGTGTTTGGGGAGTAAAGAGATTTTACCATTGTATATTTTGGTCAGTTCTTTGTCAACAGAAGGGGAAGGGTTTATGGTTCTTTCCCATAAAGGGTGACAAAAAGCAACCCATAGAACTTATACTTTATTTAGATATGTAGTAGCAAGTTACTTCAAGGAGCATCTGGAAATCCCTGTTTCCTTTGTATATGTATATTTATTTGACATCGTTTGGCACTCCATCCAGTGGTTCTAATAAAGCAAATTAAGTAGAATCAGAATGTAGACATTGTTTGTTTGTATGTTTGTGGTTTTTCTTTTCTGTAGGGAGCAGGAATCTTCTAACTTTCTATCACATCCAAACAATCCAGAGACAAATACCACTTAACCAATAGCTACTTGGTAAAATCAGTTACATAGCTTCAGTTGTGTTTTCATAATAGCTGTTTTTTTTTGTTACAAGTGATGAAGAATCTTTACACTAATGGTTCTGGGAATTTTTACAAGTCTTCATATGTGTCCTTCAGTTTTCAAATCAGTCAATGCAAATCTTTCTGTCCGCATCAAAATCTTTCATTGCATTTCGTCAAAATCTTCATTGAGATTATAATGGATTTTAAAATAGTTAGTATGGATTTTATTTGCCTTTCTTGAACTCCATTGAATTTCATAAGATTTTTGATGAAATTTGTTGGAATCTTATTAGAGTTTGATACAACTACTTGCTTTCAACACTTGAGCACTAATCTTGCAAATATCGAACTTGCAGTAGTAGACCTCGAACGATCGCATACCATACTTTAGGATCCTTGTAGGAGTTGATTTCCCCTCAATCGGATTAGTTTATGATCACTTGAAAGTTGAGTCCTACCCCAAATCTAAGTGGCATGTCGGGATCAAGATTACATCCCTTTACTTTTGCGGGCTAAAACAGATGACTTGGATTGAGTCAACACTCTTATTATTGAGCTGATTTTGACCTTTCCCGCAATTAAATGAGGGCAATCTAGTATTTTCACTCTCTTTTTGTTGACGCGGTGGCAACCAATTGTTTATCCTCCCACATAAAACATGTAATCTTCCACAAACTATTTCAAATTTTGTAGGTTTTAACAAGCAGCTCGGCTACAACAGAATCAATAGGTAAATGACAGGAATTTTTTTACTTCATCTCTCTACAAGAAGTTACAAAAGGATGGCGAATGTTGTGGCCAAGTAGGGCAAGCTAACGACGCTGCACATCACTAATAGTGGTTGAGTGCTGTAGTAGCAACTATAATTTGTCTTTTTCCTTTTTGAATTTGTATTGCTTTGTTTATTTGCTTGTTGATCGAAGCTTTATTTTATTCACAAAAGGGTGATTGGTACATGGGAAGCAGATTTTCTGGCATTGTTGTAGGTAAAAGCAGGCCAGAGTCCATTTGGGTGCCTTCATGAATTAATCATGAACCCCGACTATACCTTGAGGTCATGTCCCTGAAGAACACAACGATTTAGTACGATCAAAGGCTCACAACGCTTTGATGAGATAAATGTGGAATGGTTGAAAATTGTATTTTATCATTGGTGGAAGATGAAAAGTTCTAAAACCTTGATTTTACATGAAATTGTTTGTTTACATGAATCAAATTGAACCAAATCAAATTATTATATTGCAATTGGTTCAGTCGTGGTGTTGAGGTGAAACCGATCCGATTCAATCCAATCCAGACCGTACCCGCCCATGGGATTGTTGAATTTAAGAGTATTTAATTCCCATTGAGAGGAAACTTCATGTTTCTCGCACTCCAAAAAGCAACAATATATTGAGTTGAGTTTATTAAGTTTCCTTATTTAAGTTACTTCACCTGTGGTTTTTGGAGTACAAAAGTGTACAAGATGATCTTAACACAAAGCTTACATGCAACCAAAATACAAAACAGGCAGCAAGTTTCTTTATTGCGCCAAGCAGATAGTATTAGCAATGGCAATCCATACTTTTGGGACATAAAACATAGTTTACATGCAATCGTTCGCATATTTCCAACCATTAAATTGACATCTACTGCTTACAAATGCTTCTGGTGTTTACGAACTCAGTTGAGAAATTTGAATCACCAATGTCTACTGTAGGCTGTGAAGAATTGGCGCCGGGGTATAACCCTTGAAATTTTGATCACAAATATCTACTGTCGGCATTGAAGAATTGGAGCAAGTGTCCGTCCCAAGAATAGTGGAACTGGTTCAAAGATAGAATGTTTACCCTGAACACAAGCCCTGATTACGCGTCTTCTTTAAGATTCCGCCGAAGTCCATTGTAAAAATCTGACAGAGTTACAGTTTTCCTCTCAAGGCAAATCGTATTTTACACGTCCAAGATAAAGACCACAAGCAGGCGCCATGGGACTAGCAGCAGTCACTGTCTTTGCATTCAAGATCCTCTCAACTGAAAATTCCATTTTTATCAGGAAAGCAAAAACAATTAGTTCATTCATTACAAGAAAACAATCAAAATACAAAGAATTTAAAAATAATAATAATAATTTGATGCACCCCACCATCTGGTACTTTTAAATCTCCAGTTCCAACAGCTTTCAGTACACCAACAAGCAGTCTAACCTGCATAAATCTCAACAATCTCAGTAAAAGGTCCAGAAAGACTTGAACTGAGGGTAGGACGACGGACTACAATAAGACTACAAGACGAATTTCCAATTACTTTGAGCTACAACTCAGAAGTTCAGTTCGCATCAGTTGGAAAAAAAAAAACCCTGGCTATGCTAATTTAGACGTTTCTGTAGAATTCATACCACGGTGCCAAATGGGGCACAAATACCCCAAAGACCAACTATGAATGCTCAAAGTTGCGTAGGCATTGACAACATAAAAAACTAGAGAACACAGAAATGAAATGAGAAAAGGATAATGTTTAAGCCAAAGTAAACAAAATTGTACTTAGATGTATACCGCAACACTATAAGAAACTATAAAGTATAAACTCAAAAGTAACCAAAAACAAAACAAACTCAAAAAACATGACCGTCACCCTAAGGGCGGAAATCTAGAGAACATACTGCAGGCCATTAAAACAATCATAAAAATGTGATGTTTAGAAAGCAGAACCTTGACCTGGTGATATAGAAAAGAGCGTGCCCGTGCTGTTACCACAAAGCAACGGTGTTTTTTTCTCAAGCCAAATCCTAGATCAGCCCCTCCATTGAAACTAGGGGGTGGGTCAGTCTCAGATTTGTTCATGCCGGCATGAGGATCTTCCTCTAAATTGTTTTGTTTCCTCTCCATGATTGATGGAAAGCAAGGAGTTGACACTACCTCAGACACATTAAGTTCATCTAATGTTCTGATTGGTGATTTTGCCTGTAAATAACGTAGTTTTAAAACATTACAATAGTCTTTTCCTTTTTCTTTTTTTTTTTAAAAAAGGATATTTAGAGAACGTCCAACAGACAGGCAATAAAACCAAAGAATATGCAAGACAAGCTAGATTGAGTATGCTATGGTATAATGTCAATAGCAAGGCAGCCAACATGCGTTTAGATATATAAAGATGTCAACTCATAGAATAACATCACCAACAAGAACAAGGGGAGAAAAATTATTAAATCCTAACTAATTAGGAGGTAAGGGACAACCTGACAACCTGCTGCCCTAAAGGAACTAAAATCATGATGTCCAACCAGAACTTTGCATGCTTCCTGCATAAATGAAATTGCATTGGACATGATAATCTAATGACCAGATATATTTGAAGCAAGCATAATATTTTGAAAACTATTAATGAACCTGCAAAGCTCGAAGATTCAGCTCTTCTGGTACATGCCATGCCCGGTCTTTTTCAAAGGTTGACAAAGGCTCTGCCCCAGACAGCAAGCGGTAGAAGTACCTGAAGAGAATTCGAATGAAGCAAGTCAAACAATTTCCCTATATGGTTCATTAAATATGATCGTACATAAAGCAGGCCTAACTACATCATTATTACTGTCATGTTAAATATTTTAACAGTAATAGCTTACTGTAACTCAACCATTGGAAGGTAATGATTCATTCTACAGCATTGTCTCTGGTGGATACCACCATGCTGTGTGAAAAGGCACCTAGCTGCAACCTAATGTGCATTTACCAGACTAACTTCAAAGTTATACACTCAAGTCAAATGCGTACAGAAAAATGAGCATGGGTACCATTAATAACACAGACATGTGTCCCAGGACCTTAGATTGTACATTATTTTTACATAATTTTAGATTCATGAGTACCTACGTGCGCTCTTGGGCTTTATATCGAGCATGAAAATTAGCTGGCACACTTTGAACATCAATCACCATTACGTCACCTTCATTCTTCTGATGGAACAAAACAAAGTGTCAGAATCTCATCATTAAAGCAAAACTTCAAGTATCAATCGGCTGTGGTTTCAGATCCACAATTCCAGATATAAAGTCAAACTGAGTTTCCAATCTGATATTTTTGCGTTTCAACAAATCAAAACAAACCACACCTGTAAGAAATGATTCACAGCTCTTTTGACTACTGCAGGTTCATGGGGTTCTAACTGCACTTCAACAGAAATAAACGTAACTTTTACAGCAACCAGAAGTGTTCAAATACAACATCTTCATAATTCTTCTACCTTATCCGGCAGACACAAACTACAAAGAAAATTTAAATTTTTAAAAAGTGACCTGAAATAGAAAAGAATGTTTAGCAAAACTAAACTAAAATCAACTTAAGAACAAATACAACAAAAAGTTTTCAAAATGCTTTGAGATTTCCATGTGGATGCATGTAAATTCATACAAACTATCATATCAAAATACAAAGCCGTTGGTAAAGTGATTCAGGCAATGGCATAAGGGGAGGGACACACACTAGGACACTTCAACAATCTTATATCATAGCAACAGAGCCAAGAGAAACTAGAGAAGAAATGCTTCAAAACCTTATGTTAAGTTGCCAATAACTTGGAAATCTGACTATACTAATGTCAATTATGTAAAGTGTTGTTGACTTATAATATAATCAAGGTTTTTGTTGTTTTGATTTTTCAGAGGATGAAGAAAGCCTGCAAGAAATCTGAGTAAAAGTCCCACATAGGAAAGAGAATAAAGATGGATTAATTTATAAAGTGACACCTCACACATGTGGTACTCATGAAATTTTGTGTGCCAATTATAAATATTTGATGTTATCACCATGTGACTGCATGATAATGCAGGATCGATATCGGTACGGTCAATTGGACTAACCCTTCTGGCAAATTGGACAAAGGCAACAGATTGTGATCATGAAGATGATCTGGTACTTGTGATCAAATCAAGTTAGGATTTGATGGAGGATTTTTTTTATTTTTTATTTTAACAGGAGATTAACTAATTATCTGACTGCCAATCATCTTGAATTTCGAGACTCAAACTTTAAATGATAACCACAGTAACTAGCTACATATTCAGTCGTGAAATAATTTATCTTGTAGAAGGTTGTAGTGAACCAACTGAAGGACTCAAATCAAACCAAAATAAATAGGAGTGATGTTGGTCAAACGTAGAATCAGTTGCATGAGGAACTACATAACCCTGTTTAACAGGTACCAAAAGTCTATATGCCCGTAGAACTCCGCATTGCAACACATCCTCAATCAACTCTCACTCTCTAGTTCATAGAATTAAAGTCAATGGCTCTTCTAAACTACAAGACAAAAATGCTCGAAAGAAAGGTTGCCCTTTGGCCCAAAAGACGCGATATGCAAAATGCATCTAAACTACCCCATTGGGACCTGCACATTCTCAAAAAACACAACTATTGTTCCTCTCCTTTCCTTTCCTTTACACAAGGGAGCCGTGAGCCAACAATATCTAAACTCCCTACTAACTTTGTAAACCCTGTATGACCATGAGAAGTGTCTTGTTGATCTAGGAATGACCCACCACACCAAAAGAGGCAAGGAAAGAATCCCACAATTCTATGGTCACCTGGCGGTGTAACATGAAGTGGTGAACTGATTCCTCTGAATTTTACCAGATGAAACAAAATGATCCTCCCCTTCTCCAGGATATCAGAGGCTATATTCTACCCCAAGCCGAATACCAAAATAGGGATATTAAAAGACAAAAACTATCATGTACACATTTTCTTCAACTAAAAAGTCTTTGAAATTTACGTGCAATTCAAAAGTATGCTGCTTCTGTAACAGATTGATCAGACAACATCAAATTTAACTGTGACCTCAATGGAATGAGACAGCTTCACCACTAAGTGATTATATCACAGACCTTCAAATCAAAACCACAATATGAATCTTGAAGGTAAAAATAAGAAAGAAATGGGACTTCTCAAATTGGTTAACTCAATTTTTATTTTCCTTTATTTGTTAAGAAGAGGAGTTTTACTATTTCCTCACTAACCCCATAAATCTGAGAAAAATAAAAACCAAAATTGAGTTAAAACTTCATTTGTCCTATCCATTATTTGCAGTGCATAGATGATATAATATACTAGCTTTAAAAATGACATACCACTTCACCAGGCTTCCTTTTGCTTATGCGCTCAACATCTACATGACAAACGTTTGATAAGGCATGGACTCCTGCATCCTGCAACAACAAAAAACAGAATGCATCCACCTCATTTCCCACCAAATGTAATGCATGCTAGAAAACAACCGCGACAAAGTGGCACTTAATACTAGTAATCCTATATTGTTTAATAAGATTAGAAGGAGAAGAAAACAGTGGTAATAAACCCCAAATACAAGAAAGTCACCAGTAAATACAAAATAGACTTACAGTTCGACTTGAACAGAATATTGAAACCGGCTGGCCAATAAAATTTTGAAAAGCCTCCTACACAAATAAAAGAACCACTTGATTTGGAATAAAAATAGCATTTTGAATAAAGCATAAACCGCAGCTCAAGGATCCCATTAGTTGCAGAGACGAGGAAGGAAATGAAAGGACAACAGAACTCAAAAGCAACGAAATTTCCACAAGTAACCAAAAACATAATATTCATAAATGTAGTTCTCTAATTTATTTTTTTCGCATTTTCTATCAGCACCCAGACGGAGAAAACAAAGTATCATAAATATTAACCACCTATGTGTTTTAACTTCCTCCATTTTCTCACCAACCAAACAGAAATCAGAGCACAGTATTATTTCATGAACTTCCGTCTATTGATTTTCCTTTTGCAAACGAAGATAACAAAAGTCAAACTTTGATCAAAGGCTAAAACGAAAATGAATGAATCACCTCAAGAACGCCAACTACTGTACGGCAATTGGACTGTTGCTGAGACCCCGAGAAGCGAGTCCCAATGTACTCTATTGCGAGTAGATACCGTTGAATTCCAGGGCGTTGGCTCATCGATTCTGATTCTGGTTGTTGTTGTTGTTGTTCGTCGTCGCTGAGATCGTCGGTGGTTTTGGAAATCTTTAAAGGCCTATGCGGAGAATGGGAGCTACTAATAGTATCTAGTGAGTGCTTCAAATTTTCTGTCATTGATTTTCGAGCAATTTCTCAGGCCCCGAACAGTAAATTGGAGTCTGCTAGGGTTTTGCGAGTGTGAGGTTTCGAACGTTAGGAAAACAGGGTTTGAGGGCTTTAGCTACTGTTTGGATGCAGGACTATATCAAACCAGAACCAGGATTGACAGTAAACAAGAAAATGCCTCTCTACTAGTTCACCTTTTTTCTTCAATTGCAATTTGCATGTCTTGCGTTGGACTGGAGACGATAATACTAAACCAATCCAAAATTTGTTCGGTGCTCGAATCACACAATTGGAGCGAGTCCAATACCTGTTACATTTTTTTAAGACTATGTTTAATGGCGTCGTACTTGACTTCTTTCTCTGGTACCAGTAACGTAAGTTCTGATACTCAAAGGTCACGGTGAGAAGCCGTTTATAGGTTGTCAAGTGGAAGTGCACTGATACTAAGTAAGTTCACTATGTGATTGTGATTAAACTCAAATGGTTGTGATTTATAGACATCCATTAATTATGATTCATAAAGTTTCTTTCTTTCAATTTTCCGGATTTACAAGTTATGTTTCTTCGCTTCTCTAGTGCAATGATTTTCTCACAAAAACGCAGACTGCTCAATTAATAATCAATCTGTTACAAGAGTGGGGGAAAAAAGACAAATTATTTCCCAAACTCCAATTGTTCACCAGAATTTCAACTTGAATCACTACTACTCACCATCTAACTGACCCAAGAAACTAAAAAATAAAAATAAAAACTAAACACGCACACCAGCTAGATAGAAAACCAGGAAAGAAAAATATAACATAGACTGAAAAACAAAAACAAAAAAGAGAACCAAGAAACAAAATCTCTAGACCTAAGGTGCTTTGACTAACTCACAAAATGCCTAAAGTGCAGACAAGGAATGTATCCCATTCCTCATCCATCATGGGCAACCATTGAGGGAAAGATTTTTGGTGAGTGAAATGAGAGATGCTCGATCGGAAGCCATCCTTATTCCAGCTGATTCATCATCAACGTTTCTCCCTCCTGCATTTATATGTTTCTGCAAAATGTGGCAATGAAGTGAGAAATTCAAACTCTACTTTAACAGCTATTTAGATGATAAAGAAAAGTAGGAACATTTAAGCATTAACCAAAGAAGTGAACAATAGAACATTTCATTTCCACTATTTTTTGTCTGAGTGGAATCTCCAACATCATTCAACTTTAGAGGAAAAATATCTCAAAAGTGAAAACGCGCTCTTGTTCTATCTATTGTTCACTATTTTTTGTGGATGAAGATTTCATCGCTAACCGCAACCAACCGAACAAGCCTGCCCCTTAAAAACATCAGCAAAATACCCTTCAACCCTAATCTACCTTTTTTCTATATCATTTTATTTATTTATTTTTTTATGAATGGCAACTTAAACCTTAATCTACAATATAATTGGAACAGCCTAATATATGCCAATAAAATACAAATCAACCAAATAATAATCATGGGACACATAAGCATAAGCAGTGTTTACAGTGTCCCGGGTTTAGTGCATTGCTTGCTAATAAGAGAATCAAATAAAGGATGTAGATGTAGCACCCAATATTAAACCAGGAAAAACAGAACTTACACTAATATCATTATTGTCATAAGTTTCCATCTTCAAAGTTGCAGGCTTACTGCTCCTCTTGGCTTTCAGAGACTTTTCTCGATCCTCATAGAAATTAAAATCATCTAACAATGATGTTTTAGCTGTGTGGCTTTTAAATATGTTCAGCATTTCCAAACCTTGCTTCAGTCCAATCTGAAAATTATAAAACACAAAAGAACAGTCTAAATAATAAACACAATAAAAACAATGGAGCAGAGAACAATCTGAACATCCAACAGAGAAAACAAAAAAAAAGAAACATAATTTCCACATCATGCATATAGCACAACCTTGACTTAAGGACCAAAATGCATAATTTAACAGACTTGTAATCAATGCAAACTATGTTTCAATGCAAAAAATAAAAAGAAACACTAAAAAACAAATCCTAAGCAAGACCTGAATGAAACCTAATTTACGCATCATACATATAGCACAACCTCAACTTTAGGACCAAATATGCTTAATAATTTAACAGACTTGTCATCAATGCAAATTATGTTTCAGTGTTTCAATGCACAAACTAAAAAGAAAATAACAAATCTAACCAAAGCAAGACCTAGCAAACTTTCATTAGTATATAAAACAAAGTTATTTAAAATAAAATGTAACCAATGGAAAACAAAAAACAAAGTAGTACCTCTTGAGTGTCCCGGGTAAAAGTTACAGGTCTGTTATCATTATTTTCGAGGATAATATGCCGCAATTGAGTGTTAGGTATGTCCTTTATTACATGCCATTTTACTGGGAAGAAACCACTCCACTTGTCAACTTGCCAGAAATCCATATCTTTATTAAAATCCACCTGGCCAGCCATCTCAGCTAGGCCAATAAACTGTCCACTTCCATTTACCTGAGAATGAGAATAAGAGTTCAATTGTATTACCGAGCATGCCACATAACAAAAATCTCAATAACCCAAAAAATCAAGAGATATTAATGTGAAAATGTGTGACATGGATCCCACATCCTACAATGTCAATTCATATCAATTATTGCATATATCAAACTCACCGAGAAGAAGAGGAAGATGGGACACCGTGTGCCTGTCTCCCTAGATTTTGATTCAGCATCACGAAATGACGCATCTAGTTTTTTATTGCCGTTTGGAGTGCTGGCCCAAACATCATATTTAATGGACTTATGGACGTCATCCTCACTGTAAGACTTGATGACATAAAACTTCGCTTTTTCATAATCAGTCTGAAAATCTGGTAGATTATATTGATCTCTATGGACTGTAAATGATAGTTCTTCCTTCTCAATTGCTGAATCTAAAGGAGCACTCTTGTTTCGGGACCTTGGACCACGTGTCAGCTCAGTTGAGGATTCAAAATCTTCATTCCTGTTATAGTTTTCCCTGGACTTAAATCTATCATTTCCATTCGAAATTCTCGCATTAGATTTGTAGTTCATGTGACCATTTGGAGGAAAAAGACCATACTTCTGGTTAGCAAATGATGAGAACCTTCCAGCTGGGTTGTACCCCTTCAAAAGACCCGCTGAGAAATCATTGCCCAAATGCGGTACCTGTAGAATAAAATTCAAAAGTTCTATATCAACATTTCGAAGGCTATTCATGTCAAGCAAATACAATACAACACATAACATCCTATTAATGGTCTAAAGCAAATGCAGGAATCTTCTCTAACACTTAAGCAGCAAAGCCACCCACTACAGTAACAAATAAAGTGAAGCTATAAGTTGAGTGCTAACGTGAAAAATTATCAAAACCATAATGTTACCGAATCAAAGTTGCACAGAAAATTATGCAAACTGCAAACCTTGTTTAATGATTTGAAGGGTTGTGTATGAGGGAGGGACTTGGAAAATCTGCTTGGAAGATTGCCATTGGTTTTAGTCGAAATAAAGCCACCCGACTTAGACAAAGCAGCAGAACCTGGACCGACCTTTACATTTCCAAAACCAGAATTCGCTGCAGTAGAGACGTCTCCAACAAATGTTGAATCCCACGAATAACAAGGCGCAGCTTCTGAACCATAGGAAACAGGAGGTTGCATATATCCTGAGGAAGGAAAATACTGCTGTTGACCAACACCTTGGCCGTCAATTCCCATAAGAGTTCCCGGGGCATATGGGTTATAGCCCGGAAGATAATAGACCATTGAACCATTGTCTGACTGCACACCCTGGATCAGAATAAAGGTGATAAGAGTAAAATCATTTTATGTTCAACCAGTAAGGACAGATTCATGATAAACTTTGATCTTCCAAAACCTGATTGACATATAGAAAAAGGAAGAACATACCGTATGCTGATTATTAGCGTGTAAATACCCATGATCATCCATCTGTGTAAACGATCCATTATAACCTGCTAAATATACAAGAGTTTCATTTTTTTTTTTTTCTGACGAAAATGAATATACAATGAAGAATTCATAGGTAGTTTAACTAAAAGTACAAATTTAACAAACAAAATTTTACTAGATGCACTCTTCTTAAATGCTTTCAAGTTTTTTATTGCATACACTTCCAAAAAAGGTTTTCATGTTTTTTACTGCATACACTTCTAATAAAGGATTTCATGTTTCTAATGATATATACGACTTGAGAGTTTCAACAAACAAAAATTGTATTACATACACCATTCATAAAGGGTTTCATGTTTCTACTGTATACTTCAATCTCAAACTGATAGCCTTGTTACTCTAGTCCAGACTAGTAACAGCCAATTCACCCCAAGGGTGGGGGAAATCTAACTGAGCATCCCAAACTGTCCAAATACGATATTCAAAAAAGTACTCCCAATTGACCTACTGATTTTTACCACCCTGTCTAAGACAAAGTTTACTCTTCTGCCAAGAGTAGATATAGAGGGATAACAAAACACCACAATTTTTAGTAAGGTAGTATAGCGTTCCATTAAAGGAACATATTTTAGTATAGCAAGAAAAATATTATTTCGTTTGTATGCCATAACTACAATGCTCTTTTCATTTATTGACTTGAGGTTCAATTAGACACTAAATATTTCTTTTTTCAAAGGAAATATACAAAATCTCGAGGCCAACTAGAACTATATATCATTATAAAAATCAGATTAAATACAAAAAATCATTTTCACATCTAACCTGGGTAATAATAATTGTAACAGCTAGTAGGTTGATAGTAAACACCATGCTCTCCAACTGAATCTTGATCAGTCTCACCTTTGATGCTAGAGTTGGAATCCAATAAAGAAGACATAGAGGGGATTGGATCAGATGGTATTCCGTCTTTTCCAGATACCTGCAAGAGAAATACAAGAAGAACAACGGCAAAGAAAAAAATTATAGTTGAGCGAAAGTCCACACATTAACTTAAACTTGAGCTCTCACCGACAAAAATAAAAACAAATATATATAAGGAAAAAAAACTATCTTTTTGAATAAGATAGAACAATCCAAAAGAAAAATCGATACACAAACCCAAGTCAGGTCAGTTGTATTCAGACCCAGACCATAAAGTATGCAAGAAAATCCAAATAATAAAAAACTCAATCTGTTTGGGTTCATTCAGGTCTTCAGGTACAAAAGATTAAGAATCCCAGGTGGCAGCTTATAATCATTTAAGCCAACAACTATACTTACAACAACCAAAATTAAACTCTTCCCTCTAAAGCTCTACCCTTCTTTCAGCACCATAAGTATAAACATCCCAACTTACAGTCTGAAAATTTCTTACTTTAAGCATGTGAAACACGCTTTCATGCACATCAATGACTGCAGTCTTAGCAAAGTTGGTACTAATCGACAAAAACATCAAATAAATTTACGAAACAGTAAACACAGATAGAAATAACGGGATAAGAGGGCGGGGACACACATGATCAGAGAGAGAGAGAGAGAGAAAAGGTGAAGGTTAAAACACTAAGAAAAGGAATTTTGACATACCACTTCTTGCTGACTCAATCCAGTAACAGAATCTGCCGTCAGTACAGTGGATATAGGCTCTCCTGAAAACAGACAGTCAAGAAAACAACACAACTATAAAAACAGAAAACTAATTGCATCCAAAGGAATATTTCAATCAAGTATGCAGAAATTGAAATCAATTGGTCCATCATACTGAACAAAATTTCAAACCAATCATCACATTGCATAACTCTGGAAAATCCAACACCTGATATTTTAGTACAGAAATCATACGAAAGAAACATTCTGCATCACTACACCAGAAGATTGCAAGACGATAAACAAAAATTGCAGCTTTGCAACTGAGGGAGAAAAACAACGGTTTCTTTTTTCAGCAGTACCAATTAAATACAACTGCAGTAACAAAAGAGAGTTCTGCTGCAATACAAACAACCCATGAACTTTTTTTCGTTAAAGCTCATATCTACAGCTTTGAAAATTATTTGCAGCAAAACACTTCATTGAATAAATTAAAAGAAACCCGGGAAATTCTGTCAACCTAGGAACTATGCAAACATGACTCTCTGCCAAAAGTTCAAACAAACTGCACTAACGACTTGGTGAATAATTAACTAAAAGAACAAATAAAATACCTTTCTCAATTTTCTTTTCGCCAGCCATTACCAATCCTTAAACACAATTCAAACCTTGAACCGAACAACAGGGGAAAAAAAAACAAGGGTTAGTAACAAGGGAAAGCACTATTCTCCCCTCCTAGTGCTTATAGAAGCCCAGCTGTGTTGCCCTAACTGATTAAACTTTCCAATTAAAAAAATATAATTATTGTAATTATAAATTCACAATGAACTTAACCCTTAAGTTTTCTTTATTTAAAATTTGACCGAAAAATAATATATTTCAAAAGAAATTTAAAAAATAAGAGGGGCAACTTATGCAAGAGGCGCACAGTAGCAAAACCAAGAAATATTCGATTCTGCCTTGGAAAACATTAGATTCCCCTTTTCCTTCAGATAACGACATGTGGGTCGTCTTAATTTATTTTATTTTTTTCTTTAAAACAAAATTGGAAGTTTTACCGAAATAAATCTCAGCGGAAAATTACGAGGACAAAATAATTAGATTTTTAAACGAAATATCTCAAAGGGAAGATATTTTTCAGAGAAATTCGGAATTCTTGTTTTCCAAGATTTGCTAAAATCAATACAAATAAGAAAAGAAATTTTCAAATTTTTAATTTTTCTTTCCTTCTTTCCCAAGAAAATTTGTTTGGTTTCGACGATACTACAAGCAGAAAAGCCAAAAAGAAAAGAAAAAACACACTAAATAAAGATATATCATTTATCCAGAAAAGCACCCAAAAAAGAAACGAAAATTATTTATGACAATAAATTTTCGTTAAAAAAAAAACAGATATGCAGTGGAATTTAGAGGCTTCCTTCATCTGTTGAAACGAAAACTGAAGCTAGTTTCGAATTTCATTGAGAAACAGACGCTTATATGATTTAGAACGGCAAGCGTTTTGAAGAACCAAAAAACCTTAAAAGGAACTAAAAGAAACGAAGTGAGAGAAGAAACGAACCTAAGAAACGCGGATCGAAACAGCACAAGCCGATCTGTGATGAAGGAAGAACCGCTTTTGCGATTGAGAAAAGCGCGGCGGTTTTCCCACAGAGAGTGAATTGAGTGAAAGGACTGTGTTTGTGTAGAAGAAGAAGTGGGAGGGGAACCGGCACTGACGCACTGTGTGTTGTAAGCCCTTAAGAAATAAAGGAAAGATCTGACGGTCACGATTAGTTCCTAGTTTTTTGAAGAACGCTTTTGGACCGTCGGATTAGCGAGGTCAAAGAAGCGGGTGCCGACGTTTCGGGAATTGGGCCTTCTCATTAATTTCCCGTTTGTTGTTTGGAGGGATTTGAAAATTTGTTACTTCGGATTTTTAGCAAGGCTTGCCTTTTGCAAAAATTTGATGTCATCTTTTACCTTAAATTTGTTGTCAACAAAAATTGGGAAATGACCCTCAGTGCCACCTTTAATAATTTTAACTAAAAATGTCAACTATAAATAGAAAATTAGAAGCGGGTGCTCGACTTAGGGTTTATGGGTTTGTTTGAATTGGTTGACGGGGTTGTTTGAAAAGGGTTTGGGGGTTTCTCTGAAATTGGTTTAGTGGGTTTTCAAATGGGTATAGGTTTAGGGTTTCACTAAAATTGGTTTTGCTTTAACTCTGTTTGCTAACTTAAGGGCTTGCATATTGGATTGGGCCTATGTTTTTCATATTCTCTTGTGATTATTTGGAATTTCAGTTTGGGGATGAATATTCAATGTCTCATTAGTTTGCTGTTTTGTGCTTGATCATTGTATGCTTAAAACAAAGCGGGAAATGAGTGAAGATGGGAACATCAGGTGTGGTTTAGAGAAATGGGGCCATGGATTTTGCTATAAGCTAACTCTTTAAGCTTTTGCTTGTCTATGGATAGTTAGTCGTTTGTTGTTTGGAGGGATTTTGTTTTGAAAATTTGTAACAGCAATATCCTTCGGGTCAAGTTTCAAGATTCCATTTTTAGCAAGATATTCAACAAAACCTAACCCAAAGCTTAAAAGCCTTTTGAACCCAAAAATTTGATGTCATCTTTTACAAAATTGGGAATGGGTGGTATTTAGTTAATATTAACAAAGGGTCTGAGGGTCAACAAAAATTCCCAAATTTATCCTGGAGACAATATTTTTTTGGTCAAATCCTGGAGACAATTTCTTCATAACAAAAATGTAAAAATTCACCAAACCAATTACCATCTTCACAACAGTAAGCACTCACTACTCACCGCGCACTTTTATTACAAACATCCGACAATTTTATGCGGAACTTTTTACATGTGCCATTTTCTCATTAGTTTCCCTTTAATTTTATCAATGAACTGCATTATACTCAATTCCCAATTGTATATGTATATATGCATAATCTTATATGGTTACATTCACACACATTACACATATTAGGACTCGAACCCAGAATCTTGTCTGAATGAGCCAATTTACCGATATGAATACATTTAAGATACAACGTAATAAGTGTTTTTGCAATTTAACATTCAAAAAAAAGTTATAGTTCATACTTCAGTAAACTTAGTAATCATACTAAATTTTATTTATTTATAAAAAGACTTCACTATTGCTGCCTCCTCTACTATTTGTCAAACTCTTTACTCGTATACTTTAGAGAGTCCAATTTACCTTTTTACTATGTGTCTCAGTTTACACCATTTCGATAACTATGTCAATGAAACTGTTAACTTCTTGTTGTGCCATGAACATTTTGGTAATTATAGTTATTAAAAAAATAATTAAATTAAACTCATTTGGTATTAACTTACGTGATATTATTTCATCACGCATATTATAAACTTAAGCACTTATATTAAATCAGTTTGAATAAGATCTAAAGTATATTCGGTGAAATTTCATTAAGTATGCAACAACTTATGCATAAAAATGTGTGTGATCGCAAAACTGTACTTTAATAATATTGTTGCTAATTATTTTATTTTAAAAAACAAAATAGCAGATAATGAAGAAAATTTAATAATATCCATGAAGTTTGATACAAAAATCCATATTTTTCTTATAATTTCCGTCTTGTGTTTTAATACAATAATGTTGAGTTTCATTATTTTGGATCCTCTTAGTTTAGCTTCTTTTTTTATTTTGCAATGATAAGTTAATATGTGTCATCCAAGGGATCTCGAGCTTCTACATTTAGCATTAGTGAATTTATACGCATTTAAAAGGAATGTTAACCATTTGATTAATCTTATGGACTAAGATTAAACCACATTAGCAAAATTGTATTAAGTTCAAAACTCACCTTATGCATTGCATCAATCACCCATGTCATCAAGATCGTCCAGCAAGCATATATTTTCTGTATAATATGAATATAGTGATTTTGATTAAGTGCCTAACACCGCACAGCCATATCTTTGGAAGAGCCAGGACAAGGTAATTTGGCTTAATATGTCGGGTCGGTCCGAGGCCCATCATGGGTCGTGCCGACCTAAAGCCTAAGGAGCCAACCCTATTAAAGCCTCATTATTAAATTATATTTGTTTTAGAGAAAAATAATACATGGTATTATTATATTTATATCTTAAATTCAAGTCTATTTGTTTTTTAGGTTTCAATTTTTAAAACCCGAACAATAATCTAGCCATAATCTATTTAAATGTACTCCAAATACTGTTACTGACCTATTTTTTCCAACAAATAATAAATATTGTAAGTATATACAAAAAAGATTTAAATGAAGTTGTAAAAACAAATTTAAAAAAAGAAAAAGAAAAAGCAATACATTCAAATTTGGTGTGTGCCCATATTTGCCCATTTAGTGGCCCGACACGAGCCTGGCCATGTTTCCATATAGGCTAGGGCCGTCGTCTCAGGCTAGGATTGATGATTTTCATAAATAGGTTATCCCAGTATGGACAGTTTATTAAAGGGTCAACTCTAAATGTGTCGGCCTGGCATGACACGACTGGTGTGAACCTTTAGTGTTGAGTGGACCATTGTAAATCTGTAGAAACTTTCGAATTGGAGATCGGAGGTCATGAGCCCCACATGCCCAATTTACCTAGAAGGTGGGCCCATTGGCTCGGTTAATACCAAATGGTTATGAGGTGTCTCTAAGTGGCTTTGGTTTCTAAAGGGTTTTAATGAAATCTTTTGCTTATTATTACTTGAGTTGGTTGAGGATTTGATACAATTAGAGTTCTAATAAACATGTTATTCGTTCCATGTTAAAGTTTTTGAGATGTTATTATTGGTTTTCATACTTATGTCTTAGTTCGAGATTTGATTTGAATTACTTATGAAGATTTTTTGATTTTATTATATGAAGTTACCTATGTATACTTATAATTTATGTTGAAAATTGGAGAAATGATTGGTTTCGGTCTTTAATACATTTAAGAGAAATGAATGGTTTTGCTCTTCATTTGTATACGTGAGCTTTATGTGAGTTTTGAAGGAAAGATTAAAAGTGTTTTATGAACTTGTTTGTTTTTATATATAATTTACGCAAGTAAAATATAAGTCTTATGGATTTGAGGAAATTCCTTGAGTAGCCTATTTATGTGCAAGTATGAACTACTTTGAGAGTTGGGAAAGTTGGAAAGCATTGCTTTAGAGTTTGTGAATATTATTGAGCATCACTAACATGAGAACTTGGATTGATTTGCAAATTACATTGAAAAAATAATAATTGATAAAGACATACAAGTGCAAATTAAAAACGAGAAAGAGCATTGGAACTAGTTTTAGTAAGAATAACTTTTGTTTTCAAATGTCATGGTAAAAGAAGTTTAGCTTTTTGTGGAGAGAATGAGAAAATTTACAAAGATAATAATGGTAACTTTTGGGGCTGCTTGAATTGATTGTAGAATTTGATGTGGTAATGCAAGAGCATTTTAAACATATTCAAAACAATGAGATTCATTATCACTATATTAATCATAAAACTCAAAATGAGTTTATTGGTATGTTAGGCTCTAAAGTTAAAAGTGCTATAACTGAAAAATCAAATAGGCAAAATATTTTTTTGTAATACTTTATTGTACTCCAGATGCAAGTCACCATGAGTAAATGACTTTAAAAATTGATGTGTAGATATGTCAAATGCTCCAATAAAGGTATAAGGGTATGTTTTAGAATTCTTGAAAGTGGATGATACATCTGGATTAGGGCTTTTTAATGAGTTATAAGTTGTATTAAAGTATCTTAAACTTAATATTTATAATGTAACGGGCTTCTTTCAAGATCATGTCCATGGATTAACTCTTAAACCATTGTCAACAACAAGATGGGAAAGTCATATTAATAGTGTTAGAGTCATAATAACCCAAGCTAATGATATAAGACAAGCTTTGTTTGAATTGTCTAGAGTTAGTGAAGATGCCAAAACAATGATTGAAGTTAAATCTTTAGCAACATATGAACTTGAAAGTTCTTCCCAAAAAAAAAAAAGAACTTGAAAGTTTTGAATTTTTGTTGGGCATGACTATATGGCATAACATTTTGAAAACAATTTGACTTGGTTAGCCACAAGATTGCAATATGAGGATATACAGATTGATGTTGCAATAAAAAAATTTGAAGGGTCTTGTTTCTTATTTTGTAGACTATAGGAAAAATTCATTCACATCTGCCTTACTTTATGCCAAAGAGATTGCACCTAAGATGGAATGACCCAGTATTTCTTGAAAACGTCAAATTTGTAGGAAATTTTTTTTTTATGAAAATGATCATGAATAGACTTTTCAATCGGCTGAAAAATCTTTTAGGGTTAATTATTTTCTTGTTGTAGTTGATATTGTTATTTCTTCTTTGATGAGTATATTTTAACAATTAGAAATATTTTTGAAGGCTTCTTTCTTTTTTGTTTTGATCTTAAAAAGTTATTAGAAATTAATTATAATAGATTGCATGAATGTGGTGCTAATCTTGAAGCTACTTTAACACATGGCAATGAATATGATATTAATGTTGCTTATTTGTTTTAGGCTTAAATACTACAGTGCCCCCTGAAACATTGGTCAATTCTCACTTTACCCCCTTAAAGTTAAAGTGACCCACTTTGCCCCCTTGACCAATGTTTCGTGTTTCACTTAACCACTTTTCATCAACGCATTGCAAATTCGTTAAACCAATGACGTGGCAGGGGTAGTTTGGTCCATTCAACTGAGCTGGGATTTTTCCCACCAATCTGAGGGTGTGACGTGTACATGTGGAGCCCACCTCTAACATTTGATATAGCTTAAACAGCTTGATTGCCTGCTGATGTGGAATTTGGGGACCCATCTAACAAAACAGCCACGACAATCAAAAAAGAACTCAAAAGTGAAAACAGAAAATCATATTGGGAGGGAAAATTTAGATTTGGGGATTATAGAGCTAGGGTTTGAGAATAAGGATCGAGAGAGGGAGAGCGCTCTCAGTTGGTTTCGACAACTTGAAGGCAAAAAGAAGCGACGCGACTCGACTCGACGACGATGCCCATTTGGCAAGAAGCAGGAGCAGGGCAACCTGTGTACGGCAAGTGATTCTTCTGAAAAGGGACCTGTTTTCTGAAAAGGAATATTGTCATTTGACGTGGAAAAGAATCTTGACATGACAGTGATGCACATTGTGTAGAAATTGATAGGGTTTAGGTCTTTTTGTGTTATGTGTTGTCAGCAGAGGAGGTTGTAAAGCAGTATACCTTTCCTAATGTGGTCCCGTTTTTGTTTTCTTCTAGTTGGGTTTGAATATGTTAATCGAACCATGGTTGTTGTCTTGCTTTTAATAAGTGGCTTATAATACTATTTTGCTGTTGTTAAAAACAAACCCTTTTTGTTTCTCTGTAGAGGACAAAGAATTGGTAACTTTTGAAGTGCATCATGGTGGCAGAATTGTGAAAAACAAACAGAATAAGTGGTGTCCTACTAGTGGGTCTGTAGGATATTTGGATTGGTATACTATAGAGTATATAAATATGTTAGATATGTGGGAGCAAGTGAAACTACTTGGGCACATGGGGAAAGTATCTCTTAAAGGAGTAGTAAATGAGGAGTTACTGGATATAGATAGGGATGCTGAGCTGTTAAGTTTGTGTGATAAGGTACCACTTTCTTATAAGAAAATTGTGCTGATTTATGTACAACACATTGAAGATGAAGGTGATGCAGTGAATGAGGATTGTGAAGAGGTAGCTGTGGCATTGAATGAGGATAGTGAGAATATTGGGTCTGTTAGTGATGAAAATGGGGCTTCTACTAAAGGCAGTGGGCCACTGAACAATGATAAAGAGGGCTGGCCTTTATTGAGGATCATGGGCCTGCTTGCAGAGTTGAAGACTAGGTTTCAAGTGATGATGATGGGCCTCTGAACAATGAGAGTAGTAAGGCTGATATAAGTGACATTGATATAGAAGACAGTGAAGAAGAAGACAAGGAAGAGGACTCTGATTTTGTTGACAGTGCTTATGAGCAGAGTGAAAATGAATGTGAGTTGTTGACAAAGGACGATAAAGCATTTGAAAATTATGTAGACCAGCCAGAAGTAGTTGAAGACCCAAATGCCCCTGTAGATGAAGATCGGGAGTCAACTGATGTAGCTAAAAGTGATGTTGAGAGCTTGGATAGTAGCTCAGATGATGAGGATGATGGGAACCATAAGAAAAGGAAGAAGAAATTGCCTAAATTTCAAGAATTTAGGCATGAAACAGACATTCGCAACCCTGTATTTAAGCTGGGTTTAAGGTTTGCAACCACTGACCTATTTAGGAAAGCAATTAGGAACTATTCAATTTTGAATAGGAGGATCATTAAATTCAAATGCAATGATCGTGATAGGGTAAGGGCAGTGTGTGCAAGAAATTATAACTGGGTTTGTTGTGCTTCATCAATGAATGGTAGTGAATGGGTTCAAGTGAAGAAATTGGTTGATGAGCATGATTGTGGGATAGTTGATCACAACTTTCATGCTAACTCAACATGGTTAGCTCAGAGATATGCTACTTAACTGTCTAGAAAGCATAATTGGGATATGAGAACTTTTAAGCAGCATGTACAAGAAGATTTGTCTGTGATAGCTTCTAAATCCCAAATATATAGGGTAAGGCAGAAGGCAACATTCATATCTGATGGGACTTATGAAAAACGTTATGAATTATTATGGGATTATGCTGCTGAATTAAGAAGGACAAATGTGGGTAGCACAGTCATTATCAAATGTGAGTTGGAGGGTGAAAGGCCAAGGTTTCAGAGGATTTACATTTGCTTGACTGCAGTTAAACAAGGGTGTTTGCAGGGATGTATGCCAGTTATAGGATTTGATGTTTGTCATATAAAGGTTCATCACCCTGGACAATTGTTATCTGATGTTAGTATGGATCCTAACAATGGCATATATCCTATTGCATATGAAACATGGTCATGGTTTTGTCAACTATTGGCAGAGGACCTTGGAATCGAAAACAGCAGCAAATATGTCTTTGTCACAGACAAGCAAAAAGACTTGATTGATGCAGTACATGATCATTTTCCAAATGTTGAGCACAGACACTGCCTCAAACACTTAGAATCAAATTTTTTGCTTGCTGGTCACAAAGGATTGTTGTTGAAATTGCAAATGGAGAAAATCACAAGGAGCACAACCATCCTATGGTGGGATGCTGAGATGAAAAATATGAGACAGCTGAGCCAAGCTGCATTTGATTGGGTGACGACCTTAGACCCATCACAATGGTGTAAAGCTCACTTAAAAACTCATTCCAAGTGTGACATCATTTTGAATAATATGTGTGAGGCTTTTAACGGTGCCCTTGTAGAAGTACGAGACAAACCTATTTTAACCATGCTAGAGAGAATTAGATACTATATTATATTGTTGATGGCAACTAGAAGAGCATCTTGTGTGAAATGGAAACATGTCATTGGTCCAAGGATTTTTGGGATTTTGGAGAAAACGAAGAAAGAATCATCTTTGTGCATTCCAAAAGCTTGCTAGGAGAGTTTATATGAGGTCAAAAACCATGATAGAAGTCAGGTTGTGGTTGATTTGGCAAGGCATTGTTGTTCATGTAGGAGATGGGATATTACTGGGATCCCATGCAAGCATGCTTGTGCTGCAATTGGCCAATTAAATGGGGATAATATTGCTTATGTTGATGCTTGTTACAAGAAGGAGGCCTTTATGAGAGCTTATAGTCCAGTGGTTCATCCAATGACAAGTGAAGACTTGTGGCCTAAGTGTCATAGGTCTCATTTGATGCCACCACTTTATCACAAATAACCTAAGAGACCAAGGAAGAAGAGGATGAGGTCGGCAGGTGAACAACCAAGCAAATCTAATCCTACAGCCACCAAGTTGCAGAGGTATAACTTGGAAACCAAGTGTTCATTTTGTAGACAAAGAGACCATAATAGGAGGAGCTGCCCTAAGGCAAAAAAAGGCGGCAGCAATCAGGTTTGTCTATTCCAAAAAGACATTGGCAATGCATTTTTGTTTTGGATGTTTATTATTTATTTATTTTCAAGTGATTCTCTTCTTATGTTAGGTTTCATGTAAATGAAAGGTTCAGAAATCTGGCCAAGATACGACATCAACCAAAAGGGTTACAAGACAATCAATAACTAAGCAACCTGTAAGTGACTTTATTTTTATTGATATTAAGAGGAAGATGCATGAAATGTAGTTGATGTAAATTGGAATCATTTTCAATTTTTAGGTGAGAAGAAGATTGGAAACTGGCCAGTGTTCTTAAACTCCACATAGTTTTGAAACAGGCCAAGCTTCTCAAAGCCCCACCTTCAAGACTGCCTAAGCATCTCAAATTGGCCAAGCTTCAAACTCCAAAAAAAAAAAAGAGGTTTAAGTCTCCTGCAAAGAGGATTAAATTCCCCAAAAAGAAGGATCGTTCTCAAACTCTGCAAGACTTTCAATCTGTGCAAGGAGCTGAATCAGTGCAAGCTTGTCCAGTTTCTCAAACTGGCCAAACTTCTCAACCTACCCAAACTTCTCAATCTGTGCAAGGATCTCAACCAAGTGCGAGCTCATCACACCCTTTTGTCAGTGGTCCAAGCAAAAAGAGGTTCGAATCTCCTACCAAGAAGAAATTTACCAATCGGAAGGATTTATTGGATGGTTATCAGCCTTGGAGATTCTGATCATGTGCAACTGTTTTGTGTTTTGTTAAAATGCCTCTTATGAAGACTTTTTCATTCCACTTTTGTTTTGCATGTACAACTGTTAAGGACAAGTGTTAAGGACAACCCTTTCAAATGGGACTATTGATTGAACTATTATTTTGCAAGTCCAACTATTAAGAACTTTATTAGTAATGTTATAAACTGTGAGGATTTGATTAGTGTTATAAAACTCATAATTGTCTGTTATGAACTGTTGCAAGTGTTTGTGGTATTGTTGATTTGGTAATGCTTTTCATACCATTACATATGGGGTCAAAATCCAATAAGTAACTCCCACATTGTGTTCAACAACCACATTCATTACATAAGTACCAACACATTGTTACATCCAGTTGTAAATTCAAACCATGTTTCTCCATCATTACATAGCTACCAAGACATGATATTTTACATACAGTTGCAAAATACAGACTTGTACAATTTGCCTAATTCCTCCATTGCAATGGCCACATTTTGTGCCAAGTTCTTACAAACATTGCCAAAACAACACCACCATTACTAAACCCCATGAAAGAATAAGCCAACCCATTAACTTTCTTTCTCTTGCTTGACAATGTCCAACGTCCTTTTCAAGTTCCTTCAATCTTCTAAGTAGCCAACTCACCAGAGCCTTCTCTCTATGTGGAAATTCAACATCCACCCAAACAAAAAACCCACATCCTTTTTTCCTCCTCTGCATCAACCATTGATACCAATTAATAAAAAAAATTAACAGGATTCACAAACTTTCAACAACATAACTTACCCCTGATGAGTTTGGACAAACATGGAATCTTCGAAGTGGGTTCGCCTCAGTCCATAAAGTTTGTAAGCGAGCTATCTTCCCACAAAAGCAACGCGGTGCCGCCACATCCAACTCTTCTCCTGTCAACTATTTCATCTTTATATTCAATTTTCATGGAACCCAACCTCTGATTTCTAGGGTTTTAGAGGAAGCCAATTTGGGGTTTTTTGGTTCGATAGGCAGCTGAGATCAATTGGAACGTTTGATCTATATCATATGTTAGAGGTGGGCTCCACATGTACACGTCACACCCTCAAATTGGTAGGAAAAATTCCAGCTTAGTTGAATGGACCAAACTACCCCTGCCACGTCATTGGTTTAACGGAATTTGGAATGACGTTGACGGAAAGTGGTTAAGTGAAACACGAAACATTGGTCAAGGGGGCAAAGTGGGTCACTTTAACTTTGAGGGAGTAAAGTGAGAATTGACCAATGTTCCAGGGGGCACTGTAGCATTTAAGCATTTGTTTTATGAATTGGAAGTGTTACAAATGTATTTACCAAAAGAGACAAAGACATCCATTCAAGTTCTTGAGTTTGTAAAAGTTGTGGACTGTTTTTCAGATGTCTTAGTTGCTTATAGAATTATATTGATTGTGGCATCTGCATAAAGCAGTTTTTCAAAATTAAAATTAATAAAATCTTACTTGCATTCTACTATGTTACAAGAAAGGTTGAATGGATTGGCAATCTTACGCATTCAAAAGAATATGTTAGAAAAGCTTGATTTTGAAGGCATTGTTGATGATTTTGCTTCTCAATATGCTAGAACATCAAGAATTTTTCGGTAATTATTTGTACTTTTTAATGTTATTGTTCATGTTTTTTGGTTTGTAGATGGTGCAGAGGAATTCAAATTATTTATTTGTGTGCAATTGTGCATTGAAGAGCAACTGAGCCACGTGAGAACTTTTATACAAAAATATGTTGTTTTGTTGACAAGTTATAAGCTATTTGGCTATGGACCTAAATATGGTTTTTGTTGTTTATCGTTCATGTACTTTTGCTTTGTTAGTTGAATGAAATTATTATGTTTAAACCAAAAAGAATGAAAAAAAAATCTTATTAAGCTTTATTGTATACTAAAGAGGGTCTCATTTAATTTATTGCTCTAGGCCACACAAAAGTAAAGAAAGGACCTCATTTAATTTGTCGCCCGAGGCTTAGGCTATCCAAAAGTCAAGACCGGTCCTGACAAAAACAAGAGATTGTTTAATCATCTAATTGTAAGAAAACAAATGGGTGATTGCATCATGCCTGATAAAATGTTGAAAAGATTGTGATGATTTCTGTTCATAATTCAATTCTGCGGTGGACCTAAAAGAGTGATTAGTGTAACTAAAAAAAATCTATGCACATATACACTTCATACAAATCAACAAGTGTAACTAAAAAAAATCTATAATGAGTGAAATAAAAAAGTGAAATAAAAAGCGATCATATTAATCATATGTAAATACTATATATTATGATACAAAGAGCCTGATATGGCTCCATTAAGCATGCATGCGCTTTTCTCAAAGTGCATACCCCTTCAAAAGAAGTGCATCCTTTAATTATTCTCCTACATTTGTTAATTGACCAGCGCTCCATTCCTAAATGTAAACAAAATAATTAAACCCAAAAATAAAAAAAATCTAGTTTCCACATAGCACGGCCACAACAAAATCGAGCCGCTTTAAGACACCATATATTAATTAAACTCTAAAAAATTATGAAGATAAAAAAAAAAAAAAATCATGTTTGCTTCATATTAAACCAAAATATCTTGTTTGAACTTGGCACATTTTGTGTCTTTCTCAGTATTCTTGGGTTGTTGGGAAGTGGCTAAGGATGAGGAGGACTGGAAGTAGTCCGGGGAGTGGCGAGGAAACTCCGATAGCATTTGAACAACTTCTCTCATTGTTGGCCTCTCCACACTGTGTTCTTGGATGCAAAGCGTTGCAATGAAGAACAAGTGCATTGCTTCATCTTTGGGTACAGATATTGCTAGCCTTGGATCAACAATGCTTGTAACATCTTCTTTTCGACAATTCGTGGCTTTCTTCGACCACTGCACTATGTCGACGCCTTCCCCGAACTCTCCCACTGGACGACGACCTGTTAGAAGTTCTAACAGAACAACCCCAAAGCTATATACATCGCTCTTCTCGTCCACCTTCAGTGTATATGCGTACTCTGCAACACATGCATAATAAACATCAATTAATATGACGCACTGCAAGATTTCATGTTTTGAAAGAATGAACAGCAAAAGAAGGCCAAGGTCCAAACTAGTTTTTGAGCCAGCTAAGTGAAGCCCAAACTAGACAAAACGAGCCATAAAAAGGCGATAGGTTTGGGGATGCAAGTTGCAAGGAAGAGACCAAAAAAAAGAAAGAAAAGCAAAGCAGCTGAAAAAAGAGAGAGGGAGGTGTGTCTCTTTCCACGTAATAACAAGCCCACTTTGTTGCTCTAAAACAAAAGCCTAAAAAGATTGCAGTGGTGGTGGTGGGCATGTCGGGTTAGCTTTCACGACACTCGACGCCCGTTGTGTTAGACATCACTGTCAGACTGTTGTGTTTTGTGCGTCAGATTGACCTCTCATATTTCTGATATCAGAATTGTACATACAGCATACAATAAATTATTAAATCAAAAGTTTTTAAAAAATAAAAAAAAATGGACCCCCACAATAAGCTGAGGATCGAGAGGTCCTCCAGGCACAGAATTTAGAGGCAGTTTGTGTGTTTTGTGGTTACCAAGAAAATTCCATGCATCATCATCTTCTTTGCCTCTCTCTCTCTCTCTCTCTCTCCTCTGTGGCTGGCTCAAATCATGGTGGTTTTTTTTTTGTTGGCATGTCATTTTAGCAATTGGGTTTTGTGCGTACTGCAGATAAAATCTTGGTGCATGGCTTATGGTTATGGATTTCAAGAGATTGTGTAGTGCAGGGCTTTGTTTGTGATATATATATATATATATATATATTACACATTTACCCAAAAAAAGATAGATATTAGGGAATCACAACTCAAAAATCAATGTGTCAATGGAAGCATACACGAATCAATCAATAAGATTTTGTTTTGCTTTCCAAAATTCTTTCTGCATGTACTATATTTTATGTGGAGAGAGAGAGAGAGAGAGAGAGAGAGAGAGAGAGAGAGAGAGAGAGAGATAAACATGTAGTAATAATTTATAAGCATAAACAAATAGTAAAACCATTTTGTTTGATTATAATTTTTTTGGAGATTACAAAAACTCAAGGCCAGCCACCTCAGTGGACCCATATACTTATTCAAATGATTACACAGATATGCATATTTCTTATAGAAATGATGAAGCCACATAAAAAGAAATCATATTCAAAGGAATTTTTTTAAATTATTCTATACAAAATAGAAGACTAGTACTAGGCATGATAGTATTTACTAGCCAGAGTTTATAAAGACAAAATTTATAACATGAACCCGAAAACTAATTATGTTTTGATTTTTTTAAATGAAATTCTTAAGTTTTTTTTTGTCAGCAATTCTTAAGTTTATGCATGGCTATTTTATGGTTTTTTTTGTTGTTGTTGTTACAATGACTAATTTCATCACCCTTTTTTTTTGGGAGCTAGATTGACACCATCAGGCTACTTCGTTGCTCGGATCGATAATCTGAAACATAAGAACTGAAAACTGACGGTATGATTGTCTAATGTCATGACCCCAAAAGTACCAGAAATTCACAGATTAACTAACTTAACTACCATACCAACTAACTTTTGACTCTACACAACCTACACCAAAAAGCTTGGAAAAAAAATTCACAAATTGGTAAAATTTATAGAGAGGAAGAAATAATGTACGTACCAGGTGCAATGTAGCCATAAGAGCCTGCAATTGCAGACATACACTCAGATGTTCCACCATCAATCAAGAACTTAGCGAGCCCGAAATCAGCAACGTGCGCTTCGAAGCTCGAATCGAGCAAAATGTTGTTTGATTTTACATCCCTGTGAAGTATCAATGGAGAACAATCATGGTGAAGGTAGCACAGGCCTTTGGCAGCTTCAATGGCAATTTTGTACCTCAAATTCCACCCCAAGAATCCTCCCTTTTTCCCATGCAATGCCTCCCCCAAGCTTCCATTTCTCATGTACTCGTAAACAAGCAGATTGGTTTCTTTGTTTGAGCAAAATGCCAGCAATCTCACAATGTTTCTGTGCCGAATGTTGCCTAAGGTTTGAATTTCTGCTCTGAAGCCGTGATCATGGCTGTTTGGTCCAAAACCAAGGAGTTTTTTTACAGCAATTTCAACCCCATTTGGCATTTTTCCATGGTAAACAATCCCTGCTCCTCCTCTTCCGATCACATTCCCATCTTTCACGCATTCGAGGATGTCGAAGATTGTGAATTCCAGCTTCTGGAAGGAAGTCATTTTCCATGAATCCGGGCCGTTTCTTTTGAATGATTTGGCCTTGATTATAGCAGCAGCAGCAAACACCAGTGAGCATATTAGCAGGCCTAATGCGAAGATCAGCTTGAAATCCGCGGGGGGTTTTCGCGGTGTGTTTGTGATTGCGGTGAAGTTGCAAGGATTGTTTAGGAGTGAACCGCAAAGATGGGGATTGCCCGCGAAAGCAGAGGCATTAAAGAAGGCAAACTGCCCTGATTCAGGTAGCTTTCCTGAGAAATCATTGAAGGAAAAATCAGCAATTGTGAGGCTCTTCATGGTGCCTATTGATCTGGGAATGTTTTGGTTCAAGTGATTTCTTGATATGTTCAAGTAATTCAGGATGTGAATGCTGGAAATTTCTAGTGGGATTGAGCCAGAGAGGCTGTTCTGGCTCATGTCAAGGTAGGTGAGATGGAAACAGTTTCCAATTTCTGGTGGGATTTCACCAGAGAGCGAATTTCTGCTAAGATCAAGTTTTAGTACTTGATGGAGTTGGCCTATTGAAGGTGGGATTGGACCAGAGAATTGATTTCCACTAAGTAGGAGGATTTGGAGGGAAGAGAAATTCGAAAGCGAGTAGGGTAAAGGACCGGATAGGAGGTTGTCTGCCAGATTAAGCTGGCCTAATTTGGCCGGCTCCAATGAGCCATTAGAATTCTCTAGCAACATTCCAGATAGGTAATTGTTTTGCAACTCTGCCAAGCTCAGCAGAGGCAAATAAATTAAGCCATTTGGTATGCTACCATTTAAGTAATTCTGCCCCAGCCTTACTCTAGTGAGACTAGAACATGCCCCTAAGGCTTCAGGGATTGGACCAAAGAGAAAGTTTTTCAAGAGAATTAGTATTCTCAGCTGATTTGATGAACACAAGTTTGGTGGGATTTTACCGGTGAGCTTATTCGATGACAAATCGAGCAGTTGAAGCTTCCCATTCTGGCCAAGCTTCTGTGGAATTATGCCGGTGAAGTTGTTCATCCACAGCCCCAGAGTTTCCAAGTTAGGCAAATCCGCGACGTAGTCTGGGATTGAGCCATGCAATCTGTTCATGAAGAGGTTGAAAAGCTTGAGCTGTTTGAGATTGGCAAACTCAAATGGGATTTCACCAGTCAGTGCATTGTTGGAGAGGTCAAGATTGACCAAGTTTGTCAAGTTGCCTAGCTGCCTTGGGATTGAGCCTGAGAGCAGATTGATGTGCAAGTAAAGCGTGTCGAGCGCCTTCAAATTCCCCAGCTCCCGGGGAATTGGCCCGTCTAATTCACAGCTTGAGAGATCCATGTGAACCAGATTGACCAATTTCCCAAACTCCTTTGGAATCCCACCTTCAAAAACGTTGTAGTAGCCCAAGTAAATCTCTCTCAAGTTAGTGAGATTGCCCAAGTCACCTGGAATTTCTCCATTAAGATCATTGCCTGCAAGTGACAAGTACTCCAAGCTGGCCAAATTCCCATATGATGCTGGGATTTTTCCATTGAAAAAATTGCCTCCAAGATCGAAGTACCTGAGCTTCTTCAAGCTCAAAATCCCAAGTGGAAGAGAAGCGGTGAAGTTGTTGTTATAAGCATCAAACACTTCCAAGTTGGCAATGCTTGAGTAGTTCCAATCCAAGCTCCCACTGAATTGGTTGTTGGATATGTTGAGGAACTGAAGGTTTGTGAAGTTGGCAATGGCAATGCTGCCTGCGAAGTTGTTTCCTGCAAGAGAGAGGTCGGTGAGCCGGTCGAGGCCTGAAATCAGAGGAGATACAGAGCCAAAAAGATTGAAATCTGTTAAGTCCACTGCAACAACTCTTCCTCTATAGCATCGAATTCCAGCCCATGAACAAACTGATCTTGGAGATGAAGAATTCCAAGTGCTTAAAGCCAGTTCGGGGAATTGGAAGCCGTGCTTGAGTGTGACCAAGACATGAAAATCACTGACCAAAGAAGAAGCAAAGCAAGAGGTGCCAAGAAGAGAGAAAAATGTCAAGACAATGAAAGGAAGGACCATGATGGTTTTTTTCTTTTCCTTCTTTTTTTCTTGGGAAAAATATTCAAGACAAGTGGGTTTGGAAGTATTCAAAGAGAAGATGAAGGGATTTAAGCATTTGGGTAGTTGTGGATTTTCCGGAAAAGGAAGGCAAAGTAAGAGGAATCTGAGAAACTTCAAGTGAGTATGGGGTTGAGGAATCAAACATCTTCAAAAAGAAAGAGTCTTCAAATGCAAGGAAGAAACTATGCCTCTGCTTTTCTCCTTTTTCTCTCTTTCTTTTCTTTTCTGTTCTGTTCTTTTCTTTTCTTTCTCTTTGAGAGAAGAGAGGAAGATTGAAATTCTGCTGGGACTGGACTG
This sequence comes from Prunus mume, assembly GCF_029339155.1. NCBI lineage: Eukaryota > Viridiplantae > Streptophyta > Magnoliopsida > Rosales > Rosaceae > Prunus > Prunus mume. The sequence continues at coordinate 931,976 of NC_142699.1, read as the reverse complement.
GTGTGTGTGTGTGAGCTCCCTTTCTATATTTCTCTAAGTCATTAGCCTTCTTCTTTAGACAAAGCTAAGATGGAAAAAGTGGAAGAAGGTTTGTTGAAAACATTATTAAAAATAAAAATAAAAATTTGACAATAAGATGGAAAATAAGAAGGCCGTTGGATAACAGAAATTTAAAGTTAAGATTTGGGGAGGAAAAGTAAAGTTGATGATGCACTCTCTTTCTTTATTCATATGACAAAATTGCCCTTTAGCTTTAATCAAAGAATGGTCTTTATTGCTTTGAATGAGAAGAGTGGCAATGGAACTGCACTTTCAATCATTGAAAATGGTTCCATTGTCTTGAAGATTTTGGTGACTATCCGCTGGTAACCTCATTTTCCAAGCACCATGATGTGCTTGTGAGGGGAAAATGAAAGGTGAGGAAAGCATTTAATGCCTGCCAATGCTGCAAATGTTGTTTTTTTATTGCCTCAAAGCCTATACTTATTGCCTCGTTGGTTTATTTGGACCGAAAAATCATCAAAATCTTTGGTATTGAGATTTCTCACTCCTATGAACCAGGACATGGTAAAATTCGGACGTGCGGATTCTACATTTCTATTACCCTTTCCTGCTTTCTTTATTGTTTACAATGACATCCACACGATAACAATATGCGGATGAGAGAATAACTATATGTATATGTTGTGCTTGGCTTGTTAAAACCTCATGGACTATAATTTTTTGCATATCACTTTTGCCAACATATAAAATAAAAGATTACCAAATTGCTGTCAGGATGTTTTAAGAATATAGAAAAACTGTTTGGATAATTTCCAGAAAGCAATAGTACAGCTAGGTAGCATCTTTTGTTGTTCATCTTGTTATAAAATTCATATGTGCATCAGTGTGCCATGCATATAAAGAACCCATCAAATCAAATAGTTATAATACAAATACAATGTATCAGATATATAGCAGTCCTGCTTGCCTCATCATGTCATGACAATCTGTAAGCATCAAAGTGTGCTTCATCAATCAGTCAAACCCAAAATCGGATTTAAAAGCTGCAGAATTCCATTGTGGATTTGTCATCCTAAAAACAACCCAGGAAGAAAAAAAACTAAACTAAAAACAAAAAGAAGGGGTAATTCCCCATGTAGACTGATTATCTTGAGGTTGGAAACATGTGCCTGCAAGATGTACAGTGGTTGTAAGAAGTAAAAGATGAGTGATTATTAATATATCATTACCATGTTGTTGTTGAATGATCAATATATAATTATGTTGCATGGAATATGGAACCACTGGAAGCTTTTCTGTGCAGCTTTATTCCTTCTCCTTCTTTGCCCTAGAGAGGCTGCCTGGGACCAACTCTCTATGCTAGATGGTTTTTAAGGGCTTTATTAGAAGATGGAATAGTCTTAAAGAGAGGGCTGAAAAGTAAAAGCAGAGATGTATAATCTGCTTTTGATCTTCCACTTCAAAAGAAAAGCAAATTAAAGAACAGAAAAGAAAGGAAGAAAAAAAATAATCCATGACCCCCCTCTCCGTCCTCCTCCTCCTCCAAATTCACATGGAAAAGAGTGCTCTTGTATTAACTTGAAGAATTCATAATCTCTCTCTCTCTCTCTCTGTCTCTCTCTCAAAAAAGAAAGAAAGAAAGAAAAATCCATGGCCCCTCACGCATGGGAAAGAGCGCTCTTGTATGAACATGAACTCTCTCTCTCATGTGGGCTTTGTCATACAAATTACAATACAATAGTGGCTGTCTTGGCTTCATGAGAAGGAGGGGGCTGATTGGGTGGAAGAAAGAAGAGAGTGTGCTCTTTTTGAGGTGTCTTAATCTGTCTTATTGATGGGCAGGCCTGCCCTTTTGAAGGGTCACTATCTTGTGGCCTTGGCTTGACTATAAACCCTAATGTGGTCACTCAAATGCGTAGCTTGGTAATGGCATAATTGGAAGTCTCATGTTTTGTAGTTAAATTCCAAGAGGGAACATCTCAGTACTTTGCTTTTGTCTATAACCTTTAAATTTAGAGACAATAATACTAAGATCCAACAGAGGGATTTGATTGGTAATCAAAGATTTGCACAATATTGAGATACTTTTTTTTGTGTGTGATAAATTCAGTGCCTACCATAGATTGGAAGACTATGGGTCCATTGGTGTGCATCACATTTGTTTAATTTTGTCAATATCTGAAAGGAGTTACATTTATCAAATGTTTTTTTTTTTAATCTTACCGATTAAGAAAATATACAATTCGAACTTAAGACATTTTCCAACATTAAAAAGAGTATTTAGAAAGTTGTGTAACGATTTATCCGAATAGTCACATGTCATAATTTTGGTGAATTAATAATACAATATAGCAGTGCTACCGTCACATATATAAAAGTATCTCAATGATTGTTTGTGGAATAACAATATAGAGTACTTGTAATAGATAGAACAGCTGCTATATAGCAATAATAACTGAGAAGAAAACGTGGGACTGCAAATTTTCTGATAATTGACTTTCGGTGGCACTACCAAATTGTCCAAAAGAAAGAATCATGTTCTCTTCTTTCCTTTAGGGAAATTTAGTAGCTTTGTTATCTCATTATCTAGCTGAAAGAATGCATCTTTGTTCTCTCATTTAATTAATGTTTTTTTTAAAAACAAATATAAGTTATAGTTGATGAGGGTACTGTGTCTGTTCATTTGCACTCAAGTTTTGAATTCCTTATGACATACATTATAATAGTTTACAGTGGTTTAGACTATCATACATAAAAAACATAAAAAACTAGACTAGATCTTTGGCTATATTCTAAAACCCTAGCCCCCTTTCTCCCAAAAAACACTCTAGAGTCGTTTTCACTTTGAGGGGGGAGGAAGCCACTATTCGTCCTCCCCTCTCTCCTCCTCTCTTCCTATCATCTCCCTTCTCATCTCTTCCCCCATTTCCAAAGACATAAGGTTTCCCCTATTTGTCCTCGCTTTATTGCTATTTTGAAAATTTCACAAAATACTCCAAAAATCCTATAAAGATTTTCTAATACAATTTCCAATATGGAGGGTCCTGAACTCAAATTTTGGGACCCTAAAATAATGACACAAAGGGTCCTAAACAATGTTTCCTCCAACCCAGCAGTCCTAAACAATTTGAGACTCTAGCTTTATTAATGGTTTAAACGTAATTTATTTACAAACATTTATTTAATTCATCGTAATTTATTTTTACAAACATTTTAACCAAAATAAAACACAATTTATGAATAAAATTTATTTCATAAAAACGAGTACAACAACAAAGTACACACAATGTAAAATTTTAGTGGTTATTCCAATGGACACACAATGTAACCCTTTGTTTACCTCGTCAAAGAAAAGAATAAACTTTTTATTAAAAATATATATATTCAAAGGAGCAATTAGATTAAACCAAATAGTGAAATGAATTAAAGTTTTTGGTTAATTAACTCTTATTTTGAACAAATTTTACAGATACGAAGCATGGTAAAACCAAAATTATTCCGAGTCAAAGAAGCACCTGAGATTTTCTTGTATTAACACTGAGATGAAGAATATGAGAAAATGATTGAATATCTATATAAGGACAGTCAAAATGGTTGAAGTTGGTGCCAAGTTGAAGTTTGAACTAAATAAGGGTACACGACATCATGATTACAATCTCACATATGAAACCAATGTTGGGACGGAAAGAGCATTATTGTCCTTTTTGACTAGGAGGGAGGGAGAGGAACCCAATTCATGAAAGCCATGGCAGAAGCAATATTTCTTCACGCTTGTAAACCTTTCATTGGATTTGGAAAAACACTTTGGCGATGCCCCAAAGAAAAGAGCTTTCCTCATCAAAAGATAGCGAGCTTGTGTTTTACTTAAAGGAACATCTTCGATATAATGGGGCAAACTTGTCCTGTGGATCGCTTGTCTGCATTTTCCCTTAATAAAGGAAATTCAAAATTAAAGGGAGAATAAAGAGGATAAAGGGGAAAGAGAAAATTGATAATTTTTAAGGATAAAGTACAGTGTCAGCTCGTTTACCAAGCAATGACATGGATGTGGCTCGTTGTCGATTATATTTAAAGCAGCAACGCTAAATACAATCGACAACGAGTAATAAAAATGAGTGAAGATTTGAAGTTTAGAACTAGCTAGGATTACGTAAAAACTCTGTAAAATCATATATATTTCTAAACTGATATTAGCACACAATTAATTGCCTTAAAAATATGCCAAAGACATTTACATGGAAAACCAAATTAAAGACTCCTTAAAATGCCAAGGATAAATTGTGTTGTTTTGCTGTTAATTTATTTTATTAATTTTTATTTGGTATTAATTTATTTTTATTCTCCAACAAGGATCCTCTCCTATAAAAATCTCAAAGGTAGAAGCCAATATAAAAAAAATTATGTACGTGTGGGGGGAGAGCTCTTTCGGGATTTGTCACTATCATTCTCAAGCACATGCAATGATGCAAGCAACAAACTAGATTTCATATAATTCTTACAAAATCTTAATTTGAGCAGAGCCTTTGATGGTTTTTTTAAAATCAATATTAGAGAATTTCATGGCCCTGCCATTACCCCAACAAGCGACCAAGATTATGTAGCAAAGATACGCAGATTTCTTTATGCAAGATTTTGTGCAAGTTTTTTGTCCATTGCATGGAAAAGTTGCTTGTTCTTAGCGTATTCAATTGATACATGCATGCAAAAGCTATACGCACAGAACCTCTTAAATCTGCAAAATTTTGTCTTCATTTGGTTAAGTTTGCTTTTAAAAGGTTTTGCTTTTCTTTGTTTTTATCGATAACAGTACTTTGAGGACCAACATCACTAGCTTGGAACTAGCTAAAGTGAGTGGGATATGTTGCCCGCACCGCACCTCTCCCTGTATGTATGTGTAATATATATACATATATATGCTTTGCATATATATATATATATGAAATGATAAAATCTGGTCAGCACTTGTTATCCGATCAGATCCCGAGCCTTTATATTTAAAGTTTGTAAATTTATTTACATTTCTTTATATTTAAACTATTTTATTCTTAATTTATCCATTTATCAAGACACATTATTAAGCTTTGAATTTAGTTTTTTTTTCCTTTCTAAATTGACGTTAACCTTGAAACCGTTAGTTTGTTTTGAGTGTTATTTTTTTTTCCTTCGCCCAATAATTTATTTAGAATTGAAAGAGAATGAGAGAAGGTATCCCGTCAATTGCTTGTTTACTTTTGTAAATCCAAATCTCTCTTTCATATATTCTCGATTCACGCTTTAGCATTGACAAAGTCGATACCACAATTTCTACACTCTTTAAAACAAAATTATACAAGTGATACTGAGAATAGGAGAATCGAACTTAAGACTTCAGTTGCATGGGTAAATGCTCTTAAGCACCCTCTTAAGTTAATATTTCAAATATATCATATATCTTACTATACATGAATCTTTTTTTAAATCTCATTATTAATTGGATGATCATTAGCAAAGAATTCTACACATTCTAATTGCAGCTTAAGTTTCTATAAAATAAACAAACTGACAAAAGTTATATTACCATGTGTGAAAGCATTTATCTTCTTTTGAGTTTATGATACTTTATAATGAATGTGGCAATAATATAAACAACAACAACACTACTAATAATAATTAATTAATTAATTAATTAAGAGATATATGCGCATGACGTATATATACAACTTAAACTTTATAATTAAATTTGCCCCAAAGTCAACTTGCATGATAGTGAAAGTGAATAGAAAGGTTATATTCTTGAAAAATGACTACATAACATTGTAGTGTGATAACATAATGCCAATTGCCAATGTAATATCCTAGGTTTGAACTGTATTGGAGTTTAATACAAGTTACTTCTTATGAGTCTTATTTTTTCAGATAAAACCCGTAAAATACAATAAGTTAGATTGTTATTCAATTTATTAAGTCGAGTCCTAACATACTGAACAACACTCATGATACTTGTCTAAATTAATTGAAATAGATCAATCTAGTTAATTTGACTAAGATAGTGTCAAGGGCTTTAGTCATACCTTGAAATTTACAATTCTGATTGCCATTATTTAAGGTCCACTTTCACTAGGGAAGGAGATTTAATTTGATAAATTATTATTGTTGTGGCTGAAACAAGTGCTATTCGTGTCATTTAAGTTGTTAATCCTATGTGTAATCTTATCGTAATATTCGTGTCATTTCCAAAGAGAATCTAGTGACATAAGATTTGAAAAAGAAATAATTAATTAGCCAAAAGAGGGAGGATGTAGTCACTGACATAGATAGATAGCTAGCTAGTGGATGACATATCTATGACTATGAAACCCTGATAATAAATTAATAATAAAATATTCAAGGTCTGCGCCTAGGTGGATCATGTGGTTCATAATAATTATATTTCCCATTTGGAATTTGACATCATGGCTTTGGATTGAGGCTCTCTTCTGTCAACCTGGCACTGGTGGAATTCCAAGTCATGTTGAAATGGATTTAACCATCTTTGTCGTCTAGATATCATTGCCACTCATGCTAGCTCCTGTGTTAGTCATGAGTCATGCATAAATATATATATAATATTACCCTATGCTGAAAGCATATATTCAACGATCTCCCAAAATTCAGATTTGATTACTTCTTATTAGAAAGTTCTAGCAAGTGGACACCAGTAAAGCAATTGTTTGTATTTTGCATCTAATTAGAGATGCTTTAAGACCAACTCCAATATAATGATGTAAATTTGGGATGTAAAAATGACATTTACATCTCGTGCATGAATTATTATTTTTGTTCATTTTTTGTTGGCCTAAGGAATCGACCTAAATTTTTTTAAAATTCCGATAAGATATAATTTTCTCCGATATGAACCATTATATAGTACAATTTATATTGAGTTCCTTGTATGACTGCAATGAGCCAACAAAACTTGTTTGACTCCGATTCGAAAGATGAAAGAATATTTTTGTGCCACTCTTATGTATAATGCATATAAATTTCAAAGACAATTTTGAATGATACCCTCGCTGTTGAATCGAATCCTAAAACAAGCCGTCAATTTCTGCAGTTACTTCTTGCAAACCTTGGTTTGTCCAGCCACCAAAAGTTGACAACCCCCCTTACAATATACGAAACAAGTTTAAACTTAAGAAAATTTTCACACAACATGAAACTGACATGACACGAAAACATTAGAACACCCAGGGTTCATTCAATGGCCCGCAGCCCCATGGGCCGACTTGAACCAATGAGTTCACAACCCACCCGGGCTAATAGCTTTAAGCCGGTAAACTTGGCCTGAGTTTTTTACTTGGCATTGAATCGACCAAGGGTTTAAAACCTAGGCTTGGTATAGCCAACTCATTTGAGTATGATGAAACTCGAGCATGGGCGGGCTTGGGTCGACGTAATGAAACACAATCATGGTCCAGGCCAGCCTTAAAAAAATGACTAATACCTAAAAGTCCAGTCCAAACCCAACAATTTAGGGCCGGGCCTGCACAATAATGAACCTAAGTTAACCTTGCTAGGTCTACATTTACCCTTTCTTGCCTTTCTTGAGAGTACAGATCCGACGGATTTAATCATATAATCAATCAAATCGTAGCCGTGGGTTCCACTTTAAAAGCAGTTCATTTAGGGTTTCCTAGTCTCACTGAAACCAAGACATTCCTGGTTGCGGCTCTTGGTCCCTGCCATCTTCCCTCTCTTATCTCGTTCCATAGGTAACATCGTTTAATTTCTCTGGAATTCTGACCAGAGACTTACTGAATTACTTCTTCTTATTGCTTTGCATCATATAATTGTTCTTGTAAATCATGAAAATGGGAGTTTTCAACTCATTTTTATTTCTCTCTGTTTATTCCGTACACAGAATTTGGGGTTTGAATCTTAACTTAAATCGTATATACATTGATATATGATGTATTTATGTTGACGTGTTCTTGTTGTATGCTACAATGAATAAAATCTTTCAAGTCGTTTTGCGGTTTTCAATTATCAGTGTAAGATTGTTGGCTTATTTTGGGGTGTCAAGGAAGTTTCATATGTGTTAGGTGTGATTTTGAATTTTACTTGTTGCCCTTATCCTTGAATTGAGCACGTGTGAAATACTACTATTTTTCTCTGTTGGTGTTGTGATATGGCTTCCCCACGAGAACATTGTGAGTAATCAAGGCTGGAGTCTCGAGAGGGCTCTATTTTTGCCAAGACCCTAATTTGGGTTTTGGAAAGAAATACCAAGGAGCCCGAGAATTGGCATTGTTTTGGTGCCATAGGCCTTCGGTTGTGGGGAGCATTTCATGTCATCTACCGAAGAAGATGGTAGTGTTTTACATCGTTTTCAGTTTAGTGGTACTTGGACAATTTTACATGGTTTTATGATGTCATTTTTTTAATACAAATTTATAAATAAACCCAATCCTAGACATGTATTTATAAAAAAACTCAAGCACTATTTAAACATAGAAACACACCCAAAATCTACTCCAAAGTCAACTTTTTGGGTGTATTTATAAATGGGTTTTGAGTGTGTATAATGATGGGTTTTGGGTGTGTTTATATGTTTAAATAGTGCTTGGGTTTTTTTATAATTTCAACCCCCATTTTGGGTGTTTTAGTGAAACTCCCTTTTTTTAATTACTATGTAAGATTTTGGAGTTTCTAATGGTAACAATCATTTGGATAGTTTATTGCGGTTGATGTCTCACATCTCCCTCAACATCCAATGAGAAAATCAAATATTGCTGCTATGTCATTTTGAGTTTTACTTTTTGATATTTCAAAATATTTGATTAATTCTTTCAACTTGAAGATGCTTGAATTTGTTTGCACCATGGTAAGAATATCTGAGGTTTTGGAGTTTTGTAGACCTTATTTTAAAGAGGAAGCATGTCTCATCGCAAGTTTGAACACCCAAGACATGGCTCTTTGGGATTTCTTCCAAGGAAAAGAGCAGCCCGCCACAGAGGAAAAGGTTTATACTGCTTTAGCAGCTGTTATTGTGTTCTTCAATAGTTTTATATCCCTATGGAATGCCATGAATAACCTTTATCATATTTTAATTTGTGTTATGCTAAGATTACTATTAGGCGACTGTATAGAGTTGAAGTATAGAACTCATGTGGTGTAGTATGGAGTAGAATTTAATTAGAACCTAACTTGACGACTTGTATTTTAGACATTAGATCAGATATGGATACATGGGATGCATGGTGGGTAATGACGGGTAATATTCCCTGTAGAAGTTCTAAGTTCCTCAACATGTGTCCACATTGGAATGCTACTGTATGCATTGTTGGCTGTGTTTGTCGATTAGTTGGAGGAAGTTACATAATGAAATTTTGCATCTTCTGATTTTTTGTTGTTGTTTGTGATAGCATTTTTCCTGTATGTCACTATTCTTTGTGCAATTATAAGATCTGATTGACCGAAAGTTTTCACTGGGATTACATGGGTACTTTTGCAGTGAAGGCCTTCCCAAAAGATGATCCAACCAAATCTTGCAGTTTGACTGCTTTCCTGGGATACAAAGCTGGAATGACCCATATTGTGAGAGATGTTGAAAAACCAGGATCAAGTTAGTTTCCCTATCATTTTACGATTGTGATTTAGCATACTCTGAAGAAAAATTGTCTGATGAGAAATGTTAGAATATGATGCTAACATTTTTCACCGTTTAATGTCTGAAAAGTGCATTGTGAATGGATGTTTGATTGGTACAAGAAGCGTTTATTTGGAAAATGGAAATGACATACACATGCCACTTGGAAAATAATGCATAGATGCCTTATTTATTCATAGTTTCTATCTGCTTTCAATTTTCTCGAATTGTTGTCCCTTCTTAAAGTAAAGTATACACACTTTTTGTTTTGGAAATGTAGTTTGTAGTATTTGAAATCGAAATAAGGTATACATGCCTCACAGAATGATCTATTTGCTGTTTTATTATCTATTTTCTATATTTGATCATGTTATCTTTTTTCTGTATTTATTCATTATTACCCCATATACTAAAATAAAAGTATCATAGTTCTTTTCTCTTTCTCTTTTTGGTTTGAAAGAGTGTTGTGACCAGTTCTTTCGGTAATTTTACAGTGTAGTAGATTACTTTGCCCATTCGTCTGTGCCCTACTTATATTTATCCGATTTATCTATAGTGCTTATGTTCTGAACCCACCTTTCCTTGTAGAGCTACACAAGAAGGAAACATGTGAAGCAGTTACAATTATTGAAACACCGCCAATGGTGGTGGTTGGGGTTGTTGGTTATGTGAAGACTCCCCGTGGTCTCCGTTCTTTGGACACAGTGTGGGCTCAGCATCTGAGTGAGGAGGTGAAGAGGAGATTCTACAAGAACTGGTGCAAGTCTAAAAAGAAGGCATTCACCAAGTACTCAAAGAAATTTGAGAGCGAAGGTGGGAAAAAGGATATCCAGGCTCAGTTGGAGAAAATGAAGAAGTACTCCTCTGTGATTCGTGTTTTGGCTCACACTCAGGTAATGAGTTTTGATATTTACTTGGCTCATCTTATGCTGTCTTGGAAAGTGGATGTGGTGTGACTACTTGTTCCAAATAAAAAAGAATGTGATGTGACTACTTATTCCAAATAGAAAGGATGTGACTGTGTCAGAAATTTACTGTGTTCAGATGAATTTTGCTGAAATATGTACTGTTAGTTAGAACTAATCTTTGATGGCTGTATTTTGTAGATTAGAAAAATGAAGGATTGAAGCAGAAGAAAGCCCATCTGATGGAGATTCAGGTGAATGGTGGAGACATTGCAAAGAAGGTTGACTACGCTTACAGTTTGTTTGAGAAGCAGATTCCTGTTGATGCTGTTTTCCAGAAGGACGAGATGATTGACATTATTGGGGTGACCAAGGGGAAGGGTTACGAGGGTGTGGTGACACGTTGGGGTGTGACCCGGCTTCCACGTAAGACCCATCGTGGGCTGCGGAAGGTAGCCTGTATTGGTGCCTGGCATCCAGCTAGGGTTTCATTTACTGTTGCCAGGGCTGGGCAGAATGGTTACCATCATCGTACTGAGATGAACAAGAAGATTTACAAGCTTGGAAAGGCTGGGCAAGAGTCACACTCTGCAATGACTGAGTTTGACAGGTTGGTGCTTCTTCATTTACATTTTTCTTCTCGGTTAAGATTTTACTAGGGTTGAATCTGGAATAAAGCCCTTGCAATTGGTCTATTGTAATGGTTAGTCTTGTCCAATCTGCAATATTTAAACGTCTTGCTCATTATCATTTTCTGATCAGGACTGAGAAGGATATTACACCAATGGGAGGTTTCCCACACTATGGTGCAGTGAAAGAGGATTATCTTCTAATGAAGGGCTGCTGTGTGGGTCCTAAAAAGCGGGTTGTTACCTTGAGGCAGTCACTTCTGAAGCAGACATCTAGGGTTGCTTTGGAGGACATTAAGCTCAAGTTTATTGATACGTCATCCAAATTTGGCCATGGTCGTTTCCAAACTACCCAAGAGAAGGCTAGGTTCTACGGCCGGCTGAAGGCTTAATTTGGCATTAGTGATAGATCAACAGTTATCCCTTTTTTGTTGTTTGATCATTAGTTATTCAAATACACAATGCTTTTAGTTTAGTTTCCAAGTTTTGTGAGCATTCAATTTTCGGAAAGATTTATGGTTGGTTGTTCCGCTTATTTGACATTGTTCAAGTCAGAAGTGAGATTGAGTTTTTATCATAAATAGCTAAAATTTGACATTTACTTTCAGTAAGTGTCGGTTTTTATAAAAACTTTCAAATATAACTAAAATCTCATTTAAAAAGACACAAGTGCCCTTAAAATTCAAATGCAATTAAAAGCCAAAATTTCTCTTAACACACGTTAAACAAACAATATCCAGCGAGCACGCTAAAACTTCAAAAGTGTTGCTTTGTTATCTATTCTTTTTTGGCCGGATTTGTTTTTAAAAAACGTGACACTCCACCAACCATAAATTGAGAGATTTAGGAGGGTTTGGTATCATGCTCCCTAGGAAAGCTCATCGATTTGGGTTGATTGTCTGATGTACTGCTATATGTTAAATCTTTGCAGCTATTGCAGCTAAAGAAACCGTTGAACACGATAGTGTAAATGAAAAACCACTAAATTTTGACATTACAATACAAAAGGTCAACAAGATGATGTACAAAATAAAAAATAAAATAAAATTAACCATTCATTCATTAGAATTCATAAATGTAAAGAGTAAAAGGTTATTCACTGTGTCTACAAAGTAGGATCAAGTGCTACCGGATTCTTGCAAGTTTGTCGATAATGACCAGTTGAATCGCATCTTGAAAACTTACGAGTTGATGATTCTTTTGCCTACCGCACCTTGTTTGTGTAATTACAATTATATCTTGTACATCATCAGGCCACTGCCAGCAAAATTATCAAGCAGCAGGCATTTTTTGTAACCACCAAACAAAATTAAAACAGATTGAAAAACTAAAATGCAAAACAAAAACGAGGAGAAGTCAGTTAAAGCTTGAGCATCAGTCTCCCTCCTTTTGAAGTATTTACATCAAAGACCATCCAAGTCTAAAGCTGCATTAGTCTCTGTCTGAAAGGGAGAAGCATGCTGCTGCTGGCATATGCATATATTGTGGTGGATGGATAGTATTAATGATGAGGTTAGGCGTGTCGCAAGCTATGTCCATTTTGGTGAAAAAAAACTCCCTGTGCTTTCTGCCACTGCCATTTTGGTGAAAAAAGCTTTCAATACTTTCCCCCCAACCCTCCAATCTCTTTATTGTCTTCTGGTTGGTTGGCTCAGCTCAGCTCAACTCACTTGAATTAAGACACCCCACAGCTGCCCTCTCTAGAATTGAAACCACAGCTTTCAAGTGCTTCCTTCCTCCTACAATGGCTGCAAAGAAAATTCCCCATTTCATGAAGACGATCATGAACACGAATGCTAGAGACAAAAGACTTGTAAGCATCCCCAACTGTACCTTTAACTTCTGCTTTATGAACGAAATAGGAGGGTTTTGTTTTCTATTTTGACCCGTTGTGCTCTGTCTGAGATAAGATCCGCCGTTTCATGCTACTTTTCTTGACCCATTCAAGCCATGAAAGAGGTCGGAGGCCTGGTACCTCCAGAAAGCAGAGAAAGACAAACGAGAGGAACCTCTAACATCTTTATGGGTCTTGCAGAGTCTTGCCCTAAAGTCCCACTCCCACACACGCCTGCTCTTTCGCAGATAGAGAGAGGATTCTCGGCATCCTGCCTCTAAAGATTGTTGATTCAACATTGATTTTGTGCTTGCGGGTTCGAGCCCCGTCAGTCCCGACTTAAGATCCGATGGGTCGATCTTTCCTAACTGGGCTTGTTTTAGACAAGCTTAAATGAGGGGCTTAAATTAATTAGCCCAGCAGCCCAAAATTGGAAATGTGGCTTCTAACTTGGGGATTCTGATTAGTCAAATTTTGCTCTTGCAAAATTGAATGGCTTTGTGTTTGGGTTGATTTGACAAAAATACATTTCCAGCAGTGAGGAGTGAAAATGTGCACGCTTTCCCTTAGTCCCTCTTAGTCCAGCATCCCCACCAAACATAGGATAGGACTTGGTCCAAAGTCCTAGCCAAGCCTATCCTTGTGATTAGTCCTAGCCTCCCCAATCCCCTGTAAGAAAACATGCTGCCCTGCCCCTATTTGACTTAAAAAGAAAGAAAAATAAAATAAAATGGAAACCCTGTGTTTTATGAGTAGCAAAATGTTTTTATTTTATTTTATTTATCATGCCGACCTAGTTAGCTATCTAACTTACTGTGAATGAATTGAATTCTTCCTTTGATGTTGAATATTTTATGAACAATTGAGTATTTTATATTTTAAGATTTATTATTGCGATATTAACAATCATATTTGATTATATTGGATTGATTGTTATGCTTGAATAAGAATTAGTATTCCAATTTAATTATTTAATATTTTTAATATTAAAATCATGAAAGTGTCTTAGGAGGCGTACACCTCAAGGCTTCAAGGCTTACTTACGAGACCTACGCTTTGCCTTTCAAAACACTTATCTGCACTACATATAGGGCTTTGTTTTTCTATTTTTTGTTTTGTTGGCTATGGAGAAGTTCTAGATTGCTTTATGAAATAGCTAGTTGACAAGTTTTTGTTTTGTGCAGAGGGTGCCAAAGACATTTATGGACAAACATGGAGAGCATCTATCAGATCAAATACACCTTAAGCTTCCAGGTGGTTCGGAAAGTGAAATAAAACTCAGAAGATGTGCTGGTGAGTTTTGGTTTGAAAAGGGTTGGCCTGAGTTCTCTAAGTTTTGCTCTCTTGATTTTGGTAGCTGCTTAGTGTTCCAATATGAAGGGAAATCCAAATTCCATGTCTTGATATTTGATGAAAGCGGCACAGAGATTGAATATCCAATAATGCCCCAGATTGAAGGAACCGATGAAGAAGAAGATGATGATATGTCTATAGAAGAAATTTTGGAGATTGAAGATGATGAAGAAGATAATGATAAGTCTGTAGAGAGCTTAGAGATTGAAACTGATGAAAGTTCGGAGATTTTACTAATTGATGAAGATGATGATGATGATGTTAAGTCTGTTGAGAGTTCGGAGTTCTTTCCTCTGTCTCAAGAGAAAAACAGAAGAAAGCCACGCTCTTCATCAAAGCCATCATCTTCTTCATCTTCATCTTCATCTTTGAGGGCTACTGTTAAAGCTGCCAACAAGTTCGTCCCAAGCCACCCATTCTTCAAAATCACTTTGGGGCCATCCCGTAAGGCGGTAAGGGATTTATACAACTTCATTTGGTTCAGACACTGATTTATAACATTCTACATGTAGCACTTTATTCAAAGTCTAGCTCTAAATCATCTCCACTATATATCATTGAGCCATATTTACCATATGTTATATCTGCAGCATGTTCCAGGTAGTTTTCGAAAGCATTTCACTCCAGTGAAGAATCAAACCGCGAGGCTTCTGGTCGGAGATAGATTGTGGCCTGTGACTTTGATTTTTCATCCTCAAAACTACCGATTTAGTGCTGGCTGGGGAGCATTTGAAAAGGCAAATTGGTTAAAAGAAGGAGATATTTGCATCTTTGAGCTTATGGACAAAAAGAACCTTGCACTGGAAGTGAACATTTTCAGATGCTGATTATTATTGGATATGTTAGTTGTAGGTTGTTTTATGAACTCTGTGCGACTTGCTGGGCTCTCTAGGGATCTTTGTTAGAACCATTTGGTAGGCCTTCTAGGCCAGGTTGTTGTATGGAGCTCTTTATTTATTTTATAAATTTGGTTCTTGATTAAATTTGTTTTATGGGGTTGATGGTTGAATTTGGTTCTTGCCTTCTCATGAGATTAGATTTGGGTCAGGAGTTGATTATTTAATCCTTATTTGCAAGGCTTGCAGAACACTGGAGAGAAGCCCAAGTTCTGCTTAAACAAGAGTTGTGTTGTAGGCAGAAGAAGCTGCTATAATTTCTCAACTAGGCATTAACCTATATAAATGCTTTCTTGCTAGACTGAGAATATTTTTGTTTGACTAAAATATATGTGACAACTTTTTTATAGAAGCGCTCTTGACATAAGCGCTACTGGTATAAGCACTTCCAAACGAGTCATAAGTAGATTTTTGCCAACATGAGTTTAAAGAAAACACAAATAAGGGTGCACCATCTTTGTTTCTGTTTTATCCTTCATACGTTTCCTTATGAAGATCATGGAAGATCATGAATAAAGTGGGGGTCATTACTGAGTATGCCTAAAGTAAAGAGAGAAAATAGCAAAACTTATGAAGGTGATATGAAAAAGCAAAACAAGTTGTTTCTACTCTTTTCCCATGCAAATTCTTTGTGCATTCATTTCCTTTGGACTGTAGACTCTATAGTATGAGAAGATAATTTTAAAGTGTTTTGCTTGCTAATTCTCCAAGGAAAAGAAAAACATATGCGTTTCAATCTATTTTCAACTATGCTTCGGTGTGCTTTTTCTTCATGGGGGTCCCTTTGCTTTGCTTTGTGGAAATGTCTTACATGGAAATCAAAAGTAACAATCTTTCATGTGATGAAATGGGTAATTTCATTAAAAAGGGAATCATACTTCGTTTCTCTTTTTCTGATTTGACATGGCATTTTAGCTCACTTTTAATTTAATTTGCCTTTGATTGTATCTAATTTTGTTTGTTATAACTTATAATTAAATTGCGAGGAAGATGAAGAGTTGATCAGCAGACCTTGGATAAAAAGAGGGAAAAAAATCTAGGTAAGCAAGGGGCTCCCTCACCCGAACGCCTTTATTCGAATCCCCATATTCCAATATTGCTTGTATTAAAAAAAAATAAAAATAAAATTCCGGCCAGAAGGTTAAGTTATTGGAATTAGTTGTGCACTTTTATTGTTTGCTCTGAAACTTTTATTCACTGTTTAAGTTAACAAGATGTTCACTTTATGCTGTTGTTGTTTGCATTTGATTGTTTTTAGATAAAAATGATGGTTCCTTTCTCAATATTAGGAATATGAAAGAGTAGTCTAGATAGCCTTTCACATCATTCTCAGACATGGTGATGGCCTTGTTGACAAAAGCCTCGCACTCAATGGGTTCACGGCAACAAACAAAACCCCCCTACTACCAAGGCAAGGCTTACCCCTCTTCCTTTTTCTCTGCATTTACTTTAATATATTCTTTATGTGTAATATGTATGTATGTATGTATGTATGTATGTATGAATGTATGCACCTCTCTAGGCTTACTTTTTTCATTATATTTTGATTTCTTCACTTCCAGATTTTATTTCTTTTTTTTTGGGTAAAGCATTCTTGGCTTACAGGTAATTTAACAAGCCTATTTCTCCGTAAACTTATAAACTAGTTCTGATTCTTAGTCTGAGGATAACTTTTTTTTTTCCCTAATGTTTAAAGAGATTTTAAGTTCGAGTCGTGGTTGTCTAAGTTGGATTATCAATTTTTTGTGATTGAGAGAGTGACTATTTACTTCAAATTTAGCTTTGAGTAAGACAGTGTGGTCCTTTCCTGCAAAATTTTGCTTTGAGTGTACTGGGATTTTGCAAAGAATACAGGTATTGGCTTTAGTGATTCTGACAAAACAAAAGTCATGGGTTTAAGAAAATATGATGAACAAATAAATAAATGTGGCCTATATCACCACTTTTCTGTAGCTCTGTTCTTTATGTTTGCTATGCTTACCCCTCTCATCCCATTTCTTTCTTCTCTTGAATCATTCCTCATCTGGTACAGCACAGCTGTAAGTTATCCAACATTGATTCTCTCTCCACGTTTCTTTCTTTCTTTCCCACCCACCTTAAATATTTATTTCATTTTGAATTCTTTCTCTCTTTCTGGTATTTTCATAACCTCTGGCTTTGTTGGGTGTGTGTGCTTTAACCCAAAACCCTATTCAATGCCAATTTGGCAAAGCCATCTAAAAATCAATGCCTATGCCTTCTTTCTTTCTCTTTGCAAATTGCAGCAGCCTTTAGTTGCATATAGGTTGTTTTAATAATCTGTAGCAGCTTTTTCTTTCTTTTTATTTCTCTCTTTCTTTTATTTAGTGGGTAATTATTGGAGATTATGTGAGATATTGTCACCTTTCCATGATTACATTCAAATGTTAATGTTGGATTTGAATTGGGTTAGTCATTGATGCTATCTGTGTGACTTTTGAACCAAAAGAAAAGTTCTTAAAATTGGTTCCACAAAAAAGAGTAATTTTTTATCGACTCTAATCTTTGTCTAGCTGGCCTGACCGTGTGGATTTCCTCTATTTGTTATGTTGAATCTAAATGATAGTTAGAAACTTAGAATGATCATATGTGTGCATTGTGCATGATGGTTAAGCACTTGATGCATATAATCTTTTACTAATTCATAAGTTTATGTAAAGAGAATGCAGTTAATTATGATCAGAATGGCTGAGAAATCATAGCTTCTCTGCTTGTTTCCACCAAGAGGCAGATGGGTTCATGTGGGTTAATGAGTTGGGGTTAGAATTACAAATTGCGACCTAAATGAAGATTTAGCACTTAAAAAAAGTTGCCAACTTTTAAAAAGCACCAATGTGCCCCACTTTTGTTTTTGGCTACACAGACAGGGAGGCCCATTCTTTTGATTTCTTTAAGTTTGCTTCTTCAGACAAGGTATAGTATCCATTAAGCTAGGCATCAGGATCATCAACATCAAACCATAAAAAAGAAAAGTTGTGCCAATGGGATTTTCATATAACTTTGTCTTTACATTTTCTATGAGATATTATAAAGCTGGGTGAGCTACTTCCTTTAAGTAATGCATTGAGAAGTGTTGGTGTCTTGTTTTTTCGTAGCAGCAAAGCTATGGAATCGGAGACCAAGATTATGGTTGCTGCTAATGCTATATGTATGAACCAAAACCAATGGCTTTACTGCTTCTAAGACCAGGTAAGTCTAGAGGACTCATTAAACATCAACTTTTTGTTGTTGAAATTTTTTCTTGTTAAGTGTCATTTTTTTCTTTGTGTTGATCTCATTTGCATTTTTAAGCCCAGCTTATGATCTCCAGTAGCTTCTCAAAGAATGAAAATTAGGAACAAGTGAGTGAAAATGATCTGCTGGGTTCACTCTTGTCTTCCATTTTAGAACCCAGGTCTGTTAGAAATGAAGTTGAACTGATTTTTACCTCATATTATAAGCAGAGTTCACTCAATTAAGTCCATTTTTAGAGTCACCCTTTCTGCAGTGAATATTTTTGTGTGTACATTTCTTATTTGGAGATGATTGTGATAATTGCCCTCTTTCTTTGAGTGTCCGGAAGCAGGCTTGCATTGTTTTAATTGAGTAGGCTGGTTATTTGGGTTTCTGTTTCTAAATGTTTTTGGACCAAGTATAAATCTTGCGAAACACTTCTACGAATTGGTTTTTAAATTTCACTTGAAGGAAATCTGTCCTTTTTCTTGGTGGAAAAAATACTCTTTTAAGTGTTGATGATGACTATCATAAAACGTATGCTACTCAACATTTTTTCTGTCCAAACTGTACTTTTCATTCTCCTTCTTCCTGTGCCCTGAAGCAGTCAAGTGCCTTTAAGTTAGCAATTGACACGTTTAGACTTCTTCGTCTGAAGTCTTTTCTGTTTTCAGGTCTTCTTTGACCTGTTTTGGAGCTTAAGCATAGTATTGTTTTCAACTGAGTGTTGTGGAATTTTTCCCCAGAGCAATATAAGAAATTTGAAGATACATTGACAGTCTGGTGATCGTGAAAGGCCTCATGGTCAATTATCTTTTTAAGCATACAAATATCACATGTTCCAAGTTATGAAATATTATTTGTAGCTTAAATTCATGATATCGGCTTTGAAGAAATCCTTAAACCGTTTGAACTATCATACAATATTCTTCAAGAAAATGTTTCAATTATTTGCTTATTTTACTGCTTTATGAGTGGTTGTCCTTCCAAAGTTGATTTTCTAGATCAGAATGGTAATGTCATAATCTATGTGGATTGCCTTGTTCACTACTCATCCCCAGGAAATATAACCAATACTGTGCCTTTAATGGTACTTGACATAATCAATGCATTTGTACGAGTCTAGAGCTTCTCTTTTGTTGGTATTTAAAGAGGCAATAGCTACATTTTTCTTTTCTTTCTATTTTCTACATCTTTACTGTGATTTCTTGCAACATTGGTTTTGAATCATCCTTATATCAGAATGTTAAAGGTCTTTTTCATGTTTTCTTTTTCAGCTTGAGGCATCAATATATATGTGCAAAGAAAATCTTATAGAAGAATCAAAATGTTACCAACATCTGAATTAGGTAGAAGCCTGCATTTGATCACTCTCATCAATTAGTTCTTACAGCATCCATAGCAAATACCCCAACCCCCTTTCGCCCCCGAAATTAGCTTTAAAGCGGGGAGAAAGCAAAAATCTAGTGAGTGGGACTATGAACGAGATTGGTTCTGCAAGAGCAAAACCATGGAACATATATACAAGCTCAGACTCAAGCCCGTCTCAAGCAGGAATTGATCGGCAAGTGCAATGGAAAAGCTCTGGAACATCCATGAATGCCATTTCTTTTGGATTTGTTGCCACAGCTATCTTGATATCTATGTTTCTTATCATGGCCATCTTTGAACATTTGTTCAAGCCAAGTCCTTCCTTTTCCACACCTGAAGGCGCAACTCATGGTTCTCTAGAGTCTGGCACTTTTAAGAAGCATGGAATTCCACAAACTGTAAGTTCCTACTTCATATTGTTGTTGAAGTAATTACATAAGAGGAATTTTCTGTTGTGTTTAATATGTTCCAATCTGATTTCAAACCCTTGTGTTTTTTAATGTTCTTCATTCCCTTTAAGTACTAGTTTTACTTCCATAATTGGAAGGGAAATCTGAAATTTTTCTGATGCAAAAAAAAGAAAGTGCTTTCTTATCATGCATGAATAACAAAATTGCTAGCATTCCAAGTTGTTATATCTTCACCTGCATTTCCGCTTTTATTCTCCTACAAGAACAGGGGAGTTTTTAGATTTGAGTACTTTTTGCACTGTCCTTTTTCCCCTAGTTATGTCTGCTTCTGCAAGCTCTCTGTGCTTCAAATGATTGAGAATTCTTCACTTTTCTGAGCTCAACCTAGCCTTAAAATGTGAACTCTTCTAATTACTTCATCTACTTGTTTGAGCTGATCTTGATTGTTCATCTTACAGGTTTCGACATCTTATGCGCCTGATTTCTCAGTATTGATGCCAGGACAGCAGTATCCTACCTACCTTGCCCAGCCTGCTCCTCTCCCCTCCTGCTCTAGGGAAGGGATTTGTTGGCCTTCCCATGAACATAAATTGGTACTTCCTTAGGATACACATACTTCCATTGCGGCATTATAATTACCGGGGCTGTTTGTATATCTACAAAATGGTCATATTTCTTCAGTTCCATACTAAAATTTTCTATTAAAAGCTGTCTTCTGCAAGAACATACTATCCTTCACCAGATAATCAGCATTTGACTATGGACTTTTGTCAAAAATCAGATATTCCTTGCTGTATTTTGTGGTTTCCCTCTCTTTCTGGAGAAAATTATTGCCCATTTGAAATTTGTGTGGCAAAATAGTTGAATTAGAAGGAAGCAATTGCATAATTGAAAAATTAAAACTCGAGTCCAAGTGCGTAGAGTTTGAATGAGATATACAGATAATGCAAGATACAAAAATAATCCACCCAGTATTCTATAGTGGGGCCTTGGATGAGGTTGTATTTATTAACTGTTGGATTAAACTAACTAATTTGATCTAATGGCTGAAATATAGGGCCTCATCTAAGGACCTTAGATAAGACCCTCATCTAAGGACCTAGGCATGCTAGAAGAGGGTCAATGGAACAAAACTAAGGCCCTCAGCCAACGAGCAGCCAAGCTTAGGGCCTTTTTTATGAACCTGACTTTTTTGTTATAAGTCTAAAGTCGCAAGGGGGTGCACAATATTGTAGAAATATCCCAAAAAAATTAGTAGAAACACAAGAATTAAAAATTGTCTGGAGGAATAACTCAAAGGCATAACTGATTTAGGAGCTTAGCTTGTAATTTGAAATTATTTCTGGAATGTCAATTCCATGCAAAAATGGATTTTGATTCCCTTTCCCTATATGTTTACAAGGAAGACGAAACCGCTTCTTCTGTTACGGTAAATTCATCCAAATCTAGACACCACGGCCGAAGCCTTACCCAACCCACAAACCGTTGAAAGCCGAAAGCTCAGCTCATATACCCCACCCAAAATTTTACATCAGATAAATTTGCAAATGACAGAACCCTGCCCTGTTATGAACTTGTGAAGATCAGAAAAATCTACATTCAAAACAAATGACATCAGAGGTGAGAAATGAAATATACACGAATCCTAGCCCTCTGATTTCAAATACCCTCACCCTCTCACATCCACCCCGTTCTTCCTCCTCTTAGTACCATACATCTATACCATGTAACTTCTTTTCTTCTTGGGAGCTTTTCCATTTTAATTTGACAAAAAGCAGAATGAGCTAATGTCCCTCCAACTCTTCATCAGGTAATATCACAGTCAATAAAGAATACTTCACACGAAGTGAAATCCTGCCCTTCTCAACCACTAGCCTTGCCCCAGAGACAACCCAATAACCTGGAGTCTCTTGTGGCCCTCTTGTCATCTCTGTTGTATCAACAAATTTCCGAAGCTTTGGAGCTTGGATGGGAACCGGAGGACCCCCAGGGTAAACAGCAGAATTTATGTTCACATCTGCTGGCCGCGGAGGTGGCTTCTGAACTGTTGTAAAATGATGGCTGATTAGTGTTGATATGAGTCCAGATTTATGTGCCAAACCTGGTGATCCATCCCATTCAGGATGCTTTACAACTGTAGCCCCGAAAACAGTAGAAAACCGGAGTCTCAAGAAGAGGATATTCTTTATTCCATAATTCTCAACCTGTAACTGGGCTCCGGTTACTATTGAAAGATCCTCATCAGACTCCACAGGCGCAGTGCAGACATGAGAGAAGTTCTTCCATTGGACTTTCTCATAGTATTTACGATCATAGGAATCACGACGGAAGTTTCCATTTGGATCATCTTCGAGTTGGAAGATTTTTGGAAGAGAGGATAGGTGTTGTAAGTGGATGGCCAAACGGTTGCTTCTTTTGCCTTCTAGGTACAGCCGCAGACCAGTCACTGGCCTCTTTCCTACGTCAACCTGATATCAACGTATAACAAATAATGATTGCCAGAAAGAAAACTGTTTTAAGCATGCGAAGTACTCACATCACATCTCTCTCTCTCTCTCTCTCTCTCTCTCTCTCTCTCTCTCTCTATTTTCTGCTCAATAATCAGATGGTATAGTTTATGTCATGGAATTAGTGGAGCATCATGACATATGCGAAGACAGTAAATCACCACTCAAACAGAGGCCATTATCAATTCAGAGATTTGCAGAACTTAGATATGAGAACAGGATTGACCAAACAAAAAAAAAGATATGAGAACAGGGTGACAAAAGTTTTCTATTACCTTCTGTTCTAAAAATAGACAGAATAAAACAGTTTCTAGAGTTAATGGATGAATGACTGGTTCAACTTCAACATGACAAAAAAAAAATTGTCCTATGAACATAAAAAATGTATTTTAAACCACTCAGTCGCAACAAATTTTTTCTTTTCTTTCTTTCTGAAGAAAAAAAAAAGGTAAGCATGGGGATACATTACCAGACTGGTGTTAACGTAAAGTTTGGGCCCCATTAAGCTAAACTGTAGAGATGCATTGCTTTGTTGTTTCCGCTGTGGACCAAGAGGAAGTTCACTAAAAACTGGTGCCCACTGCCTTGGCAGCTGGAATTCCAAAAACTGATGGAGCTCTTCAATTGGTGGTTTATCTGCAAGATAGGAGCAGAACTGAAATTTACTCCTGTTTCTTTTCTTTATTTAAAAAAAAAAGAAAAAAAAAAAAGATAATGCTTTGAATCTGTTGCAAAGCTAAAAACTTATCCTGTAATATTGTGGACCAACCCTACAGATTATAAACTGCTCAGCTCCAGAAGGTGTTTCTCCATTAATGGAACAATTGTGCTAAGTTACTCTTAAAATTAAAAGGATCATGATTCCTTTTCACAAGCATGCTTTCATAACAGAAATGTGCAATATCCATTAGAAAAGCACAATCGGTTTTGGAAGTTGTAATCTCCTCTTAGTCAAAACAAATTGGCCCCAATATTCCATTGTAGGCAGTATATGCATGGCCACTACATTCATACGCTAGAGTGCTTCATCACTTAAACAGACACGCTTTTTTTTTTGGCATCAAATTTCCCAATAGCTCATATTTAATTCTTCTAAAAGTAAAGAAAACAAAACATGGTGGAGGATACTTTCCTGGAAACTACAAATAAAAGGTTTTAGAAGCTACACAGGAAAATCTGACATAGTTTCAGTTTAGGAAATGATGCCTTCAAAAACTCAATATCTCAGTAAATTTATTATCTATATTTAGTTTCTTTCACAAACTAAATAAAATTACAAATCAATACCAAAGAAAGTGAAAAAAAAAATAAAAAATTCCAAGAAACTTCTATTTAGAAAACGTTTAGGAAAGACAACTGCAGTTTTGGCTGGGATGGAAAAAGAATTTAGCTTGGGGCTTTTAAGGGCTGTAAACAGTGCTGATGAAGTTAAGTTGGCTACTTGTAGATTCTAGAGTTTTTTAATAGGCTGACTCACAGTTTTTAAGGTAGGAATTAACAGTTCAAGGTGTCGGAAGTTGGAGAATTTGCATAACTTCGTCTAGTAAAATAGATAGAAAACCACTGACCCTTGTTACACAGCAGTGCCTTTCCCCTTAAGAGGGAGGTTGTGGATTTGAGTCCTAGCACCAGGGATGGGCAATGGGTACGCAAAAGACACACAACCGTCACCATCACCACTACCAATTCCTAACACCAAATGGGTACCCATTGCCCATCCCAATCTATGGCACCTCAGATTAGGATTGCACATAATCTTGAACAAGCATCAACGACTAGAAACCTGAAATTAGACCCACGGGTGACAACAACAGCCCATCTCCAGCAGAAGAACTCCCGACTCCTAAAACTTAACAAACCATAAATAAATGTAAATAAGCAGCTTCCTGCGGCATGTGCAAATGCAAGTCCATGTTCTCTTTCCAAATATATGACATGCTGCCAAACTGTGAATCTATACCATGCATCCAAATAAGATTCCGCTTCATCAATGATTTGGATTGAAACTCTGGCAACCTAACATACCAAACTATCTATAGATATGATATACACAAATAAGAGTCAAGATTTTTAAACGCAGTAAATAGAAAATCAAATGCAACAGTGATGCAAACAGAAGAATTTTTGCTTACATCGTAAATAAAGATTTATGGCATGGCTCAAGAATCCACTCCCTGGAACTCCATTCAGCAGAGAGGTAATTGGTATAAATGACATCGCAATTACATCAGGTTCAAACTGAACAGTTTGTAACCATTCATTATGGGATAGATTTCTTGTATCACTTCCACCTCTCCTCTTGCAAATGCTTACAATATCCTGCAACTAAAGTAATTTAGTGACAAAATACACAGATGCACAATTTAAAAAAGTAAGATTTACAAAGATATCTGATAACCAATGAATGAGGTTTAGTAATAAAACGCACTTCCTTGCGTGAATAAGAACTTGATGGACTAGTATCTGCAAAGTGCAACCTCTGCTCCCTGATTTCGAACTAAGAAAAAAAGAAGAAGATAAGATCTCCTTTTGAAGGGGGAAAGAAGGATACGTAACTAATTCAGACAATAACTTTTTAAGGCAATCCATTGTTGGTAAAAAGAATTATATTAGGCAATCCAAAATCAAATCCCATAAGGACAAGGAAACAATAAATCCCTGCTAAAACAAAATAGCAAAACTATTACTTCAGCACCTATGCCTAAAAGGACCACAACTCCCATCAACTTATGCATCCATATAACCTAAATCATCCAAAAGAATAATTTTATTCAACAATAACAACCATTTTGCAAATCTTTGGTAATCCAATTTCAACAGGGTTTTCCTGCACGTGTGTCACACAAATGAAAACTTTAAGAAAAAATGAAATAGATTTTCAAGTCATAGTCTAATATGAATTACTCTGAAGGTTTTCTTTTCAACTCATTATATCAACTCAGTAATTTTGACACATCTAGGAAAGGATACATCCTTGTATCTATCCCACATATAATCACTAGAAACTCTGGAATACCAAGATTCAAAATTATCCAGAACAAAGGATATTAACCTTTAACCTTCAAATACTTTGTAATCCATTCTTTTTATAAACAGGTCAGTAGATTCAGAACTACTTCTTGCCATGTACTAAGAAGAGCAATTTTATTATCTAACCAAACAGACAGGATTTCTTCGAGAATTAAGAAATAAAACTAAAAGTTATTAGCAGTCCAAAGACCAAACTCACGGTAAGGAATCAGATTGTAGGTAAAATATACTATTGATTGAAACAATTTAGATGCTAAAATTAAAATGTTGAACTAAATTAAGTACCATAGATGCATTACGAACCTTGTCATTCTTGTAAACTTGTTCCGAAGGCATACCATACTGACCATTTGCATCTAAAAACCTTTTATCTGCCATATCCTTTAATTTTTTCTGTATATCGGCTGGTTGAAGAGTTGAAGAATGCTGCTGCTTCATATATATAACATCCTTCCCTCCCATCTTCACACCAACAACAATATGGGTTCCAAATGTCTCTATAAACCTAGAATGAACATGAACTATAAAAAACACATTCCAGTTTTCAAGTTTGAATACAGTAAACTTAGATAAAATAAAACTAATAAAAGATAGAAGATATATCATAACATTTGTGTTCATCACGAGACATAGAGATCAAAACTCTCGATGGTAAGAAGACTCAACCCCACCTATTACTGCATTTTACAGATGCCATATAGTTCAAACCAATAAATTCATCAACATGAAAATTGGTTATTTCACTTGAGAACCATGAGGTCCAAGAATTTTGCAAGAATATGCATGACCATGAAACATAATTAAGGTCCCTTGCATTGGATGCAATTTAATTTTGGCAAGTCTTTTAATGAGGTGTTTCCTTGGCAACGTGAATACTAAAGTTATTTCTTAGTTCCAGAACATAATCAGGATCCTCGGGCAACAGATGCTCATTAATGTAAAGAGGTTCTTGCATTCCCTAGACAATAAAAGCTCTAGACATAAATGGCAATAAATAAGTCAAAAAAGAAAGGAAAAGTTTGCAAAGCTGTTGACACCTCTGGTTATACATGAGAAGATTGTTAAGAAGAGTTCTTTAATAACAAAGCACACTTGTTATTTCTTGAAACAAAATGTTTGCCATGCAAAAATATTTCCTAGCTGGCACAGAACCAGAAAGAAGAATCTTGTCAGTTATTTGCATCATTGAATATGACCAACCCTAGTGTCCACTTTGTTACCACATAACCAAACACTGAAGTGCAGGAGTATGGTACAAGTACAACAGAATTCTGCTAAAAATGAATTGATGAAGTAAATAAATATTTTGGACAAGCCTTATGAACCATGGTTCTTACCCTTTTTCTCTTTTTATACCTCCTTATGCAAGGCATGTATGTGCATGGCATAGGCAAATCAAATAGCTTTTGAGAAGTATATTACAAAGAAAAGCTTCCTATCAGAAGTCAATAAACTGTAGTATGAATTAAAGACATGAAGCTTTAAAGACTGAGCTTCGTGTAGATCAGCGCTAACGTTATCATTTGCCCAAAAACTCTGTAAACCCAGCATGTAGATAGACACTAATGTTATCAAGTAATTCACCTTGCTAATGCAGCAGGTTCCCATGATGATGGGACTGCTTTTTTAACGTTATCAAGTAGTACCATCTGAGATTTTTCCAGTGCAACGGTATAGAGAGTGATGAATACCCCATCGAAAGCAAGGGTCTTAGTGTTAGCTGCATCTTTCTGCCAACAGCCTGAGAATTCAAACATAGAATTGAAAATACCTGAGGGTATTTTTCCAGTCAATGAAATTTCCTGGTTGAACTGCTCTGACATCTGCAAGGGAGAGAGAAAATGAGAGAGATTAAAATAAAATATATAAAAAAAGGCAGCAAATTCACTTTCTGCTCTACTAACACTTTACATGCTTAAAGCAAAATCACAATAGACAAATAAAATTCACTTAGGAGAATCTAATGCAGTATCTTAGCATAGAAGCTACTCTGGTACTTTTAAGGGTAGGCAATCCAGCATTCAAATATTTGTTCATTACTGGAAATCCAGCCTAACACCACCCAATCCCCATGAGCAAACAACAAGGAGCCTGGATTTCGCGCTAGGACTTTTTTTGTTCCTTTCTTGGGGCAGGGTAAATTTCCATTTACTGATTTCATCTTTTACGGAATCGACCCCCCCCCCCCCTGACTGTACAAGAATATGCAGCATTCAGCTATCTCGGGTTTTGTCCATTTTTGTGTTAGTTAAACTACTCAATCATCAAACAAACATAAAAGACTGTATACAAATAACATTTTTGCTAGATTGTATTGTATCCATATGTACAACTGTTTACAAACAGGCCACACATATGAAGATTAGATTTTAGATTTTAGATAACAAAACTGCAATGGTGGTATGCACACCGAAACTTGTGAGAATTGGGATTGAGAACAACTGAAGATACCTGTTGGAAAGAGAGAACATCGGACCTGAAGCGTGTGCGCTCTCCTTTATCGCATTTTATCGATTTGGGAACATTGGGGATTGTAATCCCACCTGGAAGAACAATCTCACGACCCCCATCGTCATCGATTTCAATCAATCGAGAAGTGTACGACTCTCCTTTGCAGTACTTGAGCCTTAAATCGATGGATATATCATATCCATGCCCAATTGATGCAATCGCAATCTCAGCAGCTTTTGGAGCTGGAACCTTAAGCGCCATCACTCAGCACATCGCTATTTTTCACCAAACAAAGATCCAAAGTCTGCATTTTTCACAATATAAGTTTATAAAAACTCAACATACAGTTTCGCATATGTCCGAATCCAGAAGCTATCATTAGAGTCCATATATTCAGCTCAGAAGTATTGAAAAGTTGACAAAGTTTTACACAGAAACCAGATCCAAGCTGAAAATATAGCTCACATTAAACAATTCAAGGTCGAGCTAACCAAAAAGTGTAATTAAATGTGTAAATGCATGAATATTTTGCAGAAATTAGGCGGATGCAATACATTTTTTTAGCTCAAACTAGAAATGGAAGTGGCAGGAAACAGAGCTGAAACGCAATCGTTCTACTCGTAATTCTTGCGAATTGTGCAATGCCAGTGCGAGATTCGTACAAAACCCTGGCTCGAGGACTAGGTTTTCGAAAGAGAAACCCTACTGAGAGAGAGAGAGAGAGAGAGAGAAAGTGAGAGAGAGAGAGAGAGAGAGAGAGAGAGAGAGAGTTTGTGTTGCGGGGTTTGACCGAATTTGAAAGATTTTTATTGACTCGTGAGTTGTTGTTATGAGAACCAGAAAATGTATGGGAAGGGACGGTGGGCCCCCAATGTATTATTTTTTATTTTTTTGGGTCAAGGACTTTTAATTGGTAGTTGATCAACAAATATAAATAAATTGTCCAAATGGCGCTCAACTTGTAGCACACTTTCTATTTCTATTTTCACCATATTTTTTATTTTTTATTTTTTATTTTAAGAATAATTGTCACTTGAAGTTTTTTTGGGACAAAAAATTGTCACTTGCCTCAAACTGAGGATATTATAGAATGGTTTCGACGGTATAATCTTTCACATTCCTATATAATTAAATGTTTTACTGTTTGATGGTATAATCTTTCACTTTCAAAATACATGTTTGTAATCAAATTGGGGCTTGCCTTTCGTCTACTAATTCAATTTGTATTTCCCTCTCTCCCTACATTATGTAACTCCACTTATTGGGTTAGATACTTCTAGATAGGCATGTAAAATGGGCTCGTCCGACCCTATTGAGGGTTATTTCATACCCTAGTTAGTTAGGGACTTTTTTTTGGCTCTAAGGGCCAAAAACTTTTGGGCTCATGAACGGCCCTATATGGCCCTATCAAACAGGCCACATATATAATTAATTAAAGTACAAATTTCGGGAAACTTAATCAATGTACGAAGTTAATACGAAAAAAACATGATGTAGTAAGCCTATAATAATGAGTTGGGCCAGTCAATGCCCAAAAAGTAGGGCCGAGTTCAGACTAGCCCATTAGGCTTGGACAATTTTTACAAAGACTATATCAGACAGCTATTAAAACCATCATCATAACCCCTCACTATAACCCTTCACTCTAGCCTCATTGCAAATGTAATACCAATGGGGTGTTAGTTGGATTAGCTCAAACCCTTGGTGCACTCCCAAGTGGTCTTGGATTCAAGCTCTCATAGTACCCATATGTGTGAGTTTTTTCCCTTTTCCCTTCCTAACTTTGGAAGAATGAAAAAAAAAACCCCAAACCTATTCACAACCATATTCCACCACCACCGGTCACTCTGGATGGGATCTTTATTGGCAACTCATCTTACCCCAATTCAACCTTTCACAAATTCGTTGAAGCATCAAAATAGTTGTAAACAAAATTTTAGGTCAACCATTCACTTCCCCATTTGATTTTGGTAAAAGGGAAGGTTCTTCATCATGATTTCTACACCTAAAGAGAGTATGAGAAAGAGTAAATAAAAAAAATAAGACATCGCATCTCATCGATTGAAGTGGATGAGAAATGTTTTGTTTGGCATACTTTTGTCAAGTGTTCTTTTGTTGGAAATATATGTCAAAAAAATTGTTAAAAATCAAAGTGTATACTGGATAAGTATTTTCAAACTCGGAAGTACTTTTAACTATTTCAGCTAAACGCTATTAAAAACATTTTTAGCACCTCAAAAAGCATTCCCAAATAAAGTCAAAGACTAACCCAAAAAATAAGATTAAAATAATAGAACAACCACGATGACTTGGGCTAATCTTTAGCCCTTCTTCGGCTTCGTCACTTTTAAACCAAATATTCTCCTTATATAAAATTTAGATTTGTAGAAACATACCACATCTATTGATCATGAGTAGTTTCAATTTTCAAACCTTCCAATCTTAAAGGTTTTATGTTCTTTTTGTAAGGTATACTCCATTAGATTCTAACAACCGTTCAACCCTGACTAGAATGTCAAATTCATTGACAATTGGGAGGAGAAGCAGTGAAAGTGTTTTGCGCGTTTAGCTAATAATTTTTTTTTGATATTTATTATACAAGTGATACTGAAGAGAGGAGGAATTGAACCTTAAGACCTCAGTAAATGCTCTTAATCACTTGAGCCACAAGTCCTTACAGTTAATGTTGTTTTTAATTTAAGTCATGTAGTACTCTTTTTCATTTTCAATGTTGTTGTACGCGTTTTCATTTTCAACGTTGTTGTACTCGTTTTCATTTCAAGTGAAATAAAATTATGTTTTTGGAATTTCAACTTCTTTAAGTTCAAATGTTATAATAAAAAATCCCTTCTTTTTTTTTTGGTAGAAAAATCTCGATGTTATAAATGCATTGGAGATGGTCTAATACCAAACTTCCTACACTATTTATCATAAAAAGAAAAAACTTGTAATTAACCGCAATGAACACCCTTTTTTCCTTACATGCATAATAATAATAATAAACCTTTTCCCTATTCTTCTGTTACTACACCATCAATATGTTGCCAAATCTGACATCTTTTCACTTTTAATGCACACCAATGGTTAGGCACACCAGATGGTTAGGAATCTACCCTTTAGCTATTTTCAACTCACGAGTCTTCTCATCCACAACATGTCTCCAGTTTCTTCTCACCTTCTATACCCCATCCTTTGGACCTTCCCGCACTCACAAGGCCCCACTTTCAAAAGCTCCATTGTCTTTATAAGCAAATGCAAATTACCATCTACCTCCGCCAATTCAAGCTCTACCTCTAACTTCTCTTCTCTTCTCTTCTTCTTTCTTCTTTTCTTTCTGGTGTATATACTTCTAGCTAGCTAGCTAGCTAGCTGTCTGTATTCACAAGCCACACCTCCATTTTCAAAACACACCAAAATGGATAAATATTCCAAGATCAACATCATGAGGCACTCCCAAAACTCAAGATCCATAGACTTTTCAGATCTTGAATCATTTTCCCCAACTCAAAAATCCAACACCACAAACCCCACCAAGAAAACCCAAGAAACCAATCTCCAGATCAAGAAAAACAGCACAACCCAAGATCAGAAAGGAGATGAAGATGATGAACAACAAGGCAATAGTGTTGGAGAGAGCTTTGGTAGTGTGGTGGTGTTGAAAGGATCAACTCCATCTTCTTCTTCTTCTTCAGCTGCTTCTGGATTTCAGTCTGCATTCAAAGGAGCATTCTCAATGAGAAGATCTTCTTCAGTGTCAGAGAGGTATTGCAGGATCCATGACCAGTCTACAACAACATTAACATCATCACCCAATGATGATGATGAAGATCAAGCTGCTGCTTGGGGGACAACAAGATCTATGAAGAAAAAGCACAAAGGAGGCAAGATCCTTAAAGCCTGTAAGCGCTTTTTTGGACTCTAGCTTATATTAGCTTGTAGCTCACTTTCAGTCACATACGTTATTAGTAACAGACAGATACACCCCCCAGTGCACTGCGTTCTGTTTCTTATTTTTTGGTTGAGACTACTTGAGATGAGATAGATCCTCTTATTATTTAATTGTTTGAAGAGGAAGAGTGAATTTTGGATGCTGCCATTGTTGGACAATCAGAGCTTTATATATTATTATATATAACCAGTCTACTTTCAAATTTTCAATTCACCTTTGGATATAATTCAACCCAATTATTACCTAATTAGTGGCCTTTGAGGCTTTTGACTCCAACCAACAAATGGGAGACAGAGGGGAAAGAACACAAGCAAACACCTTCCAACTCTAATATTCATTAAAGAGATGAGATGAAATATGAATATAATTCTCTGTTTATGTAATTTATGTGTTGGAATTGTACTTGTCCCAACACTATCACCCACTATCATTATATAATAATAATAATAAAATAGCATTTTCATGAGCAATAGTCTATGAACTTGTACATGATTCACATTTTGGTCTTTGAATTCAGAAAATGGTTGTTGTAGTGTCTCAACTCCACTTTCATTAGCCCCGTTGGTCCTACCGTCATATCTATTACATTGTCAAATTTAGAGGCATAATTGTCATTTTAAGTCCAGCTCCTAGAATTTTTAAGAGCAATGGTCAATGAACTTATACATAATTTAATTTACGGTTTTAGTCCTCCAACTTAAATATTGACTCCTGTAGTCCTCTCTCACACCGTCCAGTCGTCAAATCTGTTACATTTTTAAAAAAAATCTAAGGCCAAAATGGTCATTTTACGTAGTTTTTACTTCCCACCAGCTTCCCTCCCAAATTCGTTGCAGTCTCTGACAAATTGAACCCTAATTCCTTCCCCATGCATGTCCCATTGATTCTGGTTTCAATAATAAGCATCAACCCAGTGAACTACCCCACCCACCCAACCAAACGACAAGCCACCCTCCCCTCCTTATTGCCAGCTGAGCTGATTTTTCAGAAGACATAAAGGATCTATGGATGAAGTTTGAAGATGGGGGAGAAGGAGGGAGTGGCTGAGGAACAACTCCTATGTACGAATTACTTAGAATTTTCCAATGTAATCAATCCTAATTTCAACTAAATTTATGTTCTTATTGCACTAGATCGTTGAAGGCATAAAAAGAAAAATCAAGCTTAGTCAGTTCCTCCACTCAGATCATAGTGGCTTGGTTGGTAGTCAAGTTACTTAAAGCACAAGTTATTATTCATCATGCTATTAGGCTCTTTGCAGTACTAATAGTGGCAAGTTTGCAATTCGCACAATCTTCTAGTCTGTTTTTGGGGCTGGTGAGATTGTGGGTAAACATACTTATGAAGTTATGATTAACAGGCCAGATTTGCATATGCACACATCCAAGGGAAAAGTGAAAAACATATAAACATAAATATCTTTTAGGGTTGTCTGCATGCATTTATTTCGCATATTAAAAGAACTTGTGTGAATGGAGCTCCTGGTTCGGGCATCACATCATCAATCTCCGTCTCAAATAAATAAAATAATTCTGATGGATGCATACATGGGGTAGGAATATCATTACTCAAGACCCTTTTGTACTTTATCTAATGTTAGATTTCCAGGAATGCGACAACAACGTATGTATGTGGTAAGTTTCGATATCTAGCGTTGGCTAGTCCATTTTAGCGGCGCTTGACAAAATTGACTAAACTAATGAAGTTGAATCATGCATGATTGAGAGGTAATTTCGCCTAGTTTAATTTTATCCAACTTACTCTCTTACATGAATCTTACTTTCTTTTCTCACACTCACGCGGTGTTCATCTAATTCATTTGAATGAAAGCAATTAGAATGATGGATTTTGGTATCTGAGATTTTAGCGTAAAGTGCTTTACTAGAATTTAGAAAATATTATTTTAGTGGATCCTCATCTTCAAATGTCACGTTTTAGGTCTGGAGCTGATGGTAACTATGCTTTGTCGTGTCAAATGGTCAACTTTAGACATGCTTTTAACCTTTACTAGACGAGTCACTAACTAACTCTTGATCTAGTGATAATAATCTTCCACGGTGTTGCAAAGTGCTTTAATAACATGGTCACGTGGCTATACCGCTGCTTAACCTTTATGTGCTTTGTACTTGACTGCATCTAAAGGTATACAATCCATTGTCACTGTCACTACACAAATCTCATGAGCCTTGGACAGAACAAAAAAGAAGAGCCAAGATGAAAGCAAAACACCTTCCTTTAAAATTCTCTGAATCAAATTGAACCAAGGAGAACAAAAGAATATCCTAGGAAATCTAGTGGATGACGGATATATATTGACAATTAATCTTTCTGTACATTTATACAGTAAATGCCTTTCAAAGTGGACAATAGAAGATGCCCCCTCCTTGTTTAACATGGCGAAATTGATTTGATATGCAACCTACCTATGACATGGAATTGGCTTGTGGAACTTTCAAATACACACAGATATGAAGAAAGTGCTCAGGGTTCATTAAGTTGTTTGCCACCCAAGAAAATGGTATCTCCAATTTCGGATGAATACCTTGGATACGAACTAGTTTGATTTCAGCATCATCATGTTGATAGCAAGACGTGATATGTTCGCTTGAGTTTTCTACTTCCTCTTTGGCTTTTCTATCGCTGCTTGCATCTTCAGAGGAAACTCTTTGTTCATGCTCATCACCAACAGTCAATGATTCTTCATTGGTCAAGGATTTGTCAAGAAAATACTCTGGCAGAAGGCTCTTCACTGCATCATGTAAAGTGAAGCATCTACCTGCAGTGCAACATAGGTGAACTTGGTCAAAACTTAAAAGCTTAGAAACCCTAATATTATTTGTCAGACATGCTTAGCGGTGCCAATTTCATAAATAAATTGATGAGGCCAGCAATCCATTTACACCTTGACCTGATGTACATTCTCCCTATATAAATAAGTTAATTCAATCAAGGAACTACAGCTACCAAAGAATAAGAGCTAATGTAGCTGCAGTAGCCAGGAATACACATAGATTTACGTGTAAGGCACCTTGGAGTTCTTACGTAGGAAATACTCATAAATAAATTAAATAAAGTAAACAAGACCCTTTGATTCATGAACTTGTATCACAAATAGAGTGCTTAAAACCCCAAAAACAAGTATCACACAGAGTAACAAAGACATCTTTCTTTCTCACTTGTTCAGATGTATATATATAAAATATTTTTTATAATGGTGTAGGGAAAAGGCTTTAGTGATACCATGATCCGTATAGCAATCACAAATCAGATAAACCCTGCCAGCTTACCCAGATCAGACATGAAAACTAAGAATACAAGATGTGGAATGCAATTCCAAAACAAAACAAGTCATGGGAGTACTGCAGAAACACTATAAAGCCTTCCACAAGAAAGTTGATGAAAGTTTCCTTTCTATTTTTACAGACCATATTAATAGGTGTCTATTTTGTCTTGATGAAAATATCCTTGTCTCTTACTAGAAATAGCATTAAATTAATGAAAAATGAAAATGAAAAGGAATAAAATAAAACATGAATTCACCACACACATATTTCTGAGATAGGTTCATATGAGAAATAAGAAAATTGTCTTACCTCCTTCTCCTCCTTGTATCTCAACAGGCCGGTTTATGTAAGAGACTTTATCCCAACTATCAATCTGAGGTGCATCTTCTAAATCTTCAAAGTCCTCACTGACACTCCAAACGTATAAGCGAACTGGAACTCGGCCTAGGAAAGCACCATCATTTGAAATTTAATTGCAACATTATAGGTGTATCCATATACATAAGTAACTATTTCAGTTCAATTCAAAAGTAGGAAGCTCTTTTGAGGATTTAGTCATCCAATTTTAATTCGAGCTGTCGGACAAAAGGAAACTTAGGTAAAAGGCTACAACCTCTATATCTACGTAAGTCTTTACTTGATTAACACTAAGCCATAACCAGAACTGCTTCAAACAACACAAACCAATGTTTTTGTACTGTTCGCAGCCCCAGATTGCCTCCTAGACTGTCAGTGATACAGGAACATGTAAGAAGCTTTCCAACTCTAAGTGGGCGGCCCACTAGGCAACTTGGCTTGGTTCTAGTTAGTTTGGGTTTATATTTGTTTCCTTGTCTTTTATTTTTCTTGTTTGAACTTTATGTCATATTCACTCTAGCAGTTGATTGTTATGTTCTTGGTCCTTTTAAATAGTCATGTGACGGTCATGTTTTTAAGTATTTTTGGAGGGAATATTACTATATTAGTGAGGTATAATGCCAGGGCTGCTGTCACCCTAGAATAAATATTCTTTTAAGAGTCTTTCTATGCAGTTTTATGCAGTTAATTTCAGAATTTTCAGATTGAGTATCCCTTGCGTCTCTTTGCCCTAGAAATGAATTATTGACGTTCCACCCATCTGTCTTTAAACCATTTCAACACTAGGCCCTACAAATTCTCTTAAGCCTTTGAAAAGCCTAGAACTCCACAATTTTCCTAAGCAGAACAAGGTAAAACAACCTCTTGCTGTATCTGAAAGCCAGAACGGCAACACATTTGAATTTGACATGGGCCAGCCCGAACAGAGCCTGTATATAAAAAGTAAGGAACTGATATCAGCCCTTTTATCAGGACAGCGGTGGAATTGATGCTGGGCACTACGTTTAAATAGGGAATAAATCTCTGTGACTGATTTTGGGTGGGCTAGAAGAAAGATGTGGGCTGAGTGACTAGGGTTTAAGCTAGGAAGACAATATGAAGTTATAAAGAGATTTGACAGGAAGATGTGGACACAATTATCACAAAAACAAGCTACAAGATTAAATAATTTGCTAACCTGCCTTCACTTGTCCAGAAAAATCAGTGTCACCACTTAAATTCAACTTTGCTCCATATTCATCCCCAACTGTCCCAAGCTTAAGTTTAGTAGACACCCGTCGGTAGGGTTCCAAATTACCTGCGCCAAAATGTGTGTTGGAGAGTGATTAAGCACAGAAGGTTCATTGATACAGTCACATTCACAACGGAAAAGAGAAATAAGATAATAACTACAACCCCAACATGATGAAACTAAGGTAAAAAGAAGGGAGGAAAAGGCTGCATGGGGCAATGGGGTACCCATACATAAGCCACAAAATTACTAAAACACCACCTTAACTTTCATCTGTTTTCACAAAGAACCTACATGCATGCATGAAACTCTCCATGCAAGTTAGCGTCCTGTAAAAACTTAAACTTGATACTAATATTTGATAAGGAACGCTCAGAATTCCACTCCGATGCAAAGTTTATCCACTCTGGTGCAAAGTTTATCCACATATACAAAATGTTAAACTGATAATATCCACCGAGTAAATGTTTTCCCAATGTAAGAACAAAACAGAAGTGTTGATGATTCTGTGATGAGAACAAGCTGGATTGGTTCATCTTGGAAATTGCTATTTCATGACTAAAATGAATATTGAAGTGAAGTAAATGAGACAGTCATATTCCAAAAATAACTATAAGTGGACTCAGATAGTGCACTCAGATATATGTGGACTTTTGTATGTCCCTTCTGAAACATAAATAAGAAGAAGCTCTACTAAAAGTTAAGGGGTTATAAGAGCATGGCAGAAATCCAACTCAGTAAACCACACACAAAAGGTGTTTCTTGCCATGTATTTGGCTGATCATCTATGCTTCACTAAGTATAAAAAAAAAGGCCGGCAAAATAACCTGCCAAATTGTCTGGAAAGACAGTATTATTTCATATACATGTTATCTTTTTTTCTGTATCAATACATACATGCATTCACATTTTTTAGTCTTTATGAAATTATCATAATAAATCTTATTTTTCTAGGGCATGTTGAAAGAAAAATATGGCAAAATGCAAGTGTAGTTGAAGATACTCTAATAGCAAGTACAAATGTTACAAGAGTTATTTATCAATCAGCATGTGACCATGCAACTTCAGATGAT
The DNA here is from genome assembly GCF_029339155.1 of Prunus mume. Classification (NCBI taxonomy): domain Eukaryota; kingdom Viridiplantae; phylum Streptophyta; class Magnoliopsida; order Rosales; family Rosaceae; genus Prunus; species Prunus mume. The sequence goes on along the minus strand of NC_142699.1, from coordinate 893,855 downwards.
TAGAAAGATAATTATCTTAAATAATGGTCAGCAACATCACCTATCTTTGCATTGCCTGATATTTAAGACTTGAAAGGATTATATTCTATCTACCTAGAGATGATTGAGAACTGCCATCATATTTACATGATTTACTTGCTTCTTGGCTTTGCCGCTGAAGCTCCATTAATAGGTTTTTTTTCTTCTTCTGGAAGTAGTAAAGGAACAGGGTTTGGTATACAGAACATTATAATTGCAGTGGATAATGGAGGTTATTGATGGCTAACGATTGAAGAGTTAATCAAGAACATTATCTTTGTTTGGAGGATAGAAGACTACGTCACAGTCTCATTAGGTCCTGATCAGAGGCAAGGCAGCTAACAGTAGTCATTGAAAGGTGATCACCAAGCTGACAGAGCTTAACTGAGGAACATCATACGTGATACATTGCAAATTATACTTGCTTGTATTAAGTGCAAGATGATAAAAGTGAGAATGGGAGGAAGGAAAGATGGAACTGTGCAGTGGTATGCAAAACAAAAAATGTACAAGACTATATTTTATTTTTCACAAAAGTTATGTTTCCTATCCAAAATAAAAATGAACATCCATTTACATCTTATAATGACTGTCAATCAAGAAACATTTTGCACAAGATAACTGAAATTTTCATTTTAGCAGGTATACCATTTAAGACAGAGCGCCAGAGCTCCACCTGATCAGGTTGAGACATGTTCATCACATTCTTGCAATTCCCATTAATTATATATGCAGCCTGCAGTTGTAACAGATACCATTAGAAATGATTTAAACTGACATCTACATTGTGAGACAAGCATTTGCAATGAATATTGTCACCAGATCCCAGATTAAGCAGTAAAACCAAATTGAGTCTCATCTAATATATGGCAAGAAATGAACAGTTTTATCAAGAAAGATATGAAACTAACAAAAAATAAGAACAAGACCTCTTTCAATGAATTAATAAAGCTCCACTTTACGCTATCTTCACCTTCACAAGGAATCAATATGTTCCCCGGATATCCTGTAAAATGCACCTGTACAAAGAACCAAAAGTTGACTTCCAATCCACAAATGTGTATTGTAAGAAAAGGCGATTGATCAAGAGCATACGAGTCGAAATATCATTAGAAACTATCCATAACATCATTCAAGTCGATGTATACTTTGACATCATAAAATGCTTGTACAGCATTTTACATGGTCCAAATCTCATCCTCCACACCCAAATACATAGGTGGGTGTATGGGAATCCTTTAATCTAGTTGAGATTAATTAACATGTTAACCAAACTAGTTTGTTAAACTCAAAATTTAAGCTATAACCTTTAGAACATTTTTCTTTTTTGATACCCAGAAATCCACCAATCTGCTTCGCAGACACAAGTTTGAAACTGGGGTTCCCTGCCACACCCTACAATCTTCGGGAGGCAGGAAACACTAGCATATAGCTAGGTAGGTACCTTTTGGGGTTTCAAACCACAGACCACATGGGAGCAAACCATGGGCCTGACCCATTCCAACTAACCCCACGTTGGTTTATAACCTTTAGAACATTACTCCAACCAAATAGAGCATTACCCAAAAAATTTGGAACATTACATATCATATAAATAAAATCTTGTAAGTCTTAATTAAAAAAGCAACTGTGGTATCATTGGTGGTCGAGTGGCATTAACAGCTGGTGATGGCAGTGCTAGCAACATGGTTGTGGTAGTCGCAGTGGCTTAATGGTGGTGATGGTAGTACCAGTCACAGATACAGTGTAGCAATGGAAATGCTGGTGATGGCACCAATGGTAAGTGGCAGATCAAAGGGGTGGCAGTTGCAATGATGGTGGTAGCATGGTAGCAGTCTAGCACTTGTGATGATTGTGGGATGTTGGCACAAGATGAGATTAGGAAAAGAATAGGGCATCATAGAAAACTGGATAATGCAAACCAACTCTTTCTAGGTTTGTTTTTGAAACAGTTTTGGTCTCAAGTTTGTTCAAACAAGAATGGGGATTTTTCATTTCATTACAAATTTCAAAACAGGCCCCACAAAACATGGCTGACCAATTGTTGAGATTTTCCAAACACCCCCCATAAGCAAAACAAAAGACACATTCTTGGTGCTACAAAGCAGCCTAATAAATTTTTGTGAAAGTAATTTCTTATTGATTAAGTTTGAATTAAATTAAAGATTCCAGAATATTCAACCTTATTAAACTCTACTTCTGTATTAAAAGCTCCAATGTCCAAAATTCTTTACAAGAATAAATTCTAAAATAAAAGTATGCATGTAATTGGGCAAGACTACATCAACCAGAAACAAGTGAACATCACGATTCACATACTAGCTGCTGTACAAAAAGTACTGAACTTCAATGGAAACTTTTTTCTCCTAAGCTCCTATCTAAGGGTCCCAAGAAAGTAATTGCAGTCTCATCAACTTGAAAAATGGAGATAAACAATTTTACCGTCAGATTCCAAGGTCTTTCTGGTTCTGCACATAGAAGATCAAATAGAACTCCTGTTGGTATATACCTGCAAGAAGCTCTTGCCATATTATGAAACAAATAAAACTAACAAGGACCTATTAAAATAGGAAAGTACCAATGCTATTTATTCACTATTTTACTCCATCAGTTACATCACTGTGAATTCCAGATACAAACGTTTAGGGCTTGCAAGATCATTTATTGAACAAAAAATGGAAAACTTAGAAACGAAACTGAAAATCTACTGTACACTACACTGGCACATAACATCCAAATCAAGTGGCATATCATCACACTTCGTTTTATACACAAAAATGCTAAAAGAGGGCATGAAAAAGCACCCATGATGAACAAAACAATAGAAGAAATAGGTGCTAATGCAGTTGATTAAGGTACAATAGAAATTTCCATTATTATTTGAAGTTGGGTTTTTTGAGTTTGACAGGCCATTCAGTGAATGATCTAATCAAGTGTGATGTGATGGAATGAGAACAGTGTTTGATAATATAGAGAAGCAATGAGCATGAAGAAACCAGTGCCTACCCTTGTAGTCAAACCAAATCTGATGATCATAAGAGCATAGTACATACCATTTCAAGGGCAAGCCTTTGTACTCAAACCAAATAGTATCTAGCCGAGGAGGAAGTGCACTACTGAAGTGAGGTTTTAGATGCGATGCCAACAATGGTAGGTACCCAATTCGAGGTGCTAAGATCTGAAACAAATTATAGCAACAGTCACGGTAAATGAGAATTGGGTCGCATAATTTGAAATTAAAGAAAGAAGGAGACAGACAGACAGACGTATAAGTTTACCAGGGCTGGTGGGGGAGCAGGGAGAGTGGCAACGTCGGATTCATGGAGATGAATCTGCAAAGGAATTGCTCCGTCCCATACGTACCTCTGTGCTTCCATATCCATTCTTCTTTTCTTTGCACAATTCCCTTATGTCCTTTTGCTGCATTCGAAACTGAGATACTGAGCTTTGACGATATTTGAAACCAGGCAATCAGCCCCAGCGAGATTGCGGGAAGGAGGAGGAGTCCACAGGCCACTCCCTCTATTCTTTTGGGCTTGAGCGAGAGAGGGTCTGGGTTTGCGATCAGCCACTCAGCTACACTAGGGATTTTTGTTTTTAAAAAAACCCAGTATAGCCGCGCGGCTATAAACGGGATTTTTGTTTTCAAAAAATAGTATCGCCGCACGGCTATACTGTTATTGACACGTGGAACCAAACTGCTAATCGGGTCTGTTACCTTTCATAAATTGTATAGCCGATCGGCTATACTTGGGATTTTTGTACAGTCGCTCGGCTATACCATTTTTGACACGTGGGCGCCGAATCGCTGGCGAGGCTTTTTTTTTTCAAGAGCGAGTATAGCCGATCGGCTATACTCTGGATTTTTTTTTTTTTAATTAAATAGTACAGCCGGGCCGCACGGCTATACTGTTATTGACACGTGGACGCCAAATTGCTGGGCGGGTCTTCCTTTTTTATTTATAAATATTATAGCCGCGCGGCTATACGGTTATCCGTGCGGCTATTCAATGTTTTAACAAATATGGCTATACTCCTTGTAAATATTATAGCCGCACGGCTATACAATGGTTTTTTAATTATTAAAAAATAGTATAGCCGCCCGGCTATACGGTTATCGACACGTTTGCCGAATGGCGAGGCGGTCCTTTTTTTAATTTATAAATAGTACACAGCCGCACGTTGACTGGGTTAATTTTAGGTGTGTTTACATGTTTAAATACTTTTATATTTTGAGTTTATTTATAAATTTGTATTAAAAGAATAGTATAGCCGGCCGGCCGGCCGTACTGGGGATTTTTGTTTTTCAGAAAGTATAGCCGGCGGGTGCAAGGGCATTATGGGTCAGTTTGAGTCCCTGCCTCTCACACCAAAATCTAGTTGGTCAGTTTGATTTGTCTTGGACTAAAATTGAACGACAGCTAAATGTTAACCGGAGAATAGAATTATCCGAATTTTATTTTGGTACGAAAGGTGAAGGTGAGTGAGTGAGGAAGAGAAATGTGTGTTCGAAACAGAGAGATTTGAGGAAATCCGTACAAACAGCAAAACCTAATTCAATTCAATCCGTAAATAAATTATTAAAATTAAAAAAAACCCAACAACAGCAAATGCCAATTCCCCTCCTCCCTTATTTTCCGCTATTTTTGGATTCTTTTCCACTCTTCAAAGAAGAAAAAATCACTCCCAAATTCATCCTTCTTCCCCTCCTTCTCTTCAACTGCGGCTCCCCGTCCGTACAAGTATTCTCTCAAATCAAAAGAATAAATATCTATCGTATCGTATTGGGTTTTTAAATTTAATATTAAAATTGGATTTTATGTTCGACGTGCAGATTCAGGGGACTTTTCTTGATAGTGATTCAAGGACCCAGAGAAAGAGAGGGAGGGGGGCTGCAGTTGCCAACTGGTTGAGCTAGTTATCATTTTAATTATACGATCAGCTACTTATCATATATGAAACATTTTGATATGAAAAATGGCGGGTGAAGTTGGCGGTGCTGGTGCTGGTGAAAGCTGCACGTCGTCACCCAAGAGCAGGGTGAAGTTCTTGTGCAGCCATGGTGGGAAAATCCTTCCCAGGCCCGCCGACGGCCAACTCAAGTACGTCGGCGGCGAGACTCGCGTCGTCTCCTTGTCCCGCGACATTTCCTTCTCCGGTACGTATTTGTTGGTTGGTTGTCTTGTTATTAGAAGCACGTTTATAAGAATGTTGAAATTTTGTTTAAAAAATCGCTTAGATGAGTTTTTTGGAAAAGCATTTGAAAGCACTTCTTGGAAAAGCACTTCCTGAAGAATAACGCAACCTAAATGCACTTCTCCAATATAAAACCATATATATATATATATGAAAATATATAACCATATCTGAGAATCTCATCTGGAAGGATACCCTAGCTCATAGTGTTATATATGTAATACATTACAGAGTTGATGAAGAAGCTGAGCTCGTTGTTTGATGGGGACATGGTGTTGAAGTACCAGCTAATGACAGAAGACCTGGACGCCTTGGTCTCCGTGAAAAGCAACGAAGATCTAAAGCACATGCTGGACGAATACAATAGGCTTGAGAACGAAGGGAGCTCGAGGCTAAGAACCTTTTTGTTCCCCTCAAAGCCGATCATGATCGAGAACCAAACGGCGGCGTTGGAACACCAAATGATGGAGCAGCGTTACATTGACGCCATCAATGGCATCGTCCGGTTGTGGCCAAAGATGCAACCCCAGCAGCCACCGCAGCAGCAGCAGCAGATGATTCTCGCTCCTAACATGATCATTGGAAGTAGCCCCATGGCCAGCATGAGTATATCCTCGGCATGTTCGTCTCCGAAATCAGCGTCCCAGGAACAACAGTTGTTGTTGGCGGACATGAGCATGCCGGCTCATAGGATCACGGTGTCGCCTCCGATGCAGAAAGTGCATAGCTCTCCTAGTATTTGTAGCAGCAGCTTTAATATTCAACAGACGTACCAAAACCATGTCCAGGGGCGTCACCCTTACCTTAATAATTTGCAGCACCATAATGCCAACCAATCTTCATTTAGTGCAAGAGCACACCACAGAGGGATTAGGACTCCTCCGCCTTTGTTGTCACCGGGTAGGTTGTCGCCGGGTAGGTCTGAGTCCGGGAATGGGAGGAGCTCGTTGATGGGTACAACTAGTACTGCCCACGTCCAAAACCATTACAACAACAATAACCACCACCACCACGCTGCTAGTGGTAATAGTAGTCCTAGATCAATGTCATCTCACCACCGAGTAAGTGGAGGCGGCGGAGGGTATTATAGTAAGTGCTGCTATCACGACGAATGTCCACCCTATGCTTGTAACAGGGCTGAGAGTCTTCCTCGAAGTCCTAGATAGATGGTACCGGTGTTTGTTGTTAATTACCACCAAAATAATATATCCTACTGCTCCTTTGTCAACAGTACATTTATAATATATACAAAATTTCTCAACTTTTCTCATGGTTTTATCTTTTTCCTGTTGAATGTACATGGTGCCTCTTTCTTTTTCAATGGGAAAGAAGAGAAAAAAGAAGAATGAGATACTGATCAATTGCAAATCGCAGTCAAGTTTTATAAAAAAGGGAAGACAAGAGACTGCTTTGATGATATGGTTTTCTGCTAATCAGCTAAAGATTAGAGATAAATGACTATCCAACATCAAGATGACTTGATCAAGAACATATAACGATACAATTGTGTGCACATATTCAATAGCAATGTCGAAAGAAACATTCTTGCCTCGGGAAAAAAGGTACTGGATCAGGTTCATTGCTCTTCTGCATTTTTATGAATTGATGCTTCCTGGTTAAGGCAGAGATGGCATCTTTTATAGCTGGAGCTGTACCCCCTGAAATAGCTTCCTTGGGCTCTCCAAGTTTTGCCTCAGCCTTCTCTTTAACTGGGGCTCGAAGCTTGTCTCCCAGCTCTTTCAACTGATAATCAGCCTGGTTCTATGTGCCTGGGTGGGTGTCAACATGTTGTATTTGTTTTTTGTGCTTGCTTGTTTCTTGATTAATTTGGTTATTCATTGCATTCATTCTACTTGTTTGGTTCGATCTTGCTGTGAGTAGGAACTACGAACGTAGACGACTTAGAAAAACAGGTCGACAAGTTCAACGATACAGATTTTGAAATTTGGAAGTCACAAATAATCGACTATTTGAATTTCAAGAAGCTTACTGCTCCTTCGGCTGGTAAAGAGCCTGATGGGAAGAACAAAGAAGATTGGAAAGAGCTGGACAAGATGACTCTTGAACTGGTAAAGATTTTATAAACGTTATTTCTTAATTCGTTTTTCTCAGTTGTCACTTGAATCACGACATGTTGTTCAAGATGGATTAGAAGGAAGAAAATATTGGATTTTCTGCAACCTTTTATTGTTATAAGACTTGAGTGTCTTGACATGATGTTAATGCGTTGACAATAGTTACAGATGGACAACTTTCTTGATGTCTACACACAAACAACAATCTTAAAAACTATAAAATGGTAACCCCACAATATTCTATATAATTCTTTTTTAACAGAGAATTATTTTGTCTGAAATTGAGCATATATTATACATGTATCCCAATAGAAAAAGATTACCTCTTAGACTTTTCCAGCAAGCATAAAAGCCTTGCAAGTAACAGTTCTGACCAAATCAGCCCCACCCCAAGCAGTTTCAAGCTCTTCAATAACCTCTTTTGATAACAAATCCACACCTTGACCCCTATAGCTGCAGTGACTGCAGAGGAGGATCTTAACATCCTTAAGATCCCTTCAAATGACATTTCCTTTGGTATTTCTAGTGGCAGAGGCTCACCCTCACTACCCAAACCAACACTTTGAAATTGAAATGGAAATGGAAGTGTCCTATAACCTTCCCATAAGTACTGTGTCTTTCGGTCCCGAAAGGGTTTAGCTGTTTCATAAAAACGCTTCACTACACCATCAAGTGTAGGGCTTGTCACACTAGCATTGTAGCCCCAAACAGCGATTACGCCTCCTGGTTTACGCAGAACTCGCTTCACCAGTGAGTAGAACTTTGGGAGGTCAGACCAGTGCACGGCCTCTGCCACGGTTACCAAATCAACTGAATTCTCACCCCCTAATAACGCAACCAATTCGTCATCAGACATGGAGACCGGAGTGTGAATGTAACAAACTTGAGGATGTTGAAGTGCATGCTTCAGTTGGGACTCACTTATATCGGTTCCTATCACTTGCTCATAATGCTCTCCAAGCTGTACACATACAGGACAGAGATTAAATTTAAAACATGTTTCAGAGATGGCTACAACAATAAACCTGCCTAAAAACAAGAAGTAATTAATTAATAGTTGAGAGATATGGATGAAGTAAGAGTGATACTAACGGAGAAAGCAGCTTGGCCGTTGCCGGTGCCGACGTCCCAAGCTAAAGAGTGTTAGGGGGTAAGAGCTGCCAACATTGAAAACCATTCCTTGGGATAAGTTGGCCTTGCCACCAAGTAATCATCTACCTGCTTGTCGAATAAACCTGCCATTTTTTTGCCTTGTATCTCTCTACAATAGTGAATTTTTGTGGGGTTTTATACACAGATGTGGAATCTGTGAATATCTCTCCTAGTAGTAGTCAATTCCTAATTTTCAACTGCATGCTTTGCAATTTCGTTTCAACTATTTAATTTGAAGGGCTGCAAGAAAGTAAAAGCAATTCTCTTTTCTATTTGACTAGTCTCAGGAGTTTATGCCCAAAAAAAAAAAAAAAATTAATGCCAAGGGATCTGCAGACTTTGTCCTGCAAGTGCATACAACTGGTAAGAGAACAATGTTGCATGAAGATTGATTTTATAAGTTTCTTTTTATTAAACTGTAAATAACATTTGTTTGAATTATAATGGCTTTCATGAGCCAATGCCATTGCTCTGCATTGAAAGAAATGCATAGAATAATCCAACAAAACAGAGTTTTTATTTTTTGGATAGAACCACCAAAGCATAATTAAAAATAAAGAACAATCAATCCTGCTTCGTGATGGATGGTGTCATAATTTTGGACTAGTTATTGCTGGATTGGACTGGATTTGAACTGTTATATCAAAGGCTTCGCAGCCTAACTTTTCCAGCAAGCATAAAAGCCTTGTAGCTGACTGACCTTACCAATTTGGAACCACCCCAAGCACCTTCAAACTCTTTAACCACCTTTTCAGGTAACAAATCTACACCTTGGTCCTTAGCTGTAGTGACTGCAGACCATGACCTCAGCATCTTCAAAAACCCTTCAAATGACAGCTGCTTTGGAATGTCCAGTGGCAACGGGTTCCCCTCCGATCCGAAACCGACACTTTCAAAGGGAAATGGAAGTGTCTTATAGCCATCAAACACATACTGGACTTTCTTGTCCCAAAAGGGAAGTGTTGTGTCATGAAATCGCTTCATTATAGGATCAAATGTTGGATCAACTTCAATGTCATTGTAGCACCAAACAGCAAATACACCTCCTGGCTTCTTCAAAACACGTGAAACAAGATTGTAAAACTTTGGTAGGTCGAACCAGTGCACAGCTTGAGCTACAGTCACCAAGTCAACTGAATCTTCACCCCCTACCAAGGCTATTACTTCATCGTCAGTGATGCTTAACGGCGTGTGGGCATATCGAACCCGAGGATGCAGCATCGCACGCTGCAGCTGGGATTCACTCACATCGGTTCCAATTACTTGTTCATAGTGCTCAGCAACCTGTTATGAATTTAGATGACATTATGAGGTATAAATATTTGTCTTAAGACTATTACAATCTATGTATGTCAAGATTTGGACAAGAGAAAAAAAAAACAAATGAATTTCAAATGATTCCTCGTATATAATCAATCATTCCAAATGAACTATATCTAGTTATTTCAAATACACTCAATTTAACATTGTTCTTGTACTTTGTTGTCAAAACCGAATTATTTCTTTCTAATTCCTCCATCCAAATCCAAATGGGGCATTAATGTCTTAATTTTAGAATTTCTGTTTGAGTTAAGAAAAAGAAATTGATTTTCTATTCTGTTCTATATAATCTTAGATAGTGTTGAGTAAACAAGCTAGAGAAATTAAAAACAATCCTCCAAAGAGAGAGAGAGAGAGAGAGAGAGGGGTAGTGATGTAATACTGACACTGAGAGCGGCTTGGCCATTGCCCGTTCCAACATCCCAAGCGAGAGTGTGGTGAGGGGTGAGAACTGCTAATTTGGAATACCATTCCTTGGGATAAGTTGGCCTTGCATCCAAGTACACATCTGCTTGCTTGTCAAACAAACCTGCCATTTCTTCCTCTCTGCTCTGCTGATGATCTCTCTCTCTCTCTGTGAAACAGAAGAATCCTTCAGCAAGAACAAATAAACTATAAGAGAAGAGGAAGCCTTCTTTTTAATTCACTAAAACCTGACGCATATACATGTGTCATCTTTCTGTCTCAACTCCTCACTCGTGAATTCCCTAAACCTTCTTGTTGGACTATCCTACTATTAATAATCCATAATTAATTTATTCAAACTTCAACAATAATAAAATATACTATCTCTCTACGTCAAATTTAAAAAGTAATTTTTTTATATTGATTGTAGAAACAGGTACACGGAGATCCTGACAACACCAATTAATTTTGTTAATTTATGAATTTGTTTTTTCATTTCTTTTTGGGTTGTTACTACTGACAAAGACTAATTATCTACTTTTCCCATTTTTTAGAAACTTTAGAATTTATGATAATACTTAACCCACCAAGTTTCTTTCCCATGATAAAGAGGGTAAATATTGCAATTTTTTCGAGTTCTTTCTCTTACCAATAAAAGAAAGCGGGTGATGACATAAAGGCCTCGTTTGGTGAGAGATGAGATTTTGGGGCACAGTCAAGAAAAGGGCATGTGAGACAAGAAGAAGGAAAAAAAAAAAACAGGACGTTAAATTTGCCGTTAGTTGGATTAGGGTTTTTTTTTTCTTTTTTAAGTAGGAGTAAATTGGGTTTTTGTTTGAAGATGTGTCAATTTTTAAGTCCCTTAGATAATATTTTAATGAGGTGGCGTATGAAGAACTTAAGTGAAGTAAATCATGGCAGAGAAAATCATAGTAGAGGATCCGGAGAAAAAATAGGAGGCATACAATATGTCACATGTCATTATAATGTTTCATATTCATTCATATTCCTTCTTGCCTTTCATTTTCAATATGGAATTCCTGAACGAATGCAAGTAATCACAGAAAGGAGGGTTGCTTTGTGTCGGAGTTTGACTTCACTTTGCCTAATGGTTCTTTTTCTTTCTCAATCTTTCTCCAATAATTCATTCTTCACAACCAAAGATGTTAAATCTTTTGGGTAGATTTCAACATGAGGTTTAAAAGCTATACAACTTAATTTCACTTCTTGTCTGCCAAACCAGCGTAATTGAGTGAAGGCTTTCTCTAAGTTTGTTTGTAAAAGTGTTGTGAGTAGTCAAAGTGTTTGATATAACAGTGATGGACACATAATTTCTTACATGTAGGGGCATTTAAAAATTCAACCGATATATAGTTTAACAAAAAATTTCTATCCAGGTTTGTTGTCTATAAAACCAAGCTTAAATAAAACGAAATAACATTATATGATGAACTCATGATGCTATATATGGAAATAAAAGTGTTTACATTTATATTATGATGACCTGATCCAAAAGAAACATAGATTAACTTATTAATCCAAAACATAAACATACAACTACATATATATATATATATATATACATACCAATCACTCATAATAAATTATTCATATCAAATATCGACCCAATGACCGTGGATGTTCTGCCTTTGCGCCCTAACTTGAAATATGGTTTCTCTGAAACGATCTACCTGAGGACGAAAAATAATCTTGTCACCAGCTTCGAGCCCCTTGTAATTGACAAACTTGAGCCAACCCTCGGCACAAGCACCGGATTCTGTAACCTCCGTTTGGATGGAGCAACAGAACGGAAAATGGTTGCCCTTGCTGTCCAGGACCCCGAAATGGACCTCACGACAGCCCTCTTCAAATGCCCTCTTCAAATGGACCTCATCAAGCCATCGCACTGGAAGCACCAGCTTATGCCCTACATCTCTTTCAGTAAGCTCTTTCTCAAGCTCATGTGCATGTTCCATAATAATTCTACATATACAAAATAATCAAAATAAATAATCACAACATAAACAAACCATCAACATAATCAAAATAAATATGAATTAGGTTTCAATTAAATTAAATATATTCTACATATACAAAATAATGAAAATAAAAACTCACAATATAAACAAACCATCAATATAATCAAAATAAATATGAATTGGATTTCAATTACTTTAATACAAATTTATAAATAAACCCAATCCTAGACATGTATTTATAAAAAAACCCAAGCACTATTTAAACATAGAAACACACCCAAAATCAACCCCAAAGTCAACTTTTTGGGTGTGTTTATAAATGGGTTTTGAGTGTGTGTAATGATGGGTTTTGGGTGTGTTTATAAAGTGTTTTGGGTGTTGGGTTTTTTTATAATTTCAACCTCCATTTTGGGTGTTTTAGTGAAACTCCCTTAAATTAAATATATTCTACATATACAAAATAATGAAAATAAAAACTCACAATATAATCAAAATAAATTAAATATATCATACATAGTGACATAGGGTTTATAACTTACTTGAATTGTGAAATTTCACAATAACAATGAGTAAAAGCAAAGAGACTAGCTGGCGGCACCACCACACGACAACGACAACGGCAGTATAGAGGCACTTCAATGGCGGCAGCAAGGGAGGAGATGGAGTTGAGGGTTTTGGGAAGGGGGGGATTGAGTTGGGAACTTAGGGTTGGAGGAGAAAACAAAAAAAATTAGGGATTTTAGAATGGAGGAGGAATCGGGTCTGTGGAGAGAAGTAGTGGCTAGAGGAAACGTTGGCTTTTATTATTTCAGACTTGGCCCAAAACGACGTCGTTTTGCTTAGAAATTTTTGTTTTTTTCTTCTTCTTAAAACTCCTGCGCGCTGCCTTCTTTTTTTGTGGAAAATTAATATACTTACACTTGGACTTGGTATTCTATTTGTAGCAAAATGAGCCCTCGTTTGAGTTTATACATTGTCCACCGCATTTGAGCCAGCCACGTGGCCCATAAGAGCTACCTGCAAGTTAATATCCCATTAGAAATTAATCCTCTCTTGCATCGAAATTATTAATTAGACGAATTCTTATATGAATATGTGATGCTAAATTCATAAGATAAATATCTGAGAAAACCTAGTTTCAATGAGAAAGACTTTCATGAAATGGGGATTTTATTATTTCCGATCAATAATGTTATGACACGCGTAATAACACTTCCACGTGTTAATTATGTTATATTTGTGTAATTTGTCTACGACATACATATCTCCACGAAATGAAAAGTAAATTACTCCACTTTTTTTTTCATGTATGATATCGATGGATCTTGACAAATTAGAAGGTTTACAGAAAAAACTACAAACTAATGGAAACAAAGAAAAAGTAAATTGAAGTTACTTACCCATATTTACAAGAAGCATGAAGAGAGTGAGGAATTTGGGAACCTTAATCATGTTGTCAATCTTGTAAAGCTAGCAAGTAGCAAAATCCGTAGTTTATTGCAGACGCACGCTTATATCATTTTGCCTCAACCAGTCAGTTTAAGATACCCTTTAATTGTTCTCAAGTATAACTCAAATTTAATAAAATATTTCATGCATGTCGTGAATTTAATATATAAAATTAGTGCTAATTAATGTGTTTAATTTACCAACTTTAAGCTTTAGATGGACTTGAGAGGACCCAGTAATGCTAATGTTTAGTTGAATATTTTTAATTAAATCCATGCCCATTTGGCCCAAAGTCTAAATCCTAGTCCAACCCCATAGGCCACCAACCCCAGTCACTAGCTTTAGTTTTGTTCCATGGCCGACCAATGCAATTATGCTCTCTGCCTTTTGGCGTCGGTGGAAAAGTTGAGATTCCTTTTGCCTTTTTCTTGTTAAATGTGTATGGTTTCCAAGTCTATGAGGAAAAGGTGTCAAGGACAATGTCGGCCCTGGGCCCAATATCTTAAGGGGAACATAATTTTTTTATTTTTATAGAAGTTATATGACATATATGATTTATTTTCTATTTAATATTTTGGAAATGAGGTTTGTTGGACAAAGTCTGTGCTGTGGGTGCGTGCGTGGAACTCCAACAAAGAAACAGAATATACTATGAAAATAAAAAGATGGCATTGAAAGTTTCGGAAAAAAACATAGATGCATGAGGATACATGTCGGTTCAAATGTGCATCCACAGTAAAGGGTGTATTTTCGGAGGTGTAAAGTCACTTTTACATCCCTTTTATACTTCCGGGGTTTGTAAATATGATTTTTGCTCCAATTGGGAAGGTGTAAATCTAAAGATTTATAATTGATTTATTTCACCTTTTCTGTTGTAAGTCTCACTTTTATCCATTTTTTCTCACATTTTCTCATGTAAGTCCCACCTACAAGATATATAAAAAAAAGATGTATATGTACATCTAAATTTGCATCTCATGGTGATTACGCAAATTTACACTCGTTTACACCTCTTCATTGATGGTGATTCTGATCACAAATGGTGTATATTTAACATACACCTCATTATACACTCTCCCATTATGAATGCTCTAAGGATAAAGATATTGAAATACTTAAAATAAAAAACTCACACTTCATGACAAGGAACTAATTAACTTATTACATTTTTGCGGCGACGCGTTTGTACAAGTGCGAAGGAAGCCTTGGTGTAGGCACGGCTTGCAATGGGGTTGTCATGTAAGTGACAATCCCTGGATTTTCTGACATGTCAACTTCCTTTGAATTAACTCCTTCAACAAGAGACCAACTGAAATGGTGCAATAAATGCCCCAACATGGACTCTACCAAATTCACACTAAGTTGTGCTCCGGGGCATACTCGCCTGCCGGCTCCAAACGGAAGTAGTCTGAAATCATGCCCCTTCATGTCAACATCCTCCTCTAGGAACCTTTCTGGTCGGAACTCATGTGGGTCTTTCCAAACCGCCGGGTCACGCGCTACGGCCCAGACGTTTACATGAACACTTGCACCCTTGGGGATGTCGTAGCCACCGATCTTGACATGGGAATTGGCTCGGTGGGGGAGCATTAGTGGAGTTGGAGGGTGCAACCGCAGAGCTTCCTTTGCTACACAATGGAGGTAAGGGAGGTTTGGGAAATCGTCTTCGGTCATGACCCGTTCGAACCCAATAACCCGGTCTAGCTCCTCTTGGGCCTTTTCTTGCACCCTAGGGTTCTTGATTAGCTCGGCCATCGCCCATTCAACTGTAATAGCTGTGGTGTCTGTACCCGCAGTAATCATGTCCTGCATGCACAAATAACATCAAACAAACATGATTATGTGCTTATATTAGTTTAGTGGTTAAGATTTTTTAAAATGCATATAAATTTACCGATGCTAAATGTAAAAGGCTCGGAAAAATACTTACCCAGAGAAGTCCGATAACAGTGTCCTCACTAAGGTCATACTCGTCCTTCAATGTAAGCAATGCATCGACGAAATGTTGCTTGGCATCACCGGTCTTGGTGCGAGCCTGTGTGTGCTCTACCATGATTTCCCTAGTGAGCCGGTCTCTTCGAGCAAAATGTTGAACAAGGGCCTTTTCCTGTTGAGGGAACATCCAAACCACCCATGGAATGTACTCGGCAATGGCAAGAGATCCCCCCATCTGCACTCCATTGGAAATAATTTCTTTGAATTCTCGACCTTGCTCATCGATTTCATCCTCTGAGTTAGCATAACGTTTTCCAAATGCTAGCCTTGTTATGTTGTTGAATGCCACTGTTCCTAAATACTTCCTCACTAGCAAACTTTCTCCACTGCTTTCTGCTGCATTATGGTAATTAATTAAAGTAGATTAATAACAATATGATAATTAATTAAAGTCAATAATCACAATCCAACTGAAGTACTTCATGTCAAAGAAAAACGAAGTACCTTTTTTTTTTTTGGAGTGAAATTGTAACACTTTGACGTGATGCTATTAATTTACGTGTTTTTTTCTTAATAAAATGCCACCAAAATTTATTAGACGAACGAGAAAAAAGAGTGTAAGTACTACAAAGGTAAAGGGAGTCATCTCATTATCAGTAGGCGGACATAGTAATAAACAGACCCTACCTGAACCAACATGTAGGTTTCTATGGTGGTACTTCTTTTTTTTATTTTTTGGTCAGAAGGAAATAATTAGGATGAGCACAGTTGGAACATATAAACTCTTCTATATATATGCATGCATGAGTTGCCATAGTTATCAGCTGCAGCAACAGACTTCAAACAACACCAAACCATGGCAATGAGATAACAAAAGTAGCATATAGGAAGGCAATTTGGAACATATATAAATGCATACCATGATTGGTGCAATCATTGAAAATGGACTCAACCATGGCAGTGACCTCATCTTCCCTAATGGGTCTGAGAGCTTCAATCCTCTTTGCAGAGAAAAGTTCAAGAGTGCACACCTTCCTCACCTTAACATAATGGGGCCCATAATCAGCCCAAATGAGGTCTTGACCGTCCCTGCTAAACATGGTGGTTGATCTATTCCTATGCCTGTCAGCCAGTTTCTGGTCATGCTCTTTGAGCACCTCTTTTGCCAATTCTGTGCTCGACACTACCACATTCAGTGTGTATCCAATCCACACTGAAATGATGGGCCCATAAATCTGGGCCCACTCCTCGTAGCATTGGAACCTCACGGGGGTTATGTGGTAGAGGTTTCCGAGGACCGGCCACGGACGTGGACCTGGGGGGAGCTTGAATCTTAGCCGTTGGTAGAGCTTGTAAGCAAGGAAGATGAGGATGAGAAGTGATGAGATGGGAAGTAGTAGACCAGAGAAAGCCATGTGTAAAATATTAGAAGAGAGGGTTACTATCAAATAAGGTTATTGGAATGGAAAGAGCCATTGTGTGTGTGTATATATATATGGGCCTCGGTCAATAAAAACAAAAATTGATACATCACGAGACATGCACGCTCTATAGATATTATAGATATCTATAATATGAAGAAGAAGATATTTTGGATATAATATATCCAAGAACTCGCTGTTATTTTAAGTATGAATGGTGGTAGAATTATTTTCTAGAAGTACTCGCTGTAATTAACTCATTATATCCAAGAACTCTAGGCAGAGGTTAGGTTGCACACGTGCTTATCTGCCCCCAAGCCAGATTTAGGTAAATAAGTACTTAATAAATACACCATACTCACCATATTCAACCTTAATTAAAGGTACGTAGATAAGTTTCAAATAATTTTAAGGGCCTTGATGCTTCAAAGGCTTAGAGCTTCTTTACAAGCATGGTAAAAGACAAGTGTCGGCATTGTACTTCATCCTTCAAGATGCAAAAGATGGCCAGCCATATTTGAATGAAAAAGTTTATTCCAGTGTGACTTCTTAGCTCAACATCATCTATACAATAAAGTTAAAGTTGATGACTTTAAAATCCCAATGTTTAAACTTTTCTTCTAACTTGTAAGCATCCAAAATTCTCAAGGATTTCGGACTAGTGATGATGCATTTCACTAGTAATGTGACAGAGATGTTTGAGTCCCCTCCACATATTTCGAACGAGCTAGAAAATCTACTCCCACAACAACTTACGAAATTAAAGATTTTGATGCAAACTCAAAATCTGAAAAAGAGGGCACAAATTCATGTAAAAAAAGAACATGATTTAGGATTGGTATTAGGGTGTTGTGTGATAGAGTGTATTAGGGTGTACTAGGGGTATTTTGGGTAGTTAAATAGAATGTACTTAGTTAATTTTACATTTTAATTAAAATATTAGAATGTACTCAATTAATTTTAAGGTTCGTTTAGCAGCACTTTTTAAAAACTAACACAAAAGAAGCTTTCCCTTGAAGATAAATTATGGTTATATAAATTATGAAGCTTGGTTATATAAAATGGATGCTTACTTGCTAATGTACAAGAAAAGTTGAGTGACAGAAACGACCTTCCTTGTGCTTTTTTCTTGTGCGCGTTCGGTTTCCAAGTCTGTCAGGAATAATATAGATGTTTTTGTATTGGGTGGTGTGGGAGGATAACATAGGTAGGACCATTTACAATGCATATGGACTTTTAAACCCCAAAAAAAAAAAAAATACTTTGAAAGTTTAAAAATAAAATAAAATTTGAAAACATAATTTTATTTCACTTTAAATACCTTTCCATCTTGTGTTTTGATTATTAAATTACTTTGATACCCTATTGAGTGTTTTGAACTTTTTTAATGAGATTTTGGGGTTATGTTTGTTTTAAGAAATCAATAGTAGTTTTGTAATTTAAAAGAAGTTAAAAGTTTTTTTTGTAATGTTGTAAATGAGTTTTTGGTGTGTTTCTAAAGTTCATTTCATATAAGGTTTTTTTTATATAATTTGGACTCCTATATTGGATATAATAGTGAATCTCCCTAAATAATATGGGCCAAATTCAATAAAATATACGTTTTAGAATGATTTAATCAAAACAAAAACAAAAATTGATACATTATTGATCACGCGAGACATGCACGCTCTAAAGATATTATAGATATCTATTATTAAAAAAATATATATTTTTTAGATATAATATATTAAAAAATTTGACCTTTTCCCTCAATGCCAACAAAACCACTAACCCGATTAAGTTATGAGGAAAAATGAAAATTACTGATCTTCTACTATCAACCACTTCACACAACGTATTTCAATGGTTTTTTTTTTTTTTTTTTTTTGGTTTTACAAATGAAAGATTGCATTCATAAATCATGCTAGACGACCGTTATTGATTTTTCCAAAAAGTTGAGTGATCAAGGAATTAGATAGCCTAAGAACTTTAAATTTATTAGCAAACTTTGGACAACTGGTAATATCATACTTATAAGTTTGAAATTCTACTGGTAATATGATACTTATAATGCTACTTTTACCACATTTATATACCACATTCTCATACCATTCTATTGATAATTGATGTGGATATTCACCTCAACTATTTAACTTCTTTTTTTTTTCTTTTGTGATTTATTAACACTTTAAAAAACTGTTAATTAAACTTTCTTTATTAAAATACACTTCATTATTGATTTAATTGATGTTGCATGTGATATGGACATGCCGCATCATGTGATATAGAAATATGGAATAAAAATATGATAAGCGTAACATTACTCAAATAAAGTTAAATTGGTAGTCAGTGCAAACCCACAACTTTTTTATGTATGAATGGTGGTTGAATTATTTGCTGGAAGTACTCACTGTTACTAAGTTATTACATCCAAGAACTCTAGGGGGAGGTTGGGTTGCACCCGTGCTCATCTACCCCCAAGCCAGATTTAGGTAAACACATGTAATATAGATTGAGAATCGATCTTCCTTGTGCTTTTTTCTTGTTCAATGTACGTGTTTGGTTTCCAAGTCTATCAGGAATAATACAGATGTTGTTTTATTAGGTTATAACTTATATGGTGTGGGAGGATAACATTCCTTTGTTTTTTAGAATATATCTTTCTTTGTCTTTTTCCCACTTGCACTGGCCTAAGCTTGCATGAAGGGGTGGGCTAATATTTGTGGAAATGAGGGGAGTTTATTAAAATTTGAGTGATCAAGGCCCATAAACTTTAAATTTATTAGCAAATTGAATTGGACAACTTTATTAATAAAGTTCAATCAGTGTAAGCCCACAACTGTTTTAGAGGGGTTTGGTATGGAGTTCATGGACGCAGTTGAACCATTAGGTATGAACGAATGGTGGTTGAATTATTTTCTGCAAGTAGATATGCGGTATACCGACAAACAATGGGGTCCAAAAACAGCCACGTTACACTGCTGTACAACCATAACAGTCCCATCATTTCCAGTAGTTTTGATGACATTAACTACAAGGCTTGGTTGCAGTAATTGAAATTATGGTATCACCATTTGTCCGAACGAAATTAAAGTTGTAGTAATTAAACATCTAATTAATGCTTTTGAGTTTTTGAACCAAAAAAAAACAATGCTTCTCAAAAATTGAATGGCAAAGAATTTAAATTATCAAGCTTGGTTATACAAAATGGATGCTTATAATTGCCGATGTTGAATTTTCACATATCTAATCTTTTGTTGGTGAATTTGTCGTACTAAGAAATTTGAAAAATCATGGAAATATTCAACAACCAATATATGCTTTGCAGTGCAAATATTGAAGAAAGAAAAAAAAAAAAAGAGATTTAAATTATCAAGTTTGATTAATGATGAAGAGGATATTACATATGGCGTCTGCTAAAGGAAATCCATAAAAGGGATGCTTTTATTCATTATTTTTCCAAACAAGCAGGAGAAATAAACAGTCCCATCATTTCAATTACTACAACCATAAGAATAAATTTATTCTTCCAATATTTGGACACTAATTGTGACCAAAGATACTGAAATACTTTCAGAATAAACTAAAAGGTACACATTACATGTCTGCGGCAACACGTTTGTACAAATGCGAGGGGAGCCTTGGAGTAGGCACGGCTTGTAATGGGGTTCTCATATAAGTCACTAGCCCTGGATTTTCCGACATGTCAATCTCCTTTGGATTCATCCCTTCAGCTGGAGCCCAACTGAAATGGTGCAATAGATGCCCCAACATGGACACCACCAAATTCACACTAAGTTGTGCCCCCGGGCATACTCGCCTGCCGGCTCCAAACGGAAGTAGTCTGAAATCATGCCCCTTCATGTCAACATCCTCCTCTAGGAACCTTTCTGGTCGGAACTCATGCGGGTCTTTCCAAACCGCCGGGTCACGCGCTACGGCCCAGACATTTACATGAACACTCGCACCCTTGGGGATGTCGTAGCCACCGATCTTGACATGGGCATTAGCTCGGTGGGGGAGCATTAGAGGAGTTGGAGGGTGCAACCGCAACGCTTCCTTTGCTACACATTGTAGGTAAGGGAGATTTGAGAAATCATCTTCGGTCATTACCCGTTCGAACCCGATGACTCGGTCTAGCTCCTCTTGTGCCTTTTCTTGCACCCTCGGGTTCTTAATCAACTCAGCCATAGCCCATTCAACTGAAATAGCTGTGGTGTCTGTGCCCGCAGTAATCATGTCTGCTGCATGGTAGGAAGCTCACAAATAAAAAAGGATATATGAGTATTGGCAACAAGGTTAGAATGTAGGGATCCTTGCAAAGCTTATTGGGGTCACATATAAAAAAAAAGTCATGAAGTGGTGTCATAAAATAATCATAATGAGCACAAAGAATGAAAATATCACGTATATACATATAAAAAACGACTCCAGGGCCCAGGTCACTACCCTTATTTGGAAGCTTATTTCTACCTCACATAATAGGAAAAAATAACTCTTCTTTTAGAAATATCAAATTGAAAAGACTGCATGTATACATTACTTACCCAAAGAAGTCCGATAATAGTGTCTTCACTAAGGTCATACTTGTCCTTCAATGTAAGCAATGCATCGACAAAATGCTGCTTGGCACCGCCACTCTTGGTGCGAGCCTGTGTGTGCTCCTCCATGATTGCCCTAGTGAGTCGGTCTCTTCGTGCCCCATGCTGAGCAAACGCCTTTTCCTCCAGCGGGAACATCCAACGCAGCCATGGAATGTGCTCGGCCATCGAGAGCGATGCACCGATCTTCACTCCATTAGAAACAACAGCTTTGAATTCTTGGCCTTGCTCATCCATTTCATCCTGTGAGTTAACAAAACGCTTTCCGAATGCTAGCCTTGTTATGTTGTTGAATGCCACTCTTCCCAAATACTTCTTCAGTAGCAAACTTTCCCCATTTTTTTCTGCAATATGGTGATTAATTAAAGTTAATCACAAATTCACAACTAGCATAGTCAAGCAATTTGGGAACATAAAATGCATACCATGAATGGTACAGTGTTTGAAAATGGACTCAACCATAGCAGTGACCTCATCTTCCCTAATGGGTCTGAGAGCTTCAATCCTCTTTGCAGAGAAAAGCTCAAGAGTGCACACCTTCCGGACCTTAACATAGTGGGGCCCATAGTCAGCCCAAATGAGGTCCTGCCCATCCTTGCTAAACCTGGCGCTTGATCTATTCCTGTGCCTATCAGCCAGTTTCTGGTCATGCTCTTTGAGCACCTTCCTTTGCCAATTCTGAGCTCGACACTACGATGTTCGGTGTGGATCCAATCCACACTGAAATAATGGGCCCGTAGACCTGTGCCCACTCCGCGTAGCAGCGGAACCTCACGGGCTTTATGTGGTAGAGGTTTCCGACGACTGGCCACGGACGTGGGCCGGGGGGAGCTTAAATCTCAGCCGTTGATAGAGCTTGTAAGCAAGGAAGATGAAGATGAGGAGTAGTAGTAGTCCAGAGAGAGCCATGTGAAATGAGAAACACTGAGAAAGAGAGTTTGGTGAAGTAATTTTGTTTTGAGCTGTGGATGTGTGGAGAATTTAAAGGCACATGCAATTGTACGACGAGGTTACCACGTGATATTTACTCAACGCTTAATTATGCAAATTGTACAATTATTGGTACGGACGACCGCAGCTTGGACAAGATTTACCTCTATAGTGGGGCCAGAAGAAGCATCGCCCATTCAAATTCTCAACCATCATTAAAAGGACACGTGTCAACCATCTATTGGATGTCATTCGAGATGGGGACGGTAGGTAGGAAGAGCACCCCAGAGCGTCCCCATCTCAACTACAAGTCTACGAGGGACTTCAATGGGCTTCTTCTTTTTAGTGCTGCACACACACCAAGAAAAACGCACACACACACAACACAACCACCAGAATTCTGAAATTGATCTTTCCAGATATTTCTTCCTTTACACAAAGCACACCATTTTCATCTGTAGAAAAAAGATAGTTTGGTAAGGAAGGTGATGTTGGATCAAAACGATCCCATCATTGGGGGGAGGAGCGAAATAGCAAATAGGATTGTTAAGGCGATGGTAACATTCCAAAGTTGAGTTAGGACTGTGTTGAAACATTAATCCAGTATGCAGACCTCGTCACACAAGGGTGTGCGGTGCTGGACGACTGCGCACAAGACCCCTTTGAAAAAAGGACCTCCAATAAAACCTTGTAGTCCAATAATTATATAAGCAAAAAATGCCTTTCTGGTGTGTGTGACTGATGTTTTTTGAGCTTTATAATGAATTTTTTGGAGTCTTTTTTTTTCCCCCCATATAGTGGAGCCTATTTTATTTATTTATTTATCATTTTGGTCATAAAGAGAATCCATTTATAAGGAAGGAAATACGTGGCAACAAAATAATATTAAGAAGAAATACAAAACTGGCAGTTACATCATAGTAGCTCAATATAATTTGTGGTATGTTTACTAATCAGAATTTGGAATTAGAATTAGAATTAGAGTTAAGAATTGAATTCCAATTATGGAGGAATTCAATTATTGGGTGGGATTAGATAGTATTCTAATTCGTCAAGAACTAACCCATTAAGAATTCATTTTTTTTATACAAATTTATAAATAAACCCAATTAGACATGTATTTATAGAAAAACCCAAACACTATTTAAACATAGAAACACACCCAAAATCAACCCAAAAGTCAACTTTTTGGGTGTGTTTATAAATGGATTTTGATAATGAGTTTATATGTTTAAATATTTTATAATTTAAGCCCCCATTTTGGGTGTTTTAGTGAAACTCCCTTTTTTTTATTCATTATATCCTCACACAATTTTAAAATTTTAAAATTTGTCATTCTACTTTAACCCAACAACAAGAGGATATTTTAAGTAATTAACACCACTCATACCCTAATTTCATATAATTTAAGTAAAAAATTTCAATTAAAATCCTCAAATCTAATTATCCTCAATTCCAACTCTTCATCAATTCAATTCATTTAATTCGATAAACATGATCATAAATTTAGTCACGGATACTTCTTTGACAAGTCCAAAAAGTAGTAGGACACCTATTTCCTCCAATCACGGTGAGCCCTAACCACAACAACACAAGAAGACCAAAATCCCAAACTGGACTTAAAGCCTGGTCCACACCAACCACATTGTTTCAAGTCTTCTTGGCAGGGAACATTTCGTACATAAAATAATAATTTCGTGAATTTAAAGGACCATTTGTTAATATAACCCTATTATATTATTATCCAAAAACCCTATGAGGTTGCTCATTTACGTTCCCAAGCCAACTTAGTACAGTCCTAAAACACATATCTAATCCTTTTTTTGGTGAATTTGTCATACTAAGAAATTTGAAAATTTAAAGTATGGAAATATTCAACGAGCAATATATGCTTTGCAGTGCAAATATTGAAAAAAAAAAAGAGAAAAAAAAAACAAAAAATTATCAAGTTTGATTAATGATGAAGAGGAATATTACATAAACTAGGAGAAATAAACAGTCCCAATAAGCAGGAGAAATAAACAGTCCCATCATTTCAGGATTACTACAACCATAAGAATAAATTTATTCTTCCATTATTTGGACACTAATTGTGACCAATAAAGATACTGAAATCCTTTCAGAAGAAACTAAAAGGTACATTACATGTCTGCGGCAACACGTTTGTACAAATGCGAGGGGAGCCTTGGAGTAGGCACGGCTTGTAATGGGGTTCTCATATAAGTCACTAGCCCTGGATTTTCCGACATGTCAATCTCCTTTGTATTCATCCCTTCAGCTGGAGCCCAACTGAAATGGTGCAATAGATGCCCCAACATGGACACCACCAAATTCACACTTAAGTTGTGCTCCCGGGCATACTCGCCTGCCGGCTCCAAACGGAAGTAGTCTGAAATCATGCCCCTTCATGTCAACATCCTCCTCTAAGAACCTTTCTGGTCGGAATTCATGCGGGTCTTTCCAAACCAGCTGGATCACGCGCTACGGCCCAGACATTTACATGAACACTCGCACCCTTGGGGATGTCGTAGCCACCGATCTTGACATGGGCATTAGCTCGGTGGGGGAGCATTAGAGGAGTTGGAGGGTGCAACCGCAACGCTTCCTTTGCTACACATTGCAGGTAAGGGAGATTTGAGAAATCGTCTTCGGTCATTACCCGTTCGAACCCGATGACTCGGTCTAGCTCCACTTGTGCCTTTTCTTGCACCCTCGGGTTCTTAATCAACTCAGCCATAGCCCATTCAACTGAAATAGCTGTGGTGTCTGTGCCCGCAGTAATCATGTCCTGCATGCACAAATGGTATAATTAACTAGGTTAGAATGTAGGATCCTTATAGATATGTATAGTGTTTTCAGAAATGTATACGCCCTCCAAGGTAGGAAGCTCACATAATAGGAAAAAATAACTCTTATTTTAGAAATGTCAAATTGAAAAGACTGCATGTATACATTACTTACCCAAAGAAGTCCGATAATAGTGTCTTCACTAAGGTCATACTTGTCCTTCAATGTAAGCAATGCATCGACAAAATGCTGCTTGGCACCGCCACTCTTGGTACGAGCCTGTGTGTGCTCCTCCATGATTGCCCTAGTGAGTCGGTCTCTTCGTGCCCCATGCTGAGCAAACGCCTCTTCCTCCAGCGGGAACATCCAACGTAGCCATGGAATGTGCTCGGCCATCGAAAGCGATGCACCGATCTTCACTCCATTAGAGACAACAGCTTTGAATTCTTGGCCTTGCTCATCCATTTCATCCTGTGAGTTAACAAAACGCTTTCCGAATGCTAGCCTTGTTATGTTGTTGAATGCCACCCTTCCCAAATAATTCTTCACTAGCAAACTTTCCCCATTTTTTTCTGCAATATGGTGATTAATTAAAGTTAATCCCAAATTCACAATTAATACACATTTAAGTATGCAAACTAATAAAGTAGCATTGAATCCAATCATATGTAACAATAAATATGAAAGTCAATACCAATCAATCAACCTCAAGTACTTCCTCTCAGAAAACTCAACTTCGACTATAGATATGCGAGTGTAATATGAATTAATGAACGATGACATGAGTGAATTATAAACACGTGGTATAACATGAGTGAATTATATCGGTGTAGACAATTAAAAAAGTACAAACTGCAAATGACATTTGAAAAACTAGCCTAGGCAAGCAATTTGGGAACATAAAATGCATACCATGAATGGCACAGTGCTTGAAAATGGACTCAACCATAGCCGTGACCTCATCTTCCCTAATGGGTCTGAGAGCTTCAATCCTCTTTGCAGAGAAAAGCTCAAGAGTGCACACCTTCCGGACCTTAACATAGTGGGGCCCATAGTCAGCCCAAATGAGGTCCTGCCCATCCTTGCTAAACTTGGCGGTTGATCTATTCCTTTGCCTATCAGCCAGTTTCTGGTCCTGCTCTTTGAGCACCTCCTTTGCCAATTCTGAGCTCGACACTACAACGTTGAGTGTGGATCCAGTCCACACTGAAATGATGGGCCCGTATATCTGGGCCCACTCCGCGTAGCACCGGAACCTCACGGGCTTTATTTGGTAGAGGTTTCCAACGACTGGCCACGGTCGTGGGCCGGGCGGGAGCTTAAATCTCAGCCTTGTGAGAGAGCTTGTATGCAAGGAAGATGAAGATGAGGAGGAGTAGTAGTCCAGAGAGAGCCATGTGAAGTGAGAAACACTGAGATAGAGACTTTGGAGAAGTGATTTTGTTTTGAGTTGTGGATGCGTGGAGTAAGGAGAGACGCAGAGACGAGAGAGAGAGAAAGGGTGGGCGAGCAATTTAAAGGCACATTCAATTGGACGACGTGGTTACCGCGTGATATTTACTCAACTTAATTATGCAAATTGACGACCTCAGCTTGGACAACACTTACCCCTTCTTAGATGGTCGCCAACTCACATTCTCAACTCACATGTCATCTATTGGATGTCGTTCGAGATGGGGTGGTAGGTAGCTAGAGCACCCCAGAGCGTCCCATCTCAACTACAAGTCTACTGTAGACAAGTCAATGGGCTTCTTCTTTTTACATCTGCACGCAAAAAAACAATAAAAAAAACACACAACATAACCACCAGAAAAAAAAAAAAAAAAAAAAACCACCAGAACTCAAATGATATTTCCAGATATTTCTTCCTTTACACAAATCACAGCATTTTCATCTGTACAAAAAAGACTGTCTGGTGACGGAAGGTGATGTTGGATCAAAAATTAAAGTAGAAACGATCCCATCATGGGGGGTAGGAGCGAAATAGCAAATATGATTGTTAAGGCGATGGTAACCTTCCAAAGTTGAGTTAGGATTGCGTTGCCACATTAATCCAGGATGCAGACCCGTCACACAGGATGTGCGGAGTTGGGCGACCGTACAAGACCCCCTGAAAAAAGAGCCCCCTATAAAACCTTGTAGTCCAATAATTATTATATAAGCAAAAAATGCCTTTTCTGTTGTCTGGATTGATGCTTTTTGAGCTTTATCATGAACTTTTTGGGTCTTTTTATTTTTTTCATATAGTGGGCCTATTTTATTTATTTATTATTTTGGTCATAAAGAGAATCCATTTATAAGAAAAGAAATATATGGCAAAATAATAATAAGAAGACATACAAAATGGTAGTTACATCATAGTAGCTCAATATAATTAGTGGTGTGTTTATTAATCACAATTTGGAATTAGAATCAGCAATTGAATTTCAATTATGAATGATTCATGCATTTACTTCATATTAAGAAATAAAAAGTAAGAGGGCCCCACACAAAATCATGAGGAATTCAATTATTGGGTGGGAGATAGTATTCTAATTCATCGAGAACTAACCCATTAAAAATTTATCTTTTTTATCCCATTGTATATTTTAAAAAATTCCAAATTTGTCATCTACTTTAACTAAACAACGAGGACATTTTAATAATTAATACCACTCATACCCCGATTTATATAGTTTAGTAAACAACTTTAATAGGAATCTGAAATTTAATTATACTCAATCCAACTCCTCCTCAATTCAATTCATCATAATTTAATAAACATGCCATAAATTTAAAGGTATCTAGGCATGGATACTTTTTTGACAAGTCCAAAAAGTAGTAGGACACCTATTTCCTCCAATCACAAGTGAGCCCAACCACAACAACACGAAAGACCAAAAGCCCAAACTAGACTTAAAGCCTGTTCCACACCAACCAGAGTGTTTCTGTCAAACCCTAGCAAACAATCCATAGCCATGTGTGCCATGGCTGCACTGCCTTGACCTACTTCTTTTACTTAAACTAACCAACTTAGCATCTAAATGTGAAATTTTTTATTGTTGTACAAAAGCAGCTAGTTTTGAATATAAAAAGAACGACCTCAATTTTTATTTCATGTATGGGACTTACAAAATCAATGGACCGATAGTATGATTAGGATCCACAAAGTCGATAAGGAAATAATTGCCTAAACTAGGTTCTACCTTAACCTTATCCTCAGGGATGTCCTCATACTGAGATAGAGGTGAATGGACTTTTGGATGAGTGGATTAAAGAGAGACGACGAGATGCTTGAATGCAAATTAGGAATACTATTTTTCTTGAAAATTTCTTGAAGGAATAATAACAAACATATTTTAATGCAAAGACTATAACGGCGGAACATGTTTTGATTCGTTATGGGACTTAATGACCCAATAGGGATAGAGAGATAATAAAACTCTTTTTTTCTTTTTTTCAAAAACCAAAACTTGAAGAAGAAACTAAAAGTCACATATCTGCAGCCACACGTTTGTACAAGTGCGATGGAAGCCTTGGAGTAGGCACGGCTTGTAATGGGGTTCTCATGTAAGTAACAAGTCCTGGATTTTCCGACATGTCAATCTCCTCTGGTTTTGCCCCTTCCGCCGGGGTCCAACTGAAATGGTGCAGTAGATGCCCCAACATAGAGGTCACCAAGTTGATGCCAAGTTGGGCTCCCGGGCATACCCGCCTACCCGCCCCAAACGGAAGTAGTCTAAAATCATGGCCCTTCATGTCAACGTCCTCCTCAAGGAACCTCTCGGGCCGGAATTCATACGGGTTTTTCCATACCTCCGGATCACGCGCTACGGCCCAAACATTCACGTGAACGTTGGATCCCTTGGGGATGTCGTAGCCACCGATCTGGACATTGGCATTGGCTCGGTGGGGAGCATCAACGGGGTTGGAGGGTGCAACCGCATGCCTTCCTTTGCTACACATTGTAGGTAAGGGAGGTTTGAGAAATCGGTTTCGGTCATGACCCGTTCAAACCCGATGACCCGGTCTAGCTCCTCTTGGGCCTTTTGTTGCACTCTTGGGTTCTTGATCAGCTCGGCCATGGTCCATTCAACGGTTATGGCTGTGGTGTCCATGCCTGCAGTAATCATATCCTGCACAAAATTTTGAGTGCTGACATTGTTAAATTTCTACCATATTAATTTGGTTTTATTTTGTATCCCAAATAATAATTTTTATTCGTCCATAAACATTTATAATTTTAAAAAAACTACAATATTTTGTATGTTACTACTTACCCAAAGAAGTCCAATAATAGTGTCCTCACTAAGGTCATACTTGTCCTGCAATGTGAGCAATGCATCTACAAAATGTTGCTTGGCACCACCACTCTCGTTTCGTGCCTGTGTGTGCTCCTCCATGATTGCCCTAGTGAGCCGGTCCCTTCGTGCCCCGTGCTTGGCAAATGCCTCTTCCTCGAGCGGGAACATCCATCGCAACCAGGGAATGTGCTCGGCCATGGCAAGCGATGCACCAAGCTTGAGTCCATTGGCTACAATGGCCTTGAACTCTAGCCCTTGCTCATCTATTACGTCCTCTGAGTTAACAAAACGTTTCCCAAATGCTAGCCTTGTTATGTTGTTGAAAGCCACTGCTCCCAAGTACTTCTTCACTAACAAACTTTTCCCATTGTTTTCTGCAATATGGTAATTTAAGTCAATAACAAATTACAATCATATCATCTGAGATGTAACATTAATTACTGCTCCCAAATACTTTTTCACTAAAAAAAAAAATTCACCAAATTGTGATGAATATTTCTATGCATATATATTACTGTCACACTAGTACTATAATTTTGTTTAATCAAAATTAACTATGTGAATTTTTCTATAAATCAAAGTTATACAGTGCCTTTTTCATTATAAATAAATAAATAAATTGCAGCACACAATTTATAGTTAAAAAAATAATTGATTATTTAATCGAAATAGTATTTCCAAACATGAATTTAGCCAAATTAGTTAGAGTGTTGTACACTCGATTCAAATCCTCTACCCCTTATAAACTAAATTAGATTAAAATAGAAGATCGAGTCCGCAGTACTTATTTCACTCAAGATATATATCCAAATGGCATGTGGCATATTATTGAAGCTCATGGAAAGGACAAACGTGACAAAGCACGAATATACATAACTTACAGCAAGACAAAACCAAAGTGGACAAAATAGGCTTCAAGAATCAAAATAAGAGCTTATCGTTTGACTTTTCTTTTTCTTTCTTCTTTTTTACACCACCTCCTCCTACCTAGTTGACTAACTTTAAAAAAAAAAAAACCAACACATACTGATAAGGAAAGAATCAAACCAAATTAAAAAAAAAAAACATATACTGATAATTCTCATTCGACTTTGTTGAATATAATAAAGAAAACCAATAATTATTTATTTATTTATATGAAATTAATTAATTAAATTTGTATTAATTAAATACGTACCAGGATTGGTGCAGTGCTTGAAAATGGACTCAACCATGGCAGTGACCTCATCTTCCCTAATGGGTCTGAGAGCCTCGATCCTCTTGGGAGAGAAAAGCTCCAGAGTGCACACCTTCCTCACCTTAACATAGTGGGGCCCATAGTCAGCCCAGATGAGATCCTGGCCGTCCTTGCTGAACTTCGCAGCTGATCTGCTCCTATGCCGATCAGCCAGCTTCTGGTCATGCTCTTTCAGCACCTCCCTTGCCAGTTCTGAGCTGGACACGATGACGTTTAGCGTCGACCCCGTCCACACCGATATGATGGGCCCGTAGGCCTCAGCCCACTCCGCGTAGCAGCGGAACCTCACTGGCTTTATGTCGTAGAGGTTTCCGACGATCGGCCATGGACGCGGACCGGGTGGGAGCTTGAATCTCAGCCGTTGGTAGAGCTTGTATGCGAGGAAGATCAAGATGATTATTGATGAGATTGGAAGGGCTAGTTCAGAGAGAGCCATGTTGATGGAATGAAAAGTGAGGAGAGCAGCGTTGAATTGGGCAAATGTTGGAGTTGGAGTTGGAGGGAGGTTGATATATATGAGAGACGATGGGATGGAGTTGGTGAATGGATTTGTATTGTGAGAGAGAGAGAGAGAGAGAGAGAGAGAGAGAGAGAGAGAGAGTATGCGGGTGACCCACCAAGCATATACAATTTGGAGAATTAGAGTTGGTGAGAGTGGAATGTACCAACTCATGGGTGGGAGGAGAACTGGTTTTAGGAGATGGTTTTCCCTTGGTGGTATATGAATACTTTGAGCTTTGTGGTGGTGTCATTAATTAGTATACTCACTATAAAATGAGTGGGCAACAATTTTACTTCATGAGGAAAGGGACTTGAAAATGGGAAATTATTTTTTATTTAGGGATATAATTGCAAACTAAGCAAAATGTATTTACATCCTTATACTAACCAATTATACTAACCAAAAATGCGAAAGAAAATATAACGATGGTTTTTAGTTATTTTCCCAATGTTACCAAACATGGAAAAAGAATTTTCGATTTTCCTTTGCATGAAAAACTACATGAGGATTGATTTCTCATCAATTTATTTCCATAAACCAAACGGGATCTTAATATAAAATCATATTTAGTTGCTCGTCATTATCTACGTTGTTGTGATTAACGAATTTTCATCGTACACATATCATAATCAGAACTATTCATTTACTAAATCATCATTCAAATTAGAAACTATTTAATCATCT
This sequence comes from Prunus mume, assembly GCF_029339155.1. NCBI lineage: Eukaryota > Viridiplantae > Streptophyta > Magnoliopsida > Rosales > Rosaceae > Prunus > Prunus mume. The sequence goes on along the minus strand of NC_142699.1, from coordinate 861,899 downwards.
ATATATATATATATATCACAGTTCATCTAAGGATCTTAATATTACTTTAGACGATCCTCAATTTGATTAATGTATGGACACAATCCTAAAATATAATAATAATAGAAAAATATACATGTTTTATTATAATTAACACAAATATTGCACTAGTATATGATTTTGTTTGCAAAATTAGCATTGGATGGGTCCACCTTTGTAGTAACTAGTGTTAGTTAATAAGCAAAGGAAATGATGATTAGAGTGAGTGCGCTGGGGAAAAGGTTTTCAATTAGTCTTTGGCGGTTGGTGAAGATTTCTTTTCTCTTTTTTTTCTTTTTTGGTTGGAGGCGGTTGGTGAAGTTGGAAATGATGACAAGGACTTTAGCACAGCGTAGGGATGAAGGAATCAAAGGTTGGTGAGGATGTAACCCGAACAACGAAAAGGACACAAAAACAAAACAAAGTTTTATAAATAAATAAATAAACTTCATGGGGCAAAATATGTAAGTTTGGTGAGGAGGGAGGCAGATTAGAACTTCCGTATAATAATAAAAGGTTTATTTACTGTTTCACTTCTTGAAATGGATATTTGGTCACTTTACTCTATTAAACTGAAATTTTATCACTTAACTCTCCGAATCTCTAAAAATTGCTAAAATTTTCTTTTTTTACCACTTTTATCTATTTCCATCCACAAATTGTTAAGTGTGCTAATGTAGCATGAGGCATTATAGTAATTTTAGCTCCTTATTGATAATGAAGTTGTATAGCACAAAATCCAAGTAAAATAATGTAGTGGTAAGTGAGTATCCTTCTGTAGAGACCAAGACTAATTAATTTGAGTACTGATTACGATTAATCTTAAATTTTATCTGGATGTTAGAATGGCGAGGCTTAAATTTAATAACATATACAATAATAAAATTTGGCAAACACTGATGGTATGAGTACTAGGGCTCCAATTTCACGATAATCCATTTTATCATATTCTTGTAGCCAGTTTATCCTAATTATTATTCATGTTAATAGTAAACTTCTCTTAATTATTCAATATGATATGGCCGTCTATACCAAAAGCATTCTAGCCACACACACTCTCTCTCCCTCTTGGGTTATAATAATATAGGAGAATGAGGTTGGAGGTGGGCGAGGGGGAAATCGGGTGGTGATTGTGACTTTTGTTGGAGAACCAAAATGGAACTCATGCATAAGTTGATGGATCACTTCAATGAGCTTTTGTTTTGAGAGACTTTGGAAAGACACAAATGAGAGAGAAATTTTGTAAAAGAAGCCAAAATTGACAAAATTGTCCTTAATTATTTTTAGATTTCATAAGGAATCCTTTACATTTGCATGTCTTTGATTTGAAAGTTGAGAGGTTTTTCTGTCTTTTTTTAAAAAATTTTGGCTTTTTTCAAAAGTGAAATTTTTTTTTGGGTTAAAACCTAAATTTACTTTTTGTTTTTGTCAAAAATCTTATTTACCCCCATAGCATGTGCCATCCACGTGATTCAAACTATCAGAAAAATGTCATGCTGGGACCAGTTTGCTCCCAAAATAGAAAGTTGGAGTACTATTTTAATGAATAATTAAATAATTTAGTTAAAGGACTAAAATGTATTCAGGGACTATTTTGGAATTTACCAAAAAAATTCCAAGCTGTTAATTTGCTGAAAGGAGACAAAATAGTGATCATGTGACTTGCGCATGACCCTTTTTTTTTTTTCTACAGAAAAATTTAACGTTCTTCACCTTATGTGGTATTTTTCTATCGACACAATAAAATTGTGCACGAAAAAAAAAAAACCAGTTGGTGGTAAAATTCGACATAGGGTAAAGTAAAGTTGGGGTAAATAAATTTTAGGCGGTATTACTAAATGTTCCCCAAATTAAGTTGAGGAGAAATGAGACAGAAAGAAGCCCGAAACTAGAAGATCTTTCATCATCTCCGTGAGAGAGTCGTCGGAAGTGGAAGGCGTAGCTGGTAAAATAGCAGCAGATGGCAACCACAGCATGTTTCGTCATCGTCAGCAGAAACGACATCCCTATTTACGAAGCTGAAGTCGGATCCGCTGCCAAAGTAAGTATCGTTCCTTTTCCTTTTCCTTTTCCTTTGTAATTTCCAATTTCAATTGCATTTTTCTGATTTCCATATTCATCTGCAATGCCCATTTTTGGTTATTTGTGTGTTTAGAGACTCAAAGATTCAGACTTGTTACATTCAAATGCTTTTCCATTAGTGTAATTTTTATGCCAAAATGCATCCATTTGCAATTAATTAAAATGGGTTTCTTCATTTCTTAGCAATCTCTGCATCTGCAATGCTTTGTTCAATTTATGTTATGGGGTTTGTTAATAACTTTTAAATTCATCAAAATATATAATTTGTATGGCTATATACTTATATGGTAATAATGGGTTGACACTTGACAGAGAGAAGATGCTGCTCAGCTGCATCAGTTTATATTACATGCTGCTCTGGATATTGTTCAGGACCTTGCCTGGACTACTAGTGCCATGTGAGTCACTTGTTCTGTGTGCCCTCTGTGCTTTTCTTCCACATTTAACTTGTTTACACCGTTATTCATCTTTATAACATTCTTGGTGTAGGTACTTGAAAGCAATAGACCGCTTTAATGATCTGGTGGTTTCCGTCTATGTCACCGCTGGTCATATCCTTCATATTTTGAAATCAAATTTTTTGTCACCTTCACCTATCTTAGAATTCTATAGTTTCTGATGATTTGTTATTTGTTGCATTGGTAAATTCTTGGTTCCCGTTGTTTGCATTGTGTAAATGTTTTAAATGGTACTATTAAAGAACTGCATATATTCGGAATTTACGATCAATCCTGCATACAACTCTTTCGATTTTCAAAACAAGAAAGTATCTTCAACCTATAACAGTGATACAACCTCCGCAGATGGCATAGCAATGATGTCAAATGTATATTCTTATGTCGTCTTCAATTTCCCCAATTCATTACTATTGTCACTGCTGTGATTTTTTTTTTCTCAACTTCACAGAAGGATAAGTGAAAAGTTTTTAAATTTGTTCCTGTGCTGTACTGTGTTAGGGTACAACTTTCAGTTTGATGCTTTCCTTGACTAGACATACATACACGACTTATGCTACTTCATGACTCCCGTAATGATGATGGTATCAAGAGCTTCTTCCAAGAGGTTCATGAGCTCTATATCAAGGTAAGTACTACTTGCCATCCACCCTTTATTTAAGTTTCTTTTTACACTTTCGTACTATGTTCCTAATGCATGTTCTTTGGGGATTGTTCTTATGAAACTCCTGGTGGGGTAGATTCTCCTGTAGTATCTTGGTAAGGGTGGTGTGTAGCGGTGGTTTTGGCGATGGCAATGGTAGGGTTTTGGTGGCTAGAAATAGCATTGATCGTGGTAATTTGCCGGGGGTTTCTCGCAGCAAGCTTTCTGCATGTTTTGATGGTTGTGATAGAGGCACGATGGGAATTCCCACCATAAGAGCCCATTTTTAAATTTAAATTTTCTTTGGTTGGATGTTAGTTGCATACACTTGTTATTACTGGTAAATAGATGTCTTATTTCGTTTTCCAAAGTCTGCACATTTTTCCAAGTTATATAATTCTTTCTATGATATTTCTAATATGTTTCTAAAACGTTTTCATTTTCTTGGAGTTAAAATATTTTGCAGAGCTTGTATCAAGTCCATATATGTTAACATAGTTTTAAGCTCTGGATTGTAGATTAGGACTTAGGAAATACTTTTTCTTTATAATATACACTCTTGTGGTGTTAATCTTTTGACACATGCATGTGAATTTTCCCAATCTCCTCTCAAACAGTATTTGCTAAACCCCTCATATTGTTTTCTTGTCTAATATGACCAGCAAAATCTTTTGTTCTATATTTTGATATGAATTAGGAAATATTTCTGTCAGAGTATCTGGTATCCTTTCTTCAAGCCTAAGAGCCATCTAGCACAAATCTTTTCTTTTCAACTAATTTTTCTTTTAAATGCTGTCAACCAGACTTGATGGGGAAACCCCTCATATCGTTTGCATTTCAAAGCTGAAGTTTGCCTAAACACACTGTTAATTCTTTCATTACACAGTTTCCATTTCACGCTGTTAATTCTTTCATTGCATAATATATGTTTCAAACTCTCTCCTGTACCTTCCAGTCCTATGATGATGGATAAATCTTGCCTTTTAGTTTAGTGTAGCTAATTCGAAATGAATTATTCCTTATTCTTCCCTTAACAAGAACTTTAAGTGTCATGCTTCCGTCCTCTATACCCCTTATGTTGTTCAAACTTAGAAGTACTGTTGTGGGGGATTCTGATATCTTTTAGCGTCTTGGTTTTTTTGTGCTAGTTAATGTACTCTGAACTCTCTCCAGTTACAAAAGAAAGAATAGGCTAATATCAAAGCCAAGTTGTAGGCTAATATCAAAGCCAAGTTGAACTTATCTCTGCCTAGCTCTTCTTCCATTTTCTCTAGTTTTGTCATGCATTATTTCAGATTACGACCTGCAAACTAAAAGTGCAACAAGAAAAAAGAGTTGATTATAGTGATTGACAAATTTTTTTTTGTTTGGGGTCAAGTTATAGTGATTGACTCATGAAGCCTAAATTTTATAACTGAACAAGGATTCTGTTACACAAAGACATCGGTTATTGACTCATATGGTGTGTTTTTTAATATGCAGACTCTTCTTAATCCCCTCTACCTGCCTGGTTCCCGAATTACTTCATCGCATTTTGATACCAAAGTTCGTGCCCTTGCACGAAAATATCTGTAGGGGCCATGCATCCTGTGGGAAGACAAGCCCGACTTTTTTAGGATGAGGTGCAGGCTTCCACAAATAGGGTATTTGAAGCCTTTTCTTCTTTTTCTGTTTCATGATTTTAGTTCAAGACTGTTACTTGTAAAACAACGATGTTTAGTGAAGAATTTAGTCCGCCATATTTAGGGTATGTTTATGCATTATAAACTTTCTGTATTGCATTTATCTTATATATCCTCGCTAACAGTTGTACTGCTATTAAAGATTGACAATTTTTTTTAGGATCATACCACCTGTATGTAGCCTGTCAGTAATGTTATTGCTTTTTCCCCCTTGTTTATCATCGTTTGTAATCACAAATTTTACGATGGCCTAAACTTTTTCATAAAAAATGTCCAATCTTAAAATTACTTATAAGATGTGGGTTACTGGTTCAATGTTGTAATTATCATCTAATATCCATCATTCTTCTCTCCTCACCTAATAACTCTTCATACAGTTCTCTTTTATACCTTCGTTCATTACACCCATTTTCAACATCTTTAGCACCAACCGAAAAATAGGTGGTTTTTCAGAAAAGGGAAAAAAAACTGAATATGGATTGATTGGTCAAAAACTGATGCACGTACTCATGAAAGTTATTGCTTGGAGAGGAAAATGGGAGAAAATTTAAGTATTTTTCTTGTGAAATTTAAAAAGTTACATGGGTGTGGTGAAAGAGTGAAACTATTCTACCATGGGGAATTTGTTGAAGTAACAAGAATAAGAACAAGTGAAAGGAGAAGAATAAGGAACCATCAGGTTATAGCACAAAACTACTTGTGCAATAGTTTAGCTGCAACACAATCAACGTCCAAAGAAACTCTGGAAGAGTGTAATGCATTGAAGTCCTTATGTGACAACTGCAGTAATGAGGATGTTTATAACCGAACAACGACAGAGCATCGTTACATTACAAGAGATATATCTTTAAAACTGAAGATGCTTATAAAGCTTTGTCGATGGCCAAATCATGATTACATAAGTGATTAAAAAGGTCATTTGAACCATAAGCTACAAAAGGATATATTTATAAAATTCAAAACTCATATCCAAAATCTCCAGATATCCAAGAAAAGCCTCTTTTCAGTTAATGGGTGGACCAACTAGTGTTTGCTCTTCATCCCTATCAAGTCAACCTGCAATACAAGATATGAGATGGCAATACATAATATATTACCAAGAAAATAGAACAAACAAGAACATAACATACCTTCTTTCGGTCAGTTTTCCTTTTCTTTGGAGCAGGCTGTTCAATACTACCAACCTGCCAAGAACCAAAATCATGAACAATTGTAACAGCTAAATCAACCACAAAGAAATATTAAGTATAATTGGTGCAATACCAAACAAGAAAAAAGATTAAGAACAAGGAATAGCTCCTTACAGTAATTTAAAAAATGTAAGGAATAGCTTCTTACAGTAATTTAAAAAATGTAAAAATTAACTAACTTGTTATGTTATGAGTGGATCGTACAACCATTACACCCAAATATTTAAAAAGTTACAACAGTAAATGAGGACCGGATTCTTACAATTTCTGGGCATTCATAATCAATACCAGCAGCCTCAATTCTCTTTTGACGCTTCAGATCTCTCTTCAAAATCTTCTCCACCAACTTCTTGTGCTCTTCCAATGTTCTTTCCTGAAAAAACATCACCCAACGAGGACAGAGTTAAAGAAGTCCTTACAGGCTTGTCTGGTAATGTCAAATGAGAAAACTTGAAAGAGGTTGCTTTTTAATATCTGCATTGAATACCTTGTCATGCCTCTTCCGCTCAATTTGAACCCAGTTCAAGGGTTTGACTCTGTAGTTGAAACCTTTCCATCTATATAAAATAAACAAGACACAAATAGTGAGCAACTTATAGCAACAACAATGATTTACAAGGGCAACAGCAATGATTTTGAAAAGAAAATAATATTCAAACCCTTAAACTGCAGCAGCTAATAATGCAATAATGCAAACAATGACTATCAGTTATAAGTCGTTAAGAAACATTCCAGCAGCATGGGTACATACATCCGAAGCTGCTTGTGAAAATAGATGACTCAATTGACAACAGAAGACAACGGACGACCAAGACTGTATGCGGAACGATTGTGATTTGGGAATGGATGTACCACGTTATATAACAATTTTTTTTAAAAGAAGCAGTCAACAGCTCAGCCACCTTAAATACATATATGGATTACCAAAAATAAATAGCTTTTCATGCCATACAAACTCTGACATCATAATAAATAATAATAATTAATTGCTTACAATTTTGGGTGAACTTGCTGTGGAGGAATAAGATGGACTTGCAAAAGGTGTTCGAACAACAAATAATTATGCATAGTTTCAGCTACAACTTTCGCCACCTGCAAACAAGGAATGCAAAGTTAGAACCCAACAAAAAAAAGGAACTTTGTAAAGAAGAACAGGCTTTTAGATGTCAAAATGTAATGAATTGAATACAACCCCAGGGTCCTCAAACTCAATGAAGCCAAAGTGCTTTGATTTTCCTGTCTATTAAGATGAAAGACAAAAACATTAAAATTTGTCAGAAAAAAATCAATTTATTAAACTTCAATACTACCTACTAAATAGAAAAGAAAAATCCTTAGTCTGAAAATGTTCAAAATTCTGGGAGGAAAAAAGGCGTGCTAGAATTAAGATCCGGGGCAATAGATATTCAGGTAATTTTCAGTTACAAGGATTTAACTAAAGACATTTCAATTGGGAACTTGAGGAATGGGCTATCTCTTTAAGAATCTACTTCCTTTGTCCCTGATTATTTGTCAGCCAATCTCCCTAAGATCAAACTCAAAATTGCCACAATGGGACCAACTGTGACCTCACTAAAGTCTCAACTGGCCTCATAATTAGCATTCTCACTCTAACATTCCAATTTAAATTACTCATTAACTCATGTGAAAATCCTCTAACTGAGTAATGGCTTATCAACCACGTGGAAATTTCACTAAGACTACAATTGTACTTGTTAGTAGCAGCTTTCTAGTCAGATATGGCAGGTGGAGTACCAGTCAAATTTCTCAAGGCAGACTATAAATCCTAGTTAAACCTTTAAAAATACTTCAGATAAGCAAATACGACACAATTGCTATCACAAAGTAAAAGTTATGTCATCATGCAAAACATAGATGAAGCTATGGTCCAGAAGCCTGACCTTTTTGTTACGTGCAATTCTCAGTCTCTTAATCACACCGAATTGCCCGAAAAATCCTGCAAAAAAAGTAGCTAATTAGCAGGAACACAAATAAAAATGTAGTAACAACTTTCACTAAAACGTATACAACATTCTTCATTTAAAATTATCAATTGCACCTTCCATTTCCTTCTCATAGAAACCGTGAGGTATCCGACCAATGTATAACACCTTGGCGACATCCTCCTTGGGCTTTTCTTCGGGGAGCTTACGCGCAGGGCCGCCTTCCAATGGCTTTCCTCATAAAACAACCAAAGCCATAAATAACAAACCCAAAGAAACACTTGTATATAAAAATGCCTATGGTTTGTAATTAAGCATTACCAAGAAATCAGCAGCAGTAGCAGCAGCTTCTTTATTGTGAGTAGATACTGATAATTGAGCAGAAGCTTTGCTCAGCTGCTTCTTCATTGCCTTTTTCGCCTTTGCCCCCATCTCGCTGCAACAACAATGATCTTTCAAAGAGAGAGCGAGAGAGAGAAAAAATATTAAATTAAAAAGTCTCGGACTTTCTATGAACAACGAAAGCGGTCGGCGTAGCAAAACAAAAGAGGAGCTTTTGGATGGGAGAAAATTAGGGAGTTTACCTGGAGAAAATAGAGTTGAGCTTATTAGGGTTTTTCTGCGTAAAGAGGAAGGCTGAGAATGAAGGAGGAGAGGCGGGTTTTAGGTTAAGCCTTTTCAGACTAGTTAGTTCAGATAACTTGGGCTTGGGCTTTCGATTGGTCTTGGCCTTGGGCTCGGGCCGGGCTGCAGCTGGAAAAATCACACTGACTTATTAGGAGGGGAGTTCCATTTGCGAAATTTAAAGTGATGAGGTTATTTGAAAAAGTCAATCGCACCATTAATAAATGTAAAGAAATCTTGGGACTTAAATATTTTAAATGTTTTGTGGTGGGATTGGCCTTCTTAAATAGCCTCCTCACTTTAAACTCCTCATTGTAGCCTCTCCAATTCTATTTACACCATACAATTGTTGATTCCAAGGACAACAATTTTTTTACCAACTATTCTAATTTTACCCCTATGCTCCCCGAACTATCACACATGTCTCACTTTGCGCTCAAGATGGCTTACCTTCTTACATGTAAGGAGCCGTTCCTTCTTACATACCAATCACAATATGACACTTATGTAAAAGTAACTTGTTGAAATTATAGAAGGAAAAGTCTACGCATACGTATGTGATTAGTCTATAAAGAGAAATGAATCCTTACATGTAAAGGGCCAAGTATTTTTCAACTTAATTTGTCTTAACTTTCCCCCTAAACTTGTCTATGTGCCTTAAGTTAAAATGTCTCATACCGGCCAAGGTCTAGCCCAATGAAAAAGGGCCTTGACTTGTAGACTAATTGTCTCATATTCGAATATGGCATCTTGGTAATGTGTGTGAGAAATCTTCCTCCTCTCGTAATTTAGACTATTATTTGTATTAAAATAAATAAATGTCTCCCACTGTGAAACCATGTTACTTCCTCAGTTGGATAGTTTATCATCAAAGCCAATCACATTCAGTCAAGAAGGAAATTACAAAGATAATCATGTGGGTCAAATAGCATATCTCTAACATCAAAACCCATGTACCAAAAAAAAATTGAACACAAGTCTCTTGGGGAGCAATTATTCAACAAATTTTGAACAAAAGAGATTACAATAGATAAATGGCTCTCACGATCACAAGTGTAGTTTCAGGACAGAGATGAAGTTTGCCGACCGATTCATGATCACTTTTTTTTATTTTTTTGAAGTGACAGAGAGATGAAGAAAACAGGATGACTTGGTAGTTTCAGGACATGCTATTTTTTTCTGGTGATGCCATCTTGGATATGGTTTACAACGCAAATAAGCAGACATTTAACATTACACTTAAAAGTTGTTTTCTAAGGGATGAGACAATTGCTAACTTTATTAGAACAATGATGTTACTCATGAGGCCAAAAAAAAGGGCAAGTTATAGACGTTTCTCTCATAATGCCCTCCTGTCACAAATAGTACAAATTTTCTTTTAGTTTAACCTCGTCACAAATTGTTTCAGAGGAAGAGGAAGGGCTCTCCAGCCAATATCACGGCGGTAGAACCCTCCTGGCCAATTAATTTCTTCTACGCCTTGATATGCCCGATCGCATGCCTCTTTGAGGTCTCTTCCCTTGGCAGTCACTCCAAGAACACGGCCCCCAGCAGCAATGAAGTTGCCATCTGGATCCAGGGCAGTTCCTGCATGAAATACCTTAACAGATGGAGCAACATTTTCTGCCTCATCAAGGTTTCGAATTACACTTCCCTTCTCGTATGGCCCTGGGTACCCCTTACTTGCCATTACCACCACCATGGCTGACCCGGCCGACCAGTTCAACGACACCTCACTTAGCTGTCCTCTACAAGCTGCAAGTAGAACTTGTGCCAGATCAGACTCCAGACGAACCATCAAAACCTGTTTATCATAAAAGGCAAACAAGCACCCGAAATCCATGTTAATGTGTTGCTCACTACTAATCTAAAACAATACAATCTGAACGAGACACGAGACAACTAGATTGTTATGCCTGAGTACCACAAAAGATGCTGACCTACCTTTAAGCACAATATTTATATATGACATGCAACCCACCACTCAACAACCTATCAAAGTAATGGCCAAACTAGCTATTTGGAATATTGATAGTGCACATGCAGAATTTATGCTACGTATGAGATTAAGGGTGCAAAGAAATCCATTAAATTGAATACTCATAAGCCACATCACATCACTCTTGCCCAGTAGCACTAGGATAACTTCAGAAAAAGACAAATATAGTTAAGTTAGTTCCAAACGACAATGGCCTTTCACAATCTTACTTTCCTCTATCTCCCTAAACTTAGTTAAGTTAGTTCCAACTTCTACCTGCATATGCATAATACATACTACGACTCCCACACTATCCTAATATCAATCAGATCCATAATTTCATTACTTCATCAAACAGAAACGCACTTTTAATTCTTGAACCTAAATTGTTGCCTGCAAAATGGGCAAAAAGTTATGGATAAAGGCTTCAGGAGTGGTAAAAATCATGAGGTAAATTAAACAAAAATTGTATGAGAGTTCAAGTAAAAACTGATTATAGGTATTTAAAATTAGCAAATGAATCAAATATTTACATATCTACTAGGGGTCTGTATACTGACCTGACACTCTGGATCGCCAAAGCGCACATTGTACTCAATTAGCTTAGGTAAGCCAGACTTCTTCTCTATCATGAGTCCAGCATATAAAACCCCAACAAACTTGCAGCCCTCTGCTGACATTCCTTTCACAGTAGGGTAAATGATGGATTTCATCACTAAATCTTGAAGTTCTTTAGTTAGGATGGGGGCTGGTGAGTATGCACCCATTCCACCAGTATTGGGCCCGGTATCGCCATCCCCAACACGTTTATGGTCCTGAGCAGATTCCAGAGGTATAGCATTCTCTCCATCCACCAGAGCAAAGAAAGACGCTTCTTCTCCTTCCAGATATTCCTCAACAATGACACGACAACCTGCAGAACCAAAAGAACCTTTTACAAGCATTGAATCAACTGCTTCAAAAGCCTCGTCCAAAGTCATAGCAACAATAACTCCTTTTCCAGCAGCCAATCCATCTGCTTTGACAACAATAGGGACCCCTTGCTTTTGTATATATTGTTTCGCAGCAGATGGGTCTGTAAATGTTTGATACTGTATCAATTAATCAATGCATTAGTAACACATGTTTGTATGAAAATCGCCACACAAAAACTGAAAAATCAAATTCATTGTAAAATGCTATTCATTTTTCACATTCATTTTCTTGTTCTAGTGATCATAAGCAAGCTATATTAAATTTAGCAACACCCTTTTATCTCTCTTAAAGAATATCAAACATAATGAACAAACCTCAGCAGTAGGTATTCCATACTTGTCACACAAACTCTTCATAAAGTTCTTGGATCCTTCCAAAGCAGCGGCCTCAGATGAAGGGCCGAAAGCATGGATTCCAGCCTTAAGCAGATCATTTACAAGGCCTGCAACAAGTGGGGCCTCTGGTCCAACAACGACAAGTCCCACATCCCATTTACGGCAGAATGAAATCACAGCCAAGCTATCGGAGATGTCCAGGTCTGAAATACAAGTGGCATCCCCAGAATTGGAAATTCCAGGATTGCCGGGGGCGCAAAAGATGGCATCACAAGAAGGCGATCGCTTCAATGCATAGCAAAGAGCGTGTTCCCTTCCCCCACCACCAATAACCAAAACAACCACCCGCTCTTCTTCTGCAACATCAGTAGGCAAACAAGAAACTAAATTCCATGCAACTATCCAAGCCATTAATTATACAAATGCATACAGAGTTTTCAATACCAAACACTTATACACATAAATAATTATATTTGCAGGTATTGCCATTTTCCACAAAATCAAAAATCAACTAGAAATCTGACAATAAATAAATAACAATAACTAAATAAATAGATAAATAAAACAAAACAAGAACTAGTCCACATAATGAAAGTTGCAATTTTTTCCCAATAAAAAGTTCAATTTCGAAATACATATGTGGAAATTAGTTTCTGACAAACAAAATTAAAGAAATAACACTATTAAAAAGAGATAATCAAAGAAAAAGCATGAAAATTGGGAGAAAAATCAAGTGAATTGTCAAAAATTACCAGGAGCAGCAGCAGTAGATTGGGCGCGAAGGGAAAGGGACGGGCGTGATTTGTGGGCATGGCAAGTGAGAAAGGTCAATGATGGGCCGTTGAGATTGCGAGAGCGGATGGGCCCCACAAAGGAGAGGAATGGCTTCGGAGAACGAAGGAAGTGAGTGTTGGTGTTGAGTTTGAGAGAAGCAGCTCCGACGAGGTCCAACGTTGCACAACCCATTTTCTCTCCCCTGTTTTCTTTGTTCCGAAACAGCCCCTCTGGGATTTAAGGATTAAGCAAGCAAGCAGGCGTCTGTGTGTGTAACCCTGCTTGGAAATGGGAAATTTAAAATTGAAATGAAGAAGAAGAGAGCATGGCTTCGGGGTTTTGGGTGGGTTTGTGTTTTTTTTTTGTCATTCTGAGGGGCTGAGGGTTTAAGGTATTTTAAGAGGAAAGGCACTCCAGATTTAATTAAAGAAATAATTTTTTTTCTAAAAATCAAATAAGACTAAAAACAAAAATAATAGCCAAGAAAACCGAAATATACTTTTCTATACACCCTATCTTTAATTTTGTACAAAAATGATATGACTGTACGGATAATATCAAACACACACAACCTCACCTGTACTCTTAATCACTTAATTTACAAGACTGTTTCTTATTCTTCTTTTTTTCTTCATATAAGCGATAATAAAGAAAGGAAATACGAACACAGAATTTTGAATACATGAATAACTAATGTTAAACATGCTCTAAATTATAAATAAGAATAAATAAAATAAAAAATCCCTCTCTTTCACATAAGCATGTGAAAATCCACCATATATAAGAAAAGAAAGAAAATAATATCAACAAAAAATGCCCTCTCTCTAAGTCTTGTTGAAGGAGAAATATTTGTATATTCCAAGTACACCACGTGGTTGGTATATCATTCAATATATATAGGACATGTGAAAATATTTTATTTTTATTTTCTATGTGTAATGGATAAAATATTTATATATTATGTGTATTGAATGGTACACCAGTCACGTGTTGTACGCACTTCTATGTCTCTTCTCAAATCGTTGTGGGCATGAATGAAGTATATGCTGTGTACGTTGTGGGCATGCCATGTGGTGTACATCCTAACTCGGATTTGCGTGCGGAAAACGGGAAGATTTGTCTTACCTTGTCAAACTGTGGGCTGTTTGTTTACCCATTGGTTTTCAACTTGCCATGAAAACAAGCCAAGTTTTTCTTTCTTTTTAATTTAGAAAGAAAGAAAGAAAGAAAAATTGGGAAACCAATTAGTGACACATATTCCTTTTCTTTGTTTGCTTTGCTTTATGCCTTTTCTTTTCACATGCACCATATGCCAATTTGCCTTCTTCTCCCGTCATATGGCACCGCAACCGCATGATGAGAAAAATAGACGAAATTGTATATAGTCGGTTGTAAGCAAGAAAAAATCCTACTTTTTTTTTTCCATGTCCTCCATTTTCTCATAATCCAGATAGCCTTTTAATGGAAGCAAGAATAATAATATTATAAAGTCCTACAAAACAAAGCATGTATATATTCTTTTTTCTTTTTTTCTTGTTAATTTTTTTTTATATAAAAAAAAGGTTATCTAGGTCAATATATGGCATATATAAAAAAGATAACCAAAAAGGATTGAACACATACACATTAACATCAAGCCCATCCCATATACAAAGTAAGCTAGGAAATACAGGATCATGTCTTGTGAAGAAACTTGGTTTTTTCATGTCTTTCGAGAAGCCAATTTTACAGCAGATGCTACCGCTGACTTAAGCCATAGCCTATCCACTTCCTGTGTTTGGGAGTATGATTTGCCGCTGAACTATTCTTTTCCTTTTTATTTTGATTTATTTGAGCCTGCGTGCCCTTAGTTTTCTCTTGTGATTGTTCTTATTTCTCCATTAAAATTAAAAAAAAATTACAGGATCAAATTCCAACAGTCCAAGCAAGCCTGTCTTTTTTCATTTTTCGTTTTTCGTTTTCATTCTTTGTTCTTGGTCCAATCTAGCAAAAGCCTATAGATGTAGATCCAAAGGTAACTCTGCGGCTTAAGCAATTGGAGTCTATGGTCAAAATCTCCTTATTCTGGTTGCATCACAACTTCTTTACCATGGGAAACTTAAGAGCAATAAATGATATTCCAGTACAAACAAACATCTCCAAATTAATTTCCATTTAAACTTTCCAAAAATACATGCCAAATTCAAATACCACACGTAAATTCCTGTCTTTCGGTTTGAGCAAGCACCGTATCAACGTAATTCTGCAAATGTATGATCCACATTGTTCAAATTTAAAGCAACAAGACTGAATCGAAACATTCAACAAATTACAATGCACAAAAATTACACCAAGGAAGAAACACTCTCTGTACGTATATATATTATCTTAAATTCCTTGCGCTTGGAGTCACAATAAACATACATGTAATTTATATTTGGTCTTCAAATAAGCATACAAAACCACCTCTATCCGCATGCAAACTTAAAGCCTCAGATTTCCTACAACGTTTCGGGAACTTTGGCATAACACTCTTACTACTCACGGTCACAGGACACCAGATGACAAGTACAAAGGTAGAGAGATTTTACATATGTTGATACAAGACCATATTGGAGTGAGAGGGCAAGCAGATGCAAGAGACGTTCATAGAAGTTGCTAGGTGTGCAAAGCCATAAATAAGTTCTGCTTACGGGCATGCTCCGGGATAAGTCGATTGACTATGTCAGGTGTAATTCCTTGAAGCTCTATCAAAGAGAATAGAAACATAAAAGGGGCATTAGGAACATGGAAAACCAAATATAAATCATTTTAATGGATGCAAAACTGCACGTACAAGGAAAAAGAAGAAAAGACACCCTCTTGGTTTTTGTAATCTGTTTTCAACTAATGTACTGTTTCCTACTTCTCTCTCAGTCACTTCGTTGTTCTTTTTTTGGTAATAAGAAACATAATTTCATTAAGAAGAGAACAGATCAATACAAGGGACAAGTTGTCCATTGGGGTCTAGCTATCTAAACAACTCAACAAAGACTGCAAAGCATAGCTGCGCAACAAAGATACACTGCACCACACCAACAAAACTAGTAGCGTACAGCAGAATTCCAATCATACAATATATCCTGAAAGGAACCACCCCTAACTCTGAAGATACCAACGGCCAAAGTGAATCCCAAAAATGAATCCTATCCCATAGAAGATCCACCCCCACATCCCTTGCTCCCCCCTCCAAAAGTTCTATTCCTCTCCACCCACACCCCACCCAAAAGATTGCCATGACAGCACATCTCCCAAACACCATGCCAATTATAAGAGCACAAGAAGTAAAAACCCCTAATTTAGCACAAAGACCACAAACCCTTGATGCCCCTACAGCTTCTCTATTTTCTTACGATTATTATTTTGTACCTTGTTTTTAACTGTAACACCTCAAACTCAGAACTTCCTCAACAGAGTGGTTTGAATCGTGCTCGGAACGGAAATTAGTTGTTCAGTGTATTTTGGCCTTCTCAGTTTTGTGAAGAAAAGCATTATAAGCCATAAAATTAAGCAGATACGACAGAGGCATAGAAACATGGAGTTGGACACGGCCAACCCCAAGAGTCCAGACAGGCAACAAGGACTAGAAAATTATAGATTGCTTCATAGTTTCATATGGGAACAACATCTATTTGAAGTCCATGTTACTTAAGGGCAGCCTAATGTGGCTTAATAACTAATGCCATCTAATTACATACATGCAGCACAAAGTTGTTGAAAAGAAACAAAACCCATCTTCTAAATTATATCTACATATTTATGAATAGAGACTATTACTTGACGCAATAGTCGTAATCAAGTTAAATAAAATTAGAGAGAGGACCACTAAATGAAAGATCAGAAAAGCACTAGACAGCCATTTCTCGTATAATAATTTTGAATTCACAACTTTTCAAGGCTAATATAACGTCATATCCCAAATATAGTTTTGTTGATGTAAAGTTCAACAGTGCTATGACACAATCCATCCATTTTTTCCACATTAGATTAAAGAACTTGTAATTATCATAATAACCAAGAAGCCACTAGCAGCAATCTCCATAGGAAGTGAGAAAATTGAGATTGTATCATATGTTTATTGTAATAGTTACTAATCAAACTCACCCTGGGATTTAAAGTTGAATAAAGGAGGAAGAGGGCGACCATTAGGAAGACGAGTATTTGGGTCTCTCAATTCATCAAAGAAAGGATGAATGCAAGCTTCCAACTGCAAAACCAATGGAGAATAGTGATTAGCACTGAAAGATAATATCCACTGAAGGAACAAAAACAATGTAAGTTATACTTACAGCAGTGCATCGCAGATTGGGGGAATACTGGAAAAACCTACAAACAAGATCTACTGCTTCTGGGGGCAAGCGTTTTTGGAATACCTATAACATGACAAGAATATCATACTGAATCTCCATTGTAAATGAAACTCTTTTGAGAGCAAATGCTAATTACAAAACAAAATGCACAATACCACTAATGATGGAAGTCACATATGAACATGGATATAAACATCATATCAATGGGAACGGGCATACTACATTCTGCATTAGAAAATATAATTTGGGGGAAGAAAAGGAACATGTGAAGGCAGTCAGGCAGTCAACATGCAGGATGAAGCAGTTTTTCATGACTTCATTTAAACAGGGCTTTTTCGAGCTTGAGCCAACAAATCTTTCACTTAGCAATCAGCAAACTTAAGCTAAATCCCTATATGGCAGGTCATTAACATTTTTTCCTGCCCTTCAACACGTGCTTGGAAAACAGTATACCTAAATGAAAAAACTTCTATTTACTTGAGCAATCAGTGAAATCATTTATAAACCCATTTTCAACTCATAACTAAAGAAAATATTTTCACTTTATCTACCTAGTACAATCTCCTCTAACAAAACTTGGGAGTGGACTGTTAAAGATACCAACCAAATAAACAAAAATTACCCTACTCACTACCAAAGCATTACTGGAATCATTACTAGTGTTGCCCCATAATGGACTCCTTCAGAATCAGCAACAAGAGGAGCAGACTTCATGCTGTAAGTTTGATAATGATTATGTACACATTTCAGTGTAACAATACAATTAAGGTTTAATAATTTAAATCACGGCTTGATTGATCAAATGAAATTATAAATGAGTCATGTGTGAACTTTTGAAAGTCAGAAGCAAACATGAAAGGATAGTACATGAGTAAGCAAAGACACACCTTATGCCAGGGATGAGGCTTTATCTGTGGGAATTTGAATTCAGTATAGTTTGGATTCATGCACTTTATCTCCTCCCTAGTTGGAGTTCCCAAAACCTGCACAGAGTTTAAGATACACAACGTGTCTATTTAAGAATTCCTTCTTTTCATAATTGTGGAGAGTTGAAGATGTATTAAAGAAAAGATAATATATGGAAAGGATGTATTTTTGTGGGCAATTGCTTCTTAAAGACTAGAACTTATTTTATACTTTTACAACTCTATAAATTTTTTTCCATCCTGTTTCATATTTCTATTCACCACTCAAAAGGAAAAACAGAAAAAGAAAAACGGTGACATTCAAATGAGAAAAGAGTTTACGATAGTTGATACCGAAAAACCAATCAGTGTCCCAAACACAGTCAACCCAGACAGGGTCCAAGACAACTCATATACTCAACCCTGATGGTTTTAACTCATAGTTTTAATCCAAAACTTTAAGTGCACTAAATTAAAAAGAAAATGGAAATCAACATATAAGTACATAGATGACCTCACCTTAATGATCTCAACTAGTTGGTCAACTCCACTTTCGCCAGGAAACAAGGGCTGCAAGAGAAGTTGGATTGACAATATTAAATACTTTTAAGGAAAAAAATAAATTAATATTCACATATTTGAGTACCAAACCACCTGCCCAAGAAGTAATTCAGCCATCACACAACCTGTAGACCATATATCAATAGCAGTTGTGTACTCAGTGGCACCAAATATCAATTCTGGAGCACGATAATATCTTGAGCAGATGTAAGAAACATTTGGTTCTCCTTTCACCTGATACAATGGAAACAGGGGACCTTTGTCAATAAATGAAATTAAGAAGGACCCCTTCATCAGTAAACAGGATGACCTGAGATATGAGATACTTACTAATACTTTTGCGCTCCCAAAATCACAAAGTTTCAGCTGATGCGTGTGAGGATTCACCTGAATAACAGGTAGCATTAGAGCATGATCAAAAATTCGAATCACAGAATACATCCACACACATATATACGCATATACAAATATGAAAATTCTCTAAAGAAGACATCCACATTTATAAAAGTAAAAAAAAAGTGCAGACATCCTTGTAGGGCCACCCTGCAATGTACCGGATCAAGAGATATTGTTGCAAATTAGCCAAATGGGAAATTATTTATACATCCAATTGTCAACAGACAAATAGACAATGACAGTATTTCTGATAATAAACATTAAAATGATGATGATAATCAAATGGGAAAACAATTTTCAAATTCACTAATTATTTACCCAGATGGTTCTTAAAGAGGGACCACTGGCTCTGCTTAGGAACCCAGGGAATTGGTGTGGCAGATAGCATACAGATAAAGTATTATACAAGAGCACCCAGTTCTTCAGGAAGGAAATAGAAAATATCTTACAAGTAAGTTCTGAGGCTTAATGTCACGATGGCAGATTCCAATGCAATTATGTATATAAGCAAGAGCCCTGCATATCTGCACCAAAATAAAGTCGGAAAATAGAAAACAATACTTTAAAAAAAAAGGAGACACTAATAGAAATTCAAATTACATAGTAGCCATAGCCCTATGCTCGTTTGTGGAGCAAGATTCATGCAGTAGATTGTGTTAAAATACAATTAAACCAAAGGAGAAAACTAAGAATCAAGACAATTTGATACCTGATAGGTGTAAAGTTTAACATATATTAAGGGCATCCGCTGGTTGATCCTACTATAGTTCCTCGCAATACGGTTAACAGTTTCAGGAACAAATTCAAGTACGAGGTTCAAGTAAACCTCTTCTTTGTCTGTGGTTGAAAAGAAGCAATGCTTTAGGGCCACAATGTTTGGATGATCCAACATTTGCATAATTTGTAACTCCCTGTTCTTGTAGCGCTTGTCTTGAAGGACCTTCTTGATAGCAACAATCTCTCCAGTTTCTCTACATTTTGCCTGTGCAAAGAAAGTTTTATCAACACTAATTCATTGGAAAATTAGGTGGCTTCAATTGAGCAAAATATTTATCTACCTGGAAAACAACCCCAAAAGAACCAGTTCCAACCACATGTTCTGAAATATAACTCACAGTCTGTCAAAACCAAACAATGAAACAAAATGTAAGTCCCCAAAGATATATGAAATCACCACTTCTGATTTAAAATATTACTAAATTAAATTTGAACACAAATTGATTTTTATCCAACCTGCCTAGATTGACCACTTCGACCACCAACAGTTGTTCGTATTACATGCCCTGTTTCAGCACCCACACCATCAATCACATCCGGTTCACTATCCTACAACAGAAGAAATAGTAAGAACTGTCAACTGAGTGTAGCAAAAACACCAAATTATAGTCAAAACCAGTCACATTCAAATAGAGCCGGTGCCTGGTTCATTTTGCTCACCTGTTGCTTGTTAGAAATGTAAAGACCCACCATTTTTCATGTGATAGTTGCAACAATTGACAGGTAATGCAAGAATTTAACATGTTTCTTGAACAATTTAAAATGGACAAGGCTTACTCTATCCTCATCATGATCCGGCTTGTCTCTCAATCTCATCTCAAGCATCTCCCTCCCGAGCCAGTCAACCGAACTAGACGAACTCTTGAAGCCATTCACCGACCTTGAACTGCCAACTCCACCGTTCCCTAAGCTAGCAGAAGCCATAACAATGTCTGATCAATACCGCAGATGCTAGTGCTTCCCAACCTTGCAATACTCTCTACTTCTGCGTCCGGTCCCATCCAAGTACCTATCTTTCTATTAAACATCAAGAAGAAAAAGAAAAAGAAAATCAAAACTCTTTAAGGGTCTTTTACGGGTTTGAAAAATTGCAAAAAACAACAAAGAAATTTAGACGAATTGTTGAACAGAAATGAAAGCCAAAAAAATAAAGAAACTTCAATTTAAAGTTAAACTAATTTACTTTCAGATCCACACCAAACTCACTCCAACTTTCTATTTTAACCACAAAATTCGAATGCAAAACACATTAAAATGAACGCCGATCCTTCAAAATCAATCAATCTCCACACACAAAAATCACCAGCAAATTCAATACATTAAAAATTCAGAGATTTTGAAAACGGATGGATCTTTTAGAAGACTGACCTGCAAACGTTTCGGAGAGGGCTTGAAGCAGAGCTCGCGCATTTTAAATTTTGCTCTTCGAATTTTGAGATTGGAGCAGAAAAATTTGCACAAGAACAAAGGGTTGATCGGAGAGAGTGAACTGTAGTTGAACAGATTATAATTATGAATATTATTAATTTTACGGAAAATCAATTAACTTTTTGAGCTTTTTATTGGTTTTCTTTTTCTCTGAGTTTTGAGCGGTGAGAGAGAGAGAAAGTGGACAGCTTTGGGTGGTTTTCAAAACAAAGAAAGAATAATGGAGTCGGGACAAATAAGACGCTGATGATGATATTACTATACCATACTCTACTCTTTATCTAAAACTAGAGGAGGGGAGAGGAATGTAGATGATTATGTACTTGTTTTTCCTTAACTTTTTTTTTTTTTGGTATTACAAATTTAAAAGCTTTTAGAACATTTAATTTTTTTTGCAAATTCTTTTCTTTTAGAAAAATGAGATAAATTACATTTATAAGCGAGGTTAATATAAATACAAATAATGACATATGGTTAATACAAATACATAAGCATAGTAATCATAAAAGGTTAACTAAATATAGATGAGTCCACTGCTAACATCAAGCGCACTAGGTGTATCTCGACTTGCAACCACACATGACCAAATAAATTCTAGCATAAAAGCCACAAGCTTGGAAAAACCAGGCAAATGCCTCATCACACAAAACTACAATTGCAACTACAACTTTTAAAATCTCACAAGTAAAACCTAAGTAGAGATTACAAACACGCAACAAACTCAAAAAGAGTTGATGCACTTATAAAACTCAAAAAATTGCAACATACAACAAGAAAATAAAAAGTTGATATGCTACCACATCGTCCCCAAGACTAGGGTGGGCATTTGAACCGGTGAACCCAGTCGGAAAAAACCGTGTTAACAAAAAAAGTCAACCTAGGCTCAAAAATCGAATCAGACCACTTTGGGTCAGTTCCCCCCCTGGTTATTGTCTTGGAAAAATTAATCTAAACCAAACTGAACTAGTTATGTTAAGTTTACTTATTCATTTATATCCAAAATTATTAGTAAGTCTAATTAATATTCAAATAACATTAGTAACTACAAGTAATATCTAGATATCTAAGCTTCCATCTTTCTCTCTTTTCCACATATTGCTTTTTATTTAGGGAGTTTCACTAAAATACCCAAAATGGGGGTTGAAATTATAAAAAAATCCCAAGCACTATTTAAACATATAAACACACCCAAAACCCATCATTATACACACTCAAAACCCATTTATAAACACACCCAAAAAGTTGACTTTGGGGTTAATTTTAGGTGTGTTTCTATGTTTAAATAGTGCTTGGGGTTTTTTATAAATACATGTCTAGGATTGTGTTTTTTTTATAAATTTGCATTCTATTTATCTTCCTCTTCATCTCTTTATCTCTTTCTCTATTATTTTATCTCTTCTACCCATTTTCTCTTCTTTCAATTTCTCTCTTATTCACATCTTTATATTTTTATCTTTTCAAATAGGGAACCAGTCCTAATTGAACCGAAATTGCATAGGTTTGATTTAGTTAAGTTCTTCTAGACACTTTCTATAAAAATCAAATCGAATTGGACCGTGTAAGTTCCGGTTTCGATTTCAATTCAAGGAGATACCCAGACAGAACTAAACCATGCCCGCCCATGCCCAAGACAACCAATCAGCCGCTAAGATGACCAAGCACCAAAATCCAGTCAAAAGCATTTCATTTAGACTATACAAACATGCACTACAAATATTTCATAAATATTTTTTTAAAGTGGAAGCTCACATGATTGATGATTTTTTAAGTGCTAAAACTACAAGACGTTCAAAACAAATTCGTATTGAAATAAGTAAATGGTGACTCGCACCTAAGGCTGGGCAACTAAACCGGTAAACTAAATCGATCAACTTCGTTTGGTCTGATTTTTTTATTATTTAATTTTGATGAGAAATCAAACCGAATATGCCGGTCTAGTTCACAATTCTACAATCTTTAAACCATCAAATTTCTTGAACTAAACTGATAGCCATAAAATGACGAATATATCAAAAGTTGGTGACAAAAGAAATTAAACCCTTTATCTTCACTTTCCATCCCCATCGAAACTAAAATAAACAATAAAAGTGTTAGGGTTTCATCTTCTCTTCTTTGTCTCTCTCTTGACTTTAGAATTAAATATGTGCTCCACCTTAAATAATGATGTACCAAGTATTCGAAGTCAGTCATCGGATATGATATTCATAATGAAATAAGTAAATGGTGACTCCATAATTGCACCTAAGGATAGGCAACCAAACTGGCTGAATCAAATTGATCGACTTGGTTTGGTATGATTTGTTTATTATTTAACTTCAGTGAGAAATTGAATCGAACCGCTGGTCTAGTTCACAATTTTACAATTTTCAAACCATCAATTTGCTTGATTTGAACTGAGAACAATAAAATGATGAATATTTCCAAAAGTTGTTGACAAAATAAATTGAACACTAGATCTCCACTTTCCATTCCCACCAAAATTTTTCATCTTCCCTTCTTTGTCTCTCTCTTGACTTCGGACTTAGATATGTGCTCCACCTCAAATAATGATGTGTCAAATGTCCCAAGTCATTCATTGGCTCTGATACTAATTGTTCTAAACTTTGTCACCTAGGTCTTTCATAATTGATTAGGCTCATGAACCATCTAAGTATGAGGATTTATCTCAAAAGGATGGGCGCAATTTAGAGAGAGAGATAGAGCTGCCACTTAATATACCCATTTATATGCACAATTATTTTTCCAATGTAGAACAATTGTATTTCATCTACAATTTCCAACATGTATAATACACGACATGTGTGATATTTTGTCATAAAATACATTGGTGTTATTTCTGGTGAAACCACATACTTATAACTTGTATTTATTTTGACAAGTTTATGATGCAAGATTTTATATCCTTCAAATGTTTCTATAATTAGGGCTCACCAATTTGCATGCATCTCATCAAGACACTTGTAAATTGTAATGCTACTTGTTTTATTCTTTTGCAGGCGGTGCCACGTCACATCAGTAAGCCTTTAGCAGTTGCCGACCAACGCTAATACGCTATCTTTGTTAACAATGTCTTTATTATCGATATCATTATCATCTCCCTCTCTACTTATGATAATAGTAACGTTATGTATATATATAATGTAGTCGGATGATAATATCGTACAAATAGTTTTGTGAATACTAGTCTTATTTAAAAGGCTTGTTTATCTCTACGAAAGAGGAGAATGGTTATCGGAATTCCAAAATACTCACGACTTTAAAGTTTCTTAATGAAGTAATTTTTCTTGTATTATTGAACATGAGCGGCTTTGTTAGCGAATTAATAATTTTATTAAAAGACTCACTAATCAAAATATCTTTATATTCGACAATAAAACCGCTCATGTCATGTTAGATAAGATAGTGAAAGTAGTAAATATTTTATAAGACTATATATATATATAATTTGGTAATAACATGACATGATCCAGCAGCAGCAGCCGGACCACTTCAATATGCTAGCTCTCCATCTAAATGGTATTGTGGGTCAACGTCTTCATCATGAGGACGACCGGTAACCTTCCATTATGTTGACTTTTTTGTTACTTAATATCGTTCATGTTTAAATATCTCTCTGCATGCACATAACATTCCTCTCCATCTCCATCCAACCCACAGTTTTCATTGTAGAATATCAAAATATGTGTATTCAAATGGTTTAAAGAAAAAAAAATCAATATGCATATAAAATTGCTCAAATTTGACAATATTATGATAAGGCCAAATGTAGAGGCAATCAAGTATTTTGACTTCCTCACTCCTCATCTTGTCATCTTGAAACGAAAAAACAATTATTTATTTATTTTTCTAATATTTCATATATTATCATATTATTGGGTTTAAGACCTAAATAACAATTTGTCAACGAGATCTAGCTTATTAGTAAAAAAAGATCTTGATTTGCATATCAATGGTCTTCGATTCGAATTCTCATGGCACATTGACTCCCCATTCCTAATCCTAACTTTGGCAAAAAAAAATTAATAATTCAATTTAAGTAATAATGTTGTATGATATTAGGGTGTTAGTGAAGCTACATATGAGTTATTTATGACTAGCATAAATAAATACCAACAATTTAAGATTGAATTATGGAACAAGTTATGAATACAGGAATTATGCTACGCCACATATCTGAAAGAAAAAGAATGTTCGTAGAGCCCACATTAAAATAACAATATGTATCAAGAAAAATAAATATTTGTTTACCAAAAAAATTAAGAAAGAAAAAAGCAAAATCCCTACCGGCAACGGAACTTTATATAACATAAAGGAGACAAAAGAACAAGGTAACAACTCTAGTAATTATATTAATTTAAATAAAAGGGAACCACATTTTCTTTCTTTTAATACTCCTTATTTTATGTTTCAATAGTACATACAGAATATTTTATCATCCATTCAGAGTATGTGGCAGTGTATATAATACATTTCTCAGAGGATGAAATAATACGAAAAATAAAAAATTGTATAAACAATACAAATCTTAGACTACCATGCATTCAAATTCCAATGGCATCAAGAAGTTCAGTGTGCTGAGACACAGAAACTAGTGAATTGGCTACAATGGCACCACTAGCAGCAACTGCAGGGACACCAATGCCAGGAAAAGTAGAATCTCCACAACAATAAAGCTGAGGGATGGAAGTAGAATGCCCTGGGAAAGAGTCTTTACCAGCTTGTATTGCTGGTCCGTATGTTCCTCGGTTCCTTCGGAGAAATCTCTGATGTGTCAATGGAGATCCGACTAACTTAACCTCACATTTCTCTCGGCTAAAGCCAGGACCAACTGCACGCTCCACGGCTCTCCACATAACCTGAATTACAAGTGATGAATCATAGCAATGGATAAGAAAAATAAAAGAGATCAGAAGTTGTTACAAGTTACAACAGTAACAAATTTGAGATAGGAGAATGATTTAATGAAGTGTAAGAATTGAACTTAATCAGGTAAAGCTTTAAAGGGGCCAGTGGGGAGAAGGTGATATTCAGCCATATGCAAATGTTAGAAAGACTATTTCCTACTGTTGATTTCCAGTTTACATGGAAAGTTTTGCTGAGCTTTGATGGTAAAAACCAACCAATCGTTGTTCGTATTATCGCATCATATATTTAACTAATGGGGTTCCATGTTTTGAGGCATTTTTCAAAGTTGAGGAAAACAAACGAACATGACTGTTGCCATCTCTATCTATATCTCTGACGCGCACACATATAAACAAAAAAAACAGAAAGCTGCCATGTGAGCTCATACGATGCATGCATTTTAACCATGACAACCTGTCCACACCCAGCAAAGCAGAAGCAGAAAGGAAACAAAGATACACAATTAAATGGGAAAGAAAAAAAAAGAATTAGGTGTGACGTACCACTGGATTTGTTAAAATCCTGCTAAGAATATAAGAAAGTCTCCCAGATTTTATTCAAATAACTGGTTTTTGTGTTTTGTTATTTTTCTAATTTAAGAATCTTGATCATACATAACCTACAGGAGGCTAGGCTCTCACTACTTACATAATTGATGGCCAGTGAGTCAAAATGGCACCAATGTTATTGCTCATCAACTTGAGAGAAAACTAATGCAATTATGAGTCAAATTTCTTGACCATAGAAATGAACAAACCTTTTTTTATTTGTTTTTTGAGAAAGGAGTTTTGGCCAAGGGGGCTGGGGTGGAAATTATGGCGAAGAATTCAAACCAACAACAGAGAAATGACAAACTCAGGGAGAGATCAAAGCAAGAGCAACACAGACCGAAAATATACATCAGGAACTGATAAATCCTCCCTCAAGAACCTTCCAGAACTCCCATGAAATTGTTCGTATTTTAGAAAAATATGTTATATTGCTAGATAAAGTTAAGGAGTCTCAGCTGATCAACAGGTTTTTATAACAGCAGGTTAAAATCTTTCCACTTGCTCAAGTTTCTAGTTAATAAACTGAAAACTTGATCTTAGAGAAACATGAAGTGTTGCTCATGCTAA
The DNA here is from genome assembly GCF_029339155.1 of Prunus mume. Taxonomy (NCBI): domain Eukaryota; kingdom Viridiplantae; phylum Streptophyta; class Magnoliopsida; order Rosales; family Rosaceae; genus Prunus; species Prunus mume. The sequence continues at coordinate 834,782 of NC_142699.1, read as the reverse complement.
GTTTCACTAGTCTTAGCTGATCAACATCTGAGAAACCACAAAGGAAAATAGAATTTGATTTATCAATTGTACACTATCAACATATTGTGCGAGAAGTTGGTGTATATTATATGTCGGTTAGGTCTCTATAATTGTATTAGGGGTTATGTTTGGCTTTTCTTTTTTTAAGGCTGCACTATATATATATATATATATATATATATATATAATCTTTTGTTTTGTCTTCTTTGAATTCAATTAATAAGAGTGGCTGTAAGTTTGCAATTGGATTCTACATGATTGGCTCACGCTGCAGAATTAATAAATTGAATGACAATAAATGAAGGTAGCATATGTAAGTACCTCAGATCTCTCAGCTTTGAGCTCTTTGTATGCAGAGCTTTTACGGTCAAATCCTTTCCACAAATCAAAGGGTTCAGTTCCTGGAAGATAAGCATGTAACACATGTTTCCCAGGTGGTGCCAGATCCGGACTTAGTACACTAGGTACAGATATCAAAACAACATTCTGGTCAGCATCCACTCCTCTATCCCAATCATTAACAACTATATGATGAATCCCCAAGTCCTTCCGTACGTCCTGGTTGTTAAGCAGAATTTTGAACACATTATTTGAGAGAGAATTTGGATCATGTTACTACTTATGTCAGCTTCTTATAAGAACACTCACCTCTGCATCAAATCCCAAATGAAGATGCATGAATGATTCACATTGAGGAGTCGTCTTAGTCCTGTCCAGATATGACTTTGGAACAACTTCCTTAGGTAATAGATTTAGAGTGTCCCACATAGAGGCATTGCTAACAACAGCCTTTTTAGCACGTATAAACTGCAGCATAAATGTTTGTTTGAGTGTTAACATCAAACTAAAAGTAATTCAGTTTAAAGACTTCACAGTATATTTTATCACACATAATTTACTTACTTGACCGCTTCTTAGCTTGACTCCAGTGGCTCGACCATTTTCAACAACAATCTTTTCCACATGACTTCCAAGAGAAATCCGTCCACCAAACTTCTTCAATCCCCGAACAAGAGCATCAACAATTGCACCACTTCCATGAAGAGGGTACTCAAGACAGCAGCCTGGCTTATACCATTCCGCAAACATGTAAATCTGAAAAATTGGAAAGAGAAAAAAAAGGTATATGTGATGCTGTAATCATATGACAACATCTTACATCAAACTTACATATATGTTTAAAACTGGAAATCATATAAATAAGAAATAATGGGATGTAACACTTAACAGATGAGCTAACTCTAAAACAAATGCATTTCAAAGTATCCTAAAAAATAAATAGAACAGTACACTTAGTTGCAATTACAAAAGCTGTACAATTTGTGATATCAAGATGGTAAGATGAAAGATAATTATTTGAATATGTATCAACTTAAGAGTTATAGGGGATTGGTGCTTTGTAGCGGCTATAAACTAACATTTAGCAATAATCAGATATTGTTCACCGCCAAAACCAAAAGTAACCTACCATAGCTAAACATGTAGTTAAAGAATCAGAAAAATCATTAGTTGTGGCTTATTGCATGTAACAAGTTGGACAACAAGCGCAGAACTCTAAACAAGCTTCTAGCAAAGCATATGCTAAGCATAGTTATTATAGCAATCCCTAAGAGATTTCTGTAGGAATTAATGCATATTAGTTACCATCTCTGCTGAAAGTATACCATTAGATTTCACCCCAGCAAGCAAGAAAGCCAGTAGGTCCACCCAATTATGTATAAAGGGATCTTTCAGTTCCAATGAGTCAATGATTTCTGAGAATGGTCTGAGAAGCTTTGTGGCACCAAGTGCTCCCTGAGGTCCCATTTGTACAAAAGATGTCAAGAGAGAGGGAGCATATCTTGCAGCGGCAGTGGAAAGAACACCCAAATCCCCTCGGATGGAAAGTGGAGGCAGAGCCATTGCAGCTGCAGACAATGGAAGAATGGCATCCTGTAGAAGAGTTTCATTTTTCCTATGAGAGGTAACCCGAAAGAAAACTGCTGTGACAAGAATATGGAGGTATATACATAGGTATTTCGTTTTAGAAGAAACCATATATTCCAGTATGAGCTTTCTAAAGGTCAAAGGATACCAACCAATTTTATGATCATTACTTTGTCCTTTTTATTTCAAAATATTAAACCTAATTATGTCCACAGAAAAATTAGTGATGGTACTCACAAGAAGTTTTTTCCATTCTCGAACAGCATTTGCACTTGCATACTTCTCCAGGTCCTGGAAGGGGAAGAAAAACTAAACACAGTGAGTGAAAACTCCTTGACTATAAACTGCTCAGTGAATTATTTCTGGGACAAACTAACCATTAGAAAGAGGTTAGACAGCAACAAAGGGGATAGGAAATAATCTAGCAACACAAGCAATAGGCAAATTTATTGATTAATGATTAGGTAGCGTCTACTCTTACAGGATTAAGAATGATCCGAGAGATACAAAAGCATCAATAAGCCTCATAAGTCAAACCAATGATTAAAATGATGAAACCTCAACAATCATAATGAGAATCCACCTTGTAAAATTCTGTGGGGCCAATTCGCGACAGAAATTCACCTTCAGGTAAGTAGACCATCCATGAATCATAACTAGCACAAGGAATTGTCTCACCCAATGCATCAAGAACCTGGAAAATCATCGAATCAGCAAATCATTGGACTCATTTCCAAGTTTTCTTAGACATTGCTTTAAAGTCAACTCTATGAAAAATCTTTTGACTATCTTTTCTCAAAACAGCCTAAAGTTCCAACTTATAATGTACTAAATGAAAGGAAGAAATGTCAGTGTAATGATTACATCAACTAGTGACCTGGGTCGAGTTAACGCCCACATTCCAAGCAAACTCCCTCAATGATTTTGATCTTGGATTGAAATTTAGACTGCTTTTTTATTATATCGATTTTTGTTGTGCTGCAAGTTTATCTATGCTATTAATAGAAAGAAATGAAAGTAAATCTAAAGCAAACCTTGACTGACACTACAAATGAGTCCTCATCATAATGACTGAAAAGCAACAAAAGAAAAATGAAGGAACAAATTACCTGACTAAGAGGATTAGCCTGAGGGCCTTTGGACTGAAAACCAGAGAACAGAGATGGGCCAGAGTCAAATTTAAAGCCTTTAATGTCAAACGAATGAGCAGCACCCCCAGGCAGATCATGACTCTCTAAGACAAGAACATCTTGCTGGTACCTAGCTAAGAGCCCAGCGCAACACAATCCACCGATACCACTTCCAATGACTACAACATCAGCCTCTGGTTTCCCTGCACAATAAATGGAGGCATTTATCAGAAAACTACTGAAACAACTATGGAGAGGAGGACTCAACCATCTTCAGAAAATCATTGAAAATGTCATGCATCAAAAGACCAGATAATGCAACACTAACTCTCTCATTTCGGCAGTTAGGAAAAGACAGTTTAACTGGAAACCATGCATGGAGCGTTTGACACGTCCCATTTCCTTAACCAAGAATCCTTCCTAACCCTCAAACTTAAATCTCAGAAGCTGATTAAGTTGGACATCAGAAAGCAAAACCTCTACCTAACTCAATCTCATTTGCCTAATTCAGATTCAAGAATCCATTTTAGTAATAGAATAGCATTGCACATGGTGACATGAAGGTAGCAAAGCAACAAAACTACTACTAAACTACTAAATAATTCAAAATTTTAACCGTAACACTTGGGTGAAGGAAAACCCAGAAGAGAGTGTGAGAGAGTGAGTCCACCTGGGAAGGATCTCTTTTCTTTGGCAGAGACAGCTCCAGTTGAAGAGGGCACCTGACTGACGGAATTTCGCGCCAAAACGGAATTTCTGACCGTTGAGGAGTTAAAAGTGGGGGAGAGAGGTTTGAAAGACCGAAGAGTATTATTTGGAAATGCTGCCATTACCACCAAAGTTGATAAGCGATAAGAAAAGGACTACTCCTTTGAGAAGAACACATGCAATGCAATGAAACGAAATGCAAGCTCAGCCTTTTCTTTTCTCAGTACATGTCAATGCTCTCAGTTTTGAGTTTTGAGTGCTTGGTTGGTACTGAAGAGTAGACTTGTAGTTTTGACGCTAACCACGTCCCCAGTTTTCTTTTCTTTGCTTGCCACTTCCACTTCCACTTCCACTTCTATCTCCATCCATTGATTTATTTGTTATTTTATCCATCAAGTGCAAAGACTTTTTTGGGCTCAAAACTCCAAATTTTCTTGGGCCCAAAACTCCAAACTTCTTTAGGCCTTTCATTCTATTTCTTTTCTTCCCAGCGATTGCAGGACAGGCGGTCAGGAACCGTGTCTATTTCTCCACTATCCAGGTCAGAAATAAATAATAATAAACAAAGACACCCCACAAAAGTAGAACAAATCTGATTTATCCTCTCTTTTCTTTTTGCATCTAGGACTGAATTTGCAAGATGCAGCAGCTATCCAAAACTCCAGGCAACTCCTGTTCCCGTCCAATTTGAAGTGTATTAATAAGTTGAAATGATTGAAAAGCTAATTTTAAAACCTAAAAAACACGGCAAGTCAATCCAGAAGAATGACCGATCAGAAGCCAACAGCCATCGGGCTAGCCAGGTAGAGCAATACAATCTATATGCTGCGAAGAGTCATCTCCCAAGTTTGCAAAACAATGCCTTCTGAGAGAGAGAGAGAGAGAGAGAGAGAGAGAGAGGGGCAACACAAATTATGTTCCGGTAATTAAAACACTACCACAACCTGTATTCAATCTCATATAACAGCACAGAGAGAGAGAGAGAGAGAGAGAGAGAGAGAGAGAGGCAACACAAACTATGTTCTGCAATTAAAAGCACTACACTCTGTATACAATCTCATTCATATAACAGCAAAGCAATGTCTCCGTTAAAACAAGGTGAAACACTGCCAAAACATAGACCCAACCAATCAGTCTATATCAACTCCAATTATAGTCAACCACCGGCCATCAATTGCAAAAGGGCTGAAGTTGTCTTCTATTCAAAACAAAACCCCTTCAGAGTACCGGAGAAGATACCAGGGCCTTTAAACAATGCTAACTCGTAGAAATAAACAAACTTTAAAGCCGTATATAGTGCTCCGCTTTTATATTTACAGTTTAACTAATGGACGACATCATCCACCTATAAAACCTAAATATCCTGATAACCAGTCAAGGACAAGAATGACCATCCATAACTCTTCTGAGAGGAACCCGTTGGTGTGGGCACCGTGATAAAAACTGTGTTGTTATATACGTTAATGATGCTGATGTCTTTTTCTGTTTTTCCTTTTCCCTCCTATTTCCATGCTGTCAACAACAAACATGCGCTTTCTTCAAACCCATAATATATTTATATACCCACATCTCTCCTTCATTCAGTATGGTTTTCCAAAAGGATGCTGAAACTTCGTTTACACCTGGTAATCCGTCCAGAAAAACAGACAGGCTCAGGCCAATGCAACATGCATGCTACGAAGGTTCAAGTAGCCAAACATCACACTGCAAAGTAATAAACATATAGCCAATATAAGTCATTTATAAAAGGCAAAATCCCAGCTAAGCCTCTTGTAAAATGAGCCTTTTGGCCCCTTTTCTCCAATTCTTGCGACACATACTAAATCATGCATACATTGATTTCTTAATTACCTAGCACATATACCATGTGAACACAATATCTATTATATTATCTTTAATGCTGGTAGATCATCAATGGATCATATACCATATGAACACAATATCTATTATATTATCTCTAATGCTGGTAGAGCATCAATGGATTAACAATGTCAGACTGTAAAAAGAGATTCCCAAACCGAGGAAAACATACAGCAGCCGAGAGAAGCCTCTGGAAAGACATGAAACTTTAAAAGAAACTAAAGTTCGTTATCAAACTCATGTAGTCGTGTATGCAGGAGTTCTAAAAATGGTAGCATTAACAACTATTGCAATCCATGAAACCAGGGTTTCGTCAACATCAGGCACTCATTGAGAATATCAATTTATTGAGATTACATTCATGGACACTTTTTATGTCAGATTGCAGCATATTTATGAACTACAGAGACAACTCAATTTTTTAAATAGTAACTTCTCTGAAATTTGGGATGCTGAAAAGACAATTAAAAATCAAAGATTTAGAGAAACAGCGAAAGTAACCTATTAGTGAAAAGACCAGAAATTAGGCTTAGGTGGGAGCGACATATGCATCATAATTTCTAGACAACAAAAGGTGCCCAAATGAAAGTAGAAGGTAAAACACCAAGAGACAGACAAAGACTAGCGGAAAAGAAGTAATAGAAAAATTCTAAAAAGTTGGATTTAATACAAGATACTGTGTAAAATACAAAACAATGGAACGACAGAGTACTCATATGATGATGATGATGATATAAAATTGAGCCAAAATTAATCTTCCAAGAACTTACCAATGCAAGAAAAAAAATATCCTTAAGAACCAGAACTTGACTTCTGAACCCACACTTGTTTCTGCACACACATTAAGTAAATGTTTCACTACCTATACCACAATGAGTAAAAAAAGAAGATACTGACTACTGAATGCACGTAAGCAAGCATGCAAAACAAAGTTGAAGTACCTCATGGGAGCCATAGCCTCTTTTTGAATGTTTTCCTTCACCTGCAACCGGTGAGCCATCAAGATCCTTAACACCATGTGTTGTTCCTCGGCGACCATGATGTTTATGGGAGCCTACATCAAATATCAGCAATGTCCAAATGATTACTACATCAATCAAAATGCACCAACACAGATGCATAGATGCTTTGATGTGCAAAAACATTTGTGAATCATATAGAAACATCATTTAAAATCAAAGTTCCCAACAACAAAATGACCTAAAAAGAATGATTGCTATGTCCAGTTGCAAGGACACTACCAAGGACCAAGGACCAGTTGCTAGTCAAAATAGTAGATACCTGACAAATAAATAGCTTTTTAAGTTTCATACATTAGGTTTTTCTTCTCATATTTCCGTTTTCTCTCTCAAATGTTTAATACAGAAATTTTGTCAATTTCTCCGTCCATATTTGTGTTTTTGGACACTCAACGTTGCCCCCCCAACATGGATAGTTAATACCTTGGTTTTCCCCAATCAGAGAATTTGATGTGTCAAATCTCATATCTCCACGACTTCCTAAAACATAGCAATTTACAATTAGATTTAGAACACAGTGACAACACACAAAACTATGCCTCATAATCTCTTAAAAGTTTCAAGCTACATCTGTCCACAATATGATCAAATATTCATGGCAAGGAATATAAACATTGATCTGAAGAGTACCCAGCCGTGTAACCCTAAAAAAATTCTTTGAATATAAGTCACACCTTCTGAAGAATCTAGCAGTGAGTGAGCAGGTTGAAATGCAGATGACAAGGACTCATCACTTGCAGATGATCCATCTAAACGATTTAGAGGAGTCCATACAACACGATCAGGTCTCTCCTTATTCCTTATCCGTTTCTCCTGCTTCTCGCTACAAATACCATGCAAGTCATTCCCAACAATATTATAATCTGGAGCGCCATTTGTATCCTTTAAAATCAATTGAACGTGTTGGGACCGAGGAGGTCGTTTGTCCCTATCTGAATTCGAAGTCTGGATTTGTTGCGCAGAGTAAATCCCAGAAGACTGACTTTGACGTGCATCCTTGTTTAGAAGTATTCCTCTTATAATCCTCCCATTTTCTTGATGGCGCAGGTTTTGTTTCAGTGCAATTGTACCACCCATGTTTTTAGCAGATGAACTCTGCTGCTGTGACATGTTCACCGGAACCTGCACAAGGAGTTTGAGACATGAACAGATGTCAAAAGAGGCCAAATCACTTGGAGTGCAAGGTCTTCAGCCAGTTTTTGTGCTTTGCCGTATTTATTAGATGAACATATTCTTTGCACCAGTTAATAGTTAATTTTTAAGAATAAAATGCTTAAAAATTGATATATAAATACCTAGACTTTCCAGAGGAAAATGCACATAATAAATAACTTATGCAAACTAAGTGCCATGCTCAGTTGTAGGTTGATATCATTTCTATAAATGATACTACAATACAACCCACGATAATATTTAGCATATTGAAGCTGTCACCCCAGTGCACTATATCTAACTTGAGTATATATTCCAGTCTAGAAAGTAGCTATGTACGTCTTTATGACTACATTATATGCAGCCATAGCCACTATTTCACATCTGAGTCTAGCAGAAAATGATGTCATGATATGCAAAAAGTACACTAGGATGTAAATTGTAACTGTCATCATCTAGCATATTAACAAAACTACATAGGGACATAGAAATAAACCCTCTCAACCCACCTGCCACCTATGTGCACTATATCCAACTAGATTAAATACTCCAGTCTAGACAGCAGCTAAGCACACGTCTTTATGGCTACAGTCCATAGCCCCTATTTTCCACAATCACATCCGAGTCTAGAGGGAAATTATCTCACGATGTGGAAAAAGCAAACTAGGATTTGTACATTTTAACTGCCATCACCTAGCATCTTAGCGGAACCATATTGCAACATACAAATAAACCCTCTCCACCCACCATTGAAAATAAACATATGTAAAACAAAACGAGAACCTAGTAAATGAGATTGGGCAGTATGAAAGAGGTTTACATGAGATATCTCCCTCTCTTTCCCTTTCAGAAGCAGGATTTTCTTTTTCACAGCATCAGCACCAGAAACTCCTGAAATAAGAGAAGAGGTGGTCAACAATCAAAGATAAAAATAAAAATAAAAACAAGTCACTGTAAGAAGAGATTCAGAAAATAAATAAATGAAACTAAAAAAGCTTCACAATCCAGTACCACAAATGCCCAAACCACGGAAATATGAATTATACAAATAATTTCTACCTCGAAACAGGTATTTCAACGAGGGAGGATAAGAAACATACATATTCAAAGTGTGTAGGGACACAAATATAAGCTTGCAACTGCATAACTGCCATTTTTCTCTAACTAAAATTAAAAGTATATCAAACTAAATGAAAAAATTGAAATGGGAAAATCTACAAACAATAGAACTTCTTTGCTATCAAATGCTCAAAAAAAAAAATTTGCATCAACCAAATCAAACTATAACCAAAATATGACCAACCTTCCAATCTTTATGAAATAAAAACCTTAAGTTCCATATATGAACAAAAGTTCAAAGTCCACCAGGCCTATGAGGAATTGATTGGAAGGAAAAGTATAGTTCTTGCAACATAATCGCAAGATCCAGAAAAACGAAAAGGAAAAGAACCCCTATGTAAAATGTTAGGAAGTTTAAAAGAGTTACTAAAAGTTATAATTATTCCCCTTCATAGACAAGGAAACCCATTGTATGATCAGACATGAGTGCAGGAGCGCTAGTTTGTACAAGTCATATTTTAATTAGGGCAAATAATGCCTACTCATCAGCAAAAAACACTTCCAAACAATCCAATATCATACCACTCTCCTCTTCCAAAACGTGAGTTCCAGCTGCAGATGCCAAAGTGACAGACTTTTCAGAAGGTTGCTGATCATCGCGCTTGGGTACCAGAATGTAAGTTGACTTGTCTTTGGCACTGGTGTTCTTTCTAGCATCCCTCAAAACATACTGCCAATCAGACAGGACATATTAATTCCCTTAAACCAAAATTTGACAAGCAATCAATTATAGATGCTCAAGTCTTCAAATCAAACTAGGAACTGTGAGAAAATGAAAAATAAGAAACATCAGAGACCTCATAGACCTCCCACCTACAAGAAAATAAAATAATGTAAAACCCCTGAATAAGGTAAAAAAATTCCAGCAGGAAGAGGACAAGACATACAAAAACAATAAAAAAAATACCTACCAGTTCCATAAGTACTACAGAAAATCAATAAAAATATTCAAAATTTTGAAATACAAACGATAGCAAAAAAAAAAACAATTATCCTTCTAAATTCTATCTGTTCTACATTTTGAACGATGACATGATATATACATGAGTTGTGATCAAATATGATCACTAAATAATTTCATAGACCTCATGTTATTATAATATTCAAAGAACAAAAACAGAAAATGGGATTGCAACTGCACGCACTAATGCAGAATGTATTTGTTTGATTCTAGTGAAACTCCGGTCATTACAAGTTGAGGAATATCGACGCTTCTATTTGGTTGCGAGCCTGTATAAGGCCTTAATGAAGCTGTCATCAGAAATATCGAGGAAGAGTGGCCAAGGCAATTTCTTAACACCTGAAGAACCATTGTTTAAGGTAGATGAATACCAGACTTGATCTTAATGGAAAATGTAGTCAAGGAGCATCGAGCGAGAAATGAGAAGGGATAAGTTTTAACTTTTAAGATTAATTCAAAAAGGAAATAACTATGTTAACTGAAATTTCCTAGATGATATGATGGAAAGTAAAGATTTTCAAACCAGGTGGAGGTTTTGGATCACTGGGTTTTCAAGATCAATTAATTTCAAGCCCAATTAATAAGAGGCCAAGAGTGAGATTTGCCACGCATACAGTTATTTGTTCAGAGAAAAACAACAGCATATATAATTGTGATTTCACGAACTTCACATGCACGAAAACATGAGTACCATTGTGGCAGAATTTCTTTTCCTCTCAGAACCTCGTTTGCTCGTCGCTAAACTTGGACTTCTAGATGATGGTCCGCCAGCTCTTCTGCTCGTTTTACCATTAGTCAGTGACCTCTGTCGTGAAACATGAAATATGTTCAGAAAATCATCAATTATTATTAGCAAAAATTCCATTTCTTAGAGCACTATGCAATCAAACATGTAATGCTGAAAGTAATATTTTCCACTAATCAGTTATGTTTCCTAATCTTTTTGGTAATATAGGCTATATAAGTACCCGAGATCCAGCCTTGGAAGCCCTTTTCTGACGAACAAAATCCATTAATGGTGTAACTATGGGAGCCTCCTTTCCAGCACCTGCAAGAAGAAAAGGTAATTTAAAAGTACAATAAAAGGAATTTTTTTCTTTTTTGTAAATATGACTATTTAAGTAATCTGTCTGACTAACCAGAACGCTCTGCTTCTTTTCTCTCCAATTGTATCTCCGCACTAGGAAGATTCTCAGCAGGCTTTGCAAGAAATTCAAGAAACTCCAGATACTCGGGATCTAGATGTTCATCAAGTAAATACTTGTACTTACTAACAGGAAAATGATTGTATATATAAGTCCGCATGCAACAAACGATAGCTGCTAAATTTTCTTTCAAGGAATGTTAAATATTAACTTAGTACCTCTGAATATGGTTCCTTCACGACCATCCTTCTTAGACCACTGTTTTGGAACGCGTTGTGAAGGAGCATACTCAACAATAACTTTAAATTGACTGCCTGGAAATGGAAAATAAATACTCTTAAAATTCCATGTCTTATATCAGATTGTGAAAGGTTCCTGAGTCAAATAGAAAATAATGAAGACTTTATGAGAACATAAGATAAGTCTTTCAAGAATACTCAGCAGTTTATAGACTTTCTGAGCTGCATCATTACGCACCCTGAGTTAGAAGTGTGTCTTAGCTAAAGGAAATTTCATAAAAAAATATAAAAAAATACGCATAGGTTGAATACAGAGATATTCAACAAGACTCCTTCCAAGACAATTGATGTGTCTAATAGATCTCCTCAAAAGCAAGCTTAAACAGTACCCTTCTCATTAACAAACAGATGACCATCAAAGAATTCAGCAAACTCAATAACATCCTCTGGCCTCTTCAAATCAATGTAGGCTCTAGAATATGACGGATTCTTTTGGCTGAAAAATTTAATTCAAGAAAAAATAAATTAGATAATCGTCTATCCTGCAGAACCTTCTTTAAACATTTAAAAGCTCAAGTATGACAACAATAATACTTATACCATCATGATTACAGAGATAACCCATAAATGGAACTTTCAGATTAGAAAAAGGATCCGTGCTATTTATAAAAGTTAAAAATAAATCCCCCAGCAAACAAGAAACAGTCAGAATAAAGGATTCTTAGGACATCACATATATAGTGAGGACCCTTATTTGAAGCAGACCCTTAAAATAAAAGAAAAAAATGCAAGAATTTGGAGTTGCCAAAACACAGTAGCTGTGAAACATTGCACTGCTTTCTGAATCGTGCAACCAGATATGTGAAAAAACGTTCAATTGGTGATGCCACCTATAACACTGTTTTCTTTCCATAATAAATCAAATTTAAGAAACCAAAATTGGAAAAGAATGATACATTCATCAATAAGCTGCAAGTGCCATAAAAAAAGAAGGTTAAAACACGTATTTCATTTGCGATTATATGTTAATGAATATCATTGGAGCAATTAGAACAACCCACCCACTACTCTCGCGCAATTCCAAATAGCATTAAACTAAGGTACTAACAAACCATGACTTGATAATATGAACTAAAGCAAACCCACAGACACATACATTCCCCATTTTACGGTCTCTATAGCAGATTTAAGCAAACCAAAAACAGCTAAACAAGTCTAAATTCAAGTAAAACCAAAAACAGAAACCTTGCTAAAAATCCCTAACCTTCTCTTCCCGGGACGGAAAGCGACCCAGTTGTAGCGGCCAGAAAAGAAAACGTCGATTTGTTCCACAAGTGAAGTTTGCGAAATCGAAGGCGGCAAGTGCCGTAGCACCACCTTGGTTCGATCCAACTGGTCCTTCAACATTTCAGCCCCAAAAAGAAAAACCCTAGAAACTAACTAAACCTACGCAGAGCCGAACGGTTTTAGAACAAATTGTTTTAAAAAAGACACCAAAATCTCCGTTAGATTACATCTTCCTGCCGTGGAAAGAGAATTGATCGAGGTCGATTTCGAACCCTAATTCTCAATTGAACCCCCATTCACCAATCGCCATGCATGAAAAGCTGTAGACGCAGAGTGAGTTTGAAAACGGTTGTGTTTTGGTTTGGGCTTTCAAGACTCTTTTTCTCTCTGGGTTTTTTCAGTACGAAGAATTGATACAGTAGGGAGTATGCGTACGTGGACTTGTCCTATATGAAACCTGGTAGCAGCGGCATAACACGCACATTTTAATGCGTAGCAAAACCTCGAATAAATAAAGTGGCTACTCAAAAAATAACTCAAAAATCTTGTTTTTTTTTTTTTGGGAAATACTGACTATAAGATCTAAAAATTTATCTGATATTGAACTCTGATTTATTTTTAAGATTTAAAAAAATTGAAATTAAAAATCTGAAACCCTACATTACCAAATTGAAATTAACAAAAGGAAAAGGAAAAAATATTAGAGCCAATCCAATTTGAAATATGTGAGTCAGAGAGTAAGGATGTCATAAATATCTGTCGAGCCAAGTCCCAACCCTAATAAGGGGAGATTTCGGACAAAAATTGGGGACAGGCGGGAATCCTCGAACTTGAAAATTCCCCAGAGTCGAGGCCAGATGGCATTGTTATCCTCATCCCTAATCAGGGCCAATAAGTAATATATTTATTTTTAATTAATATATAAATAATATAGCCATGTATACTTATGATATACTATATTATTTATTTAGTTTTGTCAAATTCAATTTAGATTATTTTAAGTTGTTAAGTTAAATTCTATAATTCAATTTAATGTAACTGGATAATAATAAAAAATTAAAAATGAATTTTAAGTAATTAAAAAATCGAGGATTTGGGAGGTAGGCTCCCTAATGGGGATGCGAATTTCTCAATTTTTTTTTACTGGGGATGGAGAGCATAGATGGGGATGATACTGTCATGCTTGGCCTTGAACCTACCCGTTCCCATCTTTCTTCTTCTTTTTTTGGTAACAAGGTGGCCTAAAAGCCCATCACAGCAACACCTAAGCAGCAACAAAATGATGCCTGGACACACCTATGGCATCAGTATACAAAATATCCTTTAGGAAGTCGGAAACCGTCTCATAGAGTTGAATCCCAAGACCAAAACCAATTCTCCTAGCAGACAAAGCATTAGCAGCAAAAATCTGCTAATGATAGATATGGTTTAAAAATGGGATTTTCTTGAGTTGTTATTGAATGAGCTTTTGAAAAATGGGTTTTACCAAATGCAAATTATGGGTTTTGGACTCACTTTGTTCTTGAGTTTACAAAAATAGATCCAAATAGGATACCAAACGGACCCGTAGTTTTTACGCCAAAGGTAAGGCAATACATGTGTAAGGCAAAATCCTAAGGGGCCGTTCAGCAAAGTTTTCAAGACCCCGTTTTCATTTTCTACAAAAAACACGTTCGGTATGTCGTTTTCATTTTCATGAAATTGTTTTATGAAAACAATTTAAACCTTGATTTGAGCGACTTAACAAAGATTTGGTAGACGAGAAGGAAATTGCTTTTAGGCTTGAAGGAGTAACTTGTGAGTGAATCAGTGGATCATTGTAATACAAATTTCTAGTTATATTCTAGTAAAAAACATATACATATTTTCTATATTAATTATTTTTTCACAATTTTTCTTTCCAGATGGTTTCTCCAAATTTATATAAGAATATCAGATATAGTCATTACTCCTAGATTCTGAATTGTGAAAGTTTTTGTATATGATTGACTGGGTCTCTCTCTCTTGTGATGGGATTCTTTCAAGACAGGACAACAAGACAACATGACAAATAGACGTGTTTAGCATGTTAATGGACACTAATAAAATAGTGCTTTTTTTCTTTTAAGAAGGGAAAGAGATGTCAATTCACAAAAAATGAAACTCTAAGAGCATTTCCACCAGTTAGCCCATTGCTATGGCAAGAAGAGCCTTAGGGCAGCTACTATTCATGTGAATAGTAGCTACCCTAAGCCCCCCAACAAAGTGTGTTTCTAACAATTTAGGCTTGCCATGACAAATACTATTCATTTTTTTTGTTTTTTTTCACAACTTTGTTTATTTAAACAATTAATTTGGATAATATTTTCGGATAAAATTTTTGGGTTCCTATGTGTCAATACTATTCATATCGAATAAGATTTTTTGTTTCAAATTTCAGATACATTTCAAAATTCAAATTTCAGATAAATTCAAAATGTCAAATTTCATATACATTTCGAAATTCAAATTTAAGATAAATTTCAAATTTCAAATTTTAGATAAGATTTTCACCCTATAAGATTGTGCCACGTGTCATATCTATATGTCTAAATTTTTCTATAAAACTAAAGGCTCAGCTCATACCTCCTACACCAGATTTTCTCTACATTTCTATTTATTAGATTTTAGATTTCATTCTCCATTTTCAATGGCAGACATGCAAAAGGTTTTGGAGAGGCAAGAGTAAGAAAGGAGAGAAAGAATGCGTCGACTAGCTGCAATGAAAAGGGTGTAGAGAGAACTAGATAAGCAACTTGGCATGGCCGTTGCTTTGCTGGAGAAAGAAAACCAGAGCCGCCGTGGTTCACAAGAAGGCCGTGCCCCGAATGTGGACATACATAGACATTCTCGGGGTAAGAATCTTCTGGAAGATTATTTTATCCCATATTCTCTGTACTTTGATGTTCATTTTCGAGCGAGATATAGAATGCAACCTCATTTGTTCAATAAAGTCATGCATGATATTTGTAATTATGATGAATACTTTGTTCAAAAGAAAAATTGTGCTGGAAATTTGAGGCTTTTTCCCGAGCAAAAGTTCACAGCTATGATCGAATGTTGACGTATGGGTCATCTGCTGATCAGGTGAATGAGATTGCCCGAATAGGGAAGTCCACTATTTTGGAGAGCTTAGTGCGATTTTGTGATGCAGTGAAAACTCTGTACATCAGGAACTACCTGCATACCTACGCCGAGGACCTGCAACGGCTTATACAAAAGCTTAGTCTCATGGATTTCTGTAATAATTGGTAGCGTTGACTGCATGCACTGGTAATGGAAAAATTGTACAATTGCTTGGCAAATAGATTATGGCAATCGGAAAGGGTAGAAAAACATCATCCTCGAAGCAGTTGCTGGTTTTGATACATGGGTTTGACACGCCTTCTTTGGAGTTGCCGGCTCTCAAAACGATTTGAATGTCCTGTGTTAATTCCCGGTGTTCAATGATGTTCTGAGAGGTGAAGGCCCAAATATCACATATCAAATCAATAATATCGTCTACCAAAACGGGTATTATCTAGCTGATGGTATCTACCCAAGGTAGACAACATTTGTGAAATCAATTCCACATCCCCGATCCCATAAGGAATTATTTTTTTGCTGCCTATCAAGAGGGGTATAGAAAAGATGTGGAGATGTGCTTTGGTATCCTTCAAGCCCGGTGGGCTATTATCAGGGGCGCGGCTCGTCTATTTAACGAGGAGGTGCTTAGGAGTCTAATGATGACTTGTATCATCCTCCACAATATGATTGTGGAAGATGGGTATGATTACGATGCTGATGAAGTGTATGAACCAAATCCCATGAATACGGCCTTCACACGAATTTATGAAAAACCCATGGGGCCAAATGGAGAACCAGTATAGCATGATCCGTTGGTTAGAGACGGTAGTTTCATGCCTCATATGATTGAGCGCTACACGGAGATGTAATTGTCGTATATTTATGAACACCGTCAAGTTGACTTGATGGAGCATTTGTGGGCGGTGAAAGCCAATAAAGGTGAATGAAGTGAAGTGAAGATGTTTTTTTTTTAATGTATTATGTTTATGTTGTATTTTTAGTTATGCTTTGTTGTTTTTTTTATGCTTTAGTTGTGGTTTGTTCATTTTTTATGCTTTGGTTGTGCTTTGCTTTTTATGTATGGAATGTTTTGAATAAAAAGGAATTTTGTTGAATATTTTCTTTATTTACTAAAAGAAAATCAATACAACTCATAAAATAAAATACATGAATTACCACTAATTTTTTAAACAAAACAAAAAATACAATGAAATGAAAGGTAAGCAAACTAACTTAATGGTACAATGAAATGAAAGGCAAGCAAACTAACTTAATGGTTTTGATCATTTAACCAATCCGTGTTGCTAGGTCCATCGTTACGAAAAAGTCTTTGTCTCATAACATCCCTTCGTTCTAGCTTCCAAAATTATTTTGTTTCAGGGGACCTATGGCTTGTATCCATGACCATGGTTTCCCGATCCTTTTTTTCAATCTTTTCTTAGCGTACATACTCCCTTTATTTTGCATATTCTACTTCAATTGCCCTATCGTGCTCTTGTTGTTTCATGTCCATTTCAATTATCATGGCTTGTATCTTTGAAATTTCCTCCAAAAATTTAGATGCATTCTTGGTAGAATTACTCCCTCTTTTCGCCTTCGCCGCCTTCCTCCCAATAGGCCTTGGAATATTTTTGATAGGTGAGTCTTGACTCATCGGGGAATCCGTAGGTGAATCCGATGTCGGTGTCTTATGGAGTGACATCTCGTTCAAGACTACCGTCGGATCCA
Organism: Prunus mume; assembly: GCF_029339155.1. Taxonomy (NCBI): domain Eukaryota; kingdom Viridiplantae; phylum Streptophyta; class Magnoliopsida; order Rosales; family Rosaceae; genus Prunus; species Prunus mume. The sequence goes on along the minus strand of NC_142699.1, from coordinate 817,403 downwards.
TTGGAATAATTTGGAATCTCTTACAATTCTTCACCACCTCCCAACATAGGGTATGGTTGAAACTTTTTTTGCCTTGCCGAGTAGCACCAAACCACATTTGTACTTGCATAATCTATAAATAAAAAAAATGGAAATGCAAGAAACTTTAAAAAATATTGGCAATACAACAAGTATAAAAATAATAATAATGGAAATGCAAGAAACTTTAACAATTTATTAGAAATGCAAAACAAAATATAAATATTGCAAGAAACACTCATATTAATATTGGAAATACAAGAAATATTAACAAAAATATATAAATTGCAAGAAACATTTAAATAGAAATTAATATGACATAGAAATTAATAAAACGAAAATTACAAATAATTTACCTCACTGCTAAGGTTTTGCCCGCTTCTATGGTTGTTTATCGCTTTTGCCAAGACATCTCTCTATTTCGCCAACTCTTTATTAAGAATTTTCCACCTACTAGATAATGCTTGATCTGTACGGGTCGAACCAATTACCCTTTCACAAAAATCCTGATGAATTTTTTTTCACATATGACCGAATTTCATCTCATTGCCCGTTACGGGACAATGACTAATTTGGAGCCAAGACTCACACAAGCTAAGATCTTCCATCATGCTCCATCGGAGAGCCCATTGCCAGCCACGTGGAAGAGAGCCGTTGGGAGGGCATGTGGCGCGTCAAATTTTTAACGTTGGCGCGTGCATTGTGTTAAAAAATTTAAAAGCAGCGTCATTGGGCCAGCCAGTTCGCTGGGCCCCACTCCTTGCCCTGGCAGACTTTTATTGCTGGAAACACCATTTTGGGTTTGCCCTAGCCCTCCTTGGTCCTCTTGCTGGAAATGCTCTAACATCTTCAGCAAGAGCACGGGTCAACCAACTAGGTTTCTCTTCAATCCATGTTACATAATTTGTGCAAACAACTTGGTTACACGGGAAAGTGCTCTATAAAGAAGAATTTGAGTTTACACTACCACAAAAAACGCAATAGACGATGGTAAAAAATCGTCGTTTTTTGAATGTCAAACTACGAAATGTCGTTAATTAGTTGTAAAGACAGTTTTGTTATCATAAAACTGAATAAAACCGTCATCTAATAAGTTCTTTTGACCCCTCCCTCTAATTTTTCTAAATTTTTTTCTTTTCTTTATTTGCATTTTTGGGACTTATATTGAATTTTAATGTGTCTCACAACCCGAAGGAATTCGGAGGCTCGGATTGTTGGCATGTGAATCAGGTTGGGCTTTCATGGGTCACAACGAACCGGGCTGAGCTTTTACTTAATGGACTGGGCGGGCTCCCGTAGGCCCATGGGCTCACAAGGCCGAATGACGAACCTCTCCCGTCCAGAAAAAATATATATTAAAATGAGTGATTTGATTGAGTATAAATACAGCAAGGGGTTCCATGAGACTCATGCTGTAGTAGGGATTTTGTCTCTCTGTTCACTCTCGCATCACTCCCACTTCCAATAAGGGGCAGAATAGATTTGAATATCTCTGCCCCCACCTCCCTCCTCCTCTCTCCTTTCCATCCGGTAAGTCTCTCCCTCTCCCTCTATATATATACATATTGATTGTTCTTTTCTTGCTGGGTTCTGTTTTGTTCTATTGGTATGCTGTGTGTTTTCATCAGAGCGGGTTCTATTCGCTTGTCAAGATATTTACTTTATTGGTGTTTTTTCAACTGGGTTTGCTCCTTCAAGTTGCATAATTTTATGTCAAATTGGGTGGTTTATTTTTTATTTTTTAAGGGGTTATGTTAATTTTTGGTTTCTTTCACATATACAGTAGTTCTTGTGTGATGGGAGAGAGAATTCCCCCTGGGAGTTACTTCCAGTACCCCCCTCCTGGAGTCCATGCTTCTCCACACAGGTCTTCTCTCCCTGTAGATCGAGAAAGGTCAGTCTTTTCAGTCCAGCGCTTAAATTTTAATTCAATCTTCTTTTGGTGTCTTTTTAATGCGTTTTGATTGGTATGTGTAGTTGGTGGTTCCATACTTCATGTTTGCCGTCAGTGCGTCTGGTGCTTTTATCATATTATATAGAGGTGGCTGGCCTATGCATTTTAATTTTCAAGACTTATGCGTTTATCCCATATATGTGGCTGTCCTACGTTTTTCTGATGTACTTGGATTTCAATCTTTAATCTTTCATTTGTTACCTGGTGGGATTGAGATTGTATTATGCTATGAATTTTAAATCCTTTGTTGTACTCCATGAGTTTCTAGAAATAGTTTACATGACCATTTTATGAAATGCTAATCTTAATATCTATATGGTCATTTTCCTTTATTGTTCAAGAAAAAAAAAGATTGTGTTTTGTAGATATGTTTCTTTAGGCTTTTCAGACTTTATTTAAAGTTAACAATTTTTCTGAAATGCCATGAATAAGATATATGGCTAATTGCTTTATTGTGTAAGAAATTTTTTAGTGTACTTTCTTTCATGTGTTTGGGAGATTATTTCTGCAGACTTTTCAGACTTACTAGATAGTTTTTTCTCTAAAATGCCGCAAATAGATCCACATGGTCAAAATGGAACAAAGAAATTCCTCCTGCATTTGTTAACATGGGTATGCTTCAAATGGCGGACAAATCCTGGTCTAATTTTGAGTGTTTGCCTATTGAGATCAAACCACACAAGTTCTTATTTCACTTCACTTCTGCTGTTTTCAGATCATACAGAGCTATATATTTCCACATTTTGAATCCAAGATTAAAAAGAAAATAGAAAAAAGAAAACGACTCATTCTTCAGTGGGAGTATGCTCTGTAGTGGAGAAGTGTTGTTGGCATGGCAGGTGAGATGTAGTTTGAAACCTACTGTCTTGCTCACCTGCTTTGTTTTTGGTGTTTCAAGTAGGAAAGAGAATACAGAAAGAAATAGGTAAATATTTAAAGAAACAGGTGTCCAAGTGACTTTGTAATTGGAACTCAAACTGCTCTTGACGTGTTGCACACATTGCCGTTATTGTGTCAGATAGTGACTACTCGCCACATGTCCATATTCTGGTGCAGAGGAAACTGATAGTTGAAGGCATGAAGAGAAGTGGAGTATTACATTAGTGTTTCGCTGTATAAATATTTTAACCAGAAAACCGTTCTAACCTGTTGTAATAATTGTTTTGATTCAAAATCTTCATTAACTTTGCATATTGAATTTTTTGGTTTTCCCCCTTTTAAGTTTCCAGGCTTTAGAGGGATATGTGTGGATGTGGGGAGGGAGTTGGTCAATGAAATATTGGGACTGCCATTTGCAGGAAATCCATAGGTGAATTGTTTTTGGGGTCTAGTGGTGGAGAATATATTGGAAGGTTTGAAGCAAACTTTCTCATCTGGGGAATTTAGTAATGAAAGAATGAGGCTCAACTTGGGAAATGGCTGGAGGCCTGATGCTTGCCCCTCTTCACTGGTTGTCTAGTGTGCAAGTGAATGGCAGAAAATACTGACCATTTGTTTCTTCATTGCCTGATCGCATTAGAGTTGTGGTGGACATTGTTGAGGTAAATTTGGGTTTTACCAGTTGTTCTGCAATTTGTAATGATGAAAGTTTAAGCGGAGAAGTCTTAGACAGATTTGGTGTGATTGTGATGATTTGGTTGGTGTGGTTAGAAAGATTTTTGGCATTTGGGAGGAATTGGAGTTCTTTGGTAGCAAAGTTGAATTTTGATAATCTTTGTGGGCTTTTTAGACTCTTCAGAGATTAGGGAAATTCTATTGTTTCTGTTGCTATCTTTTTTTTTTACTGATATGATGGCTTCTGTTATGTAAAAGGCAGTTTAGTCATTTTAGTGTTCTGTGCCTTTTGTTAGGATTTGGCTTCCAAAGGACATCTTGTCTATTGTAATGATGTTTGTACTTTTAACTAAATCTCAATAAAAATTTATGTCTCTCATCCCAAAAAAAAGAAGAAAACTAATACATTTAGACCAGTTCGCTTGCACACCTTCATGTTGGGACCATAAAGAAACTGCACGTGCTAGGAATTGACACATGATTTGGCTGGTATAATGGCAGATATTTGGCTGAACTACTAGCAGAGAAGCAAAAGTTGGGACCATTCATGCAAATTTTGCCCCTATGTAGCAGACTTCTAAATCACGGTAATAGAAACTCTATCTACTGTTTCGCTCCTATGTAGCCAACTTCTAAGTCTTGTTATCTCTCTTGTGAACGGACAACATTCTTTTGTAGTTGGCAATAAGCTTTGGCTGACTCTTTTTTTTTTAATTTAAAAAGGGGTTTTGGTTAACTCATAAACAAGTTATTGTTCAGTACAGGTTTTTCATGTATGTATAGTCATTCATGTCCTGTGACATCAGTTTGGGTTTGAGTACCTGACATCTGTGTGCTGAAGTTGGACATTTGTTCTTGGATATGTTTGTTCCAACCCATACTTGTCAATAGATGAAAAATCTATGTTCTGTCTATGGTGTTGATGCGTTTTGGACAAGTAATGATACCAAATGGTGTATTCCCAAAAGATTAGAAGGAACACTAGAGTACAGATATCTTTTTCCTGAATGATATTAAGCTGTAAAACGTCTTATACTTGAAATTTCCAATTATTATAGTTTCTCTACTGAGTCCTTGAAAAGGGTTTTCAGGGGGTGGTAACTGTAGTTTCTTCTATATACAAACATATATTGGAAAATTTATAGTACACGGTGTGCTCATATAATCAATGTAGTGCGTTGGTTGGAAGCTGTTGTAAAATGCTTAGCCATGTTTAGACTAGTGTCAATGTTCTGATGTTCTTGCTCAAGCATAATTTGTTCTGTAATGCCACCACAGAAATCAGACGGGTGTCAGGCTTCAATCAAACTCTTGTAGATCATGAAAGACTTGAGCATGAGAGTCCATTTAGGACATTAAGTCAAAGCGCAAATGGTAGACCAATGGATTTGGAGGGATGGCCAGGAATGCAAATGGAGGTAATGTTAGTTTTAGATATCATTGATGCGTATTTTGTAATATGTTTTACTTTCTTTTTGACCATTTTTGTTGTTTCTTGACTTCATTTTTGACCATTCTGTAACTATTCATATTTGCTTGTGTGCATGACAGTGTTACCTTTATTGTTTGGTAGGATGTAATAGGATTAAATGAGTGTACTGTATGCAATACGTATTTATTTATTTTCATTTATGCATGTTTCACAAGCTCACATGACTTTCTGTCACAACCATGGTCCATTTTGGTAGTGTTTTGGTGGCCGTCCAAACCAAATTCCAATATGATACTGTTGATTCTACTCTACTGTTTGTTGTTCAATCACCTGCTTAGTGTCATTCTTTTTGCCACAAATTGGAGAATGGAGCAATTACTTACACCTTTGTGCACATGTGCATGTGCGTCACAAGCCCATAGTTAAATAAAACTCTTTCATGGAGTATGACTTGGTGGGAAGAGAGTTTAGGTTTTGCTTATGTCTTGTGTGGTTTGTATGTATGAAACCTCATCTGTGCTACATTGTCTCATGTAGGAAAATGGACATATCCAGAGAATGGCCCCGTTTCAATCTCCTTCTATGGGTTGGCCTGGCGTGCAAGGAATTCCAACCACTCCTATTGTAAAGAGAGTAATTAGACTTGATGTTCCAGTGGACAAATATCCACATGTAAGCAAGGGGTATATGATTTTGACCTTTTTCTTTTAGTTAACAACTTCTGACTCCAAGGTTTGCAGTACAATTTTGTTGGCAGAATTTTGGGACCACGTGGGAACTCCTTAAAAAGAGTTGAAGCGATGACAGAGTGTAGGGTTTACATCCGAGGTCGGGGCTCTGTGAAGGATTCTGTAAAGGTATTGCAGTCTTTTTTCTTTGTTTACAAAAAATTTCTTGGTATTGACCATGTGATTAGGTTGGAGCAGATTAGTTGGCATGGTTGCATGAAAAATTAAGTCTTAAATGTGCCCAGTTATATTCATTTTTACAGGTACCATTTGATTTATTATACAAAATATATTGTTCTCTCCTCTGATTGCACGTTGGAGCTTGGCTCATCATTCTATGTTCATAGATAACTTATGTTTTTGTCCATTTTGACCTCTTCTCAATTTTATATATGGCGATGTTTGTTTCCTTCTTACATATTTTATGCGAACTATGCTCTGAAGTTTTCAAATATGGGAGTCTTAATCAACCAATTAGTTATTTAGCACTAATTCCTTGTTTGGGTAAATTGCCGTTTTGGTCTCTGAACTATCACATTCAATTTACCCTCGAGCTCTTTTATCAGCCAATTACAGTCTTAAATTTTATAAAAACAGCCAATGTGGCCCTTGATGTCCAGTTTTCTGAATTCCATCCAATTTGCTGTAAAAAAATGTCAAGTGGGAATATCCAAAAAAACCAAGTGGAGTTTTGGATCGAACTTCTACAACTATAAAATAATTTGTTTCTATTCTATTTATATGTTTATTATTATAAAGTAAATGAAATATCATGCGAGTAATATGCAGTCCTTTAAATGATACTGCTTTTGGTATTAAGGTTACCGAATAAGTTGGAATGTAATTGTTTTACCAATGATACTACACACATGTGATATGGTCATGTGTCCTTCAACACATGAATTAGTATCCTTAAGAGTCATTTTGTTTGAAAATGGTCATGGATCCTTGTCAAGTTCTCGATTTATTTGATATCATTCGGCTCCTCGCATATTTGCACTTTTTCTTATTCTGCATGCCTTCTATTTTACCTTCAGGAAGAGAAATTAAAAGAAAAGCCTGGATATGAACATCTTAATGAGCCATTGCATGTATTGGTGGAGGCTGAATTTCCTGAGGATATAATCAATGCGCGATTGGATCATGCAGTGGCCATACTAGAAAACCTTCTGAAGCCTGTGGTATGAATAGGATTAATCATGGAGTTTTAACTCTTAATTCATCAGTTTCTTGGACCACTTGTAACCTGTGTCTTGCAGGACGAGTCCTTCGATCACTATAAGAAGCAACAGCTTAGAGAATTGGCTATGCTAAACGGTACATTGAGGGAAGAGAGTCCGAGTATGAGCCCAAGTATAAGCCCTAGCATGTCACCATTTAACAGTACAGGAATGAAACGAGCCAAGACAGGAAGATGACTCGTATAAACATGATTAATTCTTCTGATCACTGAAACAGTAGCGTCTGACTCGTCGAAGACCTTGTGGCATCTTGATAATTTTGACTTCCAAAACCGTGAGAAGCTTTGTTGACAAACTGATGAACTAATTTTGGGCTCTTTGTTTGGCATCTCATAGGGTTCAACCGCTGCATTAGTTCTGTGCAACATACTTCTACGTGCAGTAATATATTCTTTCATGTGTTATCCCATTGATAGCCAACACATTATTCTTTAGTTATTGTAGCTTATAGCCCCATAGCTTATAGGCTCCCCTTGTTTGATTTTTCTATCATCTTCCAGCAGCTTGTAGGCAAATGCTAAAGCTTATTGTAGCTTACAACCCCCTAGCTTATTGTTGTTTATAGGCAAATGCTAAATTTTATTGTTGTTTTACATGCGTATATTCTCTTGCTCATAAAAATAAAAATAAAAAAAGTTCAGATGGGTTTCTTGTTTTTGCCATCTTGTTATGGCTTCTACGTGCTATTGTTACCATTTCTTGAAATGTAAAATTTTCATTGATTCTGCAGCTCCCATGACTGATGAATGGTTCATACTCATCGGTAATTGAAATGAATTGCATATTAATCGTTGTAAAACATCCCAACAAGGATAATCGCAAAACACAATAACACATTTATAAATGCCTTGTATGATGCTCAACGCATCTCAAAGATTCAACACTACTTTCCTTTAAGGCCACGGATCAAATGTGTTATTAAGCATCATTACTAGGAGTCACATGTTGCACCAAAAAATAAGTGTTGATCTTTTAACTTTTGGGGGTTTTCGGGCCGAATAGAAAGAACAGAGTTTAAAAAGTTTAAAGACAGCCAAGCATCATCTCCCACATCCTTCAGCACCAAAATGAAGTGTTGTTGATCTCATCATTTCCAAGAGTTTTCAAGCCAAATAGAAAGCAGAAAATGAATGTAAAAAGTTTAAATCAGTCAGCTCGCTTCGCTAAGGCACCTTTCATTTACTTTAAAAGGCAAGGCAATAGGCAATAGAAGTTTATTTAAATTGATCTTTGCCATATGAGTATTGAAAGGGAGAGACTGAATCAGCCAGATGAAGGAAGAGGAGGAAACAGTCAGTGCAACTATGTACTCCAAAACTTTGAAGCACTTGTCAGCATTTGTTGCACTGTCAAAATAGAGCACAGACGAACATAAGCTCTGATAACCATCTTTGCCATACGAATCTACTCTTATGATCAGACAGCATGCAAAAACAGAACAAGACCGTTTTGAAAGAGCTATAAAGACATCCATAGATCACTTCCAAACTAAGATAGCAAAAACCTACAATCTGTTCAAGAAGCTCAATCGAATGATGATTCAAAAAGTATAGGCTGCATAAGAAGCCCAAAAATTTGGGTAAAGAACAGGTATAATACAAAAACTTATTGCTAAAAACATGCACAACTGCTGTAAAAATGTCTGCAAATTAAATATGTGGCTCAAAGCTGCGTAATATTTCATTTCCTCTACAAGAACACAATATGGAAATCACAAAATGATCACACGGAAAGAGAAAACATGAAATTAGTGTGTGCTGGTGACTCATCCATAACATAAAAGATTTGCCTGAAATATTGTAATATCAAATTTCTTCTGAAAGTAAAAAGGCTCATTATGGAAATCATAAAATGATCAAAAGAAAACGAACAACTTGAAACATTAAAAGTGATCCTACTATCTAGGTCAAGATAACTAGGAATAACAGTCTTCAAAATCTCCGATCAATAGTTTTCCAGTTAAGAAAGACGTCCTGGACTGGCAAATTGTACTACTTGTCATTTTCAAATAACCTCCACACTGAACCGTTAAATAGTTAACCCTCTTGAACACAGGTGCATAAAACAGTACAATTTCATGCCTGCTTTTCATAACAATGATGTCTTATTAAGATATTAAAAATTAGTAAAACTTTACTCAAATAAAGAACAAATTGGCTTGGATGTGATAGCTTAGCCTCAATAAACTCGACTGTACTTTCGTCAATAGGTCTTGCAGGTGTCCCCAACAAAATGTGCAACAGAATGGTTCCCACACCAGAAGCATCATCTACCAAATACAAGAACACTATCCTTGATTTACTATCAAAATAATTGAAGTTGCTTCCCTTTTTTCTACACCCACGCACGCTTACACCACATGTGTTAGGAAATATCACACTACATAAGGCAGAAAGATAGAACAATATTTGTATCAAGCACAAAGTTTATGTTATCTTATTCATGCCAGCCAATGAAAAGCAGATGGCTTCAATGACTTATACGACTTAAAGTTATCTCAAAATTATATCAAGATTCAAACAACTTGTCAGGACTATGATGTTAGTCAAACATGTGAATTCAAAATTCAAGGTCAGCATTCATACAAAATAATATTCTTTCCTTAGCTCACATATCGTATGAAATCATATTAAAAAAACAAAACAGAAAAGCGAGAAGAAAAAAAATTACATTTGATGATAAGATTACAAATGTCACAATTGACAGAAATTATCTAACCTCAACCCCGGACACAAAACTGCAATCCTGGTTATGGGAGTGAGTTTTTCAAATACAAAAGCCATTCAAGCCTGCAAAACAAAGATACCCCAAACTTAAAAACCAGGATATGGAGACAATACGAGACATTGATACCAACTTTCCAAACTTAAAAACCAGGATACAGTAAGAAAGGGATGCACCAAGAAAGATATAAATACTTGCACACATTTTGGTACACAATAAGAATAGTCACATCAAACAAGCATGCCCTCACACTTTAGTCCTCAAAAGAAAAAAGAAAAAAAAAAGGAAAGAAATAAACATAAAAGCATTCAAGTTATGCCAACATGTGTGCACAAGTATTCAACAAGTTTAATTGAACTTGTGATCAAAAAATTTATTTTGAGAGTTTGTATATGATTCCGCATAACACCCAGGGGTGCCAAAATATACCAAATCATCAATATTCAGTACACAAATATGGTAAATAAGTGAAGCAAACAGAAAAGTGGTACAGGCCCCTCACAACAACCAAAGAACTGATACTCAAAACATCATAGGTCCCTAGATTCTAAAGGGAAATCAAAGGAAAGCCTGTAGGATAGTTTGGAAACTGATAAGATCTCAAACTGTAGGATAGTTTGAAAAACTGATAAGATCTTAAAGCCTGTTAGGAGAAAAAAAAAAAATACTCATGCAATGTTTGCATTGTTGATGCCAATTACCATGTCCCTAAACCAATTTTGAAAATAAAGAAATGACACTTTGCACATTCAAAAGCTGAAAACAAAGACAGGAGGCACACCATGACTTTAATTAACTCCAAGTTTTTCAATCCCGAAGACCAAGTTCAAGCTCAAGTTCATCATCCTCTTCAAACAACTTCAAAAGACGGGCATACTGTTCTTCTCGTTTCTTCTTTTGCCATAGCTTGAAAAGGAAAAAGGAGAACAATACAACTACTACAAGTCCAAGGAATATGATGGCCAACGTAGATCCAGTGTGACTGGAAGTAGAATGCGTCACAGCTTTTTTCTCATTTTTGGAACCCGATGAATCATCAGAAAATCCTGAAATAAAAGGTCCCAGAGATGAAAGATCTCGTCTTGTTAACATGAGAAACAATTAATCATATCATATCATCAAAAAAGGCATCATATATCATTCCTTGATAATATCGCCTAGCCTACGGTAACTTTGGTTTTTAAGAATTGAAGTAATAGCGCATCAATTTGATCGTATAATGCTTACAGGATGCTTCAACGCCAAGAATCTTAAAAGATAATTAATTTGCAGACACCAAAGCAAGCACTTAAACATTTGGATGTTGCAACATATTTAGTTTTTTTTTCATTTTCCAAAAGTTTTTAAGCCACTACACTCAACCATAGATTTCTATTACGATTGCAAATACTACCATTCCAAAATCCAGCTATAGTACTTGGATTCCACAAAACTAGATAATCCACATACACATAATACTTCAAATAATGACTATGTTGGGTTTGCATCAGGTGGGTTTTTAGCTATTTAATAATAACAAACAAGACAAAGAACAAAAACAAATTTGGAACTTTCTTTCTTTCTAGTTTTATCAGAAACCGAACATTTGAAATAAGTTATCTGAAACGGACCCAGAAAGCAACTTCAAAGAGAATTTCAATAGAATTATAAAAAAACTAACAGAACAATTGAATAAAGAAAAATAATTACGCGTGCTATATAGAATACATATATAAATTAAAGCATGATACAGAAATATTGAAGCGCAAAAAAATGGAATGGAATGTAAAGTTTAATAATTTTAAAATTGAAGAGAGATTTCAGAAGCCCAACCTGGGATGAATTGTAGAGAAATTGAAGCCAATAATACAAACAAACTCAACGATCTGCAGCCACAAATTTCACTCATCTCTCCAGAAGTCTCTGTGAAACTTTCCCTCTCTCTCCCTCTCTCTCTCAAGGTTTTCTCTTTGGAGAGATCGCTCTCCTTTCACGCTACCACGCTTTGCGTGTTTTTTTCTCTTTTGTTCTTTTTTGAAATCTTTTCATTTTCGAAACTTGAATAATTACGAAAGCCTTTTTCTAGAATTGTCCACATGTCTCCATATTCTAATTCCACCCTCGTTTAGGGTCCTCATTCAAGTGACGAAACCACCCACTTCAAAATAAAAAGTTCACTTGCGCAGTATCGCTTTGATGGAATTTTTTTAAAAGAGGATTTTTTTTTTTTTTTTTTGTTTGTTTGTTTGTAACTCCTTGCTGTAGTCCAAGTGTAATCTGCGCATTTCATATCACTCTTGCTTTATAGGCATGGAAAAAATGTTAGCACTAGAGTTAGAAATTCTCGCATAAACTTTAATTATAATTTTCTCATATCATAGTCATAGGAATGTACTTCTTGATTTGGTTGAAACCTTCTTGATGCCAACATTCCCCACAAATTCAATATCCTAGGGCAGTTGTGGGAAAATGCTATTCTCAAGAAACGAAATCCAAATCCAAGTCCCATGATCAGCTACTCGTCTCCACTTTATTATACGTGCATGTCGTATTTTTCAAAAATACTCCGTTTCTCGTACAAGTTCACAAAGACACAGGTAAAATACACATTTTCGTAAGTTCATGGTTTACCATATCTAAAGAAGGAACTACTTGATAATACTCTTCTCAGCTTCTAGTTGTTCACAGTAACATTGATGGGAAAATAAGTATACATCTGATGAAAAGATTGTACCATATAGCATTTTAAATGTCTAAACCATTCTCCAAAATCAAACTCAAAAACATGGATTATAAATTATGCTTGTCACTCAAATACACCAAAGACTAAACTGTCTAAAATTGACCACGGAATCGAACCCTAACAAAAAAAGATGGGCAGACCAAAAACGCATCCTTGCAGTAAGGGATTAGATATTTCACTTAAAGCACTTGGCATCCAACAGAGCCTCGCCCTCAAAAGGCTCCTGGTCTTCAATCATCTGGTTGACACGCTCCTTCTGGTTTTCATCTGAAAGGTCAACCTTCGTCCACTTGTAGAGCTCCATGTCATAGCACTCCTCCATCACAAATGGAGGAATTTCTTGCCCACGGAAGAGCCACAACCCTTTCACCTTAAATGGTGGCTCTGAGCCTATCACTAGCATCTTCCCAAAAGCATACTTGCGGGCCAGATCCATGCGCTGAAGAAATCCACCGACCTTGTTCAATGTCACAAAGGATACAGTATTTTCATCATTGTACTTGTACTCACAGAACCAAAGAGAATATCCCTCAGGATCGTACATGTCCCAGAATCCTGCAAAAAAGCAAGGAAACAAGGATATAAATATCTATTCTAGGTTAACAAACCCAACTGATGTTTAGGACTTCCTACATTCCAAAGAGGAGCCAACGGCAAACAAACCAAATTATATCAATGTTTCTAAATTTTGAGAACATAATCCGAACAGAGCACTCCTAAAGTAATATATGTGACAGAAATGGTCCCATGACATTATCAGTTGGGGCAGCCGAGCCTGGCTTGTGTGGATCACCTAACACCACTGAATGTTTAAGTGTGATGACAATAATCAAGCATTGAGATAATTACCTTTAATAGCAACCTCACGGAAGTTGGTCTTTGTGTTAGAGTAAAGTCTCTTCCAGTCATCCAATACCATACTACTTGGGGGCAGCAGATCAAGAGGATTCTTGGGTTTTGGTTTTGGTTCCACTTCCTCAGCAGCTTCTGCTTTGGGTTTTGCTGGCTCCTTTCTGGCTTCTTTCTTGGGCTCCTCCTTGGCCTTGGATTTAGTTTCTTTGGGCTGGGAAGGCTTCTTTGTGGATGGAACAGGTGGAACAGATTCAGTCTGCTTGACATCACCCATTACCTTTTTGAAGTTTGGTTGATTGACCAGGGTCCAGAAGTATCTCTCAACATGGGGGAATTCCGAAGTGAAGCTCTTTGTCATGAGCTTGGTGAACCCCCAAAACAAATTGCATGTGACAATAATGTCAGCAAGGGTTACAAAATGCCCAACTAGGTATGTGTTCGAAGCAAGATGGGTGTTCAAGGCACCTAGCGCTCTCTTTAAAGCAGATATCGCAGCTTCCTCAGCCTAAATAGAAAACATAAAAATTAAACGCCAAACAGACTCCACTCCATCATAATTCACACAAAAGCAAAGTAGACAGACTCCAATGAACCATCAAGGCAGCAGGAATGAACGGGGGATCATAAAAAACTAGATTATCTAGACTGTAAATCAGGTCATTATATCAGAGAAAAAGAATTCACACACCAATTTAGTCATATGTGTGCCTTTAGATTTTAATGGTCCATTTAGACCAAGAGAGATAACAAGATTGCATTTTCTGACTTTCACACCCAACTGGATCCCTTGCTACAGGCCTTACAAAGCCCAACCAGCATAGTGAAAAAATAATTAACATAATCCATAATCCATTAATCTCTACTCAGCTGCCCTACTACTAAAGACAAAGATAGGTCTATTCTTGTCTCTATTTTAAGTGATAAACTTGAATTAAGTCTTAAAAGAATAAACAAAATAGGCGCATGATCCAAAATCAGAAAACAAGCTTAAGAATATGTAACTTACTGGAGGAAGGTACACAGCAGATCCGAATCTTGGTTTAAACCAGCTCATTACGTTAGCATCAATCTCCAATGATCCAAAATCAATCCATTGCTCAATATGGGCCTAATAAATAACATATAATAGTAAGCATAACAAAGGGCAGAAGCATCACAAGCAGGTTCACTCATCAGGATTGAGACAAATTAAAACACATAAAATAAAACTGCACTTGAGCCTTGAGGTTTACACACAAAAAAACAACACAGAAATAGAGTTGCTTACATAATCAATCAGAGAAGAACCAATAAGAGGATTGTCAGCCTTCAAGCGAGCAACTGAAGCCAGACATAAACAAAGTTAATTTACAGAACACCAATAAGATTTTATAAACGTAATTAGATAAACAGTATAGCCTTACCATAACGTGCAATGGCGTTACTCTCAAAGATTGGACCATCAGGTGTTACCAGCAGGGGAACCTAGAATCATATCATAGAACCATTAAAACATAAACCCAAACCAGCATTTAATTTAGTAAATAGAAATCACACAACAGTCTACCTTCCCAATAGGGTTTAACTTCAAATATTCAGGAGTCTTGTTGGTGACACCCATCTCAAAGTCAGGTGCAAGTTCAACTTTTACACCAGTGTACTCCGCAAACAACCATATTCGTGTCCCTTCACTGCATACAAGACCTGCAAAGTAGATCATACATATCTATTAGTAAAGGAGGACCAGAAAATTGTTACTGATGACAAATAGCTGAAATCAATAGCATATCAAGCTATTTCCACTGAGGATAATATAAACTGTAACAGACTCAAATTCAGTGACAAAAAGAAAAACAAACCCCCGAAATTGCATGTGTTCAGATGGGTTTATAATATTATTTTTAATATTCCACCAATACTATCAGATCAAAAATCATTTAGTGCAAATAAAGTTTGATTCTGAAAACAAATCCAACTAAGAAGATTCAAAATTGACTTGTATCCAACATCAAGGGAAAAATAAAATCACACATGATCTTAGAATTAAGAACTTTTAAGATGAAACCAAACATAAATCGACCACTATGAACGATAAGACATGAACTGCAGTTTAAAACGCCCAAAGAAACAAACTCACCAGAGCCATGGCTTTTGCGGAAAAACGTTTTCACTCTGACTTGAGATCAGAAACATGCAAAGCCAAAATTGAAGTCTTCTGTTCAGTAATTGATAACAATAAAAAACACAGAGGAGAAGTTTTTTCCCTAGAAATTCAACTCACAGAGAAAGAAAGAGAACGAGGGAGGGACCTGTGAGCTGGAGAATTTCTATTTAAACCTCACACTTCTCCCTATGTTCACTATTTTGTCATATATTCATCCTTAGCACTAAAACTATAAATAAACCCTACATCATTTAATTTGAATGCTACTAAACGAACCATAAAATTAACTGAATACACCCTATGATATAAGTACTCCTTAATATTTAAATCAAAATGTAAAATTAACTAAGTACATCCTATTTAACTATAAAAAATACTCATGGTACACCCCTAATACCAATCTAAGTTTCTCTTTTTACATAAATTTGTGTCCTCTATTCAGATTTTGGGTTTGCATCAAAATCTTTAATTTCGTAAGTTGTTGTGGAAATAGATTTGTTAGCTCCTTCAATTCGAAGTTTGATTCTTGTAAATAGGGTTTAGGATTGAACTTGTTGCCCTCTAAACCCTATTCTTGTAAATCCTTGTGATTTTCTTTATTTATTTCTTATTTTTTGGATTGAACTTGTTGCCTTCCAAACCAACCCATCCTCCTCAAAATCCCATCTAAATAGAGAAAACCCACCTCCAAAATCTCAAAATCCTGAAATTGAAACCAACCCATCTCCACAAGACCCATACAAATGGTGAAGGACACAATTTGCCCCTAGATCATGTAATTAATGGCTTCCTTTTGGCCATTGTAATTGGTGTCCTTAGTTACAGTCAGCACATCCACCCAAAGCTCGTCTCTGTCCTTCATTGCTTATATATATATATAAAGAAATCCAACTAATCATTGTAGCAACCCTCGCTTGGAGCCATTTGGGTTTAGATCTCAAATCCTATTTCAACGAGGCATACTGCAAAACTTCTGGGGTAGAAGATGGAACCTCGTGGTCACCTATATCTTACGCCCATCCATATATGAACTCAAAAGGCCAGGAGAAGAGGGATGTTAATTTTTAAGAAGGGTGGTGATGGTACATACATTAGGTTAAAGTGATGAGTAAAAATGTTCCCTTGATTATGATTGAATATGGTCATTAGTATGGTGTACTTATTAAATTTATATTTGTTTTACAATTCAATATATCCTTTTTGGTCATTTTATATTAGGGTAAATTAGTAATTCAATAAGTAGTTTGGTAGTAGGGTGTACTTGGTTAATTTTAGGGTTGGTTTAGAAGCACTCTTTAATTTTTATAAACATACCTAAAAAATGACAGCTGGACCTAATGAATTTAATTTTGATTATTAAATTATTTTGATGCCCTATTGAGTGTTTTGTGCTTTTTTATGAGGTTTTGGGTCGAATTTGTTTTAAGAAATCAATGGTAGTTTTGTAATTTAAAAGAGGTTAGAAGCCTTTTTGTTATGTTGTAAATGAGTTTTGGGTGTGTTTCTAAAGTCCATTTCATATAAGTTTTTTTATAATTTGGACTCCTATATTGGGTATAATAGTGAATCAGTTTTATTATTGTGTAAAAAGACAAAAAAGGTCATCCAACTTAATACTTAACCCTAATACATTTATACACACCCCCACCACTCTTCATATTAGTTTTAGAAAAATACAAACTCCTCTATATCCTATTGCCAAATTACTCTTCTCTTTAAAGATATAAAACATTGAGGAGTCTACCTCTTTAAAATCTGCATGGGAGCTGATGGAAAGGCTATTTACACTACCTTCATGTAAGTGAAATTTGTTCTTGCCGAGGTAAGTTGCACCTTCTTCTCTACGATGCAAATAAATATCTCCTCATTTAATTTCTAATTTAGAAATCTTGATTTGGTCTAGGATCTCTTTCCATTGACAGTAAACGATATAATGTAATAGCAACGAGTCTGTCCGTCTTGCGGCAAGCTCATGGGCCTTCATCTTCTTCTAAAAAAATAGGGGCATTCTTCATCTTTTCCCCCACTATTCAGTTTAGATATATGCTTTTTTCTATAGTCTGTAGTAGGAAGTAAGTGGGGTTTAAATAAAAAAAATACTATTTTTTCTTTTTTTCCAATTTAGGGTGTATTTAAGGGTAGTCTGGGAAAATAGTGAGGTTTTCTTAGCAATTATTAAAATTTAAATTAGAAATTGGGGTGAACTTAGAACACGAGATGAACAAAGAGAAGTGTGAGGTTTAAATAGAAAATATCTTCTTCCATGAGAGCACAAGTGATGCAAATGAATGAGAGAGCAAGAGACAATATAGTGCTAGGGTTTTTGTTGCGATTAAAAATGACTATAGCCGTTTATGGGTCGCGTCATATTTCAATCCAGCCCACCATCCGACCCAATTTAAGCCCACCGTGCCACCAAGATAATATCTTGGATATTCAATTTCCTATTGAGACTTCCAATAACTTTTCTATTTTCTTCTATAGGGGAGAAAGGAACACCCTAGGTGCCCACGTGTCAAAACAGGTATAGCCGAGCAGTTGTACTATTATTTTTTTTAAACCCAAGTAATGTTGGGCCGCTGTACTATTTTGGGGAAAAAAAAAAGAATATAGCCGCGCGGCTATATTTTTTATAAACAAAAAAGGACCCTTCCCAGCGTAGAGTGAAAACAAGTATAGCCGCGCGGCTGGACTATTGTTTTTATGCCCAGCAATGGCTGCGCGTCTATACTATTTTTTTTGAAAAAATTACCGTGGTAAAGCTGCGCTCATCACCTTCTTATGTAGGCCTTGAAATTTTGCCAACTATATTTTCCATGTTTTGGTCTGAACTATATTTTCCATTGTTCTTGCCACTTTGGACCAATTGCTCACTCTCATAATGGTTTTGAACAAGTAAAGAGTGGATATGAATTTACTCATGGAGAAGATAACACTTCAAATGGGGTCTCAAAATTTGAACCAAAGTTGACAATAATCATTGGTCAAACCAAATTTACCATAAACAAATTGAATATGTGTATTGTAAAAAAAAAAAATTAAACCCACAAACACATATTTGAGAGGAAAAAAAAAAAACTTGCACATTGGTATATAGGGTTCTGAATCTGATGATTCAAATGAAAACAAAAAAATTGTTGCTGCAACTGCAAATACAAGATATTCATCTACTCTTAATTGTGTTGTCCAAAGCCCTCAATTTTCTCTTTCTCAGAGGACTAGGCATATCAAATTTTATAGTGTCTAGTTCTGGAAAAGCAATACCAGGATCCTTACCCTCTTTCATCTCCCTCCTAATTCTCTCTACTCTGTCAAGCACTCCCTTAACTGCTATGTCAAATGCATCTTCAACTGTCTCCAATCTTGGTGCTCTTGGATCTGCATATATTATCCTTGGGATCAACCTTATGACCTCCTTTCTCATTGCTGATACTTGACGCTTGGGAATTCTATGCAATGTCTCATTGATCATCACCTTTTGGTCCCTGATATCTTTTTCTGATGTGAACAGAGTATTTGGATGGGGTGTTGGGGAAATGCCACAAGTACTGAACATGAGACCATCTCCAGTCATGGGCTATATCCCAAATATAGCCCTAAAATAATGCAAAACAACTCTAGCTTAGGCCAAATTTTTTGTTGACCCCATGCATGTGCTTTTAAAGAAGATAAATTATCAAGTGTGGGTAAGAGCATAAATCATCTCGTGTAAATGCATATCCAACAGCCAATAATAAAAACGTTGATGTCAACAATATATTTTTAAAAGCCTTTTTAAATGTTTTCAATTCGTGTTGTTTAAGAAAAATTTATAAAAAAAATTATACAAATTTATAAATAAACTCAATCCTAAACATGTATTTATAAAAAAACCCAAACACTATTTAAACATAGAAACACATTCAAAATCAACCTCAAAGTCAACAATTGTATATTTTTTGGGTGTGTTTATAAATGAGTTTTGAGTGTGTGTCATGATGGGTTTTGGGTGTGTTTATAAAGTGTTTTGGGTGTTGAGTTTTTTTATAATTTCAGCTCATATTTTGGGTGTTTTAGTGAAACTCCCAAAAAATTATTGGTCAGACCATTGAAACCCAACCTTTTTTTATATATATATATAAATGTGGACACCTTTTTAAATGTTTTCAATTCGTAAAAAAATTAAAAAAAATTACTAGTCATGACCGTTAGAGGTCAGACCATTGAAACCCAACTTCTTCTTTTCTTTTTTCTTTAAAATTTATAAATGTGGTCACCTTTTTAAATGTTTTCAAGTGTTGTTTGAAAAAAAATTTAGAAAATTCTTGGTCATGAAATATTCTCTAAACAATAGTTTATTTAAATTAAACAATAGTTTAATTAAATTAAACAATACATAATTGTGGAACGGATGAGTATTATATCATAATTTTTCTCAAAATAATAAAAAATGAAGAACCTTAAAAATATAGCTCTGGAGATTTAACAACTTAACCTTGCAATATTCTTTAAAAAATTAATATTTTGAAGGGCTAAATATTTAACTTGGACTACACTTGGCCTTATGACTGAAGATGACCTAAGAGGAACCGGGATGGAAGAGAACTGGAATGGAGCCTGCCAAGATGGAAACAAACGTTGATCGCGGCGTATATGAGTCCCCAGAAGGCTACAAGCAAAAACCTGATGCTTCAAATACCTACATCACAATTAGGGGGTCATCACACTTGTTTGCACCACGGTGGCAGCCTACAAGTTTGCATAAGGTTGAAGATCGGCATTTTAAATGTCTAAACCATTCTCCAAAATCGAACTGCAAAAACATGGATTATAAATTATACTTGTCACTCAAATACACCAAAGACTTAACTGTCTAAAATTGACCACGGAATCGAACCCTAACAAAAAAAGATAGACAGACCAAAAACACACCCTTGCAGTAAGGGATTAAATATTTCACTTAAAGCACTTGGCATCCAACAGAGCCTCGCCCTCAAAAGGCTCCTGGTCTTCAATCATCTGGTTGACACGCTCCTTCTGGTTTTCATCTGAAAGGTCAACCTTCGTCCAATTGTAGAGCTCCATGTCATAGCACTCCTCCATCACAAATGGAGGAATTTCTTGCCCACGGAAGAGCCACAACCCTTTCACCTTAAATGGTGGCTCTGAGCCTATCACTAGCATCTTCCCAAAAGCATACTTGCGGGCCAGATCCATGCGCTGAAGAAATCCACCGACCTTGTTCAGTGTCACAAAGGATACAGTATTTTCATCATTGTACTTGTACTCACAGAACCAAAGAGAATATCCCTCAGGATCGTACATGTCCCAGAATCCTGCAAAAAGCAAGGAAACAAGGATATAAATATCTATTGCAGGTTAACAACCCCAACTGATGTTTAGGACTTCCTACATTCCAAAGAGGAGCCAACGGCAAACAAACCAAATTATATCAATGTTTCTAAATTTTGAGAACATAATCCAAACAGAGTACTCCTAAAGTAATATGCGACAGAAATGGTCCCATGACAATATCAGTTGGAGCAGCCGAGCCAGGCTTGTGAGGATCACCTAACACCACTGAAAGTTTAAGTGTGATGACAATAACCAAGCATTGAGATAATTACCTTTAATAGCAACCTCACGGAAGTTGGTCTTTGTGTTAGAGTAAAGTCTCTTCCAGTCATCCAATACCATACTGCTTGGGGGCAGCAGATCAAGAGGATTCTTGGGTTTTGGCTTTGGTGCCTCTTCCACTTCCTCAGCAGCTTCTGCTTTGGGTTTTGCTGGCTCCTTTTTAGCTTCTTTCTTGGGCTCCTCCTTGGCCTTGGATTTAGTTTCTTTGGGCTGGGAAGGCTTCTTTGCAGATGGAACAGGTGGAACAGATTCAGTCTGCTTGACATCACCCAATACCTTTTTGAAGTTTGGTTGATTGACCAGGGTCCAGAAGTATCTCTCAACATGGGGGAATTCCGAAGTGAAGCTCTTTGTCATGAGCTTGGTGAACCCAAAAAACAAATTGCATGTGACAATAATGTCAGCAAGGGTTACAAAATGCCCAACTAGGTATGTGTTCGAAGCAAGATGGGTATTCAAGGCACCTAGCGCTCTCTTTAAAGCAGAAATCGCAGCTTCCTCAGCCTAAATAGAAAACATAAAAGTTAAACGCCAAACAGACTCCATCAGAATTCATACAAAAGCAAAGTAGACAGACTCCAATGAACCATCAAGGCAGCAGGAATGAATGGGGGATCATAAAAAACTAGATTATCTAGACTGTGAACCAGGTCATTATATCAGAGAAAAAAAATTCACACACCAATTTAGTCATATGTGTGCCTTTGGATTTTAATGCTCCATTTAGACCAAGGGAGATAACAAGATTGCATTTTCTGACTTTCACACCTAACTGGATCCCTTGCTACAGGCCTTACAAAGCCCAACTAGCATAGTGAAAAAATAATTAACATAATCCATTAATCTCTACTCTGTTGCCCTACTACTAAAGACAAATATAGGTCTATTCTTCTCTATTTTAAATGATCAACTGTCTTAAAAGAATAAACAAAATAGGCGCATGATCCAACATCAGAAAACAAGTTCAAGAATATGTAACTTACTGGAGGAAGGTACACAGCATGTCCGAATCTTGGTCTAAACCAGCTAATTATGTTAGCATCAATCTCCAATGATCCAAAATCAATCCATTGCTCGATATGGGCCTAATAAATAACATATAATAGTAAGCATAACAAAGGGCAGAAGCATCACAAGCAGGTTCACTCATCAGGATTGAGACAAATTAAAACACATAAAATAAAATTGCACTTGAGCTTCGAGGTTTACACACAAAAAAACAACAGAGAGAAATAGAGTTGCTTACATAATCAATCAGAGAAGAACCAATAAGAGGATTGTCAGCCTTCAAGCGAGCAACTGAAGCCAGACATAAACAAATTTAATTTACAGAACACCAATAAGATTTTATAAACGTAATTAGATAAACAGTATAGCCTTACCATAACGTGCAATGGTGTTGCTCTCAAAGATGGGACCATCAGGTGTTACCAGCAGGGGAACCTAGAATTATATCAGAGAACCATTAAAACATAAACCCAAACCAGCATTTAATTTAGTAAATAGAAATTACACAACAGCCTACCTTCCCAATAGGGTTTAACTTCAAATATTCAGGAGTCTTGTTGGTGACACCCATCTCAAAGTCAGGTGCAAGTTCAACTTTTACACCAGTGTACTCCGCAACTATGAGGGTCTTGAAAGCATTTTTGTTTGTCTTCCCTGCATGCAAGACCTGCAAAGTAGATCATACAGATCTATTAGTAAAGGAAGACCAGAAAATTGTTACTGATGACAAATAGCGGAAATCAATAGCATATCAAGCTACTTCCACAGAGGATAAGATAAACTGAAACAGACTCAAATTCAGTGACAAAGAAAAACAAACCCCAAAAGTTGCATGTGTTCAGATGGGTTTATAATATTATTTTAAATATTCTATCAATACTATCAGATCAAAAAACATTTAGTGAAAATAAAGTTTGATTCTGAAAACATATCCAACTAAGAAGATTCAAAATTGACTTGTATCCAACATCAAGGGGAAAAACAAAACACAAATGATCTTAGAATTAAGAACTTTTAAGATGAAACCAAACATAAATCGATCAATATAACGATAAGATATGAACTGCAGTAAAAGCAGAGACAATTCACATTAAAACGCCCAAAGAAACAAACTCACCAGAGCCATGGCTTTTGCGGAAAAACGTTTCGCTCTGACTTGAGATCTGAAACATGCAAAGCCAAAATTGAAGTCTTCTGTTCAGTAATTGATAACAATAAAAAAACATAGAGAAGAGAAGTATTTTCTCTAGAAATTCAACTCACAGAGAAAGAAAGAGAACGAGAGAGAGACCTGTGAGGCGGAGCGTTCTTCCGTGAGAGCACAAGTGATGCAAATGAGTGAGAGCAAGAGACAATATAGGGAATGCTGGCTAGGGTTTTTGTTGCGACTGAAAATGACCATAGCCGTTTATGGGTCGGGTCATATTTCAATCCAGCCTACCATCCGGCCCAATTTAAGCCCACCGCGCCACCAAGATAATATCTTGGATATTCAATTTCCTCGACACATCCAATCACTTTTCTATTTTCTTCAGACCAAAAAAAAAAAAAACTTTTCTATTTTCTTATAAATATAATAAAGTACCATTTAAAATATTAAAATATAGAGTTGTTGTATTTGAACTAATTTACACTTCCGAGTTGTTGTATTCAATTTCCGCTCTGCTGTACTATTTCTTAAAAAATAATAATAATAATAAAATAACTCAAGTAACGCTGAACGGCTATACGATTTTTTTTTTAAAATCCGTAGTATGGCCGCGCGGCTATACTATTTATAAGGAAAGAAGCACCCGACTAGGTGCCCACGTGTCAAAACAGGTATAGCCGCAAGTTGTAATTTTTTTAACAGTAAAGCCGCCCGGCTGCCCGACTATAGCCGCGCGGCTATACTATTTGTAGCGCCTAAGCGACCACGTGTGAAACCAAGTATAGCCGCTCGGCTAGACGATTTACGGAAAAAAGGACCCAGTAACTAGGTGCCCACGCGTTAAAAAGTATAGCCCCCCGGCTATACTATTTTTATAAAAATTTGCCGTTGTAAAGCTGTTCGGCTGAAATTTTTCATCACCTTCTTATGTAGGCCTCGAAATTTCGCCAACTATATTTTCCATGTTTTGGTCTGAACTATATCTTCCATTGTTCTTGCCACTTTGGACCAATTGCTCACTCTCATAATGGTTTTGAACAAGTGAAAAGTGGATATGAATTTACTCATGGAGAAGTTAACACTTCAAATGGGGTCTCAAAATTTGAACCAAAGTTGACAATAATCATTGGTCAAAATCAAATTTACCATAAACAAATCGAATATGTACATTGTAAAAAAAAAAAACTTAAGTACAAACACATATTTGAGAAAGAAAAAAAAAAACTTGCACATTGGTATATAGGGTTCTGATGATTCAAATGAAAACAAAAAAATTGTTGCTGCAACTGTAAATACAAGATATTAATCTACTCTTACTTGTGTTGTCTAAAGCTCCTTAATTTTCTCTCTCTCCCAGGACCAGGCATATCAAATTTTGTAGTGTTTAGTTCTGGAAAAGCAATACCAGGATCCTTACCCTCTTTCATCTCCCTCCTAATTCTCTCTACTCTGTCAAGCACTCCCTTAACTGCTATGTCAAATGCATCTTCAACTGTCTCCAATCTTGGTGCTCTTGGATCTGCGTATATTACCCTTGGGATCAACCTTATGACCTCCTCTCTCATTGCTGATACTTGACTCTTGGGAATTCTATGCAATGTCTCATTGATCATCACCTTTTGGTCCCTGATATCTTTTTCTGATATGAACATAGAGTATTTGGATGGGGTGTTGGGGAAATGCCATAAGTACTGCACATAAGCCGAACCAGGATGGAAGAAAACTGGAATGCAGCCTGCCAAGATGGAATCAAAGGTTGATCGCCGCGTGTACGAGTCCCCCGAAGGCTGCAAGCAAAAAACTGATGCTTCAAATACCCTCATCACATTTAGGGGGTCATCACACTTGTTTGCACCACGGTGGCAGCCTACAAGTTTGCATGAGGTTGAAGATTGGCATTGATTTATAATCATGTCCCTGATACTGTCTTTCGAATCGGGTCTTGGAGCACCAGCAAAGGAGAAGAGGTGCCGCCTTTTCCTCTTTCTCATTCTTCTCTGCCACTCAAACACCTCACTGTCCTTGGAGGGATGGAAGTATGTTGGGTATGGTATTGCCTGCTCATTGTTCCAGCAGCTCGATTCAATCGACAACAATGTCATGTTCTTGGCTTCGGGTAAGAACATAAGCTTGGAACCCCAAGCAGAGTCCTTGTCTGTTTGCCTCCTGAAATCCCAAGCAATCCTTCCTCCAACTAAGAAATGGTCTCTTCCCCACATTTTTTTCCATTCCGGCCTATGCGAAAGCCACTTCACGAATTCTAGAGGAGAAGCATCTCTCACTGATATGTTATAGTCCCAGAGGTATCGTCCCACATCAAGGCCAGGATAAAAGGGTACAAAGACAGCAGAGGCCAATGATGAATCATTGGTTAAACACTTGTACTGCTTCATCCTGTTGTGAAAAATAACTTCCAATAAAAACTGGTTTGTAGCAAACCAACCATTTCCAACTAGCTGCTTTTTAGAATTCTTAATTCGAGGACCAAGTCCCATGTTTGATATGTAGGGGCACATATCAGTCCATCTCTGAAGTGAATGGCAATTTTTGAGCAAGTCCTGGTTGAACCTCTTAGGAAGATTATAAACATAAATATATCGACCGGAGCACGAATCAGAATCAGAGTTTTTGTTCCCAATCTCACTAGACATAGGTTGTACTGGTGGATTGTTGATCACCACAGACTTGACAGTATTATTGTTTGCTGTAGTAGTTGAATTTGTGACATTAAGGGTCAGCCAACTCTTGATTTCATTGGATGATGATGATGTTGGAGTTGTATGATCATGATGAGGAGGAGAGCTAGAATGGTCTTGGTTGACAATTACATTTGCAAAGTTGCTGATAAAATAGGTGACCCCTTGTATATTTCGTCCGGCACTTAGAGCAGAATAGTCTGATAAAAGCAATATGAAGACAAAAAGAAATGAAGCTATTAGGACAAACCAGAGTTGACTATGGCACTTTACGGCAATCGACGATTTCTCCATTAAAACCTGCAGCCTCTTCTTCATCAGTTTTGATCATATGAACACTTCATGAGATTAACAACAGAGAGAGAGAGAGAGAGAGAGAGAGAGAGAGAATGATTAGTTCATCCCTAGTATTCTAAGACACAAAGAGAGAGGAAAAAGTTGTAAGAAATGAATTGTTGAAGAAGAAAAGGAATTGTTAATAGGTTGACGTTCCCATTCATAAAGGCAACTATGTTATTATATGAAACCTTCTAATGCATTCATTTTCAGAATCTTCAGAGGAAATCATACAAATAAATAATTGACTGAGAATGAGCAATTGAACATGGTAAGAATCATGGAGTCTTTATGTCTGACCATTGGATTGATTTTTTTGGATTTGGGAGAGAAAAAGGATACAAATGACGACTTGGTCTTAATTTGAGGGTTGAGCTAGAAGAATTGCATAAACAACCAACTCATGAAAATCCATATATGTATGCGTCATTCTGGTGAAGGCGGTTTGTTTTACTCTTTATCCTTTACTGTGCACTAAAAAGAATTTTCCAAAGAGAAACAGATTCCAATTGACTCAACATATATGGTGTTCAAATCTGTCTCTCATGTTTCTTAATTTGGGCAAGATTATGGCTTAAATGTACATATTTAACTAGCATCCGGATTGACATCCAACTAATTATCAGAAATTGACAGTCAATTGTAAAGGGGTAATTTTTATTTTCGATTGAAAGTCAACACAGAGTAATTATGTAAAGGTTTATTTTACCGTATTGCTATTGGGATGATTCTCTTTTCTTTGTAGTCTTTTTGTCCGTTTGATCTAATAATTTTTTTTTTTTTTGTTAATAAAGAAAGAGAATCGAAACCTAGTCTAATCCTAACTGGAGTAACATAAAACTTATTACTTTCTAAACATAGGAATTTATTTTTGGATCTGTGAGAAAATAATGATTTGGTCTTAACTCAAGGGTTGAGCTAGAATGATTTGGCCTTAATTTTGCAATATATTTTGCTATATAGTTTCTATATATAAACAGATTTGCAAGAATGAACTATAACAGGTAAATTTTGATAGCATGAGTTAATTTTTGTTACTTATTTTTCCCTTGAAAAGAGAAAAACACAAACAAAAGGTTTCCAAAAGTTAGATAATATATGGAATATCCTTCTTTTAAGATCTTTGTATCAACTAGTCTTTGGTTGATCTAGTGATATCTGTCTCCATTTGATTGAACGAGGTCTCATGTTCAACCAGTAACCAAAAAAATGCATAAAATATTGTATATTACAAGATTAAATTGGAATATTTTTTGTTAGAAAAATAAAGAACTTGTGTTGTTGTGCATTGTTTGGGAAGCAAAGAGAAATTTTGGAAGCCGCCATGTTTGAAGTAATGAGCGTCGGAATGATTCATACAGTTGATGAATCAACTCTGCAGACATGTCAAGCCAATCAAATTTGAAGAGTCACATTCATATAACCAAAAAATCATCCTATCAAACCATAATATGACAACTCCGTCCGCAACACTTTTTTTAATTTTTTAATTTAATACAAGCGATATTTGAGAAAATGAGAGTCGAACTTAGGACCTAAGAATGTATGGATAAATATTCTTAACTACTTTAGCTACAAGCGCTTTACCATGCGTAATACCCTTGAATGCATTAATTTTGTTGGTTCACCTTCTATAAAATCGACGGCTTTTGTTGATCCATTATGTCCCACTATTGAATTTGTGTGTGTGTGGAAAACGACAATCTTTTTAATTCTTTTTAATTTTTAATTTTATTTTTAGAATTAAGAAAAAATAATATGGGTAGTTATGTTCCATAAAAGTATGACCTATTATCTTATTTTGTTTTTAATTTTTTAAATATAACAAATGTGACTTTACCATACTATCCTCATTTAATTAATAATTTCAATTCTTAATGTTTGAATTAACCAAGGGCATTTTATGGTATTTTGAATGTTTCACCATTCTCTGTCTTTTGCTATTTTGAACAAATGATGTGGCAGTATGTGATTTATTTATAATTCGGCTCAATTCATTTTTTTGCTATTTTGAACAAGTAAGTTTCCCTCATTTTAAATTGGTTTTGACAATTTTTTTTCATGTTATTCGAGAATATCAACAAGATTTCATTTTCAAAAAAGTCATGAATGAAAATTATTTCTCTTCTTCTTTCTTATTACTTGTAATGTAAATACACGTGCCATTAAAGTTCAAACACGATAACTATAACAAAAACCCACCTTCATATTTGGAAATGCAAAACCTGTTTTTCGTGAAAGATGTCATGTCATTCCTAAATTTTAGATAAACCTTATACTTACGTGAAAGAAAAAGGAAAAATTAGGTATAGTCTCTAGATGTGATATAAATTGGGTGAGCATGGAGAGGTAAATGAGAATGACATGGGACTTAATGAATGCGTAGAGCATGGGCATATGGGATAATGGGAGTGCAAATTTGGCGGGAGCCACAAGCTCAAGGTTATTGACTTTTATTTGACAGTGAATGTGATAGCATTGGAGGTACTTATACTATTTTTATTTGCTTATAAATTATCTTGGACAAATTTTTTTTTTCAATCATCATAATTATCATACCAGCCCCTTCATGCATGTGCCAATTGGTTTTATTTTTTATTTTTTATTTTATTTTTAGAATTAAGAAAAGATAGCATGGACAGTTATGTTCCATAAAAGTAGGACCTATTTGATTTTGTTTTTAATTTTAATTTTTTAATATAAAAATGTGAATTTACCATATTATCCTCATTTAATTAATAATTTCAATATTCATATTTGAATTAACCAAGGGTATTTTCTGGTATTTTGAATGTTTCATCATTCTCTGCCTTTTGCTTTATAAATGTAGATAATAAATATTTGAACCATTTGTCTTATATGACAACTTCGTCCGCAACACTTATTTTTATTTTTTTTTATTTAATACAAGCGATATTTGAGAAAATGAGAGTCGAACTTAGGACCTAAGAATGTATTGATAAATATTCTTAACTACTTTAGCTACAAGCCCTTTACCATGCGTAATACCCTTAAATGCATTAATTTTGTTGGTTCACCATCTATAAAATTGACGGCTTTTGTTGATCCATTATGTCCCACTATTGAAATTTTGTGTGTGCGCGAAAGGTTTTTTTATTTTATTTTTTTATAATATTTATTTAAAATAATTTAAATTTATTTTAGAATTAAAAAAGACAATGGATAGTTGTGTTTCATTAAAATAAGATCAATTATATGATTTTTCTTTTAATTTTAATTTTTTAAATATGAAAAAGTGTGAATTTACCATATTATTCTCATTTAATTAATAATTTCAATTCTTAATGTTTACATTAATCAAGGGTATTTTTTGATATTTTGAATGTTTCATTATTCTCTACCTTTTGCTTATATATATAGATTAAAGCGATATTAGTAAGGGGAGATTCAAACGCAGGAGCTCATATTCTTCCCAACCAAAATAAACTAGTCTCTTCGCATGCGCTTCCACCCTTACGAGAGGCGTTTAAAAAAAAAAAATCTATTTTAGAATTAAAAAAGATAATGGGTAGACTAGTAGTTGTGTTCCATAAAAATATGATCCATTATCTGATTTTTATTTTTATTTTTTATTTTTATAATATGAAAAAGTGTGAATTTACCATATTATCCTTATTAAATTAATAATTTCAATTCTTAATATTTACATTAACCAAGAGTATTTTTTGATATTTTGAATGTTTTTTCATTTTCTGTCTTTTGCTATATATATAGATAAATAAAGAAGACATATTTTTTTGGACAAAAAAAATAAAGAAGACATGTGACAACTGTTTTCACATGTATAAGCATGACGCAATCATGCAGACAGGCTTCAGAATTGCTCAAAAATGTCTTTCCATTCTTCTTATTTTCGTTTCCCTTTCTACCCTTCTTTCCAGTGTAAACAAGAGAGGAACCCACCATTAAAATTGGCAGGGTCATTTGGGGCAAAACTAACTGGCAGGGGCATTTTGGACTCAAAAAACTATCTCTGCAAAATGCCAACCAACCCACATCACCGCTTTTGATTTTTCCTCGGACCCACACGCATCTTCTGCTTCTTCTTCTTCTTTCTTCTTGTTTTGGTAAGAAATAAAGAAAATAATTCGAAAATAAGAAAGAAAAGAAAAAAACAGGGGAGAAGGAAAGAGAGAGATATGGCGAGAAGACCGGACGAGGAATACGATTATTTGTTCAAAGTAGTATTAATCGGCGATTCGGGCGTAGGGAAATCGAACCTCCTCTCCCGATTTACTCGCAACGAGTTCTGCTTGGAGTCCAAGTCCACCATTGGCGTCGAGTTTGCCACCCGTACTCTCCAGGTCCACCATTTTTCTCTCTTTATTCCTGTAAATATACACTATCTACACACCCACACACCCAATTTTGGTTGTATTTG
The DNA here is from genome assembly GCF_029339155.1 of Prunus mume. Lineage (NCBI taxonomy): Eukaryota > Viridiplantae > Streptophyta > Magnoliopsida > Rosales > Rosaceae > Prunus > Prunus mume. Next base: position 786,827 of record NC_142699.1, on the reverse strand, counting down.
TTACGAAACCGGATTTGATCTCGTTCTTTATGCTTGTTTTCTAATGCTTTTTTTGATTGAATTTGGATCTGGATTTTGTTAGAAATGCGTAAGTGAACTAGGATCTGGATTGGTTTTCAATTTGTACAATGTGAAATTGTTGCAGATCTGCTAGTTTTCTTGGTTATAGTAATCAGTTTGTTGAAATCTTGGCGAGGGATTCAATTTTGTGTTTTCTTCACTCTATAGAGGACCAAGCTCAATTTTTTGATCTGGTTACTGTTTATTTTGAAATCTAAGCGGAGCATATAGTTAGTTTATTATTATTCTTAGTTCAAGAATTGAACAATGTGGAATAAAGATGGAGTGTATTTTTACTGAAACAAGAGAAATTAATCAAGAGAAACAATGCGCATAGAATTGTTTATCTAATAGTGTTAGTGCTAATCAGTTTCTCTTTTGACGTGACATTTTATGTTGACACCAAATTTATATACCGGCCTTTAATTTTGAAAAACAAAGAAAGAAAAAAACTCAGTTTCCACTTTCGGAATACGAAAATTTTAGCTTCATAAAGATTCTGATTTAAACAGTTTTTTACACCTTTAAAGGAAACAGAAATACTAGAACAAACATTTAATAGCAAGATAAGCACTAGATTTAAAACCACTGCTAGGCTTGTCCCAGTGTAGTTTTCTTTTTGGTTTTCTCTTGGGCTTCGGCCCTCCTTGTAACCAAAAAAAAAAAACCACCTTCCCATCCCCAAAGACAAAAGAAGATATTGTCAACAAACTGCAAATACCAATACCTCCTGACACCCCAACCAATTGAAAGCCCCTCCATCCATATCCACTGAAAGGCCCTTTCCAATAGAGAGCTCTTCAAGGCTTTAGCACTCTCTCAGCTAACCGCTTGAAGCATAATGCCAGAGTAAGCAAAAAGGCTTATAAGGAATCACCCTGCCATAGGTTTTAGATGCTTCAAATTTCTCCCTTGGCCGTCCGTTCATCATCACCAAAAAATTCACAGATTTCAAATAATTTTGCATCACTCTCTTTATCTTTTGCCAAACCCTTTTGCTTCTAAAAGGCCATCTAAAATCCCTAGGTCAATCCAAAAAACCACCATTTGTTAAAATCCCTAGATGCTCAATCCTAAACCCTCTCGGTCCTTCCTCATATATGAATATGTATTAACATTAATGAATAAGTTGCTCAAGTTGCCTGTGTTGGAGATTCCTCTTCTTATGTTTCCCCAACTTTTTACCCAAGTTTAGAGATTATGTTCGTGCTTTTTGAACTTTCTAAATATTCTTCCCCAAGTTGTCCAAAGTTTGGATTGGTCGGGTTCATCCAACCAAAGTATCACCTCTGTCGTCCACCACCTCATTTGCAATTAGAATCACGTCGAAAAGCTCTCCCTCGTGCAAAAGCATCCTGACTTGAGTGGATGAAAGGCAATATTCAAGCTTACACTTCATAAAGACTTGATACCTCAGTGATCCTCAATGATTATTTATCCATTACGCAACGCAAATACACAAATTTTCACATATTTTACAATACAAATACACAAAAGTTAACAATTTCCTCAGATTTTATCCTAATCTGTCATCTTCCACAATATTTTCCAGCTCTTGAGTTCTTGCCTTCAATTATCTTTTTAAGAACTGAGCTTTCCTGGTGTATTTTATTAAAAGATGAGTACTCATCTGTTCTCTTTGTCAGGTTGAGGGAAGAACTGTGAAAGCTCAGATATGGGACACAGCAGGACAGGAGCGATATAGAGCCATTACTAGTGCCTACTATAGAGGCGCCCTGGGAGCTCTACTTGTCTATGATGTAACAAAACCAACAACATTTGAGAATGTGAGCAGGTGGCTGAAGGAATTGAGAGACCATGCTGACTCAAACATTGTGATCATGATGATTGGGAACAAGACTGATCTGAAGCATCTACGTGCGGTTGCCACAGAAGATGCCCAGGGTTACGCCGAAAAAGAAGGCCTTTCATTTATTGAAACATCTGCTCTTGAAGCAATCAACGTTGAGAAGGCTTTCCAGACAATTCTTGCAGAGATATACCGGATTATTAGCAAGAAGTCTCTTTCATCAGATGAGCCAACACCTGCAAGCATTAAAGAAGGGAAGACTATTGCAGTCACTGGAGGATCAGAGGTCAATACAAAGAAGACTTGCTGTTCTTCATCCTGAAGATTAAGTTTTGAGTTTTCCTGTTTTTGTTGTCTTCCTCTTTCCGATTCTTCCATCTGTTTGTGGGTTATAATTTAAGCTCTTTTTTTTTCTTTTTTTGTTGTTGCCCTTTTTGGCTTATTCCTTCCTCGTTTGAACTATAATTTGTTATCTGTTGCCCGGAATTTTTCCGTAAGGGATATATTTCATTAGGTATATAGATGGATGGTACGTCGAACATGAAGCCTCAGGAGGTTTGGATTGTATTGTAGAAATACTTCACTGGTCGGAGCCAAAGTGATGTTTGCCCTTTTACACAGGAAGCTTTGCCTTCAAAATATGCTATTACAAACCGTTCTCAAGATTTTCTTTGTTTTGGACAAGTACCTGAACAAACTGATTTTTTTGGATTACCAACCCAGTTCTCCTTGTTCATTGTATGACTTCCATATAATATTGCAGTTGGTTTTCGTAACCCCAATTACCAATTTGAACCGAATGAAAGAAACCATCATGTGCATGAAGCACAACCTAACGTTTGGTGCCTAGCACTGGATTGAATTGCATAACTCACTCGATTCAAGGTAGCATGTTAATAGAAGTCCCACTTCTAAATTAAAAACCCTTCCAACCCTACCTTCATTTCTTACTCGGACTAACTAAATTTAGTTAAAAAATTTTGCGTTTATAATTAGGATCATTTTCCACTTCAGTGTCTACAGTTTCAACTTCATCAATTCACATCAACTTTGTTATCTTCATGTGACCTTCATGTGACCGGCATGTGGCATGGTTATAAACTAATTTTGACAACTATTGAGTTTGCAGGCATGTAGTACCCATCATCATCATCTAACTGTTCTAATTCGAATTTTCCACCTTCCTGCAGCGAGACTTCTTCCTTTCAATGGTCATAGTTGGTGTACCCATCATCATCATCTAACTGTTCTAATTCGAATTTTCCCATAGATAAGAATTCAAGCTAGGCAATATTTTACAAGTTTCTGAAACATCCACATGACAATTCAGTCAACACAGTTCCACTGTCTTGCAATTTTATAACAGATTTGATACTGGGAATGGCTAACCACAACAATTGCCATTCTGCTGAATCGGCTGACCCTTCATTTCAACAGTTCCGCTCGACTTGTTAGCTGTTGGTTGGCTGCCCATTCTGCAAAAGCAAAGAAAAAAAAAGTTACCAACTTAAGAGACTACTAGCAAGTAAAACCACAATCTAGTAAACAAATTGAAACCCAAAAAAAAAAATTACTGCAAAGGGGATGACTACATATTTACACATCTACCCCCTATCAACTCAAATGTCAATTATGAACCTCAACAAGATGTTTCTGAAATATCAGCCTCCTTTTCTTTTAGGGTAGTTGAAAGAAGAAACATGCAACATAGTTTTTACCCAGATATTTTACGATTATCTTTGGAGCAGAAATTCTGGGAGGGGAGTTTATAACAAGAAAGTCTCAAGCAAGTGATCATAGCATGAAAGAGTTGACTAGTGGTTTTACTTTTTCTTTATCTCGTTAGCCATTGTTAAGAAAGCCTGCTCAACATTGATGGAGTCTTTAGCACTTGTCTCGAGGAAAGGGATCCCAAGTTCATCAGCAAAAGCCTACAGCGAGTCAGTAAACACGAGAAACAAAAGTTAAGCCTCAGCAAGCAATTATCACAATTGTCAGTCTATATATGTTCAAAATTTACTTGAATTGCATTTGTAAGTACGTTCGGCAGCCAAATTGGCATCAACAACTAAGACAAATATCATTCTTATTCATAGACATCTTAATCAGCAAGATTATATTTTCATCAGTGCCAACCCTACATAATAACTGTCCCCAACTAAACAATTTATATACAATCTGAGGGTCATGAGGAGCATCTGACCAGAAAAGTATCCCCAGGAGCTTCAATCTGGAACACCCACTCTGATAATACGAAAACTTGGAGCTACACTTCTTCATATCAAAGAAGATTTTATATATGCCATTCTAATATGGACTAAAAATAACCAGAATATGGATTCTTTTCTAATTTGATAGTTGAAAACTGAAGCAAGGATTGAGTATTAATTCCATAGAAAATGGATCCTATTAGTCATACACAACAAAAGCACAGCAATTCCAACATGTAATACAGTGTTATTGACCATAACATAATGCAAAGCATGAAGTCAATCTTGAGGTCTGAAGTAACAAATTAGCAAGTCAAATATCCATTAAGTATGTGCAATGGAGTCATAATGGGACATGCATATAGATACAAAAGGTAAAACATAACAAACATGCCTGTAGCTTACCAATTTCATGGAACGGGTTTGATGCATTTAGGTGAGTGAGCATATTAATTGCCCAAAGAGTGCAGTCACCAAAATGAACATTTAAAGGGAAAAAACACAATTTTTACACTTTCTAAAATTGGATTGACAAATGTTCAGGCAACTAAACTACAATTTGTACCTTGGCCGTTTGTGTGTCAACAACCTTGTTCTCAACTAAATCACACTTATTTCCGACTAGAAGTTTGCACACACTGTCACTTGCATATCTGTCAATCTCATTCAGCCACTGCTTAACATTGTTGAAGCTCTCCATCTCAGTAACATCATAGACAATCTGTGGCAGTTCCAATAGAATTAAGACTCTTTCATACACAGGAAAAAGTGAACTCACACATATTATTTTGAGAAACTACCACTTCATCTTGCTCATCAATATAAGATACTAGTTTTTCCAATGGTGGTAAGATCCGAAAGTGACATAGTTAATGTTGCAGAATAGCTTCAAAAGATGTCACTTTCATCCACTACTGATTTTAACATAGAAAGGAAAGAAAGATAGTTAACATAACCTTTCACTCTTTGATTTAAAGAAAATAAAATATATACAGAGGTAACAGTAAGCTGCATCAACAATTATAACATTCTCAGGTAACCTGATAATGCAAATCAACTGCAGAAATTTAGTGAGCCCGCAAGTCCTTTACAAGGTCCATCCATGCTCTTTCACCATTCTTTCATCAAACCATGTGGTCATGCAGCAATACAATATAGAAACGTCCAACCCACTCACTTACCACTAATTTGCAACTTCTATTCCATACACATAATTCCAATGAAATTGGCATCATAAACTGATGAGATACTCATTCATTCATATCCAAAATTTCAATCTAAGAACTTTTCCAGTATAGTCATTCTAGCACTTGGCTTTAACAATTTCAAAGACCAAAACTTTCTGTCAACAAAATCAAGGTCCAATAAATATTCAGTTCCTGTTCATGGACTAGAGCATAATCGCGGAAAGTAAATTTAAACTCAGATTAACAGTAGACTTACCATAGTTTATAATAAATAAAACAACTTCAGTTACACCAAAAGGCTTGAGAAAAATAAAAGCAAACATGCAAATCTTACAATTATCCCGTGTGCTCCTCGGTAGTAACTGCTTGTTATAGTCCTGAATCGCTCCTGTCCAGCAGTATCCCACTAAATGACAGAAAAAGCAGCAACGTTAATTGCCAACAGAATGTTCATCTATCAGTGAGCAAGAGTAATTGAACATCCTGTTTAGTTTTCCATGAGGCATCACACATAACATTCCCTTGTCAATTTTGATACTTCTACTGATCTCTGTAGGAAAGACTCGGTTAACTTAAAAGGTTTAGATTTAGTTTTAGTTAGAACAATTCTTTCACAACGCATACATACAATTTGCAAATGTTTTGAAACAAAATGATTTCTAGTTAAGTTTAACTGTTCAACAAGAATTTCGTAAAGAAAAGGCATGCGAATAGAGAGCTAACAAAGTGCAGTTACATCCTAAGCTTATCAAATACTGAGAACAATGTCTACCAGAAATCCAAAATAGAAATAAAACCCTGCCAATTTATTTGAGACCCAAAATAGACCCATAACAATAGATTTCAATTTATCAAAGCATACATGCAAAACTAATTGCGCCCCCCATACCAAAAACAAGTATTTTCATTTAATACGACCAAAGGACCCATGTATTACACAGAGCAACTTCTACTCACAATCTGCAGCTTGACTGTCTTCCCATCCAACTCCACTGTTCTGATTTTCTGAAAATTGACAGAAAATGTCAGCAAATAAACCATAAACACCAAAGGTAAGTGCACAAATACATTTACATTTATATATACATAAACATAAATAAATGTACAGATATATCTACTCACAAAATCAACTCCAATGGTGCTTATGTAGCTGTCTACATAGGAGTCATCCTGAAAGCAATAAATGAAATTAAAAGAAGTATTAATTTGAGCACTAATTATAGAAACATTAATCTCAAAACCCTAAAATTTCTTCACTGGGCTATTTCCATTATTATTGAAAAAGGAATAAAAAATAGCATAATTGTTATCTAAGGGAGAAACAGAAAAGGTGGAAGGAAGACACTCACAGCAAATCTGAGAAGCAAGCAAGATTTTCCAACGGACGAGTCCCCAATTAGCAAAAGCTTGAACAGATAATCGCTAAATACCAAAAATAAAAACAAAGATAAGAAAATCGTAAGATAATTTAGGCACGTGAAGAAAACTGAAAGAAAAGGGAGGGAAAATAAGAGAAAGGGGATGTTTGGGAAGAAAGAAAATAATTTAGCTTACTATTCGTTGCTCATGATTGATTGAGTTGCAGTCGGAAAATGTCGAGGGAGTTTTGGTTTTTGGGGCTTTCAACTTTAGAGGGAGAGAGAAAGAGAGAAGTTCTTTACCTCACCTCACCCGTCAAAGACTGGAGACTAGCTGTGCCTACGTCCCCACGCTAAAGTCGTAATTTAATTTAGTTTAATTTAATTCTTGCTATTTTTGGTCCGATTGCATTGTACCTTTGTACAAAGAAAATCACAATGATCAAACTTTAATTAACAAATCAACTACCAATAATAAAAGTGATCTCAAGTTCAAGTTATAAAATGAAGGGTTAATACTTTTTAGTTATTGAGTTTTACACGAAATTTTAATTTGGTAATTTAATTTTTTTTAACTAAATTGGTCACTAAATTATTCAAAGTTTATAATTTATAGATTTGTTGTTAGTTTCCATTAAGTTACTTGGTTAAATATATTTTTCTCACTAAATTTTACCAAAAATTTCAATTTCATCTTTTTTTTTTTTTTTTTTTCGCCAAAGCCATGTAAATGTTGTCCTATGATATTGTAACTTTATTTAGAATTTTTTTTTCGGGGTGGAATTATGCTTGGAGCTTTTTTGAAGAGTGTTGACATGTCGTATATAATTTGACGCACAAGGGATGCTTGGCGTACCAACCCGATCACAGATGACCCAAAAGTGACATGTAGATTCACCTATGTGAATAATATGCTAGGGAATTGAGGAAGGGAGTCTGGGAGAGAGCTAACGAGAGCATAGATCGATTTTAGGGGAAAAAAACAGAAGTGTCAAAAAGGTGATATGTGGACAGTGGTTGATCCAGAATTCTCCAGCTAAAGAGTCACAATGTAAAAGTTTCGAAACTTTTTAAGAATAAAATAACACTTTTAAAACATAACATTATCAGTAAAAAAAAAAAAACAATTACCAAAGAAGGGGGGACTTAAAGCCTGACCCTAATTACAAGCATCAATATCCAAGAAAAGTACATCCTATCTAAAGCATCTCTTAAAATTTTGGAAACGATAACATCTAAAAGAACAAACCAAGGTCAATCTACCTGCAGAAATAGTTAAAAATGTTCAACAATTACCCCATAAAGCTTCTTCACAATGCTATTTAGGAACCGATTAAGAACAATGCTCCATGGCAAGTTCAACAACAACGAGCCAAGAACACTCCAAAAACCGAACAGAAATCCTAGTCCCAAGCTCAGATAGAACCAACCGTCTTCAAGCAAATCACTTCCTCCGTGTTTCTGATCTGCTACCGGCGGTACTGTCCCGTTGGTATTACTGCAGTTCACTTCAAGTGGAGGGCCACAAAGTTTATTACCAATAAAACTGGATTGATCCAAACTCTGAAGTTGAGTACTTTTCGGAATCTCGCCTGTCAAATTGTTGTAGGACAAGTTCAAGGCACTGAGAAATGTCAAACGTGACATACTTGGAGCAATTTGACCACAAAGTTGATTCCTGGACAAATCAAGAGATTCTAACCATCTCATATCACCAATCTTGGGAGGGATTCTTCCACTCAGAAGATTATAAGACAAATTCACCGACTGCAAGCAGATGAGGCTGGTAAGTTCTTCAGGGATTTCTCCAGAGATAATGTTGTCTGAAAGGTCCAAAATAATTGCCAATCTAAGAAGACTTCTTCCATATTTCACTTCTCTACCTTTGGTCACCACGTTTGCATTCTCTATTCGGCCCATAATATAAAATGGACGATTAAAGTATAAACGGGTGGTCATTGCTGTAAAATTGTACAAACACCTTGGCATTCTTCCTGAGAGATTGTTATGTGCGAGGTCCAATATTTGGAGATATGTGAGATCGCAAAGTTTGTACGGAATGTGGCCATGAAACTGATTTGAACGAAGGCTAAGAATCGCCAAATTTGAAAGGCTTGTTCCAATCCACATTGGTATCTTTCCTAGAAACTTATTGTAACCAAGGTCAAGAATAGTCAAATCTGTACATTTCTTTAGATATGGAGGCAACTCCCCATGCAAGTGATTATTGCGCAAGTGCAAGTATTGGAGGAAGAGTAAGTAGCCCAAAGACCTTGGAATATTCCCAATTAAATTGTTGCTTTCTAAATTTACAACTACCAAGGTTGCCCAGTTTCTGAAACAGTCAGGAATTTTTCCAGATAGAAGATTCTTGCCCAGATGAAGAATTTCAAGTGCCTTTGGTTCACTATTATTATTACAGAAAAAGTGAAAGAGCGTTCCAGAAAACGATGAGTTGGAAAGATCTAGTTCATATACTGTTGATGAAACAAGAGGTAATGAACCATTGAACTGGTTAGAACCTAGGAAAATTTCTGACAACGGCGAACTGCGAAATATACGTACCTCACCATACAATTTATTTTCAGAGAGATCAATATACTCTAATTGGGAAGAAAAGTTCCACAACCAAGTCGGAATGGTACCTGAAATTCTTGTGTTGGGCATGCTAAGAACCCTCAACTGCGTTTGACTCTGAAGCCACATGGGCAATTCCGATGGCTCCAGATGCCAATAATTTAAATCCAAAATAGAAAGTTGAAATGGAGGAAGCCAGTGTGGAGTAGTTTCAAGAGTCAATGAGTTTCCACTTGCTTCAAATTGCACCAATTTTTTAAGATTGATGAAATGTAGTTGAGAGACAACACCTGTTAAATTATTATCAGAAATTGACAGAGTTTCTAGGCATGACAGATTGCCAAAGGACGGTGGAAGGGGACCTGATATTGAGTTATTAGCAAGATGAAGGACGCGCAACTTTTCAAAATGATCAAGCTTATCTGTTATATGGCCAGAAAGATCGTTCGATGATAGACTCAATGACTCTATTTGACCTGAAGTACGCCTAGAAAAACTTTCAAAAATTTCTGACACGCTTCCATTGAGATTAGTTCGACGAAATATCAAGATTGACAATGGATGTGAGGTTTCCAAGGGAAGACGAGATCTCACCATGAAAAAAATTGAAGGAAAGAATTAGGGACTGAAGATGGCTAAGCCTGTACAACCATTTAGGTATAGAACTGATAGAGTTGAGATCGAGATAAAGGAATTGAAGATTAGTCATGTTGGCAATACCACCAGGTATGTGATAAAGTCCACAACCAGACATATCCAAGTTCTCTACCAAAGACGGGAGTGTGTTTGTCACCCGCAACCAATCAGATGCTTTGCTAAGATTTGCACCACTCATGTCCAAGTGTTGCAATTGAGAAAGACCAGAAATCCATTGAAGGCTCTCAACCTCCCGTTCCGAATAATCGCCCAGATCAAGAACCTGTAGACTCGTTAGATTTCCCAATTGATGAGGAATTAATCCGACGAACGAGGAGTATGAGAGGTTAAGATATCTTAAACTTTTGAGAGAACCTAAGAAGCTAGGAATCTGCATTCCTTCAAAATGATTGTTGCTTAGATCCAAGTAGGTAAGATGCGTTAAATTGAGTAGAGATGGATTTATCTTACCGGTTAAATACATCTCAGCAAGGTGGAGCTCGCGGACATGACCGGTTAAATTGTCGCAAACAACTCCCGTCCAAGTGCAACAATCTCCCTCACCAGCCCAAGATGAAAGCTGAATTAAAGGATCTTCAAGATCGGGCTTAAACTTCGAAAGTGCTTGTCTCTCATTTTGTTTGCAAGGCGCACTCAGATTTGCATTGCATAATAATAAGCAAATGGTAAATAAGGTTGCAATGCTTAGAAACCTGACAACAGTGCTACCCATATTCATGAGCTAAATACTTACTCTGTGAGCAATAATGAGTCATCTAGAGTGCTATTTATACATCTTTGGTGGAGAGGACGTGTCCAAACGGGATCTTCTCTTCTCACATAGAATAGAATATCATTTACTTTTCCCCTAATGCTAGATTTTTAGACCTTCTCTATTCTCTGCATGGCATGTGTCACTTCTCTTTCACTTTTTTTTTTTGGTCAATACTTCTCTTTCACTTAAATCAATGTTTTTAATTATAGAAAAAATATTTATTGTGCTTCCATATTTGTCCTTAATAAACCAGTCCAATTCTCCTATTTCTTTTATCATTCGTGGAAAACACAAAAACTAATTCTTAAAGATAAAACAAAACTTAGACCCCAAAAAATAAAAAAATAAAAAAATTGGATAAGTGTGGAAATATGAAATTTTAAAATAAAAAAAAAATTAAAGTTGTGAACGCATAAACAAAAAGAAGTAACCGAACACAGAAAGTGAACAGCCACCAAAGCTCCACACCCAACCTCGTCTTCCACCCCACCCTAGCGGCAGCAAACCCTCTCCTCCTTCAGCAAAGCCTCATTTCTCTCTCTCTCTCTCTCTCTCTTCCACCCCACCTGGCGGCAAAGAAACCCTTTCCGTGGTGGGAAGGAAGGGTTTGCAGCGTGGTTTTTTTTTTTTTTTGGGGTATGATTTTTGTTTTATCTTTAAGAATTAGTTTTTGTGTTTTCCACGTTGATAAAAGAAACAGGAGAATTGGACTAGTTTATCAAGGGCAAATATGGAAACACAATTAATATTTTTTTTGTAATTAAAAACATTGATTTAAGTGAAAGAGAAGTGACACATGTCATGAAGAGAAGAGAGAAGGTTCAAAAGAGAAGGTTAAAGAGAAGGTTGCTAGCATTCCCCTTCAATTATTTTGTAACACATAATTTATCATTAAAGTCCTCTTTTCTCACGAGCTTGGAATGTTTTCAATGAAAAATAATTTTGATTGGTTGATAAACTTCAGATTGTCTTCATTTTGTCGTTGTAGGCCAATCAATGTGTTAAATATTAGTGCACACTTGTGTGGTAAAACTAGAAAATTTTAGAGAATTCTATTGTAATTGTAACTAGAGAATTCTAGAATTATAAGACTAACTGGTGGCTAAAAATGACTTTAGATAAGTCGGTTACTATGCAACCGACTTGTCCAAGCAAAATTGCCAACTTAGCATCTGTATAAATATGCCTACAGCCAACTCAAGTAATCAAGCTGAAAACTACAGCTGTCCTATATCCAAGGCCTTGTACCTTTCCTACTTCATTCTAATAAAACTACTTTGTTACCCTTTCAAAAGTTTTCCATTCCAAATTAAGCTATTGTCCTAAACACTAAACCAACCATTTCCTAAAACTCTTCTCCCATAAACCAACACAATGGCTTAATTGCAGAGCTTGTAACAAAGATATTGAAGAATACACAAAGTCCCACATCGGATACTTAACAAAATAGAAAGTCATCATATAATAAATGGCTCCACTCCTAATAACATCAAGGCCAATTGTATAAAACTCCACACTTACTAAACATGTAGTTAAGTTGAGGACAATATCAATGTTGCTAGTAAATGAACCAAGGGTCAGTCACTTTAAAATCTTAGCATGGTATCTGAGGTATCAGAGCATCCCCTATTTTCTATGAACAACCCCACAATGATAGTGAAAGTTGTTATTGACGGTGGTGACTTGACCTCTTTGCTGTGTTATTGCCTGGAGCTTTGATGGGATGTTGCTTGGAAGCTCCAATCTAGTTTGCCAAAGTAAGCACGTCAAGAGAGACAAAAAAATATGAAAATTGACAAAACGAAAGGGACGATCACTGATTGTTTACTTCAAGTTGACTGACTTAAATAAGACGTGAATAAGGAGTTCAAGTTCAGTGGAGCAAATGACTAAGATTTAAAAAAGCTAGTCTTTCATAACATGTAGGATATATTTTGGCATAATGTCATTTATTTTTCATTAGACTTTCTTTTGGCAATTGCTATATCATCTCGGTAATTGTAAATTCAAAGAAAGTTGTGGTATGAACTGTTAATACATATGAAAAGTGTAGTAGCATAAACTGTTAATACATATAAATGTGTATATATGAGCGTTGTTTTTTATTCTTGTGGAAATTGGGATGTGCAATTAGTTTAATTATAGGTGAGTCTGTTGGTAGGCCTTTATTTTGGTTATTTTTAATTTTGATTTGTTTTTAAGGCCATTTAGTAATTTTGAGCCATTTAAATAGTCCACTGGGTTTTTTATTAAAAAGTTTTGGACTTAACGTGTTTTTTATATGATAGGCTGCTTTGATGGGTTTTCTTTTGTGAACCTTTTTTTCTACGTTCCAGGTTTGATTTTTCTCTATATCTGTCTATTGGATTTCTGGGGAAAAAGGCACACTATTATCCTCCATTTGAATGAAGAAATTAAAAATTACATAGAATTCTAAAATGATGGAATTTAGATTTCCATCATTTCAATTTCTGGCAGTTGAAGATTTTAGTGTTTGGATTTATCTATGTCAAATTTTGTAAATGGCACTATGAAAATTGTGAAATGACACCTACTTTTGGTGGAAATTAAACTCGGGAATTTGATACCCTAATTTTCACGATTTTTTCTATGTTATTGCCTGAAGCTTGATGGTGGTGACTTGACCTCTTTGCTGTGTTATTGCCTGAAGCTTGATGGGATGTTGCTTGGAAGCTCCAATCTAGTTTTCCACAGTAAGCACATCAAGAGAGAAAAAATATGAAAATTGACAAAACGAAAGGGACGGTCAGCGTTGCCTTTTTCTTCCCACAATTAATTCACTGATGGTACATCATCCCCCAATAAGGGTTGATTAGGCGCATAGTCAAGATCGTTTACTTTGAGTTGACTGACCTAAACAAGATGTGAATAAGGAGTTCAGTGGAGCAAATGACTTGTAGCTCAAATAATTAAAAGTTTTCATTATTGGACTTGAGATTTTAGCTTAGATTTTGATTATTTTTAATTCTGTTGGTAGGCCTTTATTTTGGTTATTTTTAATTTTGATTTGTTTTTAAGGCCATTTAGTAATTTTGAGCCATTTAAATAGTCCACTGGGTTTTTTATTAAAAAGTTTTGGACTTAACGTGTTTTTTTATATGATATGTTGCTTTGATGGGTTTTCTTTTGTGAACCTTTTTTTCTACGTTGCATGTTTGATTTTTCTCTATATCTGTCTATTGGATTTCTAGGAAAAAGGCACACTATTATCCTCCATTTGAATGAAGAAATTAAAAATTACATAGAATTCTAAAATGATGGAATTTAGATTTCCATCATTTCAATTTCTGGCAGTTGAAGATTTTAGTGTTTGGATTTATCTATGTCAAATTTTGTAAATGGCACTATGAAAATTGTGAAATGACACCTACTTTTGGTGGAAATTAAACTTGGGAATTTGATACCCTAATTTTCACAATTTTTTCTGTGTTATTGCCTGAAGCTTGATGGTGGTGACTTGACCTCTTTGCTGTGTTATTGCCTGAAGCTTGATGGGATGTTGCTTGGAAGCTCCAATCTAGTTTTCCACAGTAAGCACATCAAGAGAGAAAAAATATGAAAATTGACAAAACGAAAGGGACGGTCAGCGTTGCCTTTTTCTTCCCACAGTTAATTCACTGATGGTACATCATCCCCCAATAAGGGTTGATTAGGCGCATAGTCAAGATCGTTTACTTTGAGTTGACTGACCTAAACAAGATGTGAATAAGGAGTTCAGTGGAGCAAATGACTTGTAGCTCAAATAATTAAAAGTTTTCATTATTGGACTTGAGATTTTAGCTTAGATTTTTTTCCTCTTGAATATTAGGAAAAACAAAAGTAAGGAGTTCAATCGATATTTAGGAATGATCTCATTCTTTATCTATATGAATTTGGTTTTTCTAAGTTACATGTTTGATTTTTCTCTATATCTGTCTATTTGATTTCTAGGAAAAAGGCACACTATTACCCTCCATTTTGGATGAAGGAATTGAAAATTACATAGAATTCTAAAATGATGGAATTTAGATTTCCATCATTTTAATTTCTGGCAATTGAAGATTTCAATGTTTGGAATTATGTATGTCGAATTTTGTAAATGACACTATGTAAATTGTAAAATGACGCTTATTTTGGTGGAAATTAAGCTCGGGAATTTGATGCCCTAATTTTCACAATTTTTTCCTCACATCATTTAATAAATTCCGCATTTAAGTTGCCAAACAAGGAAATTGTCAATTTCTTAATTCTCTTAAATTCTCGACTTTTAACTAAATTTCAAGTTATTTTACGTCATCCAAACTAAATTTTTAATTAGTTTCAGTGTATGTAATTGTTTTTTTGTGTGAGGAGGTGTTCGTGAACTCAATAAACCAACCCTTTGATAAACATGCAATGATTTGGCTGTGTTCATCTAATGTTTTCCTCCTCAAAACGCCAAATCAAATACCCTAGAAAACCCTAAATCAAAACCTAAAAAGATAATGCAGAATATTAGCATAATGAACCAAAAAAAAAAACTCACTTGAGTTTGATTTCTGAATGCTAAACTTCTGCACAATCTGGGTTTTCTAAAGATTGAATGACAAAAACTCGTGGTTTAGCTTGGGGCGAAGACGTAGAGCAGAGTCGATGAGATGTGAAGACGTAGGGCAGAGACGTAGAGCAAAGACGTTGAGCAAAGGCGATGTGATGTGAAGGAGGAGGCGGAGGCTTTGAAACCCGTGGTTCAGCTTGGGTTTATAAAACCCTCATACGATGGATTCTTATTCGGAGAGAAAAAAGAAGTCACAACCAGTCCAATGTGCAATTTAGATGCATCAAACAACGGCTAGGACTATAATCCATTTTAATTGGAAAAATCCAGTCCAGTCCAATCCATCAAACGGGGCCTTAAAATACTAGTAATGGTAATAGGGACAATTTTAGGTCTATTGATATTTCTAGAGACATCTTATAGGGACTGTTGTGACCTTTGTCATCTTATAGTAGTTGCAAACATTTTAGCAAATTTCTTTAAAGCCTATTGAAAGAATACATGCATGTGTATTGTGTTGTGTACTCATGTGCTTTTGATATCCTATTAAAAAAAAAGACCAATGAGTAAAGACACCTTCAAAATAGACATAATTGACAATTTCAAGTTTTAATATTATTTAGTTAGCATATTAGTTAAAAAGGAAACAACAAAATATCTCTATGACCAAGACAAAAGCACAAGAAAAGAATGTTGGGCATTGCAAAGTGTTTACACCATAATCAACCGAGCATATCCAGCCTCAAAGCGACTAGCACTAAAGGCAGACACGCCTTGTCCACTGCCGAAGGAAGACACTCTTCCAAGGTACCAGGCACTTGCTGAAGCTCTCGACTATCGAAGCTCCCAATTGCCAAACCTAATCCCCATGACAAGTGTCATCACCACAACGACTTGCACAAAATCCCACATCGGAAATCTACACAAACCTCCCACTTTCACTTCCCTATAAATAGGGAACAGTACCCTAGTAAAAGTTACTACTCTTAGCTGACTTAAGCATCGGAGAGCCTTCGGCCGGCACCACACCGGTGTCCAAAGCTTAACGATTGCTTCTCCCACTTTGTCTTATGCAGGCTAGCCCCTTGCTAAAGGTCCTCACCTTCTCCACAACTGAAGACAAACCCCTTATCTCTAAGTTGACCCTCTCCGAAAAAGAGCATCAATAGTTTGGCGCCGTATGTGGGAAACGATACTTGAATCCTATTTCTCTCTACCAACTTAGCTAGCTCCTTCTCCAATCAAGCCTCATCGCCTCTTCTTCACCCCACACTCAGTTATGCCGACCAAGGATAGCCAAAACACTCACCACCATACCCCCTGCGAGGGCTCCTCCGAAAGAAACCTTCAGCAGATGCCAATCTCGGCAGCGGGAGCGCCTCCGCGCTAGTGTCACCAAGATGTCGAGAAATACGACCATCTTCATGCCAAGAACGTTGAGCTTGAGCATGACTACCGCACCCTGAGCGTGGCGAGAGAAGTCTCAAGTCCGGGCTCCCGGCATGACGTTACCGGGATGTTGAGCACATCCAACCAAACCAGCCAGTGCCTTCTCACCACAGCGCCCTAGTCCAGTCTAGGCTCAACAAGGGTAAAGGCCTTCTCCATCCGGAGACAACCAAGTCGCAACTCCTTCAAATGTCCCCACCGAAAGATCGGCCCCATGAACCGATAAAGGTTTACAGAGACTGCAAGGACCGACTATTGGACCATCAACAAGAACCCATCCCCATCAATGTTAAGCCCAAAGTCCTAAGGGTGGCACACCTAGGCCCCCCAAAGCCCACCCACCTACCAGCTGGAGAATGTGCAGATGATTCGGAGAATTGGGAGTAGTACCATTCAGAAGACTACGAGTCTTATCACACTGAGGCTTTCGAAGAATATGACCCTAAACCCCTCAGGCCTTCAACACTGAGACTCTCCCTCATGCCGACCCGGCCATGAGGCTTCTTTCGATAAGGTTCGGCGCACGGAGAGCGAGCAACAGCGAGCCACCGGCAACTCAGGCAAAGCCACGATCCGGGCCATTTACCGAACGCATCCTCAATTACTCCCAGAGAAGGACATCCGGTCGCATCGCCTTCTACACTGGCACGGAGGATCCTCTCACATACATACATTCTTTCCAATATGCCATAGGGTGCAAGGGCCTCACCGACGAAGGCATGTGCCTTCTTTTCCCTTCCACCCTCGGTGGCGTGGCCTGAATTGGTTGTATAGGTTGAACCCCGCACCATCAACTCATTTGACAGTTTGAAGCAGCCTCCCTGGACCATTTCATGATCCAGATCGATCAGACTCCGCCGGACGACATGTACATGTTTCGGCGGTGAGGACGAGGAGTATGCAAGAGTTCACCACGAATACTCTTGAGACCAAAGCCCACGCTGCCTTTGGCGCCTTCAAGAGTGGCCTCTACGAGTCCAACTTCCAGTACCTAGTCCACAACAACCCTTGAAACACATATGTGGAGCTAATGAAGCAGGACATTGTCCACGCCAAGACTAAGTACTTCAATTCTAAGCGTGGCTCACCACCTCGCATGCAACACCTTTCGATCCTCCACCTTGGTGCCCACCCCCCGCCTCAACATTCTTCTCTTGCCCCAAATACCCAGGTACCCGCACCCAAAAAGGAAGGATAGCTACCAAGATACCTTCAAGCAGTACCAAGTGTGGCGGACATGACAACCATCACTACAGTCCAATGGAGGAACCTCCCATGACAAGTGATCGGGCCCTACTCCCCTTCACACCCAAGCCTAATCAAAACAAAAAAATTAACTATCAGTAAGAAACATAACAAATATAAACTATAATCAAGAAATTTCATATCAATATAATAACTGAAACATAATAATATCATATTAAAAATTTCATTCCATAAATATGGTTGGCAATGGCTACCAACAGGATGTGGTTGACACGGGTGATGTGGTGGTGGAGGTTGGGGCTTGGGGCTTAAGGTTTGAGAAGGAGTGAATTGTGCGATTGTTTAGGGAATGAGAGTTTGAAGGCTAGGTCATTAGAAAAATAATTTGATGAGTCTGGACAAAACGACGTTGTTTGGCTAGGAGCTTTAAAAAAAATAAAAATAAATAAACCTTAGCGTGTAGCGAAGGACAAAGGGGAAGGGGACTTTCATTGAGCACTTGGCGTGCACCCAAAGTTTCGCACATAGGTTGGCCAAGGGGTCGCCATTGGAGTCCACACCCAATTTTCTGGCATTCCAAAGGGTCGTCCGACCCTCTTACTTTGTCGTGTTTTCGTGCTGTATGCGGGCAATAATATGTATTTATAGGGATAATTTAACCAAGTTTTATACACAAAGGGTCATTCTACCAATTTCCCTTCTAATTTTGCCAAATAATGCATCTTCTAAGTGTAACGGTGGAAACTGAACTTATTAAGCTCACATCTAGGGCTCACAGAAAGTTTGAACTTTTAATCTTGTTCAAGATGTGTACCATAAACCATGCACTGCCGCACACACAATCACTACAAAACCTAAACTTAGGACCTGCCACGTGGCCCCGTTGAAACTCCAAAACCCTAAGCTAATTCCTCATCGTCTTCCCGGCTATTGTTTCTTCCCTCCTTGCTCAAATTGACGCTCCGTGCATATTACACTTTTTTTCGTCTCCAAGGAACCCTAAATTTCTCCCTGGCTTCTCTTCTAGTACGAAAACACGCGCCCGGGCTTTCCTGTAATGCCATACCATATTCAATTTTGAACCACAGGTACGTTGCTCACAGTTTTTTATTCTTTTATTTTTTCAATTTTGTTGTTTCAAACAGTTGCTTATGATTGTTTTTGTTTTGAGCTTATTGATCGGTGGATTCTCTAACGGAAGACCTTGTTTGGTGTTATTGTATGATTTGTTCATTACAAATTGCTCATGTGGACTTCAATTAAGCTAATAAAGATTCTAATTAGATTGAGTTTCAGCATGTAATAGTTACAATTGCCGATACAATTTGCTATTTTAGTTTTTAGTCTCTTTTGCTTAGCTTGGATTTGGGAATCTCTGATTCACACTGGCTGTTGTATTTATTTATTTTTGATAATTGGTTTTATTCTGATTAATGTTGCATAGAATCTCAATCTATTATGTTTTTTATTATTATTTGTGATGATAATGCCTTTGAACGGCTGGTTTGCTAATGTAAATTGTTGCTCCTTTTTGCAGTTTCTGTAAGATTACAGAAATGGCAGCTGAAGGTGGTAAGAGCTTCGCCAGGAGAGACCATCTCCTACAGATTGAGACAAAGGTTCGACAGTGGTGGGAAGAGAAAGATGTTTTCAGGGCTGAATCTTGTGAAAAGCCTCCTGAACCAGGGGAGAAGTTCTTTGGGAACTTCCCGTTTCCTTACATGAATGGTTTTTTGCATCTTGGACATGCATTCTCACTCTCCAAGCTAGAGTTTGCTGCAGCTTACCATAGGCTAAGAGGCGCCAATGTGCTTTTGCCTTTTGCTTTCCACTGCACTGGCATGCCCATCAAAGCGTCAGCTGATAAACTTGCAAGAGAGATTCAAAAGTTTGGCAACCCACCAGTTTTTACCAGTGAATTGGAACAAGAGAACCAGGAAGTGGAAGCAGAAGCAGAGGATGCAAATAATGGTGCACCTCCGGATAAGTTCAAGGGAAAGAAGTCGAAGGTTGCATCAAAATCAAGTGGACAAGCTTACCAATGGGAAATCATGCGTAGTTTTGGCCTCTCTGATAGTGAGATATGCAAATTCCAGGATCCTTACAACTGGTTGACATTCTTTCCTCCATTGGCAGTGGAAGACCTCAAGGCTTTTGGATTGGGATGTGACTGGAGGCGCTCGTTTATTACTACAGACGTGAACCCCTTTTTTGATGCCTTTGTGAGGTGGCAGGTGAGAAAATTAAAATCCATGGGTAAGATTGTGAAAGATGTCCGTTACACAATATACTCTCCATTGGATGGGCAGCCATGTGCGGATCATGATAGGGCATCTGGCGAAGGAGTTCAGCCCCAAGAATACACCATCATCAAAATGGAGGTGGTGGCACCTTTCCCGTCTAAATTGAAAGTGTTGGAGGGAAGGAAAGTGTTCCTTGCTGCAGCAACACTGAGACCTGAGACAATGTACGGACAAACAAATGCATGGGTATTGCCTGATGGGAAGTATGGAGCCTTTGAAATCAATGAAACAGATGTATTTATTCTAACACAGAGAGCAGCACTTAATCTTGCCTATCAGAAGTACTCTAGGGTCCCAAATAAACCTACTTGCTTGGTTGAGCTCACTGGCTATGATTTGATTGGCCTTCCATTGAAGTCTCCACGTGCAATTAATCAGATTATTTATACTCTTCCTATGTTGACTGTCCTGACAGACAAGGGCACTGGGATTGTGACTAGTGTGCCTGCTGATTCTCCTGATGATTATATGGCCTTGCATGATTTAAAAGCAAAACCTGCTTTGAGGGGAAAATATGGTGTGAAGGATGAATGGGTCATGCCCTTCGAGATTATCCCGATCATCAACATTCCTGGATTTGGAAATAAGGCTGCGGAGAAGGTCTGTGCAGATCTGAAAATCAAAAGCCAGAATGAGAAAGATAAGCTAGCAGAAGCCAAGAGGTTGACATACCTGAAAGGATTCACAGAAGGGACACTTATTGTCGGAGAATTCAATGGAAGGAAAGTCCAGGATGTGAAACCATTGATAAGGAGCAAGCTTATAGAGGCGAATGAGGCAATTATATATAGTGAACCTGAGAAGCGGGTGGTGTCACGATCGGGTGATGAGTGTGTTGTGGCTCTTACAGATCAATGGTACATCACATATGGGGAACCTGAATGGAAAAAACTGGCTGAGGAGTGTTTGTCCAGCATGAATTTGTATTCTGACGAGACACGACATGGATTTGAACACACTTTGGGTTGGTTGAATCAGTGGGCTTGTTCACGATCTTTTGGGCTTGGGACTCGGATTCCCTGGGATGAAGAATTCTTAGTTGAGTCATTGTCCGATTCAACCATTTACATGGCTTACTACACCATTGCCCACTTTTTACACAATGGAGACATGTATGGTTCCAGCAAATCTGCAATTAAACCTGGACAAATGACTGATGAGGTCTGGGAATATATTTTCTGTGATGGCCCATATCCTGAATCATCTGATATCTCGTCATTGATTCTTAATAAGATGAAGCAGGAGTTTGAATATTGGTATCCATTTGATATTCGAGTGTCTGGCAAGGATCTAATCCAAAATCATTTGACCTTCTGCATTTACAACCACACGGCAATTATGCCCAAAAAGCACTGGCCTCGTGGGTTTAGATGCAATGGGCACATCATGCTAAATTCTGAGAAGATGTCCAAGTCTACTGGGAATTTTAGGACCATTCGACAGGCAATTGAGGAATTTTCTGCTGATGCCACGCGATTCTCATTGGCTGATGCTGGAGATGGTGTCGATGATGCAAATTTTGTATTTGAGACTGCAAATGCTGCTATCCTAAGGCTTACCAAAGAGATTGCATGGATGGAAGAAGTTTTGGCTGCGGACTCTTCTTTGAGAATAGGTCCTCCTTCTACTTATGCTGACAGGGTCTTTTTGAATGAGATAAATATCGCTGTGAACAGAACTGAGCAGAATTATCGGGATTACATGTTCCGAGGAGCCCTCAAGACTGGGTTTTATGATCTTCAAGCTGCCAGGGATGAGTACAGGTTTTCATGTGGTTCTGGGGGTATGAACCGTGAATTGGTGCTGCGTTTTATGGATGTGCAGACTCGTCTCATTACTCCAATCTGTCCACACTATGCAGAATATGTCTGGAGGGAACTTTTGAAGAAGGAAGGGTTTGTGGTAAATGCAGGATGGCCTGTGGCTGATGCTCCAGATCTGACCCTCCAGAGTTCCAATAAGTATTTGCAAGATTCCATTGTTTTAATGAGGAAGTTGTATGAAAAGCAAAGGTCAGGTTCAAAGAAAGCCAATAAGAAGGGTGCTCCAGTTACAACGGTGACAGAAAACAAGCAGCTACCCATTGGCTTGATATATGTAAATGAGCAATTTGATGAATGGAAGGCAGAGTGTTTGAGGATACTACAAAGTAATTTTGACAGAGATACTCGCACTTTTGCTCCAGACACGGTGATAATGGAGGCATTGCAGAGAAGTTCAATTGGTCAGACTAAAGATTTTAGACAAACCCAAAAGCTTTGTATGCCTTTCATGAAGATGAAGAAGGATCAGGCAGTTGCACTAGGGGCTCAGGCCTTAGACTTGAAGCTACCATTTGGAGAGATTGACGTCCTTCGAGAGAACCTGGATTTAATTAAGAGACAAATCGGTCTTGAAGAGGTAGAAGTTTTGTCTGCTTCTGATCCTGATGCTCTTGCTAAAGCTGGTTCACTTGTTAAATTGGTGGAGCAGAATCCTCCATCCCCTGGAAGCCCGACTGCCATCTTCTTGTCCAGGTAATTATAATCCTTTTGTTACATATTTGCACTAAAGCGCACACCAACACACACACCGACACTTTTGGTTAGATTGTTTTACTCAACAAAGCATCGAACTTTACAGTATATATATATATACACAGATAATATATATGATATTAAAAAACGAATTCTACTTTTCTGTTTCACATTCATGGATTTTAATATATATGATATTAATATAAACTAAACCCTCTAGTAGAAATGAGGATTAATTGTTCCTCCCCCACCCTGTAATCTCTGGAATCAGATTGGAAGAACCAATAATCAAAAAGCCTTTCTGCACTTCTGCGATCTGCCCTGTTGTGTGTTATCTGGAGGCAATTTTGATTTCCCGGGCTTCAGACATTAATCTGTCACATCTGTTCTCTGCTGATGTGGATATATTTGATTAATGTTGTTAGTAGAAATCTGTAATGTGTAACATTGCAGTGCAATGTGTCACATTATGTTGCACTGTTCTAGATATGTTCTATTAAGGTTGGCATTACGAAAAAATTATTGTTGGTTTTATATTTTGATTTTTTTGCAACTTTTCTTTATAGAATTTAATTTTTAATATTAATATATGTATCTTTATGAATGGTTTTGCTCTGTTCAGGTGCGTCTGTCTACATGGGTTTGTGCTTGAAGCATAATGCAAATTTTGTTAATAAATTCTCTGTTTTATACCGTGCAATTGTGAACAGGAATAAATTTTGTTTTGCTGGGTTTTGAGACGTGTGATGTTATTCATCAGCATTCATGCCTGGTTTCTTCATTGCAAGATTTGTGTTGATTGTGAGCTTTTCCCTCTAGTGTTTTTTGCTATATGATGTTTGAACCTCATTTCTGTTTCTTCTCTTTCATGCCAATAGGTCGTAGGAAACTCCACTCTCAAACATAGGCAATGAACAATTGAGTTGACATGCTGCTGGGAGAATTGTTTGCAATGAAGAGAAGACTTGTCTCTGACTTTTGTGATGATGAACTGGGTGAGATTCTTTGAGAGTGATGTGTCATATTTGAATTTTTGAATATCACATTTTAGTTTTGTTTTCAAGTTTTGAACTTTGTTCTATTTCAGCATCCTATAGACTTATGTTAACTTATATCTACATGTGATATGGATATAACTTCTGCTTTAAAATTAATTTGAACTGTACCATCAATCAAATTGTTACATTACATCTTGTTTCGTACCTTGGTTTCGAAAATTTCGTTGTAAAGACCAGAAAGAGTAGTGTGCTTTAGTCATGAATGATGTATGGAAAAATTGGAATGTGTTGCATATGTCAATATGATGCAAGCTGGTGTTGCAGAGCATGATATCCAATATGTTTATCCTTCAAATAGTACCAAATCAAAGAATTTCTGAAAGAAAAGGATCGTGTCTCTGAAAACATTGACAGTTACTAATTGAAACAAATAAAACCAAGATTTTCACCCAGTAATTAATTTATAATTGGACTGTCGCACATTCATTCTTCTGATCATATCAAAAGTATTGCAGAAATTACTGCAGACTTTGCAGCAGCCAAGATTCATGTATCCTTGAAAAAAGAAAAAGAAATTGAAGGTTTATCAATGAAGGGAAAAAAAAATCATATCAAAAGTAAAAACAAAAAAGAAAAATCCAGCTCATGAACTTTGCATACATTGGAAGTAAAAAGCTTGAAAGACTTTCCCTTTTTCCCAAAAAGGTTATAGCCGTGCGGCTTTACGGGGGTCATTTTATAAACGGTATAGCCGACCGGCTATACTTACATTTAAAAATAGTATAGCCGCACGGCTATATTGTTAATAACCGGTTTTTATTATAAAAAATTGTATAGTCGGGCTATACTTTTTTGACACATGGCGAAGCAGCAGTATTTTCCAGGCGGGCCCTTTTTTTATAGAAATAGTATAGCCGGTCGGTTATGTTACGGTTTTTATGACAAAAAATAGTATCGCCACGACTATTCTGCTTTTGACACGTGGGAAAGCTGGCGCAAGGCACCAGGCGGTCTTTTTAGGAAATTGCCCTCAGTGCCACCCATTTTATAATTTTTTGTCAAAATACCACACCTCCCCAAAAATTTTAAAACTACCACCTATAAATACATTTTTATTGTCCACTTATTGCCCACATAACACTTTTCTCTGAAATTGTGTCTCTCTCTCTCTCTCTCTCTCTCTGAAACCCAGTTCTTCCTCTTCCTCTTTGTTTTCTTCTCTACCCAAATGAAGTCTTGCAGCAACAGTGAAATGGAATCGGGTGAAATCCCCAATTTTTGAAGTTTCCCAACAAGGCAAAGAAGAACATGTTTACAATTGACAAAGTGGATTTGATAATCTCACCGGTGGGTTCATGGCCCAAACCCCAGATACATCTTAATCAAGACCCCTGACCAAAGCCACATGAATGAGATTGTGAAATCTGATACAAGCAAACCAATCCTCCCCATTTTGCTCGCACAGAAATCACCAACGCTTACGCTTTGCACAGAAATGGTGGTGGCCAGTGCCCATTCTATTTTTGGTCAACATGGAAGGACAAAGTAAACGAATCTTATTCATCATCAGCATCCCCTAGATGGACCTAGCAAAAAAAAAAACCTCTTTATTCCTACCCAAATCCTCTTTGTTTTCACTATAGACCACAAGAACAGCAATCGTATTGTGATTTTATTGCGGTTGTATTGTAGTCGTATTGCTTTTGTATTGCTATGGTATTGCGGTTGTACTATTTTTGTAATACGACTACAATACAGCAATACCATAGCAATACAAAAGCAATACGACTACAATACAACCGCAATAAAATCACAATACGATTGCTGTTCTTGAAGACCGTAAATCTAGACTTCAAAACCCCCAAAATTGGACCAAAATGCTCAAACAATGGCCACCTAATGCCAACACATGCTGTCATATTTAGAAAAGATGGTTTTGTTTGGGTTTGTTTAGGTTGCAAAAGGGATTCGAAGAGAGATAGAAATTAGGGTTTGGATTTGGGTATAGAAGAAAACAAAGAGGAAGAGGAAGAACTAGGTTTTGAGGGCAAATCTGTGGGTTTTGCAGGTTGTTCTTGATCTTCTTCTTCGTGAGGAAGATGAAATTGGGGTTTGGATTTGGGTAGATAAGAAAACAAAGAGGAAGAGGAAGAACTGGGTTTCAGAGAGAGAGAGAGAGAACTAAATTTCAGAAAAAGTGTTATGTGGGCAATAAGTGGGCAATAAAAATGTATTTATAGGTGGTAGTTTTAAAAATTTTGGGGAGGTGTGGTATTTTGACAAAAAATTATAAAATGGGTGGCACTGAGGGCCATTTCCCCTTTTTTTATTATAGTGTAGCCGCGCGGCTATACTATTTTTGACACATGGCGAATCGGGCGCAAAGCGTTAGGCAGGTGGTCTTTTTTATTATAAATAGCATGCCGCGCGGCTATACTCGGGAATGCATCCAAAGAACTAGTCTAAAGTCCACAGAAAGCAAAGCAAGCATTGTTGTTCACAGAAAGAGAGTATATGTCAACACTGTACAGCACTGCTCGAAGGTTCTACCATCACTCTCGTCCTACGCCTGTCTCTTTCGTCCCTGTAGTTTTTTTTCCTCCTGCACTTCCTGTCGCTTTCACTTTCATCAGACTCAGAACTTGCTGTGTCCGACTCGGATGAACCAGAACGACTCTCATATTCTTCATCATCTGACTCTGAGTCTGACACCGGTTTTTGTTGTTGCATAGTCGTGGCATCTGCTTCAAGTAGTCACGCCGCTTCTCAGTGATGCCACTAAGACCAATGGATGTGAAAAAATTAATGGCAAAGCTGGTGGTCTTGGGATTATCCTTTGGGAAAATAGAATCATGATAGTCCTGCAATGCAGGATCTTTGAGCCGCTGGTTTAGCAAACGGATGCCAAGATACTCCGACAATTCCATAAAAAGGAACTTGATAAAAATACGAGAAGATGAAGTGGTGTCCTCTTCAATCAACTGTATACTGCCTAGCACATGTTGCCAGGGAAGGGCATCTGAAACTGCATCATCAGAACCTTCTTCCTCCTTCAGACTCCTCACCAAGTATGGTTTTCTTCAATTCTTCATAGCGCTTCTCATTCTCAAAGAAATCAGGACCAGGTTTGAAAATATCAAGGCTTCTGGATCTTCTCCAACTCTTTCATTCTCCACCACTTTTTCCTAAATTCGAATTATTCAAATTCATATTCATATTCATGGAATTGTTGCCTTGTTTTCCTAAATTTGAAGAAGACCGTCCTTTGCAAATTCTTTTGCAAATTTTATTGATCCCCCAATATCACTAGTGAAATCAGAGATTCCAACACATCCTTTCCTTGTTAAATCTTGAAGCTGCTTGGTACTCAATAATAATCTAGGAAATTGTTTCTCCCAATACATGCAATAAATTGCCAGAGGGGGAAAAACAGAAGCTTAAATAGGGTTCTAGTTTTCATGGGAAAAATCTAAATAGGTTTGATAGCATAGTGTAAAACATACCAATTACAGATGCATAAGGGGCACTTTTTTTTTATGGAAAACAGGGCTGTATTTTTCTGGATGTGTATAATAGTCAGCCTGAAATCGATTCGGATGTTTTTGAATAAAATCATGTAACAAACATGAACAAAAAGAGCTTTGAGGCAACTCACTTTGTCAAATGGTGTTGTGGAATCCATGTGTTCAACCATGTCTTTACTAGTGCACCAGAAGAAGCTTAAGTATCTCTTGTGCACCAGAAGAAGCCACATGAAAGAAAGTTATATTATATCAGATCAGATCAATCTGATTCTTGATAGTAGAAGTTATTGTCATTTATGATAAAAAAATCACTTCAAAATTGAGTGATGATAAAACTTGTGCTCTGCATAAGGACTTAAAAACATTTTCAAAATAAATATGTAATCAAATTGGTAAAACAAGGGAGACAGCCATATGGAATGTACCATTTCCTGAATCTGTGATGACAAAGACCAGAGGGCAGATTTCTCATGGCAGCCCAAGACCGCAGAAATTACTGCAGACTTGGCAGCAGCCACCGACGAATACATATAAGATGCCCCCAGTGAAAGGACCGGCGTTGAATACCGTGGAAGTAAACTAAAGCTTGAAAGGATTTCCTTTTTCTCAAAAAAAAATTATAGTATAGCCGAACGGCGGTACCACGGTTTTTTATTTAAAAATAGTATAGCCGTTTGGACGGCTATACGACTTTTGACAAGTGGCAAATCGGGCGCAGACGGTGGTCTGTAGTTATAAATTGTACAGCCGAGCGGCTATACCTGGCTTTTTTTAAAATAAAAAATGTATAGCCGGGCGGCTCTAAGCGCCCAAGGGTGGTTTTCCTTTTCAATTATTAATAGTATAGCCGCACGGCTATACTCGGGTTTTTCAATTATTATATATTAAAAAGAGTATAGCCGCCGGCCTATATTATGGTTTTTAATTATAAAAAATAGTATAGCCGCGCAGCAATACAATTGTCATGATCATCGTCTATACTCGGGATATTGTTTTTTACAAAAAAGTATATAGCCGATTGGCTATACTCTTTACACAAAACACTTTGATGTTTTTAAAAAAAATTGTTTTTCCCCGATTTTTTTTTATCGATAACGGTAATTTAAAGCATTATCCATTACTATTAAATTATTGGAAACAACTCCAATCCAATTGCGACAATCTCCCTCACCAACCCAAGATAAAAGCCTATTTGAAGGATCCTTAAGATCTTTCTTGGACATTAGAAGTGCTTGTCTCTCATTTTGTTTACAAGGCACACCCAAATTTCCATTCCATAAGCTAATGGTAATAATGTTTACAACGCTTAGAAATCTGAAAACTGAAACAATTCTCATGGCTTTGTCCATGAGGTTATATCTTAATAGGTGATGTGTGTGAGCAATATAACTCATTTAGAATGGTGCGATATATACGCACACTACTACACTAGAACTGAGAGTGAAGGTCCAAACTCAATATTTTTTTCAAAATCATTTTCAAATGGTGGACAAAGTCATTGAGTATGTAGACTGCATTGTTGTTTTCATAACAAGAAGCACGGTCAGTTATCATTAGGTTTGAATTTATTGACAAATTGATCATCGAAGACTAGCAAATCTATCACAAATGAGCATTTCGTGTCTCCGAATGCTACGAAATTTCATGTCCCCAGGATCCGAATCAATTTTAAGATAAGCCTTACTCTTGCATCCACCAGAATCAATAGAAGGGGACTGGATTTACTCTTGCATCCACCAGCCTTCTGTCCTTTGGTTTTATTTTTAGGGTTGAAGTGGAAGAAGAAGAAGGGGAAAGGGCAATCATGGAATGATTGAGGGAGTGTTCTTAAAAAGTTTGGTGGCGGGTGGGGTGAGAAAATAGGATTCGATTTGGGAGTGAGAATATAGTTTCACTAAAACACCCAAAATAGGAGCTGAAATTATAAAAAAACCCCACATAGAATGCACTTTAGAAATACACCCAAAATCCATTTATTATATAAGAAATTGGTGTTGAAGTTCCTATAAATTACAGGACTGCCACTGAAAAAAAACTCAAAAAACACCCAAAACAAGCCCAATCCAATTTTATAAAAAAGCCCAAATTTTTGTTATTTTTTATTTGGTTACAAAAAGTCCAAAACATTTTATTACAACACAAAACTGTCTCGAAAATAGTAACTTCAAGCACGCATCTTCATTAAACCATCTCAACAAAACATCTCTTCATTTCACCGTCTTCATCATTTATGCAAACTGAAACTCCATAACAACCACCAAGCTTGATCTACTTTCAAAAACCAACACCACACACTAACCTCCACTTGCAAAACAAAGAGAACAATTTCAAAGAACAATTTGAACAAGAAAAGGCTTCAAAGGTAAGACATTTAAAAACCAAACCTTTATTGTAATGTTGATTAATTGCTGTAAAGTTCCAGTCTATGGTAATAACAGTATTTTATATTCGAATCCAAGACAAAATTTTGAAACTATATTGGATTTTCACTATTGGACTAACTGCATATGACTATAAAATAGTCAGTTTTCAGCAACTCAAAAAAGAAAGAGATATTTAGTCATATACTCATTCTTAATACTGCTAGTTTACTTTCATGTTGATTAATGGCTGTAAAGTTCCAGTATAGGGTAATAACACTGATTGTTTCCTCTAAAATCCTATTTTGAATGCATGTTTACCACCGTAAAGTTCCAGTATAAGGTAATAACACTGCTTGTTTCCAATGAAATCCTATTTTGAATGCAAAAGTTCCAGTACAGGGTAATAACACTTCTTTTTTCCTATGAAATTCTATTTCTAATGCATTTAACCATTGTAAAGTTCCAATATAGGGTAATAACACTACTAGATTCTTCTGAAATCCTATTTCTAATGCATGTCTACCCCTTGTAAAGTTCCATTATAGGGTAATAACACTGCTAGATTCCTCTGAAATCCTATTTCTAATGCATGTTTAACCCCTGTAAAGTTCCAATATAGGGTAATAACACTGCTAGATTCCTTTGAAATCCTATTTTTAATGCATGTATACCCTTTGTAAAGTTTCAATATATGGTAATAACACTGCTAGATTCCTCTGAAATCCTATTTCTAATGCTTGTTTACCCCTTGTAAAGTTTCAGAATAGGATAATAACACTACTAGTTTCATATAAAATTCTATTTCTAATGCATGTCTACCACTGTAAAGTTCCAGTATAAGATAATAACACTGCTTGTTTCCTATGAAATCCTATTTCTAATGCATGTCTGTAAAGTTCCAATATAAGGTAATAACACTGCTACCTAACAACAAATTATAGTCGACTCAAAAACCAATAGTGCATAAACAGAAAAAACACGAATATACTCAGATTCAAAATTAATATGATAACAGAATCAAATATCACAAATCTGTAACACAGCTCAAACCAAAACACAAAAAGCAAATCCACAACCAAACTAAATTTGAAATCAATCCAAATTATAAACAAAAAAAATTAAAATCACAATTTAAAACTCAAACGAATATCTAATACAAATTAGAACGAAATTAGAAAATCCAATAGCTTATCTCCAAATCGACAATAACAAAAATAAACATATAAAATCAAGAAGAATTGGATCTACATTTCAAATTTAAACTCCAAAACTGCAAAAATTATGAAAACTTAACCAGCAACTTAATTAATCGAACATGAAATCACCCAAATCATACTACAATAAAATCAAAAAAGTCCTTACAATACCTATACCAACATATTCAGACTAACAAGGGGAAATTTTTGGTCTTGGACCCCGGCCAAAAAGTGGCCGGAGTAATCCGGAACACTGCCAAAGCCGTCGGTCAAACTAGGGTGTATTGATTAATTTCCAAAACTCCAAAATCTATCCTAACCACATACATAAACAGCTTGAGCACGAAAATTAGATAAAGTTTCATACCTCGATCGACGGAAACAACAGCCGGAGTCACCGGAAACGACGTCGGAAAACTTGAAATCCACATACCTTTTTGAGTTCGCAGCGGCGTCGTCAATGGTGATGTGGTGGGCTTTAGCCCAGACTTGATCGTCGGCCTTGACCGATCCTTTTCCGATCGCTGTCATGCTGGCTGTGGACGGAGCACCAAGATCGTTGGCCTAGGCTTGGTTTCTGCGAAGGGAAAGAGACGAGAGAGAGAGAGAGAGAGAGAGAGAGAGAGAGAGAGAGAGAGAGAGAGAAAGGGCCCAAATTTTTCAAAAAAAACTAATTTAATACTAAATGGGTAATAAAGGTATTTCATTTAAGTAATTAAACTAAAAAATATAACAGCTGTCAGTTTTGGGTATATTTTGGGTGTGTTTATATGTTTCAAATAGTGTAGGGTATATTTATAGTTTCATGTCTAGAATTGGGTATTTCACTAATTTTGTATTTTTTATATTGCTGTTGTCCTAATAGACCTGGGCCAGGACTGGGCCTGCTAATAGTCCTATATATATTGGAAGGGAAGGAAGGAACTCGTTCACACAGAAATCACAAAACCCTAGCCCACATCACTCCAAGAAACTCATTGGAGAATCCATTATCACTGCTACTCAAAGTCCCAGATAAACCATAACCAGCCTACGTACTCCTTTTCTTTCCATTCCAAGAAACCAAGAAATATTTCATCTTTAGCCTTCTCTTCTCAGCAAAGTCCAAGAGGAAACTACACGTACTTATATATGGCACCTTGTGAGTATGTTGATGTTCCAATTGGATTTAAGTTTCGTCCAAGCGATGATGAGTTATTGAGGTATTATCTTCTTAACAAGGTTTCTGGCACACCATTTAAGTATAGCAACGTTGTGCCAGAATTCAATCTTTATGGTAAGAAAGAGCCATGGGATATATGGAATGATTTCGGTGGACAAAACTTGGAAAAGGGTGAAGACCTCTACTTCTTCACCAAATTGAAGTTAGTGACCGGCAAGGGTTCCCGCGTGGCTCGAACCATAGGGAATGGAACCTGGAAAGGCGAGGACAAAGGAACCACTGTCCGTGATCCTGCGAAAAAGAATACGCCTTTAGGTCTGTGTAAAAGGTTTCGTTATGAGAATGAGAAATCTGATCAACATGGCTGCTGGATTATGCACGAGTACAGCCTGCACCCTTCATTGGTGAAGCCCCAGTCAAATTCAAATACTTGTGGGTGTGATGGTAAATACGTGCTCTGTCGAATTCGGAAGAATGACAGAAAGAGGAAGTTATCAGAGAATGATGGTGTCGGTGGTCATGCTCTAATACTACAATCCCCTACCAAGATTCCAAGGCAACTAGAGAGCAGTGATGAAGTCGTATTAGGTGCGAATTCTACACCAATTTCTGAGGCTTCTGAGGTTACAAATCATTATAATCAGCAGCCGGAGCAGACTACCACTGCGAATGCTTACTTGCCAATGGATCAACCACACTACTTTCTTAGAGATTACCCAACGACTATGGCCTCTGCATCAACTAGTCCTCCACCATCTCTCCCTCAGCCAGACTATGGCTTTGAGCTAATTAGTGACACAGATCATCAACCAGCACAAGGTGCTGGTTTTAATTATGACCTCAGCCAATTTCTAGATTCTGATGATGTTGATGCCTTGCTGAAGGATCTCTCAAATTTGGATAACATCCAACCACTTACAGCACAACCATTGGGAGGAGGATCACATCCATATCCATGCATAATCGAGGAGTCTGCAGTTGATGAAGACTCAGGCAATATTAATACTGGACTTGGGATATCATCAGAAGATCAAACAGGTGGTGAACTTGGTAATGAAAACGTTTCACTCAATGTGTCAGGCTTCCCTGTTCACGATGATGAGATGCTCGATTTCCTGAACTGTGCTAGTTTTGATGATCTGGTGGACATGATCCAGTTTGAGGATAATGATGATGAACTGCAAGCATTTGCAAAGTCAGAGTCAGTTATGGGAATGGAGAGCACTACCACTGCTACTACGTACTAGTGATGTGAAGATGTAGATTGAAAATGTCCACGTTTATGAGATCAATACAATACTGTATTTTTTTTGCTGCATGTATCTTGTCTTTGCTTATTTGTTTCCATATTTGGTTGAAAATTGTGTTGTTTGTGTCTACAAGAAATGGACGAATTGACAACTTAGGAGATCTCCAGCATCTTTTTCCTCATTGTTTTCTAGATGTCCTGCTTTTTGTTGCTCTCACCACATCATCCCTATTATTTTTCCTTCTCACTTTGATACTAAACACTATAATTGAAAATTGTGGAGATATAAAATTCTTGTTAAAACAATGGAGTTCTAAACAAAGGGATGGTACACAGAGCATACACCTCTCCACAGAGTGCCAAATTTCATCATCCAAATGCTCTACAAAGGATTAATATTATGATACAGAGACAGCTACGAAGATCATGAAGACCAATCATTGAACACACTCACCCCTGGTCTTTTCGGTGTTTTTAAAATATATAAATATTGTTTTTTATGCCATACATGTGTCAAATAACTAGGGATGAGACAAGAAGAGCACGCCAACAATTTTGATTATGAAGAGGAAAAAAAAAAAAAAACACAACACAAAACACAGATGGGTAAAGTTACTAAAGTAATAACAATTGCTACCAACTGTAGCCCAGTGCAAGTTGTCAAAAAAAGCAGATCTACCTGCGTACTTTCCAAATGCAAGCAGTCTTCTCCCATTGTCCCTGACGACGTTGTCTCCAATGATAAGCTCATAATCATATAGGGACACCCTTTCAGCTAGGATATATGCACCACAGAGACAGTGTGTTAAATTGATAAAATGAAGCAAAACAATGTTATGAATTTAATATCTCCCTTGGAGGGAGATGCTCTAAGCTAAGTTATTCCTCATCGTCTTCCCAGCTATTGTTTCTTCTCTCCTTGCTCAAATTTGAACCACAGGTAATGCCTTACCATATTCAATTTTGAACCACAGGTACATGGCTCACAGTCAGGGACGGACCCACAGTGGGGTCAATGGGGTCAAACGACCCTATGGACTCCAAGCAAGTAAGGTAGAAGGTCCCTTTGAATTGGGGTGTGACCCCATGAAAGGCTGAAGAAGGAGTTGCAGGTACTGAGGAAGAAGAAGATGAATAGAAATCTGTTTTTTTTTTTTTTTCAAAATAAGCTGGCCAAAACGGTGTCGTTTTGGCCCAGCTTCTAATTTTTTTTTTTTAAAAGGCTGGCCAAAACGGCGTCGTTTTGGTATTTTTTTTTTAAAAACTGCGCTGGCCAAAACGACGTCGTTTTGGACCAGCACCGAATTTTTTTTTAAAAGACCTGGCCAAAACGACGTCGTTTTGGTCCAGGTCTTAAAAAAAAAAAAGAGAACAGATTGTATATACACAGACCCTCCTTCTCTCCTGAGTTTTCAACTCCAAAGCCCCCATTTTCTAAACCCTCAAACCTAAATCCCCAATCTCTACCCCCAAACCTTTAACCCTCTCCCCCACCAAGCCTTTAAGCCCCAACTCCATTGCCGCCTTTTACACTATGACCCTACGACATAAAATTCCTGGGTCCGTCCCTGCTCACAGTTTTTTATTTTTTTATTTTTTCAATACCCTTTTGTTGTTTCAAATAGTTGCTTATGATTGTTTTGTGTTGAGCTTATTGATCGGTGGATTCTCTAACGGAAGACCTTGTTTGGTGTTATTGTATGATTTGTGATGAATCACACTGGCTGTTAAATTTATTTATTTTGGATAATTGGTTTTATTCTGGTTAATGTTTTTTTATTATTTGTGATGATAATGCCTTTGAACAGCTGGTTTTCTAATGTAAATCGATGCTCATTTTTGCAGTTTCGGTAAGATTACAGAAATGGCAGCTGAAGGTGGTAAGAGCTTTGCCAGGAGAGACCATCTCCTACAGATTGAGACAAAGGTTCGACAGTGGTGGGAAGAGAGAGATGTTTTTCAGGGCTGAATCTTGTGAAAAGCCTCCTGAACATGGTTTATCAACTAGACAGCATATTAGTTCAATAAAGTGAAAAAATATTTATAAAAAAAAAAAAAAACGGATAGCCGCACTGCTATACTACTGTTTTTTTATATTCCTGAGCTATTTTTGACACGCGGAGAAGGCCCCAGGAGGTGATTAATTTTTATTATAAATCGTATCGCCGCGTGGCTATACTCGAGTGGGAGTGGTAGTTCCTTTTTTTATTCATGGGGTTTTTTTAAAATGAAAATATTATAGCCGTACTGCTTTAATAAATAGTCTAGCCGGTCGGCTATACTATTTTTACACTTGGCAAAGCGGGCGGTAGACGCCAGGTGGGTTCAAATTATTTATATTCAGGGAATTGTTGCCTTGTTTCCCTAAATTTGAAGAAGGCCGTCCTTTGCAAATTCTGATGCAAACTCTATTGATCCCCCAATATCACAAGTACTCGATAATCTAAAAATTGTTTCTCCCAAGACATGCAATTCACAGGCAGAGGGGGAAAAACAGAAGCTTAAATAGGGTTCTAATTTTCATGGGAAAAATCTAAATAGGTTTGATAGCATAGTGTAAAACATACCAATTACAGATGCATAAGGGGCAATTTTTTCATGGAAAGCAGGGATGTAGTTTTCTGGATGTGTATGCTATTTTTGACACATGGCAAATCGGGCTCAAGAGGTGGTCTTTATTTATAAATTGTATAGCAGCGCGGCTATACTGGGCGTTTTTTAAAATAAAAAATGTATATCCATGCGGTTATACTAAAAATAAAAAATCGTATAGCCGCGCGGCTGTACTGGGTTTGTTTAAAATAAATAGTATAGCCGCGCGGCTGTACTGGGTTTGTTTAAAATAAATAGTATAGCCGCGCGGCTATACTATTACCACACTCGCGATGGGCGATTTTCCTTTTTCAATAGTATAGCCGCGCGGCTATACTAATTGTCATGCTCATCGTCTATATGCAGCCCAACGAAGGTCCTAAGCGGTAACTTCAAATGTACGAGTGGGCTGCTTAACTAAGCACTTGCATAAAGGATCCCTGGCAACACCCTAAAACTACAATTCCACAACCAAGTTAATGGTGGAAGACCTAGACAAAAACAGGACAAGGAAAATCAACTAATACAAATTGCACTCCGAACCCAGAATCTCAATCTCCTAAAAGACACCTAATGTAGCATAAATTCATAAAATTTCGAAAACCCCGAACACAAAATGAACACAATTAACAAAGCAAACAATTTAATTGATTCAATAGAAATAAACTGGAGAAGTACCAAGGATGCTGGAGGAATGGGAGAAAACAGGGCCAAGAATCCTCAGGTCTCGTGGGGAATGGCAGCGCGGAGAATGATAGCGGCACCACTACAGCAAAAAAGCGTATAGCCGATTGGCTATACTCTTTACACAAAACACTGCAATGTATAAAAAAAAAAAAACAAAAACAAAAAAAAACAAAAACAAAATTTGTTTTTCCCCGATTTTGTTTATTGATAAGGGTAATTTAAAGCATTATCCATTACTATTAAATTATTGGAAACAACTCCAATCCAATTGAGACAATCTCCCTCACCCCAAGATAAAAGCCTATTTGAAGGATCCTTAAGATCTTTCTTGGACATTAGAAGTGCTTGTCTCTCATTTTGTTTACAAGGTGCACCCAAATTTCTATTCCATAAGCTAATGGTAATGTTTACAATGCTTAGAAATCTGAAAACTGAAACAATAATTCTCATGGCTTTGTCCATGAGGTTATATCTTAATAGGTGATGTGTGTGAGCAATATAACTCATTTAGAATGGCGCGATATATACGCACACTACTACACTAGAACTGAGAGTGAAGGTCCAAGCTCAATATTTTTTTCAAATGGTGGACAAAGTCGTTGAGTATGTAGACTAGTAATAAGTTATAGGTTCATCCAGAGAAAGATACTGTTAAAATAATAATATTAAATAGATCCAAGCCATGACAAATTCCAACTTTGACTGCATTTGTTGTTTTCATAACAAGCAGCACGGTCAGTTATCATTAGGCTTGAATTTACTGACAAATTGATCATCGACGACCAGCAAATCTATCACAAATGACCATTTCGTGTCTCCGAATGCTACGAAATTTCATGTCTCCAGGATCCGAATCAATTTTAAGATAAGCCTTACTCTTGTTGGAATCCCACATCGGTGGAGTGAAAGAAAACAAATGGGTTTAAATAGAATTACCATACTCTAACTAATACCGAGGCCTTTTGTGATAAAAACCTCACACCTGACGGATTGGCTTGGGCGGGTGGTAAAGTGGGGACAGTATCGGTGTTGTTAGAGTGGGACCCAACGGGCATATCCAAATTCTCAACAACTCTTGCATCGACCAGAATCAATAGAAGGGGACTGGATTTACTCCTGCATCCACCAGCCTTCTGTCCTTTGGTTTTATTTTTAGGGTCGAAGTGGAAGAAGAAGGGGAAAGGACAATCATGGAATGATTGAGGGAGTGTTCTTAAAAAGTTTGGTGGCGGGTGGGGTGAGAAAATAGGGTTCGATTTGGGAGTGAGAATACATAGAACATCATACATAAAGAAACTACTCCAAGTTTCTGTCTGAATGAAAATGCTTGGGGCACAAGTAACTTACAAAGTTGTTACAACTTAACCCGAAAGTATAGATATAACCTTATGATATTACAAACAGCTGATAATTATCAAAGCCATTATCTGTGGGAGACGGATTATTCGGGATTTTACCTTTTTATTTATTGCCGTGTCCTAGTCGACCTGGGCCAGGACTGGGCCTGCTAATAGTCCTATATATATTGGAAGGGAAGGAAGGAACTCATTCACACAGAAATCACAAAACCCTAGCCCACATCACTGCTACTCAAAGTCCCAGAGAAACCATAACCAGCCTACGTACTCCTTTTCTTTCCATTCCAAGAAACCAAGAAATATTTCATCTTTAGCCTTCTCTTCTCAGCAAAGTCCAAGAGGAAACTACACATACTTATATATGGCACCTTGTCAGTATGTTGATGTTCCAATTGGATTTAAGTTTCGTCCAAGCGATGATGAATTATTGAGGTATTATCTTCTTAACAAGGTTTCTGGCACACCATTTAAGTATAGCAACGTTGTGCCAGAATTCAATCTTTACGGTAAGAAAGAGCCATGGGATATATGGAATGATTTCGGTGGACAAAACTTGGAAAAGGGTGAAGACCTCTATTTCTTCACCAAATTGAAGTTAGTGACCGGCAAGGGTTCCCGCGTGGCTCGAACGATAGGGAATGGAACCTGGAAAGGTGAGGACAAAGGGACCACGGTCCGTGATCCTTCGAAAAAGAATACGCCTTTAGGTCTGTGTAAAAGGTTTCGTTATGAGAATGAGAAATCTGATCAACATGGCTGCTGGATTATGCACGAGTACAGCCTGCACCCTTCATTGGTGAAGCCCCAGTCAAATTCAAATACTTGTGGGTGTGATGGTAAATACGTGCTCTGTCGAATTCGGAAGAATGACAGAAAGAGGAAGTTATCAGAGAATGATGGTGTCGGTGGTCATGCTCTAATACTACAATCCCCTACCAAGATTCCAAGGCAACTAGGCAGTGATGAAGTCGTATTAGGTGCGAATTCTACACCAATTTCTGAGGCTTCTGAGGTTACAAATCATTATAATCAGCAGCCGGAGCAGACTACCACTGCGAATGCTTACTTGCCAATGGATCAACCACACTACTTTCTTACAGATTACCCAACGACTATGGCCTCTGCATCAACTAGTCCTCCACCATCTCTCCCTCAGCCAGACTATGGCTTTGAGCTAATTAGTGACACTGATCATCAACCAGCACAAGGTGCTGGTTTTAATTATGACCTCAGCCAATTTCTAGATTCTGATGATGTTGATGCCTTGCTGAAGGATCTCTCAAATTTGGATAACATCCAACCACTTACAGCACAACCATTGGGAGGAGGATCACATCCATATCCATGCATAATCGAGGAGTCTGCAGTTGATGAAGACTCAGGCAATATTAATACTGGACTTGGGATATCATCAGAAGATCAAACAGGTGGTGAACTTGGTAATGAAAACGTTTCACTCAATGTGTCAGGCTTCCTTGTTCACGATGATGAGATGCTCGATTTCCTGAACCGTGCTAGTTTTGATGATCTGGTGGACATGATCCAGTTTGAGGATAATGATGATGAACTGCAAGCATTTGCAAAGTCAGAGTCAGTTATGGGAATGGAGAGCACTACCACTGCTACTACGTACTAGTGATGTGAAGATGTAGATTGAAAATGTCCACGTTTATGAGATCAATACAATACTGTATTTTTTTTGCTGCATGTATCTTGTCTTTGCTTATTTGTTTCCATATTTGGTTGAAAATTGTGTTGTTTGTGTCTACAAGAAATGGACGAATTGACAACTTAGGAGATCTCCAGCATCTTTTTCCTCATTGTTTTCTGGATGTCCTGCTTTTTGTTGCTCTCATCACATCATCCCTATTATTTTTCCTTCTCACTTTGATACTAAACACTAGAATTGACAATTGTGGAGACATAAAATTCTTGTTAAAACAATGGAGTTCTAAACAAAGGGATGGTACACAGAGCATACACCTCTCCACAGAGTGCCAAATTTCATCATCCAAATGCTCTACAAAGGATTAATATTATGATACAGAGACAGCTACGAAGATCATGAAGACCAATCATTGAACACACTCACCCCTGGTCTTTTCGGTGTTTTTAAAATATATAAATATTGTTTTTTATGCCATACATGTGTCAAATAACTAGGGATGAGACAAGAAGAGCACACCAACAATTTTGATTATGAAGAGGAAAAAAAAAAAAAACACAACACAAAACACAGATGGGTAAAGTTACTAAAGTAATAACAATTGCTACCAACTGTAGCCCAGTGCAAGTTGTCAAAAAAAGCAGATCTACCTGCGTACTTTCCAAATGCAAGCAGTCTTCTCCCATTGTCCCTGACGACGTTGTCTCCAATGATAAGCTCATAATCATATAGGGACACCCTTTCAGCTAGGATATATGCACCACAGAGACAGTGTGTTAAATTGATAAAATGAAGCAAAACAATGTTATGAATTTAATATCTCCCTTGGAGGGAGATGCTCTAAGCTAAGTTATTCCTCATCGTCTTCCCAGCTATTGTTTCTTCTCTCCTTGCTCAAATTTGAACCACAGGTAATGCCTTACCATATTCAATTTTGAACCACAGGTACATTGCTCACAGTTTTTTATTTTTTTATTTTTTCAATACCCTTTTGTTGTTTCAAATAGTTGCTTATGATTGTTTTGTGTTGAGCTTATTGATCGGTGGATTCTCTAACGGAAGACCTTGTTTGGTGTTATTGTATGATTTGTGATGAAATACACTGGCTGTTAAATTTATTTATTTTGGATAATTGGTTTTATTCTGGTTAATGTTTTTTTATTATTTGTGATGATAATGCCTTTGAACAGCTGGTTTTCTAATGTAAATCGATGCTCATTTTTGCAGTTTCGGTAAGATTACAGAAATGGCAGCTGAAGGTGGTAAGAGCTTTGCCAGGAGAGACCATCTCCTACAGATTGAGACAAAGGTTCGACAGTGGTGGGAAGAGAGAGATGTTTTTCAGGGCTGAATCTTGTGAAAAGCCTCCTGAACATGGTTTATCAACTAGACAGCATATTAGTTCAATAAAGTGAAAAAATATTTATAAAAAAAAAAAAAAACGGATAGCCGCACTGCTATACTACTGTTTTTTTATATTCCTGAGCTATTTTTGACACGCGGAGAAGGCCCCAGGAGGTGATTAATTTTTATTATAAATCGTATCGCCGCGTGGCTATACTCGAGTGGGAGTGGTAGTTCCTTTTTTTATTCATGGGGTTTTTTTAAAATGAAAATATTATAGCCGTACTGCTTTAATAAATAGTCTAGCCGGTCGGCTATACTATTTTACACTTAAGCGGGCGGTAGACGCCAGTGGGTTCAAATTATTTATATTCAGGGAATTGTTGCCTTGTTTCCCTAAATTTGAAGAAGGCCGTCCTTTGCAAATTCTGATGCAAACTCTATTGATCCCCCAATATCACAAGTACTCGATAATCTAAAAATTGTTTCTCCCAAGACATGCAATTCACAGGCAGAGGGGGAAAAACAGAAGCTTAAATAGGGTTCTAATTTTCATGGGAAAAATCTAAATAGGTTTGATAGCATAGTGTAAAACATACCAATTACAGATGCATAAGGGGCAATTTTTTCATGGAAAGCAGGGATGTAGTTTTCTGGATGTGTATGCTATTTTTGACACATGGCAAATCGGGCTCAAGAGGTGGTCTTTATTTATAAATTGTATAGCAGCGCGGCTATACTGGGCGTTTTTTAAAATAAAAAATGTATATCCATGCGGTTATACTAAAAATAAAAAATCGTATAGCCGCGCGGCTGTACTGGGTTTGTTTAAAATAAATAGTATAGCCGCGCGGCTGTACTGGGTTTGTTTAAAATAAATAGTATAGCCGCGCGGCTATACTATTACCACACTCGCGATGGGCGATTTTCCTTTTTCAATAGTATAGCCGCGCGGCTATACTAATTGTCATGCTCATCGTCTATATGCAGCCCAACGAAGGTCCTAAGCGGTAACTTCAAATGTACGAGTGGGCTGCTTAACTAAGCACTTGCATAAAGGATCCCTGGCAACACCCTAAAACTACAATTCCACAACCAAGTTAATGGTGGAAGACCTAGACAAAAACAGGACAAGGAAAATCAACTAATACAAATTGCACTCCGAACCCAGAATCTCAATCTCCTAAAAGACACCTAATGTAGCATAAATTCATAAAATTTCGAAAACCCCGAACACAAAATGAACACAA
Source organism: Prunus mume (assembly GCF_029339155.1). Taxonomy (NCBI): domain Eukaryota; kingdom Viridiplantae; phylum Streptophyta; class Magnoliopsida; order Rosales; family Rosaceae; genus Prunus; species Prunus mume. The sequence continues at coordinate 744,814 of NC_142699.1, read as the reverse complement.
TTAACAAAGCAAACAATTTAATTGATTCAATAGAAATAAACTGGAGAAGTACCAAGGATGCTGGAGGAATGGGAGAAAACAGGGCCAAGAATCCTCAGGTCTCGTGGGGAATGGCAGCGCGGAGAATGATAGCGGCACCACTACAGCAAAAAAGCGTATAGCCGATTGGCTATACTCTTTACACAAAACACTGCAATGTATAAAAAAAAAAAAACAAAAACAAAAAAAAACAAAAACAAAATTTGTTTTTCCCCGATTTTGTTTATTGATAAGGGTAATTTAAAGCATTATCCATTACTATTAAATTATTGGAAACAACTCCAATCCAATTGAGACAATCTCCCTCACCCCAAGATAAAAGCCTATTTGAAGGATCCTTAAGATCTTTCTTGGACATTAGAAGTGCTTGTCTCTCATTTTGTTTACAAGGTGCACCCAAATTTCTATTCCATAAGCTAATGGTAATGTTTACAATGCTTAGAAATCTGAAAACTGAAACAATAATTCTCATGGCTTTGTCCATGAGGTTATATCTTAATAGGTGATGTGTGTGAGCAATATAACTCATTTAGAATGGCGCGATATATACGCACACTACTACACTAGAACTGAGAGTGAAGGTCCAAGCTCAATATTTTTTTCAAATGGTGGACAAAGTCGTTGAGTATGTAGACTAGTAATAAGTTATAGGTTCATCCAGAGAAAGATACTGTTAAAATAATAATATTAAATAGATCCAAGCCATGACAAATTCCAACTTTGACTGCATTTGTTGTTTTCATAACAAGCAGCACGGTCAGTTATCATTAGGCTTGAATTTACTGACAAATTGATCATCGACGACCAGCAAATCTATCACAAATGACCATTTCGTGTCTCCGAATGCTACGAAATTTCATGTCTCCAGGATCCGAATCAATTTTAAGATAAGCCTTACTCTTGTTGGAATCCCACATCGGTGGAGTGAAAGAAAACAAATGGGTTTAAATAGAATTACCATACTCTAACTAATACCGAGGCCTTTTGTGATAAAAACCTCACACCTGACGGATTGGCTTGGGCGGGTGGTAAAGTGGGGACAGTATCGGTGTTGTTAGAGTGGGACCCAACGGGCATATCCAAATTCTCAACAACTCTTGCATCGACCAGAATCAATAGAAGGGGACTGGATTTACTCCTGCATCCACCAGCCTTCTGTCCTTTGGTTTTATTTTTAGGGTCGAAGTGGAAGAAGAAGGGGAAAGGACAATCATGGAATGATTGAGGGAGTGTTCTTAAAAAGTTTGGTGGCGGGTGGGGTGAGAAAATAGGGTTCGATTTGGGAGTGAGAATACATAGAACATCATACATAAAGAAACTACTCCAAGTTTCTGTCTGAATGAAAATGCTTGGGGCACAAGTAACTTACAAAGTTGTTACAACTTAACCCGAAAGTATAGATATAACCTTATGATATTACAAACAGCTGATAATTATCAAAGCCATTATCTGTGGGAGACGGATTATTCGGGATTTTACCTTTTTATTTATTGCCGTGTCCTAGTCGACCTGGGCCAGGACTGGGCCTGCTAATAGTCCTATATATATTGGAAGGGAAGGAAGGAACTCATTCACACAGAAATCACAAAACCCTAGCCCACATCACTGCTACTCAAAGTCCCAGAGAAACCATAACCAGCCTACGTACTCCTTTTCTTTCCATTCCAAGAAACCAAGAAATATTTCATCTTTAGCCTTCTCTTCTCAGCAAAGTCCAAGAGGAAACTACACATACTTATATATGGCACCTTGTCAGTATGTTGATGTTCCAATTGGATTTAAGTTTCGTCCAAGCGATGATGAATTATTGAGGTATTATCTTCTTAACAAGGTTTCTGGCACACCATTTAAGTATAGCAACGTTGTGCCAGAATTCAATCTTTACGGTAAGAAAGAGCCATGGGATATATGGAATGATTTCGGTGGACAAAACTTGGAAAAGGGTGAAGACCTCTATTTCTTCACCAAATTGAAGTTAGTGACCGGCAAGGGTTCCCGCGTGGCTCGAACGATAGGGAATGGAACCTGGAAAGGTGAGGACAAAGGGACCACGGTCCGTGATCCTGCGAAAAAGAATACGCCTTTAGGTCTGTGTAAAAGGTTTCGTTATGAGAATGAGAAATCTGATCAACATGGCTGCTGGATTATGCACGAGTACAGCCTGCACCCTTCATTGGTGAAGCCCCAGTCAAATTCAAATACTTGTGGGTGTGATGGTAAATACGTGCTCTGTCGAATTCGGAAGAATGACAGAAAGAGGAAGTTATCAGAGAATGATGGTGTCGGTGGTCATGCTCTAATACTACAATCCCCTACCAAGATTCTAAGGCAACTAGAGAGCAGTGATGAAGTCGAATTAGGTGCGAATTCTACACCAATTTCTGAGGCTTCTGAGGTTACAAATCATTATAATCAGCAGCCGGAGCAGACTACCACTGCGAATGCTTACTTGCCAATGGATCAACCACACTACTTTCTTACAGATTACCCAACGACTATGGCCTCTGCATCAACTAGTCCTCCACCATCTCTCCCTCAGCCAGACTATGGCTTTGAGCTAATTAGTGACACTGATCATCAACCAGCACAAGGTGCTGGTTTTAATTATGACCTCAGCCAATTTCTAGATTCTGATGATGTTGATGCCTTGCTGAAGGATCTCTCAAATTTGGATAACATCCAACCACTTACAGCACAACCATTGGGAGGAGGATCACATCCATATCCATGCATAATCGAGGAGTCTGCAGTTGATGAAGACTCAGGCAATATTAATACTGGACTTGGGATATCATCAGAAGATCAAACAGGTGGTGAACTTGGTAATGAAAACGTTTCACTCAATGTGTCAGGCTTCCTTGTTCACGATGATGAGATGCTCGATTTCCTGAACCGTGCTAGTTTTGATGATCTGGTGGACATGATCCAGTTTGAGGATAATGATGATGAACTGCAAGCATTTGCAAAGTCAGAGTCAGTTATGGGAATGGAGAGCACTACCACTGCTACTACGTACTAGTGATGTGAAGATGTAGATTGAAAATGTCCACGTTTATGAGATCAATACAATACTGTATTTTTTTTGCTGCATGTATCTTGTCTTTGCTTATTTGTTTCCATATTTGGTTGAAAATTGTGTTGTTTGTGTCTACAAGAAATGGACGAATTGACAACTTAGGAGATCTCCAGCATCTTTTCCTCATTGTTTTCTGGATGTCCTGCTTTTTGTTGCTCTCATCACATCATCCCTATTATTTTTCCTTCTCACTTTGATACTAAACACTAGAATTGACAATTGTGGAGACATAAAATTCTTGTTAAAACAATGGAGTTCTAAACAAAGGGATGGTACACAGAGCATACACCTCTCCACAGAGTGCCAAATTTCATCATCCAAATGCTCTACAAAGGATTAATATTATGATACAGAGACAGCTACGAAGATCATGAAGACCAATCATTGAACACACTCACCCCTGGTCTTTTCGGTGTTTTTAAAATATATAAATATTGTTTTTTATGCCATACATGTGTCAAATAACTAGGGATGAGACAAGAAGAGCACACCAACAATTTTGATTATGAAGAGGAAAAAAAAAAAAAACACAACACAAAACACAGATGGGTAAAGTTACTAAAGTAATAACAATTGCTACCAACTGTAGCCCAGTGCAAGTTGTCAAAAAAAGCAGATCTACCTGCGTACTTTCCAAATGCAAGCAGTCTTCTCCCATTGTCCCTGACGACGTTGTCTCCAATGATAAGCTCATAATCATATAGGGACACCCTTTCAGCTAGGATATATGCACCACAGAGACAGTGTGTTAAATTGATAAAATGAAGCAAAACAATGTTATGAATTTAATATCTCCCTTGGAGGGAGATGCTCTAAGCTAAGTTATTCCTCATCGTCTTCCCAGCTATTGTTTCTTCTCTCCTTGCTCAAATTTGAACCACAGGTAATGCCTTACCATATTCAATTTTGAACCACAGGTACATTGCTCACAGTTTTTTATTTTTTTATTTTTTCAATACCCTTTTGTTGTTTCAAATAGTTGCTTATGATTGTTTTGTGTTGAGCTTATTGATCGGTGGATTCTCTAACGGAAGACCTTGTTTGGTGTTATTGTATGATTTGTGATGAAATACACTGGCTGTTAAATTTATTTATTTTGGATAATTGGTTTTATTCTGGTTAATGTTTTTTTATTATTTGTGATGATAATGCCTTTGAACAGCTGGTTTTCTAATGTAAATCGATGCTCATTTTTGCAGTTTCGGTAAGATTACAGAAATGGCAGCTGAAGGTGGTAAGAGCTTTGCCAGGAGAGACCATCTCCTACAGATTGAGACAAAGGTTCGACAGTGGTGGGAAGAGAGAGATGTTTTTCAGGGCTGAATCTTGTGAAAAGCCTCCTGAACATGGTTTATCAACTAGACAGCATATTAGTTCAATAAAGTGAAAAAATATTTATAAAAAAAAAACGGATAGCCGCACTGCTATACTACTGTTTTTATATTCCTGAGCTATTTTTGACACGCGGAGAAGGCCCCAGGAGGTGATTAATTTTTATTATAAATCGTATCGCCGCGTGGCTATACTCGAGTGGGAGTGGTAGTTCCTTTTTTTATTCATGGGGTTTTTTTAAAATGAAAATATTATAGCCGTACTGCTTTAATAAATAGTCTAGCCGGTCGGCTATACTATTTTTACACTTGGCAAAGCGGGCGGTAGACGCCAGGTGGGTTCAAATTATTTATATTCAGGGAATTGTTGCCTTGTTTCCCTAAATTTGAAGAAGGCCGTCCTTTGCAAATTCTGATGCAAACTCTATTGATCCCCCAATATCACAAGTACTCGATAATCTAAAAATTGTTTCTCCCAATACATGCAATTCACAGGCAGAGGGGGAAAAACAGAAGCTTAAATAGGGTTCTAGTTTTCATGGGAAAAATCTAAATAGGTTTGATAGCATAGTGTAAAACATACCAATTACAGATGCATAAGGGGCAATTTTTTCATGGAAAACAGGGATGTAGTTTTCTGGATGTGTATGCGATTTTTGACACATGGCAAATCAGGCTCAAGAGGTGGTCTTTATTTATAAATTGTATAGCAGCGCGGCTATACTGGGCGTTTTTTAAAATAAAAAATGTATATCCGTGCGGTTATACTAAAAATAAAAAATAGTATCGCCGCGCGGCTGTACTTGGTTTGTTTAAAATAAATAGTATAGCCGAGCGGCTATACTATTACCACACTCGCCCTCGGCGATGGGCGATAGGCGATTTCCCTTTTCAATAGTATAGCCGCACGGCTATAATGGGGGGGTTTTTTTTATACAAATTTATAAATAAACCCAATCCTGGATATGTATTTATAAAAAAACCCAAGCACTATTTAAACATAGAAACACACCCAAAATCAATCCAAAAGTCAACTTTTTGGGTGTGTTTATAAATAGGTTTTGAGTGTATGTAATGATGGGTTTTGGGTGTGTTTATAAAGTGTTTTGAGTGTTGGGTTTTTTTATAATTTCAACCTTCATTTTGGGTGTTTTAGTGAAACTCCCTTTTTTTTATAGCCTTGGCTGCAATTTTTTTTTATAGCCGCTGGGCGATATTATGGTTTTTAATTATTAAAATAGTATAGCCGCGCGGCTATACTAATTGTCATGCTCATCGTCTATATGCAGCCCAACAATCCGAAGGTCCTAAGCGGTAACTTCAAATGTACGAGTGGGCTGCTTAACTAAGCACTTGCATAAAGGATCCCTGGCAACACCCTAAAACTACAATTCCACAACCAAGTTAATGGTGGAAGACCTAAACAAAAACAGGACAAGGAAAACCAACTAATACAAATTGCACTCCGAACCCAGAATCTCAATCTCCTGAAAGACACCTATTGTAGCATAAATTCATAAAATTTCGAAAACCCCGAACACAAATGAACACAATTAACAAAGCAAACAATTTAATTGATTCAATAGAAAACAGGAGAAGTACCAAGGATGCTGGAGGAATGGGAGAAAACAGGGCCAAGAATCCTCAGGTCTCGTGGGGAATGGCAGCGCGGAGAATGATAGCGGCACCACTACAGCTAAAAAGCGTATAGCCGATTGGCTATACACTTTACACAAAACACTACAATGTTTAAAAAAAAAAAAAAATTTGTTTTTCCCCGATTTTTTTTATTGATAAGGGTAATTTAAAGCATTATCCATTACTATTAAATTATCGGAAACAACTCCAATCCAATTGAGACAATCTCCCTCACCCCAAGATAAAAGCCTATTTGAAGGATCCTTAAGATCTTTCTTGGACATTAGAAGTGCTTGTCTCTCATTTTGTTTACAAGGCACACCCAAATTTCCATTCCATAAGCTAATGGTAATGTTTACAACGCTTAGAACTCTGAAAACTGAAACAATTCTCATGGCTTTGTCCATGAGGTTATATCTTAATAGGTGATGTGTGTGAGCAATATAACTCATTTAGAATGGTGCGATATATACGCACACTACTACACTAGAACTGAGAGTGAAGGTCCAAACTCAATATTTTTTTCAAAATCATTTTCAAATGGTGGACAAAGTCATTGAGTATGTAGACTAGTAATAAGTTGTAGGTTCATCCAGAGAAAGATACTGTTAAAATAATAATATTAAATAGATCCAAGCCATGAAAAATTCCAACTTTGACTGCATTGTTGTTTTCATAACAAGAAGCACGGTCAGTTATCATTAGGCTTGAATTTATTGACAAATTGATCATCGAAGACCATTTTGTGTCTCCGAATGCTACGAAATTTCATGTCTCCAGGATCCGAATCAATTTTAAGATAAGCCTTACTCTTGCATCCACCAGAATCAATAGAAGGGGACTGGATTTACTCTTGCATCCACCAGCCTTCTGTCCTTTGGTTTTATTTTTAGGGTTGAAGTGGAAGAAGAAGAAGGGGAAAGGGCAATCATGGAATGATTGAGGGGGTGTTCTTAAAAAGTTTGGTGGCGGGTGGGGTGAGAAAGTAGGATTCGATTTGGGAGTGAAAATGCTTGGGGCACAAGTAACTTACAAAGTTGTTACAACTTAACCCGAAGGTATACATATAGCCTTATCATATTACAAATAGCTGATAATTATCAAAGCCATTATATGTGGGAGACGGATGATTCGGGATTTTACCTTTTTTTTTTATTGCCGTGTCCTATTCGACCTAGGCAAGGACTGGGCCTGCTAATAGTCCTATATATATTGGAAGGGAAGGAAGGAACTCATTCACACAGAAATCACAAAACCCTAGCCCACATCACTCCAAGAAACTCATTGGAGAATCCATTATCACTGCTACTCAAAGTCCCAGAGAAACCATAACCAGCCTACGTACTCCTTTTCTTTCCATTCCAAGAAACCAAGAAATATTTCATCTTTAGCCTTCTCTTCTCAGCAAAGTCCAAGAGGAAACTACACATACTTATATATGGCACCTTGTCAGTATGTTGATGTTCCAATTGGATTTAAGTTTCGTCCAAGCGATGATGAATTATTGAGGTATTATCTTCTTAACAAGGTTTCTGGCACACCATTTAAGTATAGCAACGTTGTGCCAGAATTCAATCTTTACGGTAAGAAAGAGCCATGGGATATATGGAATGATTTCGGTGGACAAAACTTGGAAAAGGGTGAAGACCTCTATTTCTTCACCAAATTGAAGTTAGTGACCGGCAAGGGTTCCCGCGTGGCTCGAACGATAGGGAATGGAACCTGGAAAGGTGAGGACAAAGGACCACGGTCCGTGATCCTGCGAAAAAGAATACGCCTTTAGGTCTGTGTAAAAGGTTTCGTTATGAGAATGAGAAATCTGATCAACATGGCTGCTGGATTATGCACGAGTACAGCCTGCACCCTTCATTGGTGAAGCCCCAGTCAAATTCAAATACTTGTGGGTGTGATGGTAAATACGTGCTCTGTCGAATTCGGAAGAATGACAGAAAGAGGAAGTTATCAGAGAATGATGGTGTCGGTGGTCATGCTCTAATACTACAATCCCCTACCAAGATTCTAAGGCAACTAGAGAGCAGTGATGAAGTCGAATTAGGTGCGAATTCTACACCAATTTCTGAGGCTTCTGAGGTTACAAATCATTATAATCAGCAGCCGGAGCAGACTACCACTGCGAATGCTTACTTGCCAATGGATCAACCACACTACTTTCTTACAGTTACAGATTACCCAACGACTATGGCCTCTGCATCAACTAGTCCTCCACCATCTCTCCCTCAGCCAGACTATGGCTTTGAGCTAATTAGTGACACAGATCATCAACCAGCACAAGGTGCTGGTTTTAATTATGACCTCAGCCAATTTCTAGATTCTGATGATGTTGATGCCTTGCTGAAGGATCTCTCAAATTTGGATAACATCCAACCACTTACAGCACAACCATTGGGAGGAGGATCACATCCATATCCATGCACAATCGAGGAGTCTGCAGTTGATGAAGACTCAGGCAATATTAATACTGGACTTGGGATATCATCAGAAGATCAAACAGGTGGTGAACTTGGTACTGAAAACGTTTCACTCAATGTGTCAGGCTTCCCTGTTCACGATGATGAGATGCTCGATTTCCTGAACCGTGCTAGTTTTGATGATCTGGTGGACATGATCCAGTTTGAGGATAATGATGATGAACTGCAAGCATTTGCAAAGTCAGAGTCAGTTATGGGAATGGAGAGCACTACCACTGCTACTACGTACTAGTGATGTGAAGATGTAGATTGAAAATGTCCACGTTTGTGAGATCAATACAATACTGTATTTTTTTTTGCTGCATGTATCTTGTTTTTGCTTATTTGTTTCCATATTTGGTTGAAAATTGTGTTGTTTGTGTCTACAAGAAATGGACGAATTGACAACTTAGGAGATCTCCAGCATCTTTTTCCTCATTGTTTTCTGGATGTCCTGCTTTTTGTTGCTCTCATGACATCATCCCTATTATTTTTCCTTCTCACTTTGATACTAAACACTAGAATTGACAATTGTGGAGATATAAAATTCTTGTTAAAACAATGGAGTTCTAAACAAAGGGATGGTACACAGAGCATACACCTCTCCTCAGAGTGCCAAATTTCATCATCCAAATGCTCTTCAAAGGATTAAGATTGCTCCTAAAGGTACTTTCAAATATGGTAGGATCCTAGAATATGATACAGAGACAGCTACGAAGATCATGAAGACCAATCATTGAACACACTCACCCCTGGTTTTTTGATGCCCAATATGAGACCACATTCTGATAAGTCCTCAGCGATTTCACGGCCTGCATCCTCATACATCGCAGCATGATGGATGCGCCTTGTGGATGGTTGCACTTCGACAGCAACCAAAGTGAGGCGTCATTTCTTATTTTAATAATTTTTTTACTTCAGGGTTTCATCTCACTATGAAAACAGGAGCTATTCTCTTTGTCTTTAATTGAATTTTTCACTCTTTCACATTAATGTGTGGGTCCAATCACAATAAAATTGACATATTGGTTGGAATCTAACCTTTTGAATTTAACATCTCCCTTGGAGGGAGATGCTCTAAGCTAAGTTATTCCTCATAGTTGCTTATGATTGTTTTGTGTTGAGCATATTTTTCATAATTGGTTTTATTCTGGTTAATGTTTTTTTATTATTTGTGATGATAATGCCTTTGAACAGCTGGTTTTCTAATGTAAATCGTTGCTCATTTTTGCAGTTTCTGTAAGATTACAGAAATGGCAGCTGAAGGTGGTAAGAGCTTTGCCAGGAGAGACCATCTCCTACAGATTGAGACAAAGGTTCGACAGTGGTGGGAAGAGAGAGATGTTTTTCAGGGCTGAATCTTGTGAAAAGCCTCCTGAACAAGGTTTATCAACTAGACAGCAAGTACAATGAGGGGGGAAAAAAAAAACCAAAAAGGAGTATAGCCGAACGGCTAGACTACCGTATTTTTTTTATTCCCATACTATTTTTGACAAGCGGCAAAGTGGGCGCTAGCTCCAGGCGGGGGTTCTATTGTATAGCCGCGCGGCTATACTTTAAAAAAATGAAAATATTATAGCCGTACGGCTATACTCGTTTTTTTAAAAAACGTAAATCGTCTAGCCGCTCGGCTATAATATTTTTACACTTGGATAAGCAGGCCGTAGTCGCCAGGCGGGTTCGAATTATTCATATTCATGGAATTGTTGCTTTGTTTCCCTAAATCATGTAACAAACATGAACAAAAAGAGCTTTGAGGGAACTCACTTTGTCAAATGGTGTTGTGGAATCTATGTGTTCAACCATGTCTTTACTAGTAGTCACAACACAACCATATACTTGGAAGACCTTTTTGATGTGAATGTAGGTTGAGCAACCATGTCTTTACCTGAGGGCAGATTTCTGACGGCAGTCCAAGACTTTCTATCTCTTCACCAGCAGAAATTACTGCAGACTTGGCAGCAGCCACCGACGAATACATATATCAAGTGTCCTTGAAAAAATTAAAAAGAAATCGGTGGTTTATCAACTAGACAGCATATTAGTTCGATGAAGAAAAAAAAACATCATATCAAAAGTAAAAACAAAATAGAAAAATCCAGCTCATCAACTTTGCTTACATTGGAAGTAAACTAAAGCTTGAAAAGATTTTCCTTTTTTCAAGGGAAAAAAAAGACACGCGGCGGAACGAGCGCCAGGGGCCAGGCGTGGGTCCTTAATCGTATAGCCGCGCGGCTATACTTGGGGTTTAAAACAAATAGTACAGCCGCGGTCGGAGATACTCGGTTCTTTTAAAATAATAAAGAGTATAGCCGGCCGGCTATACCGGGTTCTTTTTAAAATAATAATATAGTCGTGCGGCTATACTACTTTTACAAGCGGGCGGCCCTTTTTCAATTATTAATAGTATAGCCGATCGGCTAAACTCGGGGTTTTTTTAAAATAAAAATAGTATAGCCGTCCGGCTTTGTAATTATAAAAAATACGGCTATACTCGGGATATTTTCGGCCCGGCTTTACTGCGGTCGTTTTTGTTAGAACTCCCGCTTTACTGCGGATTATGATGAAGCATCTCTAGATCCTCTACGTGATCATAATCCATATTGTTGCTGGTTACCAAGCTCCCGCTTTTGTTAGAACTAAGACGACGAAGATGGACATGCTAATTGAGGCAGAACGGCCCAAAGAAGCCTCAGATTGTCGATTCTGAATCCATTTCCTTGTCAAATATCATTGCGCCATTCAAATCAAAATGTTTAAGGTTCTGTTTTGAAACTGTAATCTCTGCTTCCTTTCTCTCTCTCAAATTTCTATCAAAATGGCTCGCATTCGATCCCAGAAAAGACCAAACGAAGACGTTCGTCTTGGGCCATAAAGATTTCAGCTGCCCATAAAATAAGAAAAGGCTTTCCAGTTCTTTTTTATTTATTTATAATTATATGATTGAATTTTCTTTTTATAATTTCTAAATTGGCCGTGGTCTGTACGAATTATCAATTGTTAGCTGCATATTTACGACTCTTTTTTTACCTTTTGAGTATTGAATATCCTTTAATATCTAAAAAGAAATCCAACTCAAGCACAAAATAAAATAAACACAGATTATACAAAATCAATTCTTTTTTATATATAAACGATATGGAACTCGATTTATATTTACATCATGCAACTACATTCTTAAAGAGAGGAAGGAAGGGTATACTAAGACACCCATTGTTGTACGATGCACAGGAATTTCAATTTCAATTTCAATTTCAATTACATGCGGTGCATGTTCAAACCAATTTCGCAATTTCTATTGAGCAGGAATTTATTTTCACAATAAATTCTGTCATTTATAAAATTTGACATACATAATTCAAACTTTGAAATTATTAATTGACAAAAATTTAAAGGATGGATATCTAATTTCTGTAATTTAATAATTCTCTGCAACTTTCATTTCCTTTATCCAAACGGAGGGTTAGCTAAATCCCGAGTTATTTTTCTCCATCTAAATGGAGGGTAAATGGATGAAATTAAATTGTGTAGTATAGTATAGAGACGATGAATCAAATATGACAGATGATGAAATAATTTGCAAAAACACATGAATTGACTACTCAGGGCAAAAGGGCCTGTGGGAACCATCCCTGTGACTAGGAATGTTGAAGTGCCTCAACCTCCCTTGTTGCTTTTTCATGTAACCTACACAAAGGAAAGCCTTGGAGAAGTTATCTTCAACAACCCTATTCACATCATGCACAAACACATCAGTCTCTCCCTCCTCTTTGTTCCTAGCCATCATCCCAGCTGTGTATATGGCGCTCATTCGTCCCGGTGCTTCATCATGATACCCTGTGGGCGCATCCACCATAATCAAATCCCATTTGATATCGTAAACCTCACTAGGCAAGCCCTTGAGTGCCAGCTGGCACATGCTATACCTAGGATCACCAACTGCTGTGCACTCGGGGCCCTTCCCAACATCCATGAGATTGTCAGCCTGGTTCACCTTGCTGTCGTATGTGACATGGTATGACTCCAACATGGGGAAACGGCGTTGGATTTGCTCGATCCACGACTCATCCTCTTCGAGGAAAATCGTACGCCCCCCGTGGTTGAGGGAGCTCCACATGAGGCTGTCGTGGCCTAGGCCGAAGACGAGGAAGTTGCAGGGTGATTTCTTGTCTAGGACCTTTGATGTGACTGAGATTTCTTTGAGGGTTTGCTGTGGGGTGATGGTTGAGGTTGTGTAGTGGATTAGAGCTTTGGCTAGGGAGGGTGGGATTTTGTTGCAAGTCAATGGGGTGTCACATTTTGTTGATCTTTCATCATCCTCGGCTTCTTTCTCATCCAAGGGTACTTTAGGCAAAATGGTGGATTTTTCATTGGAAGAAGAAGAAGAAGAAGAAGAAGAAGATGATGATGATGATGAATCAAAGCTTGACCTGAACACAAAGAGGACAACAAAAGCAAGGAATACTCCGAGGAGGAGAAGCTTATAGTTGAAAGTTGGAACATGGGTTTTGGTTCTCATGCTGAAATGTATTGGCTTTTTTTTGTTGTTGTGTTTTTTATGAGTATGGAGAGAAATATGTTAAGAAGAAGTTGGAGCTCTGGGAAATATATATATATATATATATATTTGTAAGGTTTATTATATATTGTGGCATTTATGAGTTGGAGGAAGAAAGGGACTGAGTTGATGAGAAGGCGTTGTGTTGTGTCGTAGTTTGGGTGATGGATGCTTAAGCATGAAGGGAGAGGGAACTTCGGATGCATGATGAAGACATAAGAGCTATTATGATTCTTGGTGAAGCAAAACAAGTTTAGGTTGGTTGGTGGTAGATCTGCCAATTCCATTGGTTGCAGGTGCCATTTTTTATATCAGTTTAGAGAAGCTATATATGTTGCATTACAGGTGTTGTTATCTTAGATATTAAACTCCCTCTCAAATTTCAACCATTTAAAAACAAATTGAATATTATTGATGATGACGTTATTATATTTCATCTTCCAGTACCCTTTTTTGGGGGTCAAAGTTTGGAAGGGGGAGGGGGCAGGTCCCGTTTGGGTTTGAACCCGAGAACACTGATTTGCAGGCAAATATTCTTATCACTATAGTCTGAAATATCGATAATATCGACGAAGTATCAAGGATATTTCGGTTTTTTCGAATCACGGATATTTCGGAACATATCCATGTACATATCGTATAAATATCGATAATATCGACGATAATATCGGAAAATATCGATGTCGATAATTTCGCTCACACTTTAGCAATATTTTGTCAAAATATCAGTGTAATATCACAAAAATATCAAAAATATCGATGTAAAGGGAAAAAAAAAGGAAAAAGAAGGAAAAAAAAAACACAAAGGGGACTTAAACCCCTCTCATTTTACTCCTCCGACACCTTAATCACATATCACTTATGTTTTTGTGATAATATGCTAAAATATTTATATTTATATGGTTGACATGTTAACAATTACATACAAAACTATTTTGGGGATTTATCATTTGATGACTACTCTTCACAATACACTTACTCTACACATAGAGATGATGAAAATAGTGAAAAATTTGAACCTCATAGGAACTATATGTGGTACTAAGTCACTCATGTATCTTACCATGCAATGTATGAAGTGTAAAATATTGTAGTAAATCGTTATATATAAATGATTATGGTGTGTTTGCCAGCTCGCTGTATAATCAACTTAAATCAGTTAAATCCATCATGCAATACATTTCATTCTAATTTTTTGTGATAAACTAATAGATAACTGACTAAATAAACATTCTCCAAAGTTTCAATAAAAAATTTCAAGTTTTTCTTACAATTTCCGTGGGTTTTATTCAATTTTTATTGATATCGATAATATTCCGATATTTCCATCGAAATTTCCATATTTTTGGACTACCGATATTTCCGATATCATCGATATTTTAGTCCTTGCTTATCACTGAGTTATAGACCCATTGGTACTTCAATTCTTCAAAATATTACAATTCAATCATTTATTTGATTACATATGTGAATGAGGCTGTACCAAGCAAGTGGTAAAAGAACAAAAACAAAAAGGGAATACTTTCTTTAACCAACAAAAGAAATTCTAAGGCAAGGCACGAAACGTGGATTATGGACAAAATATGGTAGGTACCAACTTCCTTAATAATAAAAAATTAGTGTCATTGTAGGATCTCCAAGAAGAGTTCGAGTCATTTATGCTTACTTAAATATATGCATTTGTGTATTTCATTCCAAAAGAAACCTAAAAAAGGGAGAAAAAGAAAAAGGAAAGAGCATTGTGCTGATGGGTTTGGAGTAGTAAGAACTGTCTTGTACATTGATTTGAACAAATAGTGGCCTGTGATCACAAAACCTTTGACTTAGTGATATAACTTAGCCTTTACAAAGAATGAAATATAGCTGATTGAGCAGATCAGGTTTCGGCTGCGCACAGCTTGTCTCCAGCATCTGGACACCAAAGAGACCTCTCACCATCTGGCAATGAAACAATTTTCTGGTACGTCAATTACAAAAACCATCCCAAAGCAGATCACGAGTCGATGCCTGGGGATTTAATTTACTTCAAATTCAAGATTAACAATCTTTCTGAATCTCTCTAGCAAGTGATGATAGCATACCTTCAAAAAGTGAATATATATCTGATGTGATATAAACCAAAGAAGCTCCATAAATCCCATTTATCTTTTCCGTGGTGAGATTTGTTGAGTTCTCAAGAGGAATATTTCTTCAATATCAGAGTGATGCTGTTCCGAAGGAGCTCTTGCTTTCAAAATTAAGCCAGTGTGACTTTCCCTTCTGTCATCACCTGCCATTTCTTACATGGTGAAGCAGGGATTCGGTTTGTCCATTTTCACTGTTGGCTTTCTTGGGTTTGTTCTTGTCCAGGCGAGCTTTGCGGACAGCATGTTGTATTTGTCTCTCATGCTCTTTGAGCATCTCCTCAAGGTTTCCTCCAGGGGGCATCAACGGTCCAGAGTAGTGGATCCGGTTCTTCTTGGTAGCATAACCCTGATGCCAAATGCAAAATTATTTAGTCACATTCATGTTGAAGATTAAATTCTATAAGGGCGGCAAACCACTCAGTAGACTGCAAAAAAAGCCAATTCAAGACATTTAACCAAAGATCTCAAACAAGCAAACATGGGGAAACATCAATGGTGTAAACTTCGGCTTCAGAAGCAAGAGTACGAGAGTTCCTATTTCTAAAAATAAAAAACAAAAATTTCATAACTTGAATGGTTTGCATGAAAACAAATTCAACAATCCCATATACAGCCACTTGACCAGGGCATCATGTGAAAAACCAAATTAATGGGTGGGGCCAGCATTTGCTCCAGATATCAGTGGAGTCAAATTTCAAAATAAAGCATGTGATAGATGAAAATAGTAAAATCCTTTACCGTTGCAGACTCCTTCCCTGATGGCTGTTCATCCTTCTTATGTGAAGACTTTGGCCTATCCAGAAGATTGTGGGACCAATCATGTTTTGCAGAGGAATCCCCGTTGTCTAAATGACTATATCTGGCATTAATACGCTCCTCTGGCCAGTGTGGATTTGCACTAGCTTCTACAACACCATCGTATTGTGAATCACTTCGAACCGAAGCTGAATTGGAAAACCTGGACGACTGGGCTGCCCCACGATACATATAAGACTTCTCCGCACCATTCCTAGACTGGCCAGATTGCGACATATTCCGTGAAGATCCAAATGCACTTGGGTGCATTGACTGGCCAGAATGGGAATAGCCATTTGATGTTGCTCCTTTGGGAGGCTCGATAGGAAAGCCAGAGCCACTATCCTCATCAGGGTTGTACTTTTCACTTATGCTTTTGGGGTTAGGCTGCCCTTGTCGCTTCCAGATTAGGAAAGATAACAAAGAAAGCATAGAACCTAAATCAGTAATTCTTCACAATGATTTGGGTTTTGTATTTAAAGACATGATGAATTTAATTACAGAATTTGAAGGCAAGGATACCTGTATTGCATTGGCATCTGGTGCTGGCACAGCCTTTGATTCTTTGGAACTCCCTCCTTTACTACCAGGTGCTCTTCGCCTGGTTTTCAGATAAACAAAGCAACATTCAAGTGAGTGTGAACAAGATTAATAACTCAAAATACACACATACAGGAACAAATTTATCTTGCCAGACAGTCTTGCACCACACATTCAAACAAGGAAGAGTTGTTTTCTTTTATTTTTCTTTTATAGCAAAACCAGTTTTTCTTTTTTTGTTTTGCAATTAAACAGCTGCCTCCCCCATGTGAGACAAAAACAGAAATCTTTCTCCCTCCTCTGAAGTGAGCTTAATGCAGCAAGCCATCAGAGCTTTAGATAACGAATCAGTTTGGTACTGATGTCCAAAAAATATGTCATGAACCAAAACTAATAAAGATGCAATTAGCTATTTACCAAAAAAGAAGACACACCACATACAAAAAGATGTCATAATCAGATCTTGCATAAGAAAGGACTTGAAAAGTAGTTAATATAATTGGAAAATTGCTCACCTTCTAGCTTCCTCGTCTCGGAGCTTGGCATCAAACTCCTTGCTAGGTGGGTACTTAGGCAAAGTTGAGGGATCAGAGGGAAGAGGCAATGATGTGAAGAACTGGCAAAGAGAAAAGAAAAAATATATATCCTCAGAAGTAAGATCTAACTTCCTGACCCAAAGTTGAATTAATTATGGGAAGGTAACTTATAGATCCCAACTCAAAAGAGAGCATAAATGTAGGATGACTATAAGCAATCATCTAGTTGAAAATTGCATAAACTGTACTGCTAGAAGGAAGCCCAAGGGGTGAAATTCACCAATCACCTATTCAAAATTAACCATTCAGCAGACTCATTATATATATGCTCAGATCCAATATTTTCTAGCAAATTCAGAGTAAGCACGACTAATTATAATGGGAAAATCTAGGACAACAGCTTTCAGTTTGACTAACCATTAGGATTGATATTTCAGTTCCAAATTTAATTTCAAAAGTACTAGTCATTTTAGCAGTTGCAGATAGTGATATATTAGAATGCAATTCAAATTACAGCAAAGAAAACCAAATTTCAGAAACAGAATATTGTTTTTCCATTTTCTTAACCCCAAATTGTTTCAATTTGACGAGATCAGAATTCAATAGACAAAGTCAACATGGTTTCAAATAGCAAAGAAAACCCATGATTACCTCACTGTGAAGTGCAGAAGAAGCTGTTCCACGACTTTCAGGTTCTACTGCTAGAAGAACCTCTAGCAGGGCCAATGCTGACAGAGGGAAGTCCTTGAATGTCTCAGCAACACAACGCTTGTACGGATGCGTTGGTTTAAAAATAGTTGCATGCGGCAATTTTGATCTCTTCCAGTATTCTTCAGAAGGTGACCCACAAAGTTTGAATATCTTATGTAGTTGCTCCACCTATAAGCAATAAATGATAAGATCAAATAAGACGTCTGAATAGGTCCATCAGTACAGCTGGTAGATTCCATGTTAGAGCACAAGGGATTAACCATACAAAATCACCATTAATGATTTATCCGATTAGAATATTCTTAGAAAGTTACAACGGACTTTCATCCATCCTCTGACATTCATTGGAATCTGGTTAAGTAATTTGCTCCTATCAGCAAAAATCAAGCTCATGCTCTCGACAACTAGACTTAAATCTCAGATGCCATGATTAGGAAGATTATGAATTTCTCAATATTTGCCACATCTAATAAATGTAAAGCAAGTCGATATAAAAATAAAAATACATATGTATATGTAAACATATCTTTTACATGTGTATATAATCAAAAAGCTGGGGAAAATACCTCTGTTCTTCCTGGCATGATAGGCTTCCCAGCAAACAATTCTGCAAGAATACAACCAGCACTCCACAAATCCACAGCAACCCCATAATCTGTAGAGCCAAGCAGAAGTTCAGGTGGTCGGTACCACAAGGTTACTACCCGACTTGTCAGGGGCTGCTTTTGACGGGGTCGGTAAAAGGTTGCTAGTCCAAAGTCAGCAATCTTTAGGTTGCCATAATAGTCGATCAAAAGATTTGATCCCTTAATGTCACGGTGCAAAATACCATGACTGTGACAATGCTCAAGCCCACGAAGAAGCTGTTGCATGTAACATTTAATCTGCAACACGGTGCACAAACACCATATATCAACCACAATAAAAGATTAGTCAAGCATTCTGCTACCATAACACACATAAGATCATGAAAATGAACACAGCTGCAATTAGATACAAATGGATCGTATTGACAATAACGCACCATTCAGGGTTGTCCTCAAAAGAAACAATATTGCTGCATTTTGGGAAGAGAATGACCCTCTTTGGTTGTTAACTTTGGGTGAGCACACAAAGAGGTGCATGCTCTTCCCAAAATGGAGGGAAGGAATTCAGAAATCACAGAAACCCTCAAATCTTCTGTTCCTGATTTATCACAATTACCATATTACTTTCTGGGATCTAAACCCAGCCACTTCTTACTTGGTGATCCATGAAATGACACTGAATTCTATTAGTGACTGAAATAGTTTTTTTGAATCTAAGAGCATCAGCTTCTTGAGGATTTTTGTCTTCAGGTGCATGCCTAAGCACTATAACAGAATTTTATGCAGCAGATAACATCCTGAACTCCACTGCTACTGCTATTATGATACATCACTAGTTTCTGATACTGATAGAGGCAACTCTAGGTACTGGGTAGGTGTTATCTTGGATCCATAAGAGGAAATTTTTTGCACTTCTTAGATGCTAGAATATACAAGGAACAACCTGATGATTATGTACAATATTGGTTGCAACATCAAATATATCACAAGTTTCGTGAAGAGCAGAGTCAGCAAACCCCAATGTCATAATGCTGATGCCATTTTTCAAGTTTTTTTTTTCTTTTTACTACGTTTCCCTTTTCTCAATTATAAGTGGTTTATAGCCTGCTATAAAAGTAGTACAGGTAGTGAATTAAATTATCCCAGTTTATTAATATTCTAAAGTCCTCTGACCTCAATTCTTGACATATTTGGAGTAACTAAAACTGTAAATAACCTACATACAGTTGTCTGTAATGATACTCAACTGCACTTATGTAAAAGTCATAGTAAATTTGTCAGTTTAAGAGACTTTTCCCTAATTTGATGCTCAAATCCAAGACATCTTTTATTCTTAGTCTGAGTTTTCATAATCACAATACATGAGATCAAAAGCAGCAAAGCAACTACCTGTGCTTCAGTGAACTTGACCCCGGGCCGTGCTGCAATCCCGGCAAGATCATGCTCCATGTATTCAAATACAAGGTATAAGCTGCCCGAAACCCTTGATGTAATGAGACCTTCAAGCTTCATGATATTGGGGTGATCAAGCTTACGCAAAATAAGAATTTCTCTCGCCATAAAGCGCACACTTTCCGGATCCATATTGGCAAATCGCACCTTCTTCAGTGCAACTATTTTGTTTGAATCCAGATCACGGGCTCTGTACACACTGCTGTAAGTTCCTTGTCCAATCTGCAGTACACAGAAGAGTCAAATTTATTAATAAATAAAAAAACTAAAATACAAACGTCCATAATGTGGACACTAGCTCAAGAAAATAAAATACAATTGTCAAACATTTGCTAGGAGAATCAAGTCTAGGCTCTGGGGGTTAAAAGATAAAAACTCATATTAAGCAGCTGATAAATTTCCAATTTAAAACGATCGAAATAATCAAACCCAGTATGAACACTTGTCTGATTAAACTCATTTGTTAATTTCTTCATTTTACAATCTTTCCATGTCTATGTGGTGGAAGAAGCCTGATAAAGAGCTACATAAAATTCCATATAGCTCAGTTGCTCCAACCATCAAGAACACACTCTTCGCTGATTGATTTGCAATTTTTTTACTCATAATCATCAAGTGACTCATCCATACTTCAATATTCTCCATCAAAGAGTGTGTGGTGTCTAAGCATGTACTTATATACGCACTTGACTGTTCTGAATAAATTTATTCTGTTAATAAAGCATTGGCAAAGGAAGATATGGAAAAATCACAAAAAAGTTTCCGACCTCCTGGTTCCATCAACTTACATCAAGGTATATACAAAAGTGAGCATAGACAGAATCCATTAGTAGTAGCAGCTGACTACCTCAATTAGAAGTACCTAATTTTGGTTAGTTTTTTTGAAGATTGAGTGTATCTTACCTCCTTTCAAAATGGCAACATGTTTGTTTACTTTACTCTCAGAATGTGCATGCATATACATCTTAAAAATATAAATCTACAGTACATATGAATTGATCTTTTATAAACAACGACAGGCATGCATCTTATTTAAGCAAATCAATCTAACAATTTCAGTGTTTTCTAAAACATGTTTATAATACAAAAACCTAAATGCACATATTATTAGTTAAAAGAAGAGAAACTAAGTGCACATTGTGTTAATGAAAATCAGCACATTTGTTCTAGGTACAGACTTAAGTCACAACTCCAAAATTAACCCCCAAAGTTTACTGTAAAAAGTAAATGAAAGATATCTGAGATATACACAAAACATGTAATATTCACACCTGAAGAATTTAAATGTGGGTTTCGTAATACCAATATCACTAAACAAGGGAATAAAGATAAAAAAATCATAATAAACTACCACATAAATCAGATGTAGAAGCAAATCAACAAACCTTCTCCAATTTCTCAAATGAGTCTGCCTTGAGAGGCACCCACCCACTGATTGCTTCACCTGCCACTGCAGTCAGCCAAGAAGGCCATCCAGCAACAACTTGCGCTCCTCTTTCTCCATTTGATACGCTAGTTATCCTAGTTAGCCCGGATGGTAACTTTCCCCCACTCGCCCCACCCTCCATGAAGGGTTTTGTGGGTTTCTCAGTAACCACCATCTTCTTCTCCCCTTCATCCGATGAAATAGGAGTTGACCCTGCATTCTCTTCTGTGTGAGGATTGGTTATCAACCGTGCAGTCGCATCAGCCCCAACTGCAGCTTCTGACAGTTTTGATGACTTGCTTGACTTTAATTCCTTGTCTCTACGTTGACTCTCAGAAACGTATTGATTGGATAAAGTTGCCTTTGAGCAGATGCAGCCCATAATTCTACTCCACAGGCCCCTATTCCGACAAGGACACTGCAAAATTCCTCTAATAATTCCCACTGCAAATTTCCATTTTTCCAGGCTGTGATTTTTGCAGCATTAAGCATGCAATCTAATCAGCATTCACACAGAATTTTCAGAATCAACTGATCAATAACTTACTTCGCCAATCAACAACTTCAGAAGGCTCCAGTAAAATTATTTTATTTCTACAACCTAGGGAAATGAGAGAGAACGCAGATCAGGTTCTAAACAAAAACCTATCAAGAACAAAAAAAGTATAACTTAAACTGAAAGATCACAAAAGCCTATCTGGACAAATTCAAAAGAACCCAGATCCCCAATTCAAGAAAACTTCACCAGTGACAACCCAATGAGGGGAATTTCTCCACACTATCAGTTCAAATTAAGAAAATCCCAATGCCAAATTCACCAACCTCAAGAACCCAGATCTCAAATAAAAAAGATAAGTTAATTCAAATCAAACAAAACAGGATTTTTTTTTCCAAAATGTCAATACTTTCTTATTCAGTGGGAACAAGAATTAACCAAACCTGGACAATGCGAATTCAGAATCAGCCAATGCAAAACGGAATCAAATTGCCCAAACGGAACAACAGCCAGGGTGTGTGGGTACCGAAACTTTCTCCGCCCAATGTGGTTAAGTCCATAAATAGAAAAAGTTAGAAATTCCAACGAAAGCCAGAAAAAAAGTGAAATGCAAATGTTTACCCTTTTTGGAATTGAAATGTGGGTTACGACAGACAAGCAACTCGGAGATTCTAGAGAGAGAAGAGATTCTAGAGTGAAAGAGAGAGATTTTAGGATCTGGGGTGTTCCTAGAATTACGTAGAGCCAATGATATTGAACTCAGAACAAAGTTCACACGCCATTCTATTCTGTTTTCTTCAACAGAAGGAAACCGAGTAAGTTTTATGCTTTGCTATACTCTGTTTTTGAGGGAGAGAGGAGAGACGAGAGAGAAAGAGTATAATAGAGTGCTAAAACTACATTCAAACACAGCCAAGGAAAGAAGCACAAAGCAATAGTCCGTCCACAGAGGGAGCAGAATGAGAGAGAGGTCTGGTTGAAGTTACACACCACACGGGTAGAGAGATGAGACATTGCAACGTGGCAAAATGTGGGTCCCTTTGAAGATTGTTTTGTTTTTGGTCGAATCGATAATCGAAGTCCCATAGAAGATTGTTGGTCCCACAAGAAGTTGGAAAGGGACAGGACTAGCCATGGTCCAGTAAAGTTTATTATTTCTTTTGTTTATTAATCTTAGTTACAATTTAAAAAATAAAATAAAAAGTTTAAATGGGGCAAAATTGGGTTGGGTTGATAACGTGGTACTTACGCCTACTTCACCCAAAAATAATCTGGTTGGACAATCCACGTACAAACAACGCCATCCCATCCGTTGTGTTGTGACAGATAAGTCCACTACAGGCTTGTTTGCGTGGACATTTTATTCCTTTTGTATTCTTCTTAGAGCAGTTCCACTGGGAGCCCCGGTCCAGACAAGAGGTCCCCTGGCTCCCAATTCGGTTTCCAACGCCCAAGTTTTGTCCGGCAAGAGTTGGGCTCCATCAACTTAGGCAAGTTCAAAGGCAAGATTTGTCTAGGTTACAGTCTGGGCAAGTTGACCTAATACTGACGTCAACAATCAATTTAAATAATAAAAAAATTAAAGAGAAAAGGAAAAAAAAACAAAGTTTTCAGATTTTATTTATTTATAAATAC